>NC_047592.1:28399430-29716333 GCF_011004845.1 Esox lucius | reverse complement strand
TAACCCTAACCTAACCCTAACCCTAACCCTAACCCTAACCCTAACCCTAACCCTACCCTACCCTAACCCTAACCCTAACCCTAACCCTAACCCTAACCCTAACCCTAACCCTAACCCTAACCCTAACCCTAACCCTAACCCTAACCCTAACCCTAACCCTAACCCTAACCCTAACCCTAACCCTAACCCTAACCCTAACCCTAACCCTAACCCTAACCCTAACCCTAACCCTAACCCTAACCCTAACCCTAACCCTAACCCTAACCCTAACCCTAACCCTAACCCTAACCCTAACCCTAACCCTAACCCTAACCCTAACCCTAACCCTAACCCTAACCCTAACCCTAACCCTAACCCTAACCCTAACCCTAACCCTAACCCTAACCCTAACCCTAACCCTAACCCTAACCCTAACCCTAACCCTAACCCTAACCCTAACCCTAACCCTAACCCTAACCCTAACCCTAACCCTAACCCTAACCCTAACCCTAACCCTAACCCTAACCCTAACCCTAACCCTAACCCTAACCCTAACCCTAACCCTAACCCTAACCCTAACCCTAACCCTAACCCTAACCCTAACCCTAACCCTAACCCTAACCCTAACCCTAACCCTAACCCTAACCCTAACCCTAACCCTAACCCTAACCCTAACCCTAACCCTAACCCTAACCCTAACCCTAACCCTAACCCTAACCCTAACCCTAACCCTAACCCTAACCCTAACCCTAACCCTAACCCTAACCCTAACCCTAACCCTAACCCTAACCCTAACCCTAACCCTAACCCTAACCCTAACCCTAACCCTAACCCTAACCCTAACCCTAACCCTAACCCTAACCCTAACCCTAACCCTAACCCTAACCCTAACCCTAACCCTAACCCTAACCCTAACCCTAACCCTAACCCTAACCCTAACCCTAACCCTAACCCTAACCCTAACCCTAACCCTAACCCTAACCCTAACCCTAACCCTAACCCTAACCCTAACCCTAACCCTAACCCTAACCCTAACCCTAACCCTAACCCTAACCCTAACCCTAACCCTAACCCTAACCCTAACCCTAACCCTAACCCTAACCCTAACCCTAACCCTAACCCTAACCCTAACCCTAACCCTAACCCTAACCCTAACCCTAACCCTAACCCTAACCCTAACCCTAACCCTAACCCTAACCCTAACCCTAACCCTAACCCTAACCCTAACCCTAACCCTAACCCTAACCCTAACCCTAACCCTAACCCTAACCCTAACCCTAACCCTAACCCTAACCCTAACCCTAACCCTAACCCTAACCCTAACCCTAACCCTAACCCTAACCCTAACCCTAACCCTAACCCTAACCCTAACCCTAACCCTAACCCTAACCCTAACCCTAACCCTAACCCTAACCCTAACCCTAACCCTAACCCTAACCCTAACCCTAACCCTAACCCTAACCCTAACCCTAACCCTAACCCTAACCCTAACCCTAACCCTAACCCTAACCCTAACCCTAACCCTAACCCTAACCCTAACCCTAACCCTAACCCTAACCCTAACCCTAACCCTAACCCTAACCCTAACCCTAACCCTAACCCTAACCCTAACCCTAACCCTAACCCTAACCCTAACCCTAACCCTAACCCTAACCCTAACCCTAACCCTAACCCTAACCCTAACCCTAACCCTAACCCTAACCCTAACCCTAACCCTAACCCTAACCCTAACCCTAACCCTAACCCTAACCCTAACCCTAACCCTAACCCTAACCCTAACCCTAACCCTAACCCTAACCCTAACCCTAACCCTAACCCTAACCCTAACCCTAACCCTAACCCTAACCCTAACCCTAACCCTAACCCTAACCCTAACCCTAACCCTAACCCTAACCCTAACCCTAACCCTAACCCTAACCCTAACCCTAACCCTAACCCTAACCCTAACCCTAACCCTAACCCTAACCCTAACCCTAACCCTAACCCTAACCCTAACCCTAACCCTAACCCTAACCCTAACCCTAACCCTAACCCTAACCCTAACCCTAACCCTAACCCTAACCCTAACCCTAACCCTAACCCTAACCCTAACCCTAACCCTAACCCTAACCCTAACCCTAACCCTAACCCTAACCTAACCCTAACCCTAACCCTAACCCTAACCCTAACCCTAACCCTAACCCTAACCCTAACCCTAACCCTAACCCTAACCCTAACCCTAACCCTAACCCTAACCCTAACCCTAACCCTAACCCTAACCCTAACCCTAACCCTAACCCTAACCCTAACCCTAACCCTAACCCTAACCCTAACCCTAACCCTAACCCTAACCCTAACCCTAACCCTAACCCTAACCCTAACCCTAACCCTAACCCTAACCCTAACCCTAACCCTAACCCTAACCCTAACCCTAACCCTAACCCTAACCCTAACCCTAACCCTAACCCTAACCCTAACCCTAACCCTAACCCTAACCCTAACCCTAACCCTAACCCTAACCCTAACCCTAACCCTAACCCTAACCCTAACCCTAACCCTAACCCTAACCCTAACCCTAACCCTAACCCTAACCCTAACCCTAACCCTAACCCTAACCCTAACCCTAACCCTAACCCTAACCCTAACCCTAACCCTAACCCTAACCCTAACCCTAACCCTAACCCTAACCCTAACCCTAACCCTAACCCTAACCCTAACCCTAACCCTAACCCTAACCCTAACCCTAACCCTAACCCTAACCCTAACCCTAACCCTAACCCTAACCCTAACCCTAACCCTAACCCTAACCCTAACCCTAACCCTAACCCTAACCCTAACCCTAACCCTAACCCTAACCCTAACCCTAACCCTAACCCTAACCCTAACCCTAACCCTAACCCTAACCCTAACCCTAACCCTAACCCTAACCCTAACCCTAACCCTAACCCTAACCCTAACCCTAACCCTAACCCTAACCCTAACCCTAACCCTAACCCTAACCCTAACCCTAACCCTAACCCTAACCCTAACCCTAACCCTAACCCTAACCCTAACCCTAACCCTAACCCTAACCCTAACCCTAACCCTAACCCTAACCCTAACCCTAACCCTAACCCTAACCCTAACCTAACCCTAACCCTAACCCTAACCCTAACCCTAACCCTAACCCTAACCCTAACCCTAACCCTAACCCTAACCCTAACCCTAACCCTAACCCTAACCCTAACCCTAACCCTAACCCTAACCCTAACCCTAACCCTAACCCTAACCCTAACCCTAACCCTAACCCTAACCCTAACCCTAACCCTAACCCTAACCCTAACCCTAACCCTAACCCTAACCCTAACCCTAACCCTAACCCTAACCCTAACCCTAACCCTAACCCTAACCCTAACCCTAACCCTAACCCTAACCCTAACCCTAACCCTAACCCTAACCCTAACCCTAACCCTAACCCTAACCCTAACCCTAACCCTAACCCTAACCCTAACCCTAACCCTAACCCTAACCCTAACCCTAACCCTAACCCTAACCCTAACCCTAACCCTAACCCTAACCCTAACCCTAACCCTAACCCTAACCCTAACCCTAACCCTAACCCTAACCCTAACCCTAACCCTAACCCTAACCCTAACCCTAACCCTAACCCTAACCCTAACCCTAACCCTAACCCTAACCCTAACCCTAACCCTAACCCTAACCCTAACCCTAACCCTAACCCTAACCCTAACCCTAACCCTAACCCTAACCCTAACCCTAACCCTAACCCTAACCCTAACCCTAACCCTAACCCTAACCCTAACCCTAACCCTAACCCTAACCCTAACCCTAACCCTAACCCTAACCCTAACCCTAACCCTAACCCTAACCCTAACCCTAACCCTAACCCTAACCCTAACCCTAACCCTAACCCTAACCCTAACCCTAACCCTAACCCTAACCCTAACCCTAACCCTAACCCTAACCCTAACCCTAACCCTAACCCTAACCCTAACCCTAACCCTAACCCTAACCCTAACCCTAACCCTAACCCTAACCCTAACCCTAACCCTAACCCTAACCCTAACCCTAACCCTAACCCTAACCCTAACCCTAACCCTAACCCTAACCCTAACCCTAACCCTAACCCTAACCCTAACCCTAACCCTAACCCTAACCCTAACCCTAACCCTAACCCTAACCCTAACCCTAACCCTAACCCTAACCCTAACCCTAACCCTAACCCTAACCCTAACCCTAACCCTAACCCTAACCCTAACCCTAACCCTAACCCTAACCCTAACCCTAACCCTAACCCTAACCCTAACCCTAACCCTAACCCTAACCCTAACCCTAACCCTAACCCTAACCCTAACCCTAACCCTAACCCTAACCCTAACCCTAACCCTAACCCTAACCCTAACCCTAACCCTAACCCTAACCCTAACCCTAACCCTAACCCTAACCCTAACCCTAACCCTAACCCTAACCCTAACCCTAACCCTAACCCTAACCCTAACCCTAACCCTAACCCTAACCCTAACCCTAACCCTAACCCTAACCCTAACCCTAACCCTAACCCTAACCCTAACCCTAACCCTAACCCTAACCCTAACCCTAACCCTAACCCTAACCCTAACCCTAACCCTAACCCTAACCCTAACCCTAACCCTAACCCTAACCCTAACCCTAACCCTAACCCTAACCCTAACCCTAACCCTAACCCTAACCCTAACCCTAACCCTAACCCTAACCCTAACCCTAACCCTAACCCTAACCCTAACCCTAACCCTAACCCTAACCCTAACCCTAACCCTAACCCTAACCCTAACCCTAACCCTAACCCTAACCCTAACCCTAACCCTAACCCTAACCCTAACCCTAACCCTAACCCTAACCCTAACCCTAACCCTAACCCTAACCCTAACCCTAACCCTAACCCTAACCCTAACCCTAACCCTAACCCTAACCCTAACCCTAACCCTAACCCTAACCCTAACCCTAACCCTAACCCTAACCCTAACCCTAACCCTAACCCTAACCCTAACCCTAACCCTAACCCTAACCCTAACCCTAACCCTAACCCTAACCCTAACCCTAACCCTAACCCTAACCCTAACCCTAACCCTAACCCTAACCCTAACCCTAACCCTAACCCTAACCCTAACCCTAACCCTAACCCTAACCCTAACCCTAACCCTAACCCTAACCCTAACCCTAACCCTAACCCTAACCCTAACCCTAACCCTAACCCTAACCCTAACCCTAACCCTAACCCTAACCCTAACCCTAACCCTAACCCTAACCCTAACCCTAACCCTAACCCTAACCCTAACCCTAACCCTAACCCTAACCCTAACCCTAACCCTAACCCTAACCCTAACCCTAACCCTAACCCTAACCCTAACCCTAACCCTAACCCTAACCCTAACCCTAACCCTAACCCTAACCCTAACCCTAACCCTAACCCTAACCCTAACCCTAACCCTAACCCTAACCCTAACCCTAACCCTAACCCTAACCCTAACCCTAACCCTAACCCTAACCCTAACCCTAACCCTAACCCTAACCCTAACCCTAACCCTAACCCTAACCCTAACCCTAACCCTAACCCTAACCCTAACCCTAACCCTAACCCTAACCCTAACCCTAACCCTAACCCTAACCCTAACCCTAACCCTAACCCTAACCCTAACCCTAACCCTAACCCTAACCCTAACCCTAACCCTAACCCTAACCCTAACCCTAACCCTAACCCTAACCCTAACCCTAACCCTAACCCTAACCCTAACCCTAACCCTAACCCTAACCCTAACCCTAACCCTAACCCTAACCCTAACCCTAACCCTAACCCTAACCCTAACCCTAACCCTAACCCTAACCCTAACCCTAACCCTAACCCTAACCCTAACCCTAACCCTAACCCTAACCCTAACCCTAACCCTAACCCTAACCCTAACCCTAACCCTAACCCTAACCCTAACCCTAACCCTAACCCTAACCCTAACCCTAACCCTAACCCTAACCCTAACCCTAACCCTAACCCTAACCCTAACCCTAACCCTAACCCTAACCCTAACCCTAACCCTAACCCTAACCCTAACCCTAACCCTAACCCTAACCCTAACCCTAACCCTAACCCTAACCCTAACCCTAACCCTAACCCTAACCCTAACCCTAACCCTAACCCTAACCCTAACCCTAACCCTAACCCTAACCCTAACCCTAACCCTAACCCTAACCCTAACCCTAACCCTAACCCTAACCCTAACCCTAACCCTAACCCTAACCCTAACCCTAACCCTAACCCTAACCCTAACCCTAACCCTAACCCTAACCCTAACCCTAACCCTAACCCTAACCCTAACCCTAACCCTAACCCTAACCCTAACCCTAACCCTAACCCTAACCCTAACCCTAACCCTAACCCTAACCCTAACCCTAACCCTAACCCTAACCCTAACCCTAACCCTAACCCTAACCCTAACCCTAACCCTAACCCTAACCCTAACCCTAACCCTAACCCTAACCCTAACCCTAACCCTAACCCTAACCCTAACCCTAACCCTAACCCTAACCCTAACCCTAACCCTAACCCTAACCCTAACCCTAACCCTAACCCTAACCCTAACCCTAACCCTAACCCTAACCCTAACCCTAACCCTAACCCTAACCCTAACCCTAACCCTAACCCTAACCCTAACCCTAACCCTAACCCTAACCCTAACCCTAACCCTAACCCTAACCCTAACCCTAACCCTAACCCTAACCCTAACCCTAACCCTAACCCTAACCCTAACCCTAACCCTAACCCTAACCCTAACCCTAACCCTAACCCTAACCCTAACCCTAACCCTAACCCTAACCCTAACCCTAACCCTAACCCTAACCCTAACCCTAACCCTAACCCTAACCCTAACCCTAACCCTAACCCTAACCCTAACCCTAACCCTAACCCTAACCCTAACCCTAACCCTAACCCTAACCCTAACCCTAACCCTAACCCTAACCCTAACCCTAACCCTAACCCTAACCCTAACCCTAACCCTAACCCTAACCCTAACCCTAACCCTAACCCTAACCCTAACCCTAACCCTAACCCTAACCCTATTTTTCGGCCCCCCCCTTCCCACCCCCTCCACCACATCCTCAGAAACACATTAGCTTGTGTTCCATTTGATCATGGTTTTTCTTCCACTCCCTCAAGCCTTTCATATACGTTCAATATATCGAGATTTTTTCACATAAGGATCAGAGGACTTGGGAAATTATAATATTCCACTGCAATTATTTCTAAAACGGCCCTAACACTCATTATTTTCACTCTCATTTGAATATCTGGCTTGTGATTGGCTGTCCTTCTACCTCTTAAACGAAAAAACTTCACCTTTTGAAGTTGTGCTATACATGCTAAATAGACAACCTCTGATGATTTTTGTATGGAATAATTAATGCTTTGCATTCTGGGAAGTGCTACTCATACTCGCAACCATGACCCATAATGGCAATCCTAGTCATTTCAATGGCCTTTTTGAATTATAAACACTTTGCATTCTGGGTATTTTACCCAGACTCGCAACCATGACACCAAATGACAGCCTAGCTGTTTTAGTGGGTTAGGAACTATACGTTGAATTCCTGCATCCTCTCAAAGCAGCAAATCCCCTGAAAGCTCACAGTCTGTGAAAAAGGGGTCTTGCTCTATCTGTGTTAAGTAATTATCAAAACACAGCACCCTTGTCAATAGCTTATAGTTTAGGTTTTGATGCTTTTTATGGCCTGGGGAGCATATTGATGCATTTTGAGTGACCACCATGTACCCATCACAAAGCTAATGCACAATGTCACAAAGCTCGAATCATTTCAAATTGGTTTCTTTAACATGACAATGAGTTCACTGTACTGAAATGGCCCACAAAGTCACCAGATCTCAACCCAATAGAGCATCTTTGGGATGTGGTGGAACGGGAGCTTTGTGCCCTGGATGTGCATCCCACTAATCTCCATCAACTGCAAGGTGCTATCCTATCAATATGGGCCAACATTTCTAAAGAATGCTTTCAGCACCTTGTTGAATCCATGCCAAGTAGAATTGAGTGTATTAGTGTGCACACCAGTAAAGTAATACTTTCTTGAAGCACCTTTAGATTTTTTACACACTCAATCTTTTTGGGCAGGAGTCTATTAGTATGGCACATCTGGACTTTGCAATATCTGCCCACTCTTCTTTACAAAAGCTCTCCAAATCTGTCAGATTGTAAGGACATCTCCTGTGCACAGCCCTCTTCAGATCAGCCCACAATGTTCAGCTGGATTCAGGTCTGTGCTCTGTCTAGGCCATTCCAAAACGTAAATTTCCTTCAGGTGCAGCCATGCTTGTGTGGATTTGGATGTGTGCTTTGGGTCGTTGTTGTGCTGAAAAGTGAACTTCATCTTCAGCTTTTTAACGGACGCCTGAAGGTTTTGTGCCAAAATTGCCTGGTATTTGTAACTGTTCATAATTTCCTCCACCCTAACTAAGGCCCTGGTTCCAGCTCAAGGAAAACAGCCCCAAAGCATGATGCTGCCACCACCATGCTTCACTGTGGGTATGGTGTTCTTTGGGTGATGTGCAGTGTTGTTTTTGCGCCAAACATACCTTTTGGAATTGTGGACAAAAAGTTCAACCTTGGTTTCATCAGACCATAACACGTTTTTGCAAACTTCAGCCAGGCTTTGATGTTTTTCTTTGTAAGAAAAGGCTTCCGTCTTGCCACCCTACCCCATAGCTCATTCATATGAAGAATATGGGAGATTGTTGTCACATGTAGCACACAGCCAGTACTAGCCAGACATTCCTGCAGTTCCTTTACTGTTGCTGTAGGCCTCTTGGAAGCCTGCCTGACCAGGTTTCTTCTTGTCTTTTCATCAATTTTGGAGGGACGTCCAGTTCTTGGCTTCACTGTGTTCCATGGTATATCTAATTCTTTGGAAATTCTTTTGTACTTTTCTCCTGACTGATATCTTTCAACAATGACATCCCTCAGATGATTTGGAAGCACCCTGGGGACCATGGCTTTTGATCTGAGATGCAACAAAGAAAATGTCAGGAAAATCCTACTAGAACAGCTGAACTTTGTTTGTGATTAATCAGAGTCACTTTAAATGATGGTAGGTGTGTAATGACTTCTATTTAACATGAGTTTGAATGTGATTGGTTATTTCTGAACGCAGCCACATCCCCAGTTATAAGTGGGTCTGCACACTTATGCAACCAGGTTATTGTAAGGTTTTTATTTGACATTTTTCACCCTCAAAGATTTCAGATGGTTTTTCAATTGAATTGTTCGAATTATAGATCACATTAAAAGTGGAAAAAGTTTTGACTTGATTTATCTTCGTCTCATTCTTTTACACCATAAAGACCTGGGATTTTAACAAGGGTGTGTAGACTTTTTATATCCACTGTATATTGTTTATTTTCAATTAAAAAAAGATATAATCTGAAATTTTGGTAAAACTACAGGTAAATAAAAAAAAATGTTTTTAAGTATCAATCACTCAGCAATGATTCACCAATCCATCAGTCAGGTGGTCGGTCGGTTGGTCAATCTGTCAGCCAATCCGTCAGTCAGTTGGTTAGTTGGTTGGTCAATCTGTTATACAGTCAATCAGTCATACACATGCGCATGGACACACGCACATACAGAAACTGGTAGATGCTACATTCCAAGGTGGGCAATAACTCTGCCCATTCGTTGATGACATTGCTGTTTCCTAGTAACCGTAACCTTGCAGTGATCCCCTTTTTGTATTTTTTCCATGGAAACACAAGATAATTAATTAATAACACACATCTCTCCTCTGTCTCTCTCTGTCTCCCTGTCTGGCTGTCTCCCACTTCATCGTTCCATAGTTCTACTCCAAGTTCCAGTGTTAGGGTTCAACTACTCTTTCTCTCACCTCTGTCTGCTTGACGAGAAGAATACCTGTATTATTGATGACATAATTCGAGCCCTGGAGGACAGCCAATCTGCACGCTTTGCCAACCTTTCTTCCCATCCTCTGCGCTATCCAATCACACGTCTTGCTGATGGGCGGATGGCCTACATTGGCCACCAGTTAGGAGGAGTGCGTATTCTGTATTTTCATTATACATTCTTTCAAAAAATGTTACACTTACATTGTAGTTATTTAGCAGACGCTCTTACACAGAGGTGAAAGAAATACACAACTTTGTAATGAGTAAGATCTAATTAATTATCAGTGCTGGAAATAGCACCATACAAATAATAAACATAATAAACATAAAAAGAAAAGTTTTCAAAAGACAACATAGGTGGTTAGAGTGGAACTATTGTAGGTCTATAAAAAGGTATGTTTTCAGATGTTCTCTGAAAATAGGCAGAGACTCTGCTATGCTAGCCTCCAGGTAAGGGCCAGCACTACTTTGTTGGACAAAAATGAATAGGCATGCATTGTACATGGACGCTCTACACACACACAAAAAAAGCTGCGTGTTTGGCTGCAGGAGGCTAGTATTACTGACTTGGTGTACAGGCCTCCTGCCACAACTGCAGTTCATGAAAATTCCACTAGAGGGTTTCTCGCTCCACCGAACTCAAACTGGTGGAGAATCAGGTTTTCTAGAGTTGGGCAGCTGAGGTGACCGTCGTTTATATTGCCTGTGGACAGTTGTACCGCCCAATTGTACGCCCAATGGGTCCGCCCATACTATTTGGTCCTGGACCCCCGAAGTCAAAAATGTTGACATTTACTAGACAAATGTACATGTTCTAACGCCCAATTGTACATCTTATGAGAACACCCATAGACTTCAGTCAGAGAACCCTGGAGTAAAAATTTTGACATTTACTCTGCAAATGTACTTATAATACTTCTCAATTGTATGCCCGATGGGATCACCCATAATACTCTTCACTCCATACTCCCCCATTCCAAATTATGACATTTACTGGGCAAATGTACTTAGAATACTTCCCAATTGTACACCCAATGAAATTACCCCATAATACACCTCACTCCATACTCCCCCAGTCCTAACTTTGACATTTACTGGGTAAATGTACTTATTATACCGCCTAATTGTACATGAGAAGGAGACATCTTAAAGATATGGGAGTTGGATTTTACAAGTATACATGAAGAAGCAAATGTATTACACATTATTATTAAGCATTTTAAGCCTTTTCTACATTGTACAATTGGGCAGTATTTCCTACCCATTCATTTACATTACAAATGGCACAAGTCAGGACGGCTGACTCCTGTACATTTGAATGGGTAGGAAATACTGCCCAACTGTACATGAGAAGGAGACCGTGTGCAGAGTGATAAAGGAGGCACTGTGTCATAGAGGGAGGCATGGACTGATGGAAGAGGGGTAGAGAGAGATATTGGAGGCACAGGGTCATAGAGGAGGTGTGGAATGATGGAGATGGTCCCCATGGACATAGTAGGAGCAGTGTTATTGAGGAGGCATGGACTGATAGAGGGGTGGAGATCAGGAGGATGTGCAGAGTGATATAGGAGGCGCATGGTCATAGAGGACGTGCGGTGTGGTGGGGAGATCAGGAGGAAGTGTGTAGTGCTATAGGAAGAGCGGAGTCGCAGAATGATGGAGGACTAATGAAGTGATGGATGAGGGGCAGAGGCGAGCAGCAATAGGGGTGTAGACAAGAGGTAGAGTAGATGAAGAGCAAAGTTAGAGTTCCCCTGATGAACCACATCGAAAATGGCTTGTCTGTGAGTGATAAAGTTCAAAATAGGTCAACAGCTTTGGGGGACAGGGTCACACATGACATCCGGTGGACGCAGGACAAGGCCACCCTGTGATGAACATATCCGAAGAACAGCTCTTTACGACACTCGGAAACCCTTTAAAGGCTGTGTTGAGTAGCCAATGTATTGTCAATGGGATGACCTGTAACACATTTCGGGGGTCAGAGGTGACTTCCTGTGGATGCAGGATGCTACAGATCGTAGCAGGTAGACTAGGCCCACCCCCGATGAACATATCCGAAGAACAGCTCTTTACAACACTCGGAAACCCGTTAAAACGTGAGGTGAAATTTGAGGAGTAGGCAATGTATTGTCTATGGGATGACTTGCAAAAAGTTTCGGGGGTCAGATGTGACTTCCTGTGGACGCAGGAGGCTACAGATCGTACCAGGTAGACTAGACCCACCCCCGATGAACATATCCGAAGTACAGCTCTTTACGACACTCGGAAACCCGTTAAAGCTTGAGGTGAAATTTGAGGAGTAGGCAATGTATTGTCAATGGGAGAAACAAAGTGTACAATTGCAGAAGGAAAAACTGTACACAGCTGGCATAACTGTGTGGATGATTCATCACCCCATTCCCCTGAAGGAGCACGTCGAAAACGGTGTGTCTATGAGCAACCTACAGGCCGCAATATGTCAAAAACACATAAATCACTACTACACAGGATGTGTTTCGGGCCTAGTCTACGTCCAGGGCCTGTGTAATACATTGCCAGTGGCAATGTATTACACAGCACGTGTACAGTCCAAGAAAAACACAACAAGAGTACACCGTCCACAAGCAATGTTTATAAAAGGGGAGAACATACCTCATACCTGTTAGGGGTTCCCCTCTGTGCATTGCAAATGTACAGGAGTTACCTTAACTGACTCTTGTACATTTGCAATGTATTTGAATGGGTAAGAAATACTGCCCAATTGTACATTGTAGAAAATGATTAAAATGCTTAATAATAAAGTGTAAAACATTTCTTTCTTGATGTATACTTGGGAAATTCAACTCCCATGTCCTTAAGATGTCTCCTTCACATGTACAATTGGGCAGTATTTCCTACCCATTCATTTACATTGCAAATGTACACGAGTCAGTAAGGACAAGTCCTGTACATTTGCAATGTAAATGAATGGGTAGGAAATACTGCCCAATTGTACATTGAAGAAAAGGCTTAAAATGCTTAATAATAATGTGCAATAAATTTATTTTCTTGATGTACACTTGGAAAATCCAACTCCCATGTCTTTAAGATGTCTCCTTCACATGTACAATTGGGCAGTATTTCCTACCCATTCATATACATTGCAAATGTACAGGAGTTGGCCTACCTGAGCTTTTTTCTATGTAAATTGGTCCAGTTAATGTCAAGAAATGGACAGGGGAAGTATGTACAAATGTGTTCTATGGGGTATTCCCATTAGGTGCACAATTGGGAAGTATTCTAAGTACATTTGCCCAGTACATTTCAAAATTTGGACTGGGGGAGTATGGAGTGAAGTGTATTATGGGTAATTCCATTGGGCATACAATTGGGAAGTATTGCATGTACATTTGCCCAGTAATAAGCACAAATTTTGACTGGGGGAGTATGGAGTGAAGTGCATTATGGGTAATTCCATTGGGCGTACAATTGAGAAGTATTGCGTGTTCATTTGCCCAGTAAATTACAAATTTTGACCGGTGGAGTATGTCCTAATATGTAGTATGGGGAATCCCATTGGGCGTACAATTGGGCAGTATAGCATGTACATTTGCCCAGTAGTCCCAGGTGCCCAGAGCCCAGAGTGCTACCCAGGTAGGGGGACCAGAGGCTGGGAGAGGGGGACCAGAGGAAGGGCAATCTCCATGACTCCTGTAGCCAGGAGATTGGGTGTACAAATTGGAAGTAAATCATTTGCCCAGTAAATGAAAAATTTGGACTGGGGGAGTATGGAGTGAAGTGTATTATGGGTAATTCCATTGGGATTACAATTGGGAAGTATAGCATGTACATTTGCCCAGTAAATGTCAAAATTTTGACAGGGGGATTATGAAGTGAAGTGCATTATGGGTAATTCCATTGGGCGTACATTTGCAATGTATTACACTGCCACCGGCAATGTAATACACTGCATATGGACAGTAGTCATACCATGTAACTGGTTGTCTATTTCACTGTTTCTGGATGTACCCCTGTACTGAGAAACATCCTGTGTAGCAGTGATTGTAGTGTAAACGTCCAAATCTGCACTTGGGGGAGTTTGGACCGAAGTGTATGGGTAATTCCATTGGGCGTACATTTGCAATGTATTACACTGTCGCCGGCAATGTTATACACTGCATATGGACAGTAGTCATACCATGTAACCGGTTATCTATTTCAATGTTTCTGGATGTACCCCTGTACTGAGAAACATCCTGTGTAGCAGTGATTGTAGTGTAAACGTCCAAATCTGCACTTGGGGGAGTTTGGACCGATGTGTATGGGTAATTCCATTGGGCGTACATTTGCAATTTAATACACTGGATATGAACAGTAGTCATACCATGTAACCGGTTATCTAATTCACTGTTTCTGGATGTACCCCTGTACTGAGAAACATCCTGTGTAGCAGTGATTGTAGTGTAAACCTCCAAATTTGCACTTGGGGGAGTTTGGACCGAAGTGTATGGGTAATCCCATTGGGCGTACAATTGGGAAGTGTAGCATGTACATTTGCCCAGTATTGTTCAACATTTGGACTGGGGGAGTATGTTCCCATGTGTTCTATTGATAATCCCATTGGGCGTACAATTGGGAGGTATTGCATGTACATTTGCCCAGTATTGTTCAACATTTGGACTGGGGGAGTATGTTCCCATGTGTTCTATTGATAATCCCATTGGGCGTACAATTGGGAGGTATTGCATGTACATTTGCCCAGTAAATTACAAATTTGGACCAGGGGAGTTTGTACTGATGTGTATTATGGGGAATCCCATTGGGCGTACAATTGCAATGTATTACATTGCCGCCGGCAATGCTTTGCGCAGCTCAGGTCGGCGTACATTTGCCATGCAATCCCGGCATTAGGCTAGTATGGTCGTCTCCCACCTGGTGGAATTTTCATTATCTCGGGCCCCGGCGGCCCCAGAGACGCGCCGTTTCGACTTTGGCAGACGGGAAGACCGTCAGGATTTTTGCAGGGGAGTGGCCTATTTATAGCGCGAAAAAAACCTGGGGGTTCAGCAAGTACGGGAGGCTAGTATTTTGTCAGGCCTCTCGCATGGCTCGTGCCGTTGCCGTCCCTTCAATCAGGTCCAAGGGCCCCACGGACGTGGCAGAGGAAAGGTTGGATGTGACATTGAATGGTTTGTGGCCCGCAAGGGTGTTGGAGGAGTCATGTTCCGGTATGGCGCAGCCGGGGCCCCACCCCGGAGCCAGGCCTGGGGTTGGGGCTCGAATGCGAGCGCCTGGTGGCCGGGCCTTCCCCCATGGGGCCCGGCCGGGCTCAGCCCGAACGGGTGACGTGGGGCCGCCCTCCCGTGGGCTCACCACCCACAGGAGGGACCATAAGGGGCCGGTGCAAGGAGGATC
Organism: Esox lucius; assembly: GCF_011004845.1. Taxonomy (NCBI): domain Eukaryota; kingdom Metazoa; phylum Chordata; class Actinopteri; order Esociformes; family Esocidae; genus Esox; species Esox lucius. Next base: position 29,701,059 of record NC_047592.1, on the reverse strand, counting down.
GGGCGGCAGTCGAAGGCAGGGGCCTAGACAACCCGATCTCTGGACACGGAAACTGGCTCTAGGGACGTGGAATGTCACCTCGCTGGCGGGGAAGGAGCCTGAGATAGTGCGTGAGGTTGAGAGGTTCCGATTAGAGGTAGTCGGGATCACCTCTACGCACGGCTTGGGCACTGGAACCACACTCCTTGAGAGAGGATGGACTCTTCACCACTCTGGAGTTGCCCATGGTGAGAGGCGGCGGGCTGGTGTGGGTTTGCTCATAGCTCCCCAGCTCTGCCGCCATGTGTTGGAGTTTACCCCGGTGAACGAGAGGGTCGTTTCCCTGCGCCTACGGGTCGGGGATAGGTCTCTCACTGTTGTTTGTGCCTACGGGCCGAACGGCAGTGCAGAGTACCCGACCTTCTTGGAGTCTCTGGGAGGGGTGCTGGAAAGTGCTCCGACTGGGGACTCTATCGTTCTACTGGGGGACTTCAACGCCCACGTGGGCAACGACAGTGACACCTGGAGGGGCGTGATTGGGAGGAACGGCCCCCCGGATCTGAACCCGAGTGGTGTTCAGTTATTGGACTTCTGTGCTAGTCACAGTTTGTCCATAACGAACACCATGTTCAAGCATAAGGGTGTCCATCAGTGCACGTGGCACCAGGACACCCTAGGCCGCAGGTCGATGATGGACTTTGTTGTCGTCTCATCTCACCTGCGGCCGTATGTCTTGGACACTCGGGTGAAGAGAGGGGCGGAGCTGTCAACTGATCACCACCTGGTGGTGAGTTGGATCCGATGGCGGGGGAGGAAGCTGGACAGACTCGGCAGACCCAAGCGTACTGTAAGGGTCTGCTGGGAACGTCTGGCCGAGTCTCCTGTCTGAGAGATCTTTAACTCCCACCTCCGGCAGAGTTTCGACTGGATCCCGAGGGAGGTTGGAGATATTGAGTCCGAGTGGACCATGTTCTCCACCGCCATTGTTGAAGCGGCCGCTCGGAGCTGTGGCCGTAAGGTCTCCGGTGCCTGTCGAGGCGGCAATCCCCAAACCCGGTGGTGGACACCGGAAGTAAGGGATGCCGTCAAGCTGAAGAAGGAGTCCTATCAGGCCTGGTTGGCTTGTGGGACTCTTGAGACAGCTGACAGGTACCGACAGGCCAAGCGGGCTGCAGCCCGGGTGGTTGTGGAGGCAAAAACTCGGGCCTGGGAGGAGTTCGGTGAGGCCATGGAGAAGGACTATCGGCTGGCCTCGAAGAGATTCTGGCAAACCATCCGGTGCCTCAGGAGAGGTAAACAGTGCCCTACCAACGCTGTTTACAGTAGAGGTGGGCAGCTGTTGACCTCAACTGAGGATGTCGTCGGGCGGTGGAAGGAGTACTTCGAGGATCTCCTCAATCCCGCTGACATGTCTTCCATTGAGGAAGCAGAGGATGAGGGCTCAGAGGTGGACTCGTCCATCACCCGGGCTGAAGTCACAGAGGTGGTCAAGAAACTCCTCTGTGGCAAGGCACCGGGGGTGGATGAGATCCGCCCTGAGTACCTCAAGTCTCTGGATGTTGTGGGGCTGTCTTGGTTGACACGCCTGTGCAACATCGCGTGGCGGTCGGGGACAGTGCCTCTGGGATGGCAGACCGGGGTGGTGGTCCCTCTTTTTAAGAAGGGGGACCGGAGGGTGTGTTCCAACTATAGGGGGATCACACTTCTCAGCCTGCCCGGGAAAGTCTATGCCAGGGTTCTGGAGAGGAGAATACGGCCGATAGTAGAACCTCGGATTCAGGAGGAACAGTGTGGTTTTCGTCCGGGCCGTGGAACACTGGACCAGCTCTATACCCTCTACGGGGTGTTGGAGGGTTCATGGGAGTTTGTCCAACCAATCCACATGTGTTTTGTGGATTTGGAGAAGGCATTCGACTGTGTCCCTCGCGGCATCTTGTGGAGGGTGCTTGGGGAATATGGGGACCTGGGTCATTTGCTAAGGGCTGTCAGGTCCCTATACAACCGAAGCAGGAGCTTGGTCCGCATTGCCGGCAGTAAGTCAGACTTGTTCCCAGTGCATGTTGGACTCCGGCAGGGCTGCCCTTTGTCACCGGTTCTGTTTGTAATTTTTATGGACAGAATTTCTAGGCGCAGCCAGGGGCCGGAGGGTGTCAGGTTTGGGGACCACACGATTTCGTCTATGCTCTTTGCAGATGTTGTCGTGTTGGCCCCTTCTAACCAGGACCTTCAGCATGCACTGGGACGGTTTGCAGCCAAGTGTGAAGCGGTGGGGATGAAAATCAGTACCTCCAAATCCGAGGCCATGGTCCTCAGTCGGAAAAGGGTGGCTTGCCCACTTCAGGTTGGTGGAGAGTGCCTGCCTCAAGTGGAGGAGTTTAAGTATCTAGGGGTCTTGTTCACGAGTGAGGGAAGGATGGAACGGAAGATTGACAGACGGATCGGTGCAGCTTCTGCAGTAATGCAGTCGATGTATCGGTCTGTCGTGGTGAAGAAAGAGCTGAGCCGCAAGGCGAAGCTCTCGATTTACCGGTCAATCTACGTTCCTACTCTCACCTATGGTCATGAGCTTTGGGTCATGACCGAAAGGACAAGATCCCGGATACAGGCGGCCGAAAGGAGCTTTCTCCGCAGGGTGGCTGGGCGATCCCTTAGAGATAGGGTGAGAAGCTCGGTCACCCGGGAGGAGCTCAGAGTAGAGCCACTGCTCCTCCACATCGAGAGGGGTCAGCTGAGGTGGCTTGGGCATCTGTTTCGGATGCCTCCGGAACGCCTTCCTGGGAAGGTGTTCCGGTCCCGTCCCACCGGGAGGAGACCCCGGGGAAGACCTAGGACACGCTGGAGGGACTATGTCTCCCGGCTGGCCTGGGAATGCCTCTGTGTCCCCCCGGAAGAGCTAGAGGAAGTGTCTGGGGAGAGGGAAGTCTGGGCATCCCTGCTTAGACTGCTGCCGCCGCGACCCGGCCCCGGATAAGCGGAAGAAGATGGATGGATGGATGTTCCGCGTGGAACACGCCTATCCTCCCGGTAGAAAAGAATGCGCACACACAGTGATGGGGCATCACCTTCAGATACTCACAACACACAGTGTAGTGGCGTATGTAAATTCACAGATGTTCACTATGACTTCCCTCAGGCAACAACACCTAAGCAAAATTCTCGGGGCTCCAAATTTGATTTTCTCACATGAAGGGATAAATATGGCAGACCGAATGGGGACGGGGCTACCACATGAGTGTGCGCAAGAGGTAGTGAGGGAGAGTAAGACACAAACTGATCTGGAGGCAGAACCCCTCCCAGGGGCAGAGGACTTCTTCACTGATGGGTGCTGTTTCAGACACGAACAAGATGGGCTGAGGGCGCATTTACGGTAGTGAAACTAACACCAGAGGGTTTAGTCACACTGAAAGCATAGAGGCTCCAGGGGCTGCAGTCAGCCCAGAGAGCAGAAGTGAGAGCAGTGATAGAGGCCCTCAGGCAGGCCAAGGCAAAGAGAGTAAACATTTAGCGCACATGGAGCTAGGACAGTGGTTAAAAACTGGGTTTAGAGGCCCTAGACCTGCCCGAAAAGGTAGCCATCATAAAATGCAAAGGACACGATAATTCAAATAATGTAGTAGCTCAGCGAAATCAAGCGGCAGACACAGCAGCAAAACAGGCAGCAGGGTACACTCCGCGAGTGATGGTGGTAAGAGCAGAAGAGGAAGTGGGGTGGGGAGAAGGCCCTGAGAGAGACGAGCTAGTGAGACATCAAAAGGGGGCTTCCCCACAAGAGAAAACATTTTGGCAACAGAAAGGAGCAACAGAGACGAGCGGGCTCTGGAGAGGGCCAGACGGTAGAGTAATACTTCCACCAGCGAGGCGGGGAGATACATTTGCAGAAGCCCATGGGTTGGGCCATGTAGGGCCAGCACAGATGTTGAGGAACTTGTGCCATTGGTGGCACCCGTTTATGGTAGACATGGTACGTAACTACACTAGGACATGCACCATCTGCACTCACCACAATCCAAAACCGACGATCAAACCTGAGATGGGGGCGTTCCCCATGACGACGAGACCTGGACAAGAGATAGTGATAGACTACACGGACATGGGGGAAACAGTACGGGGGTGCCGCTACATGTTAGTGCGTGTGGACATGTTCACAGGGTGGCCAAAAGCCTGGCCGGCAAGAAGGGAGGACAGTCAGACAGTGTTTAGTGAACCAGTACATTCCCAGACACAGCTTCCCAGAGAAAATCAGGTCAGACAATGGGACTCACTTTAAGAACAGTGATTTACAGAAGGTAGAGAGCTTATTGGGCCTAAAACATGCTTTTGGCACTGTGTACCATCTACAGTCCCAGGGAAAGGTAGAAAGGATGAATCAAAACTTAAAAAACAAGTTGGCAAAGATATGTGCACAGACTAAATTGAACTGGGTGGATGAACTGCCATTGGCACTCATGACGATTCAATGCTCGTTAAATCAGACCACTGGGTTCACCCCATACGAGCTGCTGACGGGGAGACAGTTTCCAGGACCAGCTGCGGGGCCTGCGGTCCCGGAAGGGGAAAAGTGGCCCAAAGATCACAGAGTGTATTTTGATGAATTGCGAGCTCTTGTTTCAGAATGCACCAACAGAGTCGGAGAACGGAGGTACCTGCACCTGCTGGACCAGAACCTGCCCCAGGCGGAGTGGGTGCTGCTGAAGGTCATAAAGCGAAAGTGGTCGGAGCCAAGGTGGACGGGTCCTCATCAGGTGGTGGAGAGAACAAGTCATGCGGTCCGCCTGAGGGACAAAGGAGAGACCTGGTACCATTGGAGCCAGTGTACAACAGCGCAGGAGCCAGGGAGGTCGCTGACGGACCTCATCCAAACCGGGAAGGGGGAGCTTTCCCCAGTGTGGACGGAAGGAGGACCAGCACCAGCCGGACCGGTGCCAGGAGCGGACCCCAGGACACGGCGGGACTACAAGCGAGTGAAGGAGACAAAGGATGGCGCCAGGGGAATAGACTCTTAGGGGAAGGAACTGAAGAATACTGTAACAAAAGGGGGTATAGGACACCGAGTGGCGCCTACCAAGATGACAGGGTTACAGAGAAAGGTCTGAGGAGATGATAATAGAATGAAGTGGTACATGGACATTGGTGGAATAATGATGTGTGTTGTATGTTGTTACAGGTTTCCTAGGTTGTCATTGGGTCTTCATTCCCCCAGCGAAGAGGTTCGCGACCCCACCTGAGGACACCTGTTTGAGGAAATTAGGGGATATTGAATTGGACTGTCAAGGGGTCACATACGAGCATTCTGGGATTGATAATCCGCTGGAGGAATGGCTGACCTCGATGTTCGGCCAGTGGAAAGGTTTGATAATTTCTGTTCTTGTATCGCTTGCTACATTTGGTGCTATAATGGTCACTTGTGGGTGTTGTTGTATCCCATGCATAAGAGGGCTTGCCATGAGAGTGATCTCTACAGCCATTGAGAAGGCTCCAGGACTGCCACCAGGGATGCTGATGCCTCTACTGGAGCAGCATGACCCGGGAGAACTGGAGCTTGGCGAATAGGGGTGATCTCTCTGGGGAGAGATCAAAAGGGGGAATTGTAGATGTATTGATTGTATAAGTTAGTGAACTGTTGTAAGCAATGAAGCAAAATATTAATTGTTTGTAATATGAGCTTTAACGGAAGGTGCAAGTAGCAGAACAGGAAACCCTGTTCAAGCGGTTGCCGGGGAGAGAAAGATTTAGTATGTCTGTCTTTTGAGAAACAGGAAGCAGGTTAGAGGCACACACACATAGTCGGACAGACAACACAGAAACCACAAGGGGGGCAAGGGGATACTTGCAGTTAAACTTATAAGGAATAGAACTGGGATTGGGCCAATGGCACACTGGCTTTGTTAACTTAACGCCTCTATCTTTTGGGCGTAGTTGAAGTATAAAATGATGTTTTGACTGTTGATCCTTAGACATTGTGCGGCGACACTTGTCTCCAAAAGCTTTTGTAATAAACGGAATATGTGGTACGGTAATTGACCTGACTCCTGGTGTTTTATTCTCCTTTCCAACAAACCAACTCGGGGAAGTGTTAGACTTCAAGAATTTTGGGGGTCGGTCCGGGATTGGAAAAATAATTCGACTCGGTCCAGTTGACCTATACAGGACTCACAGGTTCCAGCACTGGTGCATCATAAAAAAGGTAAGCAGAGCCTGTTATATCTAAATCTGCGTATTGGCTGTGAACTAAATTGTGAACCTGTGGAGAATGTAGTGGTACTGGTTTAAATTCAGGAGGGCGAGGCAATTGGTATTGGTTCTCGGGTTGACTACCCCAGACCACTTCCTGACGGGGATGGTGGAGATTGTAAGCAGGAGACTTGACAATCAGTCGGGTGAACGGCCCGAGGAGATAAGGACACCTCGAACATAACGGGTGAGATAAAATCTCACATACTGGTTTAAATTCAATTGGTATTTGTTCTCGGGTTGACTACCCCACACCACTTCCTGACGTGGACGTTGGAGATTGTAAGTAAGAAACTTGACAATCAGTCGGGTTAAAGGCCTGAGGACTTAGGGGCACCTCGAAATATTTATTGTGTGTAAAAGTTCAAGTTCAGCAGGGTTAGAGGCCCGGGGAGTTTGGAACTCCCCAAATTTTTATAAGAGAACTGGGTTCAAGTCCCAAAAGTGTTGGGTCAGGGACCCGTTAATCATTCTGAGTCTGGGACTCCCAGTAAAATAAGTCAGGGAGAAATGGACGGGGAGTTTGAGAGAGAAGTAGATGACGATGTGTGGGGTCCAGGCACGGGAAAATGGAAACAATTGGGGATACAGGTGGCAAATGTAATGACAATTGTAGGCAGGATGGACCCAATTCAGAAAGAAAAAGAAGAGATCACGTGGAAAGGACGGAAGACTATCACGTGGAGTTAGCCACGTGGAATCTAAGTGGACAAAGCCACGTGGACACGACAGAGCACCATCACGAGGACTAAGTCACCTGGAAAGGACAGAGTACCATCACGTGGACCAAGTCACGTGGAAAGGACGGAGGACCATCACGTGGACTAAGGCACATGGAAAGGACGGAGGACCATCACGTGGAGTAAGCCACGTGGAATCTAAGTGGACTAAGCCACGTGGAAAGGACGGAGGACCATCACGTGGAGTAAGCCACGTGGAATCTAAGTGGACTAAGCCACGTGGACACAACAGAGCACCATCACGTGGAGTAAGTCACGTGGAAAGGACAGAGGACCATCACGTGGAGTAAGTCACGTGGAAAGGACACAGGACCATCACGTGGACTCCCCGTCAGCAGCTCGTATGGGGTGAACCCGGTGGTCTGGTTTAACGAGCATCGAATCATGAGTGCCAGTGGCAGTGCATCTACCCAGTTCAATTTGGTCTGTGCACATATCTTAGCCAACTTGATCTTTAAATTTTGGTTCATCCTTTCTACCCTTCCCTGGGACTGTGGGTGGTATACTGTGCCAAAAGCATGCTTTAGGCCCAATAAGCTCTCTACCTTCTGTAAGTCACTGTTCTCAAAGTGAGTCACGTTGTCTGACCTGATTTTCTCTGGAAACCTGTGTCTGGGAATGTACAGGTTCACTAAACACTTAATCACTGTCTGACTGTCCTCACTCCTAGCCAGCCAGGCCTCTGGCCACCCTGTGAACATGTCCACACATACTAACATGTAACGGCACCCCCGTACTGGTTCCCCCATGTCAGTGTAATCACTGTCTCCTGTCCAGGTCTCATCATCATGGGGAACGCCCCATCTCGGGTTTAATCGTTGGTTTTGGATTGTGGTGAGTATCTGTGGTGAAGCTATCGTGTCCTTTGCATTTTATGATTGCTACCTTTTCGGGCAGGTCCAGGGCCTTGGCTAGTTCTCTCATCTCCGCCTCGTGTTTAATCAGTTTGTCCCCTGCTGTTCTAAACCCAGCTTTTAACCACTGTCCTAGCTCCACGTGTGCTGCGCCTACCGCGTATGCCGAATCTGTGTAAAGGTTTACTCTCTTCCCCTTGGTCTGCGTGAGTGCCTCTATCACAGCTCTCACTTCTGCTCTCTGGGCTGACTGCAGTCCTTGGAGCCTCTCTGCTTTCACTGTAACTAAACCCTCTGGTGTTAGTTTCACTACCGCAAACGCCGCCCTCAGCCCATCTTGTTCATGTCTGAAACAACACCCATCAGTGAAGAGGTCCTCTGCCCCCAGATCGGTTCGTGTCTTACTCTCCCTCACTACCACTTGCACCCACTAATGTGGTAGCCCTGTCCCCATCCGGTATGCTATATTTATCCCCTCGTGTGTGAAAATCAAATTTGGAGCCCCAAGAATTTTGCTTAGGTGTTGTTGCCTGAGGGAAGTCATAGTGAACATCTGTGAATTTACATACGACACTACACTGTGAGTATCTGAAGTTGATGTCCCATCACTATGTGTGCGCATATTTGAATGAGTTTCACCACCCCCGCGACGTGCTGTGAGCAGGTGGTGTGCCTTTTGTAGGAACATGAGGATGTTCCTACCCCCCCCCCTTTTTCCTGAAACAGGACCCCTTTCATGACTTGTCCTGTTTCAGAAACATCTCGAAAAAAGGGTTTTATGTAGTCGGGAATTGCCAAATCAGCTGCGGTGGTTAGTTGTTGCTTCAGCAGAATGAAGGCCTGGTCGGCCGGGCAAGTACAATTGAGTGTGGCTTTAAGTTTACGCATTCCCTGCTCTTTAACGAGAGCTCTAAGTGGCTCTGTGAGCCCTGTACCCCGTGAGCCCAGGAATGACAGCATTTCCTGAACAGTAGTGGGTTTGGGATGGTGGAGAATGGTTGTGCGGTGTGCTGGTGAAAGCCCCGCTCCCTTCTGCGAGATTACTCTGCCCAGAAAGGAGACCTGTGTTCTTACCAACTGTAGTTTTTCTTTCGACACCTTGAACCCTTTCTCAGCCAGTCTGGTGAGGACCGTCATTGTAGCTTGAATGCAGGCGGCCACCGTCGGAGCCGCCAGCAGCAGGTCGTCTACATATTGGACCAAAGTTACCCCTGTCGGCAGGCAGCATCCCTGCAGCGCTTCTCTCAGTACCTGGTTGAATATGCCAGGGGAAAGCACAAACCCCTGTGGTAGTCTCGTGTATCGCCATTGTCAACCCCTATGTGTGAAAGAAAAGATGTCACGAAGTTCATCTGCTAGTGGGAGACAGAAAAAAGCATTAGCCAGGTCAATGTAGGTAAACCATTTTTGATCAGGGGTCAAATTAGTGAGTGCTTCTAAATATACCCAATCGGTCCCTGGTGCCTCTAACCGATATGTCTTACAACTGGGTGAGTACCATACATTTGGCGCCTGAGTGGGTGTCCAATCAGTGCTATCGACCGCCCTTTTAACCATGGGCCCCTGGTCTTTCGCTTGGTGTTTAGGATGCAGGGCCAGTGAGGCATGCGGGACGGACTCGTCCGCCATCATGTACCACTGTTCCTGCTCGTCTGTCAACTGTACATCTGCCGCTATCCCTTCCGGGCCTGCATATATGAATATAGACCCAATCTGCCACGTGTCCCCACACACTACATCCCCAACCCCTCTCTATACACCTCGTCGCCCTGTCAATCACAAAATAGGGTTACATGAGGGGGGTCTGGCGGAGGAAAGTACGGCTCAAGGAGGGAGATCCACGGCCTCCCCTTGAAGTATTGTGATAGAATGCCCTGTTTGTCCGGTATCAATAGTCCCCAGTACATCTCCGCTATTTCACCCTTCACCGGTTGTACCAGGTACTGCCCTTTGCATGAGGTATCAGGTCCGCACACTAATTTATTTATTACGCATATGGTTCATACCGCTACAAGGACCAACAACCATGACATCTATTTCACCACATAGTAGGTGGAATATAGTTTTTTGTAAATTTTGTTCGAGCCAACTACAAGGAGCGCAACCGTGCACTGGTAGCTTGGGGAGGCCGACCACGTGCATCCAGGCCTACGTGGAACCAGACGGACCAGAGGACAGGCTGCTGACCATGGGGCTACAGGAGAGACGACTACAGTTATCTTCCACTCTCTTCTCCCTCCCTCTACTTTCCCGGTCTCCCTTTGGTTTTCTATCCTCCCTCCCTCTACTCTATCCTCATTGTAGGTGTGTCCAGAGCAGAGACCAGGTCCAGGGAGTTGATCCCAAGGGCTTCTACCCCTCCTACACCCTGTGTGTCAACAGCACCATACCAGGGAGAACCAAAACTACAATTCCTCAGTGAGGGAAGGACTTTGTATGACAACCTGGGCCTTTTTTCCCTCCAGCATTCACTGACCATTCTATACTGACACTAAATAGTGACAAAAGAGACAAAACAGAGAAACAAAATCAGGATTATGATTTAGCACTGAGAAAGTTAGATATCCAGAAGCTGCAAGTGGAGACCAGCAGAGAAATCAGAAGGATGGAACTGAAAGCAGAAACGGAGACTAAAATACAGATACGGCAGCTTGAGCTGGCTGCTGGAGTAGCTCCCTCCTCACCAGTGGGTAGAGAGGGGCCTTTTGATGTTGGGAGAAACATAGCTGTCGTTCCTCCATTCAGAGAAGCAGAAGTGGATTCCTACTTCTCCGCTTTTGAGAGAGTAGCAGGGGCTCTTCGCTGGCCTAAGGAGGTCTGGTCTTTGCTGCTCCAGTGTAGGCTGACAGGGAAGGCACAGGAGGTGGTGGCGTCTCTGTCCCTGGAAGAGAGCGGAGATTATGAGGTGGTGAAAGCTGCATGTGTTGTGCAACCAGGTACCCAGAGGCTATCCCTCTCCGAAAGATAACAGCAAATGCAGTACTCATTAAGTTCTTTACCACGTTCGGATTGCCTAGGGTGTTACAGTCGGACCATGGGTCCAATTTCACATCCTCTTTGTTTGCGTCAGTGTTGAGGTCCTTGGCAATAACACATCAGAAGTCCAGTGCCTACTACCCTGAAAGTCAGGGAGCCTTAGAGAGATGGCACCAAACGCTGAAAGGCATGTTAAAGAAATATTGTTTGTCTACACAGTCAGACTGGGACGAGGGGGTTCCTTTTGTACTGTTTGCCATTAGGGAAGCAACTCAGGAATCCCTGGGGTTCAGCCCTAACGACCTCATACTCGGCCATACAGTGCAAGGACCATTACATGTGTTAAAGGAACAAATGCTGAGTTCAACGCAGAGTACAGTGAGTAATGTATTGGACTATGTGACCAAGACCTGTGAAAGGTTGCATAAAGCATGTGAACTAGCTAAGGAGTCTCTTTCCAGCACCCAGAAACGGATGAAAATAAGGTATGACAAAAAGGCTGTGAAACGTGTGTTTGTCCCTGGAGATCAGGTACTAGTGTTGTTACCGGTGCCAGGTTCATCTTTATCAGCTCATTATTGTGGTCCATACACTGTGGAAAAATGCACAAGTGAAGCAAATTACATCATAAGAACCCCTGAGAGGAGGCGCCCTCACCGCTTATGCCATGTTAATATGCTCAAAGAATACAGCACCGTAAATGTTAACAAACCTGTTAGCCCAACAAAGTCCAGCCCATGTGGTGCTCCAGGTCCGGTAGCTGGGATGCTGGTTGCAAAGGTCTGCCCTGAGGATGACATGGAGGACGGTTTAAAAGAACAGTCTGGTATAAGGATCAGTGAAAGGTTAAACAATAAAGAAATGAAGAAAGTGTTGCCGTCTATAATGGTGCATTTAGACAACAAGAAACAGGAAGAACTCATTCACCTTATTCATTCGTTTCCCAGTCTCTTTCAGGACGTTCCCGGCCGCACAACAGTGTTGGAGCATGACATTGACGTAGGAAATGCGTCGCCCATCAGAATGCACCCCTACCGTGTTAACGCCAGAAAAAGAGAGGTAATGAGGAAGGAAACTGAGTATCTAACTAAAAACAACATGGCTATACCTAGCCACAGTCTGTGGAGCTCTCCCTGTATTTTGGTACCCAAACCAGACGGTACTTCTAGGTTGTGTACGGATTATAGGCGAGTAAACGCTATTACCGTACCTAATTCATATCATATGCCCAGAATTGACGATTGCGTTGATACCATTGGTTCAGCGGTTTATGTCAGCAAATTAGATATGCTGAAGGGATATTGGCAGGTGCCGTCGTTTAGCAGCAACCTCCCTAACGCTGAATTTAGCGAAATGTGATTTCGGCAAGGCAACAGTGACCTACTTAGGGAAGGAAGTAGGTAGGGGCGAGGTACGTCCCATAGCTAGGAAAGTGGAAGCTATCGTTTCATATCCTGTGCCAACCACCAGACGTCAGCTGCGGCGATTTGTTGGTATGGTTGGTTATTACCGTACATTCTGTAAGAATTTCTCTACCGTAATAGCGCCTCTCACCTCATTACTGAGCCCGAAGGTACAGTTTACGTGGTCTGCAGAGTGTCAACAGGCGTTTGAGTCAGCTAAGGCTCTTCTCTGTTCCTCCCCGGTTTTAGCAGCACCCGATCCCAGCAAGCCTTTCAAGCTGGAAGTCGATGCCAGTAGTTTGGGTGCAGGGGCAGTTCTGCTACAGGAGGATGATGAAGGGATCGATAGGCCCGTTTGTTTCTATTCTAAGAAATTCACACCCTGTCAGACACGTTATTCTACAATCGAGCAAGAGACGTTGGCACTACTGTTAGCGTTACAATTCTTTGAAGTGTATGTTGGGTCTAGTGCCTTACCTGTGGTTGTTTACACCGATCATAATCTTCTAGTTTTCCTCAGCAGGATGTACAACAGCAACAGACTGTTGATGCGGTGGGCGTTGATTGTGCAGGGATACAACCTAACTATCCACCATATTAAGGGTTCCAACAACGTTGTTGCTGACGCGCTCTCGCGAGTCTGGTGAGACTTCCGCTGCCGGAGTAATTGTTTACAGGGAACGTTGCGTACAGATTGGTGACACTAACTATTCATTGTGTCTTTTTGTGGTGGGCGTGTTACGTCCCCTGTTCAATATCTCTGTGGTGTTCTGTGTATGTGTTTTGTTCTGCTCTATATGTGGGTCTTCTCAGTACAGGTGACAATGTTCTTCAATCAAGCTCATCAATGACTCCGCCTACCCCGTTACCCGGTTCAGCTGTTTCCACTCATCATCTGTCCCATCATGCATTTCTGAGCAGTATATGTACTTCTGGACGTAACAGGATTTCTGAACCGTTCCTGGCCCCTGCACCGCTAGTCGAAGCCGGGGTTGTGGACTGTGGCACGATAACCGTTCCTGTCAGTAACTGGTCACCGATGGGACAACAGGGTCCTAGGGGGAATATGGGTGTCTCCTCCCCTCCTTTTCCCTTCCCCTCCCCTTGCTCTCCAGTTCTCCCGTTTGTCGCTCTCCCTATCCTGTGTCCTCCTACTCTCTCCTTAACACAGGCACCCAGACAACAGAGAAAGGGCCGGAGGTCAGACGGACCAGCTTCAGTGATTCATCGCACTCCTTCTGCCAGTGGGGAACACACTCCACTTCGGGGAAGACCAGACTGGCACTCTTGTGATGAGGAGTCTGGGGATGACACTGCACAACAGGCAGGGCCTTTTGTCCCTCCTGCATCGGGGGTCCGCTCAGGTCAGGGGGCCCTCTTTGAATCAGATTTATCTTCATAGGAGGAACACCCAATTGAGGAGGGAGACTCAGATTTCCCCATTCCGCTGACCCCTCCACCGGTGGGACCTCCAGTTCAGAACACTCCAGTTTTCAGGAAACCACGGGTCTCCTCACCTTTGTCACTGCAGAGACCTTTTAGGCACATGACCACTTTGAATAAAATAGGAGACTGGAGGGTTATACACAAATGTAAATTGGTAATGTTAGGGGACTCTAACCTCTCTAGAATACCCCCCTTTACACAGAAGGACTTGCAAATTGACTGTTATCCCGGGGCCACATTCAGAAATGCTGAAGCTATTTTGGTCAGCTCTAGGGCCTCTCCCTCGGTACAGACTTTGATCCTGGCTTTTGGGATAAACAACAGGACTCAGAGTCCTGAAAAGACATCTATTAAACAATTACAGGGGGCTGTCAGGATAGCTAAGCAAGCCTGTCCTGTTGCACAAGTTGTGGTCCCGCTCATCAACTTTTCCAGTACTCTGCCACAGTTGGAAAGGGAGAATTTGTCCAGATTGAACGCCTATATTGCCAAACATCAATGCTTCCTCCCCAAACTACCAGGGGAATTGTTTGAGACTGAAAGGGACAATGTTCACTGGACCCAGAGTACAGCTCAACGCATACTTGATCATTGGCTTAGATGTTTAAACAAATAGTCCCCGTGAATCCTACATCGGGTACGGGGGACAAGAATGTGATTAACCTGTCAAAACATTTTATTCCCACGGGAGCACAATTGACATTACTGAATAAGGGCTTAACTTTTATCCCAACGGTAGACGGCCATAACAACCCTAAGGTTAGAAGTCAAATCAGACACGACCTCCAGCAATATCATAGGAGAATCAAATTGGTCGTATATTTTGAGGATCAACCTGATTCAGAACCATTACCATTCACTCATAGATCTACCTGGGTCCCTCTGGCAGACAAGTTACCATCTAGTGTACTGCGTTTAATTAAAGATTTAATTGACTACTTCCAAACAGATTTCACTATTGGCAGAACTGAGTCAAACCTAGATCATTTGGAAATCAGAGTACATAAGGCATTGCTTTCTGACAAAACAATAGTCATCAAACCTGCTGACAAGGGCAGTGCAATAGTAATTATGGATAGAGAACAATATCTGTGGGAGGGTTATAGACAACTTAACGACACTACATATTATACCAAACTGGACAAACCCATTTATATGGACACAGTTCCTATGGTTGATAGACTTCTTAACTCCCTTAAGACTAAGAGGTATATCAATCATAAACAAAAAGTATATCTGCAAGGGGCCCCTGAACCCCGAGCTAGGTTATTCTATATGCTACCTAAGATTCATAAAGCCAGGTTATCCTGGAATAGGGCTGGTGAAATTCCACCTGGTAGACCTATTGTTTCAGATTGTAACAGTGAAACCTATTTCACTGCTGTATATATTGATTTCTTCTTAAATCCTCTCTCGATTGGACACCCTAGTTATGTTAGGACACTAACCATTTTGTAGATATAATTAAAAATCTCACCATTCCTGTAAATTCCTTTTTGTTTACAATGGATGTAGACAGTCTCTGTACTAATATTGATATAAAGGAGGGTATCCAGTCAATTAAAAACATTTTTATTAAATATCCGGATAGTAGAACACCTGATAAGGAACTCCTTGAATTATTGAATATAAATTTATCCAGAAATGATTTCGAATTCGATGGTAATTCTTATTTACAGATTAAAGGGACTGCCATGGGAAAGAAATTTGCCCCAGCATATGCCAATATATTCATGGCAGAGTGGGAGGCTTCTGCCCTGGCTGCCTGTCCCAAACAACCCTTGCAGTATTATAGATTCCTAGATGACATTTGGGGGATTTGGACTCACTCGAGGGAGGATTTTGAGATTTTTCTTACCACTTTAAACAATCATATTGCATCAATTAAGGTCAAATCCACGTGGAGTGATACTTCGGTGGATTTCCTGGACACCTCCACCTATAAAGGCCCTACATTTAATAACACAGGCAAACTACACTACACTGTAAAGTTAATGAGGGTGATTAGGAAACATTTCACTTCCTTTATAGAACATTCTAACCACTTACCTGACCACAGATTAAATTGAAACCCCTATCTCCCCCTAAACAGATGGGCAAGGGAGACTTCTTTAAACATTCCTTTTGGGTTACAAACCGGCATAATGGTGAGGTTTTCAAGACCCAGGGGAATACCAGTGTCCAAACTAAAAACTGTGTATCTGATTAAGTGCAGACACTGCACTCTCCAATATGTGGGTGAGACTGGAAACACTATTGACAAGATTCACTCAACATAGATATACTATTATTAAGAGAAAGGACACTGGTACTCCCCTGGTCCAACATTTTATTGCACAGGGCTGGTCCCAATTGGAAGCTACAATATTAGAGGCCAATTCGAGATGGTCCACTGCCCAGAGGAGGAGGGCTGAAAGGCTTTGGATCCACAAACTTAGTACAATTCAACCTTTAGGTTTGAATGAGGGGTGAAGGTCCTGGGGTTGACCGCGGGCACATAGTTTATGCACTGGTGCCTCTGGCACCCACTCTGTTTGTTTCCTTACCCTAAACCCTAACCCTAAACCCTAGCCCTAACCCATCCCATCCATCCATCTTCTTCCGCTTATCCGGGGCCGGGTCGCGGGGGCAGCAGTCTAAGCAGGGATGCCCAGACTTCCCTCTCCCCAGACACTTCCTCTAGCTCTTCCGGGGGGACACCGAGGCGTTCCCAGGCCAGCCGGGAGACATAGTCCCTCCAGCGTGTCCTAGGTCTTCCCCGGGGTCTCTTCCCGGTGGGACGGGACCGGAACACCTTCCCAGGAAGGCGTTCCGGAGGCATCCGAAAAAGATGCCCAAGCCACCTCAGCTGACCCCTCTCGATGTGGAGGAGCAGCGGCTCTACTCTGAGCTCCTACCGGGTGACCGAGCTTCTTACCCTATCTCTAAGGGATCGCCCGGCCACCCTGCGGAGAAAGCTCATTTCGGCCGCCTGTATCCGGGATCTTGTCCTTTCGGTCATGACCCAAAGCTCATGACCACAGATGAGAGTAGGAACGTAGATTGACTGGTAAATCGAGAGCTTCGCCTTGCGGCTCAGCTCTTTCTTCACCACGACAGACCGATACATCGACTGCATTACTGCAGAAGCTGCACCGATCCGTCTGTCAATCTCCCGTTCCATCCTTCCCTCACTCGTGAACAAGACCCCTAGATACTTAAACTCCTCCACTTGAGGCAGGCACTCTCCACCAACCTGAAGTGGGCAAGCCACCCTTTTCCGACTGAGGACCATGGCCTCGGATTTGGAGGTACTGATTTTCATCCCCACCGCTTCACACTTGGCTGCAAACCGTCCCAGTGCATGCTGAAGGTCCTGGTTTGAAGGGGCCAACACGACAACATCATCTGCAAAGAGCAGAGACGAAATTGTGTGGTCCCCAAACCTGACACCCTCCGGCCCCTGGCTGCGCCTAGAAATTCTGTCCATAAAAATTACGAACAGAACCGGTGACAAAGGGCAGCCCTGCCGGAGTCCAACATGCACTGGGAACAAGTCTGACTTACTGCCAGCAATGCGGACCAAGCTCCTGCTTCGGTTGTACAGGGACCTGACAGCCCTTAGCAAAGGACCCAGGACCCCATATTCCCCAAGCACCCTCCACAAGATGCCGCGAGGGACACAGTCGAATGCTTTCTCCAAATCCACAAAACACATGTGGATTGGTTGGGCAAACTCCCATGAACCCTCCAACACCCCGTAGAGAGTATAGAGCTGGTCCAGTGTTCCACGGCCCGGACGAAAACCACACTGTTCCTCCTGAATCCGAGGTTCTACTATCGGCCGTATTCTCCTCTCCAGAACCCTGGCATAGACTTTCCCGGGGAGGCTGAGAAGTGTGATCCCCCTATAGTTGGAACACACCCTCCGGTCCCCCTTCTTAAAAAGAGGGACCACCACCCCGGTCTGCCATCCCAGAGGCACTGTCCCCGACCGCCACGCGATGTTGCACAGGCGTGTCAACCAAGACAGCCCCACAACATCCAGAGACTTGAGGTACTCAGGGCGGATCTCATCCACCCCCGGTGCCTTGCCACCGAGGAGTTTCTTGACCACCTCTGTGACTTCAGCCCGGGTGATGGACGAGTCCACCTCTGAGCCCTCATCCTCTGCTTCCTCAATGGAAGACGTGTCAGCGGGATTGAGGAGATCCTCGAAGTACTCCTTCCACCGCCCGACGACATCCTCAGTTGAGGTCAACAGCTGCCCACCTCTACTGTAAACAGCGTTGGTAGGGCACTGTTTCCCTCTCCTGAGGCGCCGGATGGTTTGCCAGAATCTCTTCGAGGCCAGCCGATAGTCCTTCTCCATGGCCTCACCGAACTCCTCCCAGGCCCGAGTTTTTGCCTCCACAACCACCCGGGCTGCAGCCCGCTTGGCCTGTCGGTACCCGTCAGCTGCCTCAGGAGTCCCACAAGCCAACCAGGCCTGATAGGACTCCTTCTTCAGCTTGACGGCATCCCTTACTTCCGGTGTCCACCACTGGGTTCGGGGATTGCCGCCTCGACAGGCACCGGAGACCTTACGGCCACAGCTCCGAGCGGCCACTTCGACAATGGCGGTGGAGAACATGGTCCACTCGGACTCAATATCTCCAACCTCCCTCGGGATCCAGTCGAAACTCTGCCGGAGGTGGGAGTTAAAGATCTCTCCTAGCCCTAACCCTAACCATTGAATTCCATTACCTAACCCTAATCCGAGTCTTTTGACTCTGATGTGGTTGTATCTAACCCTGATCCATTTCTTTTATCCTAACCTTAACCTCTAGATTCCTGGACCTAATCCCAACCCCTTAACCCTAACCTTGAACCCCTTCTTTGTTTGGGTTTTTAAATAATTTGACCCTCAGCTTTGGATTTAAAATTTGAGAGTGGACCTTTTTACAGTTTTGTACAATCGCTATGACAGTTTTTTCAATACATTTAACAAGTTTCCTAAACTCTTAACACAGCTAGCACAACATCCATCTTTGTAGGCTATACAATTAACACATTTCTTGTTGCTTTGACACAAAATGCATACAGTTAACACAAATTTAAAATGCTTGAACTTCTTTTACACACAAGCTCAACCAAGACCAAAACAATGTAATTTTACAGTCAAATTTACAAATGCTTTCACACTGTATGTCAGAACAGATAACACCATGTTCTAAACATAACCTTACAGGCTAAAGTCAAGGTAAACAGCTGTTTATATTGTGAATTGAAACACAAATATATTCCCCGTATCTTATTCCATTGCTAATGAGAAACAGCTTATTGAAGTTATGCAAATATATAAATCACAGCTGATTCCCATCTAGGAAGCACACTCAGGTGTTGAGGTTCTTTCAATCGCATGATCATATGTTCTAAAAGAGTACTCTTTGGGCTGATATTGTGTGGAAAAGGAACAATATGGAGCAACACAAAGAAAGAAAGAAAGAAAGAAAGAAATGGGAGAGGAAGACGAGTACCAGGACAAGGGAGAGGAGTGGGGCAAGGACAAGGGAGATGAGTGGGGCAAGGACAAGGGAGATGAGTGGGGCAAGGACAAGGGAGATGAGTGGGGCAAGGACAAGGGAGAGGAGTGGGGCAAGGACAAGGGAGAGGAGTGGGGCAAGGTAGAGGGAGAGGAGTTAGAATGCGTGGTGGCGCTCAAAGAAGGACCAGAGCTAGGGTAACTGATCAAATAAGAGCTACTATCATTGACCATGTCATAAACCACGGGCTATCATACAGAGAGGCTGGTGAACGAGTACAGCCAAATCTCAGCCGGGACACAGTGGCATCCATTGTCCGTATTTTCAGAGAAACCAACAGGTAGGATATTGCTTTTCCTACAGCAAAGTGTAAATACAGTAATTTTACCATTTACAGTATTAGAGTGACTGTATGCCTACGGTCTCTAGAATGTAACTGTATTTTGTCCCTCTAAGGATTCAACGTCTACCTCCCTCAGGGGGCAGAGGAAAGCTCCTGAATGAAGAACAGGAACGTGCTATTGTCAACATGGTGATTGCTGACAATGAAATAAAACTGAAGGACATTCAGTCCAGAGTTGTAGAGGACAACCTTGTCTTTGGGAACATTGCAGCAATCAGCATAACATCCATTTCCCATTTACTCTAGCTAAACACAGAGTCCGAATGAAACAACTATACAAAGTTCCTTTTGAAAGGAACAGTGAGCGCATCAAAGAACTCCGTCACCAATACGTCCAGGTAAGGTTATGCAATACAGTCATTACTGTACTTTACACAGTGTGTTTTGCAGTAAACTACTCTATAAACCTGGAGTACATTAGGACATACAGTAGATATACAGTACAGTTGGAGGCCAATCAAGTCCCACATGAAATTATCTATGTTGACGAGCCTGGCTTCAACTTGGCAAAAAGGCGTCGCCGTGGGAGAAACATAATTGGAAAAAGGGCCACAGTTACCGTGCCGGGCCAGAGAGGAGCCAACATTACCATGTGCACCATCTCCAACAATGGTGCACTCCTGTATAAATGTGAGATTGGCCCCTACAACACAGTCCGCCTTCTCGTGTTTTTAGAAGACCTGCACGGAAGACTGGTGCCAGAGGTAGAAAGGGGACAGGTGGGAGACCACTTGCCAATATATGTGATCATATGGGACAATGTGGCATTCCACCATTCCCGGGCAGTCACAGCCTGGTTTGACGCCCATCCAAGGATGATGTCCCATTTCCTTGCCCCTTACTCCCCTTTCCTCAACCCCATTGAGGAGTTTTTCTCAGCCTGGAGATGGAAAGTTTTTGACCATCGTCCACATGACCAAATGTCCCTCCTGGATGCAATGGATGCTGCATGCCAAGACATCACAGCGGAACACTGCCAGGGGTGGATAAGGCATGCCAAACGATTCTTCCCACGATGCCTTGCCAATGAAGATATCAGGTGTGATGTGGATGAGAACATGTGGCCAAATGCAGAAGACCAATCAATCAATCAATCAAAATTTATTTATAAAGCGCTTTTTACAACAGCAATTGTCACAAAGTGCTTTACAGAGACACCCGGCCTTAAACCCCAAGGAGCAAACAACAGTAGTGTTGAATTTCAGTGGCTAGGAAAAACTCCCTAAGAAGGTCGAATTTTAGGAAGAAACCTAGAGAGGACCCAGGCTCAGAGGGGTGACCAGTCCTCTTCTGGCTGTGCCGGGTGAGATATTAAGAGTCCAATTGGAATAATAAATAAATTTCTCTTGGCTAAATCCAGAGTATATTTGATTTTAGACTAGGTCAGAAGTATGACCAGGTGGACAAGGACAGGAACAGCAACGGTCCCCCCAAACCAGGTAATCCGCAGGTGTGGACCAGGACCTCATCTCCTTCTAAAATTTAAAATTGGAGGAAACTGAGAAAAGTTAGTAGTACATCCCTCATGTCCCCCAGCACAATAATATAGCAGCGTAACACCTTGGAAACTGAGACGGGGGGGTCCGGTGACACTGTGGCCCTACCCGGGGGAGGCCCCGGACAGGGCCCAACAGGCAGGAAATCAATCCAACCACATTGCCAGGCATCAACCAAAGGGACACCCACCAACCGCAACCCCCCTGAATGAGGGCCGAGTATTGCTAGTAGCGTACAGCCCAACTGCACAAGTGCGCAATAGAGAGTCAACAACAAGCCATTGACTCTTCCCCCGAAGGGCATTGGAGGGAGGGCATCCCAGTGGCGACGAGAGCCCACCTGGCAAGACAGCAAGGGTGGACAGTATCAAGCCTACTGGTCACCTTCACGCCCCCGGGCCAGGCTACACCTAATTATAAACCGTGCTGTAGAGATGAGTTTTTAGTAGACACTTGAAGTTTGCACTGAGTTTGCATTTCTAACCTTAATTGGCAGATCATTCCACAGGAGTGGAGCTCTATGAGAAAAGGCCCTGCCGCCAATTGTTTGTTTAGAAATTCTAGGTACAATTAAAAGGCCTGCGTCTTGCGATCTAAGGTTACGTGTAGGTATATATGGCTGGATCATTTCAGCAAGGTAAGTAGGAGCAAGTCCATGTATTGATTTATAGGCTAAGAGTAAAACCTTAAAATCAGCCCTAACCCTAACAGGCAGCCAATGTAAGGATGCCAGGACAGGAGTAATGTGTTTAAATTTTTTTGTTCTAGTTAGGATTCTAGCAGCCTGTGTGCCAGCACTAATTGAAGTTTATTTATTAATTTGTCTGGATAACCAGAGATAAGAGCATTGCAGTAATCTAGTCTAGAAGTAACGAAAGCATGGATTAATTTTTCTGCATCAGTTTTTGATAGGAAGTTTCTAATTTTTGCGATGTTTCGAAGATGAAAATAAGCAACTCTTGAGACATATTTTATATGTTCTTCAAAGGAGAGATCAGTGTCAAGGGTAACACCAAGGTTTTTTACAGTATTTTGGGATATGACCATGCAGCCGTCGAGGTTCACAGTGAGATCTGCTAACAACGCTCTTTGTTTTTTGGGTCCTAAAATGAGCATTTCTGTTTTATTTGAGTTTAAGAGCAAGAAATTCTCTGTCATCCACTTCCTAATATCTGAAACGCATGATTCCAAAATAGCTAATTTAGGGGCTTCTCCATGCTTCATTGAAATATATAACTGTGTGTCATCAGCCTAACAGTGAAAGTTAATATTGTGATTTCGGATTACATCGCCCAGAGGGAGCATATATAGTGAGAACAATATTTCCATTAGTGAAGAAGATGATGGTATTTCTCAGTATACATTGTCATCTCCAGTCACAATAGCAAATTAAAAAAGGCAGTAACACAAACAGCTGTGTAATCAGAAATGATTGCCGGGGACAATCTTCTCCTCCGTGATTATAATTGATTGGCCATTCTAAATGGTGCAGTTTCACCATCACTCACCATCCATTAAAGAACTGGTCATTGTTGTTTGCATGCAAATGAAATCGAATGGTGTTTTATTGTCAGATCCGGTTGCAGTTGTATTCGAAAAATGTAAGCTTGTAAGCAAAATGTGTATAGGCCTATGCATTTTAGGCCCATTTCTTAATAAAGCCTATTTTATTTGGCTTAGAGCTACACTGTTGAGGCCTCAAATGTTAACATAACTAGTGGTTTATGTAAAATTAATTACATTCTACATTTTAAAAGGCCATATTAGATAACCAAATTGGACAGTGCCCTATAGCCTACCTTCGATTCATTGCAGGAGCAAGAAGTGAATATCTAATGCGTTATACATTACATGCATTGTGTGAGATAAGAAAGTTATTTCAATCATAGCTGACATAATACCATTCCTTCTGTTTATAACTGTTGATTCTAAAAAATAAAGGGCAAGATTAGACCACTACATTGTACAACCATAAATCTTGACTCTGTTAATGTATTTTTTGTAAAGCCAATTAGAATTTGTAACAATAATAATAATTATCATAATAATAATAATAATTTATTGCATTGGTAAGGTGCTTTTCATTATAGGGGAATAATCTCAAAGTGCACCAAAAAGAAAATAATCCTATTGAATAAATACATCTAATTCTGAAAATATCCAAAAGAAAAGAAAATACATTTGCAAATTATATACATTAAACTATAATGATAATACAGTAAAATGTAGATAATGTATTTACTTTCACAAGATTCTATTAATGTAAGGAATTGGAAAGCCGGATTGTTGGTGGAGGTGTTTGTCAGGGGGCGTGGAATTACTCCCATAGCTTTTTATTTTGTAAAATGTTTCATATAAAAAGCCTGGGTCCATGTAGACTATTTGACCTGTGTACTCCTACATTATCACGTCAATAATTGGTGCTTCGGTCAAAAACGTATCAATATATATTTAATGTTGTTAAAATTGCCTATATTCTATAGGTTGGAATATTGACATAAAGGTAAAATGAAACGGCTTAAAACCGCTACAGGGACACGAATCAATGGTAGGCTACACATATTTTCGACTTTCAAACTGAATGTTTACACATGTCAGAGAATGTCCGTTTTGATCGGCTATAATGACATTTACATATTTATTAATTCATACTTTTGTATTTTTTCCTTCAAGGTCAACGCTTGTGTTTGTGATAATGCTGTCTTTATTTGGAGAAATCAAAATGGAAGTCGTCGAAAAGGGACCGGCGTCGGGAATTGTGTTATTGGACACAAATGGAGTAATGATTACAGAATGTAGAGTAAACACTCAGAGACTTTATGTAAAGTTGGATCCGAAAGATCTATTGAAAACACATGCAGTCTGACAGTAAGATTGGTGAAAAAGCCAAATGCTGTTAGAGAAGCTCAACTGGATACTATTGAAATGCTGAGACAAGTAGCAAAATCAACAATCACACATGAGGACTTGATGACTAACCGCAGACCTAAATGTTTTTTGGGGGCATTGATGAGTGCTGTGACAGTCATCGGTTCCTTGCTGTCTATCGGGACAAGTGCTGTGAACACAATAAGCATATCTGCATTGAGAAGCCACGTAAAGTCGTTTGAGGAGGAAATGCCAATCATACGACAACAACTGAAACTGCAACAATACCATCTTGAACAGATGGGCACCACGCAAATTGGTACCGTAACTATGTTCAATTTACACTCAACATTATTGAATCGTACTTTGCATGAAATAGAAGATATGAACGATTTTTTGAGAAATGGCGTTGCTCATGTCAATATGGTCCATTCACTACTGCAAAGCTTTGGCAGAGAAGTAAACTCTGTGCTTGATCTCCTGAGTATTGGCCAAATTCTGAGTTATTTTGTGTCATTACAGATGGTATCTGACATTCTACGTCTAGGAAGCTACGGAGACATAGAGCATCACTTGAATTTGGCATTTTCTCTTGGCAGTGCAATTCCAATTTATGTGAATCCAGAAAGATTTGAACTTGGCTTCATAATAAACGTTCCAGCTATAAGCCCGCGAAACATTTAAAGACTCAAATGCTTGTTAAATGTAGGGTATTGGCAGAATGATACATATATTAAAATTGAAGCCCAGTCTTTGGTTGCATACCAAGAGCACAACCCAAATCTGCTTTTAAGCCCTGATTTGAAAATGTGCACTCTCGCAAAAAGCATTCACTGGCTCTGTCCAAGCAAACCGTTTCTTAAAGAAACCAACGACCACCAATGTGATATCAGGAACGTAATGGTAAAAAATAGGTGCCAGGCCGAAATGATACCAAAGCATAAATTCAAAGACACATTAGTTGAGAGGGTTGAGAATCGTTGGCTAAGTACAGCACTTCCAGATATGACCATTACATATCCGCAACACATTACGCATACCACTCTGCCATTACCAAACTACACCGTTTTTATCACAGTTCCGGATGACGCAGTTGTTCGTATTTGACATTGCACCACCTCAATGATGAATTAACAGTAGACATTGAACTGCCTCCCTTCTCACCAGAAAGTACACAGTTAAATGACAAGCTCAAGGATATGCTTAGAGTGGAAGGGACCAAACTAGTGAAACTGCAGCAGACTGCATTTGGCGTTTTAGAACCTCAGTTATTGGAAAGTCGACCTTCGCCTTTACAAGACGTGTTGGAGTTCACTTTATCAGATCTCATTGGTTGTGTATACACCACTATTAGCACACATTTTTTGGGGGGGCTATGCTGGCGACAGCAATAGCGGGTAAGAGTAGTGGAAGGAAGAATGATTGCCCTGTGCAATGTAATGGCGCAGAAATAAGTTAAATCAATAGGATTGCATTGTTAGTACCATTAATATCAGGTGGTTTTATAAAGAACCATTTCTACTTAAGGAAAGAAACATTCAATGAGATATTGTAGTTAACATGTATTTTAACAGTCAGGCAAGTATCATGGAAGTATGGAAGTATGCACTGGATGTTTGCGATTCACCGTACACCTATGTATGTAGCTGAATAATCAGTAAACTAGAAACTTCCTTTATATTGCATTTGTCAAAAAGATATTTGTGTTTTCTGTATTGTTTTATGATTAATTGCATGCTGAAGAACACTGAAATATATTTTCAAACATTATCTGTAAGTAATGACAGCTTACCTCATGATTTAATGTTCATTTGATGTTCTGTTGAAGTGTCAAAAAAAACATTTCGAAATGTCACTTAAGGCCATCTTTGAGTGAATGTTTATATTAAAAAAGTTATTAATGCAATTGTATTTTCAGTGTCTTCAAAAAAAATAATAGGAAATTGTCTATTGGTTTGTTGTTTAAAAAACTTGTTGAAATCTCTATATCGAATACTAGCTGCAAAAAGAGTGCAGAAATTACATTCCTTTGAGTAGTATAAGCACAAATATAATAGCTGTAAACTTTTGAACCTATTTAACATTGAACCAATAAGTAAAATTAGTAATAATTGAGGTAGTGTAGGCTTAAGGCATTCTCAATTTTATTTGTGTGTCTGTAAATTGTGCCTTAAGTTTGATGTGCATGGTTCTCTTTTTGGGAATTGTGTGTTTTCTAGTATTGTAGTGTATGCATTTTACCTTGAGAAGCTTTTCATGATTGAAAAAAAGAATGTATATTTTGATGGAAATTAACATGGATGCCTAACTATGTTTAAAAGTTGAGGGGT
Organism: Esox lucius; assembly: GCF_011004845.1. Taxonomy (NCBI): domain Eukaryota; kingdom Metazoa; phylum Chordata; class Actinopteri; order Esociformes; family Esocidae; genus Esox; species Esox lucius. Next base: position 29,674,829 of record NC_047592.1, on the reverse strand, counting down.
AAAATATTAAAATGTTTCATAATGTTTCATTTCCCTTCTCTGTCCCAACTCAACATTTTCACTAGCCACCATTTTGTTGTTCGGGCATTACGTTTTATTTGATAAAACTTGACTATGTTTCGCTACATCTTAGCCTGTCTTGTTCCCTGGTTTAGTCACTACTAGACATCAGCTTTATAAATAATCGCAGTCAATATTATTTCTCTCCGTTTAGTTATGGTATGTTCTAGTTAATATAAACTTGCATAAAAAACGAAATAGAGCTGTATTTATTACAGCCATGTCAAGTTATTTTTTCCCCATCCTTGCCTTGCCATATCGTTAATCTTCCTCCAATTCCTTCAGCTAGGCTCTGCTGCTATAGCTTATCCAAGGTCTTCACGCTCATATGTTTATAGTGTTAGTAACATAAATGTGTTAATTATATATGTTTTACTCTATATATTGCATATATTGCCTAATGTTTTTGTGATAGTACAAACCCTAATCTGATGGTCTTTTCACATCTTTGTTTGTCTGGCAATCTCTCTTTAAAAACTTTAGAAACAAATCTGTAATTTTAGGGACCTGAAAAGTCACCGGAAAATATTTTTAAAAATGTTATGCGGATTAGATGCAGTTTGAGGTTATTACGTTTTAAATGGAATATTTTGACATGCTTGGGTGTAAAAGAAAACTGCGATCCAATTGTTTTTTCGACATTGCTCATCTCTGCAATGTCTGGATCCGTGTGGTCCTGTATGCAAGGTTGCTAAATTACACTGACAGTAATCTGCCAAGGGTCCAGAAGAATTACATTTACATTTATTTGTAATCAAATATTATTATTTCAGTATTAATATAGCCTATTATTCCATGAGCATTCAAATACTTTACATATTTGAATAAGAATCACTTTTATATCGCTCTATTTCTAGCAATTCATACAATATATAGAGCTTCACACTGGAATAACTTCCAGAATATGACATGTGTGTGCTGTGGATTTTTCTTGTCTTTCAATTTTTTTAAATATACACTCACCTAAAGGATTATTAGGAACACCTGTTCAATTTCTCATTAATGCAATTATCTAATCAACCAATCACATGGCAGTTGCTTCAATGCATTTAGGGATGTGGTCCTGGTCAAGACAATCTCCTGAACTCCAGAATGGGAAAGAAAGGTGATTTAAGCAATTTTGAGCGTGACATGGTTGTTGGTGCCAGACGGGCCGGTCTGAGTATTTCACAATCTGCTCAGTTACTGGGATTTTCACGCACAACCATTTCTAGGGTTTACAAAGAATGGTGTGAAAAGGGAAAAACATCCAGTATGCGGCAATCCTGTGGACGAAAATGCCTTTTTGATGCTAGAGGTCAGACGAGAATGGGCCAACTGAATCAAGCTGATAGAAGAGAAACTTTAACAGAAATAACCACTCTTTCCAACCAAGGTATGCAGCAAAGCATTTGTGAAGCCACAACACGCACAACCTTGAGGCGGATGGGCTACAACAGAAGAAGACCCCACTCATCTCCACTACAAATTGGAAAAAGAGGCTACAATTTGCACAAGCTCACCAGAATTGGACAGTTGAAGAATGTTGCCTGGTCTGATGAGTCTCGATTTCTGTTGAGACATTCAGATGGTAGAGTCAGAATTTGTCGAAACAGAATGAGAACATGGATGCATCATGCCTTGTTACCACTGTGCAGGCTGGTGGTGGTGGTGTAATGGTGTGGGGGATGTTTTCTTGGCACACTTTAGGCCCCTTAGTGCCAATTGGGCATCGTTTAAATGCCACGGCCTACCTGAGCATTGTTTCTGACCATGTCCATCCCTTTATGACCACCATGTACCCATCCTCTGATGGCTACTTCCAGCAGGATAATGCATCATGTCACAAAGCTTGAATCATTTCAAATTGGTTTCTTGAACATGACAATGAGTTCACTGTACTGAAATGGCCCCCACAGTCACCAGATCTCAACCCAATAGAGCATCTTTGGAATGTGGTGGAACGGGAGCTTCGTGCCCTGGATGTGCATCCCACAAATCTCCATTAACTGCAAGATGCTATACTATCAATATGGGCCAACATTTCTAAAGAATGCTTTCAGAACCTTGTTGAATCAATGCCACGTAGAATTAAGGCAGTTCTGAAGGCGAAAGAGGGTCAAACACAGTATTAGTATGGTGTTCCTAATAATCCTTTAGGTGAGTGTATTTTGTTATTCATTTAAATTACCACTAAAATGGTATAGTCACTTAGTCACATGCATTTATCCTTTCATATCTCAATATTTAATCTATTGATGGGAACATGTGTAAAACCTGCAAAGTTAGTTATTTTCCTCTCCTGTCTTCAGTTTGTGTATGTGAGGGGGAGGGAGATTGCATCCTGGACTGTCCGTAGCCCTTTCCAATGTAAATTAGTCTTGGCTCCGGAATCCGAATCATCACTGAATCTCCCACTAATTCTCCTTCATCAGGGTAAGCTTGTATAATGAAGTAATGATTGTCTGCCCATTTTGCACAAAAAAATATGTGGTCCTCCGGTCACACCTGAAGATTAAACACAACATCCAGAACAGGGAGGAAAGGGCCATCATCCTGGCTTACGCACATAGCAGGATAAGCCTCAAGGACACACCGTGCCCAATGTGCCACAAGAAAGTGGTTAGAGGTTTGCGGCACCTGAAAGATGTGCACAAGTTAAGTGTAAGTAGCTACTTGTATTTCTCTTTCATTTGAAGTTATTAATGATATTGGTTTATCAGGTTAATTTGGTTTATCACGTTAATTTGAATGACATATCCATACGTCTATGTTCCCTGTTGGTTTCAGCCATCGGAACTAGAGGAACAGCTCGAAGAGATGAGAAAAAAGGCAGTTAAAAAAAAATTAAGGGACCTCAGGAACAACAACCCAGCAATTGCAATCGTCACAAACTGTGACATTGAGGGATTCCCACTACCAACCAGCCAATCTTCATATTCAGTGGAAGGATTTGAACTGGACTATGAGCATATGGCCAAGCATTTTCTAAAGAAGAACTCGTGTTCATGGACCATTTATGAGAGTTTACACCTATTTACACTTACACCCCTCCAAGAACTGCCACCTTAACGTGGTGGAGGGGTTTGAGTACCCGAGTGACCCTAGGAGCTATGTTTTCTGGGGCTATATGCCCCTGGTAGGGTCTCCCAAGGCAAACAGGTCTTAGGCGACGGGTCAGACTAAGAGCAGTTCAAAACCCCCTTAATGATGTATAAAATTTTGAGTACCATGACGTCGCCTGGTATGGCGCAGCCGGGGCCCCACCCTGGAGCCAGGCCCGGGGTTGGGGCTCGTATGCGAGCGCCTGGTGGCTGGGACTTCCTCCATGGGGCCCGGCCGGCAACGTGGGGCCGCCCTCCCGTGGGCTCACCACCCACAGGAGGGACCATAAGGGGCCGGTGCGAAGAGGATCGGGCGGCAGTCGAAGGCAGGGGCCTAGACAACCCGATCTCTGGACACACGGAAACTGGCTCTAGGGACGTGGAATGTCACCTCGCTGGCGGGGAAGGAGCCTGAGTTAGTGTGTGAGGTTGAGAGGTTCCGATTAGAGGTAGTCGGGATAACCTCTACGCACGGCTTGGGCACTGGAGAAGGCATTCGACTGTGTCCCTCACGGCATCTTGTGGAGGGTGCTTCGGGAATATGGGGTCCTGGGTCCTTTGCTAAGGGCTGTCAGGTCCCTGTACAACCGAAGCAGGAGCTTGGTCCGCATTGCCGGCAGTAAGTCAGACTTGTTCCCAGTGCATGTTGGACTCCGGCAGGGCTGCCCTTTGTCACCGGTTCTGTTCGTAATTTTTATGGACAGAATTTCTAGGCGCAGCCAGGGGCCGGAGGGTGTCAGGTTTGGGGACCACACAATTTCGTCTCTGCTCTTTGCGGATGATGTTGTCGTGTTGGCCCCTTCAAACCAGGACCTTCAGCATGCACTGGGACGGTTTGCAGCCAAGTGTGAAGCTGTGGGGATTAGAATCAGTACCTCCAAATCCGAGGCCATGGTCCTCAGTCGGAAAAGGGTGGCTTGTCCACTTCAGGTTGGTGGAGAGTGCCTGCCTCAAGTGGAGGTGTTTAAGTATCTAGGGGTCTTGTTCACGAGTGAGGGAAGGATGGAACGGGAGATTGACAGACGGATCGGTGCAGCTTTTGCAGTAATGCGGTCAATGTATCGGTCGGTCGTGGTGAAGAAAGAGCTTAGCCACAATGCGAAGCTCTCGATTTACCAGTCAATCTACATTCCTACTCTCACCTATGGTCTTGAGCTTTGGGTACAGGCGGGCAAAATGAGCTTTCTACGCAGGGTGGCTGGGCGATTGGCCTGGGAGATAGGGTGAGAAGCTCGGTCACCCGGGAGGAGCTCAGAGTAGGGCCGCTGCTCCTCCACATTGAGAGGGGTCAGCTGAGGTGGCTTGGGCATCTTTTTCGGATGCCTCCGGAACGCCTTCCTGGGGAGGAGACCCCGGGGAAGACCTAGGACACGCTGGAGGGACTATGTCTCCCGGCTGGCCTGGGAACGCCTCGGTGTCCCCCCGGAAGAGCTAGAGGAAGTGTCTGGGGAGAGGGAAGTCTGGGCATCCCTGCTTAGACTGCTGCCCCCGCGACCCGGCCCCGGATGAAGCGGAAGAAGATGGTATGGTACAATAAAAGGCAATATAGTTAACAATGTTGTCTGTGAAAAAGAATAGAAAAAAATAACATTGGAACGGACATTAAATATAAAATGTACAGACTAGATAGTTAACAATTTTGCCTTATATATTTCAATCATGGCTTTTATTTGGAGAAAAAAATCTGAGTTAGCACTGCTAGCATAATATCCTGCTCCTATAAGAACGGTAATGAAGCCTCGAATGGCCATCACTGGTCATAACGCAATCCTTCTAAAATGTTCAATCCTTTTGTACTGCTACCAAATGTATACAAAATTTACAAACAAAAGAGGCCCTTTAAAATGCTTTTTAAAATGAATCTGTCATGTTGCTTTGAATGTCAACCTGCATGTTGGCCCTGTATCTGAGATCTTATTAATAAAGTACATTTTGAGACAAATCAACATGGAATATATGAAGGGAGTGTCATACTGTATATCTGATTAGTACATTTTCAATGTTTTGCAATTTGCTCTCTTATATTTTAAGTACCAAGGGGTGTCAGGGGAACTGTAACAATTGAAAGGTGTGATATCCTTGTGAGTCTCTGTCTCTTGCCACAGTTACAGATTGTCTATCTTTGAATACCTTTGCTTCCCCTTATCACAGCAGGTCACTCTAACCCTTTATTTTGGAAAGAGACTGTAAGTGGGCACTTAATCAAAATGGGCCATATAGCACTGAAAAGGAAACTTTGCACTGATTACTGGTCTTATGTCATAAAAGGTTTACCGTCCACCTGAAACTTGCTTGACTTGCTGATTTTAATTTGTTTAAAGTCATCTTTTTTGTCAGTAACATACATCCAAAAGAATACTTCAAAAAAATACAGGCTATAGCATTTTTTAGTTATTAAGCTTGAAATAACTTTAAAATGAGAATATAACAAAGTTGAATTCTTCACATCTTAATCCATTCATAGTTTGTTTTAGTTTTGACATTATTTTCATGTAGTAGAAAGTAAAACCAACCAATGTTCACAGATCAAAGTGTAGATATTGTGTAGATATGATATATATTTTTGCGAGATGTAGGCATTAACACTAGAGCCGCCAGGACTTTTTTTTCCCAATGTCAATGCATAGCTGCAGTGTCATAGATTACTGGCATAGAATATTTTTCGATAAAGGACATCAATATGTAATCGAAAAACCAAGAGGACCTATTAGAAAAAGACAAGGTCAAAAATGAATAGCCTGTGAACTGCGCGTCTTTGCTGCTCTCTCCAGAGGGTTATGGGGCTATAGATCTGGGAATCTTCTGTAAAATAAGCAGAGAAAATTCAAAGATAGACAATATGATTTGTGTGCGATTTAATTTCTCTTTCCCTAATGTAGATTAAACTGAAGATCAATTAGCCTTGGGGGTATGGCATATTTATGAATTTACGTGATTCACTCAGTTAGGGGTGAATATCGCCGGTGGATCCAATGCTGACTGGTGCACGTAACAGTGCCACTGGAGTGATAGTGAGTAGGCAGAGCATGCAAATTAATTGAATAAAAGAGGCACTCCGACTGTTGACCGATTGGAAGCTGGGAGAATCACTTAAAGGCTAAGTTTATTTGAGATGGTTGATGAAATCTCATCAGAGCAGAAAGAAGTGGAACAGACACAAGAGGATTTAAGAAGTAAAGACGATAACCTTGGTGAAAGATGTAAGTACTAATTAAAATTAGTGTGTGTGACTGTGTAGCATTTATTAGACTTTTCTATGTAAAAAACGACGATAGCTTTAAAGTAACACATGACCATCAACGTTATCAAGTCAAAATTATTGTGTGTGTGTATTTTCTGAATATAGGAACCCTACAGACAGAAATGTGGTGTTCTGTCTCATATGCCCCAAGCCACAGGAAAGCATTTCTGCCCATCTCAAAAAGACCTGCATGAAACATGATAACGCTGAGACTATTCAACGAGAAATCATGAGGGCAAAGCAATCACAGAGGAAGTGGGCAAACCAACGAGGTCAAGGAAATTGTGAAGGACCCGTCGTGCAATTCTTTGGCTGAATATTTTCTGGAAAAGGGTTTTTTTCTTACCCATTTTCCCACGAGGCAAACTAAAAGGTACATATGTATTGTATGTTGATGGTATGTGATCAGTTTGTTTTGGAATGACAATTATGCGTTAGGTTAGAAATGTAAGTCAGAAAGTGCTAACTGGCAGTTAATTCAACTTCTTAATATGGGTATATCTTATCATCAACTGCAACATCCCTTGAGTAGATTCAGTATTATTGTGCCATTTAGTGGACATTCCTTTCACCAATTATGTTGGTTATTGTACATTTTTCCCTTTATTTACCACAGTGCCAAGGACAGCCTTGTTCTTAGTCTGGCAAAGGGGGACATGGTGGACATTTTCACAGAAACGGAAAACGGCCTTTTGGCATTACTGTGTTGCAATCATGATTTGGGCCCACCATCAAAGTCCAAGAACTGTTACTGAATTCAAGGAAAGTATTTTTTGTTGTTTAATTAAATCCAATGCTAATTTGATTATATTTAAACTGATGTGATATGACCTCTGATATAATTTTTTAATTCGGCTAACTTCCATTTTATCATCAGGGTACACTATTTCTAAGGCACAGGAGGGGCAGGAGAGGTACCCAGAAAATATGATCAAATGGAGTGTGTGGTAAACAGGTGTAGGGTTAAACCTAACCCAGATTTTGATTTAATCTTACAGTACATCTCAGTCATCGATTGTACCAAGATATTGGGACGCATTTAAGGACATTTTCCCTGTAACCCTGGAAGGAAGTCCACCTACTGAACAACAGGTTACAAAAACAGGATTTGACCCGTACCGCAGCCATTACTTCTACTGGAGGTGGATTCAGTATAAGCAGCGTATACAGTATATACTTGGTAAGTGCTTTTCAGCTATTGTATATGCATGACAGGTTCATGTGATTTTGTGTCATGTTTATGCTATGGAATTAACTTTTCCTTAATAGACCACTCCATGGAAAGGTCAGGTGCCAAACCCCAGGAAACTAGAGTACAACATGTCATAAAAGGCCAGACCTCATGGACAACTAACATACCGTCTGTGGCTCATGTTCTGGAGGCTTGGGTTACCCCAGTCCAATTGGACCATCCACGAAAACATATAGAAAATTATGTTTCCATTATCCATTCCATCACTGAGCAGAAATGGAAAGGGCTGGCTCTCAAACACTTTGAGGGCAAAGGTAAGTAAATATTTTCATGACAGTTCTTTGAACAGTTGTAGTGTGACTGGAGACGGTGAATCTCCTCCTCTACAGGGCAATATATGGTTTCTCCCATGTCTTGATGAAAGTGCCAGTGTACTGCACACTTTTTACCTTTTGTTGAGATAAATAAATATGAAAATACTTTACTCTGTACACAGGTGTCATTGCTACCATGCCCTTCTCCCGGAACCAAATTGTTTGCGACTACCATGGTGAAGTAATCTCCAGGCTTGAAGGGGAGAAGAGGATGGAGAGCCTCACAGATATGTCCTACATGTTCTTCTTCAAAGGCAAGGGAAGTGAGCCCCTGTGCATTGATGCACAGAAATTCCCATGTGACGGTCACCCAGATAGACACATTTGGAAGGAGATTGAACCATTCCCGTAAAAAATGCAACATGCAGCCACAGATTCACCATGAACCTTCCAGGTGGACCCAGGGAATCCTTACTCTTCCTAGCCCTACAAGATATTCAGGTGAATGAAGAGCTCTTATGGGATTATGGTGTTACAAGGAAATCATTTGGTGGGGAAGGAAGAAATCTTTTATGGCTAAATGAGTGACATTGTCATCTCAGCGGTGTGAACATAGAGCTTTCGGCATATTAATGCAGTATATATCAAAAAAATGATGTTTAATGTGTACAAGTTTACATTTTGTTCTTTGTGACTCTGTACAAATGTGTGCACACGGTTGCTTGAAACTGCCTACTACATAGAGAAGTATACAATTCCTTTGTGTGGTTATATGCCCCTCCCCTTGTACCAGGGGCGTTTCCAGCATTGAAGGACATCCGGGGCTTAGCCCAGAGCATTTTATGCAAATACAGGGATCACTTGAAGATTTTTTTTTATTACAGTAACACTTTACTTTCAGTCAAAATAAATCTTTAACATTATATTCAAGGCAGGCTAACATCCTCTCAGTGCTCAACTGAGCATAACCTTTGTTTTGGATATGGAAAACATAACCATTGCTCAACTGAGCATGATAACAATATACAGTACATCTTTACATTATGCTCAATACACATACACAGAGTCAACATACAACATACACTATTCAACTCTTGCTGTCTATCTGGTATGTCCTTCTATATTTGTTATATTACTCTCTCATCCACCTGCTGTAGTCTTTCTCATCACCTGCTGTAGTCTTTCTCATCACCTGCTGTAGTCTTTCACATCACTTGCTTTTGTCTTTCTCATCACTTGCTTTTGTCTTTCTCATCACTTGCTGGCTGGGTATCATTAAAGGGTATTTTCTTGGTTTGAGCATTGCAAATCGGTTCATGACACTGTAATGGTCTGTGACACACACAATTCCCCTCTCAATGGACATGACTGCCAGGTAATTGAGCCTCTGCTGACCCATGGTTCTTCTCAACCATGTGTGTAGGCGACGCAGAGCACTGAATGATCTTTTGCAACTGCAGCTGCTGACAGGAATCGTTAGTGCTGCTTGAAAGACTGATCTCAGGCTTGGGAACATGTCAGGGTCAAGGAGCTTGTATACACTTGCCATATCTGAAATGACACCTTCATCTCTTCTTTTGATCAGGAACTGTCTAGCCACCGCAACCTCTTCTTTACTGACCTTCATGTTATAGTGTTTAGCAATCAGCTCTAATGATTCTTCACACAGGAAGTAATTTGCTGCTGGATGGCAAGCTTTGTTGCCTTTCATTAGCTCTGCACCAACACCACAAAATCTCCCCTCCAGCTCACTCACCATTCTGTCAAGGCATGGGTAAAATATGTGATTTCTTACCTCATCCCCAGCACTCACATAAGCCCTTGTGCCATAATCATCTAATCGCCTCTGCTTGCGTTTTTGAGAACCTCCTGGAGCTGGGGTCTCTGACAGATGGTTGGCGTCAAGAATTTCTCTGGCCTGATTATATAATTTCTCTGCCATTTCCTCTGTCCTCAAGGACCGAAGTGTTTCAAGTACTGCATCTTTATACCAAGTAGCTTGTGCTAAGTCTACATTCTCTTTTTGAAGGTACTTGTGAAGTCCCTCTGTAGTGGACAGCAAAGCTTTAAACATCACAAGCATATATACATTTGAAAGTCTTGAAAGTTTGGAAAGCAGTCCAATTGCTGTGGTAGTTTTGGTCAATTCTTTGAGGCACTTTAACAATGCTGGCAGATTTGCAATTATGGCAGTGACTGACATGAGTTGGCATGCCCATCGTGTCTTTGAGAGTTGAACAAGCTCACTCTTCTCCAAGCCCAAGGCTTTTTGCATGTCTGAGAAAGAATGATGATTAACTAACGACACACTGAAGAAAGAGTACACACTCTCCAGTGTATCGAAGAAATCAATGGCTTCTGGCACAGCCCTGCAAGTGTGACAAAGCACCAAATTCAGTTCATGTGCATAGCAGTGCACATACACTGCTTCTGGATGCTTCACACAGAATTGAGCCTGAACACCCCGAACAGCACCGCTCATGACGGAGGCCCCATCGTAAGACTGAGCAACACATTGCAGGTCTTGCAGGCCTTTGGATTTGAGAACTTCTTCAATGGCCTCTGTAATGGAATGCGCATCGAAAGACTTTAGACTTGTAAGTTCCAGAAAACTTTCTTTGACAGTGTTCTCATATCCCACATAACGAACACACACAGCAAGCTGTTCCACATGACCATCTCGAGCCTCATCAGCCATCACTGCATACATTTTTGAATGCTTCATCTCTTTAATGATGGATGCAGTAACTTCCACTGCACAACACTATCATTTTATTCTGTGAGCCTGAAGAGAGATATGTGGAATGGGCAGGAGGTGTGTAGCTTTGGAGAAAGGGGTCGAATTCCTCTAGAAATTTCATCATCTCTAAGAAATTTCCCTGATTGTCAGAGGACTCATTCTCATCATGGCCACGGAATGTGAGGCCTTGCTTTCCCAAAAAGCTAACGACAGCAGTGACACGACGAAGGTATTCTCTTCTTTCAATTATCTGGTCAACATTGGCCACATGCATTCTCTCAACTACACTGCCTTGTGATAAACTGGCTTTGTAAGTCTTCCAAGCAAGCATTGAATCTTTGTGTCCTGAGCTACTATCGTGCTCTCTAAAGCTGTCCAAGGCTCGTTTCCAGTTTGAAAATCCAACAGAGCTGGTTATCACATCTTTGTTAACTCTAGACACTTGTTTCCCAAAGAGCCTGCATGTAAAGCAGAAGGCTGCATTTCGCCTAGCAGAGTACTCTAACCAGTCAAATGTCTCAAACCATTTTTGCTGGAAGGACCTTCTCTGTAGTCCAAAGGTGGTGAGAGGGTATTATTTTAATTTTGCTCTGGCTGGGCCTGTTTCTACAGTACCTAAATCTTCCATTACAGTACTAGCGACCTCAGCTAACTTTGCCTCTCTCCTCCCTGAATCATCTGTGATGCAAAAGAACAGATACGACACACAACTAATTGCCAATCAGTTTCAAACAACTTCAGGTTCAAACAACAACTAAGTTAAAGCAATACATTAATTACTTTAGTAAAAGTTCATTGACACATGGCATCGAACTGTATATAATTCTCAATGTACATCTGTCAAAAACCTTTCATTAGGATCATTTGGATAAACAAAGTTTCACTTTTAACTTTCTCCAAAGTAAAATTGATTTATTGTTACCAGTTTCCATGTCTGATCCTGGCACAGCTGCTGCTGGCTCCTCCTCATCAGTCTGCAGCTCATCTTTGCTACCCTCTACAAAACCATGTGTATAAGTGTATATTTACTACAAACTAATAACACATAAGTCACACATACATTTTATGTTAATGCTTATTGGTTATATCATTAGAGAAAACAGAATCTGATAAACATGGAAAGTATTCAGTAAAGTGGGATAAAACTATGGATAAAACTTTTTCCTAAGCTACCCTTATGAAAAAGAAGTATACTTCAAGTTCATTTTATGAAGAAGTATACTTAAGTAATGTTCAAGTATATTTTAAGTATACCAATATCAATGTGGCTTTGGCTTGCTTAGTTGGGGACACTAATCTAATTTAATCAATTTAAACTCCTATTTTGATTAGGCTTACCAAACTTGGACGTTACTGCATTGTCTTTTTGCACTAGAAATAAACCTAGTTATTACGGTAATGAACATTGTGACGGAAGTGAATTAATCACAACTAACTTTATCTAGAAAAAACTAGATAATACCAAGCTAGATAATTAGCTTGATAATACCAAGTATTATCCATTTGTATCTGTAAAGCTGCTTTGAAACAGCCTACACTGTTAAAAGCGCTATATAAATGAAGGTGACTTAACTTGACAATGTGTACTATTTCAATACTGCTTGGGACTAAATTGGCCTACTTTTAATATATAAAAGTATACATTTAAGTTTAAAGTGTAAGAGTAGTAGACTTTAAGTACACACAACTATGCCTAGGTTTCTCATTTGTAATGCATCTGTACTACAAGTTAACTTTTAAGTATACTAGTAGTAGTTTACTATTTTAATACAAGTAGTATTTTTTGTTTATGAAAGTACACACTGAAGTGTACTTTCAGTAAACTATTAGTTTAGTAGTGTATACTGCAAGCCCTGCTCAAAAATCCAGCTAAAACCAGCCTAAGCTGGTTGGCTGGTCTTAGCTGGTTTAAGATGGTCTCCCAGCCTGGCCTAGCTGGTTTTAGCTGGTCTTCCAGCCTGGCCTAGCTGGTTTTAGCTGGTCTTCCAGCCTGACCAGCTAAGACAAGCTAAAAAATGTTCAAAACCCCCCTAAAACCAACCTGATATACCAGCTACTTCCAGCTTAAACCAGCTAAGACCAGCCAACCAGCTTAGGCTGGTTTTAGCTGGATTTTTCAGCAGGGAGTATACTTGCAAGTCAACATAAAAATATACTTATAGTTCACTATTTTGTATTATGTTTGCACTTGCACAGTATACTATTATGTTTAAATGTAGATATTTTTTTTATAAAAAAAAAGATTTATTTTCATTAAAAAAAAAACTTTAACTGTACCTTAATTTTAAAAACATTTCATTAGCTTCATGTTGCATTTTTTTTATCAACACTTGATTGTTGGTAACTTTCATAAAGAAAGGCAACATTTTAAACAAAAAAAGTTAAAGACTACACCTTGATCAGATTCAGAACAGATTCAGAATAATAATAAAAAACACAGATGGAGTAGATCGAGTCCAAAGTCCAAACCTTCACAGACAGTTGTTATAGGCTATTTGTGGGTTAACTTACCCTTCATTTCATTTGGTAATATTAAGCGTTTTTTTTTTTACTTTTGATTTACACACTGTTTAATGATTGATGATGATGATCACATTATTTTATTTTTGATTGAGCAATCTTCTATCGCTTGCTAGTATCATACTAACTTATATCAGATGCTACTAGTAACATACAAGTGATGCTAGTAGCCTAATAACTAGCTACAGAAGTTAACAAATAGACATACAGTGAAAGACAGCCAGAAGATGATCTTTAGATTTAAAGGATAAAAAAACTGAATTCATTTCTTACCCACTGACTTCTTTCCAAAGAATCCCCAAAGTCTTGTTTGCTTCATTTTTCATTTCCCGCTCGCTGTCTGTCGTTATTAAAACGCACGCTCAGACACTTGACTTTGCTACTAGGCTAGCCCCTCCCCTACCTGCTACATATTCAAAAGGGAGGAAGAAACGGCAGCAAAGTAATGTAGGCCTATATGGCTAGATTATTTTTAAGGTATATTTTTACAGGCTGTATGCAGTACGTGCAAAGCCAAAGCGCAACGAAATAGGACAACTTATGATTGCGCGGGTTTACATAGGCTTAAAAAAAATAAAAATAAAAAATAAAATTCCCTCATTCGAGATTCGGGGCTACACTCAAAACATCCGGGGCTGAAGCCCCGGCAAAATCGGCTGGCGCCGCCCCTGCCTTGTACTAATACACCATTTGTAGATATCCGTCATTTGGAAACATTAGAAGATTTGGTTTGTTGATATCAGTTAAATAAAGATTGTGTTTATTAGACCAGGTCATTCTCGGCTCATGGGTAATGTTCCCTGCTCTTGACCTCCATACACAGGCAGCCTGCATTGAAATGTCCCTGGGCTCCGGTACCCTTTAAAGGCAACACTGTGTTCCTTTGAACAAGGAACAACACAGTCTGAGAGCAAGCAAAGTCTCTTTTACAGTTGGGACCTGCCTATGCCTGTTAACAACAACAACAACAACAACTACACAGAATGTAGGTTCAATGATTAAAAACAGACAATATTCATGGTATTTATAAAATAATAGGTGCATATAGACAGTGTTATTGATTCCACACAAAATGGTAAGTAGAGAAAGAAACATTTATTCATGCCAGTACCTGATTAAAAAAACCTCAACTTTGATGGAAGTTGCAACGATTTACAATGTCCACTTGATGGCACAATAGCACGATCTGCTCAAGGGATGTTGCAGATGATACTAAGGGCTGCTACCCCTCTTAAGAAGTTGAATTTACTGCCAGTAAGCACTTTCTGACTTACATTTTTAACCAAACGCATAGTTGTCATCCATAATTGGAGTGAGCCATGCTCTGGACCTGTGACAGCCCCACAACATCGTGTCAACCAAGACAGCCCCACAACATCCAGAGACTTGAGGTACTCAGGGCGGATCTCATCCACCCCCGGTGCCTTGCCACCGAGGAGTTTCTTTACTACCTCTGTGACTTCAGCCCGGGTGATGGACGAGTCCACCTCTGAGCCCTCATCCTCTGCTTCCTCAATTGAAGACGTGACGGCGGGATTGAGGAGATCCTCGAAGTACTCCTTCCACCGCCCAACGACATCCCCAGTTGAGGTCAACAGCTGCCCACCTCTACTGTAAACAGCGTTGGTAGGGCACTGTTTCCCTCTCCTGAGGCGGCGGACGGTTTGCCTAATAGGACTCCTTCTTCAGCTTGACGGCATCCCTTACTTCCGGTGTCCACCACCGGGTTCGGGGATTGCTGCCTCGACAGGCACCGGAGACCTTACGCCCACAGCTCAGAGGGGCCGCTTTGACAATGGCGGTGGAGAACATGGTCCACTCGGACTCAATATCTCCAGCCTCCCTCGGGATCCAGTCGAAGCTCTAACAGAGGTGGGAGTTAAGAATTTCCATTCATTTGAGTTTGTTCTTGAATTGCTTGTCGTTTGGATGTGTACATTGACTGCTGTTGAGGACCTATTCACAATATTCGACCTAACTGGCATGTATGTTGTTGGTTTGCACTTGTGCGTTCCATGTATGAAATCTGGGTTAAGACTCATGATAGACTGTTGAATTCTATTCATTTACTTTCATTTGAAATGATAAAATTCCATTTGAATGCACTCTCTTTTGATCAAGGAAAAACACAGTTTCACCATCAATTCTTCAACTATGACTGATTGAATACAGGTTTATACACTTCTATGTAGCATCACCATGTCAGACTATCTTCATCCCTTGTAAGTGTTTTAAATACTAGTTTATGTACACATTTAATGGCATAGTCAAGTGGGGCCCACATATCACATATTGGCATTAAAACCTTTTCTATAACGATGAATTCCATGTGTTCATGCTTCTAGAGCAACAATATGATCAATTTCAATGTCTTAAGAATTTCCATTCATTTGAGTTTGTTCTTGAATTGCTTGTCGTTTGGATGTGTACATTGACTGCTGTTGAGGACCTATTCACAATATTCGACCTAACTGGCATGTATGTTGTTGGTTTGCACTTGTGCGTTCCATGTATGAAATCTGGGTTAAAACTCATGATAGACTGTTGAATTCTATTCATTTACTTTCATTTGAAATGATAAAATTCCATTTGAATGCACTCTCTTTTGATCAAGGAAAAACACAGTTTCACCATCAATTCTTCAACTATGACTGATTGAATACAGGTTTATACACTTCTATGTAGCATCACCATGTCAGACTATCTTCATCCCTTGTAAGTGTTTTAAATACTAGTTTATGTACACATTTAATGGCATAGTCAAGTGGGGCCCACATATCACATATTGGCATTAAAACCTTTTCTATAACGATGAATTCCATGTGTTCATGCTTCTAGAGCAACAATATGATCAATTTCAATGTCTTAAGAATTTCCATTCATTTGAGTTTGTTCTTGAATTGCTTGTCGTTTGGATGTGTACATTGACTGCTGTTGAGGACCTATTCACAATATTCGACCTAACTGGCATGTATGTTGTTGGTTTGCACTTGTGCGTTCCATGTATGAAATCTGGGTTAAAACTCATGATAGACTGTTGAATTCTATTCATTTACTTTCATTTGAAATGATAAAATTCCATTTGAATGCACTCTCTTTTGATCAAGGAAAAACACAGTTTCACCATCAATTCTTCAACTATGACTGATTGAATACAGGTTTATACACTTGTATGTAGCATCACCATGTCAGACTATCTTCATCCCTTGTAAGTGTTTTAAATACTAGTTTATGTACACATTTAATGGCATAGTCAAGTGGGGCCCACATATCACATATTGGCATTAAAACCTTTTCTATAACGATGAATTCCATGTGTTCATGCTTCTAGAGCAACAATATGATCAATTTCAATGTCTTAAGAATTTCCATTCATTTGAGTTTGTTCTTGAATTGCTTGTCGTTTGGATGTGTACATTGACTGCTGTTGAGGACCTATTCACAATATTCGACCTAACTGGCATGTATGTTGTTGGTTTGCACTTGTGCGTTCCATGTATGAAATCTGGGTTAAAACTCATGATAGACTGTTGAATTCTATTCATTTACTTTCATTTGAAATGATAAAATTCCATTTGAATGCACTCTCTTTTGATCAAGGAAAAACACAGTTTCACCATCAATTCTTCAACTATGACTGATTGAATACAGGTTTATACACTTGTATGTAGCATCACCATGTCAGACTATCTTCATCCCTTGTAAGTGTTTTAAATACTAGTTTATGTACACATTTAATGGCATAGTCAAGTGGGGCCCACATATCACATATTGGCATTAAAACCTTTTCTATAACGATGAATTCCATGTGTTCATGCTTCTAGAGCAACAATATGATCAATTTCAATGTCTTAAGAATTTCCATTCATTTGAGTTTGTTCTTGAATTGCTTGTCGTTTGGATGTGTACATTGACTGCTGTTGAGGACCTATTCACAATATTCGACCTAACTGGCATGTATGTTGTTGGTTTGCACTTGTGCGTTCCATGTATGAAATCTGGGTTAAAACTCATGATAGACTGTTGAATTCTATTCATTTACTTTCATTTGAAATGATAAAATTCCATTTGAATGCACTCTCTTTTGATCAAGGAAAAACACAGTTTCACCATCAATTCTTCAACTATGACTGATTGAATACAGGTTTATACACTTGTATGTAGCATCACCATGTCAGACTATCTTCATCCCTTGTAAGTGTTTTAAATACTAGTTTATGTACACATTTAATGGCATAGTCAAGTGGGGCCCACATATCACATATTGGCATTAAAACCTTTTCTATAACGATGAATTCCATGTGTTCATGCTTCTAGAGCAACAATATGATCAATTTCAATGTCTTAAGAATTTCCATTCATTTGAGTTTGTTCTTGAATTGCTTGTCGTTTGGATGTGTACATTGACTGCTGTTGAGGACCTATTCACAATATTCGACCTAACTGGCATGTATGTTGTTGGTTTGCACTTGTGCGTTCCATGTATGAAATCTGGGTTAAAACTCATGATAGACTGTTGAATTCTATTCATTTACTTTCATTTGAAATGATAAAATTCCATTTGAATGCACTCTCTTTTGATCAAGGAAAAACACAGTTTCCCCATCAATTCTTCAACTATGACTGATTGAATACAGGTTTATACACTTGTATGTAGCATCACCATGTCAGACTATCTTCATCCCTTGTAAGTGTTTTAAATACTAGTTTATGTACACATTTAATGGCATAGTCAAGTGGGGCCCACATATCACATATTGGCATTAAAACCTTTTCTATAACGATGAATTCCATGTGTTCATGCTTCTAGAGCAACAATATGATCAATTTCAATGTCTTAAGAATTTCCATTCATTTGAGTTTGTTCTTGAATTGCTTGTCGTTTGGATGTGTACATTGACTGCTGTTGAGGACCTATTCACAATATTCGACCTAACTGGCATGTATGTTGTTGGTTTGCACTTGTGCGTTCCATGTATGAAATCTGGGTTAAAACTCATGATAGACTGTTGAATTCTATTCATTTACTTTCATTTGAAATGATAAAATTCCATTTGAATGCACTCTCTTTTGATCAAGGAAAAACACAGTTTCACCATCAATTCTTCAACTATGACTGATTGAATACAGGTTTATACACTTGTATGTAGCATCACCATGTCAGACTATCTTCATCCCTTGTAAGTGTTTTAAATACTAGTTTATGTACACATTTAATGGCATAGTCAAGTGGGGCCCACATATCACATATTGGCATTAAAACCTTTTCTATAACGATGAATTCCATGTGTTCATGCTTCTAGAGCAACAATATGATCAATTTCAATGTCTTAAGAATTTCCATTCATTTGAGTTTGTTCTTGAATTGCTTGTCGTTTGGATGTGTACATTGACTGCTGTTGAGGACCTATTCACAATATTCGACCTAACTGGCATGTATGTTGTTGGTTTGCACTTGTGCGTTCCATGTATGAAATCTGGGTTAAAACTCATGATAGACTGTTGAATTCTATTCATTTACTTTCATTTGAAATGATAAAATTCCATTTGAATGCACTCTCTTTTGATCAAGGAAAAACACAGTTTCACCATCAATTCTTCAACTATGACTGATTGAATACAGGTTTATACACTTGTATGTAGCATCACCATGTCAGACTATCTTCATCCCTTGTAAGTGTTTTAAATACTAGTTTATGTACACATTTAATGGCATAGTCAAGTGGGGCCCACAAATAACATATTGGCATTAAAACCTTTTCTATAACGATGAATTCCATGTGTTCATGCTTCTAGAGCAACAATATGATCAATTTCAATGTCTTAAGAATTTCCATTCATTTGAGTTTGTTCTTGAATTGCTTGTCGTTTGGATGTGTACATTGACTGCTGTTGAGGACCTATTCACAATATTCGACCTAACTGGCATGTATGTTGTTGGTTTGCACTTGTGCGTTCCATGTATGAAATCTGGGTTAAAACTCATGATAGACTGTTGAATTCTATTCATTTACTTTCATTTGAAATGATAAAATTCCATTTGAATGCACTCTCTTTTGATCAAGGAAAAACACAGTTTCACCATCAATTCTTCAACTATGACTGATTGAATACAGGTTTATACACTTGTATGTAGCATCACCATGTCAGACTATCTTCATCCCTTGTAAGTGTTTTAAATACTAGTTTATGTACACATTTAATGGCATAGTCAAGTGGGGCCCACATATCACATATTGGCATTAAAACCTTTTCTATAACGATGAATTCCATGTGTTCATGCTTCTAGAGCAACAATATGATCAATTTCAATGTCTTAAGAATTTCCATTCATTTGAGTTTGTTCTTGAATTGCTTGTCGTTTGGATGTGTACATTGACTGCTGTTGAGGACCTATTCACAATATTCGACCTAACTGGCATGTATGTTGTTGGTTTGCACTTGTGCGTTCCATGTATGAAATCTGGGTTAAAACTCATGATAGACTGTTGAATTCTATTCATTTACTTTCATTTGAAATGATAAAATTCCATTTGAATGCACTCTCTTTTGATCAAGGAAAAACACAGTTTCACCATCAATTCTTCAACTATGACTGATTGAATACAGGTTTATACACTTGTATGTAGCATCACCATGTCAGACTATCTTCATCCCTTGTAAGTGTTTTAAATACTAGTTTATGTACACATTTAATGGCATAGTCAAGTGGGGCCCACATATCACATATTGGCATTAAAACCTTTTCTATAACGATGAATTCCATGTGTTCATGCTTCTAGAGCAACAATATGATCAATTTCAATGTCTTAAGAATTTCCATTCATTTGAGTTTGTTCTTGAATTGCTTGTCGTTTGGATGTGTACATTGACTGCTGTTGAGGACCTATTCACAATATTCGACCTAACTGGCATGTATGTTGTTGGTTTGCACTTGTGCGTTCCATGTATGAAATCTGGGTTAAAACTCATGATAGACTGTTGAATTCTATTCATTTACTTTCATTTGAAATGATAAAATTCCATTTGAATGCACTCTCTTTTGATCAAGGAAAAACACAGTTTCACCATCAATTCTTCAACTATGACTGATTGAATACAGGTTTATACACTTCTATGTAGCATCACCATGTCAGACTATCTTCATCCCTTGTAAGTGTTTTAAATACTAGTTTATGTACACATTTAATGGCATAGTCAAGTGGGGCCCACATATCACATATTGGCATTAAAACCTTTTCTATAACGATGAATTCCATGTGTTCATGCTTCTAGAGCAACAATATGATCAATTTCAATGTCTTAAGAATTTCCATTCATTTGAGTTTGTTCTTGAATTGCTTGTCGTTTGGATGTGTACATTGACTGCTGTTGAGGACCTATTCACAATATTCGACCTAACTGGCATGTATGTTGTTGGTTTGCACTTGTGCGTTCCATGTATGAAATCTGGGTTAAAACTCATGATAGACTGTTGAATTCTATTCATTTACTTTCATTTGAAATGATAAAATTCCATTTGAATGCACTCTCTTTTGATCAAGGAAAAACACAGTTTCACCATCAATTCTTCAACTATGACTGATTGAATACAGGTTTATACACTTGTATGTAGCATCACCATGTCAGACTATCTTCATCCCTTGTAAGTGTTTTAAATACTAGTTTATGTACACATTTAATGGCATAGTCAAGTGGGGCCCACATATGACATATTGGCATTAAAACCTTTTCTATAACGATGAATTCCATGTGTTCATGCTTCTAGAGCAACAATATGATCAATTTCAATGTCTTAAGAATTTCCATTCATTTGAGTTTGTTCTTGAATTGCTTGTCGTTTGGATGTGTACATTGACTGCTGTTGAGGACCTATTCACAATATTCGACCTAACTGGCATGTATGTTGTTGGTTTGCACTTGTGCGTTCCATGTATGAAATCTGGGTTAAAACTCATGATAGACTGTTGAATTCTATTCATTTACTTTCATTTGAAATGATAAAATTCCATTTGAATGCACTCTCTTTTGATCAAGGAAAAACACAGTTTCACCATCAATTCTTCAACTATGACTGATTGAATACAGGTTTATACACTTCTATGTAGCATCACCATGTCAGACTATCTTCATCCCTTGTAAGTGTTTTAAATACTAGTTTATGTACACATTTAATGGCATAGTCAAGTGGGGCCCACATATCACATATTGGCATTAAAACCTTTTCTATAACGATGAATTCCATGTGTTCATGCTTCTAGAGCAACAATATGATCAATTTCAATGTCTTAAGAATTTCCATTCATTTGAGTTTGTTCTTGAATTGCTTGTCGTTTGGATGTGTACATTGACTGCTGTTGAGGACCTATTCACAATATTCGACCTAACTGGCATGTATGTTGTTGGTTTGCACTTGTGCGTTCCATGTATGAAATCTGGGTTAAAACTCATGATAGACTGTTGAATTCTATTCATTTACTTTCATTTGAAATGATAAAATTCCATTTGAATGCACTCTCTTTTGATCAAGGAAAAACACAGTTTCACCATCAATTCTTCAACTATGACTGATTGAATACAGGTTTATACACTTGTATGTAGCATCACCATGTCAGACTATCTTCATCCCTTGTAAGTGTTTTAAATACTAGTTTATGTACACATTTAATGGCATAGTCAAGTGGGGCCCACATATGACATATTGGCATTAAAACCTTTTCTATAACGATGAATTCCATGTGTTCATGCTTCTAGAGCAACAATATGATCAATTTCAATGTCTTAAGAATTTCCATTCATTTGAGTTTGTTCTTGAATTGCTTGTCGTTTGGATGTGTACATTGACTGCTGTTGAGGACCTATTCACAATATTCGACCTAACTGGCATGTATGTTGTTGGTTTGCACTTGTGCGTTCCATGTATGAAATCTGGGTTAAAACTCATGATAGACTGTTGAATTCTATTCATTTACTTTCATTTGAAATGATAAAATTCCATTTGAATGCACTCTCTTTTGATCAAGGAAAAACACAGTTTCACCATCAATTCTTCAACTATGACTGATTGAATACAGGTTTATACACTTGTATGTAGCATCACCATGTCAGACTATCTTCATCCCTTGTAAGTGTTTTAAATACTAGTTTATGTACACATTTAATGGCATAGTCAAGTGGGGCCCACATATGACATATTGGCATTAAAACCTTTTCTATAACGATGAATTCCATGTGTTCATGCTTCTAGAGCAACAATATGATCAATTTCAATGTCTTAAGAATTTCCATTCATTTGAGTTTGTTCTTGAATTGCTTGTCGTTTGGATGTGTACATTGACTGCTGTTGAGGACCTATTCACAATATTCGACCTAACTGGCATGTATGTTGTTGGTTTGCACTTGTGCGTTCCATGTATGAAATCTGGGTTAAAACTCATGATAGACTGTTGAATTCTATTCATTTACTTTCATTTGAAATGATAAAATTCCATTTGAATGCACTCTCTTTTGATCAAGGAAAAACACAGTTTCACCATCAATTCTTCAACTATGACTGATTGAATACAGGTTTATACACTTGTATGTAGCATCACCATGTCAGACTATCTTCATCCCTTGTAAGTGTTTTAAATACTAGTTTATGTACACATTTAATGGCATAGTCAAGTGGGGCCCACATATCACATATTGGCATTAAAACCTTTTCTATAACGATGAATTCCATGTGTTCATGCTTCTAGAGCAACAATATGATCAATTTCAATGTCTTAAGAATTTCCATTCATTTGAGTTTGTTCTTGAATTGCTTGTCGTTTGGATGTGTACATTGACTGCTGTTGAGGACCTATTCACAATATTCGACCTAACTGGCATGTATGTTGTTGGTTTGCACTTGTGCGTTCCATGTATGAAATCTGGGTTAAAACTCATGATAGACTGTTGAATTCTATTCATTTACTTTCATTTGAAATGATAAAATTCCATTTGAATGCACTCTCTTTTGATCAAGGAAAAACACAGTTTCACCATCAATTCTTCAACTATGACTGATTGAATACAGGTTTATACACTTGTATGTAGCATCACCATGTCAGACTATCTTCATCCCTTGTAAGTGTTTTAAATACTAGTTTATGTACACATTTAATGGCATAGTCAAGTGGGGCCCACATATCACATATTGGCATTAAAACCTTTTCTATAACGATGAATTCCATGTGTTCATGCTTCTAGAGCAACAATATGATCAATTTCAATGTCTTAAGAATTTCCATTCATTTGAGTTTGTTCTTGAATTGCTTGTCGTTTGGATGTGTACATTGACTGCTGTTGAGGACCTATTCACAATATTCGACCTAACTGGCATGTATGTTGTTGGTTTGCACTTGTGCGTTCCATGTATGAAATCTGGGTTAAAACTCATGATAGACTGTTGAATTCTATTCATTTACTTTCATTTGAAATGATAAAATTCCATTTGAATGCACTCTCTTTTGATCAAGGAAAAACACAGTTTCACCATCAATTCTTCAACTATGACTGATTGAATACAGGTTTATACACTTCTATGTAGCATCACCATGTCAGACTATCTTCATCCCTTGTAAGTGTTTTAAATACTAGTTTATGTACACATTTAATGGCATAGTCAAGTGGGGCCCACATATCACATATTGGCATTAAAACCTTTTCTATAACGATGAATTCCATGTTGTCATGCTTCTAGAGCAACAATATGATCAATTTCAATGTCTTAAGAATTTCCATTCATTTGAGTTTGTTCTTGAATTGCTTGTCGTTTGGATGTGTACATTGACTGCTGTTGAGGACCTATTCACAATATTCGACCTAACTGGCATGTATGTTGTTGGTTTGCACTTGTGCGTTCCATGTATGAAATCTGGGTTAAAACTCATGATAGACTGTTGAATTCTATTCATTTACTTTCATTTGAAATGATAAAATTCCATTTGAATGCACTCTCTTTTGATCAAGGAAAAACACAGTTTCACCATCAATTCTTCAACTATGACTGATTGAATACAGGTTTATACACTTCTATGTAGCATCACCATGTCAGACTATCTTCATCCCTTGTAAGTGTTTTAAATACTAGTTTATGTACACATTTAATGGCATAGTCAAGTGGGGCCCACATATCACATATTGGCATTAAAACCTTTTCTATAACGATGAATTCCATGTGTTCATGCTTCTAGAGCAACAATATGATCAATTTCAATGTCTTAAGAATTTCCATTCATTTGAGTTTGTTCTTGAATTGCTTGTCGTTTGGATGTGTACATTGACTGCTGTTGAGGACCTATTCACAATATTCGACCTAACTGGCATGTATGTTGTTGGTTTGCACTTGTGCGTTCCATGTATGAAATCTGGGTTAAAACTCATGATAGACTGTTGAATTCTATTCATTTACTTTCATTTGAAATGATAAAATTCCATTTGAATGCACTCTCTTTTGATCAAGGAAAAACACAGTTTCACCATCAATTCTTCAACTATGACTGATTGAATACAGGTTTATACACTTCTATGTAGCATCACCATGTCAGACTATCTTCATCCCTTGTAAGTGTTTTAAATACTAGTTTATGTACACATTTAATGGCATAGTCAAGTGGGGCCCACATATCACATATTGGCATTAAAACCTTTTCTATAACGATGAATTCCATGTGTTCATGCTTCTAGAGCAACAATATGATCAATTTCAATGTCTTAAGAATTTCCATTCATTTGAGTTTGTTCTTGAATTGCTTGTCGTTTGGATGTGTACATTGACTGCTGTTGAGGACCTATTCACAATATTCGACCTAACTGGCATGTATGTTGTTGGTTTGCACTTGTGCGTTCCATGTATGAAATCTGGGTTAAAACTCATGATAGACTGTTGAATTCTATTCATTTACTTTCATTTGAAATGATAAAATTCCATTTGAATGCACTCTCTTTTGATCAAGGAAAAACACAGTTTCACCATCAATTCTTCAACTATGACTGATTGAATACAGGTTTATACACTTCTATGTAGCATCACCATGTCAGACTATCTTCATCCCTTGTAAGTGTTTTAAATACTAGTTTATGTACACATTTAATGGCATAGTCAAGTGGGGCCCACATATCACATATTGGCATTAAAACCTTTTCTATAACGATGAATTCCATGTGTTCATGCTTCTAGAGCAACAATATGATCAATTTCAATGTCTTAAGAATTTCCATTCATTTGAGTTTGTTCTTGAATTGCTTGTCGTTTGGATGTGTACATTGACTGCTGTTGAGGACCTATTCACAATATTCGACCTAACTGGCATGTATGTTGTTGGTTTGCACTTGTGCGTTCCATGTATGAAATCTGGGTTAAAACTCATGATAGACTGTTGAATTCTATTCATTTACTTTCATTTGAAATGATAAAATTCCATTTGAATGCACTCTCTTTTGATCAAGGAAAAACACAGTTTCACCATCAATTCTTCAACTATGACTGATTGAATACAGGTTTATACACTTCTATGTAGCATCACCATGTCAGACTATCTTCATCCCTTGTAAGTGTTTTAAATACTAGTTTATGTACACATTTAATGGCATAGTCAAGTGGGGCCCACATATCACATATTGGCATTAAAACCTTTTCTATAACGATGAATTCCATGTGTTCATGCTTCTAGAGCAACAATATGATCAATTTCAATGTCTTAAGAATTTCCATTCATTTGAGTTTGTTCTTGAATTGCTTGTCGTTTGGATGTGTACATTGACTGCTGTTGAGGACCTATTCACAATATTCGACCTAACTGGCATGTATGTTGTTGGTTTGCACTTGTGCGTTCCATGTATGAAATCTGGGTTAAAACTCATGATAGACTGTTGAATTCTATTCATTTACTTTCATTTGAAATGATAAAATTCCATTTGAATGCACTCTCTTTTGATCAAGGAAAAACACAGTTTCACCATCAATTCTTCAACTATGACTGATTGAATACAGGTTTATACACTTCTATGTAGCATCACCATGTCAGACTATCTTCATCCCTTGTAAGTGTTTTAAATACTAGTTTATGTACACATTTAATGGCATAGTCAAGTGGGGCCCACATATCACATATTGGCATTAAAACCTTTTCTATAACGATGAATTCCATGTGTTCATGCTTCTAGAGCAACAATATGATCAATTTCAATGTCTTAAGAATTTCCATTCATTTGAGTTTGTTCTTGAATTGCTTGTCGTTTGGATGTGTACATTGACTGCTGTTGAGGACCTATTCACAATATTCGACCTAACTGGCATGTATGTTGTTGGTTTGCACTTGTGCGTTCCATGTATGAAATCTGGGTTAAAACTCATGATAGACTGTTGAATTCTATTCATTTACTTTCATTTGAAATGATAAAATTCCATTTGAATGCACTCTCTTTTGATCAAGGAAAAACACAGTTTCACCATCAATTCTTCAACTATGACTGATTGAATACAGGTTTATACACTTGTATGTAGCATCACCATGTCAGACTATCTTCATCCCTTGTAAGTGTTTTAAATACTAGTTTATGTACACATTTAATGGCATAGTCAAGTGGGGCCCACATATCACATATTGGCATTAAAACCTTTTCTATAACGATGAATTCCATGTGTTCATGCTTCTAGAGCAACAATATGATCAATTTCAATGTCTTAAGAATTTCCATTCATTTGAGTTTGTTCTTGAATTGCTTGTCGTTTGGATGTGTACATTGACTGCTGTTGAGGACCTATTCACAATATTCGACCTAACTGGCATGTATGTTGTTGGTTTGCACTTGTGCGTTCCATGTATGAAATCTGGGTTAAAACTCATGATAGACTGTTGAATTCTATTCATTTACTTTCATTTGAAATGATAAAATTCCATTTGAATGCACTCTCTTTTGATCAAGGAAAAACACAGTTTCACCATCAATTCTTCAACTATGACTGATTGAATACAGGTTTATACACTTCTATGTAGCATCACCATGTCAGACTATCTTCATCCCTTGTAAGTGTTTTAAATACTAGTTTATGTACACATTTAATGGCATAGTCAAGTGGGGCCCACATATCACATATTGGCATTAAAACCTTTTCTATAACGATGAATTCCATGTGTTCATGCTTCTAGAGCAACAATATGATCAATTTCAATGTCTTAAGAATTTCCATTCATTTGAGTTTGTTCTTGAATTGCTTGTCGTTTGGATGTGTACATTGACTGCTGTTGAGGACCTATTCACAATATTCGACCTAACTGGCATGTATGTTGTTGGTTTGCACTTGTGCGTTCCATGTATGAAATCTGGGTTAAAACTCATGATAGACTGTTGAATTCTATTCATTTACTTTCATTTGAAATGATAAAATTCCATTTGAATGCACTCTCTTTTGATCAAGGAAAAACACAGTTTCACCATCAATTCTTCAACTATGACTGATTGAATACAGGTTTATACACTTCTATGTAGCATCACCATGTCAGACTATCTTCATCCCTTGTAAGTGTTTTAAATACTAGTTTATGTACACATTTAATGGCATAGTCAAGTGGGGCCCACATATCACATATTGGCATTAAAACCTTTTCTATAACGATGAATTCCATGTGTTCATGCTTCTAGAGCAACAATATCATCAATTTCAATGTCTTAAGAATTTCCATTCATTTGAGTTTGTTCTTGAATTGCTTGTCGTTTGGATGTGTACATTGACTGCTGTTGAGGACCTATTCACAATATTCGACCTAACTGGCATGTATGTTGTTGGTTTGCACTTGTGCGTTCCATGTATGAAATCTGGGTTAAAACTCATGATAGACTGTTGAATTCTATTCATTTACTTTCATTTGAAATGATAAAATTCCATTTGAATGCACTCTCTTTTGATCAAGGAAAAACACAGTTTCACCATCAATTCTTCAACTATGACTGATTGAATACAGGTTTATACACTTCTATGTAGCATCACCATGTCAGACTATCTTCATCCCTTGTAAGTGTTTTAAATACTAGTTTATGTACACATTTAATGGCATAGTCAAGTGGGGCCCACATATCACATATTGGCATTAAAACCTTTTCTATAACGATGAATTCCATGTGTTCATGCTTCTAGAGCAACAATATGATCAATTTCAATGTCTTAAGAATTTCCATTCATTTGAGTTTGTTCTTGAATTGCTTGTCGTTTGGATGTGTACATTGACTGCTGTTGAGGACCTATTCACAATATTCGACCTAACTGGCATGTATGTTGTTGGTTTGCACTTGTGCGTTCCATGTATGAAATCTGGGTTAAAACTCATGATAGACTGTTGAATTCTATTCATTTACTTTCATTTGAAATGATAAAATTCCATTTGAATGCACTCTCTTTTGATCAAGGAAAAACACAGTTTCACCATCAATTCTTCAACTATGACTGATTGAATACAGGTTTATACACTTCTATGTAGCATCACCATGTCAGACTATCTTCATCCCTTGTAAGTGTTTTAAATACTAGTTTATGTACACATTTAATGGCATAGTCAAGTGGGGCCCACATATCACATATTGGCATTAAAACCTTTTCTATAACGATGAATTCCATGTGTTCATGCTTCTAGAGCAACAATATCATCAATTTCAATGTCTTAAGAATTTCCATTCATTTGAGTTTGTTCTTGAATTGCTTGTCGTTTGGATGTGTACATTGACTGCTGTTGAGGACCTATTCACAATATTCGACCTAACTGGCATGTATGTTGTTGGTTTGCACTTGTGCGTTCCATGTATGAAATCTGGGTTAAAACTCATGATAGACTGTTGAATTCTATTCATTTACTTTCATTTGAAATGATAAAATTCCATTTGAATGCACTCTCTTTTGATCAAGGAAAAACACAGTTTCACCATCAATTCTTCAACTATGACTGATTGAATACAGGTTTATACACTTCTATGTAGCATCACCATGTCAGACTATCTTCATCCCTTGTAAGTGTTTTAAATACTAGTTTATGTACACATTTAATGGCATAGTCAAGTGGGGCCCACATATCACATATTGGCATTAAAACCTTTTCTATAACGATGAATTCCATGTGTTCATGCTTCTAGAGCAACAATATCATCAATTTCAATGTCTTAAGAATTTCCATTCATTTGAGTTTGTTCTTGAATTGCTTGTCGTTTGGATGTGTACATTGACTGCTGTTGAGGACCTATTCACAATATTCGACCTAACTGGCATGTATGTTGTTGGTTTGCACTTGTGCGTTCCATGTATGAAATCTGGGTTAAAACTCATGATAGACTGTTGAATTCTATTCATTTACTTTCATTTGAAATGATAAAATTCCATTTGAATGCACTCTCTTTTGATCAAGGAAAAACACAGTTTCACCATCAATTCTTCAACTATGACTGATTGAATACAGGTTTATACACTTCTATGTAGCATCACCATGTCAGACTATCTTCATCCCTTGTAAGTGTTTTAAATACTAGTTTATGTACACATTTAATGGCATAGTCAAGTGGGGCCCACATATCACATATTGGCATTAAAACCTTTTCTATAACGATGAATTCCATGTGTTCATGCTTCTAGAGCAACAATATGATCAATTTCAATGTCTTAAGAATTTCCATTCATTTGAGTTTGTTCTTGAATTGCTTGTCGTTTGGATGTGTACATTGACTGCTGTTGAGGACCTATTCACAATATTCGACCTAACTGGCATGTATGTTGTTGGTTTGCACTTGTGCGTTCCATGTATGAAATCTGGGTTAAAACTCATGATAGACTGTTGAATTCTATTCATTTACTTTCATTTGAAATGATAAAATTCCATTTGAATGCACTCTCTTTTGATCAAGGAAAAACACAGTTTCACCATCAATTCTTCAACTATGACTGATTGAATACAGGTTTATACACTTGTATGTAGCATCACCATGTCAGACTATCTTCATCCCTTGTAAGTGTTTTAAATACTAGTTTATGTACACATTTAATGGCATAGTCAAGTGGGGCCCACATATCACATATTGGCATTAAAACCTTTTCTATAACGATGAATTCCATGTGTTCATGCTTCTAGAGCAACAATATGATCAATTTCAATGTCTTAAGAATTTCCATTCATTTGAGTTTGTTCTTGAATTGCTTGTCGTTTGGATGTGTACATTGACTGCTGTTGAGGACCTATTCACAATATTCGACCTAACTGGCATGTATGTTGTTGGTTTGCACTTGTGCGTTCCATGTATGAAATCTGGGTTAAAACTCATGATAGACTGTTGAATTCTATTCATTTACTTTCATTTGAAATGATAAAATTCCATTTGAATGCACTCTCTTTTGATCAAGGAAAAACACAGTTTCACCATCAATTCTTCAACTATGACTGATTGAATACAGGTTTATACACTTGTATGTAGCATCACCATGTCAGACTATCTTCATCCCTTGTAAGTGTTTTAAATACTAGTTTATGTACACATTTAATGGCATAGTCAAGTGGGGCCCACAAATAACATATTGGCATTAAAACCTTTTCTATAACGATGAATTCCATGTGTTCATGCTTCTAGAGCAACAATATCATCAATTTCAATGTCTTAAGAATTTCCATTCATTTGAGTTTGTTCTTGAATTGCTTGTCGTTTGGATGTGTACATTGACTGCTGTTGAGGACCTATTCACAATATTCGACCTAACTGGCATGTATGTTGTTGGTTTGCACTTGTGCGTTCCATGTATGAAATCTGGGTTAAAACTCATGATAGACTGTTGAATTCTATTCATTTACTTTCATTTGAAATGATAAAATTCCATTTGAATGCACTCTCTTTTGATCAAGGAAAAACACAGTTTCACCATCAATTCTTCAACTATGACTGATTGAATACAGGTTTATACACTTCTATGTAGCATCACCATGTCAGACTATCTTCATCCCTTGTAAGTGTTTTAAATACTAGTTTATGTACACATTTAATGGCATAGTCAAGTGGGGCCCACATATCACATATTGGCATTAAAACCTTTTCTATAACGATGAATTCCATGTGTTCATGCTTCTAGAGCAACAATATCATCAATTTCAATGTCTTAAGAATTTCCATTCATTTGAGTTTGTTCTTGAATTGCTTGTCGTTTGGATGTGTACATTGACTGCTGTTGAGGACCTATTCACAATATTCGACCTAACTGGCATGTATGTTGTTGGTTTGCACTTGTGCGTTCCATGTATGAAATCTGGGTTAAAACTCATGATAGACTGTTGAATTCTATTCATTTACTTTCATTTGAAATGATAAAATTCCATTTGAATGCACTCTCTTTTGATCAAGGAAAAACACAGTTTCACCATCAATTCTTCAACTATGACTGATTGAATACAGGTTTATACACTTCTATGTAGCATCACCATGTCAGACTATCTTCATCCCTTGTAAGTGTTTTAAATACTAGTTTATGTACACATTTAATGGCATAGTCAAGTGGGGCCCACATATCACATATTGGCATTAAAACCTTTTCTATAACGATGAATTCCATGTGTTCATGCTTCTAGAGCAACAATATGATCAATTTCAATGTCTTAAGAATTTCCATTCATTTGAGTTTGTTCTTGAATTGCTTGTCGTTTGGATGTGTACATTGACTGCTGTTGAGGACCTATTCACAATATTCGACCTAACTGGCATGTATGTTGTTGGTTTGCACTTGTGCGTTCCATGTATGAAATCTGGGTTAAAACTCATGATAGACTGTTGAATTCTATTCATTTACTTTCATTTGAAATGATAAAATTCCATTTGAATGCACTCTCTTTTGATCAAGGAAAAACACAGTTTCACCATCAATTCTTCAACTATGACTGATTGAATACAGGTTTATACACTTGTATGTAGCATCACCATGTCAGACTATCTTCATCCCTTGTAAGTGTTTTAAATACTAGTTTATGTACACATTTAATGGCATAGTCAAGTGGGGCCCACAAATAACATATTGGCATTAAAACCTTTTCTATAACGATGAATTCCATGTGTTCATGCTTCTAGAGCAACAATATCATCAATTTCAATGTCTTAAGAATTTCCATTCATTTGAGTTTGTTCTTGAATTGCTTGTCGTTTGGATGTGTACATTGACTGCTGTTGAGGACCTATTCACAATATTCGACCTAACTGGCATGTATGTTGTTGGTTTGCACTTGTGCGTTCCATGTATGAAATCTGGGTTAAAACTCATGATAGACTGTTGAATTCTATTCATTTACTTTCATTTGAAATGATAAAATTCCATTTGAATGCACTCTCTTTTGATCAAGGAAAAACACAGTTTCACCATCAATTCTTCAACTATGACTGATTGAATACAGGTTTATACACTTCTATGTAGCATCACCATGTCAGACTATCTTCATCCCTTGTAAGTGTTTTAAATACTAGTTTATGTACACATTTAATGGCATAGTCAAGTGGGGCCCACATATGACATATTGGCATTAAAACCTTTTCTATAACGATGAATTCCATGT
Organism: Esox lucius; assembly: GCF_011004845.1. Taxonomy (NCBI): domain Eukaryota; kingdom Metazoa; phylum Chordata; class Actinopteri; order Esociformes; family Esocidae; genus Esox; species Esox lucius. Next base: position 29,642,093 of record NC_047592.1, on the reverse strand, counting down.
GTTCATGCTTCTAGAGCAACAATATGATCAATTTCAATGTCTTAAGAATTTCCATTCATTTGAGTTTGTTCTTGAATTGCTTGTCGTTTGGATGTGTACATTGACTGCTGTTGAGGACCTATTCACAATATTCGACCTAACTGGCATGTATGTTGTTGGTTTGCACTTGTGCGTTCCATGTATGAAATCTGGGTTAAAACTCATGATAGACTGTTGAATTCTATTCATTTACTTTCATTTGAAATGATAAAATTCCATTTGAATGCACTCTCTTTTGATCAAGGAAAAACACAGTTTCACCATCAATTCTTCAACTATGACTGATTGAATACAGGTTTATACACTTCTATGTAGCATCACCATGTCAGACTATCTTCATCCCTTGTAAGTGTTTTAAATACTAGTTTATGTACACATTTAATGGCATAGTCAAGTGGGGCCCACATATCACATATTGGCATTAAAACCTTTTCTATAACGATGAATTCCATGTGTTCATGCTTCTAGAGCAACAATATGATCAATTTCAATGTCTTAAGAATTTCCATTCATTTGAGTTTGTTCTTGAATTGCTTGTCGTTTGGATGTGTACATTGACTGCTGTTGAGGACCTATTCACAATATTCGACCTAACTGGCATGTATGTTGTTGGTTTGCACTTGTGCGTTCCATGTATGAAATCTGGGTTAAAACTCATGATAGACTGTTGAATTCTATTCATTTACTTTCATTTGAAATGATAAAATTCCATTTGAATGCACTCTCTTTTGATCAAGGAAAAACACAGTTTCACCATCAATTCTTCAACTATGACTGATTGAATACAGGTTTATACACTTCTATGTAGCATCACCATGTCAGACTATCTTCATCCCTTGTAAGTGTTTTAAATACTAGTTTATGTACACATTTAATGGCATAGTCAAGTGGGGCCCACATATCACATATTGGCATTAAAACCTTTTCTATAACGATGAATTCCATGTGTTCATGCTTCTAGAGCAACAATATCATCAATTTCAATGTCTTAAGAATTTCCATTCATTTGAGTTTGTTCTTGAATTGCTTGTCGTTTGGATGTGTACATTGACTGCTGTTGAGGACCTATTCACAATATTCGACCTAACTGGCATGTATGTTGTTGGTTTGCACTTGTGCGTTCCATGTATGAAATCTGGGTTAAAACTCATGATAGACTGTTGAATTCTATTCATTTACTTTCATTTGAAATGATAAAATTCCATTTGAATGCACTCTCTTTTGATCAAGGAAAAACACAGTTTCACCATCAATTCTTCAACTATGACTGATTGAATACAGGTTTATACACTTCTATGTAGCATCACCATGTCAGACTATCTTCATCCCTTGTAAGTGTTTTAAATACTAGTTTATGTACACATTTAATGGCATAGTCAAGTGGGGCCCACATATCACATATTGGCATTAAAACCTTTTCTATAACGATGAATTCCATGTGTTCATGCTTCTAGAGCAACAATATCATCAATTTCAATGTCTTAAGAATTTCCATTCATTTGAGTTTGTTCTTGAATTGCTTGTCGTTTGGATGTGTACATTGACTGCTGTTGAGGACCTATTCACAATATTCGACCTAACTGGCATGTATGTTGTTGGTTTGCACTTGTGCGTTCCATGTATGAAATCTGGGTTAAAACTCATGATAGACTGTTGAATTCTATTCATTTACTTTCATTTGAAATGATAAAATTCCATTTGAATGCACTCTCTTTTGATCAAGGAAAAACACAGTTTCACCATCAATTCTTCAACTATGACTGATTGAATACAGGTTTATACACTTCTATGTAGCATCACCATGTCAGACTATCTTCATCCCTTGTAAGTGTTTTAAATACTAGTTTATGTACACATTTAATGGCATAGTCAAGTGGGGCCCACATATCACATATTGGCATTAAAACCTTTTCTATAACGATGAATTCCATGTGTTCATGCTTCTAGAGCAACAATATCATCAATTTCAATGTCTTAAGAATTTCCATTCATTTGAGTTTGTTCTTGAATTGCTTGTCGTTTGGATGTGTACATTGACTGCTGTTGAGGACCTATTCACAATATTCGACCTAACTGGCATGTATGTTGTTGGTTTGCACTTGTGCGTTCCATGTATGAAATCTGGGTTAAAACTCATGATAGACTGTTGAATTCTATTCATTTACTTTCATTTGAAATGATAAAATTCCATTTGAATGCACTCTCTTTTGATCAAGGAAAAACACAGTTTCACCATCAATTCTTCAACTATGACTGATTGAATACAGGTTTATACACTTCTATGTAGCATCACCATGTCAGACTATCTTCATCCCTTGTAAGTGTTTTAAATACTAGTTTATGTACACATTTAATGGCATAGTCAAGTGGGGCCCACATATCACATATTGGCATTAAAACCTTTTCTATAACGATGAATTCCATGTGTTCATGCTTCTAGAGCAACAATATGATCAATTTCAATGTCTTAAGAATTTCCATTCATTTGAGTTTGTTCTTGAATTGCTTGTCGTTTGGATGTGTACATTGACTGCTGTTGAGGACCTATTCACAATATTCGACCTAACTGGCATGTATGTTGTTGGTTTGCACTTGTGCGTTCCATGTATGAAATCTGGGTTAAAACTCATGATAGACTGTTGAATTCTATTCATTTACTTTCATTTGAAATGATAAAATTCCATTTGAATGCACTCTCTTTTGATCAAGGAAAAACACAGTTTCACCATCAATTCTTCAACTATGACTGATTGAATACAGGTTTATACACTTCTATGTAGCATCACCATGTCAGACTATCTTCATCCCTTGTAAGTGTTTTAAATACTAGTTTATGTACACATTTAATGGCATAGTCAAGTGGGGCCCACATATCACATATTGGCATTAAAACCTTTTCTATAACGATGAATTCCATGTGTTCATGCTTCTAGAGCAACAATATCATCAATTTCAATGTCTTAAGAATTTCCATTCATTTGAGTTTGTTCTTGAATTGCTTGTCGTTTGGATGTGTACATTGACTGCTGTTGAGGACCTATTCACAATATTCGACCTAACTGGCATGTATGTTGTTGGTTTGCACTTGTGCGTTCCATGTATGAAATCTGGGTTAAAACTCATGATAGACTGTTGAATTCTATTCATTTACTTTCATTTGAAATGATAAAATTCCATTTGAATGCACTCTCTTTTGATCAAGGAAAAACACAGTTTCACCATCAATTCTTCAACTATGACTGATTGAATACAGGTTTATACACTTCTATGTAGCATCACCATGTCAGACTATCTTCATCCCTTGTAAGTGTTTTAAATACTAGTTTATGTACACATTTAATGGCATAGTCAAGTGGGGCCCACATATCACATATTGGCATTAAAACCTTTTCTATAACGATGAATTCCATGTGTTCATGCTTCTAGAGCAACAATATCATCAATTTCAATGTCTTAAGAATTTCCATTCATTTGAGTTTGTTCTTGAATTGCTTGTCGTTTGGATGTGTACATTGACTGCTGTTGAGGACCTATTCACAATATTCGACCTAACTGGCATGTATGTTGTTGGTTTGCACTTGTGCGTTCCATGTATGAAATCTGGGTTAAAACTCATGATAGACTGTTGAATTCTATTCATTTACTTTCATTTGAAATGATAAAATTCCATTTGAATGCACTCTCTTTTGATCAAGGAAAAACACAGTTTCACCATCAATTCTTCAACTATGACTGATTGAATACAGGTTTATACACTTCTATGTAGCATCACCATGTCAGACTATCTTCATCCCTTGTAAGTGTTTTAAATACTAGTTTATGTACACATTTAATGGCATAGTCAAGTGGGGCCCACATATCACATATTGGCATTAAAACCTTTTCTATAACGATGAATTCCATGTGTTCATGCTTCTAGAGCAACAATATCATCAATTTCAATGTCTTAAGAATTTCCATTCATTTGAGTTTGTTCTTGAATTGCTTGTCGTTTGGATGTGTACATTGACTGCTGTTGAGGACCTATTCACAATATTCGACCTAACTGGCATGTATGTTGTTGGTTTGCACTTGTGCGTTCCATGTATGAAATCTGGGTTAAAACTCATGATAGACTGTTGAATTCTATTCATTTACTTTCATTTGAAATGATAAAATTCCATTTGAATGCACTCTCTTTTGATCAAGGAAAAACACAGTTTCACCATCAATTCTTCAACTATGACTGATTGAATACAGGTTTATACACTTCTATGTAGCATCACCATGTCAGACTATCTTCATCCCTTGTAAGTGTTTTAAATACTAGTTTATGTACACATTTAATGGCATAGTCAAGTGGGGCCCACATATCACATATTGGCATTAAAACCTTTTCTATAACGATGAATTCCATGTGTTCATGCTTCTAGAGCAACAATATGATCAATTTCAATGTCTTAAGAATTTCCATTCATTTGAGTTTGTTCTTGAATTGCTTGTCGTTTGGATGTGTACATTGACTGCTGTTGAGGACCTATTCACAATATTCGACCTAACTGGCATGTATGTTGTTGGTTTGCACTTGTGCGTTCCATGTATGAAATCTGGGTTAAAACTCATGATAGACTGTTGAATTCTATTCATTTACTTTCATTTGAAATGATAAAATTCCATTTGAATGCACTCTCTTTTGATCAAGGAAAAACACAGTTTCACCATCAATTCTTCAACTATGACTGATTGAATACAGGTTTATACACTTCTATGTAGCATCACCATGTCAGACTATCTTCATCCCTTGTAAGTGTTTTAAATACTAGTTTATGTACACATTTAATGGCATAGTCAAGTGGGGCCCACATATCACATATTGGCATTAAAACCTTTTCTATAACGATGAATTCCATGTGTTCATGCTTCTAGAGCAACAATATCATCAATTTCAATGTCTTAAGAATTTCCATTCATTTGAGTTTGTTCTTGAATTGCTTGTCGTTTGGATGTGTACATTGACTGCTGTTGAGGACCTATTCACAATATTCGACCTAACTGGCATGTATGTTGTTGGTTTGCACTTGTGCGTTCCATGTATGAAATCTGGGTTAAAACTCATGATAGACTGTTGAATTCTATTCATTTACTTTCATTTGAAATGATAAAATTCCATTTGAATGCACTCTCTTTTGATCAAGGAAAAACACAGTTTCACCATCAATTCTTCAACTATGACTGATTGAATACAGGTTTATACACTTCTATGTAGCATCACCATGTCAGACTATCTTCATCCCTTGTAAGTGTTTTAAATACTAGTTTATGTACACATTTAATGGCATAGTCAAGTGGGGCCCACATATCACATATTGGCATTAAAACCTTTTCTATAACGATGAATTCCATGTGTTCATGCTTCTAGAGCAACAATATCATCAATTTCAATGTCTTAAGAATTTCCATTCATTTGAGTTTGTTCTTGAATTGCTTGTCGTTTGGATGTGTACATTGACTGCTGTTGAGGACCTATTCACAATATTCGACCTAACTGGCATGTATGTTGTTGGTTTGCACTTGTGCGTTCCATGTATGAAATCTGGGTTAAAACTCATGATAGACTGTTGAATTCTATTCATTTACTTTCATTTGAAATGATAAAATTCCATTTGAATGCACTCTCTTTTGATCAAGGAAAAACACAGTTTCACCATCAATTCTTCAACTATGACTGATTGAATACAGGTTTATACACTTCTATGTAGCATCACCATGTCAGACTATCTTCATCCCTTGTAAGTGTTTTAAATACTAGTTTATGTACACATTTAATGGCATAGTCAAGTGGGGCCCACATATCACATATTGGCATTAAAACCTTTTCTATAACGATGAATTCCATGTGTTCATGCTTCTAGAGCAACAATATCATCAATTTCAATGTCTTAAGAATTTCCATTCATTTGAGTTTGTTCTTGAATTGCTTGTCGTTTGGATGTGTACATTGACTGCTGTTGAGGACCTATTCACAATATTCGACCTAACTGGCATGTATGTTGTTGGTTTGCACTTGTGCGTTCCATGTATGAAATCTGGGTTAAAACTCATGATAGACTGTTGAATTCTATTCATTTACTTTCATTTGAAATGATAAAATTCCATTTGAATGCACTCTCTTTTGATCAAGGAAAAACACAGTTTCACCATCAATTCTTCAACTATGACTGATTGAATACAGGTTTATACACTTCTATGTAGCATCACCATGTCAGACTATCTTCATCCCTTGTAAGTGTTTTAAATACTAGTTTATGTACACATTTAATGGCATAGTCAAGTGGGGCCCACATATCACATATTGGCATTAAAACCTTTTCTATAACGATGAATTCCATGTGTTCATGCTTCTAGAGCAACAATATCATCAATTTCAATGTCTTAAGAATTTCCATTCATTTGAGTTTGTTCTTGAATTGCTTGTCGTTTGGATGTGTACATTGACTGCTGTTGAGGACCTATTCACAATATTCGACCTAACTGGCATGTATGTTGTTGGTTTGCACTTGTGCGTTCCATGTATGAAATCTGGGTTAAAACTCATGATAGACTGTTGAATTCTATTCATTTACTTTCATTTGAAATGATAAAATTCCATTTGAATGCACTCTCTTTTGATCAAGGAAAAACACAGTTTCACCATCAATTCTTCAACTATGACTGATTGAATACAGGTTTATACACTTCTATGTAGCATCACCATGTCAGACTATCTTCATCCCTTGTAAGTGTTTTAAATACTAGTTTATGTACACATTTAATGGCATAGTCAAGTGGGGCCCACATATCACATATTGGCATTAAAACCTTTTCTATAACGATGAATTCCATGTGTTCATGCTTCTAGAGCAACAATATCATCAATTTCAATGTCTTAAGAATTTCCATTCATTTGAGTTTGTTCTTGAATTGCTTGTCGTTTGGATGTGTACATTGACTGCTGTTGAGGACCTATTCACAATATTCGACCTAACTGGCATGTATGTTGTTGGTTTGCACTTGTGCGTTCCATGTATGAAATCTGGGTTAAAACTCATGATAGACTGTTGAATTCTATTCATTTACTTTCATTTGAAATGATAAAATTCCATTTGAATGCACTCTCTTTTGATCAAGGAAAAACACAGTTTCACCATCAATTCTTCAACTATGACTGATTGAATACAGGTTTATACACTTCTATGTAGCATCACCATGTCAGACTATCTTCATCCCTTGTAAGTGTTTTAAATACTAGTTTATGTACACATTTAATGGCATAGTCAAGTGGGGCCCACATATCACATATTGGCATTAAAACCTTTTCTATAACGATGAATTCCATGTGTTCATGCTTCTAGAGCAACAATATCATCAATTTCAATGTCTTAAGAATTTCCATTCATTTGAGTTTGTTCTTGAATTGCTTGTCGTTTGGATGTGTACATTGACTGCTGTTGAGGACCTATTCACAATATTCGACCTAACTGGCATGTATGATTGTTGGTTTGCACTTGTGCGTTCCATGTATGAAATCTGGGTTAAAACTCATGATAGACTGTTGAATTCTATTCATTTACTTTCATTTGAAATGATAAAATTCCATTTGAATGCACTCTCTTTTGATCAAGGAAAAACACAGTTTCACCATCAATTCTTCAACTATGACTGATTGAATACAGGTTTATACACTTCTATGTAGCATCACCATGTCAGACTATCTTCATCCCTTGTAAGTGTTTTAAATACTAGTTTATGTACACATTTAATGGCATAGTCAAGTGGGGCCCACAAATAACATATTGGCATTAAAACCTTTTCTATAACGATGAATTCCATGTGTTCATGCTTCTAGAGCAACAATATCATCAATTTCAATGTCTTAAGAATTTCCATTCATTTGAGTTTGTTCTTGAATTGCTTGTCGTTTGGATGTGTACATTGACTGCTGTTGAGGACCTATTCACAATATTCGACCTAACTGGCATGTATGTTGTTGGTTTGCACTTGTGCGTTCCATGTATGAAATCTGGGTTAAAACTCATGATAGACTGTTGAATTCTATTCATTTACTTTCATTTGAAATGATAAAATTCCATTTGAATGCACTCTCTTTTGATCAAGGAAAAACACAGTTTCACCATCAATTCTTCAACTATGACTGATTGAATACAGGTTTATACACTTCTATGTAGCATCACCATGTCAGACTATCTTCATCCCTTGTAAGTGTTTTAAATACTAGTTTATGTACACATTTAATGGCATAGTCAAGTGGGGCCCACATATCACATATTGGCATTAAAACCTTTTCTATAACGATGAATTCCATGTGTTCATGCTTCTAGAGCAACAATATCATCAATTTCAATGTCTTAAGAATTTCCATTCATTTGAGTTTGTTCTTGAATTGCTTGTCGTTTGGATGTGTACATTGACTGCTGTTGAGGACCTATTCACAATATTCGACCTAACTGGCATGTATTAGGTTTGCACTTGTGCGTTCCATGTATGAAATCTGGGTTAAAACTCATGATAGACTGTTGAATTCTATTCATTTACTTTCATTTGAAATGATAAAATTCCATTTGAATGCACTCTCTTTTGATCAAGGAAAAACACAGTTTCACCATCAATTCTTCAACTATGACTGATTGAATACAGGTTTATACACTTGTATGTAGCATCACCATGTCAGACTATCTTCATCCCTTGTAAGTGTTTTAAATACTAGTTTATGTACACATTTAATGGCATAGTCAAGTGGGGCCCACATATCACATATTGGCATTAAAACCTTTTCTATAACGATGAATTCCATGTTTTCATGCTTCTAGAGCAACAATATCATCAATTTCAATGTCTTAAGAATTTCCATTCATTTGAGTTTGTTCTTGAATTGCTTGTCGTTTGGATGTGTACATTGACTGCTGTTGAGGACCTATTCACAATATTCGACCTAACTGGCATGTATGATGTTAGTTTGCACTTGTGCGTTCCATGTATGAAATCTGGGTTAAAACTCATGATAGACTGTTGAATTCTATTCATTTACTTTCATTTGAAATGATAAAATTCCATTTGAATGCACTCTCTTTTGATCAAGGAAAAACACAGTTTCACCATCAATTCTTCAACTATGACTGATTGAATACAGGTTTATACACTTCTATGTAGCATCACCATGTCAGACTATCTTCATCCCTTGTAAGTGTTTTAAATACTAGTTTATGTACACATTTAATGGCATAGTCAAGTGGGGCCCACATATCACATATTGGCATTAAAACCTTTTCTATAACGATGAATTCCATGTGTTCATGCTTCTAGAGCAACAATATCATCAATTTCAATGTCTTAAGAATTTCCATTCATTTGAGTTTGTTCTTGAATTGCTTGTCGTTTGGATGTGTACCTTGACTGCTGTTGAGGACCTATTCACAATATTCGACCTAACTGGCATGTATGATGTTAGTTTGCACTTGTGCGTTCCATGTATGAAATCTGGGTTAAAACTCATGATAGACTGTTGAATTCTATTCATTTACTTTCATTTGAAATGATAAAATTCCATTTGAATGCACTCTCTTTTGATCAAGGAAAAACACAGTTTCACCATCAATTCTTCAACTATGACTGATTGAATACAGGTTTATACACTTGTATGTAGCATCACCATGTCAGACTATCTTCATCCCTTGTAAGTGTTTTAAATACTAGTTTATGTACACATTTAATGGCATAGTCAAGTGGGGCCCACATATCACATATTGGCATTAAAACCTTTTCTATAACGATGAATTCCATGTTTTCATGCTTCTAGAGCAACAATATCATCAATTTCAATGTCTTAAGAATTTCCATTCATTTGAGTTTGTTCTTGAATTGCTTGTCGTTTGGATGTGTACATTGACTGCTGTTGAGGACCTATTCACAATATTCGACCTAACTGGCATGTATGATTGTTAGTTTGCACTTGTGCGTTCCATGTATGAAATCTGGGTTAAAACTCATGATAGACTGTTGAATTCTATTCATTTACTTTCATTTGAAATGATAAAATTCCATTTGAATGCACTCTCTTTTGATCAAGGAAAAACACAGTTTCACCATCAATTCTTCAACTATGACTGATTGAATACAGGTTTATACACTTCTATGTAGCATCACCATGTCAGACTATCTTCATCCCTTGTAAGTGTTTTAAATACTAGTTTATGTACACATTTAATGGCATAGTCAAGTGGGGCCCACATATCACATATTGGCATTAAAACCTTTTCTATAACGATGAATTCCATGTGTTCATGCTTCTAGAGCAACAATATCATCAATTTCAATGTCTTAAGAATTTCCATTCATTTGAGTTTGTTCTTGAATTGCTTGTCGTTTGGATGTGTACATTGACTGCTGTTGAGGACCTATTGACAATATTCGACCTAACTGGCATGTATGATGTTAGTTTGCACTTGTGCGTTCCATGTATGAAATCTGGGTTAAAACTCATGATAGACTGTTGAATTCTATTCATTTACTTTCATTTGAAATGATAAAATTCCATTTGAATGCACTCTCTTTTGATCAAGGAAAAACACAGTTTCACCATCAATTCTTCAACTATGACTGATTGAATACAGGTTTATACACTTGTATGTAGCATCACCATGTCAGACTATCTTCATCCCTTGTAAGTGTTTTAAATACTAGTTTATGTACACATTTAATGGCATAGTCAAGTGGGGCCCACATATCACATATTGGCATTAAAACCTTTTCTATAACGATGAATTCCATGTGTTCATGCTTCTAGAGCAACAATATCATCAATTTCAATGTCTTAAGAATTTCCATTCATTTGAGTTTGTTCTTGAATTGCTTGTCGTTTGGATGTGTACATTGACTGCTGTTGAGGACCTATTCACAATATTCGACCTAACTGGCATGTATATGTTAGGTTTGCACTTGTGCGTTCCATGTATGAAATCTGGGTTAAAACTCATGATAGACTGTTGAATTCTATTCATTTACTTTCATTTGAAATGATAAAATTCCATTTGAATGCACTCTCTTTTGATCAAGGAAAAACACAGTTTCACCATCAATTCTTCAACTATGACTGATTGAATACAGGTTTATACACTTCTATGTAGCATCACCATGTCAGACTATCTTCATCCCTTGTAAGTGTTTTAAATACTAGTTTATGTACACATTTAATGGCATAGTCAAGTGGGGCCCACATATCACATATTGGCATTAAAACCTTTTCTATAACGATGAATTCCATGTTTCATGCTTCTAGAGCAACAATATCATCAATTTCAATGTCTTAAGAATTTCCATTCATTTGAGTTTGTTCTTGAATTGCTTGTCGTTTGGATGTGTACATTGACTGCTGTTGAGGACCTATTGACAATATTCGACCTAACTGGCATGTATGATGTTAGTTTGCACTTGTGCGTTCCATGTATGAAATCTGGGTTAAAACTCATGATAGACTGTTGAATTCTATTCATTTACTTTCATTTGAAATGATAAAATTCCATTTGAATGCACTCTCTTTTGATCAAGGAAAAACACAGTTTCACCATCAATTCTTCAACTATGACTGATTGAATACAGGTTTATACACTTCTATGTAGCATCACCATGTCAGACTATCTTCATCCCTTGTAAGTGTTTTAAATACTAGTTTATGTACACATTTAATGGCATAGTCAAGTGGGGCCCACATATCACATATTGGCATTAAAACCTTTTCTATAACGATGAATTCCATGTGTTCATGCTTCTAGAGCAACAATATCATCAATTTCAATGTCTTAAGAATTTCCATTCATTTGAGTTTGTTCTTGAATTGCTTGTCGTTTGGATGTGTACATTGACTGCTGTTGAGGACCTATTCACAATATTCGACCTAACTGGCATGTAATGTTGTTGGTTTGCACTTGTGCGTTCCATGTATGAAATCTGGGTTAAAACTCATGATAGACTGTTGAATTCTATTCATTTACTTTCATTTGAAATGATAAAATTCCATTTGAATGCACTCTCTTTTGATCAAGGAAAAACACAGTTTCACCATCAATTCTTCAACTATGACTGATTGAATACAGGTTTATACACTTCTATGTAGCATCACCATGTCAGACTATCTTCATCCCTTGTAAGTGTTTTAAATACTAGTTTATGTACACATTTAATGGCATAGTCAAGTGGGGCCCACATATCACATATTGGCATTAAAACCTTTTCTATAACGATGAATTCCATGTGTTCATGCTTCTAGAGCAACAATATCATCAATTTCAATGTCTTAAGAATTTCCATTCATTTGAGTTTGTTCTTGAATTGCTTGTCGTTTGGATGTGTACATTGACTGCTGTTGAGGACCTATTCACATTATTCGACTTAAATGGAATGTATGTTGTTGGAGAGCATTGTACCAATCTGGATTCTTAATGTGAACCTTTTCTTTACTACCTGAAGTAATACATCCTAATACAAGTTCCCTATTCCAGAGCAATGTAGCGACCAAATCCAGGACCTAATCCAAACCAGGATCCTAATCCTAATCCTAACCGTAATCCTAATCCTAACCATAATCCTAATCCGAATCCTAATCCTAACCATAATCCTAACCATAATCCTAATCCCAACCCTTACCTTAACCCTAACCCTAACCCTAACCCTAACCCAAAGACACATACCACTTTATTGATATAGTCAAAATCCTTACTATCCCTATAAATTCTTTTCTATTCACCATGGATGTAGAAAGTCTCTATACAAACATAGACATTAAGGAGGGCATCCAATCAATTAAAAATGTCTTTATGAAACATCCAAACATTAAAAGGCCTGATAAGGAATTGCTTCAATTATTAGACATACATTTATCTAGGAATGATTTTGAATTCGATAATAAATTCTATTTACAGATTAAAGGGACGGCCATGGGGAAGAAATTTGCCCCAGCCTATGCAAACATTTTCATGGCAGAGTGGGAGGCCTCTGCCTTAGCTACCTGTCCCAAACAACCTCTACAATACTATAGGTTCTTAGACGACATATGGGGGATCTGGACCTATTCGAGGGAGGACTTTGAGGAATTTATTAATACTTTAAACAATCACAATAAGTCTATTAAGGTCAAATCTACTTGGAGTGAGTCTTCAGTAGATTTTCTGGACACTACCACTTACAAAGGCCCTACATTCACTGATTCAGGTAAATTGGACATTAAAGTCTTCTTCAAAGAAACAGATACACATGCCCTGTTATTCCGGTCTAGTTTCCATCCGCAACATACATATTCAGGACTCTTAAAGTCACAACTACTCCGGTTCCATAGGATCTGTACAAGGTATGAGGACTTTAAGTGGGCCACCCAAATATTGTTCTCTGCTTTGTCCACTAGAGGCTACACTAGGACTATGTTTAGAAAGGCACTTAAATCTTTTAAACAAACTAAACCACAAGTATTAGATTCCATTTTACCGGTCATTACTACTTATTCACCCTACACAGTAAAACTTATGAGGGTGATTAAGTCACACTTTAATTCCTTTACAGAAAAATCCAACCACTTACCTGATCATAGGTTGATTGCAGCATACAGGCGCAACAAAAACCTACAAGACTCATTGGTAAAGGCCAAGCTGAAACCTTTATCTCCCCCCAAACAGGCTGGCAAAGGGGAATTCTTTAAGTATTCATTTTGGGCCACTAACCGCCATAGTGGGGAGGTTTTCAGGACACGGGCTAACACCAATGTACACACCAAAAACTGTGTGTATTTGATCAAGTGCAAACACTGCACTTTACAATATGTGGGGGAAACTGGTAACACTTTGTTGACTAGGTTTGCCCAACACAGGTACACCATTACTAAGAGAAGGGGCACTGGTACTCCCCTAGTACGACATTTTGGTACACAGGGCTGGTCCAATCTGGAGGCCACTGTCTTAGAGGCTAATTCAAGGTGGTCCAGGGCCCAGAGAAGGAGGGCTGAAAGGCTCTGGATTCACAGGCTTAGCACTACTCAACCGTTGGGTTTGAACGAGGGGTGAGGGTCCTGGGGTTGACCGCGGGTGCATAGTTTATGCACTGGTGCCTCGGCACCCACTCTATCTGTTTCCTAACCCTATTCCTAACCTAACCCTAACCTCCCACCGCGGCCAAATTTTAAAGGCTCACGGCCACACCTCCCTCAGCACGCCCGATCTCGTCTGATCTCGGAAGCTAAGCAAGGTCGGGCCCGGTTAGTACTTGGATGGGAGACCGCCTGGGAATACCAGGTGCTGTAAGCTTTTAAAACTTTTGACCTCTGTATACATTTCAGGGTCTCTTTCAACTGAATTCACAATACTGGAGTTCTCCTCTATACATCCATCCATCCATCTTCTTCCGCTTATCCGGGGCCGGGTCGCGGGGGCAGCAGTCTAAGCAGGGATGCCCAGACCTCCCTCTCCCCAGACACTTCCTCTAGCTCTTCCGGGGGGACACCGAGGCGTTCCCAGGCCAGCCGGGAGACATAGTCCCTCCAGCGTGTCCTAGGTCTTCCCCGGGGTCTCTTCCCGGTGGGACGGGACCGGAACACCTTCCCAGGAAGGCGTTCCGGAGGCATCCAAAACAGATGCCCAAGCCACCTCAGCTGACCCCTCTCGATGTGGAGGAGCAGCGGCTCTACTCTGAGCTCCTCCCGGGTGACCGAGCTTCTCACCCTATATCTAAGGGATCGCCCAGCCACCCTGCGGAGAAAGCTCATTTCGGCCGCCTGTATCCTGGATCTTGTCCTTTCGGTCATGACCCAAAGCTCATGACCATAGGTGAGAGTAGGAACGTAGATTGACTGGTAAATCGAGAGCTTCGCCTTGCGGCTCAGCTCTTTCTTCACCACGACAGACTGATACATCGACTGCATTACTGCAGAAGCTGCACCGATCCGTCTGTCAATCTCCCGTTCCATCCTTCCCTCACTCGTAAACAAGACCCCTAGATACTTAAACTCCTCCACTTGAGGCAGGCACTCTCCACCAACCTGAAGTGGGCAAGCCACCCTTTTCCGACTGAGGACCATGGCCTCGGATTTGGAGGTGCTGATTCTCATCCCCACCGCTTCACACTCGGCTGCAAACCGTCCCAGTGCATGCTGAAGGTCCTGGTTAGAAGGGGCCAACACGACAACATCATCCGCAAAGAGCAGAGATGAAATTGTGTGGTCCCCAAACCTGACACCCCCCGGCCCCTGGCTGCGCCTAGAAATTCTGTCCATAAAAATTACGAACAGAACCGGCGACAAAGGGCAGCCCTGCCAGAGTCCAACATGCACTGGGAACAAGTCTGACTTACTGCCGGCAATGCGGACCAAGCTCCTGCTTCGGTCGTACAGGGACCTGACAGCCCTTAGCAAAGGACCCAGGACCCCATATTCCCGAAGCACCCTCCACAAGATGCCACGAGGGACACAGTCGAATGCCTTCTCCAAATCCACAAAACACATGTGGATTGGTTGGGCAAACTCCCATGAACCCTCCAACACCCCGTAGAGGGTATAGAGCTGGTCCAGTGTTCCACGGCCCGGACGAAAACCACACTGTTCCTCCTGAATCCGAGGTTCTACTATCGGCCGTATTCTCCTCTCCAGAACCCTGGCATAGACTTTCCCGGGGAGGCTGAGAAGTGTGATCCCCCTATAGTTGGAACACACCCTCCGGTCCCCCTTCTTAAAAAGAGGGACCACCACCCCGGTCTGCCATCCCAGAGGCACTGTCCCCGACCGCCACGCGATGTTGCACAGGCGTGTCAACCAAGACAGCCCCACAACATCCAGAGACTTGAGGTACTCAGGGCGGATCTCATCCACCCCCGGTGCCTATCCACCGAGGAGTTTCTTGACCACCTCTGTGACTTCAGCCCGGGTGATGGACGAGTCCACCTCTGAGCCCTCATCCTCTGCTTCCTCAATGGAAGACGTGACAGCGGGATTGAGGAGATCCTCGAAGTACTCCTTCCACCGCCCAACGACATCCTCAGTTGAGGTCAACAGCTGCCCACCTCTACTGTAAACAGCGTTGGTAGGGCACTGTTTCCCTCTCCTGAGTCGCCGGATGGTTTGCCAGAATCTCTTCGAGGCCAGCCGATAGTCCTTCTCCATGGACTCACCGAACTCCTCCCAGGCCCGAGTTTTTGCCGCCGCAACCACCCGGGCTGCAGCCCGCTTGGCCTGCCGGTACCCGTCAGCTGCCTCAGGAGTCCCACAAGCAAACCAGGCCTGATAGGACTCCTTCTTCAGCTTGACGGCATCCCTTACTTCCGGTGTCCACCACCGGGTTCGGGGATTGCCGCCTCGACAGGCACCGGAGACCTTACGGCCACAGCTCCGAGCGGCCGCTTCGACAATGGCGGTGGAGAACATGGTCCACTCTGACTCAATATCTCCAGCCTCCCTCGGGATCCAGTCGAAGCTCTGCCGGAGGTGGGAGTTAAAGATCTCGCTGACAGGAGACTCGGCCAGACGTTCCCAGCAGACCCTTACAGTACGCTTGGGCCTGCCGAGTCTGTCCAGCTTCCTCCCCCGCCATCGGATCCAACTCACCACCAGGTGGTGATCAGTTGACAGCTCCGCCCCTCACTTCACCCGAGTGTCCAAGACATACGGCCGCAGGTCAGATGAGACGACAACAAAGTCGATCATGTTCCTCCCAATCACGCCCCTCCAGGTGTCACTGTCGTTGCCCACGTGGGCGAAGTCCCCCAGTAGAACGATAGAGTCCCCAGTCGGAGCACTTTCCAGCACCCCTCCCAGAGACTCCAAGAAGGTCGGGTACTCTGCACTGCCGTTCGGCCCATAGGCACAAACAACAGTGAGAGACCTCTCCCCGACCCGTAGGCGCAGGGAAACGACCCTCTCGTTCACCGGGGTAAACTCCAACACATGGCGGCAGAGCTGGGGAGCTATAAGCAAACCCACACCAGCCCGCCGCCTCTCACCATGGGCAACTCCAGAGTGGTGAAGAGTCCATCCTCTCTCAAGGAGTGTGGTTCCAGAGCCCAAGCCGTGCATAGAGGTGATCCCGACTACCTCTAATCGGAACCTCTCAACCTCACGCACTAACTCAGGCTCCTTCCCCGCCAGCGAGGTAACATTCCACGTCCCTAGAGCTAGTTTCCGTGTCCAGAGATCGGGTTGTCTAGGCCCCTGCCTTCGACTGCCGCCCGATCCACTTCGCACCGGCCCCTTATGGTCCCTCCCGTGGGTGGTGAGCCCACGGGAAGGCGGCCCCACGTCGCCTGTTCGGGCTGAGCCCGGCCGGGCCCCATGGGGAAAGGCCCGGCCACCAGGCGCTCGCTTACGAGCCCCAACCCCGGGCCTGGCTCCAGGGTGGGGCCCCGGCTGCGCCATACCGGGCGACGTCACGGAACTCAAAGTCTTTATCATCATTAAGGGGGTTTTGAACCGCTCTTAGTCTGACCCGTCGCCTAAGACCTGTTTGCCTTGGGAGACCCTACCAGGGGCATATAGCCCCAGACAACATAGCTCCTAGGGTCACTCGGGTACTCAAACCCCTCCACCGCGTTAAGGTGGCAGTTCATGGAGGGGTCCTCTATACATGGTTTACATATTACATTGTTTATAGAGATGAAATATACAATTACTACAAGTTTATACTCTGTGATATCTGTTTAAGGCTTTTTCTGAGTAAGTTCTGAAAGATTATATGGAGACTGCTTATACTTGGTCATATCCTTGTAATTCATTCATTATTTTCCCACATGCTGTGGTCTGGCCTGTGTGCTTAACCTTAACCTTGGGCCCCTTATCAAACCCTAACCATCCCCTGCCCTTACCTAACCTTAACCTTCCCCCCCATAACTCACCTTAACCTTCCTGGGGCACACACTGAGGGAATGGGCAGTCACTAATTTAACCTGGCCCTAAGCCCTAACCCTACCCTTAACCCAGTGGGCACCATATCTAACCCTAACTTGCTCCTGCCCTTACCTAACCTTAACCGTCCCCCCCATGCCTCACCTTAACCTTTCCGGGGCACGCACAGAGAGAAGTGGCAGTCACCAATTTAACCTGGCCCTAAGCCCTAACCCTAACCTTAAGCCAGTGGGCCCCATATCTAACCCTAACCGTTCCCCCCATACCTCACCTTAACCTTCCTAGGGAGGAAGGAGCAGCCCTCAACACAACCCTGCCCTAAGCCTTAACCCTAACCCAGTTATCCCCATATCTAACCCTAACCCCTAGCTCAGACTGAACCCTAGAGCCTTTGACCCTGACTCACAACCCTACTAGGGAAGTTATTAGGCCCACCTGGGCACCATATATGGGGTACTACTGTTTTCTTTCTTTTTTTAAATGTTTTTTTATTATTTTATTACATGTTTTTAGGTTTATATACCTTTGATATTTGTTAATTTATCATTTTCTTTTGGGACTGGGGATGCTGGGATTTAAAACTGTTATTATTTTAATTTAACCTGAATGTGCACTACTTACCTATAAGATGTGACTTGACCCGATAGTTTGTGGGGATTGGCCAATTTTCAAATTTCAAATGACAAGTGCATTATGCATCATACGAGGGCCAATGAGGCGAGACCACCCCAGGGTATATGCTGTATCCATTGGCAGTTAGCCTGCACTCTCTATCTCGCACCTACCTGAGATACTTACCTTTATAGCCTGATGAAGACCATGCTAACAACACAATTCAGGTCCTGATCCAGCTGGGAACAGAGGACTGGGCTCGTAATTTTGACGTTGCCTCAACATGGGCTAGAAAGCAATTCGGCCGCAGGTTAAGGAAGACAACCCTAGACCAGGTGAGGGACATGTTATTACAGAAAGTGACCAACCCAACCGACGCACGCCCTACCACACAACCGGAGCCTGAGGGACAGAGAGAGGGGATGACACCACCAGCCACACCTGCTGTACCTGCCTCCTTCAGAGAACGCAACCAGCAGGTCATCACAGTGGAAGTACATCCTCCAGGCAGGCAACAGTCTATCTTGACACCACCCAGTCTCCCTCCAACTCCCACCGGATCTCAACATGTGGGGCGCGGTACAATGACGGTCCTCTCCTTGGACTACCCACCGCTGAGATGCCTGAACCGCCATGCTGAGGGTGGTCTCCTTCCTCCGCCTCCTCTCTTCCTCTCTCCTCTCCCACTCCTCCAACCATCTCTCCCTCTGCCCCCCCTCCCTCTAATCTATCCTCACCACAGGTACAGAGGGAGCCGAGGACATGCAGGAAAACCAGAGGAGTGATTCAAAAGGCCCACCCTCCCACAGAGAAAGGGGTCACAACACGGTCCTTTATCCCCCCTACTCTGCCCACTCCTCTGGAACAATATAACTCCTCAGACAACACTACGGATGAGGACTCTGACCCCCCTGCTCCTCCTGTTACACGGCGGTGTAGGTCTACTATTCACCCCCTCTGCCTTCCACTCACACCACAAAGGAAGACGCCGAGGGTAAAACCAAAGACTGCCAACCTCATTCTCACCCCAAAAGTCAGGATATCGGGGTCAACACTCAAGACTGTAATTTAAACATGTAAGCCCCTTAAACCCTGATAATAATGCGGGGAATAAGAATAGTCTTAATGTATTTATGTTTGTTGCCCCTACAGGGACACAGCTCTCTCTATTGCACAAAGACCACTAAGCCCAAATGAGGGGTGAGGACCTGGGGATGCTCCACGGAACTGAGTTAATGCGTTGGTGGGTCACAGCCTCTAGCAAACCCACCCCCCTTATACTCACCTAACCCTAACCCTATACTCTGTGATATCTGTTTAAGGCTTTTTCTGAGTAAGTGCTGAAAGAATATATGGAGACTGCTTATACTTTGTCATATCCTGGTAATTCATTTATTATTTTCCCACACACTGTGGTCTGACCTGTGTGCCTAATCTTAACCTCGGGCCCCATATCAAACCTTAACCATCCCCTGCCCTTACCTAACCTTAACTGTCCCCCCCGTGCCTCACCTTAACCCTCCTGGGGCACAAACAGAGGGAATGGGCAATCACTAATCTAACCTGGCCCGAAACCATAACCCTAACCTTAACCCAGAGGGCCCCATATCTAACCCTAACCAACTCCTGCCCTTACCTAACCTTAACCGTCCTCCCCATACCTCACCTTAACCCTTCTAGGAAACGCACAGAGGAGAAGGGCAGTTACTAATTTAACCTGGCCCTAAGCCCTAACCCTAACCTTAACCCCATATCTAACCCTAACCGTCCCCCCTATACCTCACCTTAACCCTCCCAGGGAGGGAGGAGCAGCCCTGAATACAACCCTGCCCTAGGCCTTAACCCTAACCCAGTTAACTCCATATCTAACCCTAACCTCTAGCTCAGACTGAACCCTAGAACCCTTGACCCTGACCCACAACCCTACTAGGGAAACTATTAGGCCCACTTGGGCACCATATATGGGGTACTTCTGTTTTCTTTCAATTTCTCTTATTATTTCTTTATTAGTTTTTTATTGTTTTATTATATTCTTTTAGATTTCATATCCTATGGACTTATGGATAAGACTGGGTATTATACCTTTATTATTTATTTATTAATTTAACAATTTTTGTATGGGACTGGGGACACTGGGATTTAAAACTGTTATTTTTTTAATTTAACCTGTATATATAATACATACCTATAAGATGTGATTTGACCCGATAGTTTGTGGGGATTGGCCAATTTTCAAATTTCAAATGACAAGTGCATTGTGCATCATATGAGGACCAATGAGGTGAGACCACACCAGGGTATATGCTGTGTCCATTGGCAGTTAGCCGGCACTCTCCATCTCGCACCTACCTGAGATACTTATCTTATAGCCTGATGAAGACCACGAAACGTTGCTTTCTTTTGTAAACACCTATTGAAGAATTAAAAATAAAGAAAAGAATCAGATCATCACAGAGTTTTTTTCGCTTTTATTTGAATCTATTAAAAGTGAGTTTAACAATCCGATTATTGCAACGCGCCCACCATGGCTAGCTGGCGAAGGGAATACCCGGACTACCAACACTCCTATATGGCAGACAACTTAACGCGGCGCAGACCCTTGTACTCTCCGAGGAGACAGGTAAAGAGGAACCACCATGACCATCCCCACAACTATGGGGAACGCAGCTACGCGCAAGTGGTACGGGAGGGACGCCCGCGCACCGCCAGACCTCCCGTTAGCCAAGTAGCGCCACGGAGCTTCGCCAGGGCTCAACGAACGCACAGCTACTACGAACCCCGCCGGGAGGAGAACCACCCCTACACCCAACCGAGAAGGGGTCCCAGCCATCACCGTCCAGGACGTCAACCAGCCCCCGCTGCTCCTAGGATACGTCAACCACAACGGGGACGACAGGGACCGGCGAGGAGAACCTCACCACCTAGCAAACCTACGGTAGATGAGGCTAATTTTACCCTTAAAACTAGGGCCATATTCAGACTGATAAAAGCCACGCACCATTTGGCTAACGTAACGGCGGACCAGCCGCCCGCCTCTATTACTAAGATGATGACTAATCTGGCTACTTCCATAAAACCTGCTGCCCCTACGGCGTTAACACTATCCCTCATCCAGGGAAACGCAATGAATTGGTCCCACACTACGCTCATTATTCTGAGGGACCACTATAAGGAGGACATTGAACAATATTACGCAGGTTTTAATTCAATTGGAGGCTTGGGACTGGTCCCACAATTTAGACATTGCCTCAAAAAGGGCAAAAAAACAGTTTGGCCGTAGGCTCAGGACGACCACCCTGAACCAAGTAAGGGAGACCCTCCAACAGAAGGTGGTCAGCCCGACCACCACTCACCCTACTACACAGCCAGAACCAGAGGCACAGGGAGCAGAGGTGACTCCACCACCGATCAGGGACCCCACCCCACAGCCAACTGCCACAGCACTACAGAGACCCCTCCCAGTTCCGGCTGCCTCCCAACAGGTGGAGAAGGGCACAATGACGGTCCCCGCATCAGACTGGTCACCTGTGGGGCACCAAGACCGCCAACGGGAAGAGGACACCCCCCTACCATCTCCCTCCTCTCTCCTCCCAATCATCTCTTTCCCCGCCCGCTCTGCTTCTGTCCTATCCCTCTCACAGGCACCTAAGGAGCAGAGAACCAGGAGGGTCAACATGACGATCACCCCCCTGCGAGGCCCCTGTGTAGCAACGGGAGAATGCACAATTCAGACATCAGATGAAGAATCTGACGAGGAGGAGACACGGCCGGTCACCCTAGTCCCGGACACAGCTCCCCCCTCCCCTCAAGACTTACCACTGGTGGAGCTACACTCGCATCACCCCCCCATTCTCCCCACACCACCCCAGACTGTGACAGCGGCCCAGACCAGTCTCTCTTTCAGTAGGCCGGCTATGATCTCCACCCTGGTGACCAGGAGGCCCTTCCGACACCTCAACACCTTGAACAAAATAAAGGACTGGAGAATCCACCACAAAAAAAAGACAATCATCATGGGGGACTCGAACGTCTACAGGATGCCCCCCTTCACCCACCAGTACTAACAGTACTAACTAATCAAATCTCTCATCCAAGTACTAACCGGGCCCGACCCTGCTTAGCTTCCGAGATCAGACGAGATCGGGCGTGCTCAGGGAGGTGTGGCCGTAAGCCTATTGACAGTTTGAATTTGGGCCTTTTATAGAGTGTGTGGACATGTCCTAAAAGAATGATTGACAGGATTTTTTTCACAAATTAATTGACCCCAATCAAAAAGGCTTACAGCACCTGGTATTCCCAGGCGGTCTCCCATCCAAGTACTAACCGGGCCCGACCCTGCTTAGCTTCCGAGATCAGACGAGATCGGGCGTGCTCAGGGAGGTGTGGCCGTAAGCCTATTGACAGTTTGAATTTGGGCCTTTTATAGAGTGTGTGGACATGTCCTAAAAGAATGATTGACAGGATTTATTTCACAATATTAATTGACCCCAATCAAAAAGGCTTACAGCACCTGGTATTCCCAGGCGGTCTCCCATCCAAGTACTAACCGGGCCCGACCCTGCTTAGCTTCCGAGATCAGACGAGATCGGGCGTGCTCAGGGAGGTGTGGCCGTAAGCCTATTGACAGTTTGAATTTGGGCCTTTTATAGAGTGTGTGGACATGTCCTAAAAGAATGATTGACAGGATTTATTTCACATATTAATTGACCCCAATCAAAAAGGCTTACAGCACCTGGTATTCCCAGGCGGTCTCCCATCCAAGTACTAACCGGGCCCGACCCTGCTTAGCTTCCGAGATCGGGCGTGCTTTTTTTTTTTTATCTTTTATTATCAATAAATACAATGTACAATATTTACAACATCGTATACAGCAGTACTGGAAGGATCACATCAAACAACCAACATAAACCCCGCCCACCCCTCTATCCAATATAAATTAACAAAAACAAACACCTCCATGAAAAAGCAATGAAACCATTCATTTCCACCTTCAAAAATTATAAAGCAGAACCCCATCCTCCCCTCTTGATATCAAACTGGCCCCTTCGCACACAGCACCTTCAAAATCAAACAAATTACATTTATTCAACATTCTTACATGTGCCTTGAACAGAGATAGAAATATGCCCCACACCTCCATCTTCTTCTTCTCAAAGAATGCATAATTCCTCCTGCAATAAATAGCATATCTCACAAAACTCATTACAACATTTAGCAATCCCACATTCACCCCACCACATTTCCCAGATACACCAAATAAAACCAATTCCTCCCACTCAACCATCCCCAAAAATTCAACATTCCAATTTCTCCACACCATCCCTTTAACTTTATGAAAATACCCCCTCAACTCAGGACACTTAACAAACAGATGTAACAAATCTTCCGGCAATAGGCCACATACATCACACTCCCTGAAAATGTCATGATTAAACTGATGCATTACAACTTTTGTGTAAATCCTATTATGCCTAATCTTAAAATCAGTACTCTCACACTCTGTCCGATTCCCAGGCACATACAGGTTTTTCCAAATTACCCCAACCTCCTTTTCCGGAAACACCCGTCTCCACATCTCCTCGGCTGCAGGCCTGGCAGTCACCAACAACAGAGTGTACATTTGTTTCGTCTTGACACTTGAAAACGATACAGACTTGTCACCATTCCCAACACAAAGATTTGGAAAAACATAAAAATCCTCCCCCACACCATCCTCATTCACAATTACGACCCAGTCCTCTGGTAAACTAGTCTTCACCTTATTAAACAAATTCACAACAGTATCACCCCCAATATTGTCAGTCAAATCACCCACAATGTCCACAATTGCCTGATCCCTCAAAAAACCTGGTATCACCTCATAAGCAAAGTCTTTTACCATTCTCAGTCCTGCTCTCATAAACAATGAGCTATATAGCATCTTCCCCAAACATAAAACTTTCGGGTTCAGAAACACAGGCTGATTCATCACTAAATCTTTATGATCACACTTAAAGGAAATAAAAGAGAGAAACTCCCCCCAGGCTCTAAAAACTTCAGCATAAAAGGCAGGTATCTGATCATACATTGGCCTTTTCCACACCATTAAAAGACCACTTTCCTTGCAGCCGCCACAGTCATACAGATACTGTTTAAAGAATTCCCTCCATCCACACCCTCCCATCCCATATAAATATTTTTGCACTACCTTAATTCTAAACGCTTTCCTTTTGACATCCACATCGACCAACTTAAGACCTCCATCGTCATAACCAGCAGCCAGAGTGGCCCTCGCTATCCTTGCCCCCTTCCCTCTCCACAAGAAGTCAGATGTTAACACACGTATTTCTCCCAAAACCCAATCCGGCATCTCAATTACACCCAAGACATACATACATTTTGACATAATCAATGAGTTCACCACCACCACTCTCCCCTTTAAAGTAAGCGTTCTCAATTTCCAAAACGACAATGTCTGTTTCATCTTGTTGAGCACACCCGCCCATGTCCTTGCCGCAGCTTCTCTTTCGTCTACCCCTATAATCAACCCAAGCACTTTCACATAACCCTCCGCCCTTTTAAACAAATATTCTCCCCCCCTGTCGACAACCCCACCAACATACAACACCTCTGACTTCTCCACATTAACTTTAGCACCAGATGCCTTCCCAAATAATTCAAAACACTCCATAATCCTACGTATACTTCCCTCATCCTTCACAGTGCAAGTAATGTCATCTGCATACTCCTGTACCACACTGACGCCCCCTCCTGGCAATGAAACACCTTTTATTCTTGTGTCAGCCTTCAAAAGTGCTGCCAATGGCTCAACAGACAGACAAAATAAAGCAGCAGACAATGGGCACCCTTGTCTTACTGACCTTTCTAATGGGAAGACATCAGTAAGCAATCCATTACACTTAACCCGGCTCACCGCAGAGCCATACAAAAGTGAAATCCAGCCCACCAAACGATAACCAAAACCAAAAATACGAAGTGTTTGCAATAAAAATGAATGTTCCACCCTGTCAAAAGCTTTACTCAAATCCAGGTTAAGCACTATACCACCCCCAACAACCATATGACGGACAACATCCCTTATAGTACAGGTGATGTCCGCAATATCCCTACCAGGCACACCATATGCCTGTGTTTCAGAGACAATGCTCCCTAAAACCTTATTAATACGGTTAGCCAAGACCTTGGTTAAAATCTTATAATCTGTATTCAACAAACTCAACGGTCTATAATTTTCCAGCTTCTCTCTACTCCCTTTGTTCTTATACAAAATAGTTACTAAACCTGTAGCCAATGACTCTGGAACCATTTGTGACTGTTCCATGAACCTAAAAACATCCAACAACACAGGTGCCAAAATATCTATAAACTTTTGATAAAACTCACTAGTCAACCCATCTGAACCCGGACTCTTATTCTTATTACAGGTCAAGATGGCCCCCTTTATCTCCTCAACTGTCAATTCTGCATCACACATTTCCTGATCCGTAAGAGACAACCTAGCATCAATAAAACCTAACACCTCCTCACTACAGCCCTGATCACAACCCTCCTTTACATATAACCCACGATAAAAGCTCTCCACCGCATCTAGAACCCCCACCAAATCAGTGACACGCCCCCCTTCCTCATTTACCAGAGCCTCAATATAAGCTCTACCCTGCCGTCTCTTTTCTAAACCCAAGAAAAACCCAGTGCTCCTTTCTCCTTCCAAAGCATATTGCACACGACTCCTCACAACTGCCCCCATACATTCACGTTTTTCAAAATCACGCACAGCAGCTTGAGCCGCTACAAAGCCCACCACATCATACCCCATTTTTTCCACCTTTTCTAGCTCAATATTCAGCCGTTTATACAATCCATCCCGCTCCCTCCTTAAAGCATAATTCCTCCTTTTTGCATAATTAATACTCAGTCCCTTAATTTCCAATTTTAACCCTTCCCACCATAAGCCAATATTAACCCGCTTACTATCACTCTCCATTCCCTTTTTTATACAATCAGAGATCATATCTACATATGCCTCTTCTTCCAACAACCCAGCATTCAAACACCACAGACCCCCTCCTCTAGTAGGCACCCTAGGACCCAACAAAAAACCTAGAGCGGCATGATCACTCAGAAAATTAAAATCATACCTAATCTCATGAATATATTGCACCACAGTCTCTACTGACAAACAATAATCAATGCGGCTCTGCTTAAGATCATTTAAAACTACCTGCCTCCTAGAGAACGCTCTCACCCCTGGATACATACCCCGCCACACATCAATCAAACCTCGTTTCTTCATGACCCCTAATATAACTCCTCTAGACTTATCTGGTCGTAACAATGCACTCCTCTGTGTGTCCAGTTTGGTCAGCCGGACATTGAAATCCCCCAATAAAAGACAATTACCCCTACAGTGTTGTTCAAGAGACCCAAAAAACACAGCTCGATCAACCTCATCATTTGGTGCATATACATTCAATAAAGTGTATTCTACACCTAAAAGATCAAATTTAATAATTAGAAGCCTCCCCTCCTCATCCGAATACACTTGTCTAACATTCTGCACCCCATCCCTCTTAATCAAAATAGCAACCCCACATGACCTCTTCCCGCCATTATTATAATACATCAAATCTGTCCACCTCTTCCTCACTCCATCCATCATATTCTCAGTCCAATGTGTCTCTTGAAGGCATAAAATATCAGACTTAAACAGACTCACAGTCTGCTCAAATCTGTCCAATCCTCTTAAGCCATTCATGTTGACAGACAAAACACTCACCATGATTGTGAAGAAGCCGGAAATGATGGCCATCATCTTGACTTTTTCTTCATCTTCACCATTATCTGCCTCCTTTTCTTCATTCCTTGCCTCACTCTCTGCACTTCTCCAGATGACACATCCCCCACGGAATCCTTCCTCTTCGTAGAGTCGCCCTTCACTCCCATATCCTCAGGACTAGTACCAGGGCAAGAATCCTCTCGAATAGCACCACCAACACCTGCAGACAGACCCAAAAACAACCCCCCCCCCTCACCCACCGGCACATTCCCATCCACAAGAACACCATCCAAGCCCTCCACAACCCGGCTAGGCCCAGCACCATCTCCATCCACCGCATCCAGTTCACCGCCCTCTTCCCCTTCCTGGTCATCTCGATCCACACCTTCCATTCCATCCTCCTTCTCCACTTCTTCGTTCTCCACCTCCTCCACGCTTTCTTCAGAATCCCCCTCTTCATTCTCCACTTCATCCTCCTCCACCACACAATGCTCAACGTCAACTCCTCCTGGAGGTCCAGTACAAGTGCAATGAACCCCCCTCCCCCCACATTCGTGGCAAGGTCTTATTGCTTTCCCGACACACTCCCTTGCATAATGGCCCTGGTCCCCGCACCTCAGGCACAAAAAATCAGGACACTCCCGGACAACGTGTCCAGGCTGCATACATACACGGCACACCTTCACTTGTCGGTCATGTAACACACGAAAATATTCTGTCCCCTCCATTGTCTCAAATTTTGTAGAATATGGGAGAGACCGCACCTTGTCCGTAAACCGGACTCTGCAAAAACGGGTGCCATCTGCAATATCCGTATCAGGCCAATTTCGTCTCTTAATAGGGGAAACCGCCGACACTCCCCAACCATGTAGCTTGGCCAAAATGAGGTCATCACCAATGTAAACAGGCAGATTCATGAATGACACTATCATTTCATCTGATGTAATATCCCTTGCCATGACTCTACACGATTTTATCTTCAGGCCATCCAAAAGTCTCTCCTTCCCATGAACATGTGACATTGTGACTTCATACTTCTGATTGCCTTTAAACCTACATCCAATCACTGTGCCACACGCCTCCTTTATCCCACGTAACAACTCCATAATTGATAATTTCTCGTCCCCTGTTATATCCACAGCCACAGTGCAGGCCTTATCATAGGACTTCACCTCTTTCGGGCGTCGTCCAGGGGCTGATCTTCCACATTCCATATCCGTCATCAATATCCTTGCAGAAGTCAGGTCAGCCATTCAAATCCGTCCAGGAAACAAAGGAAAAGGAACCTGAACAGTCCCCCAAACGGCCTAAGCCGCCGGGGCACAAAACTATATTAATCCCAAAGTTCCTTCAAACCTCAGAAAAAAGATAGAAAAAAAAACCCAGGGAAAAAGAACTCCCAAACAGAAACAACTCTCAACCAACAGTTAGCAGCACAAGCTAGCACAGGCCTCTCTCAAACACGGGCGTGCTCAGGGAGGTGTGGCCATAAGCCTATTGACAGTTTGAATTTGGGCCTTTTATAGAGTGTGTGGACATGTCCTAAAAGAATGATTGACTCCTTTTTTTCCAAAATGTATTGACCTCAATCAAAAAGGCTTACAGCACCTGGTATTCCCAGGCGGTCTGCCATCCAAGTACTAACCTGGCCCGACCCTGCTTAGCTTCCGAGATCAGACGAGATCGGGCGTGCTCAGGGAGGTGTGGCCGTAAGCCTATTGGCAGTTTGAATTTGGGCCTTTTATAGAGTGTGTGGACATGTCCTAAAAGAATGATTGACAGGAGTTTTTTCCAAAATTAATTGACCCCAATCAAAAAGGCTTACGGCACCTGGTATTCCCAGGCGGTCTCCCATCCAAGTACTAACCGGGCCCGACCCTGCTTAGCTTCCGAGATCAGATGAGATCGGGCGTGCTCAGGGAGGTGTGGCCGTAAGCCTATTGACAGTTTGAATTTGGGCCTTTTATAGAGTGTGTGGACATGTCCTAAAAGAATGATTGACTCCTTTTTTTCCAAACTTAATTGACCTCAATCAAAAAGGCTTACAGCACCTGGTATTCCCAGGCAGTCTCCCATCCAAGTACTAACCGGGCCCGACCCTGCTTAGCTTCCGAGATCAGATGAGATCGGGCGTGCTCAGGGAGGTGTGGCCGTAAGCCTATTGACAGTTTGAATTTGGGCCTTTTATAGAGTGTGTGGACATGTCCTAAAAGAATGATTGACTCCTTTTTTTCCAAAATGTATTGACCTCAATCAAAAAGGCTTACAGCACCTGGTATTCCCAGGCGGTCTCCCATCCAAGTACTAACCGGGCCCGACCCTGTTTAGCTTCCGAGATCAGACGAGATCGGGCGTGCTCAGGGAGGTGTGGCCGTAAGCCTATTGACAGTTTGAATTTGGGCCTTTTATAGAGTGTGTGGACATGTCCTAAAAGAATGATTGACAGGTTTTTTTTCCAAAATTAATTGACCTCAATCAAAAAGGCTTACAGCACCTGGTATTCCCAGGCGGTCTCCCATCCAAGTACTAACCGGGCCCGACCCTGCTTAGCTTCCGAGATCAGACAAGATCAGGCGTGCTTTTTTTTTCTCTTTTTATTATCAAAATATACTCAATGTACAATATTTACAACATAGTATATAATATCACAAGACATACACGAAACACACTACAAAATAACCCAAAACCTATCCAAACACAAAAAACAAACACTCAATCACAACCATTTACTATCAATATCCCTTTAAAAGTTAAAGCACACTTCCCCACCTTCACCCATTGATATCAACCTATTCCCCCCACACATTGCACCTTCGACATCACACACTCCACCCTTACTCAACATACCCACATGTGTCTTAAACATAGAAACAAATATATCCCACACTCCCAATCTTCTCTTCTCAAAAAACGCATAATTCCGCCGACAATACACTGCATGTCTTACAAAACTCAAAACTATATTTAACAGATTAACATTGACCCCACTACATTTTCTCGACACCCCAAATAACACCATATCCTCCCACTCAAACTTACCCAAAAATGCATTATCCCAATTTTCCCACACCATCCCTTTCACTTTATTATAAAACACCTTCAATTCAGGACACTTTATACACATATGCAACAAATCCTCAGGCAACAGACCACAAACATCACATTCTCTCGGTATGTCATGGTCTATCTGATGCAATACAACTTTCGTGAAGATCCGATTATGCCGTATCTTAAAATCAGTACTTTCACACTCAATTTTATTGGCAGGAACATACAGGTTACCCCATATAGCCCCAACATCTTTTTCAGGAAACACCCGGCTCCACATCCTCTCCGCTGCAGGCCTGGCAGTCACCAACAACAACCTGTACATTAGTTTTGTTTTGATGCCTGTAAATGAGACAGTCTTATCTCCAACCCCAACTCTCAAGTTTGGAAAAACAAACAGATCTTCCCCCACCCCTTCCGCATTTACAATGGCCACCCATTCCACTGGTATACTCTCCTTCACCTTATCATACATATTTACAATAGTGCCCCTCCAGACCCAATCCGTATATTCCCCCACAGTATCAACAATAGCCTGGTTACTTAAGAGGCCAGGGATGACCTCATAAGCGAAATCTTTAATCATTCGCAGCCCAGCTCTCATAAAAAGGGGACTATATAGCACCTTGCCATCATGTAAAACCTTTGGATTCAGGAACACCGGCTGATTCATGACAAGATCTTTATGGTCACATTTAAATGAAATAAAAGAAAGAAAATCCCCCCAGGCTCTGAATACCTCAGCATAAAATGTAGGTATCATATTGTACATTGGCTTCTTCCACACCATTAAAAGACCACTGTCCTTGCACCCACCACCTTCATACAAATAATGTTTAAAGAAACCCCTCCATCCATATCCCCCCATCCCTTATAAATACTTTTGCACAAGCTTTATCCTAGATGCCTTCCTCTTTACATTAATATCTATCAGGTTAAGACCTCCATCCTGCAAATCAGCTGCTAGAGTGGCTCTTGATATCCTTGCTCCCTTTCCCCTCCACACAAATTCAGAGATCAGTGCCCTTATTTCCCCCAAAACCCATTCCGGCATCTCAATTACACCCATGACATACATACATTTAGACACTAATAACGAGTTCACCACCACCACCCTCCCTTTCAGTGTAAGTGTTCTCAACCTCCAAAATGACAACGTCCGTTTTATCTTATTAATTACCCCTGTCCAAGTTCTAGCCGCAGCTTCTCTTTCATCTACCCCAATCGTCACCCCAAGTACTTTTATATAACCCTCAGCCCTCCTAAACTTGTACCCTCCTCCAGTATCCCTCACCCCACCCATATACAACACCTCTGTCTTTTCCACATTCACCTTAGCCCCAGACGCCCTCCCATATAATTCAACACAAGCCATTATTCTACCCACACTCTCCTCATCTTTCACAGTACATGTAATATCATCTGCGTATTGTTGCAACACACTAGTGCCCCCTCCTGGTACAGTAATGCCCCTCACAAATTTGTCTGCCTTCAACAGTGCTGCCAAAGGCTCAACAGACAAGCAAAATAAGGCAGCGGACAGTGGACACCCTTGTCTCACTGACCGCTCCAGTGGGAAGGAGTCAGTGAGTAACCCATTGCATTTAAC
Organism: Esox lucius; assembly: GCF_011004845.1. NCBI lineage: Eukaryota > Metazoa > Chordata > Actinopteri > Esociformes > Esocidae > Esox > Esox lucius. Next base: position 29,610,107 of record NC_047592.1, on the reverse strand, counting down.
CCGGCTCAGTGCAGAACCATATAAAACCGAGATCCACCCCACCATGCGATTCCCAAAACCAAATGTGCGCAGGGTCTGCAATAAAAATGAGTGTTCCACCCTATCAAAAGCCTTATTTAAATCCAGACTTAGCACAATGCCCCCTTCAATCCCCATCTGGCGTACCACATCCCTGATTGTACATGTTATATCCGCAATGTCCCTCCCAGGGACACCATATGCCTGCGTCTCTGTAATTATACTCCCCATCACCTTGTTTATACGTGCAACTAAAACCTTGGCTAAAATTTTATAATCAGTGTTCAGCAAGCTTAATGGTCTATAATTACCCAGGTCCTCTCTGCTTCCCTTGTTTTTAAACAGCATGGTCACCAGACCCGGTGCCATGGATTTCGGAACTTCCTGTGTCCGTTCCATATCCCGATAAACCTCCCACAATATAGATGCTAAACTATCCACAAATTGAATATAAAATTCACTAGTCAACCCATCAGACCCCGGACTTTTGTTTTTATTACCCGCCAATATAGCCTCCCTTATCTCCCCCACCGTTATATCTTCGTCACACATCCTCCTCTCATCACCAGATAATTTAGTGTCTAAAAACCCTAACACCTCCTCAATACACCCTGGATCAGTACCACCACTAGTATACAACTTACGATAAAACCCCTCCACTGTGTCCATAACCCCTACCAGATTTGTGACCCGACCCCCCTCCTCATCCTTTAGTGCCGTAATGAACGCCCTACTCTGTCTCTGCTTCTCCAGGCCCAGAAAAAACCCAGTATTTCTTTCCCCTTCCAGTGCATATTTGGCCCTACTTCTCACTATTGCCCCTTTACATGCCCTCCGTTCATAGGTGTTCACTGCATCCTGTGCATCTAGAAGACCAAATATATCATGTACAAACCCCGTATCCACTTTCTCCCTCTCTCTGTCAAGGCGTTTATACAAGGCCACCCTCTCCCTTTTTAAAATAAAATTCCTCTGCCTGGCATAATCCAAGCTCAACCCCCTAATCTTCACTTTCAGACCTTCCCACCACATCCCTGCGTTAACACATCTTAATTCATTTGACAGTTCCCTATTTATACACTCAAAGATCACACTATTATACTTTTCTTCTTTCAAAAGTTCAGCGTTCAAACACCACACCCCACCCCCTCTATTAGGCACACCAGGTCCCAGCAAAAACCCCATTGAGGCATGATCACTCAAATAATTAAAATCATATCTAATTTGATGAACATAAGGCACCACATTCCCAGACCCTAAAACATAATCAATGCGGCTCTGCTTAAGACAGTTCAATACCACCTGCCTCCTTGAGAACACCCTTTTACTTGGATACACATCCCGCCATATATCAATCAACCCATACTTCTTCATAACCCCCATTAAAACACCCCGTGATACATCAGTGCGTAGCATTGTACTCTGTGATAGATCTAGTCTCGTCATTTGAACATTAAAATCCCCAACTAGTAGACACTGACCCACACAATATTTCCCCAGTGATTTGAAAAACACAGCCCGGTCACTCTCCTTATTTGGTGCATATACATTTACCAAAGTGTATTCTACATTTAAAAATTCAAATCTAACCACTAAAATCCTGCCCCCCTCATCTGCATACACCTGCCTAATATTCTGCACACTACCCCTTTTAATCAATAGCGCCACCCCACATGAACGCTCACCAGCATTATTACAATAAATCAATTCAGTCCATCTCTTTCGGATTCCACCCATCATATTATCAGTCCAATGCGTCTCTTGTATACATAAAATATCAGCCTTCAGGAGCTGTATCGTCTGTTCAAATCGTTCCATACTTCTCAACCCATTTATATTAACCGAAATTACACTCACCATTAGGAAGATGCAATGAGTTAATTCCATCATCACGACTCAGACAATTTCTTCTTCTTGCTAGTAGCCTGTCTCCATCCCGTCTCTCCTATCCGCTCCTTTACAATTCCATCCGTAGCTCCATCACCATCTCCATTGGATTCCTTCCGCTTCGAGGTTTCACCTTTTTCCGCCACGCCTTCCGACCCAGTGTTAGGAATTATCCCACCTTGGGCCGTAGCCGCCCCCTTTTCAGAAGGAGCAGTATCCGCTTCCTCCCTCGTGCTCTCCGGCTCTTTTTCATTCGCCATCAACCCCTCCAAATCAACATTGTCCAGACTAGGCCCCAACTCCCCCTCATCCTCCGCCGTATTTCCTCCACTCTCGCCATCTTCCTCATCTTTGTCGCCTTGTTCTTCATCCTCCGCCTCGACCTCCTCTTCCACCACAGTCTCCTCTATCACCACCTCCGCCTCCTCCCGTTGATCAGCTATACCACCATCTTGTTCTCCTCCTTTTGGCCCAGAGCACCGACAGCGAAAGCTCCTCTCTCCGCAGCCTTTACATGCCGGTCCCGCCTTCCCAATACACTCTCTGGCATAATGCCCCCGTTCATTACACCGCCGGCACTTAAATTCAGGGCATTCCCGAACAATATGGCCAGGTTGAAGACATTGCCTGCAGACCGCAGCTTGCTTGTCGTGGATGACCCTAAAATACTGAGCACCCTCCATTGTCTCAAACTTAGCTGAATAAGGAAGTGAGCGCACCTTATCTGTAAACCTCACCTTACATATTCTTGTGCCATCAGCAACATCCGTCTTCGGCCACATTCTCCTCCTAATTGGACCAACCGCTTCCACCTCCCATCCTCTTAATTTGTTCAAAATCTCCGAATCACTTATATAAACTGGTAAACTCATAAACGAAACTTTCATCTCATCCGACGATATTTCCTTCACATGGACAGTATTGGAACCAATTCTCAGTCCATCCATAAGTCTCTCTTTCCCGCAAATATGCGACATTGTAATTTCATATTTTCGAGTTCCCTTACGCCAACACCCGAGCACAGTTCCACCAGCTTGCTCAATCCCACGTAGAATTTCCAATACAGATAATTCTTGATCCCCGATGATATCCACCTCCATGGTACAAGCCTTGTCGTATGATTTCTCCTTCGGCGGGATGGCACCAGTATCATCCCTGTCGTGATCCTTTCTCATTGTAGAAAGCCGCGCCTTAGTTGTGGAAGCCATTTTGATCCGTCCGGTTACTCACATAGACAACAAAAAAAGGAGGAGGAAAGAAGAATTGTCCCCCACACGGCAGTTGCCGCATGGGGCACAACAAGTAATGTCCTCAGAACTCACTCACTCAGTGGCACAAAACCAATCCAAAAAAAACAAAACAAACAGAATCAACACCCAAGCTCCAAACAGACAAACAGTCAAATCTCAATCAGCACAACTCACACCACCTTAGCTTCCCAGATCAGACGAGATCGGGCGTGCTCAGGGAGGTGTGGCCGTAAGCCTATTGACAGTTTGAATTTCGGCCTTCTATAGAGTGTGTGGACATGTCCTAAAAGAATGATTGACTCCTTTTTTTCCTAAATTAATTGACCTCAATCAAAAAGGCTTACAGCACCTGGTATTCCCAGGCGGTCTCCCATCCAAGTACTAACCGGGCCCGACCCTGCTTAGCTTCCGAGATCAGACGAGATCGGGCGTGCTCAGGGAGGTGTGGCCGTAAGCCTATTGACAGTTTGAATTTGGGCCTTTTATAGAGTGTGTGGACATGTCCTAAAAGAATGATTGACAGGAATGATTGACAGGAAGGCGACGTGGAGCAGCATGGAGAGGGAGCGTTTAAAAGGAAAGACTCGGGTGGAGAAATTACTTTGAAAGATGTAGAACTTCTTCGATCTAAAAGGCTGGATAAGAGGAGGAATATGGCTGTCAAGAAGTCGAAGGCAAATCCATCATGATGCGCTGGATAATTATCTTAACTCAAATAATGGTGCGTGTTATTTCTTTTAACACGAACGGGTTGCGAAACATGGACAAATTCGAGCGAATGGTGATTAGTTTCCGAGCGGACATTATGTGTTTGCAAGAGACGCACTGGACAACTTCAAAGATGGAACACGTGAAGGTAAAATGGAACGATTTGATTTTCTTTAATAATGGAAGTGAAAGAGAATGTGGAGTGGCGATATTGATGAAAAAATATGTAGTCAAAAATGTTAGCCAATTGTATGCTGATGAGAGTGGTAGAATGCTGGTAGTTGGGTTCGAATATCAAGATGTAAAGTATACACTGATTAATGTATATGCACCAAATGTTGAATCAGATCGTGCTAATTTTTTTGGAATGATTAGTACATTATGCCGCGATGACTGTATAGTGGTGGGGGATTTAAATGTTAAATTGACTAAGCTGGATGCTCACAGGAGCGCTGAGTTCCGTTCAGATAAGTCTAGGACTGTATTGAGTACTGTCATGGCTACAAATAATTTGAGAGATGTGTGGCGCGAACAACATCCTAGTCGGCGGGAGTACTCTAGAAGGCAGGTGGTCATGAATCAGTTGAAACAGAGCCAGCTGGATTATTGTCTGGCTGCTGAAGATGTGGTATCATATATTAGTGATGTTAGTTATGTGTATAGTTCCTTAAGTGATCATGCATCACTGGGGTTTAGACTAGGTAGGGTGGTGCCTGGTAGGGGGGGGGGGTGTATGGTGCTTAAATGCCAGCTTGCTAAAGGAGAGTCAATACGTGGAGATGGTGTTAAAATGCATCAGCGATGGGTTATCACAGGAAACATATAGGAATAATGTTGGGATGTGGTGGGAGAGTGTTAAAGAAATGATTAAGGTGCTGAGTATAAAATATGCGAGTAGAAGAAGCTTCCTTTTGAAGAAGAAGGGGGTTGAGTTACGCAGGAAGTTGGATATAGAAATAGAGAAGGCAGAACAAGAGGTAGAGTATGACATCACAGGGTTTATTCACGCACAGGCAGCTTTTCATGAGTTTGAGAGAATTAGGTGTAAGGGGGCAATTGTGAGAAGTAAGGTCCAGTATGCAAAAGAGGCGGACAGGTGTACTGGGTTTTTTTGGGGGTTAGAGAAGAGACAGAAGGTACAGAATCAGATTACAGAGCTTGTGGGTGGGAGTGGGGAGAAGGTGACTGATTTAGTGGGGATTATGGTCACGGTCGAATGTTTTTATAGAGATTTGTTTAGAAAGGGGAATCTAAGTCAGGGATGTATTGATGAAATGATGAGCCATGTCAAGAGTCAGCTGTCAGCGGGGGAAAAGGAGATGTGTGATGCAGACTTAACAGTCATGGAAATACGGGAAGCTATTTCTTCCTTAAATTGTAATAAGAGTCCGGGGTCTGATGGGTTGATAAGTGAATTTTATAAATCATTTGTAGATATTCTGGCACCTATTTTATTGGAGGTATATAGGGATATGGAGAGGAGTCAAGAAGTCCCGGAGTCATTGGCAATGGGTCTGATAACTTTGTTGTATAAAAATAAAGGGTCCAGGGGGAGGCTAGAAAACTACAGGCCTTTGTGTCTGTTGAATGTTGATTATAAGATTTTGGCTAAAGTGTTGGGCAATAGAATTAATAGGGTGATGGGTAGTATTATTTCAGAGACTCAGACATATGGTGTACCGGGAGGAGCATTTCTGACACAATATGCACGTTAAGGGATGTGATTAGGCATATGGCAACGGATGGAGGGGTGGTGTTGGGCCTAGATTTCAACAAAGCGTTTGATAGGGTTGAACATGCGTTTTTGATGCAGACGCTCCAGACATGCAGTCACAAAGACCTGGTTCTGAACCAACCAGTGTATTTGAATCCCAAAATTTGTTATGGTGATAGGGTGTTGTATAATCCCCTCTTTATGAAGGCAGGATTGAGACGCATTAAAGATTTTGTGTACGAAGTGATACCAGGATTTCTGAGGGTATCCATAATTCAGAGTGACAAGTGCGGGGAGGATCTGTTTGTATTCCCAAATTTGTATATGGGTGATAGTGAAGACCAGAAATCCCTGGCATGTGTTACAACCAAGCAATGGTATAAAATGTTACTGGTGACAGACTGGCCTGCGGCCGAAAGAATGTGGGTACGGGTTTTCCCTGGTATGGATCTATCAAAGTTGTGGAAGAATGTACATTTACATGGGAATAAAGCTGAATGTGGCTTTAATGATTTTAAAATCAGGCATAATAGAATTTTCACTAAAGTGGTGCTGCATCAAATTGATCATGTAATTGACAGAAAATGTGATGTGTGTTGCTGTGCCCCGGAAACGTTGTTGCATATGTATTTAGAATGCCGGGAACTTGAGGATTTCTATTGTATGGTTAGAGGGATGCTGGAGAAGAATTGGAACAAGGCCTTCCTAGGAAAGTATGTATGGAATAGGCTTTTATTATTTGGTGTGACTGATAAATATGAGAATGTGAATGTGTTTCTATTGAATATTGTGCTGAGTTTTGTGCGGTATGCTGTCTTTTGCAGGAGGAACTATGCCTTTTTCGAGGGGAAGGGGAGGGAAGTGTGGGGCATTTTTGTTGCTCTCTTTAAGAAACACATAGATATGTTTGTATATGATGATTTGGATCATTTTGATGATTTGTTTGTGGTTGGGAGTGGTTTACTGGTGAGGGCTGAGAATGGTGAAGTAGTTTATAATTTTTGAAGGTTAGATGTGATTTTTTGTTTTGTTTCCGTTGGTTTCTTTAATTTGGTTTGATGGGAATTAAATGTATGCCTGGCTATGGATGCAATGTCTTGAGGAATAGATGATGCACTGTAAATATAATTTTTGATAATAAAAAGAGAAAAAAAAAAAAAGCACACCAAATCTCGTCTGATCTCGGAAGCTAAGCAGGGTCGGGCCCGGTTAGTACTTGGATGGGAGACCGCCTGGGAATACCAGGTGCTGTAAGCCTTTTTGATTGAGGTCAATAAATTTTTGAAAAAAATCCTGTCATTAATTATTTTAGGACATGTCCACACACTCTATAAAAAGCCCAAAGTCAAACTACCTTCCGGCTTAAGGCCACACCTCCCTGAGCACGCCCGATCTCATCTGATCTTGGAAGCTAAGCAGGGTTGGGCCTGCTTAGTACTTGGATGGGAGACCGCCTGGGAATACCAGGTGCTGTAAGACTTTTTGATTGAGGTCAATCAATTTTTGAAAGACATCCTGTCAATCATTCTATTAGGACATGTCCGCACACTCTATAAAAGGCCCAAATTCAAACTGTCAATCGGCTTACGGCCACACCTCCCTGAGCACGCCCAATCTTCTCTGATCTGGGAAGCTAAGCAAGGTCGTGCCCACATTGTCCTTGGATGGGAGACCGCCTGGGAATAGCAGGTGCTGTAAGCCTTTGTGATTCAGGTCAATTCATTTTTGAAAAAATTCCTGTCAATCATGTCCACACACTATAAAATGCCCGAATTAAACCGGCCTTTAGGCTTACGGCCACACCTCCCTCAGCACGCCCAATCTCATCTGTTCTGGGAAGCTAAGCAGGGTCGGCCCCGGTTAGTACTTGGATGGGAGACCGCCTAGGATCACCAGGTGCAGTCTGCCTTTTTGATTGAGGTCAATTAATTTTAGAAAAAATTCAAGTCAATCATGTCCACACACTATAAAAGGCCCGAATTCAACCGGCCAAAAGGCTTACGGCCACACCCGACTCAGCACGCCCAATCTTGTCTGATCTGGGAAGCTAAGCAAGGTCGTGCCCGCATTGTCCTTGGATGGGAGACCGCCTGGGAATAGCAGGTGCTGTAAGCCTTTTTGATTGAGGTCAATTAATTTTAGAAAAAATTCCTGTCAATCATGTCCAAACACTATAAAAGGCCCGAATTCAACCGACCAATAGGCTTTCGACCACACCTTCCTCAGCACGCCCAATCTCGTGTAATCTGGGAAGCTAAGCAGGTTCGGGCCCAGTTAGTATTTGGATGGGAGACTGCTTGGCACTAACAGGTGCTCTAAGCCTTTTTGATTGAGGTCAATTAATTTTAGATAACATTCCTGTCAATCATGTCCACACACTATAAAAGGCCAGAATTCAATCGGCCAATAGGCTAGGTAAATTATATTTTGAGGCTATAATATCAAAAGACAATAGTGACCCCTTCTCAAATAGATCACCAATCCTATGTATACCATTAGCCACCCAAAGGTTAAAACCAAGGTCCATAGTACTTGGCAAAAACTCTGGATTGTTCAGGATTGGAAACAGAGGAGAGGTTGTGTGGATTTTGTCTTCTAATCTTTGAATAGCACGCCATGCCTTGAGAGTATTGCGTACTAAAGGGTTATCACACATAGCTCTCCTCAGCTTAGAATCACAGACAAATAGTAAGTTTTGCAAAGGGCATTGAGACTGTGAAGATCAAGCCAAACTGATTTAGGATCTTCATTAAGCCACCTGCTGCAGCCTAAGCCTGCCACTTATGATACCGGGTCTTCACTTTATCTTCAATTAATAATTCCAAAAACCAAAACAGCTATTGGTCTAATATCATTTCAATCTGCTGCTGCTCGGGACTGGAATTTGCTCCAAAAAATTCTCAAAATTGATAAGCTAATTTCAACGTCATCATTTAAAGCTGTAATATCACTCTTGTACACGGACACATGCAGCTGTTTCTCTTCATAGTCATAAACAAAAATAGGAAAAGGAAAGGATAGGAAGGAAGGGAAGGGGAAAGGAAAAAGAAAGATTTTTTTTTGGAGCAAATATTTCTATGTACAGCTATTCTTCATTTCTATATACACATACCTGGTTAAAGTGGTCTGTTGTCTACTATGTTGAATTTGCAATTGTATTTATGTAATTGCTAACTTGTAAGTATCTATAATGTTTGTTGTCATTTTAACTCTACTTCCCCTTTTCCTCTAAGTGGTTACTCCACTTGTCAGGCCGCCATTGTAAATAAGAACGTGTTCTTAATGACTTGCCTGTAAAAATAAAGGTATAATAAAAACTCAACAATGAATCGAAGCTGGCAAACCAACTGATATAGTTTAAAATTTGGGAGATCCAAACCACACTTTGCACCAGGGAGCTGATGCTTTGATAATTTCAACCTGGGGTTTCTCTTGCTCCAGATAAATGAACTTAACCACCCATTCAACTCTTTAATAACCTCATTAGACAGTAAAATCGGAATCATCTGCATAGGGTACAGTGACCAAGGTAGGACATTCATCTTTATCATGGCAACACGTCCCAGCCAAGACAGAGGGAGAGTCATCCACCTGGTCAAATCATCTCAGATTTTTTCCAGCACTGGTGTAATATTAAAAGTAGGGGTTATATTAATACCTAAATAAATAAAACCTTCCTCGGAATATTTAAAAGGAAAAGAGGGAGGTTGATTTGGGACTTCATATTCCCTATAAATAGGGCGACTGATCTAGAAAAAATTATCTTGTACCTGGAAAATTGATCAAATTCCTGAATGAGGTCAACAACCGCTGGTACAGAGGTCTTGGGGTCCGAAAGAAATAGTTACACATCATCTGCATATAAGGAGATTTTTTACCCCCCAGAGACACCCCCGACACAGCTAGATTCTCTCTTATCTTCTGAGCAAATGGCTCCATTACTATCACAAAGAGCAATGGAGAGAGGGGACAGCCCTGTCTTGTACCCCGGGATAAAGAAAAATTATCTATGACCATTGGTAATAACCACGGAGAAGGGATCTTTATAGACTATTCACACCCACTTAATGAAATATTCACCTGGAGGAAGTGTCTGGGGAGAGGGAAGTCTGGGCATCCCTGCTTAGACTGCTGCCCCTGCGTCCCGGCCCCGGATAAGCGGAAGATGATGGATGGATGATGAGACTGATAGAGAACAGAGTAGAACTGTTTAAATATTGTTAGTAATAATAGCATCAAAATAACGCACTCCCATAGGGTCTACTACAGAAGTAATAAATTGTGTGTCAGAATCGGGCTTTGTTAAATGAGCTAGATATTGACTAGGTTTATTACCCCATTCATATAATTTTTGCTTTGAATATAATATATTTGAATGAGACTGTCAGACGGATCGGTGCAGCTTCTGCAGTAATGCAGTCGATGTATCGCTCTGTCGTGGTGAAGAAAGAGCTGAGCCGCAAGGCGAAGCTCTCGATTTACCAGTCAATCTACGTTCCTACTCTCACCTATGGTCATGAGCTTTGGGTCATGACCGAAAGGACAAGATCCCGGATACAGGCGGCAGAAATGAGCTTTCTCCGCAGGGTGGCCAGGCGATCCCTTAGAGATAGGGTGAGAAGCTCGGTCACCCGGGAGGAGCTCAGAGTAGAGCCCCTGCTCCTCCACATCGAGAGGGGTCAGCTGAGGTGGCTTGGGCATCTTTTTCGGATGCCTCCGGAACGCCTTCCTGGGAAGGTGTTCCGGTCCCGTCCCACCGGGAGGAGACCCCGGGGAAGACCTAGGACTCGCTGGAGGGACTATGTCTCCCGGCTGGCCTGGGAACGCCTCGGTGTCCCCCCGGAAGAGCTAGAGGAAGTGTCTGGGGAGAGGGAAGTCTGGGCATCCCTGCTTAGACTGCTGCCCCCGCGACCCGGCCCCGGATAAGCGGAAGAAGATGATGATGATGATGATGATGAATGAGACTGATGAGTTAGCAATGAATTTAAAGGTTCGCACAGCACTTATTTTTTCGAACAAAGCTGGGGAGGGATCGTTCAAGTAGCTACTGGTGGCAGTATTTAACTCTGACTCAAGGTGTTTCTCTAACTGCTTTCTTTTTTTGGTTGCAAAGTATGAAATGGCAAGGCCTCTGATGTATGCTTTAGTCGTCTCCCAGAGAAGTGAGGGATTATTTGTAGATCCTGAGTTAATAGATACAAATATCTTAAACACTGAATTAAAGTATGAGAGAAATGCTCGTACGCGAGCGCCTGGTGGCCGGGCCTTTCCCCATGGGGCTCAGCCCGAACGAGCGATGTGGTGCCGCCTTCCCGTGGGCTCACCACCCACAGGAGGGACCATAAGGGGTCGGTGCAGAGAGGATCGGGCGGCAGTCGAAGGCGGGGGCCTAGACGACCCGATCCCTGGACACGGAAACTAGCTCTAGGGACGTGGAACGTCACCTCGCTGGCGGGGAAGGAGCCTGAGATCGTGCGTGAGGTTGAGAGGTTCCGACTAGAAGTAGTCGGGATCACCTCTACGCACGGCTTGGGCTCTGGAACCACACTCCTTGAGAGAGGATGGACTCTTTACCACTCTGGAGTTGCCCATGGTGAGAGGCGGCGGGCTGGTGTGGGTTTGCTTATAGCTCCCCAGCTCTGCCGCCATGTGTTGGAGTTTACCCCGGTGAACGAGAGGGTCGTTTCCCTGCGCCTACGGGTCGGGGATAAGTCTCTCACTGTTGTTTGTGCCTACGGGCCGAACCGCAGTGCAGAGTACCCGACCTTCTTGGAGTCTCTGGGAGGGGTGCTGGAAAGTGCTCCGACTGGGGACTCTATCGTTCTACTGGGGGACTTCAACGCCCACGTGGGCAACGACAGTGACACCTGGAGGGGTGTGTTTGGGAGGAACGGCCCCCCTGATCTGAACCCGAGCGGTGTTCAGTTATTGGACTTCTGTGCTAGTCACAGTTTGTCCATAACGAACACCATGTTCAAGCATAAGGGTGTCCATCAGTGCACATGGCACCAGGACACCCTAGGCCGCAGGTCAATGATCGACTTTGTTGTCGTTTCATCTGACCTGCGACCGTATGTCTTGGACACTCGGGTGAAGAGAGGGGCGGAGCTGTCAACTGATCACCACCTGGTGGTGAGTTGGATCCGATGGCGGGGGAGGAAGCTGGACAGACTCAGCAGGCCCAAGCGTACTGTAAGGGTCTGCTGGGAACGTCTGGCCGAGTCTCCTGTCAGAGAGATCTTTAACTCCCACCTCCGGCAGAGCTTCAACTGGATCCCGAGGGAGGTTGGAGATATTGAGTCCGAGTGGACCATGTTCTCCACCGCCATTGTCGAAGCGGCCGCTCGGAGCTGTGGCTGCAAGGTCTCCGGTGCCTGTCGAGGCGGCAATCCCCGAACCCGGTGGTGGACACCGGAAGTAAGGGATGCCGTCAAGCTGAAGAAGGAGTCCTATCAGGCCTGGTTGGCTTGTGGGACTCCTGAGGCAGCTGATGGGTACCGACAGGCCAAGCGGACTGCAGCTCGGGTGGTTGTGGAGGCAAAAACTCAGGCCTGGGAGGAGTTCGGTGAGGCCATGGAGAAGGACTGTCGGCTGGCCTCGAAGAGATTCTGGCAAACCGTCCGGCGCCTCAGGAGAGGGAAACAGTGCCCTACCAACGCTGTTTACAGTAGAGGTGGGCAGCTTTTGACCTCAACTGCGGATGTTGTCGGGCGGTGGAAGGAGTACTTCGAGGATCTCCTCAATCCCGCAGTCACGTCTTCCATTGAGGAAGCAGAGGATGATGGCTCAGAGGTGGACTCGTCCATCACCCGGGCTGAAGTCACTGAGGTGGTCAAGAAACTCCTCGGTGGCAAGGCACCGGGGGTGGATGAGATCCGCCCTGAGTACCTCAAGTCTCTGGATGTTGTGGGGCTGTCTTGGTTGACACGCCTGTGCAACATCGCGTGGCGGTCGGGGACAGTGCCTTTGGGATGGCAAACCGGGGTGGTGGTCCCTCTTTTTAAGAAGGGGGACCGGAGTGTGTGTTCCAACTATAGGGGGATCACACTTCTCAGCCTCCCCGGGAAAGTCTATGCCAGGGTTCTGGAGAGGAGAATACGGCCGATAGTAGAACCTCGGATTCAGGAGGAACAGTGTGGTTTTCGTCCGGGCCATGGAACACTGGACCAGCTCTATACCCTCTACGGGGTGTTGGAGGGTTCATGGGAGTTTGCCCAACCAGTCCACATGTGTTTTGTGGATTTGGAAAAGGCATTCGACTGTGTCCCTCGCGGCGTCCAGTTGAGGGTGCTTCGGGAATATGGGGTCCTGGGTCCTTTGCTAAGGGCTGTCAGGTCCCTATACGACCGAAGCAGGAGCTTGGTCCGCATTGCCGGCAGTAAGTCAGACTTGTTCCCAGTGCATGTTGGACTCCGGCAGGGCTGCCCTTTGTCACCGGTTCTGTTCATAATTTTTATGGACAGAATTTCTAGGCGCAGCCAGGGGCCGGAGGGTGTCAGGTTTGGGGACCACACGATTTCGTCTTTGCTCTTTGCGGATGATGTTGTAGTGTTGGCCCCTTCTAACCAGGACCTTCAGCATGCGCTGGGACGGTTTGCAGCCGATTGTGAAGCGGTGGGGATGAGAATCAGTACCTCCAAATCCGAGGCCATGGTCCTCAGTCGGAAAAGGGTGGCTTGCCCACTTCAGGTTGGTGGAGAGTGCTTGCCTCAAGTGGAGGAGTTTAAGTATATAGGGATCTTGTTCACGAGTGAGGGAAGGATGGAACGGGAGATTGACAGACGGATCGGTGCAGCTTCTGCAGTAATGCGGTCGATGTATCGGTCTGTCGTGGTGAAGAAAGAGCTGAGCCTCAAGGCGAAGCTCTCGATTTACCGGTCAATCTACGTTCCTACTCTCACCTATGGTCATGAGCTTTGGGTCATGACCGAAAGGACAAGATCCCGGATACAGGCGGCCGAAATGAGCTTTCTCCGCAGGGTGGCTGGGCGATCCCTTAGAGATAGGGTGAGGAGCTCAGAGTAGAGCCGCTGCTCCTCCACATCGAGAGGGGTCAGCTGAGGTGGCTTGGGCATCTGTTTCGGATGCCTCCGGAACGCCTTCCCGGGAAGACCCCGAGGAAGACCTAGGACATGCTGGAGGGACTATGTCTCCCGGCTGGCCTGGGAACGCCTCGGTGTCCCCCCGGAAGAGCTGGAGGAAGTGTCTGGGGAGAGGGAAGTCTGGGCATCTCTGCTTAGACTGCTGCCCCCGCGACCCGGCCCCGGATGAAGCGGAAAAAGATGAAGGATGAATGAAGAAGAAATGTATCATCTTTGAGTAATAAATTCTTAAATCTCCAACTTCTAACAGGTCTAAGAAACCCCCTCACACAAATATCTAGCACCACGGTAGCGTGATCCGATATAACAATATCTCCTATGTTGAAGCATGAAATTTTATGAATTATAGTCTTAGGAGCAAAAAAGTAGTCTATCTGAGAGTGACACTTATGTGGGTGAGAGAAAAAAGTGAATTTATGCTGATGCGGGTTCAGAGTGCACCAAACATCCAAAGATTCTAAGTCATCACACAGTGCGGCAAGAGCTTTGGAGTGTTTGGTGAAGAGAGAGTCCCTGGGGGGGGAAACGGTCTAATAATGAATTCAATAAACAATTCAAGTCTCCTCCAATAATACACAATCCAGATGCGCATTCTTTAAACTCTAGAAAAGCTTTTGTAAGAAATTCTGAGGAGTAATTAGGAGGACAATATATGTTTAAAAGTGAAATTTCTTCTGCGTTCACAGTCCCCTTAACCTTTTCACGCGTGAGTTTCAAATATTCCTTACCGACCCCCCAGCGTGAGTTTTTTTGCACGTGACTTCGGTACTCTGCAGCATTTGAACTCACGCCAGCCTTTGAACAGTCACCTTGCTAGGTAAGGAACACTACATGCATTGCATTGCAAGCTTCTCTCGTTGACTCGAATTCTAAGAGCTACAAAAGTTGGTTGATTTATTACTGTAGCTAGCTAGAAAACGTCAGCTAACCGCTAGCAAACGTCAGCTGCCTGCTAGCTAACAAATCGTGACCAGTTATTCAATGCAGTGAAAATGAATAAACTATATAAAATGCATACAACGGGGAACGTAACTTCTAGAAAGTTTTTGCAATGGTTTTGATCGGTAGTAGTCGCTAATATAATTAGTTTTTGTGCATTAGTGTTGGCTGTCTGTTGGTACGTAACTAACACTTCTTGTCCCGATTTGAATGCTTTCTACCTGGTTAATATCATAGTATGGTCTTGAAACAATTACAATCAGGAAATATAGTTATAAACACTGTTTGAGCTAAATGTGAGTAAATAATAGCGCGGTTTTACCAGCCATTGTTACGTTACTTGTAGCTAGGTATGCTAATGGTGCGTTCTAAACATGACGTTCTAATCACACCAGTGTGATCGTACGCTCCAGGGACCACTCTAGATTGATCACACTGGTGTGATCGTACGCGCCAAAGGGTTAATAATAATGTATCTACCATGTTTGTCCTTAATACTGTCTGTGACACTAAAAGGTATACTTTTACTAATTAAAATTGCTACTCCTCTACTTCTTCTCGTAAAGGATGAAAAGTGAATTTGACTGACCCATTCATAATGTGTGAGATTCAAATGTTCGCTATCACTCAAATGGGTTTCTTGTAATAAAGCTACATCTACACTCACCTAAAGGATTATTAGGAACACCATACTAATACTGTTTGACCCCCTTTCGCCTTCAGAACTGCCTTAATTCTACGTGGCATTGATTCAACAAGGTGCCGAAAGCATTCTTTAGAAATGTTGGCCCATATTGATAGGATAGCATCTTGCAGTTGATGGAGATTTGTGGGATGCACATCCAGGGCACGAAGCTCCCGTTCCACCACATCCCAAAGATGTTCTATTGGGTTGAGATCTGGTGACTGTGGGGGCCATTTCAGTACAGTGAACTCATTGTCATGTTCAAGAAACCAATTTGAAATGATTCGAGCTTTGTGACATGGTGCATTATCCTGCTGGAAGTAGCCATCAGAGGATGGGTACATGGTGGTCATAAAGGGATGGACATGGTCAGAAACAATGCTCAGGTAGGCCGTGGCATTTATACAATGCCCAATTGGCACTAAGGGGCCTAAAGTGTGCCAAGAACATCCCCCACACCATTACACCACCACCACCAGCCTGCACAGTGGTAACAATTTGCCCGTGTAAACCCCTTACGTTCCATGTGCAAAGTCTTAAGTTACCAGCCATTACTTAAAGAATAGAACAGGTGGTGCTCTCCCTCTCTTTAAAAAATGTCCACAAACATTACCCTGTCATTAGGTCCAGTAAACAGATACGCGTGTGTCAAGGCATTACAGTAAACAATAACATAAATCAAAACAAGCCAAACTGGCAACATGAAAAGAGAAGAACAAAAGTAAAGACAAGAATAGCACAAAATGGAGAAGAAAAAATAGGAAAAAAGGGTCCGTTTCCCCACGTTGAGGGGAACATTCTTCATCCCAAAAACAGTCAGTCTCTTATCCAGTAGCAACGATACAAAAAAGTAACACACCCAAAATACGAACGAAAGTTATCAAGATAGCCCCTGTCACTCAAAAAACAGAGAAACAGAAAATAAAGAACGCAAACTAGAACTCACGTCGCTCCGTATTAGAACGCAAGAAGCCAGATCAACCAGACTTCCGCCTGGCAGAAAACCTGACACGGATCAGATGCTCGTGCTGGAATTTGAGTCGCTCTTATCCAGGTACTGCGAGACTGCAGCCGCCGTCTCGAATACTTTAAGTGTACTTCTTGACTTGACTCATAGCTTGGCTGGATACAGCATCGCATAGCGAGCACCCATATCTCGGAGTCGCTGCTAGACCACGTTAAAATCCTTGCGCTTCCGTATCACTGAAGCTGAAAAATCCTGCTAGAATGATATTTTGCTGTCCTCATACCGCAAATCTCCACCCGCCGATCGTTTCCTGCTGGCATCGAGAACCCTCTGCTTGTCACCATAGTTGTGGAACCGAACAACCAATGGCCGTGGCCTATCCTTAGCACCCGGTTTTAGGGCCAGCGTACGATGCGCCCTTTCAATCTTGATGCGACCACTCTTAGTATGCAGGCCAAGAAATTCGGGGATTGTTGAAGTCTAACACTTCCCCGAGTTGGTTTGTTGGAAAGGAGAATAAAACACCAGGAGTCAGGTCAATTATCATACCGCATATTCCGTTTATTACAAAAGCTTTTGGAGACAAGATGTCGCCGCACAATGTCTAAGGATCAACAGTCAAAACATCATTTTTATACTTCTACTACGCCCAAAAGATAGAGGCGTTAACTTACAAAGCAAGTGTGCCATTGGTCCAATCCCAGTTCTATTCCTTATAGGATAACTGCAAGTATCCCCTTGCCCCCCTTGTGGTTTCTGTGTTGTCTGTCCGACTATGTGTGTGTGTCTCTGACCTGTGACCTGTTTCTCAAAAGACAGACATACTAAATCTTTCTCTCCCCGGCAACCGCTTGAACAGGGTTTCCTATTCTCCTACTTGCTCCTTCAGTTTCAGCTCATATTACAAACAATTAATATTTTGTTTCATTGGTTACAACCGCTTATAACAGTTCACTAACTTATACAATCAATACATCTACAATTCCCCCTTTTGATTTCTCCCCAGAGAGATCACCCCTATTCGCCAAGCTCCAGTTCTCCCAGGTCATGCTGCTCCAGTAGAGGCATCAGCATCCCTGATGGCGATCATGGAGCCTTCTCAATGGCTGTAGAGATCACTCTCATGGCAAGCCCTCTTATGCATGGGATACAACAACACCCACACGTAACCATTATAGCACCAAATGTAGCAAGCGATAAAAGAACAGACATTATCAAACCTCTCTACTGGCCGAACATCGAGATCATCCATTCCTCCAGCGGATTATCTATCCCAGAATGCTCGTATGCGACCCCTTGACATAGTCCAATTCAATCCCCCAAATTTCCTCAAACAGGTGTCCTCAGGTGGGGTCGCGAACCTCTTCGCTGGGGGAATGAAGACCCAATGCCAACCTGGGAAACCTGTAACAACATACAACACACATCATTGTTATTCCACCAATGTCCATGTACCACTTCATTCTATTCTCATCTCCTCAGACCTTTCTCTGTAACCCTGTCATCTTGGTACAAGTGGTATCCACTCGGTGTCCTATACCCCCTTTTGTTACAGTATTCTTCAGTTCTTTCCCCTAAGAGTCTATTCCCCTGGCGCCGTCCTTTGTCTCCTTCACTCGCTCGTAGTCCCGCCGTGTCCTGGGGTCCGCTCCTGGCTGGGGTCCGGCTGGTGCTGGTCCTCCTTCCGTCCACACTGGGGAAAGCTCCTCCTTCCCGGTTTGGATGAGGTCCGTTAACGACCTTCCTGGCTCCTGCGCTGGTGTACACTGGCTCCAATGGCACGTCTCTCCTTTGTCCCTCAGGCGGACCGCATGACTTGTTCTTTCCACCACCTGATGAGGACCCGTCCACCTTGGCTCCGACCACTTTCGCTTGATGACCTTCAGCAACACCCACTCCGCCTGGGGCAGGTTCTGGTCCAGCGGGTGCAGGTCCCTCCGTTCTCCGACTCTGTTGGTGAATTCTGAAACGAGAGCTCGCAATTCATCAAAATACACTCTGTGATCTTTGTGCCACTTTACCCCTTCCGGGACCGCAGGCCCCTCGGCTGGTCCTGGAAACTGTCTCCCCGTCAGCAGCTCGTATGGGGTGAACCCAGTGGTCTGATTTAACGAGCATCAAATCGTCATGAGTGCCACTGGCAGTGCATCTACCCAGTTCAATTTAGTCTGTGCACATATCTTAGCCAACTTGTTTTTTAAGTTTTGGTTCATCCTTTCTACCTTTCCCTGGGACTGTGGATGGTACACAGTGCCAAAAGCATGTTTTAGGACCAATAAGCTCTCTACCTTCTGTAAATCACTGTTCTTAAAGTGAGTCCCATTGTCTGACCTAATTTTCTCTGGGAAGCCGTGTCTGGGAATGTACTGGTTCACTAAACACTTGATCACTGTCTGACTGTCCTCCCTTCTTGCCGGCCAGGCTTCTGGCCACCCTGTGAACATGTCCACACACACTAACATGTAGCGGCACCCCCGTACTGTTTCCCCCATGTCCGTGTAGTCTATCACTATCTCTTGTCCAGGTCTCGTCGTCATGGGGAACGCCCCCATCTCAGGTTTGATCGTCGGTTTTGGGTTGTGGTGTGTGCAGATGGTGCATGTCCTAGTGTAGTTACGTACCATGTCTACCATAAACGGGTGCCACCAATGGCGCAAGTTCCTCAACATCTGTGCTGGCCCTACATGGCCCAACCTGTGGGCTTCTGCAAATGTATCTCCCCGCATGGCTGGTGGAAGTATTACTCTACCGGCTGGCCCTCTCCAGAGCCTGCTCGTCTCTGTTGCTCCTCTCTGTTGCCAAATTGTTTTCTCTTGTGGGGAAGCCCCATTTTGATGTCTCACTAGCCCCTCTCTCTCAGGGCCTTCTCCCCACCCCACTTCCTCTTCTGCTCTTACCACCATCACTCGTGGAGTGTACCCTGCTGCCTGTTTTGCTGCTGTGTCTGCCGCTTGATTTCCCTGAGCTACTACACTATTTGAATTATCGTGTCCTTTGCATTTTATGATGGCTACCTTTTCGGGCAGGTCTAGGGCCTCAGCTAGTTCTCTCATCTCTGCCTCGTGTTTAATCGGTTTGTCTCCTGCTGTTCTAAACCCCGCTTTTAACCACTGTCCTAGCTCCACGTGCGCTGTGCCTACTGCATATGCTGAATCTGTGTAAATATTTACTCTCCTTCCTTGGGCCTGTCTGAGGGCCTCTATCACTGCTCTCACTTCTGCTCTGTGGGCTGATTGCAAAGGCCGCACTCAGCCCGTCTTGTTCGTGTCTGAAACAGCACCCATCAGTGAAGAGGTCCTCTGCCCCTGGGAGGGGTTCTGCCTCCAGATCGGTTCGGGTCTTACTCTCCCTCACTACCTCTTGCGCGCACTCATGTGGTAGCCCCGTCCCCATTCGGTCTGCAATATTTATCCCTTCATGTGTGAAAATCAAATTTGGAGCCCCGAGAATTTTGCTTAGGTGTTGTTGCCTGAGGGAAGTCATAGTGAACATCTGTGAATTTACATACGCCACTACACTGTGTGTTGTGAGTATCTGAAGGTGATGCCCCATCACTATGTATGCGCATTTTTGAATGAGTCTCGCTACCCCCGCTGCATGCTGTGTGCAGGTGGGGTGCCTTTTTTCGGTTTTGTCAAATCCTACGCTTATGTACATGGATGTTCCAAACTCCCCCTTTTTTCTGAAACAGGACCCCGTTCATGACTTGTCCTGTTTCAGAAACATCTAGAAAAAAGGGTTTTGTGTAGTCGGGTATGGCCAGATCAGCCGCGGTGGCTAGTTGTTGTTTCAGCAAAATGAAGGCCTGGTCGACCGGGCAAGTCCAATTGAGAGTGGCTTTAAGTTTACGCATTCCCTGCTCCTTAACTAGCGCCCTAAGTGGCTCTGTGAGCCTTGAATAGTTTGGGATGTAATTGCGACTGTACCCCGTGAGCCCCAGGAATGATAGCATTTCCTGAACAGTAGTGGGTTTAGGATGGTGGAGGATGGTTGTGCGGTGAGCTGGGGAAAGCCCCTCTCCCTTCTTCGAGATTACTCTGCCCAGAAAGGAGACCTGCGTCCTTACCAGCTGTAGCTTATCTTTTGAGACCTTGAACCCTTTCTCAGCCAGTCTGGTGAGGACCGTCATCGTAGCTTGGATGCAGGCGGCCACCGTCAGGGCCGTCAGCAGCAGGTTGTCTACGTACTGGACCAAAGTTACCCCTGTCAGCAGGCAGCATCCCTGCAGCGCTTCTCTCAGTACCTGGTTGAATATACCAGGGGAAAGCGCGAACCCCTGTGGTAGTCTCGTGTATCGCCATTGTCGACCCCTATGTGTGAAAGAAAAAATATCACGAAGTTCCTCTGCAAGTGGGAGACAGAAAAAAGCATTAGCCAGGTCAATGCAGGTAAACCATTTTTGATACGTCTTACAGCTGGGTGAGTACCATACGTTTGGCGCCTGAGTGAGTGTCCAATCAGTGCATTCGACCGCCCTTTTAACCATGGGCCCCAGGTCTTTTGCTTGGTGTTTAGGATGCAGGGCCAGTGACACATGCGGGACGGACTCCTCCGCCATCATGTACCACTGATCCTGCTCCTCTGTCAACTGTACATCTGCCGCTACCCCTTCAGGGCCTACATATATGAATTTAGACCCGACCTGCCACGTGTCCCCACACACTACATCCCCAAACCCCACTCTATACACCTCATCGCCCTGCCGATCATAAAATAGGGTTACATGTGGGGGGTCTTACTACCAAGAATACCCTGTTTGTCCGGCTTTTCCGGTATCAATACTCCCCAGTATATCTCCGCTATTTCACCCTTCACCGGTTGTACCAGGTACTGCCCTTTGCGTGTGGTTTCAGGTCCGCACACCACCGATGTCCCGTCTGGTAACGTGACAGTTAGTCCATCTGGAGAACATAAGATATTAGCCCCCAGTTTTATCAACAAGTCTCTCCTCAATAAGTTAAGTCCTTCCCGTCGATATTCAGGGACAGCATAGGGTCTGCCTTTGCCCCGCTGTCCCCTCCCCTCCCTGTAGACCGTCATTCCTGGTCTCACCCTCCCTCATAAGAGAGTGGGTATTGTCCAGGTGCACTAGGTGATGTGACGGCGTGTGGGTTGGGAACTGGAGCTGCCCCTTGGTTTGGGTATCCTCTGCCCTTTGTAGTGTTCTGTGGGCACTCTCTGGACCAGTGGTTCGGGTCACCACACGCAAAGCAGGCTCCGTATGGGACTTGGGCTCCTGGAGCCTCTCTGCCTCTACCCCGCCCCCTCCCCCTACCATTACCTCCCCTCGGAGTCCCTGGTCAATAGGGCGCGGTGAATGCCCCCCGGCCACTGTGAGGTTGGGGTGCCCATGTGGGAACAGGGTATAAGTCGGGTGTGTCAGGTTCTCCTGAGCCTAGGGCCACCATCTGCTTACGTTTCTTTTTACACTCGTTTGCCTTTACTTTGGCCTCCCGTAGCTGTAAGCGCAACAACTTCTCTTTCAGTCCCTGTATCTGTTTGTCTTTCTCGGTCTCCTCGTCTTTAGCCCTCTGTCATATCCTGGGCAGACATGGCTCGGGCGGCTACTGCCCTCCAGTCCCCCAGTGCCAACATTTGACCAGCTGTGAGTTTATCAAATTGTGACAACCATAGTCCACCTCCCTCTCCCATCGGGGGTAATTTATCTACCAGTGCCTGTGCGTCTCCCAGCCCCAATGGTTTATATCGTGGTTTGCCGCCTCCCACTCTAAAGAGAGGCAGTTGAAACCCAGCACAACTAGCTTCCCCTGCTTGTGACCGCGTATACATTTTATTTTGAGTCTTTTGAATTGATTCTACTGCGTCATGGTGTAGTTCTTGTTTTGGTGGGGGCGAACGCGGCAGAGGGTATACATCTACGTCTCCCTTACTCCCGTCTCCACTACTGTCTGCGTCGGGGTCTTCGTCTGAGTCAGTCCATCTCCCTACTGCATTGCCCGTGAGTACCACCCGTCCTCTATGTGAATTTCCTTTGTTCTGCCTAGTTCTGGTCCTTCTCACTGTGTCACTATCGTCCGACCCCGACTTTGAGTCCTCACCTAACCTGCCTTTAGTACGGCCTGATCTTTTCTTTATGGCCCCTGTAATCTCATCCCTTCTCGCTCCTCTCCTCGTATCTCCCGTACTCTCTCACTGCCCTTGCCTTGAACGTTTCACCTCCCCCTCAGCGTCTGTCTCGCTCTCTGACTCCGCCTTCCTACTCAACTTTCTCTTATCTTGCTTTCCTGTGAATTGAGTTATGGGCCTGCTGTTCTGTGTGTCTAAAGACAATATCCCCTTCTCTAAACGTAACACTGGATCTAATGGTGCACGCTCTGTACCAAGCACCAAGTCATCTCCATATACTGGGGGTTCTATCTCTCCTCCCTTTTTCTCCTCCTTAATTTTCTGTTCCTTTTTCTCTTTGTTCAAATGGTCTACGCCCTGACACCACACTGCTAATTTACACCATTCTTTTCTGTGCTTTTCCCATTCGTTCTCCTTTTCTCTATATCTCCCTCTCTTGACCAAATTTGCTGTTTCCTTTTTGTCTCTAACTCTATCTCGATTTTTGGAACAATCCTTCTCCTTATTCCACAAAATAACATGTAATGGTCTCCTTTCCTCCATCCTTAATCCTGCCTCACTCACCACTTGTCGCAATTTCTCTTCTATCCCTTCTTTTTCCATCCTGCCTACAACCGTCATTACATTTGCCACCAGTATCCCCAATTGTTTCCACTTTCCTGTACCTGGACCCCACCCGTCGTCATCTACTTCTCTCTCAAACTGCCCGTCCATTTCTCCCTGACTTATGTTACTGTGAGTCCCAGACTCAGAATGATTAACTAATGATTAACGGGTCCCTGACCCAACACTTTTGGGACTTGAACCCAATTCTCTTATAAAAAATTTGGTGAGTTCCAAACTCCCTGGGCCTCTAACCCAGCTGAACGTGAACCTTTACACACAATAAATATTTCGAGGTGCCCCTAAGTCCTCAGGCCTCTTACCCGACTGGTTGCCAAGACTCTAACTCGCAACTCTCCACCGCCCCCGTCGGGAAGTGGCGTAGGGTAGTCAACCCCAGAACCAATACCAATTGCCTCGCCCTCCTGAATTTAAACCAGTTCCCCACTACGTTATCCACAGGTTCAAAATTTTGTTCATAGCCAATATGCAGATTTAGATATAACAGGCTCTGCTTACCTTTTTTATGATGCACCGGTGCTGGAACCTGTGAGTCCCGTATAGGTCAACTGGACCGAGTCGAATTCCTTCTCCCTTTTTCCAATCCCGGACGAGCCCCCAAAATTGTTGAAGTCTAACACTTCCCCGAGTTGGTTTGTTGGAAAGGAGAATAAAACACCAGGAGTCAGGTCAATTATCATACCGCATATTCCGTTTATTACAAAAGCTTTTGGAGACAAGGTGTCGCCGCACAATGTCTAAGGATCAACAGTCAAAACATCATTTTATACTTCTACTACGCCCAAAAGATAGAGGCGTTAACTTACAAAGCAAGTGTGCCATTGGTCCAATCCCAGTTCTATTCCTTATAGGATAACTGCAAGTATCCCCTTGCCCCCCTTATGGTTTCTGTGTTGTCTGTCCGACTATGTGTGTGTGTCTCTGACCTGTGACCTGTTTCTCAAAAGACAGACATACTAAATCTTTCTCTCCCCGGCAACCGCTTGAACAGGGTTTCCTATTCTCCTACTTGCTCCTTCAGTTTCAGCTCATATTACAAACAATTAATATTTTGTTTCATTGGTTACAACAGCTTATAACAGTTCACTAACTTATACAATCAATACATCTACAGGATCCACGATTCAAGAAAAGTATCTGCATTGATACCCTCTACCTCTTCGCGAAGGGCCAGGATTCGGATATTTTTGCGCCGGCCTCTATTTTCCAAATCTTTTTTTGCCGTTTTCTTAGCAGGTCTTGGCATTTTCGGCAAAGATTGCGGCCATAAAGTCTCTAGCGACATACTACAGAAGATTTATAATTGAAATCCAGAGCTTGCGTAGTTTTATTTAGCGAGTATGAGAAGAAAATTAATAAGCGTGACAGGAGCGACCAAAAACTGCTGCTACTCCCAAGCCGCCATCTTGCGCCCCCCCGACCAGTGATTTTAACATTAAATGTTTTGCCGTACTATGTTATAGTTCTGTATAATGAAAATGTGTGGTCTTGGAGTTAAAATGAAGGTAATGGTCTAGAAGCATGTAAATGAGGATCCAGACATTTCAGATATGTTCCGTTCTCTAATCATTAGGGTAATGATATTAACAGGGTCATGTTGTTATAGAGTACTGTTTTGTTGCAGTCTACATCTTAATGAGTAAACTGCTTAAGGATTGATACCAAGGGTTGATTTGGTATCAAGAGGATGGATAGTTGTGGAAATGTCTCTAACCAATGTATTCTCACTGATTAAAGGACTGAGTCCCCTTGTTCAAATTAGAAAAGAAATGTGGGAGTGGGGGATCTGGTATTTGCCTAAGGGGCATCATTGACTGGTATCGGCAGATTATAGGGTTATTCTTTAGTGTGAGCATCTGTATAACTCATCAGGGCATCTATTGTCTGTCCGGACGCTGTAAGAGCTCTTTAGAGTTCAAGAGGTTACCCATGTGGGGGAGGACAGCTTGCCCCTTGTGTGAGGTCTAGGTATTGACAGAATAAAGGGAATGAGTTTTATTGACAGTACAGATGGGCAGCATCTTACCACACCTTTTTTCCCTCTATAAGTACTGATGACGGTTCATGTATTAAGTTAGAGACTCCTCGGATGATTATGTTTGTAAGCGTTTCTCTATTTGCAAATAAACTTAATTGTGCAAGAGCATTTTGTCTCTGTCCTAACTCCTTTAAAAGTTCTGATCGATGAAATTGCCATCACACTGATCCAGGGTCTTCTCATTCATATATTTATATTTATATTGTCATCTTCTCATCTCATCTTTATCCGCTTATCCGGTATCGGGTCGCGGGGACAGCAGCTCCAGCAGGGGACCCCAAACTTCCCTTTCCCGAGCCACATTTGACAGCTCTGACTGGGGGATCCCGAGGCGTTCCCAGGCCAGTGTCGAAATAAAATCTCTCCACCTAGTCCTGGGCCTACCCCGAGGTCTCCTGGACGTGCCTGGAACACCTCCCTAGGGAGATGTCCTGGGGGTATCCTTACCAGATGCCCGAACCACTTCAACTGGCTCCTTTCGATGCAAAGGAGCAGCGGCTCTACACCTTGATATCCTGTCCATTAATGTTACAAACAGGATTGGTGACAAAGCGCAGCCCTGGAGGAGGCCAACACCCACCTGTATCGAGTCCGACTTACTACCAAGAACCCAAACACAGCTCTCACTTTGGACGTACAAGGATTGGATAGCCCTCAGAAGGGACCTCCTCACCCCATACTCCCGCAGCACCTCCCACAGTATCTCCCAGGGGACCCGGTCATACGCCTTCTCCAGATCCACAAAACACATGTATACTGGATGGGAATATTCCCAGGCCCGCTCCAGGATCCTTGCAAGAGTAAAGTGTCCACCAGGGTGTTCAAGGGTTACAGCCCCTTGATGCACCTAAGACCTTTAGACCACAGCTCCTCGCCGCAGCTTCGGCAATGGAGGCTTTGAACATCGACCACTCAGGTTCAATGCCCCCAACCTCCACAGGGATGCCAGAAAAGCTCAGCCGGAGGTTGAAGATATTTTGGACAGGGGCCTCATCCAGACGTTCCCAGTATACCCGCACTTGGTGATGGTGATCGGTTGACAGCTCCGCCCCCCTTTTTACCCGAGTGTCCAAAACATGCAGCCTCAGATCCGATGACACAATCACAAAATCAATCATCGACCTTCGGCCTAGGGTGCTCTGGTACCACGTACACTTTTGAGCATCCTTATGTTCAAACATGGTGTTAGTTATAGATAATGACTAACACAGAATCTAACAACAAACGACCACTCGAGTTTAGATCAGGGTGGCCGTTCCTCCCTATCACGCCTCTCCAGGTGTCTCCATCATTGCCCATGTGTGTGTTGAAGTCCCCAAGCAGAATTATGGAGTCCCCTACTGGAGCCCCTTACAGGACTCCAAGAAGGGTCTCCAAGAAGGCCAAATGATCCAAACTGCTGTTCAGGGCATATGCACAAACAACAGTCAGAGATCTCCCCCCCACAACCCGTAGGCGTAGGGAGGCGACCCTCTCATCCACTGGGTTAAACTCCAACATAGCGGCACTCAGCAGGGGGCTTGTGAGTATCCCAACCCCCGCCCGGCGCCTCACACCCTGGGCAACTCCAGAGAAGAATAATTCATTAACACATTTATATTGTTAGTTGATTAAATATGTTAATTGTAAAAAAAATTACAATGTATCATGTTTTTGTTGACAGTACATACTCTAATCTGATGGTCATTTCACCAGTCATCTTCATTTGTCTCACAAACTCCCTTTAAAAAAAGTCTGTAATTCTAGGCTGCTAGAATTAATCTGAAATGTTAAAATAAATATATGCGGACTGGATGTAGTTTGAGGTTATTACGTTTTATTGTATTGGGTGTAAAAGACAACTATGTCACTCATCTCTGCGATGTCAGGACCTGTGTGGTCCTGTATGCAAGGTTTCATTGACTGTAAACTGCTACTCTCCCGCTGGAAAATAATTTGACCCGCCCAAGCCCATTAAAAATAGCCCAATTGTGTAGGAAACACCCCACCTGGCAACACTGCATATATGGAAAAAGTTTCCTCCTACCATCACAATAGCTGCAGTGTTTTGCTTATTTTTCAGCAAAATCAGGTTTTACTATGCCGACACACAGAGATGGTGAGAGATTTTGCGAAGACAGACGTCTTTGAGTTTTGAATGCAGAAAACCCCCTGTATATAGATAGATAGAATGCCATCCGCCAAAGTGGCTAGTAAGAGTGACTGTGTTACACTCCACAGCCAAATTCTACATGCATTTGGGTGGGTGCCAATGTCAAGCCCTGTTTTTAAGGATCAAGAGACAAGGAACATTTTGAGAATGCATTGCTTAGGTTTATAGAGAAGGAGAACTGACCCAATTCCCCCCGCATAATAATATAGCAGCGTAAAACCTTGGGGCTTAGACAGGGGGGTTTAGCTTTAATGGCTGGCTTTTTGTTGTCTCTGTTGAAGAGTAGATGTCGTTGGTGATGGAGACGTCGCTCGCTGTGGAGGTAGGGTTCTTTGGCCAGTAGTCTGTGATGCCCTTCCACATGCGTTGAGGTTCAGAGTTGTTGTTTAAGTGCTCCTCAATCCAAAGTTTGTGGTCATTGTTAGCCATCTTAATGCCCCTTTTCTGGTTGGCCCTGGATGAGCAATAAGGCCTCCACATCGCTGGATCTTAAAGCAGCATCACGTGCCTTTAGCAGTTGTCGGACCTCTATGTTCATCCATGGCTTCTGGTTGGGGGTCTTTATTAGTTTATGGGTGGTTACATTGTTGGATCTTACATTGCTGGACCAGGCTCAGAGGAATGATCACCCCTCTGAACCTGGTTCCTCTCTAGGATTCCTCCTTAATTTCTTAGGGACTCTCTTATGGAGTTTTTCCTAGCCACTGTGCTTCAACACTGTTATTGCTTGCTCCTTAGTGTTTCAAGCAGGGTGTTTTGTATAAGCACTTTGTGACAGCTGCTGATGTAAAAAGGGCTTTATAAATAATTTGACTGACTGATTGATTGAACTCAACTCAGACCATCCACCGCTGATGTGTTGTCTGCACTGAGCAGGGTGAATGTACGCAAGGCTGCTGCTCCTGATGGCGTCCCCAGGCGTGTGCTCAGACCACATGCTAGGCAGCTGGCCAAGGTCTTTAATTACATATTCAATCCTGTTACTGGCCGAGGCTGTTGTCCCCACATGCTTCAAGACCGCAACCATTGTGACAGTGCCGATGCAGTCAACTGTGTCTAGCCTGAATTACTTCCGACTTGTCACACTCACCCCCACAATCATGAAGTGCTTCGAAAGGCTAGTTCTGGCCCACCTTAAGTCCTGCCTACCCACAACATTGGATCCCTACCAGTTTGCCAACAGGTCAAACAGGTCTACAGAGAACGCCAGCTTTATACTCTACCCTGACCAACCTGGACAAAACCAACACCTATGTGAGAATTATATTCTATGAATTGCTTCTATGTATGAATTGTGCTATATAAATAAACTTGCCTGCTTCCTTGCTTGCTATGTGAGAATGCTGATCATAGACTTTAGCTCAGCATTCAACACGATCATCCCCCTGGTCAACAAACTCCATGACCGGGGGATCAGCTCTCTGCAACTGGACTTTGGACTTCCTAAACAGCAGACCCCAATCTGTCAGGTTAGACAACTTCACCTCCTCCACCCTGATCCTGAACACTGGTATTCCACAAGGCTAGGTGCTGAGCCCTCTCCTGTACTCCTTCTTCACCGATGACTCTGTACCTGTACACAGTTCCAACACCATCGTCAAGTTTGCAGATGAAACGGTAGTAACGGTAATACGGTAGTAGGCCTGATTAGTGACAAAGACAAGTCAGCCTATGGGGAGGAGGTTGATAGATATTGGGCATGAAAAGTAACTGAATTAAGCTTGACACAATGTATGAGAGTACTAACTATCTCTGTATGAAGGACACTAGATAGGAAATGTGATGCCCCATTACTGATCCCAAATACTCGGTCCATACCACCTGCTAGGAACTGTGTATGTGACTGTCATAGAACTCTCTGAATAGACCCTTGGGTTAGAATATACCATACAAGGGTATTTTGTAGGATAAACTATTTCTTATAATAGTCTGTGTAATGGTTGGCTATGACTACTGACTGCCCCCTATGTGTCCTGGCATAAAAGACTGTGTTAACTTTGTAATCATTGGAAAACATGTAAGTACTAGGGAAGATCAACATTTTGGACTCGTGCTCATTAAAGATTCTCCCCTGACTTGTTTGTTAAAAGACTCTGTTCATGGATCAAAAGTGGACAGAAACTAACAAGGTCAAATGCAACCTGGCCCTCAATGCAAAGAAAACCAAGGTGCCTACTGTAGATTAAAGGCTGTAGTCACGCCCCAGTTTAAAGGCTGCAGTCATGCCCCAGTTTTCATCGATGGCACTGAGGTGGAGTGTGTATCCAACTTCAAATACCTGGGTGTCCACATCTCCAAGGACCTGTCCTGGACCCTCAACACCTGATGAAAAAGGCACAGCAGCACCTGTACTTTTTGAAAAGGCTGAAGAAGGCCTGCCAGTCTTCCAAGATCTTTGTGAACTTAGCATTCTGACTAAATACGCCACAGTGCAGTTAGGCAGATGCCCTATGGCCAAAAGGAAGGCCCTGTAATGGGTGGTTAAAACAGCCCAGCTCCCAACCATCCTCCAGCAAAAGTGGTGTCTGCAAAAGACGTGTAGCATCATCAGGGTTCCTTCACATTCATGCCACAAACTGTTTGCCCTCCTACCATCAGGCAGGCGGTACAGGTATCTTTGTTCTCGCACCAGAAAGCTCAGGAACTGTTTCCATCTACTGTAACCCTGCTGAACTCTGTGACCATACCCCCCCCGCACACAGCTTAGTACTGCCCCTCAGGGACCTTGTTGCACTACTCCCTTTGTACTACTGGACTCTGACACTGCTTTGCATCTGATAAGGAAGTTTCAGTTGTTACATATACGTGTCTACCACGGGAACCTCATTGCTGCTATCCCTGCTTTTCATTTGCACATGCCACCTTGCACCTTCAATTTGCCTTAATTGCACATTTAGAACTGCCATTACAACTGGCATTTGCCTCATCGCACAACTATTCATAACTATTGTAACATACATTATACTTAATACTTTTTCTGACCTCCTCTTTTTGCCTTCATTGCACATGGGGAGCAGGAAATAACTGTCAAAAGACCTGCGTAACAAGGTAATGGAACTTTGTAAAGATGGAAAATTATATAAAAAGATTTCCAAAGCCTTGCAAATGCCAGTCAGTACTGTTCAGTCACTTATTAAGAAGTGGAAAATTAAGAATAACATTTTGAGTACCGTGACGTAGCCCAGTATGGCGCAGCCGGGGCCCCACCCTGGAGCCAGGCCCGGGGTTGGGGCTCGTATGCGAGCGCCTGGTGGCCGGGCCTTCCCCCATAGGGCCTGGCCGGGCTCAGCCCGAACGGGCCACGTGGGGCCACCCTCCCGTGGGCTCACCACCCACAGGAGGGACCATAAGGGGCCGGTGCGAAGAGGATTGGGCGGCAGTCGAAGGCAGAGGCCTAGACAACCCGATCTCTGGACACGGAAACTGGCTGTAGGGACGTGGAATGTCACCTCGCTGGCGGGGAAGGAGCCTGAGTTAGTGCGTGAGGTTGAGAGGTTCCGATTAGAGGTAGTCGGGATCACCTCTACGCACGGCTTGGGCTCTGGAACCACACTCTTTGAGAGAGGATGGACTCTTCACCACTCTGGAGTTGCCCATGGTGAGAGGCGGCGGGCTGGTGTGGGTTTGCTTATAGCTCCCCAGCTCTGCCGCCATGTGTTGGAGTTTACCCCAGTGAACGAGAGGGTCGTTTCCCTGCGCCTACGGGTCGGGGATAGGTCTCTCACTGTTGTTTGTGCCTACGGGCCGAACGGCAGTGCAGAGTACCCGACCTTCTAGGAGTCTCTGGGAGGGGTGCTGGAAAGTGCTCCGAATGGGGACTCTATTGTTCTACTGGGGGACTTCAACGCCCACGTGGGCAACGACAGTGACACCTGGAGGGGCGTGATTGGGAGGAACGGCCCCCCTGATCTGAACCCGAGTGGTGTTCAGTTATTGGACTTCTGTGCTAGTCACAGTTTGTCCATAACGAACACCATGTTCAAGCATAAGGGTGTCCATCAGTGCACGTGGCACCAGGACACCCTAGGCCGCAGGTCGATGATCGACTTTGTTGTCGTCTCATCTGACCTGCGGCCGTATGTCTTGGACACTCGGGTGAAGAGGGGGGCGGAGCTGTCAACTGATCACCTGGTGGTGAGTTGGATCCGATGGAGGGGGAGGAAGCTGGACAGACTCGGCAGGCCCAAGCGTACTGTAAGGGTCTGCTGGGAACGTCTGTCTCCTGTCAGAGAGATCTTTAACTCCCACCTCCGGCAGAGCTTCGACTGGATCCCAAAGGAGGTTGGAGATATTGAGTCCGAGTGGACCATGTTCTCCACCGCCATTGTCGAAGCGGCTGCTCGGAGCTGTGGCCGTAAGGTCTCCGGTGCCTGTCGAGGCGGCAATCCCCGAACCCGGTGGTGGACACCGGAAGTAAGGGATGCCGTCAAGCTGAAGAAGGAGTCCTATCAGGCCTGGTTGTCTTGTGGGACTCCTGAGGCAGCTGACGGGTACCGACAGGCCAAGCGGGCTGCAGCCCGGGTGGTTGTGGAGGCAAAAACTTGGGCCTGGGAGGAGTTCGGTGAGGCCATGTAGAAGGACTATCGGCTGGCCTCGAAGAGATTCTGGCAAACCATCCGGCGCCTCAGGAGAGGGAAACAGTGCCCTACCAACGCTGTTTACAGTAGAGGTGGGCAGCTGTTGACTTCAACTGAGGATGTCGTCGGGCGGTGGAAGAAGTACTTCGAGAAGTACTCGGATGAGATCCGCCCTGAGTACCTCAAGTCTCTGGATGTTGTGGGCTGTCTTGGTTGACACGCCTGTGTAACATCGCGTGGCGGTCGGGGACAGTGCCTCTGGGATGGCAGACCGGGGTGGTGGTCCCTCTTTTTAAGAAGGGGGACCGGAGGGTGTGTTCCAACTATAGGGGGATCACACTTCTCAGCCTCCCCGGGAAAGTCTATGCCAGGGTTCTGGAGAGGAGAATACGGCCGATAGTAGAACCTCGGATTCAGGAGGAACAGTGTGGTTTTCGTCCGGGCCGTGGAACACTGGACCAGCTCTATACCCTCTACGGGGTGTTGGAGGGTTCATGGGAGTTTGCCCAACCAATCCACATGTGTTTTGTGGATTTGGAGAAGGCATTCGACTGTGTCCCTCGCGGCATCTTGTGGAGGGTGCTTGGGGAATATGGGGTCCTGGGTCCTTTGCTAAGGGCTGTCAGGTCCCTGTACCACCGAAGCAGGAGCTTGGTCCGCATTGCCGGCAGTAAGTCAGACTTGTTCCCAGTGCATGTTGGACTCCGGCAGGGCTCACCGGTTCTGTTCGTAATTTTTATGGACAGAATTTCTAGGCGCAGCCAGGGGCCGGAGGGTGTCAGGTTTGGGGACCACACGATTTCGTCTCTGCTCTTTGCAGATGATGTTGTCGTGTTGGCCCCTTCTAACCAGGACCTTCAGCATGCACTGGGACGGTTTGCAGCCAAGTGTGAAGCGGTGGGGATGAAAATCAGTACCTCCAAATCCGAGGCCATGGTCCTCAGTCGGAAAAAGGGTGGCTTGCCCACTTCAGGTTGGTGGAGAGTGCCTGCCTCAAGTGGAGGAGTTTAAGTATCTAGTGGTCTTGTTCACGAGTGAGGGAAGGATGGAACGGGAGATTGACAGACGGATCGGTGCAGCTTCTGCAGTAATGTAGTCGATGTATCGGTCTGTCGTGGTGAAGAAAGTGCTGAGCCGCAAGGCGAAGCTCTCGATTTACCAGTCAATCTACGTTCCTACTCTCACCTATGGTCATGAACTTTTGGGAAAGGACAAGATCCCGGATACAGGCGGCCGAAATGAGCTTTCTCCGCAGGGTGGCTGGGCGATCCCTTAGAGGTAGGGTGAGAAGCTCGGTCACCCGGGAGGAGCTCAGAGTAGAGCCGCTGCTCCTCCACATCGAGAGGGGTCAGCTGAGGTGGCTTGGGCATCTTTTTCCCGGCTGGCCTGGGAACGCCTCAGTGTCCCCCCGGAGAGGAAGTGTCTGGGGAGAGGGAAGTCTGGGCATCCCTGCTTAGGCTGCGGAAGAAGATGGATGGATGGATGGAAAATTAAGGGATCTCTTTATACCAAGCCATGGTCAGGTAGAGCAAGAAAGATTTAAGCCAAAACATCCTAAAGAATTGTACAAGATACAAGCAAAAACCCACAGGTAACCTCAGGATTAATACAGGCTGCTCTGCAAAAATACGTTGTGGTTGTTTCAAGGAGCACAAAACGACAATATACAGGTGCTGGTCATAAAATTAGAATATCATCAAAAAGTTGATTTCAGTAATTCCATTCAAAAAGTTTAACTTGTATATTATATTCATTCCACACTTGAAATATATCAGTCTGTGTGGAATGAATGCATACATTATACAAGTTTCAATTTTTGAATGGAATTACTGAAATAAATCAACTTTTTGATGATATTCAAATTTTATGACCCGCACCTGTATATATATTTTTTTAAATATGCAGAAAGAAACTTTTACTGCGCCAATGCCACAAAAAAGCCTGGTTACACCTTGACACGTCTCACAGCTTCTGGCACACAGTAGTTTGGAATGATGAGACCAAAATAGAGCTATATGGAGAGGGGTCAACAAGGATTATAAGTGAACAAAATACCATCCCCACTATGAAGGATGGTGGTGGCTCACTGATGTTGTGGCAGTGTGTGAGCTCTAAAGGCACGGGAATCTTGTGAACATTGATGGCATGATGAATGCAGCATGTTATTAGAAAATACTATTTTTTTCTTTGCCAGTCTGAGATATGTTTATTCTTTGCCACTCTGTCTAGCAGACCAGCATTCCGGAGTCACCACTTCACCGTTGACTTTGAGATTGGTGTTGCATGAATACTATTTTATGAAGCTGCCAGTTGAGGACTTGTGAGGTGTCTTTTTCTCAAATTAGACACTAATGTAATTGTTCTCTTGCTCTGTTGTGCACTTGGACCTCCCACTCCTCTTTCTATTCTTTTCAGAGCTAGTTTTCACTGTTATGTGAAGGGAGTTGCAACAGCCGGTCACGACATAGGTTGTATGGGTTTTAGTTCTAGTTTTCCTGTTTCTATGTTCAGTCTCATTAGTACATTGCTTTCATCTGTGTCTCGTTAGCCCCTTGTTTAGTCCTTATTTAAGTTCCTTCTTCCCTAGTATTTATTGTTGGTCATTGTTTTATGTTTACTGCTGTTTTTCTCACGAGTCTTTAGATTAAATTACTATTTACTTTTGATTATTATTTGCTATTGAATTATCAGAGCCTGTGTCCTGCCTCCATGCTGCATCCTGACAGGAGTGTTGCATTGCGTTGTATGACATCTTTGCTTTCTTGGCAGTTTCTCACATGTTATAGCCTTCATTTCTCAGAACAAGAATAGACTGACGAGTTTCCGAAGAAAGTTCTTTGTGTCTGGCCATAATCGAACCCATGATTGCTGGTGCTCCAGATACTCAAGTAGTCTAAAGAAGAACAGTTTTATTGTTTCTTTAATCACCACAACCGTTTTCAGCTGTGCTAACATAATTGCTAAATGGTTTTCTGGGCCTAGGTTGCTTGATCTATGAATATGTAGATATTCAATAAAAAATCCATCTACAATAGTCATTTACAAAATACCCTGTATTTCTGATCAATGTGACGTTATTTTAATGGACAAAACATTTGCTCTTCTATATTTCTAAGTGACCCAAAACATTTTAATGGTAGTGTATGTATATATTAAATGTATTTACATATACGTAAAACAGTTAAGAACAATATTGACTCGGACATTAAACATAGTTTGAGGATGGAACATACATAACGGTTTGTTAACTATATTACCTCATAACAAAAAAACAAGACTATGTGAAATGGAACATGGCATTCGAGAATTCATATGGTGTCATTTCATGTCAATAGGGTCCAACTGCAGCTTGCAGCAGTCGCTCACGCTACGCCCCCTGCTCACGCCACGCCCGCTCACGCCAGGCCCCTTGTTTTCTTTGCCTTCAAAATAAAAGCCCCCTTGTTTTCTTTGCCTTCAAAATAAAAGCCCCTTTGTTTTCTTTGTATTTATAATTGTGTTTTTCTAAATTGTATTTTTCTAAATAAATGCCCGTTTTTGTATTTGCTAATGTATAATAAATTGAACTGCAAACAACAAAACTATTTATTTAGAAGTAAGCAAAAACACATGACAATGTAACAATTCAACAATCTAATTCTTCTTGGTCTTAATAAGTGGATGTGGATGTAAGTTATGTACTATGTGACAGTACTGTCACATAGTGGGCTGGTCACAAGAGGACTAGAAGCACTGAAAGAAAAATCCTCCACTGCAGTTTACATGTGATTGTCATGGTGCGGTGAGCAGCAGCGCCACCGTGCCATAGTTTCTCAGTTCCCATACCTCACAAACACATCCCGGACTGTCACATGTTTCCAATCTTCCACACCAGGTCCCAATTTGTATCGTTTGTATGTTTATATATGTTTCCCCTCTGCTCCCCACATTGTGGATCATTGTTGCTGTCGCTGTCATTTGTTTGTTTATTGGTGAGTGTTGTTTAATGTACTGTTTGAATGTTAATTGTTAAGACGCATGTTGCGCACTTTTATTTCATTCAGTCATTAGTATTGTTTTCTGTTCGTGTTTGGTTTGTTTGTTGTGTACTAAAACCCACGAACGAGATTACTGCCTGCGCCTGGTTCCTAACCAACACGACACCAACGACAAGTGTTACAGTGATTCCAAAGGACTTTATGCTGATCAGTATCTGTACGTAGATGTAGGCCCTTTAATCCTGTGGGTATGGAAAAGTCAGACTGTCTCTATTATTATATTAACAAATGATAATCATGTACAGCTCTGGGTAGAAATCATATTGGTGCAATGCATTCGATAAACCGGATCACCAGTTGTACACACGATCTCCCCAGTGTTCAGAAATGGACTCAATATTCAGAGGATTTGAATTTTATTACACATTGAACAGGACGTTATTAAAACCAAAAAAGCATAAAGTAGACTCTCAATAGATGTTAGTTATAACATTTTTTAAATTATACAAAAAGTTCACCCAAAGGTTGTTTAAACATAGGCTGAATATGACATCTCTTTTTTGTCATAAACAATTAATTAACAGTCTGTAATAACACTGGAGAATTCAAAATTCAATCCCAAGTTTCCAGCCACAAATTGTCACGGTGGCCTGCAGCTTGAAAAACACCCAGCTGGCTCAGGGTTGTCTGCCAACAGGTAGTATACGTGTCCGTTTACACTGAAAGAGAAAATAAGTAAATAAATGTAGCAAATACATATTCAATTATTTTTCCCCCCACACCCCTTTCTTACACACAAACACCTTCTTTTTACCTATTGCATTTGGCGGCAAAAGTGATCGCAGTAACCTGGATGTGGGTCTTCGGAGTAAACTGCTTCAAGTACACCCCTTTGTCCTGTTCCAACATATCCTGTAAAAGAAAAAGAAAAAACAGAATGATGATTATACTGACCAGTGACCACTAGACTCAGGATGTGGTCTAAGCGTAGTTATGACATCAATACTGAGTGTAATGACATAGATTCAAATCCATCCAGTGTTAAGATGTTTACCAGATGTGCAGTTTTTGAAAAGCATTCCACATTCACGACAGGTGTCCACGGTGTACATGGTGTAGAATTATTTTCTGTAGGACTCAGAAAACCTGCTCCATGTAGCGACACCTGTGAAAAACAAATTATCAATCAAAAGTGAACATTTCCATAAGGTTAGTGAAAACACGCGTGAGGTACTCAAGTATTGTATACCACAGCACCCTTTATTTAAACACTTACTGTCAAGCCACTGAAAATGCCCGTCTCCTGAAGGAGTCAGTGGACACAGTGTCCCTGAAGGTGGTACACACAAGAGCCAAACTTAAGTATGCCTCCTTCCTGTAGTACCACTTCATTTAGGATTTCAGAAAGCACACACGTTGGTAACTGTAAAATACAGGTCAGGCAAAATCAAGCATAGTAAAGACAACACACTGACTACACTATTGCCTGTACAAATGGCAACAATCATTCAATTTGTATCAATCATGTTTGGGCATAAGTTAGCAGAAATATGAAAATTAACAATTATTGGTGAGAACATCTATCATAATGCATTGCACTGATGTATTAGTTTCCCTGATATTGATATGACTGTACTAAGGGATGTATAAGCATGAGACGCTTGCAGTGACAGGGCGATTATTGTGCATAAGGTGCTCTATAGTGTGTGTCATGGTGGTAGTGCAAATAAGTCCAATAGTGCAAGGATAAAGGGAGGGGTTGTGCCATGTTTATTGGCTAATATAGCCAGTAAATAGTGTAAGCAGTAAGTAAACATTACCTCCAATATGAAGCACCTGTCATCCTTTTCTAATCGAACCTTTTGAGGAAATATTCTATTATATATATTTTTTTAAATTATATTATAAAAAAATATATATTTTAATGAATTAATCAAGACAGGATAAGGCCACTGGGTGTCCTCTGCCTTCATCATGCTCACCTCATGTTCCCTCTTGCTGACCTTTGGGACCCTGTATATCGGCTGCAGTGAACCTTGGAGCAATGCCCTGGCCTCATTAGTCCAGTATGCAAACCTCTGTCCATGGGTTTTGAGTAAGATATTAGTAAAATAATAAAAAAAGTAAACTAATGTAGAAACAATGTATTGTAGGAAGTAACATTTAGAATTGTCTTACCCGTCAATCTGGAACCGTTCCATTAGACTAATGCACCACCATTTTCGGATGCGTGCCATGTCCCTCTAAAAGAAATAGAATATTTAAGTTGAGGAGTAATGTTCAAGTTCAGTCACAAATCACTACATCATTTGTCTGCAAACCATTGGCATGTCAATTACAGCAGAGTACAAAAAGTTATAGAGCCATGTTAAATAGTCCCACAAACAGTTCTTTGATGTGTGGTTAATACTGTAGTGCAAAGTACTTCATAGATCATGCTTAGTTAGACTTCTGGAAATTGTAAACAATTAACCAAAGTCAATGTCATGTTAGGGTGGATTTAAGTTCCTCTTATACTTGCTCATATGTGAGAAGAACAATAATGAACCAAAATGGAGCCTCTGTGCTCAGGCTGAGTGCATACTGTAAAGTGTAAAAGGCAAAGATCTGTGAGGTTATATCATTTTCAGATAATAAAAAAAAAACCAACAACCTTTAATCAGAGACTAAAAAGCAATTTACCATCAACATTAAGATGCCACAAGAATGTCTTTGCCAAACTTAGTTGTCCACTGGCCCAGAACAATGTAATGAGCTAAGTCACTGTCAAAATCAATCAGAAATACAAATTACACACCTTATACTTGTAATAGTATCAGAAAACTGAAGACAATTCATATTACTCGATTCCCTTATATTCAAAATACCACTGTATACTATTGAAATAGAAGAGTTACAATAGCCACCCACAGGGCTTAAACAAAATAAGCTAACTTATATAGCCATTGAACGAGGCTAAACTTTAAAACAACCTTTGAACGAGGCTTTACTTTCCTGCTTATGGAATCCAAATACAAATCATAGTACCCTGTTGCAGACCTGTTGGTTGTGAATTTTGTTTTTGGCCAAATCTGGACAATGAGCTGTGTACCTGCATTTTTGGAGTACTATGAATTATATAGGATTCCAATACTGAACAAGCCCCAGAACAGGGCTGATTGTTGTCATGTTTTATGAAACCTAAAGATGGTATGGTAACAACGGTCGCCAAAGCCATCTGGTTTGAGCGAGTCCAGCAAAAATAGCTCTCTCTTTGCTGGCTTCAGGACCCGTGAACCATTTTTAAAGGAACTACATTTACATACATTCTAAAACAAGAGAACAATGTATAGAATAAACTTGAGATAAATTTTACTTAGAC
The DNA here is from genome assembly GCF_011004845.1 of Esox lucius. Classification (NCBI taxonomy): domain Eukaryota; kingdom Metazoa; phylum Chordata; class Actinopteri; order Esociformes; family Esocidae; genus Esox; species Esox lucius. The sequence goes on along the minus strand of NC_047592.1, from coordinate 29,571,021 downwards.
TGTTGATAGGGTTTGAAATTGACTCACACAAAGAAAATAGTGATCTGCTTTTCCTGGCTGTCGACTCCAGGCAGGGATGATTATTGAGTCTTTTGACAGGAGGTCATGCTGGCATTTAAAACAAGTGATTTTGCAGTATTGTAAGTCAATCTCAAGCAACACAAAAAGTCACAGGAAAGAAGAACTTACAGGAAAGTCAGCCATTGGGTTCTTCATCTTTAACTTCCATGTTGGAACAACATACATGTCCACGATGTGGACATCTTTTCCCTATATTTATAAATAATTACATATTCAAAATGTCACAGGAACATCTATTTAATAAATGACAAAACCTTACATGTCTTTGGGCAGCTTCTTTTACAAGCTTAAAGCATGCATTTCCAATCTGCAGAAGAGTAAAACAAATAAGTAACTTGTGCATTCAACTGAAACCCGATACAATAGCCTTAGTATACCTACATTGGATTCCATACAATGAGGAAGGCCCAAGGTCCAGAAGTCCTCCCTTGTCAGACAGACATTACCATCCTTTGCAAGAATCTCTGCTGCTGGTCTGTGTGTATCCAGTACATAGTTGAGCTACAAATAATAGTTTGCAAAACATACTCAAAACTAATCAAAATCACACAAACCGTAAAATTAAAACAATGCACATTAAAAATGTTATGTAGAGTAGACATATTTATACCTACCAGCATGTCTTGAACTGGGTGCATCTCCTGTGAATAAACCGCAACAGACCAGTAGTCGTGATCATGTATCAATTGCTGTAGTACCAGTTGGTCAGAAAGGGAGTCAGCTGGTTTGTCTGCTGGTGGAGCCACTGGAGGGACGGTTAGTTTGAGAGCTGGCGAAACTACTGGCCGAAATGCTGATCGGGCAGGTGGAGGGACAGTTTGTTGGACAGAGGGCGAAAACACTGAAAGGACAGCTACAAAGGAGAGCGAAAAGGTGCAGTCTGAAGGAAACATCATTTACACTCAAACAAACCATTTGCAATTGTTTAAGTCTGAAAAAACAGTTAAGCATACTATAAATATAATTTGCAGTTTTCTATTATAACACTGACCATTATGGCTCCAAACTGAATCAAGCCTATACATACCTAACACAGCCTGTCCACTGGAATTGATAGTGACATTTTTCCTTCCAGAAATGTTCTTTAAGTCTACCAGTGCCTTCTGGTTTTCTCTCTGGTTATGGTGATGAATGATGCATCTCATCAAGAACACATGAGTGGCTGGAGAGTTCATGAGGAAATAGTTATTTTTCTGCATTTCAGAAAAAAAACTGCTCTGCCCTCTGAGAATTTAGCCAGCCACGTAATTCTGGTACCAAGCAATCCTCCTCAGCACATCCTTCACATCCTTGGTGTTATATTGATGGAATGTATCATAAAGGGTGTTCAATCAGGGCAAATGGATATGAAGCTGATCTTTAGCAGCCATTGAAATGTTCTCCGGTGATGCCTCTGCAAGTCGTCCTTCATTGGGACTGAAAGGAAGACTCACTGGATTCCGCAGATTGCAATGGTTCACTAAGCCCCTTGCAAAGTCATAAACTACCACATTTGGAAAATGTTTCCACGAGAGCAGCATATCCGTATAGTCTCTTGGGCTTTCTGCCCTGATGTTAAATTTAATGGAATATGCAATCCCACATGGGCACATGATGACTGCCCAGCCTTCTTTAAGAAGGGAATATAGCAAACCATATTATTGCTCCATTTATAAAATATTCAAAACTTAAAATTCTATTTAAAAAACTTTTACACACGAATAATGCTTTACTCACCCGATGCACCCCAAACCTTCTCAAACACCATATCATATGTGCTTCGTGTCTGCATTTCTCCTCTTAGACGCATGATAAGGTCCATTTTAGAGCCCTTGGTATCAAGTTTGCATTCTTTGCAGAGGTTCCTTACAGCGTCAACCTATGAAGATGTCCACAATAAGAAACTTGCATTTTCAAAATCTCAAATATATACATATTTACTGAGTTTACCTTCAAATTCATAATTTCATTAGTAAGCCGCTCCTCTGTAATGTTGATGTCACCCTGCTCATTGCCTTTTTGGGGTGCCTGTACTTTAGCATACTCTGTGTTTATGACAACACGGCTCTGGTGTGGGGGCCTATCCACGGTGCCCACTGATGGTAACTTGGCCCAACACAGAAGGGATTGTCACTGTTACCTAGGGATAAATATAACCACTCTTAATCACAATAAATGTGCACATTTTTATATAAATAGAGGTGAGCAGAGTGCAAGTACACAAAGGAGTGTGAGGGTTTGGGATAAAGAAGTCTTAAACTTTTGTACATATCCATGTGGTAATTATTTATATGTATTTCAGCTGCAGACTAAAGAACAAGGCACCCATCTCCTACATGTTTGTGTAGGGATCAATAAAGTATTTCTGATTCTGAAAAGAGAAATTAAAATGTGAAGTTACTTTTCAAAAAGCCTCTGCAGATAATTTCTCTTTCCACCAAGCTCCAGAAAACCTCAACGTCAATATCTCCTTTGAAATCTGGTGGAGGTTCTTCTATGTCACTCACTAAAATAAAAGATAATGGACAGCAGTCATGAGATCCTCAAGCAAAGGAATGAATATCTGACACCAGGGTCAGGTCCTCTTATGAGAAAATAATGACAGAGCAGGTATTCACTAAGGACATAAAGGATTTTCTACTTGCCAGCCATTTTGAAGACACCCTTTTTATGAAGATCCATGATGACAATTGGTGGATTATGGCCTCAGTGCACACATGAGAAATCATACTGATGTTATGTCAGCGCTTCAAAATGAAGGTATCCATGCAGTATGGCATCACGACTGGGATAGGACATTTCACTAGTTTCCTCCAGGGTATCGATTATCCTCCCAACAGCAGTGTGATTCTACAATGAGACATTTGGAAATAATATCAAAGGTGCATTGTATAAAATGTGCAGTGAAAATTATGTAATACATCCACTTTATATACAGTACATCCCTGTATGTCCTACTTTTTAAGTGAAAAACTATAAGCATGTCTCTCTATACTGAGTGTTACTGTACAGTATTGTAAGCACTACACAATTAAAGCAATTTAGCCTTTGACAGTGTTTTTTGAGTTGCATAAAAACAGACAAAGATGTATGCTCAAAATAATGTGGTCATCAAAGTTATGCACTCCTTCTTTCCATTCCTGATACCTGTAAAAGCTGCCACAAAGGCTGCAGCATTTACAATACGTAGACACTGACAAACAAAAGGCAGATCAGAAATTACTCTAATATTACCATTAGATGCTCAATGTAGACTTTGTGTGTGTGTGTGTGTATATATATATATATATATATACACACACACAGTTTGGACACACCTTTTCATTCAATTTGTTTCTTTATTTTCATGACTATTTACATTGTAGATTCTCACTGAAGGCATCAAAACTATGAATGAACACATATGGAATTATGTACTTAACAAAAAATTGTGAAATAACTGAAAGCATGTCTTATATTTTAGATTCTTCAAAGTAGCCACCCTTTTCATGCACACTGTGACATGAGTCAAGAAGATATAATTTCATACACACCTTGTACAATTCCAGAGATCATGAATATCTTCACTTTATGGGTGATGAGAATTGGCTCACACAGAGGAACATTCCCTTGGCAGTGGGCACAGAACATCTCATATGGTATAAGTGCCTGGGCAAGTCTTCAATTCTTGGTGATGCACACACATTCTGAGGCAAAACAGCTGGTATCTTTTAATTCATCTCTATGTACTTCACAAGTTGAACAAGGAAATAACCTTGAGGTGGATATAGAACATCGGATGGTTGCTCATCGTCATAGAAGTCAGCAGTGGTGTATGTGTCAGATGCCCCCTTTTCAGTTGTCTTAACTTTCTCAAATTGTTTGGGATGCATTTGAAACAAATGCCATTTTGCTATAGACTTATGGAGACAGGCAGATGTAGGTTTGCAACAAGCACAGTGCCAAGTGTTTAATTTCTTGTTGTAGTGGACCATCACTCTGCCCAACCGAGAGCTGAATGATATTTGTGGTTCAAAGACTGAAATATATACTTGTGATGACTCGTCTCCAAAACACACCTGTTTACTTAAGGGGGAACCCTCTGTCTCTGACATGTGTTTGCGCTGTAGGCACATTTTCATTGTACCCTCACCAAACCATTTTGTTCGTACCATCTCTTGTAGGACTTCATCGCTAAGTGTAACATCGGCTGTTGTTACTGGAGAGAAGGCCACGGACCTCAAGTGACAGCACTCCAATCCCATGATTGCACTTCTTTGGGCGAATTCTCGTGCCCGTTTGCATTTCTCTGATTCACAAGTGACAACATGGCTATTTCCCCATGTGCGTATCTGGACATGAATAGGGTGCCTAGGTCCACGTAAAGTTTTTGCCACGGCTTTTTTTTATCGATACACACCAAAGGCAGACAGTTGTCCTCATTTATGTCCATAATTGTTTCGGAGTGTCGCCTTTTATTATGTACTTTGAGGTTCCTTTTGTGTAATTTTAAACTGCGATAAACTTTTAAAAACGTTGAATTATTTTTAACACTTGAGCCTAACTAAAAATATTTTCTCCTTTGCATTTTGTCTTCTAGCATTCTCCAGAACCAAATTGTACCCCCAGGGTTTTGTTGCATTGTCATTTTAATTCTCTTTTTAACTTCCTTTGTGACTCTGTTACATATCCTAGAGAATAGGAGTGATCCTCCATTTTTAACAGGCTTTCAAATCTGACTGTAGTTGCTGAGTAATCTTCTCCCCCAACCCTCCCTTGCAATCGTCACGGTGCAACTGACTGAAAAGCACAAAATGCTGATGTATTTTAAAAATAGAGGCGCTACATGGTGTGACTCACTCGTATGTATTCTGAATGATTCTGAATGGCAGATTCTACGCTCACGAGAATACTTTGATTAGTTGGCGGAAGTAATTACACATGAATGAGAACAATTTGTGAAAGAACAAAGGGGGTTTCACTACGAAACAACTCATAAAATTACACAATGTTGTATGTTTTATCAAAAAAATACCTGCATGTTTAACGCTGTTCCGCTGGTGGCCCTGTAAATGAGGGTCCAGCCTACAGAAGTCTCCCTTCTTGGCACAAAGGGGACACTTGTACTGTGAATCGGATGTCGGTAGCAACTGGGGCTCAGTGTGCTCAGACAGGACAGACTGAAAAGAAGAGGAAGAAATAATGTATGCAACACAATGTTAGTAAAATAACCTTTAACTTTCAAATGTAGACATTTCTCAATACCTCAAATTATATTACACTTTGTAGTGTTTCTGCAACTGTCACTTTTCAATTAATAAAAAATATAATGTGAAGTACCTCACTCAAACAAACACACACACACACACTACGCTAGCATACATGTGCATACACATAGCTAATTTAAGCTAACGTTAGTATACTTTTAAATCACTCTTTTAACTATAAGCAATCGTCAACCTGAAATCAATAGCTATCGGTAGTAGCCTAATAATAATTTTAAACAAACCGTAATGGGCTAAATAACTCCATATTGCTATTATCAGTAACTTACCAGGTGCTTCCGGGGAGTTGTTGCCACCATGACTCAATATGGCAATATGGTCCATCTGCGTCTTGTAAACAAACCGTACATGTCTGAAAGTCGGAAGTTGCGTGCCAGCGGGGGCATGGCGTGAGCGGGCGTGGCGTGAGCAGGGGGCGTGGCGTGAGCGACTGCTGCATGCTGCAGTTGGACCCTTCTCTTTCATGTGGCAATATAGAGGTTATAGCTAGTAGCAATTTTCTACCCACCCACTCCATATTCAACAAAGCAATACAGACGTATGCAAATTGCCTTAGAACAAAAAGAAAACGACACAAGGTGAAGTGGAACATGGCATTCGGGAAATATTCACTAGGGTGTGTAGAATCCATATAAAGTGTCATTTCATGGGGCAATATAGAGGGAATGGCTAGCAACACACATTAACTACCCACTTCATTTACATAAACTTTTTTGATCTGTCAGATTCATAGAATTTTTTGTTTTGTCACCAAGATTTCCGTAGATTTCCATACTTCTGTAGAGTCTTTCTTGTAATTTCGTCCAATTGTCAGTGACGCCTAGAACGTGCCAAACCTGCTCAAATTTCAAGTGAACGATTACAATTATCTAAGTCGTTTATGAGTCTTTTTAATTTAAGCAGAGGCTCTGTTAAAGGGTTTATAAAGATGTTGCTATTATATAATTCAATAATAAATACATGGGATTAATTAGTGAGTTTCAACCAATTATCTGCTTTATCCGCGTTTATCTTCTCGGCTGCTCCTCAACTAGGGTCTGCTGTTTTCTGCGCATGTGAGGCAAAATTCTGTTGAATGTGCGTCACAAAAAGGGCTCGTTAATCGGGAGTCAGTACATAGAGTCATTCAAAAAGAATGAAACATTTGCTAACTACACGACGCTAGATTACCGTTCTCCTAGCAGCAGGATATTATGCTAGCAGCACTAACTCAGATTTTCTTTTTCAAAATACTAGACGTTGTGCCGTGGAACATGGCATTCGAGAATTACTCACTAGGGTATAAATAATCCATATAGAGTGTCAAGTGCCTATTCAAATTGCCTTATATATAAAAAAAATATATATATCCTAGTGAGTAATAAGCCAAATTCAGGTATAGTGTATTCAATTGGAGCCAATGAAGTAGGTGGCTAAGAAAGTGTTGCTGGCTATACCCTATATTTTCCACCATGAACTAACACACTAAATCGGTTCTTTATACCCTATTGAATAATTCTCAAATGGCATGTTCCACCTTACAATGTTCAGTTTTTTGTTATTGTGCAATTTGCATAGGCAAAATGTGGGTATAGTCTTGCACATTGTGTGCTTTAATATTGTTGTTTAAATAATTTTATTTCAAATCTATATAATTAATCTATTATTTGCTTTTTGCATTCATTAAATATATATTTTTAAATGCTTACACCATCTTTACACTTTACCATCTTTAGAAGGAATTACACACTATGCAGTATATTGACATTGGCGCTTTTTTTCTGAAGGTTTCCTCATTACAATACGATAATGATGTGATCGTTAGTGCTGCTGGCAGAATACTAGTCATCGATAGTGCATGCCTTCAGCGTTGTCTTGAAAAATTATTAGTTAGTCTGACGAAAGTAAAGTTTTATGAGAAACAACGGTTAATAATTGTGTCTGACTTAAAGAACGTCAGGATGGAAACAAAAATTTTTGATAAAAAGAAGACTATTGACCTTCGAAAGAAGCACATTGGGTATGACTGATTTATGTTGAATTTCTTAATAAGCTATTACTAAATACCAATGTTTTTACACTATTTTACAATTTCTGTACAAAGCGCAGACAATTTAAGAAATTATTTTATTTTAACCATTTTAAACATCTGACACAGTACATCATATTAGCGAATTTTCAAAAATATCAGGACATGCATGTACTTTGTTGAATTTTATGGAATGGCTGGGCTTTACCACTTGGCAAATGACAAGAGTCACATCGAAACAATCCAACACAACAGTTACTAATTGAATAGCTCAGAGGTGAAGCACATTCACAAAGATTATATACTTTTTAGGTCTCCTACATTTAAACAATTTTTTTATGAATTATGGCTCATTGGTGACTATTAATAATAATAATAATAATATTGTAGTACATGTATATATTGCTTTTCATAGTACTTCAAAAGCAATAACAAACATGCCAGGGACCAAGAAAGGCCAACTGAATTTAAAATAAAACAGTTTTTTTTCCGAAAGACACAAGGCCCTTGAAATGATTGGCTTGAATCTTAATTCAATGAAACCTGCATTATAGTATTCACACCTTTCTCCAATGGTCAAATAAACACAGGTTGGTCTTGGGAATTTTTACACCTCAGAATTATATTTAATTATAATTGTATTTAATTAAATAATATTATATCCAGTCTCAGTAGCAATGCCTCTTGTAAGTAAATACGTGTTATACCATGAGTTCTGGCTGATGGCATGGGAGATTAGGGCACCGTTACCTATAATACCTTGGTTGAAGAACCACAATGACCAACAATATGTACAATGGTAATGTAATAACACCTGTTGTGTTTAAGGCCATCCTGTAAGGTGTTCTTCAGCCATGATCCAATCAAGATTGTGCGAGCTAAAGGCCAATACATGTATGATGAGAATGGGAATCAATATTTGGACTGCATCAACAATGTTGCACATGGTAAGCAAGAGGCACAAATACATTGCAATCTCTGCAGTCATTTTAGTGTACAACAGAATACACAGGATATATGACATGTGAAACAGACTGTATTCTGCTTATGCAATGATATTGGGTATAATAATACCTATTTCTTTCATCACTACATAATATTAAGATACCACTGCACAACCAATGCAACATAGCAGAATAAAACAAAAGCTGTAGCTTAACTGTTAGATTACTTCCTCTGCTTTGCACCACTTCTAGTGGGTAAATAAATGTATTTGATAGGAAATTGTTATTAGTAAATGTTGTTGTTATTTGTAATAATACAAGTTTCAGATGAGACATGTTTCTCTATGTTGCTGACTAGATCTAGCAGTGTGATTGAAGTTATTGTAGGTTGGGTGTGATATTGTAAGAATCAGGCATGTCATTCTTTTAAGGTAAACAAGTGTGTGCAGCCTTCACATAGGATATCAGATGTCAAAGTTTGCACAAACAGATATCTGTGTAAACAATTCTTAGTGTACACAGTATTGAACTGTTAATGACAATGTTAAAACGTTTAGCTTAACAGGAAATAGATACTACAAAAACCACATGCCTTACAATACAAATCAGATATCAATCAGCTTCAATTTAAGTGATCATGGCCAGAAAAATTGTGGCATGGAGGATATTGTAAGGTTTTGTTAAGATAGCCCACTACAAAGAAGAGTGCCAGAAATTCGTGCCAATATATTCTCAAACCACAACCTCAAGGGCATGATTATTTTACAATATTCTGTTAAACATTGATATTATAGGTAGGAGCAAAAATCACAATTTCAGAACATTATAATAGTATAAATCCAGTGGAATGATAATGTTTAATAACTAGACAAATCTATATTTGAACATTTAAACTTATTCATTAAAGCCTGGAACTTCTTACATTTGTACATTTGATCTACCGGTCAAATGTTTTAGAACACAAAGGTAAGAGGTCAAATGCCAATTACCAAAAACTGAGAAGAATGTATGTTTCCGAGTTTTAAAAAACAGGGGGAAAAGTAATGGCTTGACAACTGTTCTGCAGCAATAGAAGTAAATCAAGCATTGACATTTGATGCAAAAAAATCCTACAGGTGTTTTAACTTTTGTAGATTACTTAGAAACTCAAGTATAAATGCGGTGTCTGTATAAATGTCTGTATAAATGCAGTGTTGAAACAGACTGTGTTAATACACCCTTGTAAGTATTATTTGGACAGTATAGTACTGCAGGAAGTAGTATATTGCTATACTAATGGAGAGAGAATTTAAATTGATAAAAAATAGACAGACCTTCCTTATCCTTAAAAGTGTGGGTCTTTCCATTAGAGAAATTGCAAAGATAGCGAAGGCACATGGAAACTGGAGAAAACTCTGACATGAAGTGGTCTGGCAGACCCAAAGTCACAACAGAATCAGATGACACGTTTCTGTGAGTCAAAAGCTTGCATGATAGGCAGCTCACAGGACAGCTTCAAGCACAGCATAAAACTGGTTTAAGTAAGCAAACCTCAGTTTCAACTGTAAAGAGAAGACTTCAAGCTGTAAGGTTTGACAGCTCGAGTGGCTGTAAGAAAGCCATTGCTAAGGTGGCAACATTTCCTTGGCCATGAAGCACCACCAGTGGACTACTGAAAACTGGAAGGTCTTCTGGACTGATGAATCAACATTTGAAATCTTTGGTTCATCACGTCTGTACATCGTCAAGTAGGTAAAACGATGGATCAGTGTATGACACCAACTGTCAAACAAGGAGGAGGAAGTGTGATGGTCTGGGGTTCTTTTGCTGGATCCAGAGTCTGCAACTTGCACAAAATGAGTGGCACCCTGAACCAAAACAGCTTACCACAGCATTTTACAGCACCATGTACTCTCTGGGGTATGCCCAGTTGATTGTAATGACTCAAAACATACCTCCAGGCATTGTCCGAAATACCTTAAATGAAAGCAACAATATGGTAGGCGTCAAAAAAAGGAATGGCTAGCACAGTCTCCTGATTTAAACCCCATTGAGCTGGTATGGCAATGCAACCTAAAAGTGCAACACATTTGTGGGAACTTCTTCAACAGTGTTAGGAAAACGTTATCGAATAATATTGGATTTCCATTGTAGAAAGTGTTTTCCGCTGTTATGTCTGTAAAAGGTGGCAACATTGATAAGTCAAACATTTGCACTTTGTGTGAACAAGGCTGCCAGTGTTTGACTTGCTGAACAGTAGTGACACTTGAACGTGGATTGGAGCTTTGGTCTGATATTTCTGTCAGATTATATGAAAATGGAGCTATGTAGCCACATACAACAGTTGTGAGTTTAGTGTTAAAATGAGAATGCATGACTATACCTAGTGTAAAATTTGGGAACATAATGGGGCTGTTTGCTTCCACTTGTCCAGGGACTCTTTACCCAGTAAAAATATATTATAGCTATAAACCTGGTTGCCTGTGCCAGAAGCATGTCACTTAAAATGCCAGGTTTTTGGGATAGATTCCAATCGGGGTCCAGTATAGAGGAAATTTCAACACGTCACAATTTCCACAAAACCTTGCAGCAAAGCCTGAAACCAGCTCTATACATTTATAAAATGTTTCATCAACTGTGTACATTCTCACCCCTCTGAATATATGATTGTGTCCTATGGTTGTGTCCATGTCTCCCCAGTTGGTCACAGCCATCCAATAGTCGTGAAGGCTGGGGCTAAACAGATGGAGCTACTGAATACTAACTCCCGCTTTCTGCATGATAACCTGGTCCAGTACGCCCAGAGGCTGCAAGCCACACTACCTGAAAAGCTCTCGGTCTGTTACTTTGTCAACTCAGGGTATGTACATGTTCATTAAAGTTGATGATATGCTTTAGTGACTAATAGGATACACATAGTTTCCAGCACGATCTCATGGTCAAAATATACTCAAGATCCTGTTTTGTTAAAGCAATAAATAATTTTCAGTTAAGCATTAAATGTTGAAAGTAAAGGAAATAATTCCAATTAATTAAGGTAAGGATTTAAGATTCAGAAAAGGTTAAGACAAAAAAGCTGTTTTGACCTTTGACCACAGATTTCCTTTAAGAATGTCTTTAATTGGACAAGCCCCTGCTCTGGTCTAGGGCCCTTCTTAAAATACAGTTGTGCTGAAAGATTTGCATACCCTTGGAGAATTGTTAATATATGTAACATTTGTAAAGAAAACATGAGTGAGCAGGCAAAACACATACATGTCTTTTATTTCTTATGGGACTCACATTCAACTGTAGGTCATAACAGAATCTGTTAGCAACAAAGAAAAAATCAACTGTTCAAAAGTCTGCACTCTTATTTCTTAATACTGTGTATTTCCCTCTTTAGCATCAATGACAGCGTAATGAGGTCCCGAATTCTTGCAGGTGGTGTAGCTGCCCATTCGTCTTGGCAAAATGCCTCCAGGTCATGCAAAGTCTTTGGTCCTCTTGTCAAGATGTTGTCGTGCATATTGTAACCCGGCTTTTCTGTGGCATTGGCACAAAACACTGCCAAGGGGACTGGCAGATGAAAAAATCCACCATCAAAAATCCAACTCGATCATGCAGCTCATTTTTGTTCAAGGGTCGTGGTATTGTGCTCCTTGCAACAACTACAACAGGGTTCCCGCGGCTCCTTAAATGGTCTAAAATTTACCATAAATTAGGTGTTGGTATTAAATTTGCAGATGGTGCGTTTAAGGCTGATGGGGAAAATGTTCATGCACAGTCGCACGGCAGGTAAAACATGCAATTAGCTTGTATTAACTTGGAATTAAACTAAAAGAGACTCTGCCATTAATATACGTTTTATGTTACATTAGCTAGTTACAGACATTGGGGTCTGGGTGCATGTCATCTTTTTGTTGTCGTCAGAAGTTGCTAGATAGAGGCAAAAAAAATACAACATGGGGAGAGGCAAGTTTAATGAAAACTTATTGGAGGAAGAAACGTTTTGGAGGTGGTTGGTTCTGGTAGGAAACGAATACGAGACATGGTGCCATTTGGTGGACCTTACACCGCGGAATTAGGAGAGCAGCAGAGCTAAGCCATACATCTTGAGGAGAGTTTGGGGTGGTGTTACGAAAACAATGTTGGGAGGATGTTGAATGGTTTATTTGGGAGCTACCTACAGTCAGGGTCCAAAATTAACAGCTCAGAGGAAATTTCTCAAGCTTGCATTACACTGAAATCCACCTATAACTTCTGTGAGAAAATATGTGTGCATTCTTGAAATAAAACGGTACCAAGGAGCAGAGTTTGCGGTCCAGTGGCCAATCTGGTCCAAACTGCCTCAAAATAGGCTCAATCATTTATGCTCAGTTTGTGCCGCTGAAAGGTTTGTTTGTGCTGCTTCAGTTTTCGGTACATACCTACATTCCTACTGGATAGCACAGTGGCTTTACTCTCTTTCCACTATAGCTCTGTAACTATCCGTAAGAAAGCAGTCGCAAAAACAAACCTTTATCGGCACAAAAGGAGCACAAATGTTTGAGCCTATTTTGAGTGAATTTTAACTATAAAATATTATTTAATATCTAAAAGATGAAAACAGCACAGAAATTATAACGGCACAAACCAGCACAAACGATTGAGCCTATTAGGTTTTGTCCTATTTTGAGTCAATCTGGAGCCAGTTGGGAGGCTGGCACAAATTGTACCTTTAACGCACAAACGAAGCACAAACAAACAAGACTATTTCGGGTGAATTTGAAGTGTGTTGGGGGACTGAGTGATCTCAGAATGACCAGTGAAATATACTTTAATGTCTAAAAAAATTATAGCAGCAAAAAAGAAAATTTGAACAGTACAAACCAGCACAAACGGACCACAAAGGGTTGAGCCTATTTTGAGTCAGTTTGGAGTTGGGTGGCTGGTGATGTCTTCAACTCTAATCAATCTTCTAATATTAAAAACACAGATGCAGCAAAAACAAAACTTTTAACGGCCCAAACCAGCACAAATGAAGCACAAAGTAGAGTATTTTGACTCAATTTGGTGCATGTTGGGGGGCTGAGTGACATCACCTACATTTAAATGTCTAATATATAAAAGACCAAAGCAGCACAAATGACATTTTTAACAGTGATAACAAATTACACTATTTTGACCGATTTTGGAGGATATTGGGGGGCTAGTGACACCATACCCTATAATTAAATGTCTAATATTTAAAACATTGAAGCAGCCCAAACGAAACTTGTAACGGCACAAACCAGCACAAACGAAGCACAAACAAACAATAATTTTATGGGTGAATTTGGAGGATTGAGTGACCTCGGAATTATCTATAAAATATATTTTTTTAATTATATCTAAAGAATTACAGCAGCACAACTGGAGAAGAAGCGATTAAAGGTATTTACCTGTGTAAAAAATGGTCCCCAATCCTGTGCAAATTTACGGCAAAATAGGCTTAATCGTTCGTGGTGGTTTGTGCCATACATTTTTTGTTTGTGCTGCTATCATTTCTTAGATATTAAATTATATTTTATAGGTAAAGTTCACTCAAAATAGTCTCAACCATTTGTGCTTATTTTGTGCCGATAAAGGTTTGTTTTTGCGACTGCTTTCTTACCACTGCTTTCTTACTGATAGTGACAGAGCTATAGTGGAAAGAGAGAAAAGCCAGTGCTCTATCCAGTAGGAAACTGTAGCAGCACAAACAAACCTTTCACTGGCACAAACAGAGCATATATGATTGAGCCTATTTTGAAGCTGTTTGGGACAGTTTTGTGACAGTTTTCAGACAGTTAACCAAGCAAAAATATGAATATTTTTTAATATGATAAGAATTCCTTATGTTTTAATATCATGTTGTTATAAACTATTTGTGTGACAATTATTTTATTTATAATTATTTAAAAATATGTTGTTAAACCCATGCTTGAAATGTTAAATCTTTATTTTGCTACACTAACGGCGACGTTCAGATGTGGCACATTGTTAATCACTCACGGCAACAACGTCTATAACGCCGGCGCTACACCGCCGTGACACCGCTGTAACACCGTGGTGAGCAAGTCTTCACGTGTGAGGGGTGGAGTCTGCCATAAAGATCTAGATAAGCTACCTACCATCAACTTGCTCTCATGTAACGTCACAGTGAGTGAATCTCCTATGCTGCAGGTTGGGCTATATCAACATTCAAATTCTGTAATTTCTCTAAGAATAACATACTATATATATATAATAACATTCTATAGCTCCTACATAGATCATTATAAATTTGAACTTTTGAACGTTCATTATATATTGGAAGAATATCAAGACAGTAAATCCAGGTATTGGAACTCCAACTTATGACCCATCCACCACAGCCCAGACATCCCTGTGGACCACGATCAGCCATTATTGGGCGGGTGTAATTTACATGTCCTTTTATGCATTGTATACAGGTGCATCTAATAAGAAATAGAATATTGGTTCTTCCTACCACCGTTCCACTAGAACAACTACCAGTTGGACGAGAGTGTTCCTGATATAATACTTCTGTCCCAAATATCTTTTCATAGTCAGTAAGGGGGAGTTTGCATGGCCATGAAGGCCTGGGGGCACCAGTCAGCCATGTTTGACAGTATATCACTGGATAATCCCCCTCCCCATATGTGGAAACAACCTCCTACAGTTCCTGCTTCTTCTTGGTGCCTTTTGCCTTCAGGTCTGTCTCCAGCAAAAACATCCGTGCAGGTCAGGTGATTGACAGGTGCTTTTTTCTACAGTCACATTACTGTCAACCATACATGCCCATGCCATAACACTTCCTCCACCACACTTCACAAAAGAGGTTCCATAACACTCCCTTCACCATGCTTCACAGAACAGTTTATTTGTATTTTTTATTTAACTTTTATTTAACCAGGTAGGTCGATTGAGAACAGATTCTCATTTGCAATGGCGACCTGGCCAAGACAAAGCGCAAACGTGCAAGACAACATACAGTTACAGACAGAGTACACAGATTTCAAAAATACAAAATGAAGTAGAGTCTATAAGAGGTGCCATAACACTTCCTCCACCATGCTCCACAGAAGAGGTGGTATGCTTTGGATCATAAGCAGTTGCTCCTCTTCTTATTAATTCTCCCTTCCCATCTTTCTTTTAAATTGCTAAAGGTTTATTGATCTGGCCAAGAACAAGTAGTCTGTAAGATTGTGCTCAACTTGAAAATCTGTTTAGGAGATTCAATGAATCTTTGCACATTTTCAATACAGCATTCCAAAATGCACCATTGATCAAATATTAACAAAATGCTTTCTGAACTCAAATTAGTTTGCAAATAATACATTCAAGGAATTCAGTGTCAGTTGTTGAATTAAGTTACCTTTATCTGTTCAAGTTCAAAGTGTTTGTATTTGTCATGAAATGCTTAGTTTCCGTACTCCGCAACAGTGCAGATAAGAATAAAAACTGTATTATCTAAAGAAATTAATGTTAATGTATGATCTGTTAATATTTGTACACATCTGAGCAAAAAACTACTTTTCTGGGGGTGTACATACTTATATACAAATGCACCTTTAGCAGCATATATTCCGAATAACCATGAGTAAAAATATATCTTTAATAAACAGCAATGCAGGTTGGATATTAACAACAGTGTATTTTTATCCATAGTAATACCACAATTTCTGGTGTATTATTTTTTATTTGATAATATGTTTTATAATTGTCTTACTGCTTGTGCCGTAGGACGTTTGCCTGATACCACCATGTGGAACAAGTGAACTATACACCGACTGATAACTGCCATACATTTAGATTTTGGATTTATGCTGTAAATATGCTGTGATCACTGTATTTCATTGTATTCTGTAATATTTACTCTTTAGTATTTTCATTAAGGGAGAGTGTATGCTTTCATCTCAGTGATATTTTGACCTAGGCATGTGTTGTCATTTTATATTACTAGCTATTCAGACAGTTAACTAATCAAAAATATGAATACCTGTTAATATGAGCAGAATTCCTTATGTTTTCATAAACTATTTGTGTGACAATTCTTTTCACTGACTATACTAGTATTTTACAAATATGTTGTTAAAACCATGATTGAAATGTAAAATATTTATTTTGCTACATTCTTTTACTTTTGGCGACACTCAGCGATGTTCAGACATTGCACATTGTTAATCACTCACGGCGACGTAGCACATTGTTAATCACTCACGGCAACGTTCAGACGTTACACATGTTAATCACTGACACCGCCATGAGCAATGTCTTCACATGTACACATCGTCACTATGCCGCCTACATGACATCTTAAAACCCTTGTAAAATTGCATGGAGAAACAGACATTAGGTAGGCGTTCACTAGCTTGGTTATCCATATCAGTAGCTAGCATCTCTGTCTATTTGGCAGACTCCACCCCCCAATAAAACTGAACGGCGTAAGTTATGGCGCTTATTTACAGTAACAACGGCATTGCAAATGCAGCATTGCAGCGTTTTGGACGGCGGTTTACTGGGGAACGGTGTATTTTGCATCTCATTGGACGACATGGGACGCCGTAATGTGTCATGTTTTTGACTCACTTGGCCTTCCATATTAATCCAACAGGCGTAGGGGTTAATCTAACAGGTGAAGTTGTTACTTTAGCATGAGTTGGCTACAGGTGTAGGCATTTATATAACAGTTTAGGCGTTACCTTAATCGTTGCAAATGTATGCGTTAGTTTAACAGGTGTTGCTAACAGGCACACACGCTTATTTAACAGGCGCAGGCATTTGCTTAACAGCCGTAGGCGCTAAACAATCGCGTTCTGAGTGCATGAATTCTGACCCATTTGGCGTTGCATAAATCTGGGCCAATTCCTTCGAATTGTTAAAAAACTGACATTTTAACATTATTTTACATCTCAAAAAGAAACCTCCACTGCCTCAGTTTGGACTACAGCAAAACCAAATAAAACCAAAGATAAACAGTAATCAGAAAATACACTCAAAAAAATTATAAACGCAACACTTTTGTTTTTGCCCCCATTTATCTTGAGATGAACTCAAAGATCTAAGATTTTTTCTTGGTACACAAAAGGCCTATTTCTCTCAAATATTGTTCACAAATCTGTCTAAATCTGTGTTAGTGAGCAATTTTCCTTTGCCGAGATTATCCCTCCACCTCACAGGTGTGGCATATCAAGATGCTGATTAGACTGCATGATTATTGCACAGGTCTGCCTTAGGCTGGCCTCAATAAAAGGCCACTCTAAAATGTGCAGTTTCACTGTATTGGGGGGGTCGAAAACCAGTCAGTATCTGGTATTTGCCTCACACAGTGCAACTCATCTCCTTCGCATAGAGTTGATTCAGGTTGTTGATTGTGGCCTGTGGAATGCTGGTCCACTCCTCTTCAATGGCTGTGCAAAGTTGCTGGATTTTGGCAGGACCTGGAACATACGCAGGACCTGTCTTATACGCTGATCCAGAGCATCCCAAACATGCTCAACGGGTGACATGTCCAGTGAGTATGCTGGCTATGCAAGAACTGGGATGTTTTCAGCTTCCAGGAATTGTGTACAGATCCTTGCAACATGGGGCCGTGCATTATCATGCTGAAACATGAGGTGATGGTCGTGGATGAATGGCACAACAATGGGCCTCAGGATCTCATCACGGTATCTCTGTGCATTCAAAATGCCATCAATAAAAGGCACCTGTGTTCGTTGTCCATAACACACGCCTGCCCATACCATAACCCCACCGCCACCATGGGCCACTCGATCCACAACATTTGACATCAGCAAACCGCTCACCCACACAACGCTATACATGTCTGCCATCAGCCCTGTACAGTTAAAACTGGGATTAATCCGTGAAGAAAACAAAGTGCCAGATGCCATCGAATGTGAGCATACCCACTCAAGTCAGTTACGACTACGAACTGCAGACAGGTTGAGACCCCGATGAGGACGACGAGCATGCAGATGAGCTTCCCTGAGATGGTTTCGGACAGTTTGTGCAGATATTCTTTGGTTATGCAAACTGATTGTTGCAGCAGCTCTCTGGGTGGCTGGTCTCAGACAATCTTGGAGGTGAAGATGCTGGATGTAGAAGTCCTGGGCTGGTGGGGTTACACGTGGTCTGCGGTTGTGAGGTCGGTTGGATGTACTGCCAAATTCTCTGAAACGGCTTATGGTAGAGAAATTAAAATTCAATTCACAGGCAACAGCTCTGGTGGACATTCCTGCAGTCAACATGCCAATTGCACGCTCCTTCAAAACTTGTGACATCTGTGGCATTGCGCTGTGTGTTGGAACTGCACATTTTAGGGTGGCCTTTTATTGTGGCCAGCCTAAGGCACACCTGTGCAATAATCATCTAATCAGCATCTTGATATGCCACATCTGTGTGGTGGATGGATTATCTTGGCAAAGGAGAAGTGCTTACTAACACAGATTTAGACAGATTTGTGAACAATATTTGAAAGTAATAGGCCTTTTGTGTGCATTGAGAAAGTCTTAGATCTTTGAGTTCAGTTCATGATAAATGGGGGCAAAAACAAAAGTGTTGCATTTATAATTTTGTTCAGTGTAATAACCATGAAAAAAAGAAAAACATTTATAAGTATAATACAAGGTCCATCTCAAATTAATTTAAAGTTATCTAGCAAAGACAATAATGCTTTCTTGTCTTTGATCAGATTCAGGGATTTACTTAACAATTTCAACTCATTTTTTAAGGGATCTATGTATAAAGAATTTACCCAATAAAACCACGACATTGAGAACCAAGTCCAAATTCTTGTCCTTCACAAAAACACTACATTTTATCGTCTTCACTGTCAAGGGTGACAACTCAGTATCTTTGGATTGTAGCCAGGTCCACATATTATTCCAGAAAGACTGCACCGTATCACAATAAAATAACATATTTTCTAAACTTTCCACTTCCTTGTCACAAAATGCATAAGCATTTACTTCAAAACAAATTTGTAATTTTAAGAATTTGTTTGTTGGGTAAATTCCATTGAAAATCTTGACACAGACCTCTTTTACTTTAGGGGGCAGCGGAAATGAAAGGTATCTTGTTCTTACTCTCTTAATTTCTTCCACTACAAATTCCCTGCGAATATAATTTATTTTCAGTGAGTCAGGATAATATTCTTTAAGGAGCATATTTCTTACTACTTTGTTGTTGCATTTATTGTCCTTAAAGTCAACCCCATCAATGAGAAGCTGTCGTAGTATAGGGGTGACCTTTGAGTGCAGAATGTCTTCCCTAATCATTGATCACAATGATCCCAATATCATATATGCAAACAGAACATTGAACTTTGAATTTTCCACAAAACTCCTCCTGCTGTAGCAAATTCACGTCATCCATAAAATGAGCAACCGCCCAAATCCCTTTAGACCACTATTCCTCTATATACACAGATTTTCCCCTAAGCAACATGTATCTATTGTTCCACACCGGTGTAATGTGCAGCGTGAAATTATGCTTGTATAGTAATTTCCAATAGAGAAGGACTTGCTGATGGAAAGCAGAAAGTTTTGTTGGTAGCAAGCTATATTCAAAATCACAGTGAATTAAAAAGTATATTCGACCCATTTGTTGAAAAACCGCTTCGGGAACCGTAAACTAAAAAGAGCCCCTATTCATAAGAAAAGATTGCAACAATTTTAAGTCTCCATTCATGATATCAAAATCTATTGCATTAATACTGCCCTATTCATAATTTTATACAATGTCGTTCTATCTAATGTAATGACATTTGTTTCTCCATTTTATAAATAAGCTTGGACAGACTGTCCGTTTTGGATAATAAAACTCTCCCAAAATGTGGATATCCCTTTGTGGCCACCTGTTTAAAGGTGCCTTCATCAATCCTGTTCCACACATTCTTATTCTCAGTGTTTAGTCTTTCAACTCTTCCACGTTAAACTGGACTGCCTTCACTAAATTAGCAATCATGGTGGTACTTCAGCAAACATACGCTCACTTAACTCGGTCAGCTGATCATCCACTCTCTTTTCCAGTTTTGGAGTCGATGGGTCACTAGCACATTCCTGCTTGTTTAGCAGAGTTACATCCATTGCATAGTCATGTTGCATTTCACTACCTCCTTCAGTCCTTTTGATGTTAAGTGAAGTTTTATGGCCTTTGGGGTCTAGTTTTAGTTTAGCAGGCTCAATCATCTTTTGTGTATTCATTTTAGCAATTTAAGATGGGCATTCAACAACTTCAAATTGAGTATACAGTTATGACGAGCTCCACAAAGAACCGCCTCTCACTCCAACTTGTTCCAACCCTCAAATCCTTCGAACTAGCCATCGCTTAAAACTTGTTTTGGATCTGGTGCGGGGACGCTAAGTGAGTGTGACTGCTATGAGGATTTGCCATAACAATGCCGGAACCGCCACGGAGTAGGCTGCTATCTGGGGTAGCTAGATAATAGGTTCATATTTTGCCCGTAAAACCATGGAAAAAGACAACATGTCATAATTCTTCACCTTTCGGAGTTAGAGGCCACAAATGGAAACTACGTTAGCGAGGTGACAAACTTAAACATTACACTGACAAAACATTTTAATAAAATGTTAAGTAGAAAGTAATAATATCACATTCATTTGAATAGCCCTATGTAACTGCTTTATACTGTTCAAGTATGTATTTTGTTTTGGAAAATGGATTGTAAAGTATTGAGCCAGTGACTGAAGCTAGGGTAGAGGTGCTGTAGGAACAGCCATAACAATGCCGGAACCGCCACGGAGTCAGCTGCTATCTGGGGTAGCTAGATAATAGGTTCATATTTTGCCCGTAAAACCATGGAAAAAGGCAACATGTCATAATTCTTCACCTTTTGGAGTTAGAGGCCACAAATGGAAACTACGTTAGCGAGGTGACAAACTTAAACATTACACTGACAAAACATTTTAATAAAATGTTAAGTAGAAAGTAATAATATCACATTCATTTGAATAGCCCTATGTAACTGCTTTATACTGTTCAAGTATGTATTTTGTTTTGGAAAATGGATTGTAAAGTATTGAGCCAGTGACTGAAGCTAGGGTAGAGGTGCTGTAGGAACAGCCATAACAATGCCGGAACCGCCACGGAGTCAGCTGCTATCTGGGGTAGCTAGATAATAGGTTCATATTTTGCCCGTAAAACCATGGAAAAAGGCAACATGTCATAATTCTTCACCTTTCGGAGTTAGAGGCCACAAATGGAAACTACGTTAGCGAGGTGACAAACTTAAACATTACACTGACAAAACATTTTAATAAAATGTTAAGTAGAAAGTAATAATATCACATTCATTTGAATAGCCCTATGTAACTGCTTTATACTGTTCAAGTATGTATTTTGTTTTGGAAAATGGATTGTAAAGTATTGAGCCAGTGACTGAAGCTAGGGTAGAGGTGCTGTAGGAACAGCAGGCTGAGGGAGTTGGAAGAGAGTGGGCCAGAGAATGAGACAATGACTGAACCAAAAGAGAGACAGGTTATAGGAATAAAATCCTGACCCATAAACTGTATATATTGTGAATATAAGTGTAGGTTATTATAAAGCCCTTAATAGAAATGTTTTATTCGTTTTCCTATTAGTAAAACATTCAATCCTTTCTTTAAACCAACCTTTAGGAAAACACAGAGCAAGTGGTTTTGATCCTGAATAACTTAAATGTAAATAATCAGAAAATTCTCTGATCTATTCTCAGAACATTTTGTTGCCACAATAATTATTTAATATTGCTACTATATCTGAAATGCTGAATCAACATTTACATGTACATTCAAAACCCTTTACTTTCTGTCGGGGGGTGGTTATGCCCTGAATGTATTGTGATCCTAGCAACACCTCTGCAACTGGGTAGTTTTGGAAACCTCCCACGTCTGAAAAGAAACTGGAAGAGGTAGAGGCTGGAGGGACAAAACGGACAATGCTCAATTCTTTAAGTAGGTGTAACGATGTTCTTGTGGTGTAGTGTTGGCAAGGAACCAGGCGCAGGCATATATCGCATTCGTGGGTTTTAATAAACAACAAACAAACCAAACACGAACGGAAAATGATAACTAATCTACTGAATGAAAATAAAGTGCGCGACAACGCGTCTTAACAGCTAACATTCTACTGTCATAGTGCGGTGAGCAGCAGCGCCACCGTGCCATATATTCTCAAGGTCCCATATCACACGAAAACATCCCGGACTGTCACAATCTTTCACACCAGGTCCCAATTGACATCAACAACACTCACTGCAACAATGATCCACAATGTGGGGAGCAGAGGGGAAACATTTAAACACATACAAATGATGTCAATTGGGACCTGGTGTGAAAGATTGTGACAGTCCGGGATGTTTTCGTGTGATATGGGACCTTGAGAATATATGGCACGGTGGCGCTGCTGCTCACCGCACTATGACAGTAGGCAAGTATTGTAATCAGTGTTGGGGAGTAACAGATTACAAGTACAAAAAAATGAACTGTAATCTGCTACGTTTCCAACTAAAATATTGTAATCGGATTACAGATACTTTTGAAAAAATGTATGATTACTTTTGGATTACATCAATATAAAAAAAATTGGTACACAAAATATTTTTTTATTTCATGTTTTAAAAACATTGTTATTTAAACCAAAATAACAACTGTGCACCTCATCCTCTTGCACGCAAAGTTGGGTGCCCATAACATAAATTAGGGACTGATGAAGCGCTAGTTAAATTTTCTCTGGTTTTGGTTGGTTGGATGGCTTGTAAAAACAGAGTATATCTACGATAATATTAGCCGACCCGTATAAAATGTGATTTAGTTATCTACTCAACGCATCTTTCTCAGAACAATGATAGGTGATCGGCCTACCTCGTTATATATTTTTCAAGTTTCAAGGTCTTTGTCAAATGCACCGAACAACACAACCAGGAAGAGTTGCACTGAAACATGCAGACAGGAGTTGTTTGGAAGATTAGGCAATTATTTGTTAGATAGCTGTAACATGGTGAAACATTAAATGGAATTTATCATGATATTTAAGGAGAAAAGGTGTGTAGGGAAGTACTAGGATGATGATTTGCATTTGATGCAGCAACCTCAAATCCATCCATACATTGCTTTGCATCTCAGAAAATGGTGTTCCGTGGTTATCATTGGCAGCTGAAGACAGTGAATTTAAGCAAAGAGTGCAGGTGTATAATCAGTTTATTTCTTTTATTAGCGTTTTTTTTAAATCCATCGCATATGTCTTGAACCCTCTCCTAGGGAACCCCCAGCCATCTCACACTTTAGTTTTAGCCCTGAACTAGCTCACCTGATTCAACAGGGTAGGGCTTGTTAATTAGTTAATAAGTTGATTCAGGTGTGCTAGCTCTGGGATACATCAAATAGATGGAATGGCTGGGGGGCCCCCAGGAGGGGGTTGAAGACCTATGGTATAGACGAAAACTTTGATGGCTAAAACCGTTAGTATCTATATTATAGTTAGCCTGAAATAAAACAGTTGACGGTTATATTGCGACTGTTTCTGGTGGATTTTCAAAGTACGCATCCGTGTATGCATTTTGGGTCAGGATAGACAAACACATTAGCAGGCTTAACATAGAGTAGTTACGTTATAGTAAGCCTTGACTGAAACTTCATAAGGTTATATTGCAACTGTTTCGGGCAAGGAAACGTTCATCTTCAGTCTCGCTTGAAATTGCTAAATTCTTATGATTATTCCTAGGAAGTTAGTAGATACTAGTAAGTAGATACAGGCTAATAAGATGTTAAAACGGCCAGTGGCAAAAGCAGTACGCTATGGTGGAGGTAAACTTAATAAGAAACATTAGTCAGTATAACTCAATCCTCAATGGAGTCTAGGGATGACTGAAACGTGTAATGCCGTAGCGTAGTGGGTAAAGACGGTGCCATTCCTGAGGAAGACTTAAGTTCGAATCTATTGAGATCATTTATTAATGATTGAACATTTATTAATTATTTCTGGTAGATTCCACAATTCTCTCGTCTTTTCACTTGATAAAAAAGTGAGTTATCGTTGTCTTTATTGATAGTTATTGTATAAATGTCATTCACGAATGAAAGAAAAAAGTATGTTGTTTTGCCATGAAAGAAAAAAATAGTTTTTATGACATTAAATGAAATAGCTTTGGCAGACTCGCTAGCAATTGCTCAATTCTTATGACTATTTCAGTAAGTTAGTAGATATCGATAAAGCTTATTACTGGTTAATACGCTGTTAAAACGGCCAGTGGCAAACACCAAACATAGACGCTATTTGTGATAGAGGTGAACTTAGTAAGAAACGTTTAACAGTATCAATGTCATTCACTATTTTCACTATTAACTATTAAAATGACCAGTGGCAGAAGAGGATTTGTTCAGGATAGAGACAAGAGGATATACTGACACCCAGCAAATGTACAGCTCCTTGGTGTAGTGGTAAACGACACACCCTTTCATGTGGGCGACCCTCAAGATGGCAAACCTTTTTATTGCGGGCCAGCTGAACTAGGCTTGCCTGGTTTCTTGTTATATACAACAATTTCAATACCCTTTTCGAGAAATGTACATTTATTTTTATACAATGTTTTGAGAGCTATTAAAAACATGAATCAAACAAAAATAACAGACTAGGCTAACGCATCCTTATATTTTGGCTTATGTTCAGATAAAAAGTCAGATTCGGGAAGATTGAGGGTTATTGGATTAATTGGAATGACTGAATATCTGACATTCCATGTTATGTTGAGATGTAGCCCAATCGTATTGAAGTAGAATGCAATAGTTTAGAAACCCTTACCAAAGGCACTGTACATAACCCATAATGTAAAATGAAAATTCAGTTTTTGGCCAGCTATGTAAAGTGCAACATTGATTGGTCCCGCAAAAGGTGTTCAATTGGTTATAGGCTATTCCTATTTCTTTTCTAATGCCTCTTAATATGAAAGTAATCTAAAAGTCATTTTAATTTGTAATTTGTAACTGTAACAGATTACATTTAAAAAGTAACCTACCCAACCCTGACTGTAATAAGTCTCATTCTGCATGAATAGTATGGGTAGGTACTGAAATTATTACTACTACGGAGCATTGGCATGATTTTGATACTGTTGGGAATGGTGTTTTAGACAATTAGCTAGATTTCGTTTTAGTAACATAATAACATAAATGCACATTCTTAAAACATTTTGATAAAAAACGTAAATTTTGCTTGTTGCCAGCTAGTTAACTCCAACGCTGTTAAAACGGCCAGTGGCAAACACCAAACATAGACGCTATTTGTGATAGAGGTGAACTTAGTAAGAAACGTTTAACAGTATCAATGTCATTCACTATTTTCACTATTAACTATTAAAATGACCAGTGGCAGAAGAGGATTTGTTCAGGATAGAGACAAGAGGATATACTGACACCCAGCAAATGTACAGCGTAGTAGTAATAATTTCAGTACCTACCCATACTATTCATGCAGAATGAGACTTATTACAGTCAGGGTTGGGTAGGTTACTTTTTACAGCACCGTAGTTCAGCTGTTTTGAATCAGCACTGTGCTGTTAGCATTGTCCTTTGTTCAGAGTTAGTCAGCACATATGCATTGTGTTACATTTCTCATGCCCATATTCTATTACAGAGAAACTGATAATTTTCCAGTGGTCTCTTAATTTTTTCCGGAGCTGTATATCCCCTCTTTAATACCATGATTCTCATATATTTAAGAGAATAATTGTATTACGTGACCCTTTTATACTGTTATTGTCTTAAAAAGAAACAAACCAGCCATGGAATTACTGGAGCCATTGTTTTCGTTATAAGTAGGCTGTATAGCTATTAGCTAGCCATTTACAACAAATGTTCTGTTGCCCACTTTATTTCAGCAAAATTGTAATGGCTGGAATCAAATGTAAATGTGGTGTAGTGGGAACATCCCTGTTCTTCAATATTCTGACCCTGGTTTGATTCCCTTTTCAGACATTCCAAATGTTGTATTTCAGAAATGTTTATGCACTCTGTACTTTTCTGCCTTCACACAACAATATTTATCCCCTCTGTAATACCATAATTCTCATATATTTAAGAAAATTATTGTTTTACATGACCCTTTTATACTCTTATTATTTTCCAAATAAATTTATAGGATGGGTGTGACAATAGCATGTTTAAAGCTGGAGGGGACAATGCCATGGTAGAGAGAAAGATTGAGTATTTCAGTGATGTATGGACAGAGAGCAGGAAGGCAGTCCTAAATGAGAGTGTCAGGAAGGGGATCCAGGGAACAGGTAGTTGTTTTTAAAGATACAATATGTTTTGTGATAAATGGTGAGTCGACTGTGGTGAAGGTGCTCAGGAGGGTTTGCAAAACAGGAGTGGGTAGGTGGTTGACAGTGGAAAAAAGAACTGGGGGAGATAGGCTAGCCAAGGAAGCATTAATGTGAGTAATCTTGTCACTAAAGAACTGAAGAAAAGAGTTTGCAAGCACAGTGGATGGTGTGGAGTGCTCACTGCGTTGTAGGAGGGGTTTGTTGATAGTGGAGCACAAAGTCCGCAAGTTTGTGTTGGATGTTTTGATGGTGTCGGAGATGAAAGAGGTTCTGGCAGCATGAAGAGCATCTCTGTACAAGGAGAGGTGAAGCTTATAGGCATCAGCATGAACAGTTAGGCCAGTTCTGGTTCGAAGTTCTAGCCGGCGGCCCTCCTGCTTCATGGGACAGAGCTAAGATGTAAACCAGGGTGAAGAGGATCTGAAGGTGAAATTTTTTGTTTGAAATGGGGCCAAGGAGTTGAGGGCCACAGATTAATATTGAACTGGTTGTTGAGGTCTTCAGGCATGCAAGGTCCAGGGGAAGGGCAGAACAGATTGCATCCAAGAGTGTCTGGGGGTTGATAGATATTGGGCATGAAAAGTAGCTGAATTACACAATGTATGAGAGTATTAATAATCTCTGCACGAAGGACACTAGGTAGGAAATGTGATGCCCCATTTCTGATGGTTTCCACACATCCTGTCCATACCTCCTAATAGGAGTTTTCCATCTGTCTGTCATAGACTCTATGAATAGACCCATGGACCGTAGGTTGGCATATACCATTGTGAGGAAACCTGTCTTTACCTGATGATATGCATGTATTTTAGTTCTATTCTCTTGTTAGAGGAGGGGTTCGTTATCTTGTGCTATATGAGGTACCGTATCACAAGCAGTTGGTATCTACTACTGAGGGGCCTCACACAACCTGATAAGCTGTGGAGCCAAGAAACTTAAGAGGGGACACTATTAGGCCATGTAAGGTTAGGATGTAGAATACACGTATGTGATTGGAAGACAGCCAGATATTGGAGGGGATGTGCTGGGACATAAATACTGTGTCCACTTTGTAATCACTGGAGAGAGATTGAAATGAGAAATGGAAGGTCAACATCATAGACTCATGCTGAATAAAGATGGCTCTCCCCTGATTTCCGGTTGCATTTATTTTGTTCATGGATCAAACTTGGACAGAATCTAATAGGGTTGACAGCTTTTATGTTGCGGATGGAGATGAGTCATTTCACAGTATTGTGTGGTATGTTTGAGGAAAAAGAAAAATTCAGGATTTTATGGTCAGATAAGAGTATCTGAAATCAAGCTGATGGGCCTTCTGTGATATTTTTAAACATACTTGTGAAAAGGTTTAGATCTGTCATTTCATGCAATAAAAGTAGCATTTCAAGCGTTTTTCACTAATTCAGAATTGCAGAAAAACCTTTACACCTGACTTAATGGGTTCCAATTGCAAATATGTTTCTTGGGAGGAGATGGACCTATAAAAATATGTTCTTTTAAACATGATGAGCAGGATGAGCTTGCAAATGTGAGAAACCTCAACCGTGTGGTTGATAAAAAAATCTTTGCAGTCATTATTGTCGTATCATCTTTGTTAACATAAGCACCATGTAGAATTATTATTTCATTATCATTGTAGGAGATTTGTCTATATATGTGTAAAACCATGCCCCTGCACATGTTCATCTGTCAATGTCAGCAATGTTTTTTAAGATACTGGCCTGATATATATAACTTTTGAAGATCATCATCCATAGATGGCATAACTTTTTAGTGTTAAAAAAAAAAATCTAAAATGGCAGAAAATCCATCATGGCGGACTCTATGGTTCCCAATGGCAAAAATGCTCATCATGAGGAGGTACATCTATGTACCAATTTTCAAGACTCTAGGTCACAAGTAGTGGGTGTGGTGAGCTTCCAAAAAGTGAGACTTTGGAGGCTTGTGACAGTGTCACCATGAGGCCGACATGCATGCCACTGCACCAGAAGTTGCGGCCCTTAGCCCTTTACTACCGTAAAACATTTGGGCACCTTTTAGCCATTTTATCTAATGGGAATTTGCAAGAAACACCCTTTTTTGCTGGATTAATAATAATAATAATTAAAGCTGTAAGCAGCATTTAGCAGGTCTCAGCACTGAAGCTACTACTAGCCAGACGGCAATTTTTTGGATATATATCCATAGTTGCAAACAATACAACATCTATGTTTATTCTTTCCTATAGTGAACTGCTGAAACCCTAATAATAAAACGTACAAACATAAGAGGGTTCCAGCAACTTTGTTGCTTGGCCCCTTAATAAAGACGTGTTTTCCCTGCACACTCATGTTTTCTTTACAAATTTTATATATATTATCAATTCTCTAAGAGTATGCAAACTTTTGAGCACAATTGTGCAGAAAAATGTATCTTCTATAGCTCCCCAATGACCGCACCTGCTTTAACTGCATGATTATGAACCCATTCTACTTAATACACAGGTGAAATTATACTTGTATTCAAAAAGCCCATATTTTCAAAGATCTAATTAGCCTAAATAGGGATATGACAAGGGGGCAAACAAGAAACAGGTGAAAGCAATAATGACAAGGACTGGCTGCGTACAAGAACAAAGGAAAAAGAAACCGAACAGAACAGGCTATATTCAAGAAGAAAGGCATAACCCAAACAGAACAAAAACAGAACCTAGCAGTCACGAACATCATGGCAATACCACAGTGATGTCCATGGAACCTGCACAAACATGTGATACTGCAGTCTGTCTTGTTGTGTTGGTTTAAAATGTGCACTTGAATGAGATTCTCAAAGTGCAGCAAGTGTTGTCATTGGTATTTTGAGGTTCTTTTTTGTTTCATTTTGTTTTTGCTCTTGTTCTTGAACATAGCCTGTTCTGTTTGCGTTTTCTCTTTTGTTTTTTAATGTGGCTTGTCCTGTTTTATTTTTAACACCTGAGACTTGTTGGCACCCTATTTATTCACTTTGTTTTGTCAGTTTCATTATGGGTTATTGTTTGTATGCTACGACTTTACTAAGCCTTTTACTCTGTGAATTATTTTAATAGCTCTTTTGCATACTTTTCCGCAGGTTTTCTAGCCAGTTTTTTTCCTACAAACTCTGTTATCGACCTTGCCTGTTTCTGAACACAAGTTTTGCCTGTTCCTGCGATTAAAACTATGCGATCCACACTTAGAACCACACCAACTGCCTGCGTTGTGTTCTTACAGGTATACAGGAACATACAAACTGATATTTTTTTCTGGCCTGTTTTGCTAAACACTAACATTCTTATTAAACATTTTCAGTTTTTTCCATTCATTTTAACTATTTGACAGGTGTCCTTTTTAAGTATATTTATGCTATAAGTGAGTAGTGCCATACAATAATTATTTTAAAGAATTGGATAATGGATTCACTGTTCAGATCTGTCTATATTTCTAAGTTATCCAGAAACAATCAGATCTCAATGTGTCTTTTAATTGTCTACATCTGTCAAAAGTTTGCCGCTATCCGATTATAAGCAAGATTTGGATAAAGTACACATTAGGAAGCTTGGCTGTCAGGTCCTGCCTGTGCCCCTAGCCATCTCTGCGCTGGGCTGAGGGGTGTAGTCAGGACCTGGCAGACATAGATGCATCTAGGCATCTATACACAGTTGTTGTGTGTTTTTTTAATTTCTTTCCCCAGTTGGAGGCAGCTGTACATCATTGCCTCCAATTAGGGACCCTCTTTAAATTTAGCCTTTTGCCACACCTGGGTTATTGTTTATGGTCAGAGTCATTTGGTTGTTGCTTTGGTTTCTTTTAAGCAGAATTAAAAGAATGGAGTTCAACCATCACTCTGTCTATGCCTGCATACAGAATCTTGACATTGATGTTACCTCAAAATACATTTCCTTTGAAACAAGTCTTTAAGTCAGTGGTTAATATTGCATTTGTATTAACAAATGTCAACAGCTCAGCTAAATAAAAAGTATGGAGTAAAAAATATATGATTTGTATATCACTGGCAATTGTCTGTTCAAGGTTAAAGTAAAATGTCCCACCCATGCTTTTTAATGCACATATGCAGTTTAGGAAGCCTCACAGCACTGGTCTGGGCACCACCTACCTTTGACCTGTCTATTTTCAGGTAAAACCATGCTATTTTTACACAGTGGCAAAACTATGCTTGGATTAATA
The DNA here is from genome assembly GCF_011004845.1 of Esox lucius. NCBI lineage: Eukaryota > Metazoa > Chordata > Actinopteri > Esociformes > Esocidae > Esox > Esox lucius. Next base: position 29,540,281 of record NC_047592.1, on the reverse strand, counting down.
TCCAGTTGAGTAATATTTAATCTGAGCTCATCCCTAGTAAAGAGTAAGGTTATTTTGTTTCTTGTTAAACTTGCACATACAGGTTTTGACCTAAAACAGAACTGTAAAAAGGCACAAGTCAGAGAACCGCTGCTGGAACCCCACTGTCAGAACCACTGCTGGAACACCACTGTCTCATACATATATGTAATCGCAACATAGCATAGGTCTTACAGACATGATATTAAGTTTGTTTTCAAGATTGAAAATGGTGATGCTATTTCTGTAAAGAGGTTAAGCCCAGCAAAATGTTCAGATGACAATTTCAATGATTATGTCATGATTTAACTTTCATTTTTATAACAAAACCACAATATAAACTTAAGGTTAAATTACAATTTATATTACATTAAATATATATATGCTACCATTCAAAGGTTGGGGTCCTTGTTTTTGATAAAAAATGATTTGTCAGAATTTATCAGAAATACAGTGTTTAAAAGGACTATTGTAGCATGAAACTACAGATTTTCAAAGGAAAATCTATAAACTGTATGTGTACAGTGGCCCATTATTAGCAACCATCACTCCTGTGTTCCAATGGCACTTTTGATTGCTATTCCAAGTTTATCATTTTAATAATTTGAAACCCTTTTGCGATTATGTTTGCACTACTGAAAACGGGCTTCTTTAGACTAGTTCAGTATCTTCAGCATCAGCATTTGTGGGTTCAATTACAGGCTCAAAATGGTCAGAAACAATGAGAAATGAAGGCTATGCGAGAAATGAAGGCTATGCGAGAAACAAGATACTGAAGATCTCATACAGCGATGTGTGCTACTCCTATAGTGCAAACTGGCTCTAACCAGAATAGAAAAAGGACTGGGAGGCACTGGTACACAACTGAGCAAGAGGACAAACACATTAGAATGTCTAGTTTGAGTAACAGACGCCTAACAGGTCCTCAACTAGCAGCTTTGTTAAATAATGAAGAGGGGACTTTCTACAGTCCATAAGACTTTCTAAGCACAGTTGCAAAGAAAATGCTGTATGTCTGACTGGTCAATCAAAAGAAAAGATTAAGATGGGCAAAGAACACAGACACTGGACAGAGGAAGAACTCTGTCTAGAAGGCCAGAATCCAGGAGTTGTAAATATTCCAATGGAAATCAGCCGTTTTCCATTAACAGTGCCTACACCGTGTTTCTGATCAATTTGATGTTATTATTAAAACAAGGACAGTGACACCAAACTTTTGAATGGTAGCATATTTATAAATGGTTAGTGTAATGTGTTTTCATATCACAGTTACTAATAAAATGTGCCAACGGTATTGTTTAGCTAACCTTTGCAACAATAGAAGGCAGTTTTATTCATTTATGTAGGGCTGTTGTGCAACTCATTGTGCTAACTGTAATATCCAGGGTCAAACCTGTGTATTCTGTGGTGACTATGTAACAGAAGTGAGCTTTGTTCTTTGAACTTTAGCTCCGAAGCCAATGACCTGGCCCTGAGACTTGCCTGGCAGTACACCGGCCACAAAGATATCATAACGTTGGAAAAGTAAGTCATCCACTTAAGCGTTTGGTGTTGAAACAAATACAAAATATGCACATATTCTCTGATAAATAAAGAATTAAAGGAAGAACTTGAAATTAATATTAATAAGCAGAATATGATCATAATATAACGATCTTTAACTTCAGTTTAAATCATCTGTCTGATAGTAACATATGAACAGTTTACATATTTACCCATATTTCTCTCTGTGTTTGATAATATGCCATCTGTTCCAAATGATGATTATTCTGCTTAAATGGGTTTGAGTGTGAGTAAAACGTGAATACATGTGTAAGAAAGTACAGATTTTAAATTGATTTTTTGATCCTGGATGCTGATTGGACAAGCAGTGTTCAGTCTTGCTGTATTGGCCAAGACACATACAGTTTGTCTGCCAACAGTTCCATCTAAATTTAATCTTATAATGAATCTGTCATCTTCACTGTTTTCTCTTTTCTTTGTTCCTCTGTTTCCAGTGCATATCATGGCCATGTATCATCACTAATCAACATCAGCCCCTATAAATTTCACCAGCTGAGTAATGCAGAGCAGAGCAAATCTGTTCATGTGGTGAGTGCCCCTGTTTATCTGTCACTGCAGAATGACAATCCCATGACTCAACAAGCTCTATTGCAGTGTTTCCCAATCCTGGTTCTCAGGACCCAAAGGGGTGCACATTTTTGTTTTTGCCCTAGCTCTCACACAGATAGGTTGATTACATCAATCAAGTGTGTGAGTGCTAGGGCAAAAACAAAAACATCCACCCCTTTGGGTCTCGAGGACCAACACTGCTCTATTGGACAGTGTATTATCAGAGTGAAAAAGGAATAGTTAAGTAATAGACAATATCTCCCACATGTCACATTTTTCTGATAAGATACTGAACAGTAAAAGTACTTACATTTATTTTATTTTTCTTCAGTTTGAATTCCAGCACATTGGATTAAAATGATAAAAGGATTCCATAATCATATTATCTTTCTAAATCCAATGTGCTGGACTACAGAGCAAATCATGCAAAAAAGGTACTGTAATTTTAGGGTAATGATCAGTTAGTGATCAGTTTGTAATGATTAGTTAGCCTTTTCAAATGATTAACCTGGACTAGCTAACCCAACGAGCCATTGGAACACTGTATTTAATGGTTGGTGATAATGGGCGTGTACGCCTATGTAGATATTCTATTCAAAATGAGCCGTTTGCAGCTACAATAATAATTTTAAACATTAACAATGTCTACACTGTATTTCTGATGTTATTTTAATGGACAAAAATTTGCTTTTCTTTCAAAAACAAGAACTGACCCAAAACTTTTGAATGGTAGTATTTCTATGTTCAACTTCATGTAAATGAATTTTAGTTAATGACTAACAGTTGAAGATTGCTTGTTGAATGGTTGACATCGTAACACAAACATACCTGGGTCCAAGGTAATGTTTGAATAGGCTCTATTTTGCTGCCTAGGTTCTTTACCTCTTAGAATAATTTCTCAGGTACTATTTTACATTTGTTAAATTTGCATTATTTACCTTGATTCCTGTAGGCTCTGAGCCCTGATGTCTACAGAGGCATCTATAAGAAAGACCACCCAGATCCTGCTACAGCATATGCAGATGATGTCAAAAATCTTATTCACAAAGCCCATGAAAATGGCCACAAGGTACAAAATAAAACATATTCTCATGATATGCATCAAACTAACCTAGAGCATCTAATGTTGGCACACACATTGGAAATATCTCAATTACCGGTAGTCGCTCCGTTGCTCCGTTGTTACCTGGTTTCTATAATTCTGAAAATGAGGACATTTCTGAAAGCACATCACATATCACAAGCAACATTTTATTATTGCGTTGTCAAACTATTGCTTAATTCATGCATTTATTTCCCTAATTTAAGTTTCTTTTACCCATTTTTGAGGAAGCATTTTTTCAATGTGTTTTTCCCCTGTTCCTTTTTCTCCATCTATTTTTCCTAAAATACTAACAAGATGCCCAGTTCCTGCTGATGAGAAGCATCCTCACAGCATGATGCTGTCACCACCATAGTTCACTATATTATGGATGGTGTGTGTTAAGGTTTGGGCAGTGTTAGGTTTGCGCCCTTAAGGTGCTTTAAACTTTGGCCCTAAAGCTATATCATAGTGTATATATATATATTATAATGTTCTCTTCTGATCTGTATCCACTCTCATGCTTTCTGTAAAATTCCAGATGCTTTTTTAGTAGTTAGTGTAGGGTATAATGTGTCAGAATGGTGATTTATGGGGGGCAGGACTTCCATATTGATATGACAGGTGGGCGGGACATCCGGTTTGTAGGGTGGGACTTCCGGTATGACGTATGTTAGGGTGGGACTTCCTGTGTGACTTATGTTAGGGTGGGACTTCCTGTATGACGTATGTTAGGGTGGGACTTCCGGTATGACGTATGTTAGGGTGGGACTTCAGGAGTGACGTATGCATGTCCGGTGACTTTGTGATTTATGATTACATTGATGTGTCAGTGTTTGATGTTTTACAACGCCTGATGAGCAAACCAGACTAGTGTTATAACAGGTGGGTTATGTTTGATGATTAACAAATGGGGCTTAGGGTTCCGGAATGTTAATTAACAAATGGGGCTTAGGGTTCCGGAGTGTTAAATTCCCAGGCAGTAAATAAGTGTTGTGTCAGCGGTAAGGTGTTTGGTGTACAGCAAATGGTGTTCGACAAATATAAAACCCCGGTGTTTTATCTTCTGACAAGTGGTGCAACAGCTGGCATACAAACGGTGGTTGTTAACCTTTCATGTTTTATGGGTTGACTGGCGTGGTATGTGTATTTAAACCACGCAGACATCGGTGATGGTCAAAACATGGAGGATTGTGCTGCTATCAATGTTTTGGGTGAAACACCGGTGAAAGCTAACAGCTTAAACGCAGCTCAGCGATTTGGTAAGAAATTGCAAATGGACCGCAGAGATGCAATCAACATGACAGCCCTGAAGAAACCGATGCAGAGTTTAACCCGAATCCATCAACTACACCAGGACATGTTGACACAGGAGTGGAAATTGGACGATGGTCGGATCGGGGGATACATCTTCAACCCAGAGCTACCGGAGGTTGCATTTTATGAATTACCCGAAGGCCAAGTGTTTAAGGCTGGTGTGACCGATCAAATGGTTTTTAATGCCAGTTTATGGGTCACCTTTCGAAAAGTGTTTTATTTGGGGCCAAAACAAGGCCCACATAATACAGTAGATGTACTGTTTAAAGTTGTCGAGGGGCTGAAAGAGTATGACTCTGTCAGATTGGAGTTATTTCCGTAAAATATCAGCGTGTTAGTTTGTGACTGCGGACTGATCGACTGACCTAAGACCCCGAAGCCCCGCCTTAAGCCAACACCTTCATCAGCACAGCATAAAAACCGACAGACCGCCGGTGGCATTCAAGCAGTCGGAAGAATTTACGAAACATGTCTCAAGATTACAACCAAGCGGTGATTGAAGAACCCAAGGCTGAAGACTGGCTGTGTGATGCCTGGGATGACAACGCTGAAGCCTTCTACGGAACCCCTGACCCAGACAGCTCGATTCCACCGGCATACCCAAGAAGAAACTACCATTGGATTGACAGGGTTGGTGATCAACTAGGTCCTCTTAACCTGTCATACCTTTCAAATGCTAACAAGAGTTATCACAAAATGGCCAAACAACTTGCACCAAAAATTTTAAAGATCATCAAAGCAACAATTCTGGAAAACGTTGTTGGGGCTATTCTACACAAAGCATGCATCGGATGCGAAGTGGACCACCCGAGCCAGACAAGACATTCATGTCTCGAACCGCCTGAGTATTTTTTTGAGGCCCATTATGATGACATTGTGGCGACAGTTTTAACACCGCGACTGAAACATGTGTTGGTCAAGGCTTTGAACGCATCTGGTTTTCACACCGATGAATGATGTTCACGAGGCCGCTGAGAACTTTCTGCACGAGCTCAAGTTGGAGCCGAACATCACACAGAGACTGAGTGAGAACAGGATACATACACGCTACACAGGCCTGTAGCTATACATTTTAAAAGAAATAGAGTTATTGTTCATGATATAAATTCACAATTTCAGCTGGATTTGGTTGACATGAGTGCTCACAGTGTGGAAAACGATAACATGAAATTTATGTTAACATGCATTGATGTATTAAGCAAATACGCATGGATTCGCGTGCTGAGAAATAAAAGCTCTATAGAGGTAAAGCGAGCATTTGAAGACATATTAAAAGAAGGAAGAACACCACAAAAAGTCCAAACGGACAAGGGGAAGGAGTTTTTTAATTCACATTTTGAAATGTTGATGAAGGAGTACAACGTAAAACATTTTGCTACAGGAAATGATGTCAAAGCGAGTATCGTTGAGAGGTTTAATAAAACAATTAAATCACGAATGTGGAGGTATCTGACAGCAGCCAACACTTACCGCTATGTTGAGGTTATTCAAGATTTAGTTCGGGGGTACAACCATAGCTACCATCGGTCTATTAAGATGAAGCCTGCTGACGTTTGTGAAGAAAATGTTAGATTAGTTCTCAAGAACCTGTATGGCACAACATTAACGAGAAATGGTATTCAAAGCTACAAGTTCCAGGTTGGGGATACTGTGAGACTCTCAAAGCTGAGAGGTGCGTTTACAAAAGGCTATGAAAAAGGGTACACAGATGAATATTTTACAATAACAGACTGCATTCCTCGGGTACCTCCTGTATATAGAATAAAAGATTATGATGGTGATGTGATAGTTGGGACCTTTTATGAACAGGAATTGCTGAAAATAATTGTGGCTAAGGATAAAACCTTTAAAGTAGAAGCAGTTTTGAATGAGAAAGTACAGAAAGGGAGGAAAATGTGTCTTGTGAAGTGGCTTGGTTGGCCTGAGAAATTCAACAGCTGGATACCATTGGAACAAGTGGTTAACCTAGAAACTGGATAAAACTCCAGGATTTACAGGATCACGTCATTTACATTGACTGCGATCAGCATGGGTGACAGTGGCTTCTACATAACGCTGCCCAGTAACTCATCGAGACATGTCTATCCAAGCAACACGAGTTCGTGCTATACCACTAAATTTGCCAAAGGTATAGATTTGAAAGGCGATTGGGAAGTATCTTTGATAGAGTTCCAATACCCGCATACATGGAAAACTTTACCCGCACCGCGCTTCAACAATACCTTTGTTGAAGCGCGGGTTCTCCATAGCAAAACCACATCTGAAGAGTGCGGCTAGGAATATAGTCGGCGATGTTGTCAACAGCGTTATGTCACGACAAACAAAACAGCAGGATGGTTCTGGATTGATGGTTATGTCTCGAGGTGTTAGAAAGAGACCACCTGGTAGGCGGAGCCTACCCAAGAGTAAAAAACGCAAGAATGAGACAAAAACAAGAGCCAAGGTTAAAAGAGGACATACACCCCGGAGGACACTCAAAGGGAACACGACAAATCTGAAGAATATATTTTAGAGAGATGGCACTCCTACACCGTATGTCTGGCGAATGTATGAAGACAGAGTTGGATTTATTCACAGTTCCATTCACACAGACATCTATTGAGAAAAATGCATATATTGAAATACCGACCCTATCAGCAATATCAGACGCAGCCCCTCTGGAGTTCTTTATTGCCGGGAATGGCGAAGACTACGTTGATCTAAACAATACTTTGCTGTACCTATGTGTAAAAGTCACTAAACCGGACGGAAATAATATTGATGCCGGAGCATGTGTTGGGGTTATCAACTATGCGATAGCCACCCTATTTTCACAAGTATGAACAGGGCCGGAAGTTACACAAAGTTACACAAAGTTACACAAAGAATCCATTTAATTTCAAACATTATCATTTGGAGTTTATGGCTATGTATGTAGATGGTCAGCAATTTCCTAGCAAACCATTCCAACCAAATTACACAACAGGGTCAGCAGTGCGGGAATTTTACCAATTGGCCTTAGCTTCAGGAAAACACCTAAAGGACCAAGCCTTGGCTATTGACAGGTCGGACTTCTTACACGGCTATGCCCTTTATGCATTCAACTGCGCGCCAGACGAGGAATGTGGTCAGCACATATCCTTGATCAAGTCAGGGAATGTACGACTTGAGATGAGGTTCAGACAACCACTACCCCACACAATTAATTTAGTTGTTTATTCAATCTTTGACTCCATTATCGAAGTGTCAAACCGGCGACAAGTCATGGTTGACTACTATTAGGAGAACTGTGTGGAAATGAATACCGCAGAGTTGACCAGTGTGGTGAACCAATTTTCATCTAGGACCCATTTCTATGGTGTGCTGGCAAGTGACCAACTACCTAGGGTGCCTGGACTAACGAAAAGGGCAGCCTATTCGGCGGATAGCACAACATTTGAAATGATCGGCCCTGTTCATAGCGATATCTTCTTTCAAGAGAAACTTATGTTAAACGGCGTTGACATAAAGGTTAGGATGGTGCGTGGTAAAGATGAGTTCTGTCTTATGGGGGTCGGGGATTTGCGTTATCGTTTGCATATACTATCAGCATCACTATTTGTCAAGAAAGTGTCTGTTTCGCCAGCCGTGAAACTTGGACACGCTCAAGCGCTACTCTCAACCAATGCCAAGTACCCAATTGAAAGAGTGTGTATGAAGACATTTAGTTTACCGGCTGGGGGTCGTGTTTGTAACCAGGAAAACCTATTTTTAGGACCTCTGCCAAAATGTATTGTAATCGGATTGGTGGACAATGACAGTTTTACCGGAAGTTACACAAAGAATCCATTTAATTTCAAACATTATCATTTGGAGTTTATGGCTATGTATGTAGATGGTCAGCAATTTCCTAGCAAACCATTCCAACCAAATTACACAACAGGGTCAGCAGTGCGTGAATTTTACGAATTGGCCTTAGCTTCAGGAAAACACCTAAAGGACCAAGCCTTGGCTATTGACAGGTCGGACTTCTTACACGGCTATGCCCTTTATGCATTCAACTGCGCGCCAGACGAGGAATGTGGTCAGCACATATCCTTGATCAAGTCAGGGAATGTACGACTTGAGATGAGGTTCAGACAACCACTACCCCACACAATTAATTTAGTTGTTTATTCAATCTTTGACTCCATTATCGAAGTGTCAAACCGGCGACAAGTCATGGTTGACTACTATTAGGAGAACTGTGTGGAAATGAATACCGCAGAGTTGACCAGTGTGGTGAACCAATTTTCATCTAGGACCCATTTCTATGGTGTGCTGGCAAGTGACCAACTAACTAGGGTGCCTGTCCGAGATGTTGCATCAATGATGATTGTTAATACACACCCAAGCAATCAACCTGGGGAGCACTGGCTGGCTATTAGCATAACGGATGATGGCATTGGAAGGTTTTATGACAGTTTTGGAAACCCCCCGGATTTTACATATTTTCCCAAGTCAATCAAGGCCTTTCTGAAAACCTGTGAGAATGTGGAATACAGTTCAAAACAAGTACAGGACCTGGTTTCAACCACGTGTGGACAGCATTGTTTGTTCTTTCTCTTTCTAAAAGACAAAAGGTCTGAGCTAAAAAGATTTTATGTCTTTTTATGCTGATGATTTATGAGAAAATTATGCCCTAGTCTCAAAGTTTGTAGCTAAGATGTACAAGAGTAAGTGTGATAAGCAAATGTTTAAATGCATACAACATGCTCAATCTTGTGAAACGTTTAATTTGTGCCATGGTTGTTGAAGAAATAGAAAAGCCAATCACGTGTATGTCAACTTTATTATTCAAAAATAAAAACATTTGTAAAACCACATCAATGTTTACATATTATTTTTCATACAACATTTATTCAAGATAAAACAAACATACAATGTATCACAAATAAAATAAAAACACATTAAAATGGAAGCCATTTTGCGAGGTCCGTGGTATGAGGTTCAAAGAAAGCTTTGGTTGTTTGAAAACCAGTTGCTGGTGGTGTGGCTAAATCATCCATTGTGTCACCAGACTTTTGTTTATACAAATTGATTTTACGTCTTACATGCGCATTTGGAATAGTTGTAAAAGGCATGTTGAGACATGCCATGGCCTCTAAAAACACACCCCACCCCAACGGTCTTCTATCGTCAGCAATTTTATTGGTAGCTGTCACACTTTTAACAAGAACCAATAGGTGCGAGCCCTTGATTATCTCTCCTTTGAAAACGAATTCACCATTTGAATTCCATGAAGTCAAATCTTTAGACCTGTGCATTCTATTAAGAATATATTCAACATTCTTTCTACGCTTCACAGGCACATTATCCAAAATTTCATCAACAAGGTCAACATTTCGGTCAACAGTTTGCTTATTCTCAGTCACGTTTACTACAGCAGACCCGGTCTCAGACCCGGGTAGACTTAAAGTCAGGGTGTTTGTATCAAGCTCCCCCTGGCGCACAACAGTCAAAAATCTTTGTAAAATGGCAGAGTATCTTTTAGCTTTCTCATGTAAATCCATATCAGGCTTCAACAGTATATTGCGAATCGATGAGTCCAAATCATACTCAACAGATTGTCTTACATCGGTGCTAGTTGTTTTGGATTCTCGCAGTTTTTCTAACTGATGTTGTGGCACCAGAAACATTTTCTGAGCATGCTCCATGTTGTTTAACCCTGTCTCGATGCAATTAGACTGGTTAAGAATGGAACTGCAACGCTTAGTAACGGCAGTAGAAAACCTCCAGATTGGTTGATGGTTTTTCTTTTCCGTGCAACTGAAGTGTTCTTTCTAGACATGTATATAATTTTGTCTTTTTGTCTCTTTACTTTTCGGAGCTGCGACTCGGTTATGGGTATATTTCCGCGCCCTTAGATTAAGCGCTATTTCACAGAGTGATAGAATGAGGTCGGTGGATGCTGATTCTAAAAGAACTTTTCGTTGACTTGACAGTGCCTTAAATATCATCTTCAAAAGTGGTAAATTTTGACGAATGCGTTTAGACATGATCAAACTTTCTTAGGAACGTACACGACAGGCCAATCCCCTGAAAATAACCCTGTTCTCAGACGGTAGTCTTCTGGTGTTGTAGCTTTAAAGTCAATAAGTAAATAACCAAAAGGCGGATGTGTTGCATCTTTAAAAGTCTCCATGAAGAATCGAAAAAGACCGGGGTATATCTGTCTGCCTAAAATACTAATCTGCTGATTGTCACAGGGGTTTTTAAACAAGATGAGGTAGTTTGTGTTCAAGTTAATAGTTCTACTAGATTTGCCTTTAACAAACATGTTTTGGACGAGGTAAATTGCACTCAGGTAACGGTAGTGTGAATATCATGTGAAAACTCTCTCCATCTCCAAACTCTCTGATGCACTTTTCATGAAATCGTCAATAATTAAAAGGTTTGTTTCTGAATAGGTAGCAGATTGTCATCACACAGCGATGTTGGTAGACCTTCTATAAAATGTATCTCCCTTACTTTCAACAGTTCGTCATACAGCGGTTGCCAACATGAATAAACCCAGACGATATTTTGAATTTCTTTGGAGAATACAACCTCTGCATTATCCAACAACATCTTCACAAAATATGTTTTACCAGAGTTACTGGGGCCACTAATGACATAGCTGAATCCATCCTAGACTGTGGTTTAGTACCCATAAGGCCTTGTGTGTGTAATCAGGGAGCAGAACACGCTTGTTGTACACAACTCGGAAACGCTTAGACACTACTCGGTTTTTCAACGTGAATGTTCTTTTATCTCTAGCAATTGTGTCTGCATTAGCAAGGACATGATCATCATCACCGCCCTCACCCCGTACAAAGTTGTCAACCAGTCGTGTCAGCGTCTCCAAATTAACAATGGTTGTGTTGTAGCTGTTGAGCGTAATGCCTTTTGCTTTGAGACAGGTCAGACCTTTAGCGGTTTTGTAACCGTATGTCTTTGGCCCACCACTAACAAATTGAGCTATGCTGTCACCATCCGGTAACTCATCGGTCAAGTCACCCAAGAACGGGCCCAGTGGGGGCACCCAATCCCCATGGCGTGTGACAAAGATCACGGAATCAGTGTCTGTGTAGAGTACACGTCTATCCAACTTCTCCAAGAGTGAATACAACTCGAGTCTAGCATAAGCGGTTGTGAACGCGGAAATAAAAATTTTGCCGTTACGTGGTTTGATTGGTGTCTGTTTTGTGTAACGCCACTGTACCATCGCAACAGTGTCTGAGATGAACGAGAAATAACCAACATCTATTTCACTGGAAAAAAGGTAGTGGCTAAACTCCTCCGGATCTGTAATTAACATTGTGTTCATAAGGTTAGTCCGCTCACCCATCTTTCCCCAAAGACTATTCATTGCCAATTTAGCTAAAGATCACCTAGCACTGTTTACAACAATGTTTTCCTTGTCAAGCTGGTTTTCAGACTCTGCACATAATCTACACAATGGAAAGAACAGCTTACCGCCAATCCTGTGTGGTATAACGGGGTGATAAAGGCCTTTCGGTGGACACACTGTAGCCTTAACAATACCAAAGTAGTTGTCTAGTGGTTTGAAATCTCGAAAGATTATGTCTGGATGCCCAATTGGAAGTTTTTGTCTTGTTGCAGAATGGGTAAAGACTACAGACATCGTTATACTGAATAGTCTCCCCTTCTCAAGTCGTAAACTTCAGATGAATCACATTAGTACGACCACAAAAAAGAGCATCCCAAGGGTCAAGGCGCTCTCGAGGACCAAAGGTCTTCAAGAAAGCTTTGACATCTGCGGATGGGTTTTTAAGCCGGTTCCACTCACACTCCCATATGTATTGAACATGTACGTTGTGTTGTTCTTTCAAAGCCTCTAGCTTTGTCAACCATTGCTGGTGCATCAACCCATACTGAATCTTTGTCATTGGATTGATGCTTGTTGAACAATAACACTTTGGGTGGCCGTGCCAGAAACAACATAGAAATTCATAGACCGTGCTAAAACCATCGCGTTCAGCATATCCATCAACGTAGTAGGCACCGATTTTCACTTCACCCCTGTTCAGGGCGTGCTGTATTGATATATTCTCATCGGAGGCCACATATTCAAGCCACTGGATTGAGCTGTTTGAGAATGTCTTCTGACGGTTGTAGTTGTCTGAGGGGACCAATGCAATGGTCTCCTTGGTGAGGAATCTGTTGCAAAAGACTTTCATGCAAGCCGAAGCAATCGTAATTGACCGGAATAGGTCAACACCACCACACTCCAGGAACTCGAGTCTGTAGCGCATACAACCCTCTCTCAAGATGACCACATCATTCACGCAGTAAGCCTTTATTTCATCCAGCATGACAAAGGGGCCTGCGGAAACAGTTGCATACCATTGCAAAAACTCATCTTTTTCTTTAGCCATCATGGTATTCACACCATAGTAATGCGGTTCCGGATGGGGGCCAACATAGTTCTCATTCTCCTTGATGTTAAATTTGTAAGGAAAGTAGCCTTTTTTCGAATCCTTAAAACCCATAGCACGTGGCAAGGCTGACTGCTTCATAGGTAGAAAGCAATGACTATCAATATATCTCTGATTGAATGTGCTGTCTGTAAAAATCATGAGCTTGCTACCATTCGCAATAAGTGTCGTGCCAATACCATTGTTAGCAAGGTACTGCATCAAGATGTAACCATCGAAACCTTTAGAGTTGTGTGCTATAAATGTGTAGTCATTATATTTCGGTTGCCTAAACTTTTGAAAAAAAGCAGTGACACAACCATCTCCGGCTGAACACCACGTCTTGTTATCAAAGCTTATTGCACACACAAAATTTGCAGTGTGTACACCATTCACCGGATTGGCAATAGTCTCAAAATCATAAAATATGTAGTGCTCACTGGGGTCCTCGGGCTTGGCTGGTTTCATAAAACACTGATGATTCATTTCAACCGCCAGATCCACGTTACAATTGGGGCACATGTTAGCAATGCGTGCTTTATAGTTGGCAATACTGACATTGTAATAGCGACCACAGTCGACACAGTATTTCTTCTGGTCACACCTGCTAACCCAACGACCCGCACTTTTGTAGTGCTTCAAGCGTTTATGCTGGCTATAACAAAAATCAGAATAACATATCCGTTTACAGTCAGGGCACTGCTTTGTGTTACGGGGTTGGGTATGACAATCTTCATGAAGACAGACACTACAGCTATGTTTACAACCATGATCACCACGTGTGTTGAAACCGGTATAGCACCAGTCACAAACATAAGACACACCCAGAAAACCCTTCAGATTTGTGATACCGTAGAAATGGTTATCATGTAAGTACATAAAGATAGTTCTAGGGTGGATGTCCTCGCTGTTTTGAAACTTGGTAAAGTGACCATCCCTTGTTCGATGAAAGACAACAATTTTACACCCTGTCATTTCTTCAAACCTAACGATATCTGTGAATGACACATTCATCTAACTCTAAACCAGCCCCCTTATGTAGCTCACGACCACTAACCAGGGCCTCAGGATATGTGTACTGTGGGTTCAACATACCCATCAAACAAATGGAAAAACATGCAGAATCATTATTCACAGCCACATATAAATGTCTTCTTTTTTTATTGATAATCTGATCTATCAACAATGTTTGAGCTTTACGTCGCGGGGCACCACCCTCACGGTTTTTGACAATTTGTACCACCAGTTCTAGTGATTCATCAATCATAATCTCGGCATTACTCTGCATAACAGTAAATTACCAAACGTGCGTTCATTATATACATCTGCTCTCATGGTCACATGTACAGGGTCTATCAGAGATTCACCAATCAACTCAATCTGCAGACGATCACCAGGCCCGTGTACAAAGTCTGAGGCTCTAACAATCAAAGTATCCAAGCCTGCCATAATACTTGCGTAGAATGTGCCAAAATCACCAACTTCACCAGTATTTTGTAAATGTATCAACTGTCGTAATTCAACATTGTCAAACGCATTACGCTGTATAACTCTAACATCGCCATCACTGCACTGAGTTTGCATCAGAGAGCTCGAAGGAGTGTCAACTAGATCATGTGAAAAATGGGGGTTACTAAGCTCGGTTAACAAGCCTTGTATCTGAGGATTATTGTGCGCATCGCTGTGTAACAAAGTAACGGTTGGTTCATTTGTATTTTGGGGTGTGGTCGATTGATTATGTGTAGAGGTTGTTGGCTGTTCCGTGTCTGGTCTGTTGTTAGCATTATCTTTAGCCATTTCTCTGGTTTAACGTGTAAATAACAATCCACTAACTCAAACATACATTCACATACAGGGCAGTTTTGAAGAGTTGGCTGTATTACCTTCAGCTTTCAAGCCTGAAAGAAAACAAATATCCCCTCACGCTGTGTATTACAAAACTCACCATTGCTCATACATACACTTGTTTTTATTTATAACAATATTTTAAAACCCCAACCGCTACACAATCCACCTTTGCGAAATGTGTGGTTGGCCCTGGGCCATGGATACTCCTTCAAAATAATAGCATTGCTCATGCGATGTTAGTTTACTGTAATGCTGTGTTGGACTACATACCATCAGACACGTGATGATTTCAATCTGCATATATTACAGTTTGTATTAGTGGTTATTTAAGGATCATTACTACTGGGCAGATATAACCTTGAAGCCCATCTCTTGTTAAAATAAATGTTGGGCTGAAAACTATCCAAAATCGTAAGTCCCTCCCCATCCTCTTCTTTATATCTTACAGAAAAAACATGTCTCTCACGTGTAACTCCGTGCTTGTGGAAAAACACCATGTTACAACCACATTGTAAAACATGGAAGTTTACATCTGTACCACATGGCATTGGAACCCGGGCAACAACCCGGGCAACCTTTTGTTTAACACCAAACAACTTACCACTGACACAACACTTATTTACTGCCTGGGAATTTAACATTCCGGAACCCTAAGCCCCATTTGTTAATTAACATTCCAGAACCCTAAGCCCCATTTGTTAATCATCAAACATAACCCACCTGTTATAACACTAGTCTGGTTTGCTCATCAGGCGTTGTAAAACAACAAACACTGACACATCAATGTAATCATAAATCACAAAGTCACCGGACATGCATACGTCAGTCCTGAAGTCCCACAATAACATACGTCATACCGGAAGTCCCACCCTAACATACGTCATACCGGAAGTCCCACCCTACAAACCGGATGTCCCGCCCACCTGTCACATCAATATGGAAGTCCCGCCCCCCAGGGCCATAAATCACCATTCTGACACATTATACCCTACACTAACTACTTTTCTTGCTACCCTCCCACACAACAGATAGTTGTGACGTGCAAAAAGGAAGGAAAACTAAAACCAGGAACAACAATCAAAAGGTCTCCTTTACCTGGACAATTATCAGACAGATCTGCACCTCATGGTCAGTAGCGAAAAACAATAATCTGTGAGGTGCAGTGATTAATCAAACACTTAAACAGCTGATCGGTGATGGGGATCAGGTGCGTCCTCTGGGTGTCCAGCTGGTGGTTAGTACGCCGGTGAGCCAGGGAGGAGGCTGAGCCGCCGTGCCACGCGGAGCAGACTATACAGTATCCCCCACCCAGGCTCGGCTCTGGACTTCACCACGTGTCGTTGCCCCGAGGTCGAGGAGTAGGCCAGTCCGGCAGATGTCCACCGCCCAGACCCAGCTGCATTCCTCTGGGCCGTACCCGGCCCAGTCCACCAGGTACTGGACCCAACCCCGCCGTAGCCAGAAGTCTAGGATCGACTGCACCCGATACACCGGACCCCCAGCTATCCCCCCTGCAGAGCTGGATCCCCCCAGTAATGAACCACCGACCTGAGGAGAGGGACAAGAAAGGTTGGTGAGATGTTGGTATACGGGGGGTGAGTTGCAACGTGTACGAGACATCATTTACCTTCTGGAGGACACAGAATGGACCCACATACCCTTAGACTGAGGGGAAGTTCCTTCGTGGACAACCACACCTTGTACCTCGGGTGATACCCGGATGTGAAGCTGACCGCAACCCCAAGCCTGGACATAAAGGCTTTCCAAACACGGGATGTATAAATTGGGGGCCGGGGTCAGTCACAATGTCCTCCAGGAAGCCCATACAGGTTGAAAACATGCTGAAACAGCACCTCAGCGGCCTGAAGTGCAAAGCAGAAGCTGGGTAGTGGGATGAACCTGAACATTTTAGAGAATCTGTCCACTACCACGGCGATGGTTGTTTTCTCCTTTGCTGGCGGTAAGTCAGTGTGGAAGTCCACAGCCAGGTGTGACCAGGGCCGCTGAGGCACCGGGAGAGGGTGTTGTTTCCCTGCTGGAGCCGTTCGTGGCACCTTAGAATGTGCACACATGGTGCACCACATGACGTATTCCCGCACAGTCCTCCCCATACCAGTCCACCAATACTTCGTTCTGAGCGCCTGCAGGGTCCGACTGATGCCTGGATGTCCTGTGGCTGGTGTATGCACTCAGGTCACCAGCTGGCCCCGCACTCTGTGTATGTCCATATAGACGTGTCCACCTCAACCGTGTAGGGCTTGAGGTGGTCCGGGTGTTTCAGGAGCTGTACTGTGGTGAACCTGCCCTTCAGGTCGAGAAACGCCTTCTCTGTGTCTGGGATCCAGCAGAGGCGTTGAGGTTGGCCTTTCAACAACGTGAGTGGCGCTGTGATGGTGCTGACGTCTCAGATGAACCGGCGGTACAATTTGGCAAACCTAATGAATCTCTGGAGTTCCTTGATGTTCTTCCGGACTGGCCATGACCTCATCACCTCCACCTTAAGCTCTTCCACCCGTACGCCCTGTGGAGCAATGTGGTGTCCGAGGAAGGAGAAGGTGGGAGTGGAACTTGCACTTTTGCCTATAGGCCGTGCTTTCGGAGATGTTGCAGAACAGCACAGATGTGGGCCACGTGTTCCGGGTATCTTGGGGGAGTAAATAAGAATGTCATCTATGTAAACCACTACGTATCTCCCCATCATGTCCCGGAACACCCTGTTCAAAAATGCCTGGAATACCTCCGGTGTGTTGGTTATGATGGAACTGGATTTGGACCCGGTTTAGATTCATTTGGGATAGCCTAAGCTTGGTCTCACCAACTTGAACAATTTAGAACAGTGGTTCCCTGCTCCGGTCCTCGTGTACACCCATCAGTACACATTTCTATTTTAGCCCCATCCAAGCACAGATTTTTCAACTTGTATAGTTATTATCAGGCCCTAATTGACTTGAATTGGGTATACTTTTCCAGGGCTAAAACAAAATTGTGTGATGTTGGGGGTACTCAAGGACCGCAGTTGGGAACCACTGATCTAGAGGAGAAGCTGTTAGAGCATGGGGGGGCAAACTATTTGGCTTGGGGGCATCAGGATTTTGAAATGTAATGGAGAGTCACATTTGTTTTGTAATTTGTTAATCATCAATGCCAGAAAAGGACAATAATTAAAACATTTCTACAGTAGGTCCTTTATAATGTCTAAATCATTTAAATTCAGATTCAGGTGTATAAGAGTAGGCTGATAAGTTATGTTTTACTTTCTATCATAATTATTTTATTACCTACCGCAGTCCTTAGTTTGCCCCAGTGTTAGAGTTAAAATTTTCATTAATTATGCAAATAATCTTACACAGTACACAGTCAATATACACAAGAATGTTATGTTGAGAAAGCCTAAACATGTGAAAAAAAGTTAGTTTGGTCTCTGTAGCTTGAAAGGTTTGTAGGATATTAGCCTTTTCATATAGTGGTCACTTTCGTTAATCACGTACCCATCAATAGTCAAGGGAGAGAGGTCAACTTCTTTGGTGTTCAACTCGATCACAACCATACTTCTTGTTACAGCCCTATTTAAAGACATGACTACCCCAAAGTCCACAACACAGTAACAGTAACGAATACAAACGAATGTTCTGTTTTTCTATTCACATGTAACTTGTAATTCCACACTCTCCCACAGAACACATATGAAAAAGCATTACATGTTTGATAGAACATTAAAAGTACAATTCAGGGTAACACTTATAATAACTTACAGGGTAATTCCCACGTAACTATGAAGCAACAAGAATGTAAGCACGTGGTAAGAATGGGTAGTTATGTAGGAATTACGTCTACCAATATGAACGAAAAACTTCACTTCTCAAAAGAATTAAGGGAACACTTAAATCACACATCGGGTCTCGATTAAGGAAATATATTAAAGATCAAAATCTTTACTGTACATTGTGTAATTCGCTGAGAACAAAATGACGTAACAAAAGTCAATGGAAACCAAAATCACCAATTGATTGAGGGCTGGATTCAAACTCACACTGAAAATCAAAGTAAACAATTGATCACAGGCTGTTCCAACTTGCTTGAATTTCAACTGAGTAGTATGTATGGCCCCCACATGCCTGAATGCACTCCTGACAACATCTGGGCATGCTCCTGATGAGACAGCGGATGGTGTCCTGTGGGATCTCCTCCCAGACCTGGATCAGGGCATCAGTGAGCTCCTGAAAAGTCTGTGATGCTACTTGGCAGCATTGGATGCACCGATACATAACGTTCCAGAGGTTCTCAATTGGATTCAGATCTGGGGAATGTGAGGGCCAGTCAATGGCACCAATGCCTTCGTCATCCAGGAACTGCCTACATACTCTGTCCACACCAGGAGGAACCAAGGGTCCACTGCACCAGTGTAAGGTCTGACGATGGGTCTGATGATTTCATCCCGGGACCTAACAGCAGTCAGGGTACCATTGGCTAGCATGTGGAGGTCTGTGCGACACTCCAAGTATATGCCTCCCCAGACCATCACTGACCCACCACCAAACCGGTCATGCTGGATGAACATCATCCAACAGGCAGCATAACGTTTACCACGGCATCTCCAGACTCTTTCACATTGGTCACGTGTATTCAGTGTGAACCTTCTCTCATCTGTGAAGAGAAAGGGAATGCTGGACCTGTCAATTCTGGAGTTCTCTGGTGAATGCCAATCAAGCTGCACAGTGCTGGGCTGTGAGCTCAGGTCCCACTAGAGGACATTGGCTCCTCATGCCACCCTCATGGAGTCTGTTTCTGACAGTTTGGTCAGAAACATGCACCCCAGTAGCCCGCTTGAGGTCATTTTGTAGGGCAATTTAAGTGGTGTTCCTGTTCCAAGTCAAAGTAGCAGATACTGATCCTATTGCAGGGTTGATGCAGCCCTGTCCAGCTCACCTCGCTTAATGGCCTGTCTCCTGGTATTTCCTTCATGCTCTTGAGACTCTACTGGGAGACACAGCAAACCTTGCGACGGCATGTATGGCTGTGCCATCCTGGAGGAGCTGGACTGCAACCTGAATGGGCTGAAAGTGGCCACCACTTGCAAAACCACTCCCTTTTTGGGGTTGTCTTGCTGTTGTATCTCCAGTGCACCTGTTGTCACTTTTATTTGCACCAAAACAGGTAACATTGATTCACAATCGTTTATGCTTCCTAACTGGACAAATATCCCTGAAGTTTAATTGACTTGGTGCTATACTGTGATGATTAGGTGTTCCCTTCATTTTTTAAGCAGTATACTTGCACTTAGTCACAGTTGGAATCGTTATTGAGGGATTAATGTCTGGTGTCCGTCAATGATTGACAACATTTTGATGGATTTAAACAATACAATAATTAGTCAGGCATGCTCTGAATGTACATGACTTGTATTTAAAGCTCGAGAGTATTAGATTTGTGCTTTCAGGGGTGTTACTGTGAGGTCCTGTCTGTGGCCCTCTAGGCTTTTCTATGTGCCTGGGGGCCACAGTCATGGCCTGACCAAAAATGTGCCTCTAGGCATCTCTGCGCTGCCTGTTTTGATTGTCCCCAATTAGAGGCAGCTGCACTCAGTTCATGGTTTAATTCTCCTTTTGTTTGTTGTTTTGAGTGAAGTTGACAAAATAAAAGGATGTATTACAGCTCTGCGCCTTGTGTCCTGCATCTCAGCCGTGACAGAATTTGTATGTCCCGTGTCACTTCTCTTCAGGAGAGACGTTCTTAAGAAGAAAAATATTTTCTGGGATATTTTTTTCTTTTTTGCAATAATGCCTTTGTGAAGATTTTCATGTGACTTAATAACAAACTAGTATGGGAAGTGTAAATAGGAATATAATGTAAAACACAAACCCTTGTTTAACCGGCGGAAAATGACTCAAGATGCATTGGACGACGATGAGGAAATTCTAGACTTTGATACTGTTCAAAACGTTCAGGCAAAATTGAGGCATTTCATTTCAGTGCCAATGGTGGAAAGAAAACGCTGGCTCATCTTGTATAAAACAACTGTCCACGGATTACATTTACAAGAAAAAGACAACCATGGCAGTTATGATAGCGACAATGAAAGATGCATAGATTATTGGAGTACTGAACGCCTTGAGTGTGAACGGTAGCGAAAAGACACGTTGTAAACAAGGTCCACAGAATAAACGCATACAACAAATTACTTTGTATGTAATCAGAGGATATTCAGTCTGCTGTAAAACATTCCTACATCTAACGTTAGCTAACTAGCTACAGATCCTTCCTTTTCAAAAGTTGTTTGTATTACTAGTTATCTAGCTATAGCTACTGACGTTACTGTTAGCTAGCTAGGAAACAACATTTATTTAACACCTAGCTAACATTTCCTGATTTCTAGCTTGTTAGTTGGTTAGCTATAGCTTTTCTTCACAAAAGTGAACAAATCACTTAGTTTGATAATAAGCTACCTGATTTGACTGGTCATTCATCCAGGTGTGCGTGATTATGCTTAGCTACTATGTTTGCATTGTCTTCACAAAAGTGAGAAAGTCACTTAGTTTGATATTCAGCTACCTGGTTGACCAGTTATTCATCTAGCTGTGTGTGATTATGCCTAATCTAAAACCCTATAATGGCTCAGTGGCTGTCCACCAGCACTCAAACTATCTGCACTTACATTGCTGCTACTAATATGAATCCTGCTGCTAAGCTACTTTACCTTTACAGGTGCTGGTCTTTACCTTTACAGGCGTACTGTTTACAGGTGCTGGTCAGTTGATTTATTTCAGTAATTTGATTCAAAAAGTGAAACTTGTATAATGTATAAATTCATTCCACACAGACTGATATATTTCAAGTGTTTATTTCTTTTAATTTTGATGATTATAACTAACAACTAATGAAAACCACAAATTCAGTATCTCAGAAACTTTGAATATTGTGAACAGGTTCAATATTGAAGACACCTGGTGCCACATTCTAATTAGCTAATTAACCCAAAACACCGGCAAAGGCCTTTAAATGGTCTCTCAGTCTAGTTCTGCAGGCTACACAATCATGGGGAAGACTTCTGACTTGACAGCTGTCCAAAAGACGACCATTGACACCTTGCATAAGGAGGGCAAGACACAAAAGGTCATTGCTAAAGAGGCTGGCTGTTCACAGAGCTCTGTGTCCAAGCACATTAATAGAGAGGCGAAGGGAAGGAAAAGATGTGGTAGAAAAAAGTGTACAACCAATAGGGATAACCGCACCCTGGAGAGGATTGTGAAACAAAACCCACTGAAAAATGTGGGAGAGATTCACAAAGAGTGGACTGCAGCTGGAGTCAGTGCTTCAAGAACCACCACCCACAGACATAGCCACTCTTGAACAAGACACAGCGTCAGAAGCGTCTCGCCTGGGCTAAAGACAAAAAGGACTGGACTGCTGCTGAGTGGTCCAAAGTTGTGTTCTCTGATGAAAGTAAGTTTTGCATTTCCTTTAGAAATCAAGATCCCAGAGTCTGGAGGAAGAGAGGAGAGGCACAGAATCCACATTGCTTGAAGTCCAGTGTAAAGGTTCCGCAGTCAGTGATGGTTTGGGGTGCCATGTCATCTGCTGGTGTTGGTCCACTGTGTTTTCTGAGTTCCAAGGTCAACTCAGCCATCTACCAGGAAGTTTTAGAGCACTTCATGCTTCCTGCTGCTGACCAACTTTATGGAGATGCAGATTTCATTTTCCAACAGGACTTGGCACCAGCACACAGTGCCAAAGCTATCAGTACCTGGTTTAAGGACCATGGTATCCCTGTTCTTAATTGGCCAGCAAACTCGCCTGACCTTAACCCTATAGAAAATCTATGGGGTATTGTGAAGAGGAAGATGTGATACGCCAGACCCAACAATGCAGAAGAGCTGAAGGCCACTATCAAAGCAATGTGGGCTCTCATAACACCCGAGCAGTGCCACAGACTGATCGACTCCATGCCACGCCACATTGCTGCAGTACTTCAGGCAAAAGGAGCCCCAACTAAGTATTGAGTGCTGTACATGCTCATACTTTTCATGTTCATACTTTTCAGTTGGCCAACATTTCTAAAAATATTTTTTTTGTATTTGTCTTAAGTAATATTCTAATTTTCTGAGATATTGAATTTGGGATTTTCCTTAGTTGTCAGTTAAAATCATCACAAGGATGGTAGTGTTGTCCGTGAATTTGAGGATCATGTTGGAGCTGTTTGTGGCCACGCAGTCATGCATAAACAGGGAGTACAGGAGAGGACTGAGTATGCAGCCGTGTGGGGCTCCAGTGCTCAGGGTCACCTGGGGTCTGCCCATCAGGAAGTCCAGGATAAAATTGCAGAGGGTGGTGTGAAGTCCCAGGGTCCTGAGTTTAGGAACAAGCTTGGCAAGCACAATAGTGTTGAATGCAGAGATGTAGTCCACAAACAGCATGCTCACATATGTGTTGCCTTTTTCCAGGTGGGAGAGGGCAGTGTGTCGTCAAGGCGATGGCATCGTCTGTAGCCTTATTGGGGCGATATGCAAATTGAAAGAGGTCCAAGTTGTCAGGAAGGGTGGAGCAGATGTGAGTTCTGACCAGCTGCTCGATGCACTTCATGATGATGGAGGTCAGTGCTACAGGGCGGTAGTTGTTCAGGCAGGTGATTGAAGGTTTCTTCAGTAGAGGAACGATGGTGGTCTGTTTGAAGCAGAAGGGGACCACAGACAGACAGGGAGAGGTTGAATATGGATGTGAAATCCTCCGCTAGTTGGTCAGCGCACCCCCTGAGGACTGGAATGCCATCTGGCCTTGTGACTACAGAGGGTTCACTTTAAAAAAAAAATCTCCTCATGTTAGCCGTGGTTTGGGACAGAGTGTAGTGGTCCTGGTGCTCAGCAAGCCTCACTGAAGGAATTGTTGGTCGCCTCAAACCGTGCATAGAAGGTTGTCAGGGAGTGAGGCAGCGGGACGAGCATCATTGCTATTTCTCCCTTTGTATTCTGTGATGTGTCACAGTCCTCCACACATGCGTCTGGGGTCAGAGCTGTGGTAGTTACACTCCAACGTATGTCTGTATACTCTTTTTCCATCCCTGATAGCCTTTCGTAGGTCATTTCTGGATCTCCTCAAAGCCTCCAGGTCCCCAGAGCTATAGGTACAGCTTAGCACAGACATTTCCATTTACCCAGGGCTTTTGGTTGGGGACATCGACCCTCGGGCATTGACCCTTGGGACGACATCGTCGATGAATTTGGAGATATATGCTTGGAGATATATGCTGAGAGTCTGCGTATTTAGTGGTTCAAAGCAGTCATGTTGGGCAGTAATGGATCCCTCATTCCAGCGTTGAACTGTCTGAGAATCCATTTTTTTCTGTTTTAGGTGTGTCTATAGTACTGCAACATCCGTTCCCCAGCGAGAGTTAACCATAATGCAGATCCCTCCGCCCTTACTTTTACCTGACTCCGACATTTTGTTCTGACGTTAGATAGAAAAGCCAGGAGGTGTGACGCACGAGTCTGGCACCGTATGATCCAGACATGATTCCACGAACGCTAGCATACAGCAATTTGCATTATCCCGTTGAAATTTTATCAGTGCATGTAGTTCGTCCATTTTATTGTCCAGAGTCTGAACATTTGCGTGTAGAATGGTCGGTAATGGTGGATTGCAGTATCTCGTCTGAGAAATGCATAGGACACTGGCATGTTTGCCCCTCTTCTTTCTCTTCCGGCAGCGTAAAAAGATGAACAGAAACAGAAGAATTGCAGCAATTGCTCCAGTGAGTAGGGTAAAAGTCTGTGTTTAATGATGAACAAATATCCAGAAGTGATTGTCAATCATACTGTATGAGCGACAGTGCAGCAAGAACAAAAATAAAACAATAGTTATTAGGAGTAAATGCAAAGCCATTGTCAGTGCGACCTTTCTCTCTGGCGCACCGGAAGTATAGTATTTAGCCCTGAGTGGTGTATTCGAAGTAATGGTAAGGATGAATAAATAATGAAGACCATTGAAAAGGGTAAGCTCAATAAAACAGGAATTTTAAAGGACAGTTGGTGCAAATAAATGTGGTCATTGTTGTCTTAATCACCACATTGTGGTTTGAATAGGGTGAATCTGCCTATTAAGAAAACTACCTTTCACTTCTCTCTGGTGAGAAATGAAAACATTTTGGAGAAAAGTAATGCACCAGAAGTTATGCACCAAAACCAAACGTTTTATTGTAATTAAACTTAAATGAAGCATATGTGACTAAATATCAGTATACCTTCAACTTAATAACAAACATTTACTTTCCCTTACATCTTTCTGAAATAAATAATTCCATATTTCACTGATATTTACTGCTTCAAACCTCTACTTCTCTAAAACCATTTGCCTAAATGGAACCAGCTTCAGTATATATCCCCTACGTACCCATATTTTTAAACATATCTTAACAGGATTTTATCTCAAACAGTATGGCCGTTATCAGACAAAGAATCTGTGAATGTTTTTTCCTGTTCATCAGTGCAACCATTAGGCCAACATAAATCATACTTTACTGCTTAGCTTCCAAATTTGGCAACTTTGTAGGCATGTCACAGCGCTACCATGAGGCCAATTTGCAAGGCAAATAGTAGAAAATGTAATCAGGTGGAAATTAAAACGGTCTTTGAAATGAAAACGGCAAAGTTGTACAGCCCCTGTTTTCACATCATATTCCACCAGTTTTAAGTCAGTACCACAATTGGGGCAAAATTGGGGTATGAGCGTTTGAAAATCTCATCTTTGGCTGGTAAGTGGCGCTAGAAGCATTGGCCTATGGGCGGGGCAAAGCAGTCCAGAGTCACAGTGGCAACTTGATCTGATCATTTTAAACGCGTAGCACTTATTGGAACTTTGACTCAATTGACCAGATTGGGTGTGGTTTAAGAAATGAGCAGCTACTCACTGCATAAGTTAGGGTAAAAACCATGGTAACCAGCTGAAGCATATTAATCATTGCAGTAATTATTCAGTCATAGGCTCTTAAGTATCCCCTTATATAAATCCAAAAGGTGACGTTTTTTCTGTCAGGCAGTGTAGACTGTTGGATGTTTGGGGTAACTTAAAATTAAGACGAAGTAGCTGTATGTCAAAAAACAAAATGGCTGGGCCTGGTTTCCCATTTCAGACTTGTCTGGCTTGAAATAGAGAAAGTACCAGCATACCTTGAAGAGGGTGCAATGACATCAGAAGTGGAGCTATATGCATATGATATTATTGCATCCTAATTAGAATATAATACACACTTTGAAATACAGTTGGTGACTATAGGTCAAAGATGTTCCAAGACAGGGTGATTACAAAATCTCAAGTTTAATGATGCACTGTAGCACGCCCCAAAAATCTTGGGGAAGTGCTTTGGTGGTCATAGGCCTTTAACCTTTTGACGTGTACGATCACACTGGTGTGATCAGGCTAGAGTGGTCCCTGAAGCATACGATCACACCGGTGTGATTAGAACGCATTGTTTAGAAGGCACAATTAGAACGTCTATTTGCCTGCATTGCACATGTATACATCCCACTTGTAACGTATATAATACTTGTGAAGTTTCTGCCCTCTTCTGTTTGCACTGCTGGTTAGACGCTAACTACATTTCTTAGTACTGTACTTGTTTAGTGAAGAAGATTAATCTAAAAAATCTAAATTCATAATACGCCTCACACTAAAATGAATGATGTTAGCAACAACTTGGTTAGCCTAATTGAACGGACGGTCACCCCCAGTAACTTCCATTTGCTTGCCTTCTGGACAGATTCATGAATCGGCTTCTTTTTGATTGTCTTTGGTTGGGTAGACCTTACCACTACCAGACTGCATTGCACCTCTTAAGTATGCAAGAATCGGAATTCATTATTGGTCAAATGCACTTAAAACATGTGAATAATGACATAAATAAATACATTATTACCACACAAATCATAATCAGATAGTAATCTTGTTTTATTGATACAAGTGACGCGTTCCAGTACTTCTCGCGCCGGTACTCATTCCCGAAAAATAACATGACAGTCGCTCATTAGTTATGTAATTTACCTAGCTACTACATTTTTCTTTTGAAAATACAATGTCTTTCAAACGGAAACAGCTCACAAATGAAGATATCCTTGAGTTGTTTGTTAATTCTGATAATGAGTCAGAATATCAGAGTGAGGCATCAGACTCTGACAGTGATGAGGAGCTACCCGCTTGTGGCTATGGAGAACCCTGAAGTAACCACTCAAATCCTCATTGAAAATGCTGTTGAGGATGGAGGCAGGCCACTTGTAGGTGATGTGGTGGAAGTCAGCAGCAGCCACTGGAAGGCCACCAGTAACTTTGCCAATAACGCCACAGCAAACCTCCAAGATCCCTTGTACAAAATAAGGAGAGTTCTATCTGGACTGACAAAAGCATTTGGTCAGGTCTTTGTCCCCTACAAAGATCTGTGCATCAATTAACCTAATGCTGTGGAAGGGTATGTTGGCATTTCGACAATATATTCCCTCCAAAAGGCACAGGTTTGGGGTCAAATTCTTTGTTCTGTGTGATGTCAAGACAGGATTTGTTCCGGACATTATAATATACACAGGGTCCACTACTGACATCCAGCATTATGAGGGTCTCGGTGGGTCCGGATCAGTGGTAATGACCATGTTGGCTCCTCACCTTGGCAGGGGCCACACCCTTTATGTGAACAACTAGTACAGCAGTCCAACTCTGTTTCAGCATCTCTTATCTAAGAGCACTGGGGCCTGTTGCACAGTCCGGAGTAACAGGAAGGAGATGCCCAGATTCAGCAGCAGGAAGATGCAGAAAGGGGAGCTTGAATTCTTGGACAATGGGAAACAGCTAGCTATGAAGTGGCATGACAAGAGGGATGTTCATGTCCTCTCCACTGTCCATACTGCCACCATGTCAGCAACAGGAAGGGTCGACCACCTGACAGGAGTGAGGAAGGGGAAACCTGACTGTGTGCAGGAGTACAATAAAAAGATGGGAGCTGTTGATAGGGTTGACATGGTCCACAGCTTTGTGGAGTGTGCCCGCAAAACCACCGCAAAAAGATATTCTTCCATCTTGTGGACACTGCACTCCTCAACAGCCATATTGTAAACCGCCATCTGACAGGTAAGATAATTGGATATACAGATATGTCAATATAATTGCATAAAGTATCTTTCTCACTCATTATCTTCAACTCTCTCACAAGTATAGGCGAGATTATCACATACCAAAAATATTGGGAGAACCTCACGGGAGAGCTGCTGGAGGAGCATCACATCCCTTGCCGTCCACCAACAGGAGGCCGGCCTTCTTGTGACAACCCCCTGCGCCTCACTGCACGACATTTCCCAGCTGAAATGCCTCAGACAGATGCCCAAGGCAGCCGAACCAGGAGGCACTGCAAAGTATGTCTGTCCGGGACCAGGAGCATCTGAGGAAGTTAACAAAATACATGTGTGTACCTTGTAATGCACCCCTATGTGTTACACCATGCTTTGGGGAGTACCACACTCAAGCACTATTGAGCAATTGTATTCCTTGTATTCTGTTTTGTGTGGTCTTTTTTTACTGCCATGCATGTTTTTTCTAGTAAGTGTCTTACTACCCAAATAAATTGCTATAGTAAAATGTATTTAGTTAGTCTTTTAGGGGCATAAGACTTTTTCACAGCACTGTATTTCTAACTTTGTGCGTTGTTTATATTCCCGTTAGAGGAATTGTAAATAAACAGTTTTTTTCGGTGGAATACCCGTATGCAGTTAATGCCTTTTCTTACTGTTTTTAATTCCAAGAAAACTATGCACAAGGCCACTGTATTCATAGAGCCCCTCTTGATCACAATCAAATTGGCTATACATACATCGATATGAAGACCATAATGCAAACCAACACATTACTGTATACAGTTTATGCAATTATACACTACTCACCATTGTGTCGGAAAAAGATCCGTAGTCACGAATGCATTGCCAGGTCTGGAAGGCGTTCAGCAAATTCTCGGGTCCCAAATAATCTTAACGATTACGTAAAGGTTGATAGACCATAAGGTTAACCTTAGTTATACCCAACCTAGCTAACGTCAATGCATCGGCTAAGTACTTCACCTCTAACCTACCAACACCAACTGAAAAGTTTTTTAGAAAAACATTTTCACTTCATATTGCACTGGGGTAGGTAAAATTATATCCGCTACGGTGTTAAACGGGCTAAGCACTGTTTAACAGCATAATACAATTTACACTAGTACCATGCTTTGCAGATAATGTGCTTTTAGCCACTGCTAAAAGTTGATGCATTGAAAGAAATACGCTGGCTAATGGCTAGCTCAAGTAAATTCTATACTGCAGAACTTGTATTATCAATGTATTATTTAGTTAATGTTTTTAAAATTATTTGCCTACGTTATTGTTGGTTGTCATACACAAATATAATTTTAAATTGACTGGTCAAAAATACGAAATATATAGCAAACAGCATGGTTCTGGTAAACTGCAGCGAATGGCGCTGCAGGTGAATCCTGTGATGTCATAATCACATTTTAGAACTCGTGCGTGTGAAAAGGTTTGGAACTTATGTGTGAAAAGGTTAAACTAAACAAGTATCATGTTAGTGCCCCATATGCCCCATCACTTTCTATAAGGCTATTGGTGAAAACGTGTCCGTCGGCTTAAGGTCACAGACACATACTTGGTAAGCCATTAGAGGTGTAGGCATATCACTGTGTATGAGGTGATCTTAGGGTCACAGAAAATGGTCTAAAGGCTTTATAGGCCTTTTAGCCCCTTTAAGGCCAGTGAACTGCATTTTAATGCTATGTTTACATCCTGGCTTAAAGTGGATGTAATTCACCGGGTCACAGGTTAATAGACCTGGGACATGCCAAAGTATTTCGTATATCTGTGTGTTACCATAAAGGGGACTTGATGTTGGGTCTAATTTGCTCTTCTCTTGTGCAGATTGCAGCTTTCATTGCAGAGTCACTGCAGAGTTGTGGTGGCCAAGTCATCCCCCCTGCGGGCTACTTCCAGAAAGTGGCACAGTATGTATCACCCATTTACACCTGTTATAATTATACACTTAACAAAATTATAAATGCAACACTTTTGTTTTTGCCCCCATTTATCATGAGCTGAACTCAAAGATCTAAGACTTTCTCTATGTACACAAAAGGCCTATTTCTCTCAAATATTGTTCACAAATCTGTCTAAATCTGTGGTAGTTAGCACTACTCCTTTGCCGAGATAATCTATCCACCTCACAGGTGTGGCATGTCAAGATGCTGATTAGACAGCATGATTATTGCACAGGTGTGGCACAATAAAAGGCCACTCTGAAATGCACAGTTTCACTGTATTGGGGGGGTCCGGGAGGGTCCGAAAACCAGTCAGTATCTGGTGTGACCACCATTTACCTCATGCAGTGCAACACACCACCTTCACGTAGAGTTGATCAGGTTGTTGATTGTGGTCTGTGTAATGTTGGTCCACTTCTCTTCAATGGCTGTGCAAAGCTGCTTGATATTGGCAGGACCTGGAACACACTGTCGTATATGCCGATCCAGAGCATCCCAAACATGCTCACTGGGTGACATGTGTGGTGAGTATGCTGGCCATGCAAGAACTGGGATGTTTTCAGCTTCCAGGAATTGTGTACGTGGGGCCGTGCTTTATCATGCTGCAACATGAGGTGATGGTCGTGGATGAATGGCACAACAATGGGCCTCAAGATCCCATCATGGTATATCTGTGCATTAAAAATGCCATCATTAAAATGCACCTGTGTTTGTTGTCCATAATACACGCCTGCCCATACCATAACCCCACCGCCACCATGGGCCACTCGATCCACAACGTTGACATCAGCAAACCGCTCACCCACACGACACACACGTCTGCCGTCTGCCCTGTACAGTGAAAACCGGGATTAATCCGTGAAGCGAACACCTCTCCAAAGTGCCAGACGCCATCGAATGTGAGCATTTGCCCACTCAAGTCGGTTACGATGACAAACTGCAGTCAGGTCGAGACCCCAACGAGGACGACAAGCATGCAGAGACAGCTTCCCTGAGACGGTTTCTGACAGTTTGTGCAGAAATTCTTCGGTTATGCAAGCCAATTGTTGCTGCAGCTGTCCGGGTGGCTGGTCTCAGATGATCTTGGAGGTGAAGATGCTGGATGTGGAAGTCCTGGGCTGGTGTGATTACACGTGGTCTGCGTTTGTGAGGTTGGTTAAATGTACCGCCAAATTCTCTGAAACTCCTTTGGAGACGGCTTATGGTAGAGAAATGAACATTCAATTCACAGGCAACAGCTCTGGTATCATGTGCTGAATTCCTGCAGTCAGCATGCCAATTGCATGCTCCCTCAAAACTTGCGACATCTGTGGCATGGTGCTGTGTGATGGAACTGCACATTTTAGAGTGACCTTTTATTGGGTGCCAGCCTAAGGCACACCTGTGCAATAATTATGCTGTCTAATCAGCATCTTGATATGCCACACCTGTGAGGTGTATGGATTATCTCGGCAAAGGAGAAGTGCTCACTAACACAGATTTAGACAGATTTGTGAACAATATTTGAGAGAAATAGGCCTTTTGTGTACATAGATCTTTGAATTCAGCACATGATAAATGGGTTCAAAAACAAAAGTGTTGCGTTTATAATTTTGTTCAGTGAATATTAAACCATGGTCACATGAATATATAATTAGATGTAAAGATGCATAAGATGTATTGTGATCTGAGATCTTTCTGTCTAATCAACCAATCCCATCCTACTGTACCTACTGTAACCCAATCCAAATAAATTCTTTACATATTATGAATTTCTTTGACCAATACAATAAAACGTTATATCAATCCCAGATTAAGCCCCAAAGCAAATGAAAGAACCCCTCTGACTAAGTATGTGTATCCTGTGTATGTGTTGCTCTCTGGTCAAACACAGTAGGTCATAAGTCAGATACACAGGCTAAATATTATTGTTTGAGATATTGGGTTTTCTTTTTTGCTTGCTCATTTGCTTTCGCCTGTGAGATTCAGCCACATGTGAATTGACAAAAAGTTGCCGTGTACACACACTGAAATGCACTATTTTGGATTAACAGGGAAATGGGCATTTTCACAGGCATTTTCCTGATCCAACTTTTTCTAGGAAAGAGGGTGGATAGCATTTGATTGTTTTGCAGCATTGTTTAATAAGCAAATATGTGTATTGTTTTATATCTGTTAGGGTATAAGGTTAGCTACAATGGGGAGAACAAATATTTGATACACTGCAGATTTTGCAGGTTTTCCTACTTACAAAGCATGTAGAGGTCTGTTTGAACTCGTATAAAAGACATCTGTCCACACACTCAATCAAACAGACTCCAACCTCTCTACAATGGCCAAGACCAGAGAGCTGTGTTAGGACATCAGGGATAAAATTGTAGACCTGCACAATGCTGGGATGGGCTACAGGATAATAGGCAAGCAGCTTGGTGAGATGGCATCAACTGTTGGCGCAATTATTAGAAAATGGAAGAAGTTCAAGATGACGGTCAATCTCCCTCGGCCTGGGGCTCCATGCAAGATCTCACCTCGTGGGGCATCAATGATCATGAGGAAGGTGAGGGATCAGCACAGAACTACACGGCAGGACCTGGTCAATGACCTGAAGAGAGCTGGGACCACAGTCTCAAAGAAAACCATTAGTAACACACTACGCCGTCATGGATTAAAATCCTGCTGCGCACGCAAGGTCCCCCTGCTCAAGCCAGCGCATGTCCAGGCCCTTCTGAACTTCGCTAATGACCATCTGGATGATCCAGAGGAGGAATGGGAGAAGGTCATGTGGTCTGATGACAAAAAAACTGAGCTTTTTGGTCTAAACTCCACTTGCCGTGTTTGGAGGAAGAAGAAGGATGAGTATAACCCCAAGAACACCATCCCAACCGTGAAGCATGGCGGTGGAAATATCATTCTTTGGGGATTATTTTCTGCAAAGGGGACAGGACGACTGCACCGTATTGAGGGAAGGATGGATGGGGCCATGTATCGCGAGATCTTGGCCTACAACCTCAGTAAGAGCTATGAAGATGGGTCGTGGCTGGGTCTTCCAGCATGACAACGACCCGAAACACACAGGGGCAACTAAGGAGTGGCTCCGTAAGAAGCATCTCAAGGTCCTGGAGTGGCCAAGCCAGTCTCCAGACCTGAACCCAATAGAAAATGTTTGGAGGGAGCTGAAAGTCTGTATTGCCCCGCGACAGCCCCGAAACCTGAAGGATCTGGAGAAGGTCTATATGGAGGAGTGGGCCAAAATCCCTGCTGCAGTGTGTTCAAACCTGGTCAAGAACTACAGGAAACGTATGATCTCTGTAATTGCAAACAAAGGTTTCTGTACCAAATATTAAGTTCTGCTTTTCTGATGTATCAAATACTTATGTCATGCAATAAAATGCAAATTAATTTTCTGTGATTTTCTGGATTTTTGTTTTAGATTCCATCACTCAGAGTTTAAGAGTATGATAAAAATTACAGACTTCTACATGCTTTGTAAGTGGGAAAACCTGCAAAATCGGCAGTGTATCAAATACTTGTTCTCTATATGTCTTTCTGTGTTGCGTGATTCGTTATTTCCTACCCATAACAGACATGTCCACAAGGCTGGTGGCCTATTTATCGCTGACGAGGTTCAAGTGGGCTTTGGACGTGTTGGCACCCACTTCTGGGCCTTCCAGCTTCAGGGAGAGGACTTTGTGCCTGACATTGTCACCATGGGTAAACCCATCGGCAACGGACACCCTATATCATGTGTGGTCACAACAAGAGAGATAGCGGAGGCCTTCAGGAACTCTGGTATGGAGTACTTTAACACGGTAAGAGGATTAGAAAGTAGGTATAGAGTTAAATACACTACTGGTCAAAAGACCTACATTTTTCAGTTTTTATTGAAATGTACCCAGTTTAATGTGTTAAATCATACAGCAAATAAACAATTGGAGACAAGAGAAATCATGAAATAATTTTGTTCAACAAAATGTAATCTCAACTTTCTACACTTTCTTTCTACAATGGAATTATTTCTATAATGGAAATCAAATATTGTTTTGATAGTTCTTCCCAATACTGTTGGAGAAGGTCCCACAAATAGGTTGTTTTTCTTTGCGTTTACCCTTCTGCCCAGATTATCCTAATCCAGCTCAATGAGGTTTAATTCTGGAGACTGAGCTGGCCATTCCATGATTTCTTCTAAGGTAGTTCTGACATAGCCTGGAGGTAGGTTTTGGGTCATTATCTTACTGTAGGATGAACCCCTGACCAATTAGAAATACACCAGAGGGCATTGCTTGGCACTGCATAATACTTTGGTAGCCGTTATTGGTTCAAGGTGCCAGTCTGCTGAATCTGGATCCAGCAAAAGAGCCCGAGACCATCATGTTGCCTCATCCATGTTTGACAGTTGGTGTCACACACTGATGAACCATCTGAGGAACCATCACCATTTTGCCTACTAAAAGATTTCAGATGTTGATTCATCGGTCAATAAGACCTTTTGCCAGTCTTCAGTAGTCCACTGGCGGTGCTTCAAGGCCGAGGCAAGACTCTTTTTCTTATTTTGCCATCTTAGTAATGCCACTCATGTCAAACCTACAGCTTGATGCCTTTCCTTCAGAGTTGAAACTGGGACGTGCTTACTTCGATCTAGAGGTCGACCGATTAATCCAATAGGATGTTTTATAAACTATTGCTACCGGCAGAACTTGTGGCTGATGGCTGCGCAGCCTCTACTGGTCACTTGCGACTTACATCACCTTGCGATGAGCTGGAGGATCCATACTTGATGTCAAGGTAATGTCACTGTGTACGGTACCTGAGATAATTTATATTTGTAGGAAAGTTAACTTTTAGACAGCGTTATTCATTTCTGTAAGCATGATAAGACTTTTGCTGAAAATATGTGCATGTGATTAACTCCTAATAGTAATCTAAACAACTGTTAAATACCCCATAGAATGGCACTCATGCTTGATTTTATGAGACGAGCGCTGGCACTCAGTGTACTGGAGAAGGGATGCCATAAATATGCGGCAGACTTTAAATTACGTTTTTCATTGTAAGCTATATCAGAGATATATTTCTCAGAAAGCAATTCTCCACTCCATGAAACAACCTTCAACACATTATTCTGGTGATAGGGTTTGAAAACGTGGGCTAAACATTGCGGTCCCGAGGTAAACGTTGGAACAGTTGATTGAACAGCAAGGCTGACAAGTAGCATTCAAGTATTATCGGTTTTCAGTTTATTTCTCACCACAAAAGTTATCTTTCGAATATATAACACAACACTGTCAAACGCAACACATAAAATAAAATAAAATACTCAATAGCTCCCACAATAGGTGTGCCATGATTATAAAAAGTGTATATTTGTGAGCTGGGGAGGGTGGGGAACAATGCACACCTTTTCCTTTTTCGAAATCTGAAGTTTCAAAATTTGACTGAACTTTTTCATTTCATTAGTTTCAGCAATAGGCATGCCATGACTGTACAAATGGTACATTTTTGATCGGGGGAGGGTGGGGAACAATGCACACCATTTACTTTTTCAAAATAAAAAGTTTCAAGATTTGATGGAGCTGTCAAATGCTCTTCCGCACCCATGGCCTAGACATCTTATGGAAACTGCCATAATTCGTATAGTAGTTGTTGAGACATTTCTAACATTGGCTTCAAAATCCCTTATTCAGATTGGAAACATGTTTTTATAATCCAAATATTGTGCAAAAAGATAGTCGTCTATAAAATAATTGCAATCTGACAATTATGTAATAATTGCGACAGCCCTAGTTGTTGCCTACATGCACATTTAGCAAAAAAACTAAATAAAAACATTTGTTGGATCATAGTGTTTGTGTTTCATTGCTGTTTAAATGTAGAATATTATATGGGTATCTAAAACATATGTTCAGTTGCTGTTGTATATGGCAGACTTTCTGGAATTTTTCAAAAAAAGGATAACGTAACTCTGATATGGCTCCCACCCACAGTGTTATTTTGCATAATAGAATCAGTCAGTTTGATGTTCTGTTCCAGATTTGTTTATTTAGGTATTTACTTAGATGTTCAGTTCAACAGTTATCCCGTTTCTAATAAAGTCAAAGATTGTTCAATTCAATAAAAAATCACTATTGGTCGACCTCTACTTCGATTAGTGTTAAGGTATGCTTGAAGCTGTTGTCCTGTGAGCCGCCTATCACGCAAGTGGTTGACTCTCAGATACTTTTCTTCTGATTCTGTGGTGGATTTTGTAATCCACCTGTGGGAATTGTTAGCATCACGTTTGAAAGCTTAATTTATTTCCATTAATTCAGAAATCCTGAAAGTTGTTGACCTTTTACTATTTCAGGTTATTCGCTGGACTGCTTACATTTCAATAGAAACTGGAAAATGGGGGTGTTCTTTTGACCTGTAATGTATTTACATATACATTTTAACATAACTGGAGTGTCACATACAGTGGGGAGAACAAGTATTTGATACACTGTCGATTTTGCAGGTTTTCCCACTTACAAAGGATGTAGAAGTCTGTAATTTTTATCATAGGTACACTTCAACTGTGAGTGACGGAATCTAAAACAAAAATCCAGAAAATCACATTGTATGATTTATAAAGCCCTTTTTACAACAGCAGTTGTCACAAAGTGCTTTACAGAGACACTCAGCCTTAAACCCCAAGGAGCAAACAACAGTAGTGTTGGATTTCCGTGGCTAGGAAAAACTCCCTAAGAAGGCAGAATTTTAGGAAGAAACCTAGAGAGGACCCAGGCTCAGAGGGGTGACCAGTCCTCTTCTGGCTGTGCCGGGTGAGATATTAAGAGTCCAATTAGAATAATAAATACATTTCTCTGGGCTAAATCCAGAGTCTATTTGATTCTAGACTAAGGTCAAAAGTATGACCAGGTGGACAAGGATGATTTATATCCCCTGGTAAAATAAATCCCCTGGTAAAATAAAGGATAAAAAAAAAAAAAAAGAACTCATTACAAATTTTGTAAATGTGTCGAGCGATAAGGTATCAAAAATGTTTTTGGACAACTGAGATTTTGAGGACCATAACTATTTAAGGAGTCAGTTATTTGTTTTCTAATGGTGAAGCATCTTCAATGCTCTTACTGAGGGAAGGAGGTTGTTGGCCGAAATCTCGTGATACATGGCCCCATCCATCCTCCCCTCAATACGGTGCAGTCGTCCTGTCCCTTTTGCAGAAAAGCATCCCCAAAAATGATGTTTCCACCTCCATGTTTCACAGTTGGGATGGTGTTCTTAGGGTTGTACTCATCCTTCTTCTTCCTCCAAATACAGCAAGTGGAGTTTAGACCAAAAAGCCTTTTCACCAAGCTGCTTGCCTATTGTCCTGTAGCCCATCCCAGCCTTGTGCACGTCTACAATTTTATCCCTGATGTCCTTACACAGCTCTCTGGTCTTGGCCATTGTGGAGAGGTTGGAGTCTGTTTGATTGAGTGTGTGGACAAGTGTCTTTTATACAGGTAACGAGTTCAAACAGGTGCAGTTAATACAGGTAATGAGTGGAGAACAGGAGGGCTTCTTAAAGAAAAACTAACAGGTCTGTGGGAGCCGTTAGAATTTCTTAAACTCAAGAAAAACAGAAATGCTCGTTTTAGGACCCAAGAAACAAATAGCGTTGTTAGCAGATCCCAAAAAACTGTAAAAAGTGTCTACTAAAAACTCATCTCTACTGCACGGTTTATAATTAGGTGTAGCCTGGCCCGGGGGCGTGAAGGTGACCAGTAGGCTTGATACTGTCCACCCTTGCTGTCTTGCCAGGTGGTCTCTCGTCGCCACTGGGATGCCCTCCCTCCAATGCCTTTCGGGGGAAGAGTCACTGGCTTGTTGTTGTCTCTCTGTTGCGCACTTGTGCAATTGGGCTGTACGCTGCTGGCAATACTCAGCCCTCTTTCAGGGGGGTTGCGGTTGGTGGGTGTCCCTTTGGTTGATGCCTGGCAATGTGGGTGGATTGATTTCCTGCCTGTTGGGCCCTGTCCCGGGGCCTCCCCCGGGTAGGGCCACAGTGTCCCCGGACCCCCCCGTCTCAGTTCCATGGTGTTACGCTGCTATATTATTGTGCTGGGGGATATGAGGAATGCACTTTCTAACTTTTCTCAGTCTCCTCCAGTTTTAAATTTTAGGAGGAGATGAGGTTCTGGTCCACACCTGCGGATTCCTGGTTGGGGGGGCCCGTTGCTGTCCCTGTACTTGTCCACCTGGTCATATTTCTGACCTAGTCTAAAATCAAATAGACTCTGGATTTAGCCCAGAGAATTGTATTTATTATTCCAATTGGACTCTTAATATCTCACCCGGCACAGCCAGAAGAGGACTGGTCACCCCTCTGAGCCTGGGTCCTCTCTAGGTTTCTTCCTAAAATTCGAACTTAGGGAGTTTTTCCTAGCCACTGAAATTCAACACTATTGTTGTTTGCTCCTTGGGGTTTAGGGCCGGGTGTCTCTGTAAGGCACTTTGTGACAA
This sequence comes from Esox lucius, assembly GCF_011004845.1. Lineage (NCBI taxonomy): Eukaryota > Metazoa > Chordata > Actinopteri > Esociformes > Esocidae > Esox > Esox lucius. The sequence goes on along the minus strand of NC_047592.1, from coordinate 29,501,979 downwards.
CTGCTGTTGTAAAAAGCGCTTTATAAATACATTTGATTGATTGATTTGATTGACCCGGAACACACAGACAGGGCAACTAAGGAGTGGCTCCGTAAGAAGCATCTCAAGGTCCTGGAGTGGCCTAGCCAGTCTCCAGACCTGAACCCAATAGAAAATCTTTGGAGGGAGCTGAAAGTCCGTATTGCCCAGCGACGACCCCGAAACCTGAAGGACCTGGAGAAGGTCTGTATGGAGGAGTGGGCCAAAATCCCTGCTGCAGTGTGGGCAAACCTGGTCACGAACTACAGGAAACGTATGATCTCTGTAATTGCAAACAAAGTTTTCTGTACCAAATATTAAGTTCTGCTTTTCTGATGTATCAAATACTTATGTCATGCAATAAAATGCAAATTAATTACATAAAAATCATACAATGTGATTTTCTGGATTTTTGTTTTAGATTGCGTCACTCACAGTTGAAGTGTACTTATGATAAAAATTACAGACTTCTACATGCATTGTAAGTGGGAAAACCTGCAAAATCGGCAGTGTATCAAATACTTGTTCTCCCCACTGTGTTCAAGGAGTGATTGGTAGTTAGCAATAGAGCGACAGCTAACTCATTGTAAAATAATGAAAAGCTGTAACTACATATCTTGCTAATTTGCCCAATTATTTTTTAAAGAATTGTCTTCCAGTTTTACATGATGTTTCTTGTTACCTGGATTTCTCAGTTTGGTGGTAACCCTGTGTCTTGTGCCATTGGCCTGGCTGTTTTGGACGTGATCGAGAAAGAAGATCTACAAGGCAATGCACTACGTGTAGGGCGTTACCTGATGCAACTGCTGGAGCAGCTGAAAGAGAAACATCCATTGGTGGGGGATATTAGGTACACACACTGCTTAAAACAACAACCCCTTAAACATATTTAGTTTGCCTACTCCCTTTGGAATATATTGTTTTAAGCAAGTTAGATCAAATTTTTGCATATAGTGTTGAAGCATAATCCAGGCAGTTGTTTTAGTCAAAAGTTTAATTTCTTAGATTTAATTGGCTGCCTAGTTGCGTGAGCGAGCGAGTGGTCATACTCACCCCAAAGATGTTCTAAAACCTCTCCATATACAGTAAATTCAAGAATTATTGGCACCCTTGACAAAATTCAGCAAATGTTAATGCATAAGAACAGACAAACCATCAGTAATATTTTGGAAAACATTTTATTTAGCAGTATGATATTTTCTGCAAAAATATAACCATAAAATAAAACAATGTGGCATCTCTTATGAAATCCTAAGCTTTTTATTTGGTGTCAGTCACCAGGAACTGTGTTTCTGCCTTTCACTTGTTCCTGCTTCCCTAGTGTGTAAATATGAGGTCGCAAGCATTTAAAAGCCCTTTGTCATGCATTACAATGGGGAAAACCAAAAATCAGATGGTTGTTGACCTATACAGATTAGGAAAAAAATACAGAATCTGTTAAAAATACCATAAGCACAATAAATCTGTAATGGTTTTAAATTTGAGAGTAAGAGGACATATGTGCTTATTGCCCCCACACACAGATTTTGAGGGAGGTAAAGAAAAATCAGAGGATTACAGTTTCAGAACTGTAAAGTCTAGTGGAATCTTTGGGCAATTGAGTCTCAAAATCAATGTTAAAATCCATCCATCCATCATCTTCCGCTTATCCGGGGCGGGGTCACGGGGGCAGCAGTCTAAGCGGGGATGCCCAGATTTCCCTCTCCCCAGACACTTCCTCCAGCTCTTCCGGGGGGACACCGAGGCGTTCCCAGGCCAGCCGGGAGACATAGTCCCTCCAGCGTGTCCTAGGTCTTCCCCGGGGTCTCCTCCCGGTGGGACGGGACTGGAACACCTTCCCAGGAAGGCGTTCCGGAGGCATCCGAAACAGATGCCCAAGCCACCTCAGCTGACCCCTCTCGATGTGGAGGAGCAGCGGCTCTACTCTGAGCTCCTCCCAGGTGACCGAGCTTCTCACCCTATCTCTAAGGGATTGCCCAGCCACCCTGTGGAGAAAGCTCATTTCGGCCGCCTGTATCCGGGATCTTGTCCTTTCGGTCATGACCCAAAGCTCATGACCATAGGTGAGAGTAGGAACGTAGATTGACCGGTAAATCGAGTGCTTTGCCTTGCGGCTCAGCTCTTTCTTCACCACGACAGACCGATACATCGACCGCATTACTGCAGAAGCTGCACCAATCCGTCTTTCAATCTCCCGTTCCATCCTTCCCTCACTCGTGAAACAAGACCCCTAGATACTTAAACTCCTCCACTTGAGGCAAGAACTCTCCACAAACCTGAAGTGGGCAAGCACAACCTTTTCCAACTGAGGACCATGGCCTCGGATTTGGAGGTACTGATTTTCATCCCAACATCTTCACACTCGGCTGCAAACCGTCCCAGTGCATGCTGAAGGTCCTGGTTTGAAGATGCCAACACGACAACATCATCCGCAAAGAGCAGAGACAAAATCATGTGGTCCCCAAACCTGACACCCTCCGGCCCCTGGCTGCGCCTAGAAATTCTGTCCATAAAAATTACGAACAGAACCGGCGACAAAGGGCAGCCCTGCCAGAGTCCAACATGCACTGGGAACAAGTCTGACTTACTGCCGGCAATGCAGATCAAGATCCTGCTTCGGTCGTACAGGGACCTGACAGCCCTTAGCAAAGGACCCAGGACCCCATATTCCCGAAGCACTCTCCACAGGATGCCGTGAGGGACACAATCGAATGCCTTCTCCAAATCCACAAAACACATGTGGATTGGTTGGGCAAACTCCCATGAACCCTCCAACATCCCGTAGAGGGTATAGAGCTGGTCCAGTGTTCCACGGCCTGGACGAAAACCACACTGTTCCTCCTGAATCCGAGGTTCAACTATCGGCCGTATTCTCCTCTCCAGAACCCCGGCATAGACTTTCCCGGGACGCTGAGAAGTGTGACCCCCTTATAGTTGGAACACACCCTCCGGTCCCCCTTCTTATAAAGAGGGACCACCACCCCGGTCTGCCATCCCAGAGAAACTGCCCCCGACTGCCATGTGATGTTGCACAGGTGTGTCAACCAAGACAGCCCCACAACATCCAGATAATTGAGGCACTCAGGGCGGATCTCATCCACCCCCGGTGCCTTGCCACCGAGGAGTTTCTTGACCACCTCTGTGACTTCAGCCCGGGTGATGGACGAGTCCACTTCTGAGCCCTCATCCTCTACTTCCTCAAAGGAAGACGTTACGGCGGGATTGAGGAGATCCTCGAAGTACTCCTTCCACCGCCCGACGACATCCCCAGTTGAGGTCAACAGCTGCCCACCTCCACTGTAAACAGCGTTGGTAGGGCACTGTTTCCCTCTCCTGAGGCGCCGTATGGTTTGCCAGAATCTCTTCGAGGCCAGCCGATAGTCCTTCTCCATGGTCTCACCGAACTAATCCCAGGTCCGAGTTTTTGCCTCCACAACCACCCGGGCTGCAGTCCGCTTGGCCTGTCGGTACCCGTCAGCTGCCTCAGGAATCCCACAAGCCAACCAGGCCTGATAGGACTCCTTCTTCAGCTTGATGGCATCCCTTACTTCCAGTGTCCACCACCGGGTTCGGGGATTGCCGCCTCGACAGGCACCGGAAGCCGCTTCGACAATGGCGGTGGAGAACATGGTCCACTCGGACTCAATATCTCCAGCCTCCCTCGGGATCCAGTCGAAGCTCTGCCGGAGGTGGGAGTTAAAGATTTCTCTGACAGGAGACTCGGCCAGACGTTCCCAGCAGACCCTTACAGTACGCTTGGGCCTGCCGAGTCTGTCCAGCTTCCTCCCCTGCCATTGGATCCAACTCACCACCAGGGGGTGATCAGTTGACAGCTCCGCTCCTCTCTTCACCCGAGTGTCCAAGACATACGGCCGCAGGTCAGATGAGACGACAACAAAGTCGATCATCGACCTGCGGCCTAGGGTGTCCTGGTGCCACATGCACTGATGGACACCCTTATGCTTGAACATGGTGTTCGTTATGGACAAACTGTGACTAGCACAGAAGTCCAATAACTGAACACCACTCGGGTTCAGATCAGGGGGGCCGTTCCTCCCAATCACGCCCCTCCAGGTGTCACTGTCGTTGCCCACGTGGGCGTTGAAGTCCCCCAGTAGAACGATAGAGTCCCCAGTCGGAGCACTTTCCAGCACCCCTCCCTGAGACTCCAAGAAGGTTGTGTACTCTGCACTGCCGTTCGGCCCGTAGGCACAAACAACAGTGAGAGACCTATCCCCGACCCGTAGGCGCAGTGAAACGACCCTCTCGTTCACCGGGGTAAACTCCAACACATGGCAGCAGAGCTGGGGATCTATAAGCAAACCCACACCAGCCGGCCGCCTCTCACCATGGGCAACTCCAGAGTGGTGAAGAGTCCATCCTCTCTCAAGGAGTGTGGTTCCAGAGCCCAAGCCGTGCATAGAGGTGATCCCGGCTACCTCTAGTCGGAACCTCTCAACCTCACGCACGATCTCAGGCTCCTTCCCCGCCAGCGAGGTGACGTTCCACGTCCCTAGAGCTAGTTTCCATGTCCAGAGATCGGGTTGTCTAGGCCACCGCCTTCGACTGCTGCCCGATCCTCTCCGCACCGGCCCCTTATGGTCCCTCCTGTGGGTGGTGAGCCCACGGGAAGGCGGCCCCACGTCGCTCCTTCGGGCTGACCCCGGGCCGGGCCCCATGGGAAAAGGCCCGGCCACCAGGCGCTCGCGTACGAGCCCCAACCCCGGGCCTGGCTCCAGGGTCAAAATTGTACTCATCATTAAGGGGGTTTTGAACCGCTCTTAGTCTGACCCGTCGCCTAGGACCTTTTTGCCTTGGGAGACCCTACCAGGGGCATATAGCCCCAGACAACATAGCTCCTAGGGTCACTCGGGTACTCTCCACCACGTTAAGGTGGCAGTTCATGAAGGGGATGTTAAAATCCCAACCCACAAAATCCCTGAAGTTTCCTGAGTGTCTATAACTGTCTATTTAACCATGCACATCATCGGCATGCTTTGTGACAAAAGGGAAGTGTATACCAGGAAAAGCACCTGATCACCACAGTAAAATACACTCACCTAAAGGATTATTAAGAACACCTGTTCAATTTCCCATTAATGCAATTATCTAATCAACCAATCACATGGCAGTTGCTTCAATGCATTTAAGGGTGTGATCCTGGTCAAGACAATCTCCTGAACTCCAAACTGAATGTCAGAATGGGAATGAAAGGTGATTCAAGCAATTTTGAGTGTGGCATGGTTGTTGGTGCCAGACAGGCCGGTCTGAGTATTTCACAATCTGCTCAGTTTCTGGGATTTTCACGCACAACCATTTCTAGGGTTTACAAAGAATGGTGTGAAAAGGGAAAAACATCCAGTATGCGGCAGTCCTGTGGGCGTATATGCCTTGTTGATGCTAGAGGTCAGAGGAGAATGGGCCGACTGATTCAAGCTGATAGAAGAGCAACTTTGACCGAAATAACCACTCGTTACAACCGAGGTATGCAGTAAAGCATTTGTGAAGCAACAACACGCACAACCTTGAGGCGGATGGGCTACAACAGCAGAAGACCCCACCGGGTACCACTCATCTCCACTACAAATAGGAAAAAGAGGCTACAATTTGCACGAGCTCACCAAAATTGGACAGTTGAAGACTGGAAGAATGTTGCCTGGTCTGATGAGTCTCGATTTCTGTTGAGACATTCAGATGGTCGAGTCAGAATTTGGCGTAAACAGAATGAGAACATGGATCCGTCATGCCTTGTTTACCACTGTGCAGGCTGGTGGTGTAATGGTGTGGGGGATGTTTTCTTGGCACACTTTAGGCCCCTTAGTGCCAATTGGACATGGTCAGAAACAAATACCTGAGCTTTGTTTTTGACCATGTCCATCCCTTTATGACCACCATGTACCCATCCTCTGATGGCTACTTCCAGCAGGATAATGCACATTTCAAATCATTTCAAATTGGTTTTTTGAACATGACAATGAGTTCACTGTACTGAAATGGCCCCCACAGTCACCAGATCTCAACCCAATAGAGCATCTTTGGGATGTGGTGGAACGGGAGCTTCGTGCCCTGGATGTGCATCCCACAAATCTCCATCAACTACAAGATGCTATCCTATCAATATGGGCCAACATTTCTAAAGAATGCTTTCGGCACCTTGTTGAATCAATGCCACGTAGAATTAAGGCAGTTCTGAAGGTGAAAGGGGGTCAAACACAGTATTAGTATGCTGTTCCTAATAATCCTTTAGGTGAGTGTATAGTGGTAGTTTATTGTTTCTTTTGGGCTGCTTTGCTGCTAGTGGTCCATGGGTGTGTTAAGACTGATGGCATAATATATTCCACTAAGAATTATATTTTAGCCCAAAACCTGGTTGCCTCTGCCAAGATATTGAGACTTGGCAGTGGATGAACGCTGAACAAGACAATGACCCCATACATACATCAAAATTCATATAGACGTTTTATACAGGTGATCTCAGTCTCTGGACTGGAATCTAATGGAAGAAACTGTGGTTTGAATTGAAGAGGGCAGACTTTACCGGAAGAGGCTCACTACTCATTATCCACTCGAGGGGAGACTTCCTAAAAAATGCTTTTGAGCCAAAATAATTACTAATTGTTTTTGTTGTTTAATTTTTCACTTTTGCTCAATTTCATAAAAGGTGACAATTCCTTGTGTGTTGGCTGTAATAATGTGATAATACTAAAGACACATTTTATTATTATATATGTTTTTTCTGCAACCATCACTAGTTGAGAATTTGACTTAAACTAGCAACTTCAGCCATCATTAACTTCCTGTGTTGTTCGGCTCGCTGACAAAATGAAGAAAGCTTGTCATCTCTTGTTTGTCAAAAAAGGCTGTGTGGCTGCACTTACTGGAATAAGGATTACACGATGTAGCACTAGAAATTGGCATCAACACTGTATTAGCCTTGAGAGCCAGGCTCTCTATGATATTTTGGAAGTGTTAAGAGACGCGTGAAAAGTAGGAGATGAAGAGTTTTAGTTTAGGGAATACAAGAAATCTTCACTAGTTTGCATATCATGAGAATAGGTTTTTCAACACATTACTTCAAACTAGAATGTTTTTGGTTTTTCTATTGTGATTGTTCTAGTTGTGATTGTGATAAGACACCCAATGGTCAGACTTATACTAAACATTTAATTAAATGTATTTATTACAGATTTTGCCTATATATACAGATATAATGACAATTAAAATCTAAATGACACAAGATATTATAAAAAGCCTCTGTATAGGTCTGGCTAAAAGACCTAAGAAATTTTATGTGGAATATTCTGAATGTACCTCCATTGAAGACTGAGAAAAATTTATTGGCACATGGAAAACATTTGGTTTTTTATGAAATGGCAGATAAAGATAGGCTGGTGCAATTAGAATGTACTTTCCAAATATAAGAATGAATAGATAAATAGATGATGCAACACAAAACACCACATTTACAAAGGATACAGACATGTATGGACTAGCTAACGATATGCTCTGGAAGACATGCTTTTGAATGATAAATGATATAAAAATAGTGGTTGAATGTCTACATGACACATGCTAACAATAACAAAATGTTTGCTAGGTCTAGCTGGTGGAGTTGGGATAAACTGATATAAATACTTATAAAAGATTTATATCAGTTTATCCCAACTCCGGAATTATATTAAAATTATTTGTACATTTTATGAAAGTTATAGTTGAAAAATATCCCATAATTTGAAAATTGACAGATGGATGCAAAATAATTTTTGGACACTAGGACTGCCATATGCCTACAGGAATTGTTGTTTGAGTTTGTAATTAAAATAAAACTGCCATTTTGAAAGCTACACCCTCCTCCTTCCATGACTGTTCCTAAATAGGTGTATATTACCTTGTCACAAACGAAAAACGATTTTTACCCTGTTTTCTGACCTAATCGTCCAACAGCCCATGGCCCTTAACGATGGTACCAAATGGGTACCCAGGTGCTAATCACCCCCTACGGAATCCATGATGTCAATGGATGAATGTGCAATACTTCCAGATAAAATCTTGGTTGAATTTGAATGAACTTACAAATGAAAAAGAAGATTTCCATGATCATTCAATAATTGTATTAATTATTATTACAGTAATTTTTATAATTATTGAAAGATAATACAAATTTTATAGGCAACTTGACAATTCCACATATGTAGGCCTATCACACCTTAGGAGATAGGAGATTCAGCATTCTTGTGTAGGCTAAAAATTATTTAATAATCACAAATTACCAATTCATCAAACGTATTACACCGTTACTAAGACAAAATCGCATACACATCCTATCATCTCTCTTAGAATATCGCCTGCTTATTTAACTGAAGAGAGAGATTCTACACATGTATTAGGCTAAATAATTATTCACAAAACGAAATACCAATGATCACCAATAATCAGTTCAGCTAACCTATTACATGTTACTGTTTTTCATCAATACAATTGACAAATAACTTTTCTGTATGTTAGAAATCAGCCGTTTAGTATAGTGGTTGAAACAATGATTCGGGTCGTCAAGGGAGAGTTGAGAGAAACTATTTTTGTCAATTAGTTCCCTTATAATTGTGCACACCAATTGTTGCCTAATAATTGTGCACACTAATATATTCCCCTGAAAAAGATAAAAACACATTTTGTTTAACATTCAGGTTTGAGGTTCAATCATATTTTGGATTGACATGAAGCATTTGTGATTGTACAATAAAATAAATGTTGAGAAATATGATTTTGTATAATAAATACGCAGTGTATTTTAGATTCAAATTCAGTCCTCATGGGACACAACGTGTCTTTCTTAACATGAAAGACTATTACCATGTGGATTCTTCATTCTACCACAAGAGAAAACACAATATTTTAATATTTTGTAAGAAAACCATGAGACTATTTTACCAGATTAGAAAATCATCATTGTATGTACCAATTTCAAATGTATCACTAGGTTTAGATGTACCCACATGTGTTAGCAAACAGCTCAGCACGCAACAGAAAATGACCATGCGGTGGGCCTGGTAAAGGCCTAACCACATTCTTGTGAGACCCCCCTTGAGGCCTTATGGATTAAAACATTACAAAAGAGCAATAAATGTGTTTGACTCTTAATGAAATCTAACATGACAAAGCACAACAAAACAGGCTTTTTCTTGAATAGCTATTATTATATGTTCAAGCATGACAGGACAAAACAGGCTTTCCTGAATGCCTATTAAAACATGCTATATACTTTTAAAACATGCTATGTGCTTTTAAAACTACATGAGCCTGGGAAGTATCAAGGAAAGTTCCTGCTTCATTGAACTTGTCATTTTTATTTTGTCTTAGTTTTTGTGCTATTTGTTTGTTTGAAATGTGTGAAAAATATGATTTATTTTGAGAATTCTCAGTAATCTACAGCAGCAATCTAAAATTATATTGGGATCTAAAGGGTTAAGTTCAGATGTGGCTCTCGTTGAAGCCCTTGTTAAATGTTTTCAAGATTATAGGGTTGAGTCCAACTTCAAAGAACTTTAGAAAGAAGTATTAATTACTGATAAACACTGCAATGTTGAAACAGAGCCTGCTCCAAAAACAAAACAGAACTCAAGCCTATATGGGCATCAGGTGAGTGCCCTGAGCATAGCATGAGCACTTCGTACCATTTTATTCTACCCTGTCCAATAGTTCTCCAAACAAAACTGTAAAATAATTAAGGGTCCAAGCCTTAAAACCTAAAAGTACCACCTTGCCAAGATGTCATGAGAGATTAATAGATATTCATTAAGAAATTCAGTTCAATGCCTTTTGAGATTTACTCTGAACATACCATTTCATTAATACCATTTATTGATTATAAGGTTGACGTTCGTAAAACAGTGAGCAACTGACTGTAATCAGACAGCATATTTATGTCTTGGCAAGGCTTAACAGTTGATGAGGTTGCTTACCTGTGAACATCACGTTATGCTAAAGTTGCTTGAGGATACTATTTGCATGCACATAAATATATTACACTCTTCCACGCTAAACAATGACCCATATAGAGCAAACTACAACTTAATTAGAATTATGGGTATTTAACCTACAAATAGTCCAACACAAGGTAGAGGTAGATTGCTCTTTGACTTTGCAACAAGTCTAGGGGTTATTCTGCCCCTTTGGTTGGTGGACTTATTCTGTACACTCAGTATTAATAGGATGTTTGTATTCATAAATCCATTAGTGGTGGTAAACACTCAATATGCACTCTGCCTTTGTTTGCTCCCTCTTGATGCCTTTGGCTTTTTATACTCCTGTGGCATCTGTTTCTGAAATTATCATACCTTGTATCCTTTCCCTTAGCAATTACACATGCAGTTTTGAATGTCTTTAACGTCAGAAATTTTCTTTGGATTTCTTCTGTTCATTACCCACTAAGAATGTGTCTCGGAGTGTGTCCTCTAAAAGTGAGTCGATACCTGCTTTAAGACCCCAAAAAACAGACAACAAACATATTATTCTCGAATTCGATTTACATAGCATTCATTATAGGTACTATATAGCTATTAGCTAGCCATCTACAATAATCTCTTTCTAATTTAACATGTTGAATGTAGTGTAGCGACCCTGTTATACCTGCTTTTGGTTTGGATGTCAGCTGATGTAGGGAACTAGTTTCATGAACCGTGGAGATTCGACTAATTGGTTTGACAATGCAGAGTTAAACAGACACCACATCTCTACACACGTATCACATGCTAGAACATCCAGCTGTTTAAATAGCGTAGTGGTTAGAGACACAGTCTGCCACATAGGAAACCATGGGTCGAATACAGCCAGGACAACAACATTCATCCATTCTAATCATGTGCTGGCAGAACTAGGCTTGCCTGGTTTCTTTTCTTGTGTATTTCTTTTAGGTAATTCACCTTACCTGCAACAGTGGCTTGTTGACAAAAAAGTTAGTTTGGTAAGAGCAGAATAGAGGTTGGCCATAATTTCTTATTCACTAAGACATGGGGCCAAGGTTTCTTAAATCTTTAAGAGTAATTGTTTGTTTTTCTTAAATTTCTTTGATTTTCTGAGCAATGTGATTGGCTATTTTGCTTGATTGGCCTTGGTGCCCTAGGAAATTAGGCAACCCCTTAAGGCCCAGTGTTATTTCCTTTGGCTGGAAGGAAAATTCTTATGGTATCATAAGGGGTTTAAAATCTCTTATGGTAAAATCACACTGAATATTTATGAAGTTTACAGAAACTGTGTGTGTGTCAGAAGTTGGTGGGTTAAATTATGATGTTTGTGGGGAAGTAGATATCCTAGTCGTTTGAGTGTTGGGCCTGAAAGCAAAGAGGTTGCTGCTTTGACTCACAAGAAGTTGAGAAAATCTGTTGTAGGTTCTTATTGATTCTAATTGAATTCTGTAAATTGGATTCTGGTTCCCCCCAGGGCTGTGTATTGAGCCCGCTCCTGTACTCTCTCTTTACTCACAACTGCCTGGCAACTCACGTCTCCAACACCATTGTTAAGTTTGCTGACGACACCACCATAATAGGCCTGATCTCTGACAACGATGAGTCAGCCTATAGAGACGAAGTAAAGTCACTGACTTCGTGGTGTCAGGAGAACAACCTCCAGCTCAATATCATCAAAACGAAGGAGATGATTGTTGATCACAGGAAGCAGCAGTGGGGAGAGCACACCCCCATACACATCAATGGGTCTGCAGTAGAGAGATTTCACAACATCAGGTTCCTTAGGGTCAGCATCATTGATGACTTGACCTGGTCTCAACACTCTAACGTCGTGATGAAGGAGGCCAGGAAACGGCTCTTCTTCCTACGCTGACTAAGGACATTTGGCATGGATTCCAGGATACTCACCAACTTCTACAGATGCACTATTGAGAGTATCCTGACCATCTGTGTCACCGCCCTCGACCACAAAGCACTTCAGAGGGTGATTAAAACAGCAGAGAGCATCACAAGGTCGGACCTGCCATCCCTGCAGGATCTCTACACAGAGAGGTGTAGGAGAAAACTGATCATTACAGATCCAAGCCACCCATACCATGGACTGTTTACCAAGCTGCCGTCAGACAGAAGGTACAGGAGTATTCAGTCCAAAACAAACAGGCTACGGAACACCTCCTTTCCACAGGCTGTAAGGCTGCTCAACTCGGGAACCCCTTTTCCCTTCCATCCATAGTCCATGCACACCTGTCACTTTATATCATGCACACCTGTCATTTTTACATTGCACTACGGTTGTATAGTTGTATAGTTATTATTATTGATGTGTGTTTTTATATTGTTATCTTTTTTTTTTATTATAATAACTGTTACTTTTTACCTTTTAACTGCACTATCGAGAGTAGGAAAAACAAGCATTTCTTTGCTGTAACTTGTTATTGCAAATGACAAATATTTTTTTTTTTTTTTTTTTTCTCTGGATCTGAAAGACTGTTTGCTTAATGGTGCGAGCTGGTTCATGTGCAGATACATCCCCTCCAGAGTCCAAATCCAACTATATTTTTTCTAATAATCCAAACCCTAACCTTAATCCCAGCACTATGATACCTAATCTTAACTCCAACCTAGAAAGCTTGTGGTTACAATACAAACCTTTTTTTGTATTGTAACCATAACCCCGGAACTGTCATGTAACTAAACGTAACATATCATAAGAAATCGCATTTCACAGATATACGTATAATATGTAACATATGTTACATATACTCCTGAGACCACGTTGAAATTACTGAAATGCAAAAATTTTGTCATGTCTGGTAGGGGTTGTGGCCTCTTCGTTGGGGTGGAGCTTGTGAGAGATCGGGTGAAACTGACCCCTGCTACAGCAGAATGCCAGGACATCATTTACAAGTAAGTGACTTTAGTACCTTTTCATTAGCTATTCATGAAACATACTTGTCACGGTGTGGGTGTAGTGGAGTGCGTCGAAAAAAGGCGAGCCAAATGCAGGGAGACAATGAACGTTTCTTGTATTGAACACAGTGAAAAGACTCGCAAAAACAAAAGCGCACAAGCGCAAAACAAGCGTGCATCCGTATACTCCAGTACAGTCAAAGGACATAGAACAATACCACACAAAGACACCCAGAAACACAGGAACTTATATATGCGATCTAATGAGGGAATGGACAACAGGTGCGTGCGATAACAAAACATGACAGTGCCGTGGGAGGAGGAGCGGCATGGCTAGAAAGCCGGCGATGACGTCCTCGTTACAGTACACCCCCCCCCCCGCGCGCGTGCGCGCGGCTCTGGCAGCGCGCCCCCGCCGGCCCTGGGGCCGACCTCCGGGCCGTACCCCCCCCCCCCCCCCGTTTATATTCTTCAAACATACCAGAAATGTATTCGGGTCCTAAACCATTCAGAGATTTATACACTAAAAGCACCACTATTCTGTAACTGACTGGAAGCCAATGCAAAGATTTAAGAACTGCAGTGATGTGGTCTGTTCTCTTGGTCCTGGTTAACATTCCAGCAGTTATGAGTCCAGTTAAGAGGCCATTACAGTAGTCAACCCTACTAGAGATAAAAGCGTGGATGAGCTTCTCTTGGTCTTTTTGGGACACCAAGCCTTTGATTCTGGCTATATTTCATTTATTATGAACTGAGCTGGACCCAAGGATATCGTACTGTCTCCTGAAGGCAGACGTGGGCGGCGGAACAAAACCTTAGTTCCTGAACCACTCTTCCACTGTCACTGGAACCCCCCACCCAGGGGCACAGGGGAAGGTGGAACATGGGCACTACCTGGAAGGGGGTCTGACCTGTGGAGGAATGGCGCAGGGAGTTTTGAGTGTACTCTGCCCAGGGGATAAAGCGTGTCCACTCAACAAGTCCATACAGTTCTTGATTAGTACGCTCTGCCTGCCCATTAAGCCTGCAGGTAATACCTGGATGTGAGGCTGACCGCTACCCCCAGCCTGGACATGAAGGACATGAACACCTGCTGGCACCTCAGCCACGTGGAGACCAGGTAGTGGAATGAACCTAGCCATCTTTGAGAACCTGCTCAATACCACGGCAATGGTGTTGTTGCCCTCTGGTGGCGGCAGGTCCGGGTGTGAGAAGGCTGCTGAGGCACTGGGAGAGGATGTTGTTTCCCTGCTGGAGCTGTTCACAGCGCCTTAGACTGTGCGCACACGAACGTGACATAGTGTCACACAGTCCTCCCCATACCACCATTATGTCTCTGAGGGGGAGATTGATACCCGGATGTCCTGTAGCTGGCGTGGTGTTCACCCAGGTCTTCAATCAGCCCTGCACTCTCCGAGGGGGCAGGTTGCTGGGGCAGGGTCCCAGAAGACAGGACCCACGACAACGAGGGGGGTAAAATTGGTATGTCCTTTGGAAGTTCTGCCCCAAGGTAATTCAAGCGGGAGAGTGCATCCGCCCTGACAGTCTTTGTACCGGCGCAGTATGTCAGGGTGAACTGGAAGCGCTCAAAGAACAGTGTCCAACGAGCCTGGTGGGGGTTAAGGCGCCACGCTGCCTTGACAGTTAACAGCTCCCGGGCAAGCCAGTGTCTCCACTCCTCTAACGCCAACTTCTCTGCCGGTAGCTCATGGTCACCCATGCCATAGTTCCTCTCTGCAGCAGACCGTTTCTTAAAGTAGTAGGCACAGGGGTGGGGCTGAGGTGGGTTTCCGTGCTGCTGGGAGAGGACCACCCCCACTCCGACTGCATCTACCTCAACTGTGAAGGGCTTGAGGGGATCTGGGTGTTTCAGTAGGGGGGCTGTGATGAATCTGTCCCTCAGGTCAAGGAAGGCCTTCTCTGCTGAGGCGTTGAGGTTAACCTATCAACAACGACGTGAGCGGGGCTATGATGGGGAGTAGATTAATATGTCATCAATGTATACAACTACGTACTTCCCGAACATATCCCGAAACACCTCGTTTAGGAGTGCCTTGAACACCGCCGGCGCATTAGCTAGCCCGTACAGCATCACCAGGTATTTATAGTGGCCCGACACTGTCAAGTGTTTTCCATTTGTCTACCTCCCAGATATGCACAAGGTTGTACACACTCCGGAGGTCCAGCTTCGTGAAGTGGCATGCCACCTTCAGCTGCTCTTTAGCCGATGGGACGAGGGGCATTAACCAGTATTTCGTGGTGATGATGTTGAGTCCCCTGTAGTCTATACATGGCCTTAGACCCCCATCCTTCTGTTTCACAAAGAAAAAGCTGGCTGAAGAAGAGGAGGTGGAATAGCGAATGTGTCCCTATCTCATTGATGTAGGTCTCCATGGCGTGCGTTTTGGCCACAGAGAGTAGGTAGATCTTGTTCCTGGTGGCACTGCCTCTGGCAGGAACTCAATGTCGCAGACCCAGGAGTGGTGAGGAGGGAGACATCTAGCCTTTTTGTTGGGAAACACCCTGCTTAGGTCTACGTACGCAGGTGGGATGCGTCCGCAGTGCTCTCCACACATCACCATCAGGCAGGTCTTCCGGCACCATGTCGACCATCCCAGGATCTTCCATTTTCTCCAAGCAATGTTGGGGTTGTGCTGTTGGAGCCATAGAAGACCCAAGATGACGGAGTGTATGGACGACATCATAACCAGCAGTACCAGTCTCTCTTGATGGCAGCTGTTGTTGGTGAGTGTGAGATGGCGACTGGAGCGCATTCACTAGAGACAGGTCAATGAAGCTCCCCGTAGCTCTGGAGTCAATCAGGGCTGTAGAAGGGTGAGAAAACCACCAGACATTACAATCGGACAACAGAAAGGACAGGCAGTGCCGCATAAGCGCAAGGCACCTACTGTGCCCGACTGCACTGTCTGGGTACTCACCCCCTTCCCGCTCCATGTCTGAGGCAAGAAGCACCCATTCCAGAAATGCCCGTTCTCCCCACAGAACAGGCATAGGCCCTGATAACTCCGGCGTTCTCTCTCCTCCGTGGGGAACTTGGTGATCCTCAGTTCCATAGGCTCATGTTTTGGCTCCATCTGTGAGATGAGGAGGCCAGGCAGTCACAGTCCCGGAGCTGCCCATCAATAGCGATCGCCTGGTGATGAAGGCATTCAGCAACATGGAACTGCTTACGCAAGCCAGCTCCATTTGGACCTCCATCCACAATCCTTTGCGGAAGGCGGTCTACAGAGTAGGCTCGTTCCACCCGCTGGACGCCGCCACTGCCAGGAACGACAGGGTATACTCTGCTGTTATCCTGCCTCAGGTTGCAAAAGACGCTTGCCCCCATCCCGACCCTCTAAAGGATAGTCAAAAAACAGCTCGGAATTGCAGTATGAATCTGGGAAACACCCTCAGTTCCCCAAACCCGCTATCGCCCATTCGAGGACGCACCCAGTGAGAAGGGAAATTACGGGATGTGTATGTCCAAGGGCAACTTGCTAAAAATCCCCTTTTCCCAGGTACAAACAAACAGCACCGGTTAAACATGGACTAAACAGCAAACAAGACACCACAGCAATACATACTCACATGAAACAGGACAAAGTCAGATGTATGGGCTAAGACTATGTGGTGTATGAATAAACAAAGGAATAAAAGTAGTGTCTGTCTATCCGAAAGGTATGTACCAAGAGTTTGTGTCTGCATATCTTAATGTGTGATACAGCAAAGAGTCTGGGGGAGAAACTGACTGGGTTTTTAAACTAGGGGAGGTGTGCTGTGATTGGGTAATGTATAAAAGTAACAGGCGTTGCAATCAGGAGTGTCCAGTGATTTGGTCCCCCTCAGCAAACAGAAGATGGATTGATGACTGACATTTGGGACACACCAACAACTACAATCAGGAACATAATGGACACCTTTGATTGGGGCCAATGGAGGGGAAAAACACAAATACACATACAGGATACCTACATGCGTAACAAGAGGGAAATACCAGCAACTGAATGGTTTCTGAGTGAAGCAGTCCAACCTGAAGGGTGATGTCATCAGTCACATGGGTCACCAGGACTGTTACGAGAGGCTGGCCATCCAGAAAGTTAATCCTGAGAGGAGGAGTGACAGGGATTAGCCAAACTCCCAATGGCCATGCTAAACATTGGTCAATGAAATTGCCCGCTGCCCCAGAATCCACCAGGGCCTCCACCAGCTGAGATACTCCGGTAACAGAAAGAAAAGCCGGGAGCCTGAACTGCTTCTGGGTAATATTCAGAAGTGTGAATGTCGGTCCTCTCTTCTTCAGGGGCATCCACTAAGTAGATCTATTCCCCACAATAGAGACACAGATTTTCCCCTTACTCTCCAGTTTCTTTCCATGGGTGTGAGAGGAGCACTGTTGAGTTGCATTGGACCCCCCAGAAGACGGTCAATAGGGTTGGCTCACTCCATCCACAGGGCAGTGGCCCAATCTAGGGCGCTAAGAGCCAGCAGGGAGATCCACTCTATCCTTATCTGTGGGGAAATCAGATGGATGGTGGTCGATCTAGAGACAGCACTGGATTAGGAACACCTGATCCAGTGCTTAACCCCCAGGGGAGCCATTTTACCTGTTGGGCATGGCTATGGTTGGAAAAGAACGAGAGGAGGCTGTATCACTGGAAATAAGAGACAGGGTGTTCGACTGGCAAAGCAGGTGACAAAGTTCATCGATGTGTTCCTCCTGATGGGTTAAGCGATGCTACAGTTCCGCTATATCCATCTTAAAGATGAGGTATTCTGTAATGAATACACAGGAAAAGAAGTAAGGGTTCGACTGCAGAGCACAGCAGGCTTTAATTGGCAAAGAATCCAAGTAGAAGACTGAAATCTTGGTTAGAGGGCAGGCTGAGAGTCATGCACAGGAAACACAGGATGATCATGCAAAGGCACAGGTTGGGTTGAACAGTGTTGAAATATTTGGCTCACCTGCCAAGGGGACTGGTAGATGAAAAAATACCACCGGCCAAGCATATTTGTTTCCGGACAAATTTGTTTAATTTATATTTTGCCCAGTGTAGTTTTTCCTTTAAAGATGTACACAATACTCGCTACCTTGTGAAGGAACTAGATTTTGACCTGTTTTTGATTCCAAATAGTCAATGAATTATGTAACAAATGAATTTAAGATCTGAAGAGAGTATTACAATTACAGTACAAGTATCACAGATAAAAGTTCTCCATGCAGGCAGGAGGGAGGAAAATGCAAGAGAGAGCTTCCCCAAACCTGGCTCTGGTTTATATCCCAGAACTAAAGGCATGGTTTACTGACCAAAGGTTCACAAACTAGTTGTGAAGAATAGACCCCTTATCAATTAGGCACACATTCTGATCTGTTCTGGGGAATCTCATAAGACAGAGTGGTGTTATCTCAAGAAGCAAGGTATATATGCAATAACAAGCAAACCCTTATGTCCCTGAATTCACAGCTTACAGAAACATCTCTAAACCATTAACATTCCAATGATTGCCTATTACGACAGCAATTAAGTACATAATTATACATGTTTATACTAAATAATGAAGAATCATTGAATATGTAAATGAAACTTAGTAAAAATAAATTGTATGTCATAAAAATATTCTGTTTTTCTGCTGCGGCACATCACATTTGAGCAGTGCCGCTCTCCACTGCTCTGATTACATTAAGAGGGAAACATTGGGTACAAACATTTACCTGCCAGTGTGGCGGATAGCCTTCTGAGGTTTACTCGCCAAAGGTAAAATCCACCTGCATTTTGCACTTGGCGGGTGTTAATTTCGGACCCTGGACGGTTCAGGAACTAACCCTAACCTTAATTTCATCATCTGGACGGCAGAGTGAAGTAAATGCAGCCATCAAGTGCTCAGAATATGTGGGAACTCGTTCAAACCTGTTGGAAATGCATTCTAGATGACTACCACATGAAGTTGGTTGAGAAGAAGCCAAGAGTGTGCAGAGCTACCATCAAGGCAAAGAATGACCACTTTGAAAAATCTAAAATATTAATGTATTTTGATTTGTTTAACTCTTTTGGTTACTACGATTCCATGTGTTATTTCTTAGTATAGATGTCATTACATTATTCAACAACTTGGAAAATAGTAAGAATAAATACATTCTCTTGACTGAGTAGGTGCTTTCAAACATCTGATGATACTGTAGGTCTTTTGAAACGATAAGGACTATCAATCTATCTTCACAGACTGAAGGAACAACACATCCTGCTAAGTGCAGATGGTCCTCACCGGAATGTCCTCAAGTTGAAACCACCCATGTGCTTTTCTGAGGAGGATGTAGACTTGGTTGTTGAAAAGATTGACCAGATTCTCACAGGTACTCTCAAAACCCTCTGTGTTTGCCTGAAAAGTAGCAGAAACCACATCTTTGTTTTTATTATTCAAAATGCTTTTTCAATACATTTTGATGCATATTTATTTGTTTGCAGATGTTGAGAAGGTGATAGGGTTACAATTACCTTCCACAGTAAATACAGACAATGGAAGCAATAAGAGGAAGGTAAGTCAGTCAGGCCATATAAATTCTTTACACTGAATACCTTTGATATTTCCAATTCTGAGAAAATGTTTAAACATTTAAGAAATTACTCCTGGCATCCCACTTGTGGAGGTCCAAGGCAATAAAGCTTTGTAATTACAACCTGGTTTCTTACCAACTGTGCCTGGCAGTCCCGTAAAGAGCAGTGAATATTGGCACAGCACCATCTGGATTAGAAAGAGGGATGGCATCTGCAAGGTCAATCGTGTTTGTTAGCTGACGGAGCTTTCCCCTCAAAGAGCATTGGGCTCATCCCACTTTCTGGTAGAGCGAGCAGTGTGATAAGGTTAGAAACGGGGTACATTACTTTTACCCTAAAAGGAAGAGACTGCTGGTTTTCTGCTGTACCTCATTAATTGCACTCACCTGATGTCTCAGGTCTAAATAAGTTCCTGATTAGTGGAACTGGCTTCTGGGATCGTAGTTCATTTTGCAGGGGTTAGAAAAACCACCACAAGGTCATCATTATGGATAAATACCAACCCAAGTTCTGAACTTAAAGCTAACCTAAGTACTAGATAACTGATTACCACTTATTAGGAGCAGAAAGGCTAGTTAATACTCTGGGCTACACATTGACCCAAAAAAAGAATTGCTCCAACTAGACCCACATTAATTATTGGAGCAAATATTCTGTAGAGAAGTATTATCTGTTACAATTTGTGCATTATGAAGGTGGATTCAATGGAATGTTAATGGAAATAAGAAGAGAAAGAATGATGATACTGAGATGTAGCCAGATAGGACACATCCTGTATACCTCCAGATTTGTATGTGTTCTCATCATGTTCATTTTATACTAAGGTTTCAAGCGAGGAAAACGGACATCATCACTCAAATGGAATAGACCATAGCTGTGAAATGTCTCAGCAAAACAAAAGGCTGAGGCCTTAGTGGACTTTCAGTTTTGCCACTGTCTAGCAATACCTGAATAGCATACCCTGCATATATATGTGATGTAGCTGTAGGACATCTCAGCAAGTATAATATATTTCATATTAACCTCATAATTGAATGGATAAAGAGAGATAATTCATTCTAAAATGTATAATATGTTATAATATGTTTGTTTATTTCATCCTAATCTCAGGTACTTTGAATGTGATATGAAATGTGCACAAGAATGTCTGAAGACTGCTGTTCTTCTGTATAGGGACAAACTTAATATCCTAATGTCTAGTGCAGTTTTTAGATGTAACATGAAATGAAAAACGTATTAATTTAGGAGTTTTTGCCACTGATCGATATAAGAGTCCAAAATGTCTATGTTAAATATAATATCAGCAAATTGTTTAAATTAATTAAAAATGTATTAAAAATATAAAAGATACTTGATTGCATAAGTATTCTCCCCCTTTGCTATTACACACCTGAATGACCTGTGGTGCAAACAATTGTCTTTAGAAGTCTCATAATCAATTTAATAAAAAAAATTAAAATACACCTGTGTGCAATCAATGTTTTTCATGATCTTAGGTCAAATATACCAGTCTCTGGGGGGTCCCTTTGTTGGTTAGTACCATTCCTAACAACTACACCACGAAGAAAGAACATTTGAAACAAATCTGAGGCCTTATTCACAAAAATTTTATCTTACCACATGGAGGACTCCTAAACAGCACTAACAGCAGTTCCTAGCTAAGAGTTTTCTCTTAAAACATGTTCACAAAGCTTCCAAGACCAACCTTTACTAAGGAATGGGGAGATGTCTTAGGCTAAAAGAAAGGGCAGGGATGGGCCCGTTGCTGTGGACGATGTCGTGTTCTACAAACAAGCTTACTTATAATGCCTACAGTGATTGGCTGATAGGGGAGGGGTCTCTGTCAGTGAATTAATCATAGCAATAATGTAGAAGTATGTGTCATGTTGCCATATTGAAGTAAAGATATTAAAATTAAAATGTAAGCTAAGTGTCACTTGTAGTATTCTTACGTTCTGCTAAGAACCAATCACATTCCAGAAATATTGCATTGTTTGTTCTTATTGGCTATACCATTTGTTAGCAATGTTTATGCTCTAGAAAGTTCAGTGTGTATGCTGCCGCTGAAGAGTGAGCACTGATGTAACGTATCTGAAAGTTGTTAATAAAACCTCATGGTATAAATCAGTCTGCGTGCACCCAGAGCCTCCTTGAATATTTCTACATCTTAACGAAAGTACAACATCACTGATTAAACATGAAACCAAGAATGACTATATATGTAGTTCTGACTAAGCAAGATATGTTCAGCTAGTTGTCAGTCTCTTACTAGTTGTCAGTCTGGCAGCTCAAAGAAATGCACGTTAATCTTTTGATGGTGCAATCATTTGTGCTATTGTCTCCCTCCACCAAATACACTGGGTGGTCGAACTATGGCTGTGAAGTCAGCTTTGTTTTTTTGTAGTTGGCGAACATCACGAGGAAACCAAATGATTTGTCGCATATTATGGGGTCTGGGGAGGGCATTTATTGTTTGAGGTAATATTCTACTGACAGATGACCGAAATGTACGTAGCTGGTCTGGGCTGCATAGCTGGTTTTTCCCTACGGCCAAGTAGCATTGAGTTGTCACAACCTGGATGTCTTAGTGACTTTGGAGTCTTCTTAAGAACTCCTAATTATTTTCTCCTAAATCAGCAAGTTAGGAGCTAATTTTACCCTTAAGATGTTTTGTGAATACTGTTATGGAAATTCTTGAACTAATGTACATTTGAGAAATGTCTGCTTTACTATTATCTGGTTGACAGCCTTTTACGATGTTCCCCTACCCCCTTGACAGGAAACACTTAGTTCAGGAAAGATATGGTGGAGTGACAGCCCGCCCTTTGGGTAAAACCTATGTGACATAAGACAGTAGGGCAGTATCTTACCACACCCCTTTTCAATTGTAATAATTACTTTGACTGTTCTGTTTCCTCACAGATTTCTCACAAGCCTGTTATGATAAGCTTAGGACACATCTCGTTATTTGCAAATATAAAATAAACTGTTAATTATGCCAAGTGAATTTTGTCTCTGTACTTACTTCTATTAAGAGTTCCTATCTATGAAATTACCATCACACTTTGGGGGCTCATCCTTTGGTTACTTATTCTGATATCTCGACATCATGTCCTAGAAAGTCAACCCAGCACGGCCAGAGACTGGGTCTCTGGAGCCTAAATCCTTCCCCGATCGTAGGCTTGCTACGAGAAGGGTGAGAGAAAGGGCGCCAGGCTGAAGTGAGTTTTGGGATTGATCAGTGCAGGTACCCGGAGCCAAATTTTGAACTCAGGAGGTAAGGGACAATTGTGACAGAATTTGGGAAACTGAGCTTATGTCGCATGTCACAAATTTTCAGGAGTAAGAAAAAAAAACATGTTCTGGGACATTTTGTCTTTTTTGCAGAAATGCCTTCTTGAAGATGTGAACTTTAACGTGACTTAATAACAAACTAGTATTCGAAGTGTAAATGCGAATAAAAATTTTAACAAAAACCCTCGTTCAAAATACAGGACTTTTCCTTTCATTGGCTGATATAATGAAGGGGCTGGACATGTTGACATACTGAGCACTGATTGGTCTATGATATAAACAGCTTTTGTCATAACACGATTTCTTGGTCAATAAATCATTGTGATCCTGGGATTTTCAAAAATGGACAACTGCGATCCCAATGCTACACAGCTGTGAATCACATCGCTGCCCTGTGTTATCAACAAAGTTGTGAGATACTACTTTCTGGAGTACAATGATGCCATGACTTAGAAGATAAATCGGACGACGATGAGGAAATCCCAGACTTTGATACTTTAAAAAACTTTCTGGCAAAATGTAGGCATTTTATTGCAGTGCCAATGGTGGAAAGAAAAACGCTTGCTCCTCTTTTATAAAACAACTGTCCACGAATTACGTTTATAAGAAAAGGACAATCATGGCAGTTATGATAGCGACAATAAAAGATACGTAGATTATTAGAGTATTGAATGCCTTGAGTGTGAACGGTAGTGAAAAGACGTGTTGTAAACAACGTCAACAGACGCAAACAACAAAGGACGTATGTAACCAGATAATATATAATTTTTTTCAGTCTGTCGCGAAACATTCCTACCTGTATACGAGTAAGTGTAATGTTTGCTAAATAGCTACAGATAATCTCTTTCAAAAAGTAGTCTGATTCGTTTGTATTCCTAGTTATCCAGCTACTGACATTACTGTTAACGTTAGCTAGTGTAACGGGCGTGCCTTATCTTTAACAGTTTCATATTAGGCTGGATGCTGTTAGGGACATTTCTTTAACAATGTATTCTTACTGATTAAAGCAATTGAGTTCCATTGTTATAATTGGGAAAGGAATGTGAAAGTGGGGGATCTGGTATTTTGCATAGGGGGTATCATTGACTGGTATCGGCTGGTTATAAAGGTACTCATTTATCTGCGCATCTGTGTGACTCATTGGGGCATCTATTGTCTGTCCAGATGCTGTAAGAACTCTTAGAATTGAAGAAGTTACCTATGGGGGGAAGGAGAGTTTGTCATTTGTGTGAAGCTTAGGTTATAATAGAACAAAGGGAATGCGTCCTGTTGAATTGGGGGGATTGTGCAGGATTTGGTCACACCCCTTTTCTGTCCTTAAATACAGTTGATTGACCTGTATTAATTTAGAGACTATTCACTGTTACTTTGTAACCTGCGTACTCTCTCTTTGCAAGTATATTAAACCGTTTATTGTGCAATTGATTTCTCATGTCTTTCCTACCATTTTCATAGAACTGTTTGAACTTTAGAAATTGCCATCACATCCCCTGCTGATTTTGTACGTTTGCCCACTGACAAAGAAATGACCAGAGAACGGTGAGGAATCAGCCCAGAACTACACAGGAGGATTTTGTCAATGGTCTCAAGGCAGCTGGGACCACCAGTCACCAAGAAAACAATTGGTAACACACTACGCCATGAAGGACTGAAATCCAGGCCCATACAGATTTCTGAATGATTTAGAGAACTGGGTGAAAGGTCAGATGAGACCAAAATTGAGCTCTTCAACTCAACTTGCCGTGTTTGGAGGAGGAGGAATGACCCCAAGAACACCATCCCCACCGTCAAACATGGAGGTGGAAACATGATTTGGGGATGTTTTTCTGCTAAGGGGACAGGACAACTTCTCCGCATCAAAGGGACAATGGACGGGGCCATGTACTGTCAAATCTTGGGTGAGAACCTCCTTCCCTCAGCCAGGGCATTGCAAATGTGACGTGGATGGGTATTCCAGCATGACAATGACCCAAAACACACGGCCAAGGCAACAAAGGAGTGACTCAAGAAAAAGCACATTAAGCTCCTGGAGTGGCCTTGCCAGTCCCCAGACCTTGATCCCATAGAAAATCTATGGAGGGGGCTTAAGGTTCAAGTTGCCAAACGTCAGCCTTGAAACCTTAATGACTTGGAGAAAATCTGCAAAGAGGAGTGGGACAAAATCCCTCCTGATATGTGTGCAAAACTGGTGGCCAACTACAAGAAAAGTCTGACCTCTGTGATTGCCAACAATGGGTTTGCCACCAAGTACTAAGCCATGTTTTGCAAAGTGATCGAATACTTATTTCACTCAGTAAATGGAAATCAAATTTTTTTGTTATTATGTGTCTCACTGTTCAAATAAACCTACCATTGAAATTATAGCCTGATTATTTCTTTTTTAGAAAATGTAAAAAATCAGCAGGGGATAATCAGCCTTAAAGGGTTCTGACTTCTGATTTCTATCACACAAACCCTCACAGTATATGCTGCAGGCTTTTTCAAGGATGTGTTACTAATAGTAAGGCCCAATAGAAATAATTTATGGGAAGCAAAAAAGTCAACCAAACAATGAAGCCTTTATTTTAAGCATTTACTTGGATCCAATACTGTTACTTATCTTGCTTCTTCTAGGATGCATTGTTGCACTAGACTAGTGGAAAGATAATCTTATTGTAAATGTTAGTACAGAAGGAGTGTCTTCATTATTACCTACCCTCTGTGTGTATCAACCTGTAACAGCCTTTATGTCTATACTTGAACATATCACAGTGTAATATCCAAATACATTACTGCCAAATTACATTAAATAAATGTAAAAAGTGAAGGATCAGCTGCACATTAAATGAAGTAAGAAATTTTTAAAATGGTTTACAAAGACAAAGACAAAACCATAAAATAATGTTTTCTATCACAGTGCTAACAAGCAATATTTGTGAACATCAATTGAAACAAAATAAATCCCTCTAAATCATGCTTGTACATATAATGAAAGTACATATATATACAGTTCTAATAGTAAATGTTAGTAGCGGTTATTATCCTGCATTCTGATGTTACATCAAGCAAATACATTTTTTTACTTTTTTCAAATGAACACAATTAACTGCAAATTTATAATCCACTATACATATAACAACTACATTCAACTCAAATACAGAATTAGAGAAAATTATAATCTTATATTTTGCATGTCAATGACAAACAACATTTTAGCCAAGCACATCAACACTTTCTGGTCTTATGAATACATTGCTTAAATAACATACATACTTTCAAATAAAATAAGTTGTATACCAACAGAAGGCTGGTACTTCATTTGGAGTGATTTTTTTTTTTTAAGATGACCTATACGTTTATTTGTATAATATTAAATAATGTAATATGTATAGTTTAATAACAAAAAACTTCCTTCACATCATATGGGACATCTTAAAAACACGTTCCACTGTCATATACACAAAAGCTAAATAAACTTTTGGACCATCAAAAGCTTCCTAATTTTATATAAGGAATGCCAGTCAAAAACCAAAACTGCCTTTTTAAAGAAAAATACAAAAATAAATTATGTACCACTTAAAATAGAAATACAAATATAGAAAAAAGTAAATGCCAATGATTAAAATAATTTGAGCTGTTTCATGAAAAGATCTAAAGAAAGCTGTTTTATTATGGTTGCCATAGACAGGTAATACCAAGTAGCGCTATTTCAAACATCTAGTTGATATCACTATAATGACACCATATTGTAAGAGATTACCTTTTATTCACATGCATACTGTTTACATTGTGACAAAGCTGATAACCCTGAGATGTGAAGTGGTCAGACTTGTCACAAAAACAAAAAAGAAAAAATGTATGAACATATACCTTTATTACATACATAGCTAGTTTCTCAGACACAGATTAAGCCTAGTCCTATACCAAAATCTATGCTCAATATAGATTGTCTTTTAAAAGTGATTTTTTGTCCAGAAATAGGCTTAAAGCTGTGTTGAGAAAGCAGACCAGATTGTAATGATTAATCTTACAAAAAATATTCAAGATAAAATGATGCATCAAATATCACTGAGAATTGTTAGGATTAAGACATCCTTAACATTAAGAAATAAAGATTGTAATGGAATGTGATTTAAATGACCAATTAATCTGATTTTGAGTTACGAACGGAAGGGGCCATTCAGCTGAAATCAACATTATTACTGTACTTATTGAGCCTTTCCATGCAATGCACATTTCCATTCAACATTTAAAAGGAAAAAAATATATAATCTAGCAAAAAACATGGCTTTTATTGAAAGGCATTTTTTTTCTGCAAATACAACATTCTGAATTACAAGCTCCAAATAAAGAGCTTGTTGTTGAAGACCTACTAATCCAAATAAAGACTGCATGTAAATATACACTGTAAACCTGAATAAGTTAGCAGAACAAAACTTATTGCCTTTAAATATTTAAGTATATTTACTCAAAAGCCATTTGTCTGTGAAACTTAAATATTTGCAGTAACTCCTCCATGTACTTTTTGATTAGAAGTCAATTGAATGGCTAAAAAGTAAACTGAAATGTTTTCAGTTACTGAAACTTAAAATGCTAATTCTTCTAACTTGATAAAATTAAGTCAATATAAATAAAATTTTAAGTACAGTAACTGAGTATTTAATTATGGAAAAACTCAATGTGTATGTGTCCATCATACATATACTGAAACTTGAGGAAATTAAATAATTAAAATAAAGACAACTAATATAAAACCAAAAGGTTATGATTTAAATAACTCAAAACATTTTGGTTCTAATCTTAAAAGTTTTGTAACAACTGATTGCCTCAAAATAATTTTGTACTACACAAACTGTAAACCTCAATAGGTTCCCAGAATTTATTTTTAATTTTTATGAAACTTATAGAGAGTTCCAAATTTGAGTTGTATTTGCTTAAAGGAATTGAGTAATATACTAAGCCACACCTACAATATAATTTCCCAATATGCATTGCCTTTTCAAGTGAACTCTAGAGCTACCCATGACTATATTTGTTAATGACCGAGACATGGTTATTGAACATTTTCTTTGTATAATTTCACTTCCTTAACTGTTATAGAATAGTCATACATATCCCAAAAATCTGTAAGGCTTGCAACCCACCTCGCTCATTGATTATTAATTGCAGATGTTCTCAGATTCAGTGTGCCATGGTAAAAAAAAAAAAAAAAACTTTCAAGAAATTCCAAGATTTCCAAAATTAAATCTGAATTCTTTGCCAGAATCTTGCAAAACTACCCAGACATTATAGGCTTCCTAAAAAAAACACATAAATCCCATTGGAATTCAGCTGATGTTTTGACAGGAATAATTTCTTGTTGTAATTGCTACAATCATTTCAGTAGTGGGAGCCAAAATATTTGATTACTACATGATTGGATCACTTTAGAAAAAATATGTGTTTCATGATTGTGTAGCTAAAATCTATTATTCAGCAAAAATAGGATAAAACAATTCCAAAATTTCAACCTGAAGCAGAGCATGCTGGGAACTTTTGTAAAAGTCAGTAAAACATCAACGTTTGAAGTCATTAGGAACATTTCTTAAACTTTTAGTTACACTTGTAGAAAATACATTTTTGTAAGAAATACATTAGGGTTTACAGTGTACAAGAAACTTGAAGCACATTGTAACACATTTTTCACTTAATAGTCTGCATTATAATAATAGATGGATCAGTGTTTGCATATACTGCATGCTTCTTTGAATCATTGTAAAATCTGATGCTGTTTTATAAAGAAAAAATTGTGAATCTTTACAACCAACTCATATACAGAGTATTACACAGCATCTCATATTCATTTGAAGCTATAATGTATGTACATGCTATTTTAACACCCATACATATTAACATTCAATTAATTAAAAAGTGTGCATAGGTGTGCATTATACTTATAATAATTTTCTAAAGATTTCCATTCCACAATTAACACCTTACATTTCTGATAAAGGAATGAATAACAAAAGCTTGAGGCACCAAAGGCTATTATACAAAGAAAAAACAGCAAGTAAAGTACAGCTTTAAAGAAAAAGAAAGAATTCCATTGACCCTCTTAACCTTGTTACTGTAACACTGTTGCAGGCTGACTCTTGCCTTGCTCTCAATGGAAATAAGTAATAAGCAGGAGAGATGATTTGAGTTTGCCAAAGTCCACTGTCTTCTCTTCTTGAAAAGGATCCCAAACATGCTTGTTCAATCCAAAGTCCTTGTCAGAACACCAAACTTATGTTTGGCTCTACACGCTGTAATGAGCTCCAGCAGAGAGTGGTCCCTTGCTACAGACCATTTCAGATCTCACCCGAATTAAAGAAAAAACATTACTTCACTTCCAAGGCAAGAACTTTTTCAAGCCACCAGCCAAGGTGTGATTCCCTTTGGACCATTGAAAGAAAAAGGAACAAATAAAACCAGAAATTTAGAGCTCTAAGATTCCTTTTTTAATTAGATAACATTGACCACCAGTTAGTATTCAGCTGAAGCCATAAAATTCGACCACACAACAATCAAATATTTATATTATTCACAAAGTATAAATAGCGTTTGGAACAGTCCTTATGCTTTTGGGGAGTTGGGATGGGTGTTTGGATGCAGTCTTTAAGATAGTAGGGTGGCATGAATGGATTGTGAGCTCGAGAGCTAGAGCATATAAATGCCAGTCCAGATCCCACCAATGCCTTCTTATGTTCTGATTTAAAAATAAGTTTTTCCAGCCCCCTTACTCTCTTTGAATCTGATTAAGGAATGATATACCAATCTTTGCCAAAACACACTAGTCATGCACTGTTTGTATGAAAGTTCTGCTGCTTGCTAAGTATCTGGACTCCACAATGAGTTACAAGCGTTCCACACAGCAAGGTGAGTAGAAGCTAGGAGTGATAGACATTTGCTCTTTTTTCCATTGTATGCATACAGTAGATTTCTTTATTTTATAATTCCAATAAAAAATAAAAAATAATATGTATAAATACCAAAAAAAGCATTATTTACAAACTCAATGCTTTTTTGGGTTAGAATAAATCACTGCAAGAAAAACACAACAAAGAGAGAATCATAATGAGATTAGTTAGGAGAAAGACATATTTTTTTAGGCCTAAACAATTTACATATTTCCTACACCACAAATGATGTGAGTTGACAAACATTAAACACATGCATATTGTAAAGTCTTACAACAAAAATCCACACTCAAAATTCACTATGGGTGTGTTTGAGCTTCCATATACACTGTGATTTAATGGGATTTACATAACAGCAATAACGCTTACCTTTTGCCAACAACCAGGCATTGGTAGTCCATCTGGGCCCTAGTAAGGTGAAGAAATGACTAGTTAGTGACACAAACTTGGGAAAGAAACAAACATAATGTATATTTTCTGCTTGGTCTCTATAAGTGTGGGTTTTCATTTAGAAAGTTTTTTCTTTCGTTTTGTTCATCTGGTCAGTAAACAAAATGCTGCTAGATCAAATCCTGAGCCCACTTGACTGTTGATAAGTCTGTTGTTTTGTCTTCGAGCAAGACCCTATTTCTTTGTTATGTCAAATGAGGAAGCCAAATCTTGTTGGGACCTGGTGTACAAACGGTCAAATATTCCCTTTTCTGAAGTCCTATAATTGGGATATCCCAATGATGTAAATTCCCTGGTTCACAGAAACGGGGCTTTTATGGAAGAGAGAGGAAGAAATGAACACTACTTCAATAACAGTTTAGATGTCCAACATCAAACCAGCCTTTTTCATCGAAAGGCTTATACTAATAATAATTAATATTAATTATTATTTATAATAATATACAGTGGATATTAAAAGTCTACACACCCCTGTTAAAATGCCAGGTTTTTGTGATGTAAAAGAATGAGACAAAGATAAATCATATCAGAACTTTTTCCACTTTTAATGTGACCTATAATGTATAAAATTCAATTGAAAAACAAACTGAAATCTTCGAGGGGGAAAAATGAAAAATAAAAAACTTTCCTGGTTGCATAAGTGTGCATGGGGATATAACTGGGGATGTGGCTGTGTTCAGAATTAACCAAACACATTCAAACTCATGTTAAATAGAAGTCATTACACATCTGCCATCATTTAAAGTGACCCTGATTAATCACAAATAAAGTGTGCGTGCCACCCCCCCCGACGTGGTATTCGGCGTGCGTCATCGCCGGCCTTCTAGTCACACCGCTCCTCCTCCCATGGCACTGTCATGTCTTGTTATTGCACACACCTGGTGTCCATTCCCTCATTAGGTTGCCTTTATTAGTTCCTGTGTTTCTGGGTGTCTTTGTGTGGTATTGTTTGATGTATTGTACTGTGCGAGCTACAGAACGCCTTATCTGTTTATTTTGCGCTTTGACGCTTCCTTTCTTTTGGAGACTGTGTACAGATAGTGTTCAGTTGTTTTCCTGGAACTGGGATTATTCTTTTTACTTCTATAAAGTAATTGAGTACTACAACTCCTGCGTTTGGCTCCTTCTCTCTGCACACCACAACATCATTACAGAAGGATTTTCCTGACATTTTCTTAGTTGCATCTCAGAGCAAAACCCATGGAACCCAGAGCTTCCAAAGAATCAGAGGGATCACATTATTGAAAGATATCAGTCAGGAGAAGGGTACAAAATAATTTCCAAAGCATTAGATATACCATGGAACACAGTGAAGACAGTCATCCTTCCAAGAAGCCTACAGCAACATTAAATGATTGCAGGAATTTCTGGCAAGTACTAGCTGTGTGCTACATCTGACAACAATCTCCTGTATTCTTCATATGAATGAGGCTATGGGGTAGGGTGCCAAGATTGAAGAAAAACATCCAAGCCCGGCTGAAGTTGGCGCAAAAACAACGCTGCACATCACCCAAAGAACACCATACCCACAGTGAAGCATGGTGGTGGCAGCATCATGCTTTGGTGCTGTTTTTATTCTGCTGGAACCGGGGACTTAGTCATGGTGGGGGAAATTATGAACAGTTCCAAATACCAGGCTATTTTGGCACAAACCTTCAGGCATCTGTTAGAAAGCTGAAGATGAAGAGGAAGTTCACCTCTCAGCATGACAACGACCCAAAGCACACATCCAAATCCACAAAAGCATGGCTTCACCAGAAGAAGATTAAAGTTGTGGAATGGCCCAGCCAGAGCCCAGACCAGAATCCAATTGAACATTTGTGGGGTGATCTGAAGAGGGTTGTGCACAGGAGATGTCCTCGCAATCTGACAGATTTGGAGCACTTTTGCACAGAAAAGTGGGCTAATAGACTCCTACACAAAAAGACTAAGTGCTGTAATAAAATCAAAAGGTGCTTCAACAAAGTATTAGTTCAAGGGTGTGCACACTTATGCAACCAGGTTATTGTGAGTTTTCTATTTTTCATTTTTCCCCCTCAAAGATTTCAGTTTGTTGTTCAATTGAATTGTTCACATTATAGGTCACATTAAAGGTGGAAAATGTTCTGACATGATATATTTTGAGACCCTGGGGAAGACCTAGGACACGCTGGAGGGACTATGTCTCCCGGTTGGCCTGGGAACGCCTCGGTGTCCCCCTGGAAGAGCTGGAGGAAGTGTCTGGGGAGAGGGAAGTCTGGGCATCCCTGCTTAGACTGCTGCCCCCGCGACCCGGACCCGAATAAGCAGAAGATGATGGATGGATGGATGATATATTTTGGTCTCATTCTTTTACATCACAAAAACCTGGCATTTTAACAGGGGTGAGTAGACTTTTTATATCCACTGTATGTCTCTTAAAAACAGAAGTTATGTTTTATTTAATCTTCCTTTGATTCAGTTATTGCATGTTTAACTGTCAATTAAAATGAAAATGGACATTGGATGAAATGTTCAATCATGTTTGAACCAATTTCAATGAAAGTACACTAATGCAGATTACATCAAATTATTCTCATCATGCAATCAGTTTTATATTTGTTCAAAGTTTATCCAAAGTTGTGAATTGTCAATCTTTGTACATATATGTAGGTGAAATGTATACATGTGAAATGGCACAAAATGTTAAATATATCAACACTCTCATTCTGAGATGCATACCAAGTACAATAAAAGTACACTCAAATAAATTCTTAAAGAACAATTGGCTCAAAAGCAATCTAAAGTTTCATGCATTGCACAACATTCCTTAACAACAACAAGACAATAACACTTCTCCCTGAAACCAAGAATTACCAAGAATTACAATCATGAGTTGCAACTGGCATTGAAAATGTCTCTCCCTTGATCTCAGTGTGCCCAATTGGTACAAATACAGAAGGGACAAAGGTGGTTAAAGGTCGGACATGTCAGATCCATGCTGCTATTGCACTATTGCACAGAGTGTCATTGTTAAAGTTTAGGACGTTGGGATGTTAAAGGATATTTTGAAGTCAATTTTGGGAATGATAATTAAAGGCAAGAGTTCCTGTACACTTATAAGTAGGAAGGGGGGGGGGGTTAAAAGGATGAAACCAAAAGGAGAATATCAACTGCTTGTGCACATTTGAACACAGTTGGATTCAATTGGAGATGTACTATAATCTGATCAATATGTATCAAAGGGCTGCTTGCAGTCAGATGATTAGTCAGGAAGAAGTGTGTAGTGTTGTAGTAACCAAAACAGGTGATTTGTAGTATGTCCTAGTGGTTATTTGAAGTGGGAGTTGGTGGATGGTTCCAATTCTCATGCAGAAGCCATGCATGGGTAAGGAAAACAATATTGCAAAGCTGAAAATATATTTAAATATAATTTCATTTACTGTATTACATCATTGGAACAAGTCAACCTTAATTAGTATTTTGTTAGCAAATAAGTACATTTAATTCCTTTTAAACAATGTTCATTTGAAAGGTAAAACTTTCCGATAAGGGCACAAACGAGCATTAATGAATGCAGTAGTTGACATGAACAAATGATGAAAGAATACATGAACAAACCATTATGGAATGATTTCTATTACTTTATTAATGTTTTATAAATACATGAACATCG
Organism: Esox lucius; assembly: GCF_011004845.1. Taxonomy (NCBI): domain Eukaryota; kingdom Metazoa; phylum Chordata; class Actinopteri; order Esociformes; family Esocidae; genus Esox; species Esox lucius. Next base: position 29,468,240 of record NC_047592.1, on the reverse strand, counting down.
TTTGTAATGTTGATTGTTGATACAGCACAACTCATGTAGCTACATGACGTTGTTTGCATGAATAGGCTAAATAATATAAGACCGTTTCATATATTAATAAGACTACAGTGGGGTAACCATTATTACTAAGGTAGGTTAAATAATGACAGTTTAACAATAAATGTAATCAAATTAACCTTAATTAATTAATGTTAGGTATTAGCAGTGGCTAATATATTATCAGCCCTGAGAAGGGGTTACTGTATCATCAGGTATAACAGGGATAACTGAATCATCAGGTATACCAGATAATACAGTAGCCACTGCTATACCTGATGATACAGTAACGACTTCAGTACCTGATGATACAGCAACCAATAATTTGTAAAAATAAATTTGTACATTAGCTTACCTTAGTAATAATGGTTACCCCACTGTAATCATACTGTACTAACAAATTGGATTGTCTTATAGTTTATATTATTTAGCCTATTCATGCAAACAACTACATGTAGCAACATTAGTTCATTTCTAGTAAAAACTGTTTGTTCATACAAACAAGTACATAAATTAATGTCCTGTATCAACATGAACAATCATTTGTAATATATTAATAAACTAATGGCGATATGTTTATGACTTTGTTCATTATTAATTTGTTAACTACTGCATTTGTTAATGTTAATTTAAGTACCCATATCGTAAAGTGTAACCAAAAGTTTTTTAAGAACATTATTCCAAATTAGATATGTTTCAGTATACTTTAATATTTTACAATTTATGTTTGAGACTGGCTCCTCAATGGCTGTTTGGTCAGTGGCAAAGGTCAGTAATGGTCAGTAGCATGCATGGGAGAGGTTGGAAGAAAAGAGAAATACTGTACCAATTGGCATGGGGCATCCAGCCCATCCAGACCAGGCTGCCCTGGCTCTCCCTTATCACCCTTAAAGCCCCGGAACCCCTGCCGTAAAGATGACCTGGGAATGTTACTGGGAGAGATGTGGACGAAACACCCCATGCATCCCCTGCTTTGGGGGATACAGTGAAGGAGAAGGAGCCACCCTGTGACCTACAGATATCGGTATCCAGCCCATCCTCTAATAATTTACTTAATGTAAATTCTGGACCTTTTCTCATGCCATAAGACTTACCATTATTACTTCATATCAATTTATTTTGTGATATAATTAGTATTTTTCACAGCTGTTGGGCACCAAGTCCACTGGGGGGCTCCTCCTTTTTCAGGGTCTGCAGTCGTACATTGCTCTTAGCTTGAACATACCAATGGGCAGGGTGCATCTAATCCAGGGGCACCCTGTTCTCCTTTCTCCCCCTTAGGCCCTTTTTTCCCCTTCTTTCCCTTCTCCCCCTGTGGATACAATGGTTTGGTCAGGTCATAAAAAAATTCTGCTCACAGATGATGAACGGTGAATATTTGAGCACAACGAGAATGACCATATGTGGTTATTTCCTTCTTTATATTTAGATATACAGCTCTGGAAAAAATTACTGCACCTTTTTTTTTCCTTTCCAAAAAAGTTGAAAAGGAAAGTTTTGAGTGAGAAACAGAAGAGTTCAATTAGCAGTGGTCTCTTAACAGAAGCGTTCAATTTGCAGTGGTCTCTTAACAGAAGCGTTCAATTTGCAGTGGTCTCTTAACAGAAGCGTTCAATTTGCAGTGGTCTCTTATACACTCACCTAAAGGATTATTAGAAACCCCTGTTCAATTTCTCATTAATGCAATTAACTAATCAACCAATCACATGGCAGTTGCTTCAATGCATTTAGGGGTGTGGTCCTGGTCAAGACAATCTCCTGAACTCCAAACTGAATGTCAGAATGGGAAAGAAAGGTGATTTAAGCAATTTTGAGCGTGGTTGTTGGTGCCAGACGGGCCGGTCTGAGTATTTCACAAATAATTTACAAAGAATGGTGTGAAAAGGGAAAAACATCCAGTATGCGGCAGTCCTGTGGGCGAAAATGCCTTGTTGATGCTAGAGGTCAGAGGAGAATGGGCCGACTGATTCAAGCTGATAGAAGAGCAACTTTGACTGAAATAACCACTCGTTACAACCGAGGTATGCAGCAAAGCATTTGTGAAGCCACAACACGCACAACCTTGAGGTGGATGGGCTACAACAGCAGGAGACCCCACCGGGTACCACTCATCTCAACTACAAATAGGAAAAAGAGGCTACAATTTGCACGAGCTCACCAAAATTGGACAGTTGAAGACTGGAAGAATGTTGCCTGGTCTGATGAGTCTCGATTTCTGTTGAGACATTCAGATGGTAGAGTCAGAATTTGACGTAAACAGAATGAGAACATGGATCCATCATGCCTTGTTACCACTGTGCAGGCTGCTGGTGGTGGTGTAATGGTGTGGGGGATGTTTTCTTGGCACACTTTAGGCCTCTTAGTGCCAATTGGGCATTGTTTAAATGCCACGGCAGGATAATGCACCATGTCACAAAGCTTGAATCATTTCAATTTGGTTTCTTGAACATGACAATGAGTTCACTGTACTGGAATGGCCCCAACAGTCACCAGATCTCAACCCAATAGAGCATCTTTGGGATGTGGTGGAAAGGGAGCTTCGTGCCCTGGATGTGCATCCCACAAATCTCCATCAACTGCAAGATGCTATAAAGATGCCTATAAATATGGGCCAACATTTCTAAAGAATGCTTTCAGCTCCTTGTTGAATCAATGCCACGTAGAATTAAGGCAGTTCTGAAGGCGAAAGGGGGTCAAACACAGTATTAGTATGGTGTTCCTAATAATCCTTTAGGTGAGTGTATATACGTGTTCTGAGAAATGAAGGCTATTTCATGCAAGAAATTGCCAAGAAACTGAAGATCTCATACAATGCTTTGTAGTACTCCCTTTACAGAATGGCAAAAACTGTATCTAACCAGAAAAGAAAGATGAGTGGGAGGCCCCAGTGCACAACTGAGCAAGAGGACAAATCTATGAACACAAAAAATAAACATTAAAATCCCACAAATATCAAAGATTCACGAATATATGAAAAGCATTTGTGGAGCTCAGTTCTGCAAATTTAAATTCTACCCGTACAGATTGCCTTTTTCACACAAATATTTTGAGACAAACTTTCCACCAGTCTATGGGAAATCAACTCTTATCACTCAGGTATTTTCAGATAGCACATGATGTGATGTCTCTCATTTTAGTGTAGGACCATGCCGTCTTACTATGAAACTTTTTAGATGTAGGCTTTATAATCAACGATAAGTAACATCCATTCGTTATTTTCTATTGCTATTAAACTTAATTTTGACTGGTTATTTACTTCTCTATCTGCAGACAGCTTTTATAGTATGTTTCAGATCAATTTGAGCACATCTGGGACCTTGTCCAATTCGCTTGGCTCTTACAGTACTGTTACATGCATCCTTAAATGTCATGTGTAAGAGTTTTAAAGATAACAGTTTGCCTATGTTATATATATATATATATATATATATATATATATATATACACATGTATATACACACATGTATATATACACACATATACATATATATATATATATATATATATACATACATACATATACATACATATATATACATATATATATATATATATATATATATATATATATATATATATATATATATATATATATACAGCTCTGGAAAAAATTAAGAGGCCACGGCAAAATGATCAGTTTCTCTGGTTTTACTATTCATAGATATGTGTTTGAGTAAAATGAACAGTTTTGGTTTATTCTATAAACTACTGACAACATTACTCCCAAATTCCAAATAAAAATATTGGCTCCTAGGGGTAGGGCTGAAGTAGTGCAAAGCTAGAAAAAAGCCCTTCATCAATGAGATGCAAAGAAGAACCAGGTTGAAGTTTGTAAAAGACCATAAGGATTGGACCATAGAGGAATGGAGTAAGGTCATCTTCTCTGACAAGTTACATTTTCAGCTTTGCCCAACACCTGGTCGTCTAATGGTTAGACAGAGACATGGAGATGCCTATAAGCCACAATGTCTTGTACACACTGTGAAATTTGGTGGAGGATCGGTGATGATCTGGGGATGATTCAGCAAGGCTGGAATTGGCCAGACTTGTCTTTGTGAAGGACGCATGAATCAAGCCAAATACAAGGTTATCTTGGAAGAACACTTGCTTCCTTTTGCTTTGACATTGTTCCCCAACTCTGAGAATTGGTTTTTCCAGCAGGACAATGCTCCTTGCCACACAGCCAGGTCAATCAAGTTGTGGATGGAGGACCACCAGATCAAGACCCTGTTATGGCCAGCCCAATCTCCAGACCTGAACCCCATTGAAAACCTCTGGAATTTGATCTAATTAAGATGAGCTAATTAAAATGTTGTGCCAGGAGTGGCATAAAGTCACCCAACAGCCATGTGACAGACTGGCATGCCAAGACTCATGAAAGCTGTGATACAAAATCAGGGTTATTCCACCAAATATTGATTTCTGAACTCTTCCTAAGTTAAAAAACATAGTATTTTGTTGTTGAAAAATTTATATGAATTTATTTTCTTTGCATTATTTGAGGTCTGAAAACAATGCATATTTTCTTGGTTATTTTGACCAGTTGTTGTTTTCTACAAATAAATACTCTAAATGATAATATTTTTATTTGGAATTTGGGTGTAAGTTGTCAGTAGTTTATAGAATAAAACAAAAATGTTCATTTTATTCAAAAACATACCTATGAACAGTAAAACCAGAGAAACTGATCATTTGCAGTGGTCTCTTAATTTTTTCCAGAGCTGTATATAATATAAAGCTCTAGAAAAAAAAGTTGAAAAGGAAGGTTTTGAGTGAGGAACAGAAGGGGTTAAAATTAAGAGATCACTGCAAATTGAACACTTCTGTTCCTCACTTAAAACTTTCCTTTTTTGGAAAGGAAAGAAAAAGGTGCAGTGGTCTCTTAATTTTTCCTGGAGCTGTATATTGTATGTATATATACAGTGGGGAGAACAAGTATTTGATACCCTGCCAATTTTGCAGGTTTTCCCACTAACAAAGCATGTAGTAGTCTGTAATTCTTATCATAGGTACTCTTCAACTGTGAGTGACCGAATCTAAAACAAAAATCCAATTGTATGATTTTCAAGTAATTAATTAGCATTTTATTGCATGACATAAGTATTTGATCCATCAGAAAAGCAGAACTTAATATTTGGTACAGAAACCTTTGTTTGCAATTACAGTGATCATACGCTTCCTGTAGGGATTTTGGCCCACACCTCCATACAGACCTTCTCCAGATCCTTCAGGTTTTGGGGCTGTCGCTGGGCAATACAGACTTTCAGCTCCCTCCAAAGATTTTCTATTGGGTTCAGGTCTGGAGACTGGCTAGACCACTCCAGGACCTTGAGATGCTTCTTACGGAGCCACTCCTTAGTTGCCCTGGCTGTGTGTTTCGGGTCGTTGTCATGCTGGAAGACCCAGCCCCAACCCATCTTCAATGCTCTTACTGATCACGCGATACATGTCCCCATCCATCCTCCCCTCTATGGTGCAGTCGTCCTGGCCCCTTTGCAGAAAAGCATCCCCAAAGAATGATGTTTCCACCTCCATGCTTCACGGGATGGTATTCTTGGGGTTGCACTCACTCTTTTTCTTCCTCCAAACATGGCGAGTGGAGTTTAGACCAAAAAGCTCTATTTTTGTCTCATCAGACCACATGACCTTCTCCCATTCCTCCTCTGGATCATCCAGATGGTCATTGGCAAACTTCAGACGGGCCTGGACATGCGCTGGCTTGAGCAGGGGAACCTTGTTTGCGCTGCAGGATTTTAATCCATGACGGCGTAGTGTGTTACTAATGGTTTTCTTTGAGACTGTGGTCCCAGCTCTCTTCAGGTAATTGATCAGGTCCTGCCGTGTAGTTCTGGGCTGATCCCTCACATTCCTCATGATCATTGATGCCCCACGAGGTGAGATCTTGCATGGAGCCCCAGAGGGAGATTGACCGTCATCTTGAACTTCTTCCATTTTCTAATAATTGCGCCAACAGTGGTTGCCTTCTCACCAAGCTGCTTGCCTATTGTCCTGTAGCCCATCCCAGCCTTGTGCACGTCTACAATTTTATCCCTGATGTCCATACACAGCTCTCTGGTCTTGGCCATTGTGGAGAGGTTGGAGTCTGTTTGATTGAGTGTGTGGACAGGTGTCTTTTATACAGGTAACGAGTTCAAACAGGTGCAGTTAATACAGGTAATGAGTGGAGAACAGGAGGGCATCTTAAAGAAAAACTAACAGGTCTGTGAGAGCCGCAATTCTTACTGGTTGGTAGGTGATCAAATACTTATGTCATGCAATAAAATGCAAATTAATTACTTAAAAGTCATACAATGTGATTTTCTGGATCTTTGTTTTAGATTCCGTCTCTCACAATTGAAGTGTACCTATGATACAAATTACAGACCTCTACTTTATAAGTAGGAAAACCTGCAAAATTGGCAGTGTATCAAATACTTGTTCTCCCCACTGTACATATACAGGTGCTGGTCATAAAATTTGAATATCATCAAAAAGTTGATTCATTTCAGTAATTCCATTCAAAAAGTGAAACGTGTATATTATATTCATTCATTACACACGCTGATATATTTCAAATGTTTATTTCTTTTAATTGTGGTGATTATAACTGACAACTAAGGAAAATAACAAATTCTATATCTCAGAAAATTTGAATATTTTTAGAAATGTTGGCCAACTGAAAAGTATGAACATGAAAAGTATGAGCATGTACAGCACTCAATACTTAGTTGGGGTTCCTTTTGTCTGAATTACTGCAGCAATGCGGCATGGCATGGAGTCGATCAGTCTGTGGCACTACTCAGGTGTTATGAGAGCCCAGGTTGCTCTGATAGTGGCCTTCAGCTCTTCTGCATTGTTGGGTCTGGCGTATCGCATCTTCCTCTTCACAATACCCCATAGATTTTCTATAGGGTTAAGGTCAGGCGAGTTTGCTGGCCAATTAAGAACAGGGATACCATGGTCCTTACTGAAATAAATCTGCATCTCCATAAAGTTGGTCAGCAGCAGGAAGCATGAAGTGCTCTAAAACTTCCTGGTAGACGGCTGCGTTGACCTTTGACCTCAGAAAACACAGTAGACCAACACCAGCAGATGACATGGCAACCCAAACCATCACTGACTGCGGAAACTTTACACTGGACTTCAAGCAACGTGGATTCTGTGCCTCTCCTCTCTTCCTCCAGACTCTGGGACCTTGATTTCCAAAGGAAATACTTTCATCAGAGAACACAACTTTGGACCACTCAGCAGCAGTCCAGTCCTTTTTGTCTTTAACCCAAGCGAAACGCTTCTGACGCTGTGTCTTGTTCAGGAGTGGCTTGACACAAGGAATGCAACAGCTGAAACCCATGTCTTGCATATGTCTGTGCGTGGTGGTTCTTGAAGCCCGGACTCCAGCTGCTATCCACTCTTTGTGAATCTCCCCCACATTTTTCAATGGGTTTTGTTTCACAATCCTCTCCAGGGTGCGGTTATCCCTATTGCTTGTACACTTTTTTCACCCACATCTTTTCCTTCCCTTCGCCTCTCTATTAATGTGCTTGCACACAGAGCTCTGTGAACAGCCAGCCTCTTTAGCTATGACCTTTTGTGTCTTCCCCTCCTTGTGCAAGGTGTCAATGGTCGTCTTTTGGACAGCTGTCAAGTCAGCAGTCTTCCCCATGATTGTGTGACCTATAGAACTAGACTGAGAGACCATTTAAAGGCCTTTGCCGGTGTTTTGGGTTAATTAGCTGATTAGAGTGTGGCACCAGGTGTCTTCAATATTGAACCTTTTCACAATATTCAAATTTTCTGAGATACTGAATTTGTGGTTTTCATTAGTTGTCAGTTACAATCATCAAAATTAAAATAAATAAACACTTGAAATATATCAGTCTGTGTGGAATGAATGTACAAATTATACAAGTTTCACTTTTTGAATGGAATTACTAAAAAATAAATCAACTTTTTGATGATATTCACATTTTATGACCAGCACCTGTATACTTTGTGCCAATATATTGAAAATAAAGAGCACTGTAAAAGTGCTTTTGGCAACAATCATAACTTTGAGTCTTCTTTTGGGTATGCCTTTACCAGCTTTGCACAGCTGGGTTCTGGGCAGTTTCTCCCATTCTGGCAGTTGTCAAAACTTTCCCTGTAGATCCTCTCAATCCGTGTAATTCCAGTAATGTCTTGGTTGTGTCATTCGGGTGGTTGAAAAATGCATTTTCACCCCTTTCTGAGATCCTGTGCAATTTCTATCAGGATTTCTTCAAGGACTTTTCTCTATTTGCTTCTTTCATCTTTCTATCACTCCTGACTAGCATCCCCATAGTCTATCCACCTTTCTTCACCGTTAGGATGGTTTTAGCCAGATGATGAGAGGTACAGTACCTTGTTTTCGCCAGATGTAGCGCTTGATATTCAGGGCAAATTATTCAGTTTTGGTCTCATCAGACCAGAGAGTGTTTTTCTTCATGTTCTCAGAGTGCCTCAGATGGCCTATCATTTCCTCAGGAATTGCTTCTGTATAGCCACTCTAACTTGAAGGCCTTGAAAAAATTCATGGCTTGCTTTTTTCTTTTACAGACATGTGTGAGCCTTTCTAAATCATGTCTAATAAAATTAATTGGGACTACAATTGAGTTCTAGAAACATCTCAAGGATACTCCAACATCACAGGATCTGAGCTCAATTTGGAGTGTCATGGCAAAGGCTCTGAGTACTTGATATATCCGTTTTTATTTTTCAATAAATTGGCACAAATTTCCAAAAATGTGTCATTGCCTTGTCATTATAGGGTATTGTGTGTCAATGAATGGCAAAAAATATAATGTAATTATTTATTAATTAAGTCTATAACACAACACAATGTGGAGATAAGAGGTCTGAATATTTTCCAAAGGCACATTTACATATGTATTCATATACACATATACAAACATTACCGGCCAAAGGTTTGGACACACCCACTCATTCAAAGGTATTTTTAAATGAGTAGGTGAGAGTGCAAAGCTGTCAGGCCAATATATTGGAAAGCTGTCATCAAGGCAAAGGGTGGCTACTTTGAAGAATCTACAATATGAAATGTATTTTGATCTGTTTGTCTTCATTATTAATCTACAATGTAAAATAGTAAAACTAAAGAAATTCCCTTGAATGAGTAGGTTTGTCCAAACCTTTGACTGGTACTGTATAAATACAGACGGGTGACAAATTAAAGGAAAAACCAACATAGTGTTTTAGTAACGGGTAGAGCCACCACAAGCTGCTTTGGGCTGTCTAACACGTTGGTCCAAAATCTCCCATAGATTGAGATCTGGCAACAGCTAAGGCCATAGCATTTTATTCACATTATGTTCATAGACATAAAACCATTAATTGACCCCTCATGCCCTGTGGGTTGGGGCATTGATATCATGGGGGATAGAGGGACCATGCCCATCAGGATAGAAATGTTTTACTTAGGATAAAGGTGACCCTTCCCTCTAAGGGGACTAGTTGACCTCAATCATGCTAGGAAAATGCCCTCCAAAGAATAACAAAGCCTCCAGTCCCCTTCACTGTAGGGATCAATCATTCAGGTCTGTACCGTTACCTTGGTGTACGCTACACATGCACTCACCCATTTGTTAAGAATATGGTGAAGGATGGCTTATCGGACTATATCTTCTATGGTGATGCCTATTATGCTTGCAAGGCTGAAATCTCAAATGTGTATTTGTCTTTGTAATGAAAGTTTGATGCACTGCAACCCTCGAATACAATTTTGATTAGGGCCCCCAAAAAGACTACAGCCAGACCTGCTCTCAGGAATTACGGTGAAGGCTACAGTCTACCTGTCACAGGAAGCATCTGTTTTGGTAATTTTCCTCCACGCATTTAGGTTATTCGTTTAATGTGTCACTCATCTGTATACAGTGCTGCATGAAAGTGTGTGAACATGACAAGGATGGTCATTATTTTAGTATAAAATAAAATAAACTAATAAAATGCTTAACCCCAATTTCTAATAAAGCCTTTCCAAATACAGGTTATAAACAAAAATATCTGAAATACTTTTGTTGTTTATTTAATATAAGTAGTTTATTTTACAAAAATAAACCTCTGTGAGGTTTGAGGGGTGTTTTACATGTAGTGCCCGCTTCACGTTCTGCCACATCTTGATTGCATTAAGGTCAGGACTTTGACTTAGCCGATCCAAAACACAAATCTTCTTTCTCCTGAGCCATTCTTTGGTAGATTTCTTAAATGCTATGGGTGATTGTCTTGTTTTAAGACCTATTTATGAACGAGCTTTAGCTTCTTGACTGATGGCCTGATGTTCTGTTGAACAGTCTTCTGGTATACTGTATGTCAAAATTCATGGTTCCATTATTGATGTGCAGTCGACCAGGTCCTGAATGGGAAAAGCAGATCCAGATCTTGACATTCCTACCACCATTCTCGATTGTTGGAATTAGTTTATTTTGGTGGTTGGCAGTTTCGGATTTTCGCCAAACATCTTTCCAGAGAATGGACTTCCAGAAACCTTCAGGTTTGAACAGGTGGTCATTGGCAATGTTATGACTGCAGAGGATTCTTCCTAGTAACCCACCCATGAATGCCATTTTGATTCAGTGTTCTTATTGTTCAAACATGCACAGTAACCTTGAGAAGCAGCAAAGGTCTACAAATTTACATATATTATGTTTGGGTTGGCATGTTCCTAATATATAATTTTTCTTGAGGTTCTTGGGGATATTTTGAAAGGGCCTACACTAGGCAAAAATTGCTGTCATGTTACAATGCTCTCCATTTGTAAATTATTTACCTCACTGTCGACTGATGGATCTCCCAAATCTTTATGAGATGGTTGTACAGCCTTCCCCAGACTGTGCTCTAATTACCCTCTTCCTTGATGTCCTTGGAGATCTACTTTCCTCTCGGCATGTTGTGTTTTGCATTCAACTGTAGGGGTAACACTAACCTGACCAAGTTTCTTGTGTCTATTCATCAGAATCCCGCCCACACACTTTCCTAAAGGTCCCTCCTTTGATCGGTTCATTTGGTACCCAATTATTTACCCACATGATTCTACTTACCTACTTGATTTAACCAATGCAAGTTGGGGTTTACTCTGCACCTGCACAAGCTATTCTTAAATTTTTCTACGACACTTTCTTCTAAACAACATAGTGAATTGCTATTAATCTGTTACTAAATATACTAAAATAATTTTATTGCACATGGGGTTCACAAACTTTCAAGCATTGTGTGTATATATATATATATATATATATATATATATATATATATATATTCATATATACAGTATCTCACAAAAGTGAGTACACTCCTCACATTTTTTAAATATATTTTATATCTTTTCATGTGACAACACTGAAGAAATGACACTTTGCTACAAAAAGTAGTGTGTACAGCTTGTATTACAGTGTACATATGCTGTCCCCTCAAAATAACACAACACACAGCCGTTAATGTCTAAACGGCTGGCAACAAAAGTGAGTACACCTCTAAGTGAACATGTCCAAACTGAACCCAACGTGTAAATATTTTGTGTGACCACCATTATTTTCCAGCACTGCCTTAACCCTCTTGGACATGGAGTTCACCAGAGCCTCACAGGTTGCCACTGGAGTCCTCGTCCACTCCTCTGTGACAACATCACAGATCTGGTGGATGTTAGAGAACTTGTGCTCCTTGGCCAGGCCATCACATTTTCCCTGAGCTTCTTTAGCAAGGCAGTGGTCGTCTTGGAGTTGTGTTTGGGGTCATTATCATGATGGAATACTGCCATGCGGCCAGCCCAGTCTCCGAAGGGAGGGGATCATGCTCTGCTTCAGTATGTCACAGTGGCATTCATGGTTCCCTCAATGAACTGTGCCAGCAGCACTCATGCAGCCCCATACCATGACACTCCCACTGTAGGCAAGACACACTTGTCTTTGTACTCCTCACGCACATTACACAATCTGAACCATCATCAATCATCAAACCACAAGACATGGTTCCAGTAATCCATGTCCTTAGTCTGCTTGTCTTCAGCAAACTGTTTGTGAGCTTTCTTGTGCATCATCTTTAGAAGAGGCTTCCTTATGGGATGAGAGCCATGCAGACCAATTTGATGCAGTGTGCGGCATATGGTCTGAGCACTGACAGGCTGACCCCCCACCCCTTCAAACTCTGGCAGCACACGTCTATTTCTGAAAGATAACCTCTGGATATGACGCTGAGCATGTGCACTCAACTTCTTTGGTTGACCATGGCGAGGCCTGTTCTGAGTGGAACCTGTCCTGTTAAACCACTTGGCCACCGTGCTGCAGCTCAGTTTCAGGGTCTCAGGATCTTCTTATAGCCTAGACCATCATTATGTAGAGCAACAATTATTTTTTTCAGATCCTCAGAGAGTTCTTTGCCATTAGGTGCTATGTTGAACTTCCAGGGACCAGTATGAGGGAGTGAGAGCGATAACACCAAATTTAAAACACCTTCTCCCCATTCACACCTGAGACCTTGTAACACTAATGAGTCACATGACACCGGGGAGGGAACATTTTCACTTACCGGTGTACTCACTTTTTTTGCCAGCGGTTTAGGCATTAATGGTGTGTTGTGTTAATTTGAGGGGACAGCAAATGTACACTGTTATACAAGCTGTACATACACTACTTTACATTGTAGCAAAGTGTCATGTCTTCAGTGTTGTCACATGAAAAGATAATCAAATATTTACAAAAATGTGAGGGGTGTACTCACTTATTTGAAATACTATACATTATACTATATTTGCATACCTTGAGTTGTAAGGAGTAGTTATAGACCTGTTTTTGAATCATATAACACCTCCATGAAGATATACAATTATATTGGACTTTTCCACAGGCATTAACCTGGTACCTTTGTGGTAGCCATGCCTAGTGGGTCTAGATAATTTAAATAGGAAAGCCTCAAAGCAAAAAATAAATGTAGTCTTCCAATTATTATGATCATCTGAAATTGTTAATTGTTGATAGTCCTGTTGCATGGTTAAAATAAACACTGATTAAATTAATCCATGCATAGACTAGAGTCTCAGAATTGTCCACAATGGTCACAATCGCCTGGTCAAAACATTAGGACAACACCACATATTAAGGGGGAGAAATTAAAAGGAACTATTGGTTATGGGGGAAGACATACTGTAACTAAATTTAGATAGAAGTTCCAGATATGTAGGGAATTAGGGACATTAGTCTAGAAAATTCCTTTAAATAAGAAGGGGAGGAATGGTAGGAATAAGATGACAATCTGGGACTAAGGGTGCAAGGGAAGAGAAGGAGTAGCAAGGAAAACACCTATCATTCTCCCAACCAGAAAACTAAAACTGTACCCCTTTTCAGCCCCTTGAAAAAGTGCATAGTCAGGGTTGAGGTCTGTTCCATTTCCAGTGTTCATATTCAGAACATACACTAAAGCATACAAAAACATTGATCAGAAATGTGACAATTTATTTCAGTAAGTATTTTTTTAATTTAATTTATTATTATTCATGTTGTCACATTCATTTCCTGAATTTGTTTAGTAAGGAAAAACCCTCAACCATGAATTATTAATGTACATATGTTGCCAGAAGTAATGAGATAGAGCCTTGAGAGCTACTTTGGTTTAATCTACAAAATGTCTGCCTGAATTGTCTGCATGATTTACTGGAGTGGGTGGACACAGATTACGCCTAGTCCTCGACTAAAAAGTCAAGCTCAATGGAAATCTTTTAGTTCTGGGCTAGGGTTAAATTGTGTCTGCAAAACCGGCCAAATTAGTTTTTATAATTTTACACATTCAATGTGGGATAACCCTAACTCTATAAACAGAATTTGGTTGAGTGATTTGTCTAATTTCATCTACAGTGGATATAAAAAGTCTACACACCCCTGTGTAAATGATGAAGGGAATTATGAATTGTTCCAAATACCAGGCAATTTTGGCACAAAACATTCAGGCGTCCGTTACAAAGCTGAAGATGAAGTTCACCTTACAGCACTACAACGACCCAAAGCACACATCCAAATCCACAAAAGCATGGCTTCACCAAAAGAAGATTAACGTTTTGGAATGGCCCAGCTAGAGCCCAGACCAGAATCCAATTGAACATCTGTGGGGTGATCTGAAGAGGTCTGTGCACAGAAGATGTCCTCGCAATCGGACAGATTTGGAGCGCTTTTGCAAAGAAGAGTGGGCAAACATGGCCACGTCAAGATGTGCCATGCTAATAGACTCCTACCCAAAAAGACGGAGTGCTGCAGTAAAATCAAAAGGTGCTTCAACAAAGTATTAGTTTAAGGGTGTACACACTTATGCAACCCGGTTATTGTGAGTTTTTTGGTTGTTGTTGTTTTCCCTCAAAGATTTCAGTTTGTTGTTCAATTGAATTGTTCACGTTATAGGTCAAATTAAAGGTGAAAATAATTCTGACATGATTTATCTTTTTCTCATTCTTTTACTTTACAAGAACCTGACATTTTAACAGGGGTGTGTAGACTTTTTATATCCACTGTATGCACTTTGTCATGCAAGTTCACTCGCCTTGTTGCCTGTCCTCCATTAACTTTTAATGTTTTCATAAGGGCCGCATAGAAAAATGTATGGAGGAGAATGTTTGGAAGAGAACTAAAGTAATTGAAAATGGCTTTAGTCTTGATTAAAGTGTTGACATGAAAAGGTTAGTTAGCTAGGAAATGTACTCTTCCAATTATCTAGTTAATCTAAATTTGTTAACTATTGATAGTCCTATTCCATGGTATAAATAAGCATTGTTTTAATGAATACATGCATGGAGTCTCGGAATTGTCCACAATGGTCACATATAATTTTACATATTTAATTTGGGCTAACCCTTAACCCTATACAAATAATTTGGTTGAGTCATTTGTCTCATTTCATGTTTGCACATTTTCATGCAAATTCTCATTTGAGACCATTATAAATTATTTATATATCATGCAATATGCTAGGATTGTACTGTCTAGATAGAGATGGGTAACTCAAATTCTTGGGGGCTTGATTGCATCAAACGTTTGTCCCTGCCCAAGCTAAGACACTTGCCTAATTAATTTAACTTAATCATGGTTTTCAGTCTAGGAAAAGTGTGACACCACCAAACCATTTGTCCATTTGCCTTTTAAGTGAAGGTAAATTTAATCAAGAAAAAGAAAATGTATGGAAAATCTATTTCAATCAATGTTTAGATGTTTCAAAATGAGATTTGTTTCAAGTTGCTTTGATAATTGAGGTGACAAATTATTCAATGGTCGATAAAAAATCTGACATTTGAGATAACTGAGAATGGAATTTTATAGGTAAATACAGTAAACATACAGTCACGTACAACTGGTGCCCTAACCCGGTTTGCAATAACTTATTACAACTCGCGTTGAGTATTGCTGCGCTGTGCTGACTAAACAAAGACTAATTAGATCTTTACAGTATCTCTGAAAGAAAGAATATGGGCCTTCAAATGGGTATACAGTGGATATAAAAAGTCTACACACCCCTGTTAAAATTCCATGTTCTAGTAATGTAAAAGACTGAGACAAAGATAAATCATGTCAGAACGTTTTCCACCTTTAATGTGACCTATAACGTGAACAATTCAATTGAAAAACAAACTGAAATCTTACAGGGGGAAAATTAAAAATTAAAACCTTACAATAACCTGGTTGCACAAGTGTGCACCCCTTTTATAGACTTTTTATATCCACTGTATGTATATTACCAGTGGAATGTGTTGATGAGCAATACATTTACAATAAGGCAAATAGAGGAGGGCAGACATTTCACAAGTATTAGGTATAGTGTATGTTACAGGTGGAATAATAGTTGTTCGGGTACAAATGGCAACTTCAAAATGCACAGCATGTGCACCCAAAATACAGATATAGCACCAATGAGGTCCCGAGGTAGACATGCGTGTGTAACAACTGTAAAAATGCAAACACAATGGCAATTCTAAATGTGTAAAGAGGCAAACTGAATATACTGTATATGTACTGTATGTGCAACTTAAATGCAGAGATAGTAGCGGTGAGGTAGACGCGTACCTGTAACAACTGAAAACGTTCATTATCAGGCATAGCAAGACTGTCTGTGTAGTACAAGGGAGTAGTGCAACAAGGTCCCTGAGATGCGGGGGGGTTATGGTATGGCATCACATCAGTCTCAAAACTCAAGCGCACGCACCTGCGACTTCCAGAATAATACATTGAGTTGAGAGAGCAGAAACACAAGCTGCGCGTGCAGAGGATCAAACTTGCATGCACGCCGGTGCCACTTCGAGAATAAAAAAAACAGTAGAAAGAGCAGAAAGTGACGTTGAGAGAGCAGAAACACAAGCCGCGTGAGTGAAGGACCAGTATTTTTATTGATCCGGCTCAGGTGAACCAGAGATTAACCAGAGAAGTTAATTTTGGCTCTCAAAACCGCTCTTCGTTCAGTATATATATTTCCTAATCACCCTTTATTCCAAATATGATTATGCAAATTTTTCTAATCAGCCCATATTATCTAATGGCTATAATTACATGTGCTGGCCTTAGTAAAGCTGCTCTTTCACTGAAAATTATGCATTGAATCCTAGCAGGTTCCATGCATTAAAGAAATACGTGCAAAATCTTGTTAACAATGCATAATTTTCAGTGAAAGATAAATTAACAATTAAAAGTGTTACTTTCCACAGCTTTTGTGTTGAAAAAAATGTATATTGAAAGAACAGTAGAACAGATCACAATAGAACACAATTCACATTAACTTTTAATGTAAAATGGTTAAAGGAAAATATTATTACCAGTTCAACATGGCATTTGTTCTAATCGTTGGCCAAACTATAAACATGTCTCAAAGTTCAACAGATGAGGAACTATTGTTTTATACAGGGTTGTCCTGCTTGGAAGAACATAAGCTGGATTTCGAACATGACAGAAGCTTCTGAATCCCTTGTCCTCAACAATGATATGGTTGTAAATCTCTGGCAACCATTTTAACCGTTTCTTCATCTATCATCTTCTTCTTTGATGAGGTAATGGCCTTTCGGATGTACTGGCCTATGGAGGGCTGGGTGGTAGTTTTACATTTTTTGTCTGGTAACTGCATGCACTTGCAGCACTGGATGTAGTTGCAGAGGTTGTAGCTGTGGTAGAGAAATAGCTAGCATCAGGTAACACACTAACAGCAACTTTCAGCTGTGGCAGCAGGACTGTTGGATGTTTCGTTTGCCTGTGGAGATTGTTGGTGGAGCCAGAACGAATTGAAACTGCATACTGCATTTCCAAATCTGAGGTATTTTAGGAGTGTCACCCATGTTGACATCCTAGCTACTGAGTCTTTTCGAGGGTGTCACACAATATTTTGATGTAGGCTGTATACACAAAAGCAATAATTGAACGAATTCACAGATGTACAGTGTATATTACAAGATGGTAATACGAATTAACATTTTACAAAATTGTTTTAAAAGTTTTTGAGTTATTTTAATATTATTAAAGTTTATATGTACATTGATGAATATCTAATTCCGTCATGGGCCAATTACAACATCAGTCAAGGGTTATGTCTTACTTAAAGGGTCCACGGTTCAGGGTATTCCTTTGGAATTATATTTTTGTTCAACATTTTTAATTAACAGTTTATTTAAAAAATTGTGGTTTACGGCAAATGCCTTTTGTAAATGTCTTCTTTTAACACAACTTGCCTCAAACATATATAAGAGCCAAATTAACGGCTCTATTTTGTTTGCGAGTCGGCTCCCATCATTCACCAAAAAGAGACATTCGTTTGCGAACAACCCATCACTAGAGAGCAGGGGTTTCGAGAAGGCGCAGGTCTATTTTGAAATTCCATGCCACGATGTCTGAGCTCTCATAATGTTTATACTCTTGCGTGACTGGTCATTCACTCACACGGCTTGGGTTTTTGCTGTTTCACTTTCTGTTCTCTCTACTGAATTTTTTTCTCTCTAAGTGGCACCGGCCCTCTGCAAGCACAGCTTGTGTTTCCAGCGACCCATGCACTCAGATGCAGAAACAGTGCAAAAGCAGAAGCGCCTGCAAGAAATCTATGTAGTCATCAAAGAGACACACCACAACGTTGGCTGAGTTGAAGCCTTCTCATATACAATAAGCCAACCAATCATTGCACCAGTGCAATCAAATGGATGCCGAAACACCAGGGTGTTAGGGACCCATGGATCCCACATCAACAAACTAAGGCCTGCAGTTGGAAAATCCGCAGACAACAACCCTATGCATTAACAGCAATTTACAAATAACGCAAAAACACTAAAAGCACTCCATTTAAACATGTATCGAGATGCAAATGCAAACGGCAGCGAGCATAAGTCAGCTAGTAACGAACACATTTCAGCCATTACAACAACATCCAGCACCGAAACTATAATGCAGACATCCAAGCTCCTATACGAACAGCATGCACACCATTAAGGCCCGTCCAATGTACCTTCGCATTCATAGCGCAAAACATGCATACTACAGACCTCAACGCCTATCACCGCAGAACATAGAGTTAAGATTCCCACAATTACAACCCACCAGTACCATCATACATGCAATACATAACATTTGAATATCATCAAAAAGTTGATTTATTTCAGTAATTCCATTCAAAAAGTGAAACTTGTATAATTTATACATTCATTCCACACAGACTGATATATTTCAAGTGTTTATTTCTTTTCATTTTGATGATTATAACTGACAATGAATGAAAACCCCAAATTCAGCATCTAAGAAAATTTGAATATTGTGAAAAGGTTCAAAATTGAAGACACCTGGTGCCACACTCTAATCAACTAATTAACCCAAAACACCTGCAAATGCCTTTAAATGGTCTCTCAGTCTAGTTCTGTAGGAAAAGATGTGCAAAAAGTGTACAAGCAATAGGGATAACCACACCCTGGAGAGGATTGTGAAACAAAACCCATTGAAAAATGTGGGGGAGATTCACAAAGAGTGGAGTCAGTGCTTCAAGAACCACCATGCACAGACATATGCAAGACATGGGTTTCAGCAGTCGCATTCCTTGTGTCAACCCACTCTTGAACAAGACACAAGCGTCAGAAGCGTTTCGCTTGGGCTAAAGACAAAAAGGACTGGACTGCTGCCGAGTGGTCCAAAGTTATGTTCTCTGATGAAAGTACATTTTGCATTTCCTTTGGAAATCAAGGGTCCCAGAGTCTGGAGGAAGAGAGGAGAGGCACAGAAACCACCTTGCTTGAAGTCCAGTGTAAAGTTTCCACAGTCAGTGATGGTTTGGGGTGTCACGTCATCTGCTGGTGTAGGTCCACTGAGTCTTCTGAGGTCCAAGGTCAACGCAGCCGTCTACCAAGAAGTTTTAGAGCACTTCATGCTTCCTGCTGCTGACCAACTTTATGGAGATGCAGATTTAATTTTCCAACAGGACTTGGCATCTACACACAGTGCCAAAGCTACCAGTACCTGGTTTAAGGACCATGGTATCCCTTAAAGAGGAAGATGCGCTATACCAGACCCAACAATGCAGAAGAGCTGAAGGCCACTATCAGAGCAACTTGGGCTCTCATAACACCTGAGCAGTGCCACAGACTGATTGACTCCATGCCACGCCGCATTGCTGCAGTAATACAGGCAAAAGGAGCCCCAACAAAGTATTGAGGGCTGTACATGCTCATACTTTTCATGTTCATACTTTTCAGTTGGCCAACATTTCTAAAAATATTTTTTTTGTATTCATCATAATCTTCTTCCGCTTATACCCGGGGCCGGGTCACGGGGGCAGCAGTCTAAGCAGAGATGCCCAGACTTCCCTCTCACTAGACACTTCCTCCAACTCTTCCAGGGAGACACTGAGGCGTTCCCAGGCCAGCCGGGAGACATAGTCCCTCCAGCGTGTCCTAGGTCTTACCCGGGGTCTCTTCCCGGTGGGACGGGCCTGGAACACCTTCCCGGGAAGGCGTTCAGGAGGCATCCGGAACAGATGCCCAAGCCACCTCAGCTGACCCCTCTCGATGTGGAGGAGCAGCGGCTCTACTCTGAGCTCCTCCCTGGTGATCGAGCTTCTCACCCTATCTCTAAGGGATCACCCAGCCACCCTGCGGAGAAAGCTCATTTTGGCCGCCTGTCTCTGGGATCTTGTCCTTTCGGTCATGACCATAGGTGAGAGTAGGAACGTAGATTGACTGGTAAATCGAGAGCTTCGGCTTGAGGCTCAGCTCTTTCTTTACCACGACAGACCAATACATCAATACAGCAAGCCACCCTTTTCCAACTGAGGACCATGGCCTCGGATTTGGAGGTACTGATTTTCATCCCAACCACTTCACACTCGGCTGCAAACCGTCCCAGTGCATGCTGAAGGTCCTGGTTTGAAGGGGCCAACAGGACAACATCATCCGCAAAGAGCAGAGACGAAATCGTGTGGTCCCCAAACCTGACACCCTCCGGCCCCTGGCTGCCCCTAGAAATTCTGTCCATAAAAATTACGAACCAAACCGGCGACAAAGGGCAGCCCTGCCGGAGTCCAACATGCACTGGGAACAAGTCTGACTTACTGCCGGCAATGCGAATCAAGCTCCTGCTTCAGTCGTACAGGGACCTGACAGCCCTTAGCAAAGGACCCAGGACCCCATACTCCCGAAGCACCCTCCACAGGAGGCCGCGAGGGACACAGTCAAATGCCTTCTCCAAATCCACAAAACACATGTTGGTAGGGCACTGTTTCCCTCTCCTGAGGTGCCGGACGGTTTGCCAGAATCTATTCGAGGCCAGCCGATAGTCCTTCTCCATGGCCTCACCAAACTCCTCCCAGTCCCGAGTTTTTGCCTCCACAACCACCCGGGCTGCAGTCCACTTGGCCTGTCGGTACCCATCAGCCGCCTCAGGAGTCCCACAATCCAACCAGGCCTGATAGGACTCCTTCTTCAGCTTGACGGCATCCCTTACTTCCTGTATCCACCACCGGGTTCGGGGATTGCCGCCTCGACAGGCACCGGAGACCTTACGGTGTTGGGGAAGTTTCTGAAGCCTGATGCATTCTTACTGATTAAAGGACTTGAGTCCCATTGTTTAGATAGGTAGAGGAATGTGGGGGATCTGGTATTTGCCAAGGGGGTATCATTGACTGGTATCAGCTGATGAAATGGTTACTCTTTATCTCCTCATCTGTATATTTCATCAGGGCATCTATTGTCTGTTCGGGTTCGGTTGGAACTCTAAGAATTGAAAAAGTTACTTATGGCAGGAAGGAGAGCTGTCCTTTGTGTGAAGTTTAGGTTATAATGGAACAAAGGGAATGTGTCCTGTTGAGCTGGATTGTGCAGGATTTTGTCACACCCCTTTTTCTATGTAATAAATGTGCATGTTTTGAGTCAGAGACTCCTCAGACGATTATGTGTGTAAGCGGTTGACGCGTCTCTCTTATTTGCAAATATTAAATGAACTGTTAATTTGTGCCAAGAGTATTTCGTCTCTGTACTTCCTCCTAAAAGAGTTCTGATCGATAAAATTACCATCACAACGCCCACAGCTCCGAGAGGCCGCTTCGACAATGGCGGTGGAGAACATGGTCCACTCGGACTCAATATCTCCAGCCTCCCTCGGGA
This sequence comes from Esox lucius, assembly GCF_011004845.1. Lineage (NCBI taxonomy): Eukaryota > Metazoa > Chordata > Actinopteri > Esociformes > Esocidae > Esox > Esox lucius. The sequence continues at coordinate 29,446,591 of NC_047592.1, read as the reverse complement.
TCCAGTCGAAGCTCTGCCGGAGGTGGGAGTTAAAGATCTCTCTGACAGGAGTCTGTCCAGCTTCCTCCCCCGCCATCAGATCCAACTCACCACCAGGTGGTGATCAGTTGACAGCTCCGCCCCTCTCTTCACCAGAGTGTCCAAGACATACGGCCGCAGGTCAGATGAAACGACAACAAAGTCTATCATCGACCTACGGCCTAGGGTGTCCTGGTGCCACGTGCACTGATGGACACCCTTATGCTTGAACATGGTGTTCGTTATGGACAAACTGTGACTAGCACAGAAGTCCAATAACTGAACACCGCTCGGGTTCAGATCAGGGGGGCCGTTCCTCCCAATCACGCCCCTCCAGGTGTCACTGTCGTTGCCCAAGTGGGCGTTGAAGTCCCCCAGTAGAACTATAGAGTCCCCAGTCGGAGCACTTTCCAGCACCCCTCCCAGAGACTCCAAGAATGTCGGGTACTCTGCACTGCCGTTCGGCCTGTAGGCACAAACAACAGTGAGAGACCTATCCCCGACCCGTAGGCGCAGGGAAACGACCCTCTCGTTCACCGGGGTAAACTCCAACACATGGCGGCAGAGCTGGGGAGCTATAAGCAAACCCACACCAGCCCGCCGCCTCTCACCATGGGCAACTCCAGAGTGGTGAAGAGTCCATCCTCTCTCAAAGAGACCCTGCAGGTGTGTTTTTTTTGTATTGTTCTTAAGTAATATTCTAATTTTCAGAGATACTGAATTTGGGATTTTCATTAGTTGTCAGTTATAATCATCACAATTAAAAGAAACATTTGAAATATATCAGTCTGTGTGTAATGAATGAATATAATATACAAGTTTCACTTTTTGAATGGAATTACTGAAATAAATCAACTTTTTAATGATATAATATTTTATGACCAGCATCTGTAATGTGGGAATGTTGCAGGTAAATAACGCACCTGTCCTTCTGAACCATTAATTGAAACATGCACCGATCCCTAGACAACAAGACAACACAGCAACCATACTCGCAAGTTGGAGTGGCTCCCCTTGATGAGAAAGAGTAGCAAAACCAAATAGACCGAAATGCAGAAGCGTAAAAACACAGTAATCACATTTAGCTAGAGTGGGAACAGTTATAGCATATTATTCCATAAGTCCCCTAAGAGAAGACACCCCCAATACAACAAAGAAATATCAAAGTTCAAAATCACCTCAATCGCAAAAAACTGTCAAAACAGCAAAGGACCTTGAGCAGACCTTGGCAGGGATCACCAAAGCATGCCATCCAGCTACCGAGCTACTGAGAACCAATGGTCCACAATAAGACATGTCAGGCCAATAGCCTGATAAATCCTGCCAGCAAGACCCAGGACAGAATTAATGAAATTAATGAAACCATTTTCATACACAGACACACACTCAATCAAGGAATAACACCCATTACCCACTACAATCCGATGCCAAACACATGGGCGTAGAAGCCTTGTGTCTTTCCGCTGAAAATCTGCTGGGTGTCCACACAACACACTGCATGGAATCCAACTTGTTCATCTTCCGTAGAAAGTAGAAAAATCCATCGGAAGAGAAACGCATAGGAGCACAACCACACAGGCACACAACTCCTCCAAATCCTGTGATCGGCCAATATCGAAATTAGGATTGGTCTGGCAAATGAAACCTCCAACTGAGCGCTGCGATAACAACCCCGACCTCTGTAGCTTATACAGATGTGAACCAGGACATAGATAAGAAAGGATAATCGCAAACAACTCCAAAATTTAGCAACCACATGCAAGATGACCACAGGAATAGCAAGCAGAGAGAGTACCCTAACTGACTTAAATAGACCGCTATGCAAACTCTGGTAGGCGTGATTCCAGTGTCAGCAGATGCATGGCTGAGGCCCACTCGGCATTGCCTAGAGACCACTTGACATGTTTCAGCCTCCTAAAAGAGGAAACCAGGATTTGGTTCAAATGCCTCATGTGACCAGAGTTTGTAGGCAGTTCCGAAAACATTGATGCTATTGACTGGCCCTCACATTCCCCAGACCTGAATCCAATTGAGAACCTCTGGGACGTTATTTATTGGCGCATCCGACGTAGCTAAATAGCGCCACAGACTGTCTAGGAGCTTACTGATGCCCTGATCCAGGTCTGAGAGGAGATCCTGCAGGACACCATCCGCTGTCTCATCAGGAGCATGCCCAGACATTATCGGGAGGGCATACAAAGGGACGGCCATATACACCACAGAGTCACATTATGAGTTGCCGTGATGAAATTCACGCAAGTTGGAACAGCCTGTGATTTAAATTGTTGACTTAGATTTTCACTTTGAATTTGGTTTCCATTGACCGTTGTTACATAATTTTGTTCTCAATTAATTTCATAATGTACAGTAAAGATTTTGATCTTTCCTCTCTTAATTTCTTTCATCAAGACCTGATGTGTGAATAAAATGTTCCCTTAATTTTTAGAGCAGTGTACATTTGTTCACACACACACCAGTTGAAACATACGCAGACCATATGTTGAAAACATACACCAGTTGAAACATATACCTACTGTAGTTGTGGTGGCTCCTTTGTAACAATCTGTTTAGTCGTTTTTTACAACCCTTTGGGAGCTGGTATGACCTAGTTGCAGATCTACTCATCTACATCAATATTTATTTACCTTAATGTATATAATTCAGTAAATATGGCCCTCGTATTGAATTTAAAAATGCTCATACATATTCAAACCGCACAAAACCACTAAAATATTTCTCAGACCCATACTGTCATTAACAGCTCTGTGAATTTACCTACAGCTACGTCTGATACCACATCACTATTTTACATAATCATAGCAGCTCATATGTCCACTCCACTCAAGTAAAGTTATTAACTTTTTTTATAAGTTACTTATTGGTAAATATGTTTGATAGATGTGTGGGTTTTATATATTCTCTCACTGTCCATTGACACCAGTTATTTTTAATGTTATGGTGGTAACATTCATTCCATTCCCTAAGACAGAATATCTAGATCTACCTTTTCTCCTCTTTCCCCCAGGTCGCCCTTCTCTCCCCTTAAGCCTGGCAACCCCTGCAAAATACAACTCTAGTTCAGTACTGCTGCTCTGGTGAGTGACTTGATCTAAGAACAGTCCAGACAGAACATTCAAGGAGGTTCAATTCTCTCTCTGACAATGTTACACCCCTAGAAAGTCGAGCAGATAAACAGAGGAAGAAGGTAAAGACAGGGTCAGTGAAACAGACACAGATACACATTGGTGTACAACTGATTATGGTGGACATACAAGTACTCAATGAGCAGGAGAGACTAATAATGCTATTTTGACAACCTTATACAGTGGATATAAAAAGTCTACAGACCCCTGTTAAAATGCCAGGTCTTTGTGATGTAAAAGAATGAGACAAAGATAAATAATGTCAGAATTCTTTCCACTTTTAATGTGACCTATAATGTGAACAATTCAGTTGAAAAACAAACTGAAATCTTCCAGGGGGAAAATGAAAAATTAAAACCTTACAATAACCTGGTTGCATAAGTGTGCATACCCTCTTATAACTGGAGATGTGGCTGTGTTCATAGAAGTCATTACACACCTGTCATCATTTAAAGTCACTCTAATTAATCACAAATAAAGTTCAGCTGTTCTAGTAGGATTTTCCTGACATTTTCTTAGTTGCATCTCAGAGCAAAAGCCATGGTCCGCAGAGAGCTTCCAAAGCATCAGAAGGATCTCATTATTGAAAGATATCAGTCAGGAAAAAGGTACAAAAGAATTTCCAAAGCATTAGATATACCATGGAACACAGAAAAGACAGTCGTCATCATCAAGTGGAGAAACTACACACAGTCATTACACACCTGCCATCATTTAAAGTGACTCTGATTAATCAAAAATAAAGTTCAGCTGTTCTTGTAGGATTTTCCTGACATTTTAAAATAAAATATAAAACTCACAATAACTTGGTTGCATAAGTGTGCACACCCTTAAACTAATACTTTGTTGAAGCACGTCAAGATGTCAAGATGTACCATGCTAATAGACTCCTACTCAAAAAGACTGAGTGCTGTAATAAAATCAAAAGGGGCTTCAACAAAGTATTAGTTTAAGGGTGTGCACACTTAGGCAACCAGGTTATTGTGAGTTTTCTTTTCTTTTTGTTCTCCTCAAAGATTTCAGTTTGTTTTTCAATTGAATTGTTCACGTTATAGGTCACATTAAAGGTGGAAAAAGTTCTGAAATGATTTATCTTTGTCTCATTCTTTTACATCACAAGAACCTGGTATTTTGTGTAGCCTTTTTATATCCACTGTACATCCAGCAGAATGTAGTCTCATACAGACCATACTTTCATGATGAAATAAAAAATCGAATTGTACGGAGCAAAAAATGCCAGCATGTTATATAGACATTTCATACAGGGACAGACAGAACTGTCTTACTCACATCAAGGCCAGGTGTTCCAGCTGCTCCCTGAAATTAAAACAGTAATGTAAGAAGCTTTTTTGGATATATAACAATATAACATTGAAATGTAAGTGTATTGAAATTATACCAGATCCTTTTTACTCCTCTAAACCAAGAGCTTTGGATCAAGGTAGTTATGATATTGTAAGACTGATACAAAATTTTAGGATTTTCATGGGTTTTGGCTTTGTTTGTAGGACTGTTCTCTGAACCTTTTGTCATGGCAGCTAAAGGCCCAAAGCTTCAGGTGTGGGATTCTCAACATCATATTAAGGGAAAGATTCTCATTTTCTCAGATTATCTAGCCTATTCCTGGACTGTGGAGACATAATATTTTGGAATTAATAGTTTTGAGACTTTACGATTTTTTAAAAGGAAGCCTCTCCCGCCAACAATGAAAGTGAATGGGGCAACGGATATAATGTGCGAAAATATATGATACATTTGGTTTTCCAAAATGGGAAGGCCGCAGGGTAGTGATATAGGTCTCTGTATGTTCTCCTGAAAAAATTGTGCCAAAACAAATATTGGTGACCATTTGCGAGGGTGAGAGGTCGACACAACCGATCAAGCAACAGCAATTTTGCATTTGTCTTTGTTGAATACCAGCAGTAATTTCTTTTTGAAGAGGAGCATAGGAAATTACAAAAACATCCAGCTCTCAGAGAGCATCAGAATGTGTCCTCAGCTAAGAATTGCCTGTTAGCTAACAGGGCAGATATCTAGCTAACTAATTCGTAGCTATATTTACCTTGAATAAACAGCGGCAGAGAAAATATTTTATGACGGGGTGTGCAGGATTTCCCATTTTGTTTATTATCTATTTACCCTGCTAATATGGTACGTAACCATGACCAGCAGTGACGTAATGCATTGGTAATGTCATGACATTACCTTCTCACAACTTTGTGGCAACGTTATTCTAAGGTAATTGCGTGACCACATAATTGGTAATCTCCCTTGCCTCCTCAGCACGTCGCAGGAACGTAATTACACGACGTACTGACAAGGTAACTACTTACGTATCTTTTTGGTAACGATCCTACTTAACTACAATGTTATTTGAAGGAAATTGCATGACCACATCATTGGGGATCTTCCTTACCTAACATAAGTGGAGGAAAACTAAACTTCAAATCCACAATGACATATATAAACAAAGCCTTTTTAGCTTCAGCTTTAAGTTACGCAGGGTTAGACAGCAATTATCGGGAATGATCAAGAAGAATATCGTGGACAAGGCTGGGATGGGCTACAGGACAATAGGCAAGCAGCTTGGTGAGAAGGCAACCACTGTTGGCTCAATTATTAGAAAATGGAAGAAGTTCAAAATGACGGTCAATCTCCCTTGGTCTGGAGCTCCATGCAAGATCTCCCCTCTTGGGGCATCAATGATCATGAGGAAGGTGAGGGATCAGCCCAGAACTACATGGCAGGACCTGGTCAATGACCTGAAGAGAGCTGGGACCACACTCTCAAAGAAAACCATTAGTAACACACTATGCCGTCATGGATTAAAATCCTGAATCGTACACAAGGTCCCCCTGCTCAAGCCAGCGCATGTCCAGGCCCTTTCCGGATTTTGCCAATGACCATCTGGATGATCCAGAGGAGGAATGGGAGAAGGTCATGTGGTCTGATGAGACAAAAATAGAGCTTTTTGGTCTAAACTCCACACGCCGTGTTTGGAGGAAGAAGAAGGATGAGTACAACCCAAAGAACACCATCCAAACCGTGAAGCATGGAGGTGGAAACATCATTCTTTGGGGATGCTTTTCTGCAAAGGGGACAGGATGACTGCACCGTATTGAGGGGAGGATGGATGGGGCCATGTATCACGAGATCTTGGCCAACAACCTCCTTCCCTCAGTAAGAGCATTGAAGATGGGTCATGGCTGGGTCTTCAAGCATGACAAGAACCCGAAACACACAGCCAGGGCAACTAAGGAGCTCCGTAAGAAGCATCGCAAGGTCCTGGAGTGGTCTAGCCAGTCTCCAGACCTGAACTCAATAGAAAATCTTTGGAGGGAGCTGAAAGTGTGTATTGCCCAGCGACAACCCCGAAACCTAAATGATCTGGAGTAGGTCTATATGGAATAGTGGGCCAAAATCCCTGCTGCAGTGTGTGCAAACCTGGTCAAGAACTACAGGAAACGTATGATCTCTGTAATGGCAAACAACATTTCTGAACCAAATATTAAGTTCTTCTTTTCTGATGTATCAAATACTTACAAAGCATGTAGAGTAAAAAAAAATCATAAAATCACATTGTATGATTTTTAAGTAATTAATTTGCATTATTGCATGACATAAGTATTTATGTCATGAATTCAGGTAAGCTAGTAGAGCCCAGAGTCCAAACTAAACATGGCGAAGCAGTGTTTAGCAGTTATACTGCAAACAACTGGAATAAACTACCATAAGATCTTAGAAGTGCCCCAACATATACATTTTTCAATTGATATGTTTTAAACACTTCTCATTTCACGTGCCTATGGCTGAGCGAATAAACTGCTTAGCCTAACAGCTTTTATAGCTTTTTCATGGAATCTACTACCGAATCTACCAGTTATGTTTTTATTTTGTTGTTTATTTTATTTTCTTATTCAGTGTTAAATTATTATGATGTTTTATTGTTGTTTATTGTTTTTATTCTAGTATTTGTTTTTCTATTCTATTGTAGTTTTATAATTCTCTTTTTCTTTGTAAAGCATATTGAATTGCTTCTTTGTATGAATTGTGTAATATAAATAAACTTGCTTACTTGCTAATTAGGGCACACTTACCGGAAGTCCATAGGGTCCCCTTGGTCCAGGTTCACCTGCAGCTCCTCTTTCCCCCTGACACAGCACAAATAGACATCACATTTTAACAACACATGTTTACCAAAAGGCTATCAAAGATAGTATGGAAGTGAGTAAACTAAAACATTTCACACGCTTACTCTTTCCCCATTTAACCCGGCTGGACCGGAGGGACCCATAGGGCCATCCATACCCTGTTGAAATATCCAGACAAGTGTAAGCAAGACCCCCAAGTAAAACCACCATTTGGAAAATAAAGTCAAATTTCACATTCCAAATAGCATTTCACGAAATGCTAATTTATATGGCATTTTATTCAACTACATGTGTGCTCATAAGTTTGCATAGCCTGGTAGAAACTTTTATTTAAGGATAGTGATCATATGAAGCCATTTATTATCACATAGTTGTTTGGCTCCTTTTTAAATCATAGTGATAACAGAAGTAATCCAAATGGCCCTCATCAAGAGTTTACATACCCCTTGAATGTTTCGCCTCGATACAGACACACAAGGTGAAAAACACAGGTGAATATGGCAATTAATGGTGAATTTCCCACACCTATGGCTTTTTAAATTGCAATTAGTGTCTGTGTATAAATAGTCAATGAGTTTGTTTGCTCTCACGTGGATGCACTGAGAAGGCTAGATACTGAGCCATGGGGAGCAGAAAAGAACTGTCAAAAAAAAGGTAATGGAACTTTATAAAGATGGAAAAGGATATGAAAATATGTCCAAAGCCTTGCAAATGCCAGTCATTAAGGTTCAATCACTTATTAAGAGTGGCAAATTTGGGGGATCTCTTGATACCAAGCCAGTGTCAGGTAGACCAAGAAAGATTTCAGCCAAAACTGCCAGAAGAATTGTTTGGGATACAAAGAAAAACCCACAGGTAACCTGAAGAGAAATACAGGTTGCTCTTGAAAAAGATGGTTTGGTTGTTTTCAAGGAGCACAATATGATGATACTTGAACAGAAATATTCTGCATGGTCGAGTTGCCAGAAAGAAGCCTTATCTGTGCCACAAAAAAGCCTTGTTACAATATGCCGGACAACACCTTAACACGCCTCACAGCTTCTGGCACACTGTAATTTGGAATGAAAAGACCAAAATAGAGCCTTTTGGTCACAACCATAAGCACTATGTTTGGAGAGTGGTAATCAAGGCCTATAGTGAAAAGAATACCATCCCCACTGTGAAGCATGGTGGTGGCTCACTGATGTTTAGGGGGTGTGTGAGCTCTAAAGTCACTGGGATCTTGTGAATATTTAAGGCAAGATGAATGCAGCATGTTATCAGAAAATATTGGCAGACAATTTGCATTCTTCTGAACGACAGCTGCGCATGGGGTGCTCTTGGACTTTCCAGCCCAACAATGACCCTAAGTCCATGTTGACCCTCCATTTGTTACAGCAGAAAAAGGTGAAGGTCCTGGAGTGGCCATCAAAGTCTGCTGACCTTAATATCATCGAGCCACTCTGGGGAGATCTCAAACTTGCGGTTCATGCACGACGACCAAAGACTTTGCATGACATGGAGGCATTTTGCCAAGACGAATGGGAAGCTATCATTGCTGTCATTGATGCTAAAGGGGGAAATACACAGTATTAAGAACTAAGGGAATGCAGACTTTTGAATAGGGGTCAGTTAATTAATTTATTTTTGCTATGTTTTGTTTTATGATTGTGCCATTCTGTTATGACCTGCAGTTGAATATGAATCCTATAAGAAATAAAAGACGTGTTTTACCAGCTTGTTCATGTTTTCTTTACAAATTATACATAAATTGCCAATTTTCCAAGGGTATGCAAACGTTTGAGCACATCTGTATTATTCTGGATGGATGATTCATGTATATTAGAGTAGCACAACCATTCGTTCAGGTCTACTCATTCTTCTCATGCATGAAACAGGAGACAGTTGACACCAAAAAGATAGTTAGTGTTTGAGTGAATGTTAGTGCTATGTTGGACTATGTTGGACAACTCTGATTATTATTTTTGTAATTATAATGCTCTCTTTTTGGAACTTTTACTTTGGACTTTAAATGCTTGAAGTAGAAATTTAAAGTTTAAATTTCCTCACTTTACTGTCTACAAGAGGAATAGCAGAAACAGCTATAATTGTCAGCTCTGCACTGACTGAAAAGCTGGTTCCAGAATCCGATGACACAGGAAAGAATCACACACTTAATGATCGTTTATCTTTGATAGCATACATGTAAACAGTTGCCCAGTCATTTAAACAGTTAGAATACATCAGGCTTCAGAAACTTCCCCAACACAGTGCACCTTTGCGAATGTTTATAATTTAAATTCAAATATAATTTAAAGTCAGTTAAGAGTAGGCTACAGTTTAAAATGCATATCAGGATAATTGTATTAGGACATTCTTAATTCTGTTCAGTACGCTATTTTTTCACTTATCTGCCATAGACCCATCTATTTTAAAGAACATCCTATAGGCGGCCTAAGCTACTCTAATTCTTGTTTTCAGTCTGTATTTTTTTCTATTAAATAGTTAGTCTGGTGGGTCACCTGGCCTGTTGCGAAATGTGTGAAGATCACTTTATCCTTAAAGATACAGTAATTCATTAATACATGTTACATGATTATTTAACATTAAAGGCTGTCAGTCTGAAGTGTATGTCTGTCTGTGTGCACATGCGCATTGAACTGTGAGCTGCATGACTGTCAGCAACACCACTGTTGTGTGAACAATGAGGCACGGGAACAATTTGATAGCAAGCCAAACCATCAGAGGCTGAGGAGGAATTGTGTACAGTAACTAGTATTTCTGTGAACTGAGCAGAAATTAAAAACTGAGCCTTGGTGGAACACTAGCTAGCAGGCACTTTAGCACTTCATTAATTCAAGCAGCTCTTTAATGGAATACACAAGCCATCTGTTCTAGACGTAAGGCATTTAATCGGAATTATTATTGATTAAGTGTCATTAAGTCTTATGCATATGAAACATGATATTGACAGATACTGTTACGACAAAGATGCCTCAGTTGTTTGTGTATTTCCTATGGAATATATAGGAATGCCTTGCCTTTTTTTGTCAGGTAAAACCAGAAAATTTAACAAGTGCTTTCTGGTAATTAAGCAGTAGGATCACTACTTCTGGGCTAAAATATTTTCAGTAAGACATCTGTGTATCTATGAGGAGAGTTATTTGACATTGTTTGGAATGTCTTTGTTATGACAATTTGACATTAACTGAGACAAAATAACCTATCAGTGACTTTTTTATGACAACATGACAGTAACCAAGACAACATAACCTGTCATAAACATGGGCCCAATTATCAAAATTGAAGAACCTATTTAGCCAGTATTCTGTCTGCCATAAAAGGAACTTTGCTGATCCTGAGACTGGTGCTCATACTCAGCATATTGAGCATGCATGGCAGAAATACAAATTTAAAATATGGAGTCATAGAGGAAATTGCACTCGTAAGTAACTGAAGATTCACCTCAAAATGATGGAGTGGCACCACTGGTTAGCCATACGCCATTATAATGGTGTCTTGCGCAGACTTTTCCATGATGTGAAAAAACAAGTCAAGTTAATATCAAATTACTTTGCAGGAACATAGTTTGTACTGTAATTATGTTAATGTTGATGCAGGACATCCATTCATGTAACTAGTGGTTTGCATAAAGAATAGGCTAAGTAATATACATTATTCAATTTGAAAAGATAATATCCATAATCCAATTTGTTTACAGTGCGGTAACCATTATTAATAAGGTAGACTGGCTACTTGCGTCTTCAAATATGTGTGACGCATACAAAATGTATGGTTGCATTTGGGGTTGATATAGAATTTTGAAGGACACTTTTATATTGAAGGACACTTACAATATAGGTTGGCCTATAGGGGGAGGTTTGATGTGGTCGTGTTGCGTTGGACTGTTAACGATCCAAACACCTGCGTGTTCTCATAACTCTTCAAGGAAAAGCCATGTCTTTCTCATCATTTATCCAGTTTTTTAGTTCGGTAAAGTACAAAAGTACACTGAACATTTAGATAGTTTGATAACTTGCCTGTTAAAGTGTATGTAGCGGGTTGAAAATGCATGGTCATTTTATGACTATGACAGGGACCCATGTCTATGTAAAATGCCATGATGGTGATGAATTCATTTGAAAAAAACACATTTGTTACTGTACTGTACTGAATTGTTTTTTTCAAAAACAACACTCCCGACAATATCCCTAATATTAATATAATTACATTTTGTAACTGTATTGTTTAGGAACTTTGCAATAGTTAGTGATTAGCTAGTTCCTTGTTATTAGCTGGCTTCTGTTGGTTATTAGCTGGCCCCAGTTAGCTGTATGCCAGCTCCAGTGAAGTGTTTGTCAGTTCCGGGTAGCACTTTGCTCAGCCATGTTCTATTTGTGTTAACCTGAAAGTAATTTGTTAAACTATCATTATCAAGCCTACTTTATAAATAATGTTTTCAATGTGATTATATTACGAATAGTTTATATTATTTAGGATATTGTTCATGCAAAGCACTTGGTACTGTACATGAATGGATGTCCTGTATCAACCTTAAAATATTACAGTACAAAAACTACAAAAAACTACATGAGTTTATGTCCTGTGTCAACATGAAGAAATGACACTGCACTCTGTTATTTAATGCATTTGTAAACCATTAATAAAGTAAGGGTTATCATTGTTAACCGTTTGTTCAAGTCTTGTTCATCATTGTTCATCCAAGGTAACTACTGCATTTGTTAATAATTGTTCATGTATCGTAAAGTGTTACCAAAGAAGGATTGTTGAAAGTAGTTTTAATTTTTGTAGGAAATATTTGTTAAAGGAAATGTTTTGCTTTTGTTAAGGTATTTAAAAGCATTTGACAAACTTAATGCCATCTTTATGACAAGTCCAAATCGTGCCACTGTACTTGAGGTCAATAAAAATATTAATGACACTCTTATGAATGCATTTGACTGTTACAATACGTCATGACATCTTTATGACAAGTCCAAATTGTACCTCTGTAGTTCACGGTCAAGGAAAATATTCATGACACTCTTATGAATGCATTTGACAGTTATAATACGTCATGACATCTTTATGACAAGTCCAAATTGTACCTCTGTAGTTCAAGGAAAATATTAATGACAAAATGATATAGTGACCCATCACTAACCACACCCACCCTTTGTACTACTGGAAGTTTTCAGCTGTTACAGGTACGTATCTATCTCGGGAACCTCATTGCTGCTATCCCTGCATTTCAGTTGCACATGCTACCCTACTCCTTCAATTTAATTGTACTGTACTTGTTCAATTGCAATAAAGTTTAATCTAATCTAATGTTGTCATGGTTAATGTAGAGTTGTCATAACAAAGACATTGACAGGTGATGTTGTCTCAGTTAATGTCAAGTTGTCATCCCAAACTATGTCAACCTTGCATAAAAAATTACAATCAATCTAATGACAACATTCATAAATGTTGATAATGATTCCTTCATGTGTCATGTCATGGCTTTGACAGTATCATGGCAATGTCATGTCACTCTTATGCCACCCCTTCCAGTAAAGTGTTACCAAAGTTTATTTATTCTCAAAAGAAAAGCAAATGTTTTGTCCATTAAAATAACAAAATTGATCAGAAATACAGTGTATTTGTAACATTACAGTGGTAATGTTGTAAATGACTATTTTAGCTGAAAATGGCAGATTTTTTATCTACATAAGCGTACAGAGGCCCATTATCAGTAATCATCAGTCCTGTGTTCCAATGGCACATTGTGTTTGCTAATCCTAATCATTTTAAAAGGCTATGTAATCATTAGAAAACCCTTTTGCAATTACCTTAGCACAGCTGAAAGCTATGAATATTGAAATCGCCAAAAATGTCAATATTATCTGCCATGACTACAAGATTAGACAAGAATTCTGGAAACTCATTGAGGAACATTTTGTATGGCCTGGGGGGCCTGTAAACAGTACAACGATTTATCAGCCTGGTTAACTTTCATGAGTAAAATTTCAAAAGAATGAAAATCAGTGGTGTTTGAGAGTAAATTAATATTTACTGTTATAAATATTAGCAACAGCCCCCTCCTCTTCAGGATGCACGGGGGATATGATCACTAGTATAGCCAGGAGGAGAGGCCTCATTTAGGGGAGTGAATTAATCCGGCTTTAGCCACGTTTCACACAAGCCTATAACATGTAGTTTATGATCAGAGATTAATTCATTCACTGCAACTGCCTTTGGAGCAAGGGATCTAACATTTAGGAATCCCATTTTGAGATGCGAGGTGATAGTCATTTTTATTTGTGACCAAGGTGGAGGAAAGTTTTATCTTAATAAGGTTGCTATTGTTAGCAGTACTTTGTTTAACTTTTCTCAGCCTGGAACGAGTCACAGTGGCAATAGGTAAAACTGTTGACTACTCTGGCTATGCTATCAACAGACTCCACTATGCTAGCAGGCTGGCTAACAGCCTGCAGCCTGACCTGCACCCTATCTCATGGTGAGGCTATAGGAGTGAGACTCCTGTCAATGTTCCTAGATAAAAGAAGAGCACCACTCCAGCTAGGATGGAGTCCGTTGCTCCTCAGCAGATCAGGCCTGGCCCTATTTCTGGGATAGTCCCAAAAAGATAGCCAGTTATCTACAAACTCTACCTCCTGCGATGGGCAGAACTCTGTTTTCAGCCAGCGATTGAGTTGCGCAAGTCTGCTGTAGAGCTCGTCACCACCCCTAGCTGGGAGGGGGCCAGAGACAATTACTTGATGCCGACATCTTTCTAACTAGTTTACACGCTGATGCTATGTTCTGCTTCGTAACCTCTGACTGTTTCATCCTAACATCGTTGGTGCCAAATTTCAACACTACTGTTGTCTGCTCCTTGGGGTTTAAACCCAGGTGTTTTGTAAAAGCACTGTGACATCTGCTGATGTAAAAGGGGCTTTATAAATACATTTGATTGATTGATTGATTGATTGATTGAAATCAGCTGTGTTAATTAAAGGAGCAATAAAAATTGCCTTCTTTAGAGCAGTTCAGTATCTGGAGCACAGCAATTGTGGGTACAATTACGGGCTCAAAATGGCCACAAACCAAGAACTTTGTAAGTTTGAACCTCTGTAACTCATCAGTCTTTTCTTGGTCTGAAAAATGTGTCTGTCTTCTGTTATAGAATTTTGTTGGACTGCTGTATTAATGAATTAATTAAGTATTGGGTTCATGGAAAAGTAATGTTTTTAAGTTTATACAAGAAGGCCAGAGATGTTGACAGTGTTGTAAATGTGTGAGAGAGGATCTGGTCTTTGTTCAATTGTTGTGGCACACATTCTTGCAGGTTATCAGTAGACCAGTGGGTCCTCTGACCATTTGTTAATCAAACCATCAGGGTTTTTGTCTTGAAAGGATCATTTACAACGTCCTTCTTGGGGGAAGAAGGGGCAATTTGCCCATTTGGGTAAACACTTAGGACAGCATAGAGGAAGACACACAACCGGGGGCATGAAGGGATAAAGGAACATAATTGTCTTTACAGGATGAATATCCCCACCAATGGTTATAGAAGTATTGAACGTATTTCCAACTGACCCCAGAGATGTTTACAGTTTGCTCTGTAAGCTTTGATAACTCTCTCCTTGCAAGAAATAAACTGCAAAAATTGTGCCAAGAGAATTATGTCTCTGTACATACTTCCTAAAGATTTCTATTTGATAGAATTGCTATCACAGTTCTTTCGCCAAAATTCATCTTTTTATTGGCCAGTCTGAGGTATGGCTTTTTCTTTGCAACTCTGCATAGAATGCCAGCAACCCAGAGTTGCCTCTTCACTGTTGACGTTGAGACTGGTCGACTTGTTGGAAACAAAACTACTGGTTGTTTGGAAAAGACACAGAGTTAGGTCTGTAAATAATTGTTTTGTCTGTTTACCAAAATATATTAAAGTAACAGTTTGAATATAAGCTTAAAATGCAGTCTCTCAGCTTTAACTTGATGGTATTCACACCCAAATCGGAGGAAAGGTTTAGGAATTACAGTTCTTTCATTTGTAGCCCCCTCTTTATCAAAGGACCAAAAGTAATTGGACAATTAACTCAAAAGCTGTTGTATGGATAGGTATCCATGAAAAAATCTGGCAGGGAGATAGCAGGAACATTAGGAGGAGCCAAATCAACAGTTTGGTACATTTTGAGAAAAAAAGAACGTACTGTTGAGCTCTGCAACACAATAAGGTCTGGATGTCCATGGAAGACAACAGCGGTGAATGATTGTAGGATCCTTTCCATGGTAAAGAAAAACCCCTTCACAACATCCAACCAAGTGAAGAACAATCTCTTGGAGGTAGGCATGTCATTATCCAAATCTACCATGAAGAGAAGACTTCACAAAAGCAAATATCGAGGGTTCACCACAAGGTGCAAACCATTCTCAATAATAGAAAGGACAGATTAGACTTTGCCAAAAATCATCTAAAAAAGCCAACCCAGTTCTGGAACAGCATTCTTTGGACAGATGAAACTAAGATCAACCTGTACCAGAATGATGGGAAGAAAAAAGTATGGAGAAGGCTTGGAATTGCTCATGATCCGAAGCATACCACATAATCTGTAAAACACGGTGGAGGCAGTGTGATGGCATGGGCATGCATGGCTTCCAATGGCCCTGGGTCACTAGTGTTTATTGATGATGTTACAGAAGACAGAAGCAGCTGGTTGAATTCTGAAGTGTACAAGGATATATTGTCTGTTCAAATTGAGACAAATTCAGCAAAGTTTACAGATATTCAATGACCCAAAACATACTGCGAAAGCAACCCAGAACTGGAATATTCTGCAATGGCCGAGTCGATCACCTCAACCCGATCGAGCATGCATTTCACTTGCTGAAGACAAAACATCAGGCAGAAAGACCCACAAACAAACATCAACTGAAGACAGCTGCAGTAAAGGCTAGGATACCCAGTGTTTGGCTGCAAAGGATTCTTGACAAAGTATCAAAAATGAACATTTTATTTATGATTGTGTTAATTTGCCCAATTACATTGGAGCCCCTGAAATAAGGGGACTGTAGGTGTTTCTCAATGTCAAGGAAGGATCCTTTGAAGACAGAATTTGAAGGATGCTACGTCATCGACGTCCGTCGAAGAACTGTTCCAATGTCGAGGATCCTCCGAATCCTACCAAGGACTGAGTCCTTCGTTCAGAGAATTTCCCATAGACGGCGGCCCCAAATCACCCACAATCCAATGCGCACAGCTTTTGCCAGCTTGTAAAAATAAATTAAATGGCGGAACTAAGCGGGGAGTAGGAGCGGCATCGCTGACGGCGAAATAATAATTTAAATGTAAGTATCTTTAGTGTTTGCCGTACATTTGTTATCACCGTTAATGTGTTAAATCAATGTAAAGCTTAACGATTTAATGCTGGTACAAATAGCTATCATAATTAGGTAGATACACCCCGAAATAACGTTAGCTAACTGAACCTATCTTATAACATTAGGCTGTTAGCTAGCTTGCCGTCTTTTTTACCATTTGTGTTTGTAAAGTTTAATGTCCGGTGGCATTTTCATCTCTTTTTATAAGCCGTTAATGTCACGGCACGTTAGCAGATATTTAGAAAATTATGTGTTTATCAGTTGTAGCTTCAGGATGGTAGGTAACGCTGCACCTTGTTAACTTCACTAGCAACGTTAAATGCTAAAATGTGTAGTTTCAAATGTTACAAGTATAATGTTCTGTAACGTTTCGTTATAGCATTCATAACTGTAAACATATTTTTCTTGTGTTTGATCTCTGTTAACAGGGACTAAGGAACAAACGTAGACTGTCACTGGGGATGGGAAAGCCAAATACAAGCAGGGAGACAGGTGTTGAATAGATTATTTGCTATATTTGAGACTGACATTCTAAAAATAAATGCATTAAATTAACTGGTTTGTCTGTGTCTTAAATTTTTTGGGTGTGTATATTATATAAACTGTTGTTCAATGTGTATTGTGATCTGCACATAGGAAACTTGTAGCTGAATAATTATTAAGATTGTACCTGTTTTAATAACTCGTTAGGTATACAAGCTCTAAAAAGACATTAACGAAACATATCTTTATTATAACATTTATTCAAACATGACTATAAGCTGTACACAAGTATATTTAACATGAAGCGGCGATCAGACTCAGCTGCCGATGATGGGGATGCTGCCAGACTGTAGACAGAAGGAGAAAGCTTTAGGTTAGTCTAATTATCCAACCTGTTCTGGTAAGATAACAATTGTATAAAGTATATTTACACATGCTGTAACATAATGGTAATTTTTTCATCATGGTCTTAACTGACAACTGCTGACCATTTGACACACTTACACCTACCTTTACTGTGTTAGTGGGTGTTTATCAATGGTGTTATTATGACTTTTCCTATGTTGGTTGTAGCTTGTGCGTTTACAGTACTATTTAACCTTTCTCACTTGCAGTTTACTGCTTATCATACTGCCTGTGGCAACCTTTATTAGCAGGTAGCGTTTACCTTGTTGTTCCATGTTTTGCACCTCATTTGTCTGAAAGCTAGAAGCTACTGGACAATGAGCTAATGTTACATACATGCAGTTAACTACAAGCTAATGTAAACGGTTAGCTACAGAAAGCTTAATGTCATTAAGATTAATTAATGCAATTCTCCTTACCGGTAAGTGTTATGAAAACTACAAACATTAACTCCCGAGGGTTTACTTTATAGACATGAAATTAATAACACAAAACGACCATTGCTTATATTATAGCTTATTAGTGTCGGTAACGTTACCTACCTTTGCACGTTGCGGGCAAAGTTGTCGAAAGAGTATTCTCCTCCTGCAAGCAGACTGACGCTGATTCACCTCCTCCATCGCAACAAAAAATTGAACAGCACCGTTTACAGTTCAAACTCGATTTCGTCCAGTGTTTTGAAATGTAGCGCGGAAGAGAAGGCGAAACATTTTCAATGACGCAAGCACGCAATGACGTGCACTTGCTAGCCTGTTCCATTGTACGTGTTCTTCGAATGCTAAGGAGGAGCCTGGCCTAGCCTCTGAAGGATCCTTCCTTGGAAGGACTAGTCCTACCAAGGAAGGATCCTTGACATTGAGAAACAGCTTGTGTATGAAAAAGGTTGCAGATCCTAAACATTTCATACAATATTTTTGTTCAACCCCTTGAAATAAGGCTGAAAGTCTTGCATCAGAGTTGTGTCATTTCAAATTCATTGTGGTGGCGGACAGAGCCAAAATTATTATTTTGGCGGACAGTGTCCAAATATTTCCGGACCTAACTGTAGATTTTTATGCAGATTTGTTCATATTTGCTTTTGATGTATTTGGAATATTTGCATTAGAATATTGGCATTAGATTAGATGTAAGAGAGGGTTTTGGAGTAGACAATGAGTTGGGGATGGGGAAGCGAATACTGTTTGTCATTACCGGAAGGCCAAGTGGTCCTCTCTCTCCCTTATTCCCTGGCTCACCACGAACTCCCTTCAGGCCATGATTCCCAGCCTCCCCCTGAATGCAAGACAAGTGGGAGAGGTAAACGTAGGTGACTAGCTAAAGGAACATGTTTGTGGTGGTCTTGACAGCAACCTACATGTAATACCTAATTGAGTCAAAATCAAGAATGGCTCCATAAATCAGCCACATTGTTTTGGTAGAATTACATTAAACAGATTGGAGTGGAAAGGATATGCCTCTCCAGACCATCACTGACCCACCGCCAAACTGGATATGCTGGATGATGTTGCAGGCAGCATAACATTCACCACGGCATCTCCTGACTCTTTCAAGTCTGTCACATGGTCAGTGAGAACCTGTGCTCATCTATGAGTACGGGGCACCAATGGTGAACTTGCCAATCAAGCTGCACGGTACTGGGCTGTGAACAGAGGCCCCACTAGAGGACATCAGGCCCTCATGCCACCCTCATGGAGTCTGTTTCTGACAGTTTGGTCAGAAACATGCACACCAGTAGCCCGTTGGAAGTCATTTTGTAGGGCTCTGGCAGTGCTCCCCCTGTTCCTCTTGGCATTAAGGAGCAGATATCGGTCCTTCTGGTGGATGAATGCCCTTCTACACCCCTGTCCAACTCTCCTGGTATCTCCTCCATACTCTTGAGACTGTACTGGGAGACACAGCAAACCTTCTTGCGACAGCATGTATGGATGTGCCATCCTGGATGAGCTGGACAACCTGTGCAACCTGAATGGGCTGCAGGTATCGCCTTATACCAGTAGTGACAAGGACACTAGCAAGGAAGGATAAGGAGAGTGCAAAAGAGTCTGTGGCCACCACCTGTAAAACAATTCCCTTTTTTGGGCTTGTCTTGCTGTTGCCTCTCTAGTGCACCTGTTGTCATTTTCATTTGGACCAAAACAATTGAAACTGATTTATAATCACTTATGCTTCCTAAATGAACAGATTGATATCTGTCCAGTTTAATTGACTTGGTGTTACGCTGTGTTGATTACATGTTCCGTTCATTTTTTGAGCAGTTTATATTAAGTTATTCCTTTTATTTGATGGTAACTGTATTACAATGTTTATCTATGGCATGTATGCATTATTAATAAAAGAAAAAACAATAAGAGCTTTATGAAATTTAATTGTTTGAATTTACCTTTGGTCCAGGGAAGCCATGGGGTCCCTGAAAAACATAAAGAAAATGCATGTTTTGATTAAATATAGTCAGTGGAATCAGAATGCCATCAGACCACTTTTTCCACATTTTGTTTGATTATAGACTTCAATTATAACCGGTAACATTGACTTTTTTTTTTATCAATATGCACAAAATAAACCCATAATGACAAAGCGATTTAAAAATAAATAAATAATCAAATTCATACATGAATATGTATTGTACATTTTCTTTTTAATTTACATATTTTGAACGTAAAGTGTCAAATCAAAAGTCACAGACCCTGTTTGAAAAACAGTGAAATAGTGTAAGAATAGAATTCAGCTATCGTGAGTGTGACCCTAAAAACATTAAAAAATATATCTCAAAATAGCTATGTGCATTGAGTGCCTTTCAGAGGGTAGACACAAATACTGTCACCATGCCAGCTACAACTACATACATTGCATTGCAGGTTTCTCTCATTGACTCGAAATTAATACAGCTGCAAACACTGGTTGATGATACTGTAGCTAGCTAGCAAACTTCAGCTAATCGCTAGCTAACATAAAGTCTGACCTGTAATTCAATGCAGCGAAAATTAAGGCTGGTGAAAGTTATAAATGTGTTCTATTGTACTGAGTGGTCAAAGTAAAGAAATGTCTAACATATCCTTTGTTTGAACTACTTACTGAAAACCAACCACCAACAACCTACTCTGTCAGATTCCCACTTACACTGCTGAAGGCTGGGGGGCAGTGGATCAAACCATTGTGAGAAAAAGGGCAGGGGGTCGCAATCTTTTGGAACTTAAGAACGCGTGTCGAAAGTCAGCATAGGTGCTTTCCTTCTGTCATATTAATATTATTAAAATTACATAGTTATTCTTACAGTGATATATTGGTGGGGGGGGGGGTCACAGGTGTCCCCCCGGTCACCCCCGGGATTTCCACCTATGGGTACCAGGTACTATCCTAACTTTTGCCCAATGGAAAAGCAGAAAAGATGAGGCGAGTAGGTGCTGAGTCGAGCTGGTACATAATGGTGGAAAAGTTCCCGAAGCCAGTAGAGGCAAGGGGAGTAGAGTTGAGCCGGTACCATGCAGTGTAAAAGGGCCATTCATTTGACAGCACAGCCAGCTCGAGGAAGAGTCTTAGTGGTTCCAAAGTACTTCCTTTTCACAGTGACACAGCACACTGTGCTCCTGGGAATCAGCAGCACTTTCAGTGCTTCAACAATTCCATCTTGGAGGTCTACAGAGATTTATTTGGACCTCATGTCTTCATTTTGGCTGTGATATGCACTGTGAAGTGCAGGACTTTATAATAAGTGCTGCTTGAAAGTATGTGAACCCCTTGTGCAGTTAAATAATTTTTATTTTTCACCATGAAATCTTCATGAGGACTAATGGATTTTGGGCTGTATTTCACTCATTTGACATTTTGGTCTCTACAGGCATTTCTGTAATAGGTATCATGAAGTGTTTTATATCTCTGAAATCGGTACACTCTCCCCTACAAATAAGAATACATTACAACAGAGTTCTGAGACACTAATATGACAGTCTTTGTATTGAAATGGCCAAAATACACTAGTACATAAAACATTTTTTTTTTTATGATGTTCATCTCATCTTCATCCGCTTATCCGGTATCGGGTGGCGGGGGCAGCAGCTTAAGCAGGGGACCCCAAATGTCCCTTTCCCGAGCCACATTTGCCAGCTCTGACTGGGGGATCCCGAGGCGTTCCCAGGCCAGTGTCGAAATATAATCTCTCCACCTAGTCCTGGGCCTACCCCGAGGTCTCCTGTTATGATGTTATGATTTTGATTCCTGCATGCCTTAACTGACTGTAACACTGTTTTAGGGTCTAACTAATTCATAAAAATAATAAAATAATGTAAATGTTTTGGTATACTAGAAAAAGTAATTTGGAGTTGTTACTATTTGGTATTTATGCCATGAGCCACCATTAGCCAGCAAAGGGCAGCAGAGAGCTGCAAACAATGTAATAACGGTGATGAATATCACAACTTGCAATCTACTTGATATCCGATTGGGTACATTTTCCAGTCGCTTGTATGAGATGAATGATCCTTCTCATAGCCTGTATAAAGTGGTCCTGGACAGAATCTCATTCTTCAGCTTCTTCAAATATCTGTTCAAAAACAGCCATCTTTCAACCTCTTACAAATGTGGCCAACTCCAGGCCAGTCATGCGAACTGTAGTCTTTAATTACTCAACACCCCAAAGCCGGTTTATGTCGCAACTTTTCAAAAAGAGGAACTCCAAAGGAACTATCAACAGTCAAGGACATTTAGAATGCTGACTGATAACAGCTCCAGCATGGGACATTCTTCTACTCTTCTCTACTATTAAGGAAACCCCACCACTGCACATTGGGACATATGGCAACACACACACACCTCACAATTGTTACAACTCCCCCATCCACATGTCAATGGAGTACAAATCGTGACTGGCAATGATTCCAGCCCTTCACTTTTGACGTGTGTCCAGCAGTATAGACATTCGGATATTTCGCAACTTTTGCCTCATAACTCCTCCCATTACCCCCCCTTCTTTTCAACCTCTCATTAGCCCCCCTTCGGTTTTCTATCCCCCGTGTTTATTCAACCTCAGTGTATACCAGTAAAATGCTTTTATTTTTTAAGTGCAATAAATACAGTATTTCACAATGCATGTATACAAATAAACAGATAATTGTTAAAGTAGTGTAAACAACAAAAGTAATGTACCCTCACAGCGATGCAATAACAGAATGTTCTCTAAAGTATGCAAAGAATTTAAAAGGTTTACAAGGTAACAAGAAAATATCTTACGTATATTATTAACTGGCTCCTCAACTGGCTCCTTTCGACGCAAAGGAGCAGTGGCTCTACTCCGAGTTCCTCACGGATGGCCAAGCTTCTCACCCTATCCCTAAGGGAGAAGCCAGCCACCCTTCTGAGAAAACCCATTTCAGCCGCTTGTACTCGCGATCTTGTTCTTTCGGTCATGACCCAGCCTTCATGACCAAAGGTGAGGGTAGGAACGAAAAGTGACCGGTATATCGAGAGCTTTGTCTTCCGGCTCAGCTCTCTTTTCGTCACAACGGTGCGGTAAAACTAATGCAATACCACCCCCGATTCTCCGGCCAATCTCCCGCTCCATTGTCCCCTCACTCGCAAACAAGACCCCGAGATACTTGAACTCCTTTACTTGGAGTAACGCCTCATTCCCTACCCGGAGGAGGCACTCCATCGGTTTCCTGCTGAGAACCATGGCCTCAGATTTAGAGGTGCTAATCCTCATCCCAACTGCTTCGCACTCGGCTGAAAACCGGTCCAGTGACTGCTGAAGGTCACAGACCGATGATGCCATCAGGACCACATCATCCCCAAAAAGCAGCGTTGAGATCCCCAGCCCACCGAACTGCAACCCCTCCCCACCCGGACTACGCCTCGATATCCTGTCCATAAAAGTTACAAACAGGATTGCTGACAAAGCGCAGCCCTGGCGGAGGCCAACCCCCACTTGGAACGAGTCTGACTTACTACCGAGAACCCGAACACAGCTCTCACTTTGGACGTACAGGGATTGGATAGCCCTCAGTAGGGACCGCCTCACCCCATACTCCCGCAGCACCTCCCACAGTATCTCCCGGGGGACCCGTTCATATGCCTTCTCCAGATCCACAAAACACATGTAGACTGGATGGGCATATTCCCAGGCCCCCTCCAGGATCCTTGCAAGAGTAAAGAGCTGGTTGGTTGTTCCGACCAGGACGGAATCTGCATTGTTCCTCTTCAATCTGAGGTTCGACTATCTGCCGAACCCTCCTTTCCAGTACCTTTGACTAGACTTTCCCAGGGAGGTTGAAAAGTGTGATACCCCTGTAATTGGCACACACCCTCTGGTCCCCTTTTTTGAACAGGGGAACCACCACCCCGGTCTGCCACTCCTTAGGCACTTTCCCCAACTCCCACGCAATGTTGAAGAGGCGTGTCATCCAAGCCATCCCCTCCACACCCAAAGCTTTCAACATTTCTGGACGGATCTCGTCAATCCCCGGAGCTTTGCCACTGTGGAGTTGTTTGACTACCTCAGTGACTTCTGCCATGGAGATTGACGATGCTTCCCCATCAGCCTCTAGCTCTGCCTCCACTATAGAAGGCGTGTTAATGGGATTTAGGAGTTCCTCAAAGTGTTCCTTCTATCGCCCAATAACCTCCTCAGTTGAGGTCAACAGTGTTCCATCCTTACTGTACACAGCTTAGATAGTTCCCCGTTTTCCCCTCCTGAGGTGACGGACGGCTTTCCAGAAACACCTTGGTGCCGACCGAAAGTCCTTCTCCATTGCTTCCCCAAACTCCTGTTTTGCCTCTTTCACAGCAGAGGTCGCAGCCCTTCGGGTCTGTCTGTAAACTGCAACTGCCTCCGGAGTCCTTCGGCCTAGGGTGCTCTGGTACCACGTACACTTATGAGCATCCTTATGTTCGAACATGGTGTTCGTTATAGATAATCCATGACTAGCACAGAACTCTAACAACAAACGACCACTCGAGTTCAGATCAGGGAGGCCGTTCCTCCCTATCACGCCTCTTCAGGTGTCTCCATCATTGCCCACGTGTGCGTTGAAGTCCCCCAGCAGAATTATGGAGTCCCCTACTGGAGTCCCCTACTGGAGCCCCATACAGGACTCCATTCAGGGTCTCCAAGAAGGCCAAGTACTCCTAACTGCTGTTCGGGGCATATGCACAAACAAGGCAACCCTTTCATCCACTGGGGTTTCCATCCTATGGGCCCACCACTCATGGGAGGAACCGCTGGGGTCAGGTGCGCTGCCATATGGGTGGCAGTGAAGGCCAGGGGCCTCGACGGACCAGACCCGGGCGGCAGGGGCTGGCTCTGGGGACGTGGAACGTCACCTCTCTGTGGGGGAAGGAGCCGGAACTTGTGAGGGAGGTGGAGCGCTACCAGTTAGATCTGGTGGGGCTTACATCCACACACAATCTCGGTTCTGGAACCGTACTCCTGGATAGATGATGGACTTTATTATTCTCTGGAGTTGCCCAGGGTGTGAGGCGCCGGGTGAGGGTAGGGATACTCACAAGCCCCCGGGTGAGTGCCGCTATGTTGGAGTTTACCCCAGTGTCTTCAATATTGAACCTATTCATAATATTCTAATTGTCTGAGATACTGCATTTGGGGTTTTCATTAGTTGTCATTTATAATCATCAAAATTAAAAGAAATAGGGAGGGATGCCCAGACTTCCCTCTCCCCAGACACTTCCTCCAGCTCTTCCGGGGGGACACCGAGGCGTTCCCAGGCCAGCCGGGAGACATAGTCCCTCCAGCGTGTCCTAGGTCTTCCCCGGGGTCTCCTCCCGGTGGGACGGGACCGGAACACCTTCCCTGGAAGGCGTTCCGGAGGCATCCGAAACAGATGCCCAAGCCACCTCAGCTGACCCCTCTCGATGTGGAGGAGCAGCGGCTCTACTCCGAGCTCCTCCCGGGTGACCGAGCTTCTCACCCTATCTCTAAGGGAACGCCCAGCCACCCTGCGGAGAAAGCTCATTTAGGCCGCCTGTATCCGGGATCTTGTCCTTTCGGTCATGACCCAAAGCTCATGACCATAGGTGAGAGTAGGAACGTAGATTGACCGGTAAATCGAGAGCTTCGCCTTGCGGCTCAGCTCTTTCTTCACCACGACAGACCGATACATCGACCGCATTACTGCAGAAGCTGCACCGATCCGTCTGTCAATCTCCCGTTCCATCCTTCCCTCACTCGTGAACAAGACCCCTAGATACTTAAACTCCTCCACTTGAGGCAGGCACTCTCCACCAACCTGAAGTGAGCAAGCCACCCTTTTCCGACTGAGGACCATGGCCTCAGATTTGGAGGTACTGATTCTCATCCCCACCGCTTCACACTCGGCTGCAAACCGTCCCAGCGCATGCTGAAGGTCCTGGTTTGAAGAGGCCAACACGACAACATCATCCGCAAAGAGCAGAGACGAAATCGTGTGGTCCCCAAACCTGACACCCTCCGGCCCCTGGCTGAGCCTAGAAATTCTGTCCATAAAAATTATGAACAGAACCGGTGACAAAGGGCAGCCCTGCCGGAGTCCAACATGCACTGGGAACAAGTTTGACTTACTGCCGGCAATGCGGACCAAGCTCCTGCTTCGGTCGTACAGGGACCTGACAGCCCTTAGCAAAGGACCCAGGACCCCATATTCCCGAAGCACTCTCCACAGGATGCCGCGAGGGACACAGTCGAATGCCTTCTCCAAATCCACAAAACACATGTGGATTGGTTGGGCAAACTCCCATGAACCCTCCAACACCCCGTAGAGGGTATAGAGCTGGTCCAGTGTTCCACGGCCCGGACGAAAACCACACTGTTCCTCCTGAATCCGAGGTTCTACTATTGGCCGTATTCTCCTCTCCAGAACCCTGGCATAGACTTTCCCGGGGAGGCTGAGAAGTGTGATCCCCCTGTAGTTGGAACACACCCTCCGGTCCCCCTTCTTAAAAAGAGGGACCACCACCCCGGTCTGCCATCCCAAAGGCACTGTCCCCGACCGCCACGCGATGTTGCACAGGCGTGTCAACCAAGACAGCCCCACAACATCCAGAGACTTGAGGTACTCAGGGCGGATCTCATCCACCCCCGGTGCCTTGCCACCGAGGAGTTTCTTGACCACCTCAGTGACTTCAGCCCGGGTGATGGACGAGTCCACCTCTGAGCCCTCATCCTCTGCTTCCTCAATGGAAGATGTGACGGCGGGATTGAGGAGATCCTCGAAGTACTCCTTCCACCGCCCGACGACATCCCCAGTTGAGGTCAACAGCTGGCCACCTCTACTGTAAACAGCGTTGGTAGGGCACTGTTTCCCTCTCCTGAGGCGCCGGACGGTTTGCCAGAATCTCTTCGAGGCCAGCCGATAGTCCTTCTCCATGGCCTCACCGAACTCCTCCCAGGCCCGAGTTTTTGCCTCCACAACCACCCGGGCTGCAGTCCGCTTGGCCTGTCGGTACCCGTCAGCTGCGTCAGGAGTCCCACAAGCCAACCAGGCCTGATAGGACTCCTTCTTCAGCTTGACGGCATCCCTTACTTCTGGTGTCCACCACTGGGTTCGGGGATTGCCGCCTCGACAGGCACCGGAGACCTTACGGCCACAGCTCCAAGCGGCCGCTTCGACAATGGCGGTGGAGAACATGGTCCACTCGGACTCAATATCTCCAACCTCCCTCGGGATCCAGTCGAAGCTCTGCCGGAGGTGGGAGTTAAAGATCTCTCTGACAGGAGACTCGGCCAGACGTTCCCAGCAGACCCTTACAGTATGCTTGGGCCTGCCGAGTCTGTCCAGCTTCCTCCCCCGCCATCGGATCCAACTCACCACCAGGTGGTGATCAGTTGACAGCTCCGCCCCTCTCTTCACCCGAGTGTCCAAGACATACGGCCGCAGGTCAGATGAGACGACAACAAAGTCGATCATCGACCTGCGGCCTAGGGTGTCCTGGTGCCACGTGCACTGATGGACACCCTTATGCTTGAACATGGTGTTCGTTATGGACAAACTGTGACTAGCACAGAAGTCCAATAATTGAACACCGCTCAGGGGGGCCGTTCCTCCCAATCACGCCCCTCCAGGTGTCACTGTCGTTGCCCACGTGGGCGTTGAAGTCCCCCAGTAGAACAATAGAGTCCCCAGTCGGAGCACTTTCCAGCACCCCTCCCAGAGACTCCAAGAAGGTCGGGTACTCTGCACTGCCGTTCGGCCCGTAGGCACAAACAACAGTGAGAGACCTATCCCCGACCCGTAGGCGCAGGGAAACAACCCTCTCGTTCACCGGGGTAAACTCCAACACATGGCGGCAGAGCTGGGGAGCTATAAGCAAACCCACACCAGCCCGCCGCCTCTCACCATGGGCAACTCCAGAGTGGTGAAGAGTCCATCCTCTCTCAAGGAGTGTGGTTCCAGAGCCCAAGCCGTGCGTAGAGGTGATCCCGACTACCTCTAATCGGAACCTCTCAACCTCACGCACTAACTCAGGCTCCTTCCCCGCCAGCGAGGTGACATTCCACGTCCCTAGAGCCAGTTTCCGTGTCCAGAGATCGGGTTGTCTAGGCCCCTGCCTTCGACTGCCGCCCGATCCTCTTTGCACTGGCCCCTTATGGTCCCTCCTGTGGGTGGTGAGCCCACGGGAGGGCGGCCCCACGTCGCCCGTTCGGGCTGAGCCCGGCCGGGCCCCATGGGGGAAGGCCCGGCCACCAGGCGCTCGCATACGAGCCCCAACCCCGGGCCTGGCTCCAGGGTGGGGCCCCGGCTGCGCCATACCGGGCGACGTCACGGTTCTCAAAATTGTATTCTTCATTAAGGGGGTTTTGAACCGCTCTTAGTCTGACCCGTCGCCTAAGACCTGTTTGCCTTGGGAGACCCTACCAGGGGCATATAGCCCCAGACAACATAGCTCCTAGGGTCACTCGGGTACTCAAACCCCTCCACCACGTTAAGGTGGCAGTTCTTGGGGTTATAATCATCACAATTAAAATAAATAAACACTTGAAATATATCAGTCTGTGTGGAATGAATGTATACATTATGGAAGTTTCACTTTTTGAATGGAATTACTGAAATAAAAAAAAATGTTGATCCTATTCAAATTTTATGACCAGCACCTGTATACTAAGTTGGGTTGCAGTTGGCCTCACCATCTTGCACAAATTAGCATTTTAATTGAGACCACGCCCACAATAATTTTCATTGGCTCATATCAGCAATTTTTTTAAAGATATCAACAATCCTCATACTGAATATTTAGATATTTGTCTCACGATAATATATACCGAGCAGCATGAAGATCAGTGCAGAGCTCTAGTTGAAGATAACTTTTTAGTGTTTTAAACAAATTTCTAAATGGTGGAAAATCCAACATGGCAGACTTTATTGGTTATTGAGGCAAATTTGTTCCACAGGTGAAGCGAATTTCAGACCACTAGGTCATATGGGGTGGAAATGCCAGTGGCGCTTTTGGAGTGACTTAGATTAGTCATTATAGCGCCACCTAGGGTTCAATTGGACCCATGGTCTAATAGATGAATTCGGCAGATGATATACACCTATGGGCAAAGTGGCGTGTCTTGTAGCACATGCCATCTCATGGGAATATGAGTCCAAAAAAAGGAATAATTATAATCCTAACAAAATAAAAGGGCTCCTGAGCCCCTTCGTGGCAAGGACCCCTAATAATTCTTGTAGGGTTCACATACTTTCAAACATCAGGTTCAGTCTATAATATAAAATAATGGGGAGAAAATCAAGTCTGAAATCTTTCTGAAACCACTAGATACTGTTTGTATAATTTTTCACTTTAAAATGAGTCATATTAAAGTCTTAATACTCCTCAATGCTCTACTCATTGAGCCATTTGTGGCCTTTTTTTAGACCTATTTATTATCTCCAGTAATTCTGCAGGGCACTGTATAGTTCATTCCTACAAACTCTAAGCAAATATACAGTTGTGCTCAAAAGTTTGTATACCCTTGAAGAATTGGAAAAATATAGCTTTCCTAATTATTCTTAAATCAGAATCTCAGAATATGGCAGCCATTCCATTCCAGTGTCTGTTCAATTCTAACACAGGCACACCTCATTTTACTTAATTAGGTACTGATTAGGTGACTACCTGAACCAAATCTAATTTAATTAATCTCCGCACCTGTATAACTCATCAGGGCATCAGTTCTTCCGTTGTTAGTTTAGCATTATCATCCGGGGGTATGTAGACCGCAGTAAAAACAACAGATGTAAACTCCCTAGGCAAGTAAAAAGGCCTGCATCTGGGGCCGTATTTATAGAGGATCTTAAGGATAAAAGTAGCTCCTAATTTACTGATTTAGGAGTAACTCTTAAAAGAAATTGGCATGTCAGTCCTATCTTTAGGACAAAATATTTGGTCTAAGAGTATTTCAGACATCATTTTGGCACTAAAACCAGTTCCTAAATCTGGGAATAGTTAGGAGTAGTCAAGAGTCAAGTCAGTAAAACCAAGTCACAGACAATCCTAAAACGGCTCCTGCCAGCAATCAGCCTTGTAATCAGGTCGACATTTTAGAAACATTTATTGAAACCTTGTTAAAAGTTCAGTATCACCTCAATCACAAGGGTATTATGATCATAGTGTAGCTAGCCAGGGATGCTGTCAATTCACCAACAAACAGAAACAACCCAATAACATTGGACATCAAGGTTGTGACAACTGTATGCTACTCGGCCATAGGGAATATGCAGCTATGCAGCACAGACAAACTACGTATATCTCAATCATCTGTCAGTAGAATATTACATCCAACAATAAATGCCCTCCCCAGACCCCATTTCTTGCGACAAATCATTTGGTTTCCTCATGATGTTCGCCATTTACAAAGAAACAAAACACACTTCATGGCCATAGCTCGACCACCACGTGTAGTTGGTGGTGGGACACATAATTCCATGAATAATTGCACCATCAAAATATTTTTTACGAGCTGCAATACATGTAAAATACTGACAATTAGCTGAAAATATCTTGACTAGTCAGTATATCATTCTTGGTTTCATGTTTAATCAGTGACACAGCCAAGATTTAATTTATAATTTTTTTTTTTTCATATGGCAACACGACACATTCTTCTACAGTATTACTATAATGAATTCACTGACAGAGACCACTCCCCTATCAGCTACTCTCTGTGGGCATAATAAGTAAGCTTGTTTGTGGAACACGACTTTATCCATAGCAATGGGGTCAACCCCACCCTTCCTTTTAGCTTAAGACTTCTCCCCATTCCTTAGTAAAAGTTGGTCTTAGCAGCTTTGTGAATAGGTTTTAAGAGGAAACTCTTAGCTAGTAACTTTTATTGCTGTTTAGGAGTCCTCCTTGTAATAAGAAATGGGCCCTGATTATCATTTACTCCAGATTGGTTGAGCATGGACTCCCGGTTAAGTTAGTGTTTATACACTGTTTACATAAATGTACTGCCCACCTCATCTGGACTTACTGGAGTCCTCCTTGAACCGATCTGATGTCGCACCCTTACAGCACTATTACGTTGTCAGTTATGTTGTTGTTAAGCCACATTTCAGAGAAAATCATGACACTGTGTGAAGTTTGCGGTAGGAGGAAGAGTCTGAAGCAGAGATGCAGGTAAACTCAGAACAGTGCAATGAAAAAACTTGTAATACCCAAAAACCAACAAAACAAAGGGCATGAGAGCCAATCACGTAACATAAACATCAGGTAGAAGCCGTAGCCAAACGTACAGACGAGCAATCACAGACACCGTCCCCCCAGACCCAGACCTTATATACAGACACTACAGCTGAATACGGAACATAGAGACACATAGATCGGAGGGAAGCCAACAGGTTCAGGAGATGATAGGAGAACAGAGGAAAGAGGATGCGCTAGGTTTGTGTCCGACGAAAATCTGGAAGGCATGAGGTGGAGGGACGTGAAGGTGCAGATGGAGGAACCATGACACACCGCAATCCATAATCCATTTTTGTGAGATAATTCTCAGTCATATTTCATACATTTTCTTCGCCAGTGACCATACGTTAGCGAGGAAAAGGCTAGGTAGTGAAGGCAAATGGGGTGCTAGCATTAGCAATCACAATCTCCGGTGCACTTCCCAGATGTGATGTGTATAGCGTCTCCCGTGGTGTCTTCGGTGAGTTGAACTCTTACTGTGCATAGTGCTCCAACATCCAGGAGTTCTTGTCGGCTGTATATAGTGTGTTCTAGGCTGTACTGAGTGAATAAGCTAAGAACTCTTAAATAGATTTTTGAGCCTCACGATGTACACGCATTGCCATCTTGGTCATTAAAGTATGACACTTTGTTGTTAATAAAACTGCTCTATAGAAAGTTAGCATTTTGTTTGTATTGTTATCTATTACTTGTTTCTATATTGTTACCATAGAGGGAAGTAGCCCAGGAACCTATAGGCACAAAAAAAGCAAAAAAAGTATATCAGCCATTCCTGTATGACTGTAATTTAGACTTTCCCATACATGTAAAGGATAAAAGACCTTAACAGAACTTCAGACTCAACACCAAGAAATTCTAGAACAGTTGTTTTTCCCATTCTTCTCTGCAAGTCCTCTCAATTTGTTTATGGTTGGGTGGGGAATGATGCAACAGAACCATTTTCTGGTCTATCCAGAGATGTTCGATTTAATTCAAGTCTGGGTTCTAAGTGGGCCACACATTCATACCATTGTCCCTCCTGCAATGTCCCGGTCCTGCAATGTCCACATTCATACACTTGTCCTGGTTTTTTGCTTTGGGTAGTGGTCCTGTTGGAAAGTGATCCTTCACTCCAGTCTGTGGTCTTCAGCACCATCCCAGATAGCAAAAAATATCCGCACGGCTTCCTTTTGCCGCCGGCCCTAAGCTGTCGGCAATAGGTGCGTCCTGCTGGCGGGGATTAAACGTTTGCCGCCGAATACGTCACTCCCATTTCTTGCGAGATTTCTTGACTGCTTCATTTTCTCTGGTGGTTGCCTCGGTCTAAAGGACCGTGGTCGTCCGGCGGCAAGACGCTTTTAAATACAAGGCTACTCTCAAAATCAACCGGCCATGTTGGTTTGGACACACATTCGCATCAGTTTGTCGCTCAATCGCGAGTTACAGCCTGCAATTTGCTAGCTAGCAAAGTCATCGACTACCATCGTTTAAGTAAGTACATGTTTCCTTTTTGTGTAACGCAATATTATGTTTACATTGTTTTTAGTTTATATATTTAAAATGTGTAGTCACCTTTGTTCTTGCCTAACTAGCTAAAGGAGCCTTGTTTACGCAGTGTTGTTAGTACATGTAGAATTTTAACGAGCTATAATAGGTAGCAACAGCTTTACATCTAGAAAGACTAAGTTTAACTTTTAGTGTTTTCTTACAAAAATAACAATGTATATATGTTTTTAAAATTATTTTGTTTGCCTGAACAAGTATGCTGCTAGTCCAGTAGCTAGAGTGGCTAGTAAGTGTTAGCTAGCACATGCTGTTTTGCCTTTGTTACAGTACACACTGTGGCTAGCAAGTTTTGTGCTGTGTTGCTACTGTACTGGATTTACGGCGATTATGGTTTCTAATTCTCTGAACTGCTGTACTTTTTATGTTTGAGGAAAATTCTGTGTTCACTTGAATCACAACACTCGGTGAATACATTTTTATTTATATTTCACTGTTCCACATTTGGCTGATAATGTTTCCCCTCCACAGCATAGCTACTGTATATTCCTAACATTAACAATCCGGTTTTGTTCATGTTTTCTTGCAGATACCTTTGCCAGAGCATAACCGGTTATCTTCACCCAATAGACCTACTGTTGGTCAATCGTTTTGGTTTTAAAGGTAAATGCATTGTTAGTCACAATGTCTAGTTACTGGGCCAAAAGGAAAATAATATTGAAAAGAGTTGAGAGGGACAAACAGGACATTCACTTGAATCACTACATGCTACAGAAGTTGCATCGATTCCAGAAAACCAGGAAAATGTTGAGCCATCTGTAGACTTCAGAGCTGGTATGTAAAATGTATTGCTGTGATGCTTAATTTGTGATCCTGTAACTAAACTATACACTTTGTTAGATTTTCAAATTTCTGTTCCCTCTTTCTCAGAACTAGGTTTCTCCCCAGTAATCCAGACTCCACTTCACAGAGCCAAGAGTTTGAGTACAAGTAAGTGATGTTATTTGTGAATTTTTTTGTTTTGGAAACTATTGCTTCTATTTAAGATTAGGAATCCTTTTATCCATAATCTGTTTTTCATTAGGGCACTTGACGTTCTGGATAAAAGGTGTCGAGGTGTGTTGTACATATCATTAGCTTTGCACAGTTCAATTATTGTTTCATTACTGAATATGCAATCTCTGCAGTGAAATTAAAGCTGTTATGTTTGTTCCCCCAGCTCGTCAAGTACTTAGCTTTACACCACCAGCAGCAAATTTACCCTGGCAGCATATGGGTGAAAACGCTGGAGGTATGTAATACGTTGCGCTAAACTAAGTTTTACATTTAAGTCCAATTCATTAAATGTATGCAATTACTTCAAACATATTTTTACGTTAATGATTATCAATAGGAGACAGTCATCGCTTTGTTATTGGCCCTTGGACGCCCCTGGGATCTCGTGTACAGCACAAAGTTTTCAGCTATGAAGGTATATTCTAGGCCTATGTCTTATTGTCCAGTGTTTTAACAGTATTAAAAAATATTGCCTTTAGTAGTTGTTTTTTTATTTGATGTAGATTTCCAGTGACTCCAGAATGAAAACCAAGCTCTGAGGGAGGAGAACCAAGCCCTGAGGGAATGCAATGCACAAGCAGGTGAGAACGTGCAGTCTTTCTTAAATTTTACTTTTTTGTGTGTAATGTAGGTTCAGAATTACCATATGCCTTTGATTTTGTAGCTTCGGATGACAGCGGCTCACTTCAAGAGCAGGTGAAGCAAGTAGGGACAATGTTGAAGACGTTTGCTCTCACTGGGCAATCAGGTACAACTTGCAAACAACACCTGTGGTTGTTAGTTTAATACCTGTACATGTAGTAGACCTAGATATAAATGTCGTAGTTTAGTATTTGAGGGACCAGGACTGACTACTTTATTCTTTTATTCTGGGAACCCCTGTAGGTGCGTTACCTGAAAGGAGCATCTGACCCTGAAGGCAGAAAAGGCCGCACAGCTGAGAAGGACCCACAGCCGACCCCTTAAACCTAGGCTGACTACTGACACCCCAGCATCACTGAACTGGAACACTTTCTTTATCCTGCAGTCAGTAACATCAAGAAGCCAGAAGTGCCAGACTACACTCACCAAATCCACCATGTTTTTTTTGTATTTTAACTTTTGTATTGGCTTATTTCATTCCGTCTTAACGATTCTATTATAGTTTGTAAATCCTATTTCATACCTGTTACTTGATATTGCACATTAACTAGTACCAAAATTCTACTTTCATTTCATCAGTGTGCTTAACTGTTATTCTATTAAAAAATAGCTTGGAAATACTATTTCGTACCTCTGATACTTGATATTGCACATTACCTGATAACAAATATTCTACTTACTCTGTTTTTAACATCATAATTTTTCATTCCATCACAGTGCTTAACTGTTATTCTATTGTTAAATATAGCTTGTAAATCCTTGTGCCACAGGTCAGCATTGCAGTTATAATGGTCTGTTCTACTACTGTTTTTACCTCCGTATTTTTATATAAATATATATGTCAAGTTTTGTTTATCACAGATACAAGAGACACAGATCTTATTGCAGCACGGTGTAAATCTTGTGCTCCAGGTCAGCAATGCCATTATAACGGTCTATTCTACTCTAGAGCTTTACTCTAAATTATTACCACTTTTCCTATTGTTAGAAATTGCTTGAAAATGTGGTGTTATACCTTGATTTATTTGGTATCTTGCACATTCTTTGGTACCAAATATCCTCATTACTTATGTTTACTGGTAATTATTTTCATCCCAGAGCTGACCTCTTTATATTATTAACAATTATTGTGTTTGTGTTATAATTTGCTTGTATGGCTGTTTTTAACCAAAATATAATCTGTAGTGTGTATTTATATGTATATTTTTTTCTGCCTGTTATTTATTTCAGTGATCTGACACATCTTGTTTGAATGACAGTTACTGTACTTTGAAATGTGGAATTAAAACACCAAATGGAAATTTGTCTGGTTTGATCAATCATTATTCTGGATAAACTGCATGCTATAAATATTAAATCTATATATAAAAGCGGCAGAACACTCGAAAATAGCGTTTGCTGCGGAAGGTCCGCCTTCTGTATAACGGCGGTGAAACGGCGGTTGGCCCACGGGCCGGCCGCAGAACACAGGTGGTAGGAAGGCTGCCGCTGGCGGTGAACCGGCAAACGTGTTTGCGATTTAGACATTCTGACGCTTCTACTGTCTCTGGAGGACCGCCTCCGGTCCGCCGACTCATTGCTATCTGGGATGGAGCAGAATTTCATCAATGATCTGTCTGTACTTTGCTCCGTTCATCATTTGCTTGATCCTGAAAAGACTCCCAGTCCCTGCGGCTTAACACCCACTGCACTGTGCTGCCACCAATATGCTTAACCGTGGGGATGGTATTGACCAGGTGATTAGCAGGGCCTGGTTTCCTTCAGACACGATGCTTAGCATTCAAGCCAAAGTGAGTGAGCAATATTTATTTAGAATAGGAACATATTATATACTAACTCACAAATGACCAGATACTCTGAGACTGAAAAACTTAGATCAATAAAATTAAGGTCTCCCATAACAGAAGAACATACTGGAGTACAATAGAAGAACAATTATAATGGCACTTCCTCATTCAAACAGCTTTTTAAACATTGTGAGTGCTTGCTGTTCACTGACAACCACATTGAAAGCCATAACAACAATCAGGTGATAATTAACTTGGTTCCGTCAATTGCAGGAGTACCAACTGACCCAACACAACGTACACAATCATTCGATAAAAACATAATTAACAGCATTACACAATAAATATAAGCTATCGATTGTTGGTTGCTAAAGGTTTAGTTTGTGTAGTTGGCAAGTGAAAAAGTAAATATTTAACTGTCATGATTCTCAACTATTGTGCACTACCTTCATACAATTTCCCATAGTGCCAAGTTCGAAAGACTTCTTACAAAAAATACAGTGGGATTCGTTTTCATTCCCTTCAACAGATTTCAAACACAAAGCAAAAGTTGTTGTTGTCCAACAACCTCTGATTGAATTTACACTTTCCCATGGTACCTGCGGGAAGTTCAACACTAGGACCGCCAAATGCCTACATTTGTGTTTGTAATTGAAAATGAAACTGCCATTTTGAAAGCCACACCCTCCTCCTTCTATGATTTTTCCTTAATAGGTGTATATTGCATTTTTCCGTTGTCAGAATTCTAAACTCACAAATGGATAACTATTTAGAGATTTACCTGGTTTTTTTAACCCTGTTTTCTGACTTAATCACCGATAGCCCATGGCACTTAAGGTTGGTACACAAATGGTACCTTGGCGCTAATCACCCCTCACTGAATGCATGACGTCAATGGATGAATGCACGATACTCCCAGATGAATGATCAGAGCTGGTTGAATTTGAATAAATGACAAATGAAATACAAGATTTCCATGACCATTCAACATTTTTATTAGGCTATTATTAAAACATAATACAAACCATATAGGCTACTTGACAATTCAACTTATATATCACACTATCGTTTTTCAATAGGATATTTAGCATTCTTGTGTAGGATAATTCAACCAATTTAAATCTAAAATGTAAAACCAATTACCAATTCAACAAATGCATTGGGCTACATGTTACTGTTTTTATATTAGGAGAGAAAGAGAAACTAAATCACACACAGATCTTATCATCTCTCTTAGAATTTTCTCTACTTATTTTACTAAAGATTAATATTCTAATAATAATTCACGAAAAGAAGTACCAATGATATTCTTAACCACTAGAGCTATGCACTGGCATTGAAATCAACTCGATAGCCCCACTAGAAACCCCCGGGAGAGACCTGCAAATACGCGCCGTCACAAAGCCTATTCGTATTGCACCTCATCTTTTTCTAATAACTCCTCTTGGTTTTTTGATAACTTATTCATGTCAACTATAGACATTTCATGTAACCTATTGATTGGCTATGTAATTTTCATTTTGTAAATTTGTATGGCCTAATAAACCAATGAAAATACTATAATCTGTGTTCTTAGAAATAATCGTTCAATGTATTCGTTTTTTGGCTTTTGTTTCATATAAGACCTTCAATACAAACACATTAACATAAACCATTCAAAACAAAAGAAATCTGTAATTCATAATTTTTTTGACTATTCTATATACACTCAAGGATTGCAAGGATGTGCAAGGATTATTAGGAAGACCTGTTAACTTTTTCATTAATACAATTATCTAATCAACCAATCACATGGCAGTTGCTTTAATGCATTTAGGGGTGTGGTCCTGGTCCTGAGTATTCACAATCTGCTCAGTTACTGGGATTTTCACGCACAACCATTTCTAGGGTTTACAAAGAATGGTGTGAAAAGGGAAAAACATCTAGTATGCGGCAGTCCTGGGGACGAAAATGCCTTGTTGATGCAAGAGGTCAGAGGAGAATGGGCCGACTGATTCAAGCTGATAGAAGAGCAAATTTGACTGAAATAACCACTTGTTACAACCGAGGTAGGCAGTAAAGCATTTGTGAAGCCACAACACGCACAACCTTGAGGCGGATGGGCTACAACAGCAGAAGACCCCACCGGGAACCACTCATCTCCACTACAAATAGGAAAAAGAGGCTACAATTTGCATGAGCTCAACAAAATTGGACAGTTGAAGACTGGAAGAATGTTGCCTGGTCTGATGAGTCTCGATTTCTGTTAAGACATTCAGATGGTAGAGTCAGAATTTGGCGTAAACAGAATGAGAACATGGATCCATCATGCCTTGTTACCACTGTGCAGGCTGCTGGTGGTGTAATGGTGTGGGGGATGTTTTCTTGGCACATTTTAGGCCCCTTAGTGCCAATTGGGCATCGTTTAAATGCCACGGCCTACCTGAGCATTGTTTCTGACCATGTCCATCCCTTTATGACCACCATGTACCCATCCTCTGATGGCTACTTCCAGCAGGATAATGCACCATGTCACAAAGCTCGAATCATTTCAAATTGGTTTCTTGAACATGACAATGAGTTCACTGTACTGAAATGGCCCCCACAGTCACCAGATCTCAACCTAATAGAGCATCTTTGGGATGTGGTGGAACGGGAGCTTCGTGCCCTGGATGTGCATCCCAAAAATCTCCATCAACTGCAAGATGCTATCCTATCAATATGGGCCAACATTTCTAAAGAATGCTTTCAGCACCTTGTTGAATCAATGCCACATAAAATTAAGGCAGTTCTGAAGGCAAAAGGGGGTCAAACACAATATTAGTATGGTGTTCCTAATAATCCTTTAGGTGAGTGTAGGTTTGATGAGTACCCAGTAGATGAACTGATGCTCTGGCTGGATGGTGATGCTGCGATTGAGAATGTGTATTCTAATAGGGCCATATGCTAATGACAACAACCTGCATTCGGCTCTGGCTGTTAATGTTCGTCTGAAACCGCTTGGCGGTTCTAGTGTTAACAGCCAATGTCTACTATGTAGCTAAATAACCTAGTTTGGTACTAGCTAGTTATGTACCTCATGAACAATCATGTTGGAAGAAAAGCAGCCCTTCATCACAAGTGTCTTGCTGACATCTAACCTTCTGACTGAAATTGTGGTTCCTCTCTCCAAGTGACCAGAGCTAAAATGCATTCTGAAACCACACATTCTTTTTTGCATCACCTTTTCACTCTGCTAACAGAACATTAAAAATACAAAATAAGACAATTTAAGACTTTTCAAGGCGTGGGTCCTTAAAAAATCTTACATTAATTTAAGCACTGTAGGTTGCATTTATAATGATCATCAGCAGCTGTGTAAATTAATCAACCCATGCATGCCTGCCTGCTTTTAGATTAATCTTTGTACAACTATGGTCCCTTTATCGAAGCCATATATAATAACATGTCAAGCAATAGTTGCATTTTTGGTCATCAGTCCTGCTAATTAGAAAGCTAGACAGCAGCACATTATCTAGCAGTCAACAACTGTAAAGTAAAATTGTCAGGGTTCATTAACTTTTACATCAGGATCGTGTTATGTCATTGACATTATAAGAACTTGGACTGAAAATCTATGACACTGAATAAAAAATGAATTGGCAATATAAAATCTAGCTGGCTGTCTGGATTTCACTGTAATTTAATAATATCCCAGTTAGCCCTTGCATAGACCAGCCAGATACATTCAATGATTTTAGTGGATGTTAGCGTTGGAGTTGCAGCTTTGGTCCAAGAACGAGTCATACTTTTAATCCAATCCAACGATAATAAACTTCATTCAAATAATCAATTCATTTATTAAACTTCAGATCATGTTTAAAACCCCTTTGATGTAAATGGACAGCCATAACTGTCCTCCCAACAAAACTGAACTGTCAGTTAAACCGTTGCATGCAAGCCAGTCAAGCACCCCTCATCCCTCCAAAAACAAATATGACAGAAACTACAACACATAATAAATAGTATGGTAATAACTGTGGTTTGGGAGTTGTTTTTGTTTTTCAGCGAGGGGGTGTATCCTTTCAAAAATATTGAGCCATGGTGAAAGAAATCCCTGCTCTACTATTTTAATTATTCAGAGGTATACTGTACACACAATAATCCCAATTAATTATGTAATAGGTCATGTGTAATAACAACATGGCAGATTTCTATGCTAGTGAGTCACACCAAAGATTGTAAGGCACGCCTGGAAAGACAAAACTCGCAGCTTTCAGCAGACATCCTGTATACCCAGATAGGGCCTACCGTTCTCGTATAAGACTGAATTTAATTAAGTAACAGAGGTACCCAAGAAAGTTAATTTGTGTTTGTGTGATCTTAATGATAAGGACTGCTTACCATGGGGCCTGGGGGGCCATCGGGCCCGGGTGCTCCAGGATGGCCAATTAACTGCAGGTGAAAGCAAAACAATCTAAACAGATGAAACTAATAAACTTTTTAAAATAGATTTAGAACCTAAATGGGTTATTTAGCTGTCCCAATAGAATAACCATATGGAGGAACCCTTTTTGGTTACAGTTAAAAAAAAAGAATCCATGCATATGTACAACAATGTTTACAGAAGATTCTAAATGGGGACTGCCAAAGAATGCTTTGGGAATATTTTGTCACAAAAACAACTTTTTGTCTTTTGTGTGAGGCCCATTAAGACTCTGAAGTTCTAAGAAACAATTTGACTTTGGCACATTTATGGAAACTGAAGCGTGAAGGTACTTCTTTGATGCTCTATTGGTTACTTGTGTAAATGCATTTCTGTACATGAATGTAATAAATTGGTATGTTCATCTTAAGATAACTTACAGAGGGCCCTTGAGGACCAAGGGGACCAGCAACACCCTTATCTCCTTTCAAGCCGTTGATGCCCTAGAAAACAGGACATATGTTTTATATAATTACATTCTAATGAAGGACGATCATTGTGTTCTTTTCAATAATACTTTTCTACAAGGTATAACTCTGTTTCCAAAAAAGGTTGTGACCCTGCGTAAAATGTAAATAAAAACAGAATGCAAATGTGCAAATCATTTAAACCCTATATTCAATAGAAAATAATACAAAGACAAAATATCAAATGTTAAAACTTTAATTGACATTGATATTTTTTCTTGAAAAAGATATGCCCTCTTTGAATTTGATGCCAGCAACATATTTCAAAGAAGTTGGGACAGAGTCAAATAAAGACTGGAAAAATTGTAAAGTGTAATGCTTAAAAACTAAAGCTGGTGGAATATCACACAAATAATTAGGTCAATTAGCAACAAGTCAGTAACATAATTGGGCATTAAAAGATCATTCCAGAGAGGCTGGGTCTGTAAGAAGTGAGGATGGGGAGGGGTTCACCACTCTGTGCAAGACCGGTCAGGCAAATAGCGCTACAATTTAAAGAGGATAGGGACCATCCAGCTTCTTATCAGTGCACAGTTCAAAAGCCAGCATCCATGATGGAATTGGAGTGCATTAGTGCACATGGCATTGATGACTTGCATATCTGTGAATGATAGAATGCACTATCCTGGTCCACACCTGCGGATTACCTGGTTTGGGGGGCCCGTTGCTGTACCTGTCCTTGTCCACCTGGTCATACTTCTGACCTAGTCTAAAATCAAATAGACTCTGGATTTAGCCCAGAGAAATGTATTTATTATTCCAATTGGACTCTTAATATCTCACCCGGCACAGCCAGAAGAGGACTGGTCACCCCTCTGAGCCTGGGTCCTCTCTAGGTTTCTTCATAAAATTCGACCTTCTTAGGGAGTTTTTCCTAGCCACTGAAATTCAACACTACTGTTGTTTGCTCCTTGGGGTTTAAGGCCGGGTGTCTCTGTAAAGCACTTTGTGACAACTGCTGTTGTAAAAAGGGCTTTATAAATAAATTTGATTGATTGATTGATTGACTATTAGTCCTGAACAACACATCTCCGGAAATAATTAAGAGACCACAGAACCTTTTTCTTTCCTTTCCAAAAAAGTCGAAAAGGAAGGTTTTGAATGAGGAACAGAATGGTTCTAACTTTTCTCAGTTTCCTCCAGTTTTACATTTTAGGAGGAGATGAGGTCCTGGTCCACACCTGATTACCTGGTTTGGGGGGTATATGTGTATGTCAAGTTTAGTTAGTGGAATCTTACTGGTACTCCGGGTAAACCAACAGATCCTTTATCTCCAGAAGCACCAGGAATTCCCATGTCTCCTTTGGAACCTTTGAAACCCTGCGTGTAGGTAGAGTAATCAGAGTGACAATAAAAAAAATGTATTGCGGTAGTTTTAAACTCAGTCCCAATAACCATGTCTAATTACCCTTTCACCATCCAGTCCAGGGAGGCCAGGCATGCCTTGATCTCCCTAAACCGGAAATAAATTGGGGCAAATGCAAGGAAAATTATTTACAATAATTTATTGTGAAAACATTTAAGAATACATTTCCCTTCGTATGTAGATCATAATTTCCAAAATGAAAATGAGAGATAAATAAATACAATAAAATGTAGGATCACCTTGATTCCTGCTGGTCCAGTTGGTCCAGGTGGCCCAGGGGGACCCTATATTCACAAGAGAAAGATATTATTGTCATTTTAATCATATACACATGTAGAAGTGACTATAGGACAGTCAATGACAGAATAAAAAATAAAAATAATGAACTATTGTAAACTCACTGTATGAATTGGAATAGCCACAACCACACGTTACAATCACTTGAGAATAAACACGACACAACGATGAAATAGTTAGTTGTTTGTTATTATTTTACCTCTAAGCACTAGAAATGTTTTACATTGTAATGGCAATGTTTCACATTGTAATGGAATGTGAAACATTATAAACGGTTCATGTAATGAGTTGGCATTGAACTAATAGCACTCACAAAACTGTTAAAAGTGTAGTGGTAATGAATTATGTGTTTTGGAAGGTTTGTGATTGTGCTGTGTTGTCTGGTGTCTCAACTCTGTGGGACATCCTAATCTCACACCAATGGGCCAATTTGCTTCCTGAAAGGAACGGACATACACAGTGGGGGTCAAGGTAAACCCATCCGCTCAGACACCAAGGGTCTAGCTTTGAGTGGTGCTAATTGAATATATGTAAATGTGTAAATGCCGGTTTCTTTGTTTTCATTGTTTAAGCCAAGGTGATGTGATCCTATTATAGATGCAATGGGGGAGTTTGGAATCGGTCTGTCTGGGTGGGATATATAGGGAAGCTTGACTTGTTTCTTGGAGTCTATCTTTAACAGAAGCTCCTAGAACACCTTCGTGCTATAGTGTCTTAAATACTTATGTTATACTTGGTAGACTGTTAGGCTAGTTGGGAGGGCGTCGAAACGTGTTGGTATGTAACTATGTTTTGTATTGTAACTTTATTACTTAATTGGAAAAAATTTGATTACTTTGGAATATAGATTACTACGGCATTCCTTGTTCATCCTCATAGCTCATAGGACTACTGGTAATTACACACACATAAGTAAGTCTATGCGACCAGACTTGGTTTTCTAAAAATCAGGTTAGACCCGGGAACATATGACACTGACTAGTCATGGGTTTCATAACATTTTCTGTGTAGCC
This sequence comes from Esox lucius, assembly GCF_011004845.1. Lineage (NCBI taxonomy): Eukaryota > Metazoa > Chordata > Actinopteri > Esociformes > Esocidae > Esox > Esox lucius. The sequence goes on along the minus strand of NC_047592.1, from coordinate 29,402,839 downwards.
TCAGGAACACATGCCATTTTACTGTCTGATTTGTGTTAAATTACCTACAACTTATGGGCACTTATGATAACTGACACAGGCACATATGTAAATCGACATGACCAGATCATCCCTGAGTTCCGGGTTGCTACAGGATCCCTTGTTTTCTATACGTGAAACATATGATCTTTTAAATGTTTGGTTTGTGATGAAAGATTAGCTACCTTTCCTAAGAACTTCCAGCATATCATGATCATTTATGATTGCGTATGCTTACAAACAAAATTAAGTCATTATTAGATATTAAATTATCACGTCACGGTCATAGGCAACAAGTGCTGGACATAGTTGCCACCAATGCATTTCTTTTTTTTACATTGTTATTGTTGTAAGTGTTCTATATTGGAGAGTTATTCAAGTTTGAGCGTTAATTTAAATGTTCTATATTTTTGTTATTTTTTAATTGTATTTAAATATAAGTTATTTTAATAAAAAGCAAATGTTTTTTATTTTCAAAACAGGGCCAATAGTCTTAACAGCAGTGTAGTAAGCACTGAAAAAAAGAGTAGATAATCAAAAATCAAGTAGAATTTTAAAGTCAAGTCGAATCGAGGATTTGGAGAATTGTTACACCCCTAGTGTCTAGTAGACATGGATATTTGAAAGCATCAACACGTGCGCTTAGGCATCAGAGAACTCTTTTAAACAATTTACTAACTAGGCAAACTATAAAGAATATCACACATCTATCTCTCACAATCTCTCAGTATCTCATGTTAAAGATAAATGTATTACCCTATTCTTATTCTATCCATTATTCTGCAAATTAACTGTAATAGATGGACTGTTTTAGATTAGGCCTTAGATTGCTTTAGACTGTTCATGGTTGCCACAAATATAGAAGGAAACCTAGGTCAGCATGCCCTGTTCTTAGAAGTGATTAGGGCCACAGTCAAGGCGCCAGCCCTCAACCCTATCTTATCAACGACCCTGTTCAGTTGGTGCCAAGGTAAAGCTGCCTGTGTCTCCTCTGTATTCTTCCTTTTGTGTAGGACACTAGGGGTAGCTCAGATCAGGAGGTCTGGTAACTATGACCTAGAACAATGCCATGGCAGTATAGGGTTCTGTCTTGTTTTCCTATTAGTATGACAACTTGTTTTGTATGTATCTCATAGAATTATTTTGGGGGCTGACAGGGGGAGTATAAAGAGCTGGAAGTTATAATAAGTCGTCAGAACAATTGTTATGACACTACTCTGTTGGTCATTGTACTTACACTCTGATTTGTGAAAGCAAACTCCATGACGACAGTGTTTTCTTTTCGAATCTCTCCAGCTGAATGAACTGTGCACATCATAAATAGGTAAGTGAAACTTACTTGACAAAATCACAATAGTTCGTATCAGTCTGTTCTGAGGGTTGAATTGTTTGCACCAGAGCCGGTAGTGACGGTTCTGATTTATTACATGTGAAATAACGGTTTATTATTGGTGGTACATGTTTTTTCATTGTCATAATGCTGTGCATAATGCTGTGATTGTTACTGTCATAATGTTGTGATTGTACTAAGTGTAAAAAAAGAAAAATCCTTAGTTGATTGGACGATGTATAGAAGATCCTTCAGAGAGAGTTGAATGGACTATATATCAGAGATCAATCAATAAGAGAAAATAAAAAATTTAACATAACATTTATCATTAAGAGAACTCCTAAACGTATAGTATAGCCAATTATAACTAATTCGACACTCCCGAGAGCAGATTAGTGAGGGAGTTAGCTGACTGGTTATCACTGAGGCCGTAGCCAGTTATAAGATAGCTGTGTGAGGCAAACGGTTTTGGGTCACATATTCCCCTTGATCCCGTTGTGCTAGGACCGTGGTGGTTGACGAACCCCTAAGTGCAAGGTCGGTCTGAAAAGGGGTGTAAATTAAACAATTTAAAATTCAACTATATTACTGAATGTAAGGGGCTACGAAGTTAGCTGTAATATCCAAAGATACGCTAGGTTGAGGATACCCAATAACGTTCTATATTATCCAAAGATGTTCAGCTTAAATGACAAACACATTGAATATGATAGTGTAAAATATGGTTGTGTTGTAGTTTTCAAGGTTCCCTGTAATCTTCAACTAGACAACGGAGTGGCAATTGCCATACATACACCATATGTGCTGGTTAATTTCCCTGTAGGCACAGATCACTTTTATTTTTTCTATGGTTTGTTTTAAGATATTTTACATTGGTGTGAGAAACAAAGGATAATGTTTCTTTTTGGGGTGTTATAAGAATTATTATAAAATATTTATCATGACTAGTCCAAGCCTGTACAGTCTTTGTCACTCGCTCACTTGTCTAGGCCATTTAAATGAACAAAACATTTCACAGGGTAGAAGTGGTACCAGGTCCATACGCTTAACAATCCTAACTATCCTGGTACACGTATGACTCTACAGGTGGAAAAAAATTATGTAATAAAAAATGTAATAATATAGGCAATACAATTGAACTGAATATACACTCACCTAAAGGATTATTAGGATCACCATACTAATACTGTGTTTGACCCCCTTTCGCCTTCAGAACTGCCTTAATTCTACGTGGCATTGATTCAACAAGGTGCTGAAAGCATTCTTTAGAAATGTTGGCCCATATTGATAGGATAGCATCTTGCAGTTGATGGAGATTTGTGGGATGCACACCCAGGGCACGAAGCTCCCGTTCCACCACATCCCAAAGATGCTCTATTGGGTTGAGATCTGGTGACTGTGGGGGCCATTTCAGTACAGTGAACTCATTGTCATGTTCAAGAAACCAATTTGAAATGATTGGAGCTTTGTGACATGGTGCATTATCATGCTGGAAGTAGCCATCAGAGGATGGGTACATGGTGGTCATAAAGGGATGGACATGGTCAGAAACAATGCTCAGGTAGGCCGTGGCATTTAAACGATGCTCAATTGGCACTAAGGGGCCTAAAGTGTGCCAAAAAAACATCCCCCACACCATTACACCACCACCACCAGCCTGCACAGTGGTAACAAGGCATGATGGATCCATGTTCTCATTCTGTTTACGTCAAATTCTGACTCTACCATCTGAATGTCTCAACAGAAATTGAGACTCATCAGACCAGGCAACATTCTTCCAGTCTTCAACTGTCCAATTTTGGTGAGCTTTTGCAAATTGTAGCCTCTTTTTCCTATTTGTAGTGGAGATGAGTGGTACCCAGTTGGGTCTTCTGCTGTTGTAGCCCATCCGCCTCAAGGTTGTGCGTGTTGTGGCTTCACAAATGCTTTGCTGCATACCTCGGTTGTAACGAGTGGTTATTTCAGTCAAAGTTGCTCTTCTATCAGCTTGAATCAGTCGGCCCATTCTCCTCTGACCTCTAACATCAACAAGGCATTTTCGGCCACAGGACTGCCGCATACTGGATGTTTTTCCCTTTTCACACCATTCTTTGTAAACCCTAGAAATGGTTGTGAGTGAAAATCCCAGTAACTGAGCAGATTGTGAAATACTCAGACCGGCCCGTCTGGCACCAACAACCATGCCACGCTCAAAATTGCTTAAATCACCTTTCTTTCCCATTCTGATATTCAGTTTGGAGTTCAGGAGATTGTCTTGACCAGGACCACACCCCTAAATGCATTGAAGCAACTGCCATGTGATTGGTGGTTAGATAATTGCATTAATGAGAAATTGAACAGGTGTTCCTAATAATCCTTTAGGTGAGTGTATATCACCAGAAGATCAGTCTTTACTTACCTTTCTATTTAGAACCTACTGGCCAGTGAATAATATCTTAAAAACAAATTTAAACAACTTAATTACACAAACCACCAAATTCACTACACTTGAAATATTTCCATATTCTTATTTCAAATCATAATTCATAGTTGTTTTGGTGTGACTTATGATCTTTTCACAAGACTGAACATTTTTTGTTTCTGACATTTAAGTAATGGTCCCACCATCTTTTTAATAGAGCAGTGTAATTTTAGTGTTGTTGTAGCCTGTTTGCTGGGGCCCAGGAGAATAATTAAACTGATGCAGTGTTTTGTCTTGTCCTTTCTCCTATAAGGACGGTGTGGCAGACTAGCTCTATGCATGGAGACGAATTAGTATCTGTTTAAATGTTTCCCTTCTGCTCCCCACATTTGTCGATCATTGTTGTTGTAGTGTTGTGTTATGTGATTGTTTACGTTTTGGTTGTCCTCAGTATGTTGTTTATTAAAAAAATCAACATCGACGACCTTATGCCTGCGCCTGGTTCCTCTCCTCCGCCACCCCTGACACCGAGTGTCACATGACCAGAAGTGTTTTGGAAGTGCTTTCCAATGCAGAGAGTGTCGATAAGAATTGTATTGAGCGTGAGTGCCTAGCAGCCAGTGTTGGGGAACATAAAAAATTACTTTAAAAAGTAATTACATTTACTAGTTACTGTTCCTGTAAAGTAACTTGTTATGTTACTGAGTAACTTGTTGTGGAAAGTAAGGAATTAAGTTTCTTAGTTACTTTAAGATAAGTCCTTTGATTCTATATATTCACGTGTTGATCACATGCCCCAAAGGCACAGATTTAATGGGACGTCTTATAATTAGTTGGTCAGGTATTGAATAGTAATTGTCCCTCAACAGCATATAAAATTCATTATACAGCAACAGTGACCAATCGTATGCCATAATGCCAAATAATATTTTTTGTTTAGTTCATTAATCAATAAATGATTTTGTATTGCAAGTGCCTCCACATTTTTACATACATAATCTATTAGTGTTTCATGACTTTATTCAGAAGTGACTTATTACAAAATCTGTTTTCAAATTATTCAGAAAAATCGTGTTTAGAAACAGAACATACTTAGATGTTGATAGGAAATGGGCATGAGAAACTTAAAACAACGCGTAAGTGCTGACTAACTCCAAACAAAGGACAAAAGATAGGACATGATGCCCATTACTGATGGGCCCCACACATCCTGTCCATACCTCCTGATAGGAGTTGTCCATGTGACTATGAATAGGCCCATGGACCATAGCTTGGAACAAACCATTCAAGGGTATTTTGTAGGAAAAACCTTTCTTATTGAAGAACATGTAAGAACTATGGAAGATCAACATCTTGGACTCATGCTGAATAAAGATGATTCTCCCCTGACTGCCGGGTGCATTTATTTTCTTCATGGATCAAAAATTGACAGAATCTAACAATGTTAATGTACTATAAACTATAGTTGACAAAAGAAAAAGTTTCTCTGATTATATAAACAACCACTATTAAACCACTATTAACACCTCCCATATAGAAATACAATGTGGGAAACATTATGTTTATTAATGGGATGAAAGTGTATTCCTGTGAATCCCAAACAAGCCCCGCTGCCCTATCAACTTTGAGTGCTCACCATTGTAATTTGTTGTTAATATAACACTGAAGGGGCAGCTACGGGTTTTTTCAGATTGAACAGTTGTTTTCTGGGAATAATGAAGGATGATTTAGGATCAACATTGGTTGTCCAACGCGTAAGAGATCCCAACATAACACAACAGCAACCATGGTGATAGGTAATATGTGAGGGTAATAACAATGTAGTCGAAATAGGAAACTGCTTCCCAAGCCAGAATTGCGAGTTGCAAGTCGACACTGCATATTGTTTTGAAATGAATGGGCGAATGGCTTTTGTAGGTGTTTCATGCCTTGTTCAGGGAAAGCTGGTGCTGCCATATTTGCGTCCTTACCCAGTGAGCAATCGATGGCGGGCCACCAGCTTTTGCAGCTTTTCTCCTGATCTCAATTTGCTTAAGCTAATTTGCATCTCAGGCAATTTTCCAGTGCATGGTACAGGCTCAACTACTCGCCTATAGCCTCGACTTAATGTTTCATGGGGACAGTTCTCTACTGTGTTTAAACACAGCCGTGTCCGTAGATGGCGCTATAGTGAATGTGAATTGCATGTAAGGCAAGACAATCGCCATTTTCAAAGCCAGGAATCCCATGCTGTAGTACCGTGAAAACTAGTAGGATCATTTGGTTATTTCGTTCAGGAACAATTCTTGTTTATAGTTTGTAAGGTATAAGCTGCATGCTCTGAATTGGACAATACAACATGTGGATTATTACATTGTTTTACTACAACACACATTGATCAAGATTTTTTTGGACATCGGACTGAAAATTATTGAACGCCAAGTCACCTACATAGCTATGGTGAGTTCTGTTCTGCGATATTATAAATAACTAGCTTTAAGTGTTCTTAGGTTACTGAGTAAGAATGTAATGATTGTTTTGTATTAAACAAGGACTGTTATATTCTATTAACATTCTAATTCTTTAGTCAAAGTCACTGGTAGCTTAAAGCAAGTTCTAAACCATTGGCGGTAAAACAAGTTATAGAAACTGAACTTGAAAAAAACAGCGGTGGCCTGAGATGAAATACCTACATTAACCCTTGTTTCTTCGTGTGTTCACAAGTTTGGTTGCTTAGAATTTTTGTTTCCTCGTTTATCCTCAAATTCAGAAGTTATGTGCTTCTTCGCATATCAACAGTTGATCAGGTAGGTAACATTGTTAGCTAACTTGTTTAAATCGTGTTTCTTAGTGTATCAACAAGTTAGAATGTTATAATATGTGCTTAATTCTTGTAAGTTTTATCAACTGATACGTAACGCTAAATCGTGTTTCTTTGTGTAACGTTATCCACATCTTGAGAATTACTCTTGGCAGTATATTTAAATAGACTATCAATAACCTGCACTACAATTCCGTAACTGAGGTGTGTGTCTTATGCTGCTGGTTTTTAAACCTCTTTTCTAAACATTGCTTTCAGGTGATGACGCTTTCTGTAGTTCTGTTCCCGGAGGAGGATGACTGTGTGGCAGTAGTTCAATGCCTGTGGCTCAAAGGTGGACTTTGCTACTGGCCACCACACAGCATCACCAGCAGGAAGTCCTTCAGCCACGACAAGTTTGCCAGAACTTGTTCACCACCTGAAGACACTTGGGAGGCTTATAAGCTTATCAGGCATGGAGGAGAATTTGAAAATGAAATAATAATTTGAAACTTGGAATGAAAATATGTTTTGCAGGGTAAATGCTTACAAAACCTTAACTTTTCCTAGACATGTGAGAGACCGGAGGAGCGAAAATCCTTCCAGCATAGTCCCCTATCTACACCACAACACCCAGTGGACTGCAGCCCTGGAGTTATGTGAATTACATTTTGAATTGAATTGCTGCAATGTTTACTTGGTTTCACCATATTTACCTGTTCACCAACTTTTATATTTATTTTTAGGATGGAGCAAGCACAGTACTCCAAGGCAACAGAGAGGTACTCCACGCCACCATGTAGAGGATTGCTACATAGCTAAGTGTGTGTTCATTCCCTTAACCCAGATGCTTAACTTGTTATTAAAGTATGTTGCTTCCGATTGTAAAATAACCAGATATTTAGGACTAAATAATTAACTGTCTATCTTTACTTTCAGAACATTTGGAGGAGATCAAGTGGCTGACTGAAGAGAAGGTCGAGCTGAGGGCACAGCTGGCTCTACAATCAGGTAAAAACAACACTATAGTTATGCTAGCATCTTGTCTTCATGAAACTGCATATGTCTGAACGTGTTCCCTTTACTAAAACGGAATACTGTACAGCCTTTCTGAAATTACATGTTTATGGCAGTTTTATTTATTTCACTATTAAGCTATTGACATTTCATTGTGCTTTTTAGCTTCTGATAAACGTCTGACTGAAGAGACTGTCAAGCTGAGGGCACAGCTGGCTCTACAATCAGGTAAAAACTATAGACTATAGTAGACTATAGTTGCGCTAGTATGTTGTCTTCATGAAACATTTTATTTGTCTTGAATGTCATGCAATTCTCAAAATCATGTCAGACCTTTTAAGTACAATATCTGATTACTGTATTACAGGAGCCATAAGGAAGAATCCTTCCAACCGGGATGCCCCTGACAAGGCTGTCCAGGACCAGGTCCCCAGGTACCAGAAGGGGGCAGCTGACCGTGCAGGTGGGAGTAGACGTTGCAGACCTGCCGTGAATATGAATTACAACTCCAGCACAACCAATATTGCTGCTAAGCTACAGTACTCAATTATTATTATTTATTTTTATTTTTAACTGCTGCTATGTACAGTGTTATACATATGATTGCATTATCCTCTTAATATATTTATAGCTCTGTGTGAATGTTTTTAACTCTGACTGTAGTTGTAGTGTTATGCCACCATTCATAAGCTTATTGCACTGATGTATTTATGATTCAATAACTATCGATTGCTGCTAGGTCATACTTATGTAAATTACTGCCAATCTAGCCCTTTTGTATTTTGTATTCTACTGTTTATTTTGTACTTTTTCACATTCAAATACTGTAACTTTACTATATCTGTTGCTGGACATGTTTTCTTGAACTTTTTTTTTTAAACATTTATTTCAATTAATGTTTATTTTGTACGCTTGCGGTATAATGCATGTTTTTTGTATGCATCTTGCACTATTTGATATAAATTAGTTAGATTTTAATCAGTTCATTGTCATTTGTGATATGACCAAAATTATTATAAAGGATTATTATAAATAAATAAAACCTAATATTGGGGCATGAGGCATCCCTACTGGCAGGACGCTTTGCAGAAATGCTTGGCGGCCGCAGCGGCAGAATGCTAGTGGGCCGCCGGTGGGCCACTGGCGTGTTGCTTGCTGGGTAGTAAAGCTACGTAAAGGTTGCACTGAGAGAAAATTATTAATGCATTATTTTTGAAAATATATTACTTAGTGATTACTTAAATTAAATAATGCGTTACATTACTCAATACCTTGAAAAAGTAGTCTGACTGCTGTAACGCATTACTTAGTAACACATTACCCCCAACACTGCTAGCAGCCCATCTGGCGATGGGTTTGAGGATTTCAGCAGTCATGGTATCGCTGGCTAGCACATGGAGGTCTGTGCGACCCTCCTTGGATACGCCTCACCTGACCATCACTGACCACAGCATCTCCAGACTCTTTCATGTCTGTCACGTGCTCAGTGTGAACCTGCTCTCATCTTTGTAGAGAACAGGACAACAATAGAAAAAGTGGTCTCTTAATTTTTTCCAGAGCTGTATGTGTGCCATCCTGGAGGAGCTGGACTACCTGTGTGGAGGAGCTGGACTACCTGAACCGGCTGCAGGCACCGCCTCATGCTACCAGTAGTGACAAGGACACTAGCAAAACACAAAACTAGAGAATAATCAGTCAGGAAGGATAAGGAGAGAGCAACTGTCTGTGGCCACCACCTGCAAAACCATTCCCTTTTTGCCAGACCGTGTAAGCGGAGCAGGCCAAGAAGAGCGAATGTCACTTACTGAGTGAGTGAGTGAATGACTGAGTCACTGATTGACTGACTGATTGCCCCTAAATAGATACACAGACTGATATATTTCAAATGTTTATTTCTTTTAATTGTGATGATAATAACTGACAACTAATGAAAATCCCAAATTCAGTATCTCTGAAAATTATAATATTACTTAAGACCAATACAAAAAAAATATTTTTAGAAATGTTGGCCAACTGAAAAGTATGAACATCAAAAGTATGAGCATGTACAGCCCTCAATACTTAGTTGGGGGCTCCTTTTGCCTGAATTACTCCAGCAATGCGGCGTGGCATGGAGTCGATCAGTCTGTGGCACTGCTCAGGTGTAATGAGAGCCCCGGTTGCTCTGATAGTGGCCTTCAGCTCTTCTGCATTGTTGGGTCTGGCGTATTGCATCTTCCTCTTCACAAAACCCCATAGATTTTCTCTAGGGTTAAGGTCAGGCGAGTTTGCTGGCCAATTAAGAACAGGGATGCCATGGTCCTTAAACCAGGTACTGGTAGCTTTGGCACTGTGTGCAGGTGCCAAGTCCTGTTGGAAAATGAAATCTGCATCTTCATAAAGTTGGTCAGCAGCAGGAAGCATGAAGTGCTCTAAAACTTCCTGGTAGATGGCTGCGTTGACCTTGGACCTCAGAAAACACAGTGGACCAACACCAGGAGATGACATGGCACCCCAAACCATCACTGACTGTGGAAATTTACACTGGACTTCAAGCAACGTGGATTCTGTGCTTCTCCTCTCTTCCTCCAGACTCTGGGACCTTGATTTCCAAAGGAAATGCTAAATTTACTTTCATCAGAGAACATAACTCAGCAGCAGTCCAGTCCTTTTTGTCTTTAGCCCAGGCGAGACGCTTCTGACGCTGTTTCTTGTTCAAGAGTGGCTTGACACAAGGAATGCGACAGCTGAAACCCATGTCTTTGCATACATCTGTGCGTAGTGGTTCTTGAAGCACTGACTCCAGCTGCAGTCCACTCTTTGTGAATCTCCCCCACATTTTTCTATGTGTTTTGTTTCACAATCCTCTCCAGGGTGCAGTTATCCCTATTGCTTGTACACTTTTTTCTACCACATCTTTTCCTTCCCTAAGCCTCTCTATTAATGTGCTTGGACACAGAGCTCTGTGAACAGCCAGCCTCTTTAGCTATGACCTTTTGTGTCTTGCACTCCTTGTGCAAGGTGTCAATGGTCGTCTTTTGGACAGCTGTCAAGTCAGAAGTCTTCCCCATGAATGTGTAGCCTACAGAACTAGAATGAGAGACCATTTAAAGGCCGTGGCAGGTGTTTTGGGTTATTTAGCTGATTAGAGTGTGGCACCAGGTGTCTTTAATATTGGACCTTTTCACAATATTCTAATTTTCTGAGATACTGAATTTGGGTTTTTCATTAGTTGTCAGTTATAATCATCAAAATTAAAAGAAATAAACACTTGAAATATATCAGTCTGTGTGGAATGAATGTATACATTATACAAGTTTCACTTTTTGAATGGAATTACTGAAATAAATCAACTTTTTTATGATATTCTAATTTTATGACCAGCACATTTAGGTCCCAAGTTTGCATTATGAATTATTCCGTATAGACAAATACTTCGCTGGCTAAAACCGTTAGTATCTACATTATAGTAAGCCTTAATTGAAACTGTATACGGTTATACTGCGACTGTTTCTGGCATGGAAAAGTTAATCTGCAGTCTTGCTAAAAATTGCTAAATTCTTATGATTATTCCTAGGAAGTTAATAGATACTAGAAAGCCTATTACTGGCTAATAAGCGGTAAAAATGGCCAGTGGCAAAAGCAATACAGTTCATAGACGCTATGGTGGAGGTAAACTTAATAGGAAACGTTTAACACAAACGTCAGTTTAACACAATCCTCAATGGAGTCTAGCGACTGCTGAGGTGTAGTGGTTAAAGATAGTGCCTCTCATGTGGAAGACCCACGTTTGAATCTATTGAGCGCAACAACATTTATTACGTATTTCTGATAGATTCCACGATTCCATCGTCTTTTCACTTGATGAAAAAGTTAGTTATCACCGCCTTTATTGATAGTTATTGTATAAATGTAATTCACTAATGAAAAAAAAAGTAGCTTGTTTTGCCATGAAAGAAAAAAAATACATTCTTATGCCATGAAATTAAATAGCTTTGGCAGACTCAATTCTTATGACTATTCCAGTGTGTTAGTAGATACCGGCAAAGCTTATTATACGCTGTTCAAACGGCCAGGGGCAAACGCCATACATAGCCGCTATTTGTGGTGGAGGTAAACTTAGTAAGACAGTTAGTCAGTTTACTGTATTAATGTCATTCATGAATGGCCAATTAACTATTAAAACAGCCAGTGGCAAAAGAGGATTTGTTCAGGATAAAGACAAGACGCTATACTGACACTCTGCAAATGTACATTTCAGTGGTGTAGTGGTTAATGACACAGCCTTTCACATGGGAAACTCGGGTTTGAATCTTGAGATGGCAACACATTCTATTGGGGGCCGGCTGAACAAGGCTTGCCTGGTTTCTTTTTGGGGGTTGTCTTGCTGTTGCCTCTCCAGTGCACCTGTTGTCACTTTCATTTGCCCCAAAACAGTGACACTGAGTCACAATCGCTTATGCTTCCTAACTAGACAGATTGATATATCTCTGAAGTTTAACTGACTTGGTGTTATACTGTGATGGTTTTGTGTTCCCTTAATTTGTTTGAGCAGTGTATATGCACTTAGTGACAGTTGGAATAGTTATGGAGGAATTAACTTCTGGTGTCTGTCAATGATTGATAACATTTTGATGGATTTAAACGATGCAATCATTTCACCTGAGTAACAACTCCCAATCTGAATATGCATACAAAATCCAAAAGAGTCATTTAGGATTTGGTATTGTCTTAGTATTATAATGTGTGAGAGTTAGCTGGGCAGGGTAGGTTGGGGCTGGGTTCATGCTGGGTCAAAGCTGAATCACTCAAATCACACAGACAAAGCAGAGTGAATTACCGTCACTGTAAGAGTAGTAATCTTCTGTGGTGGCAAGAGAAGAAGCGAAAGATAATATTACTGGTTATGCACCAAAACAAACCTGTGTCAGCAAATGTGTTGCACCTTTTGTCATAGTACTGACCGTACTGACCAACTAGGTCAATCAGCAAGCCAACATTGGTTACCCAATGGCACAGCTAACAGCAGAGCTGGGCACCAAACCGTTAATCCATTAATCATTTATTAACAAATTAACATTTTCATTAATTATATAACCTTAACTGTGAAAATTATGATTGGACTAATCAACTTCCGTTACATTTTACTTCTGCTAACTCATGTCCGCTAACCTAAAAAACTATTATTTTGTTATGTATTTCCCTGCAGCAAGACTGCGAGCTTGTCTCAAGGCTTTAGTATGAAGGTCAAGAGTGAAAAAAACACTTGTGAACCCTTGTATTACTTGCGAGTAGGTATTTGTGTGAGCAGCTACAAAGAATGTGTCTCTAGTATCTGTGAAATGGATTGGCTAATCATTGTTATGCTGAGACCTTCTAAAAATGTAATAACTTCAACGTCACTTTACATTGCCTTGCCTTGATGGAAAAGGACGAATGTAATGTAATTTGACTTAGTCAGGAAGTCAGGAATCCAATGGAAAAAACCACCAGCTCCAAATATTTTATATTTTATTTTTTATAATAAAAGTTAACATTAACATTTATCGCTAACTTCATAAAATTGTAACTATTTAACTGATTAACGGTTATCAAAGTTAACTTTTTGATTATCTGTGCCCAGCTTTGGTGGCTGTGTTTTTCACGGTTCCTGGATTCAAACACTATTCACGATTCTAAACTCTGAAGCAATGATTTTACTGGTACACCATTCAGAAACCCCACAAGACTAAAGAAGGCAAACAATTAGTAGCTAAACCCTTTAATATAATTTTCCTGTCACCAGATTGATTGATTTAAATTGCAGTAAGGCACTTGCTAGATAGCTAAGATTGAAGGTAGTCCCCTGAATTTGTGTTAGCGAATGTCGGTCAAAATATATATATGATAATATGATAATAATAAAATCCATCAATATATATCATAACCCTTTAAAGGGAACTGTAGCATGTTGCCTGACGTCCATCTTTCAAAGAAAGCGGAAAAGTATACACAGTCCATTAAAACATATGGAATTGCAATGCTGTAATTTGTACATAATGGTAGAGGACAAATAATTCCCCCACAACAAATCAAAATAGTATTTGAAAGGGAGATCTAAAGATCTCATGTAACAGACATACACTGAACAAAACTATAAATGCAACACTTTTGTTTTTGCCCTGATTTACCATGAGCTGAACTCAAAGATCTAAGACTTTCTCTATGTACAGAAAAAGGCCTATTTCTCTCAAATATTGTTCACAAATCTGTGTTAGTGAGCACTTCTCCTTTGCCAAGATAATCCATCTACCTCATAGTCCAGCTTCAACAATCAGTTTGTATAACCAAATCATTTCTGCACAAACTGTCAGAAACCGTCTCAGGGAAGCTCATCTGCATGCTCGTCATCAGGTCTCGACCTGACTGCAGTTTGTCGTCGTAACCGACTTGAGTGGGCAAATGCTCACATTGGATGGCGTCTGGCATTTTGGAGAGGTATTCTCTTTGTGTGGGTGAGCGGTTTGCTGATATCAAGGTTGTGGATCGAGTGGCCCATGGTGGCGGTGGGGTTATGATATGGGCAAGTGTGTGTTATGGACAACGAACACAGGTGCATTTTATTTATGGTATTTTGAATGCACAGAGATAACGTGACGAGATCCTGAGGCCCATTGTTGTACCTTTCATCCACAACCATCCCCTCATGTTGCAGCATGATAATGCACGGCTCCATGTTGCAAGGATCTGTACAAAATTCCTGGAAGCTGAAAACATCCCAGTTCTTGCATGGCCAGCATACTCACCAGACATGTCACCCATTGAGCATGTTTGGGATGCTCTGGATCGACGTATACAACATCGTGTTCCAGGTCCTGCCAATATCCAGCAACTTCGCACAGCCATTGAAGAGGAGTGGACCAACATTCCACAGGCCACAATCAACAACCTGATCAACTCTATGCGAAGGAGATGTGTTGCATTGTGTGAGGCAAATGGTGGCCACACCAGATACTGACTGATTTTCGGACTCCCCCGGAAACCAGTCAGTTTCCCCCCAGATGGATTATCTCAGCAAAGGAGAAGTGCTCACTAACACAGATTGAGACAGATTTGTGAACAATATTTGAGAGAAATAGGCCTTTTGTGTACGTAGAAAAAGTCTTAGATCTTTGAGTTCAGCTCATGATAAATGAGGGCAAAAACAAAAGTGTTGGGTTTATAATTTTGTTCAGTGTAAGATTATACTATGTAACATTAATGTTCCTGGGTAGTGTTATTTAGTAATTGCTTAAAAAGTATAGAAAATGATAATTATTCCCCACAAACCTTGCTTCTGTGACTAGAACAGTGATATTTTGAAATGTCCTAAATCTTTTGTAGTAATTTTTGTATTACTGTAGTATAAATACATGTTAATTTGGATTCATATGTTTTTTTCTGGCTTTGTGTGAAAAGACACAAATTCATCTGTTATCTCTTTGGAGACTGTTGTGGTCACAAAGCAAAGTTTGTGGGGAATAATAATCCTTTTCTATACTTTTGAGTCATAAGCAATTAGGAAATAACACTTACCACCCAGGAACAACAAAATAAATGGTTGCACTGTGTTATAGCTCTGACAGCAGTACATACATTTGTCTAGAAAACAATGTTAAACTAAACATGAAGATTACGGTGTTGCTGACCTGCAAAGCCTCTTGGATGTTTCCATTGTAATCAATGATTTCTGTGGCTCCTTGGTCACCTTTCTGTCCTGGGGGCCCCTGTGTGTGGATAACAATTATAATCTGCTAATTTCAATCTGAGCAATAAATCTCTCGCAAATTCAATAACACAAAACATTTTCTTAAGGAAGTTTACAAACATGTATTTTGTCCAGAGTAAGTCCAGAGTAATTACAACCCCTAGAAATATGTAAACAACCATTTGACATTTGGGGTGACTTACATGGAATTCGTTTGAATAGCAAAGATATCAAAATGAATACACTGTAAAACCTAATAAATTCAGAATGCTCAAAACGTTTGTGGAAACTGATTACATCAAAATATTTTAGTCAACTAACTTAATTTTGTTAAGTATGTAATTATTTACACATTTCAATTCATAGGAACTTAATAATTAACTTTTTAATTTTTATTTCAAGTGTACTGTACATAAACATATAGAAGAAAATTATTTCCCAATATGCATTGCCCTTTAAATTCTTCTGTCAGAGTTACCACCCATGACTGTATTTGTTAATGCCTGAGACATGGTTGTTGAACACATTTATTCCATTAGCCAATTTCTTGCCAACAGTTATAAAATATTAAACTGTGAATACTTAACATATTCATAAATCCATATATTGTAGTCCTGTAAGTCCACCAAGAATATGCTGTGAAATGTCACCTTGAAATCCTAGCACTGTGGCTAGAAAGTTATGTCATAACTTTAAGGAAATTCCCAGATTTTCAAAATAAAAATCAACACTTCTGCTTAGATTTCTGGAAATCCTGGGAACTTTGGCAGAGTTTTTCAAAGCTACCCACATTGGCTTGCAAAAGAATGCATAATTCCTATTGGAACCAGAAGGTCTGACACAAAGATGGATATTTTATGTAATTGTTACAATCATTTCAGTAGTGGGTGTAAAATACACAGTGGTTTGATACATTGTCGATTTTGCAGGATTTCCTACTTACAAAGCATGTAGAGGTCTGTCATTTTTATCATATGGTACACTTCAACTATGAGAGACGGAATCTAAAACCAGTGTTGCCAACTCCTCAGTAAGGAAAGTCGCTATTGGCTGTCCTGAAAGTCGCTAGAAGTCGCTAAATGACATCATCGCCTAATTTGCATCATTTCCCATCAGCATCATGAATGGATAATTTATTTTTTAACATATAAAACACTCGTTGGGGAAAAGAATATACATGCGTATGTTGTCCATTGTGGATATATTGATTGAATAAGTTGTTAAACTATTGTAAGCATTCAGGCAACATATTAAATGTCTGCATCAGGAGCTGAAACTGAAGGTGCAAGTAGAGAACAGGAAGTGTAGGAGAGCAGACAGCCTGTCTTTGACAAAACAGGAAACAGGAAACATATTAATAACACACACACATATTGGGGAAATTCAAGATATAAAACATAAAGGACAAAGATGACGTTTGGGGCTGCATTTACACATTTAAGGTATAGAACATAAATTGGACCAATGGCACACTTGCTTTGCTAACTTAACGCCTCTATCTTTTGGGCGTATTTGAAGTATAAATAATGCTGTATGACTGTTAATCTTTGGACATTGTGCGACGACACTCTGTCTCCAGAAGCTTCTGTAATAAATGGATATACGATACGATAATTGACCTGACTCCTGGTGTTTTATTCTCCTTTCCAACAAACCAACTCGGGGAAGTGTTTGACTTCAACACCATGTACAAGAAATAATCACATTGTATGATTTTTTTTATAATTAATTTGCATTTTATTGCATGATCACCTACCAACCAGTAAGACTTCTGGCTCTCACAGAACTATTAGTTTTTCTTTAAGAAGACCTCCTGCTCTCCACTCATTACCTGTATTAACTGCACCTGTTTGAACTCGTTATCTGTATAAAAGACACGGCAAGCAGCTTGGTGAGAAAGCAACAACTGTTCAAACCTGCTCAAGCCAGCGCATATCCAGGCCTGTCTGAAGTTTGCCAATGACCATCTGGATGATCCAGAGGAGGAATGGGAGAAGGTCATGTGGTCTGATGAGACAAAACTCCACTCGCCGTGTTTGGAGGAAGAAGGATGAGTACAACCCCAAGAACACCGCCCAACCGTGAAGCATGGAGGTGGAAACATCATTCTTTGGGGATGCTTTTCTGTAAAGGGGACAGGACGACTGCATCGTATTGAGGGGAGGATGGATGGGGCCATGTATCGCCAGATCTTGGCCAACAACCTCCTTCCCTCAGTAAGAGCATTGAAGATGGGTCGTGGCTAGGTCTTCCAGCATGACAACGACCCGAAACACACAGCCAGGGCAACTAAGAAGCGGCTCCGTAAGAAGCATCTCAAGTCCTGGAGTGGCTTAGCCAGTCTCCAGACCTGAACTGAATAGAAAATCTTTGGAGGGAGCTGAAAGTCCGTATTGCCCAGCCACAGCCCCGAAACCTGAAGGATCTGGAGAAGGTCTGGATGGAGGAGTGGGCCAAAATCCCTGCTGCAGTGTGTGCAAACCTGGTCAAGAACTACAGGAAACGTATGATCTCTGTAATTGCAAACAAAGGTTTCTGTACCAAATATTAAGTTCTGCTTTTCTTATGCATTACATACTTATGTCATGCAATAAAATGCAAATTACTTAAAAATCATACAATGTGATTTTCTGGATTTTTATTTTAGATTCCGTCACTCACAGTGGAAGAGTATCTATGATAAAAAGTAGACTTCTACATGCTTTGTAAGTGGGAAAACCAGAAAAATCAGCGGTGTGTCAAATACTTGTTCTCCCCACTGTATGTTTGACTGAATTATTGGATTAGTTTAGACAAATGTATGTGTTTGATGTTTGTGTAGCTAAGATTAATTAATCAGTCAAAGATAATAATACAATTTACAAAATATCAACTTGAAGCAGAGCATGCTGGGAACATTTTCATTTTAAACTTATAAAAATTTTGTAAAATTCTGTTTTAAGTTATTGGGAACATTTATCTAACTTTGAGTTACACTTAGTAGAAACATTTGAGTAAGAAATAAGTTAGGATTTCCAACGTAGGAAATATAGTCACTGACAAGGTTAGAAATAATGATTTTTAATTGAATTAATAATTGTGTCCTTCAAACTTGGCTTCATCAAAGAATCCTTCATTTGCAGCAATTAAAGCCTTGCAGACCTTTGGCATTCTAATTGTCAACTTGTTGAGATCATCTGAAGAAATTTCAACCCATGGTTCCTGATGCACTTCCCACAAGTTGGATTGGCTTGATGGACACTTCTTACGTACCAAATGGTCAAGCTGTTTCCACAACAGCTCATTAGGATTGAGATCCGGAGACTGTGGTGACCACTCCATTATAGACAGAATACTAGCTGGCTGCTTCTAGTTCTTGCATAGTTTGGAGCTGTGCTTGTGTCATTGTCCTGTTGTAGGAGATTGGCTCCAATCAAGTGTTGTCCACAGGGTATGACATGGCGTAGCAAAATTTTGTTATAGCCTTGCTTTTTCATTCCTTTTACCCTGTACAAATCTCCCACTTTACCAACACCAAAGCACACCCAGACCATCACATTTCCTCCACCATGCATGACAGATGGCACTCCCAGCATCTTTTCATTTGGTCTGCGTCTGATTAATGTTCTTCTTTGTGATTCAAAAATCTCAAACTTAGATTTGTCTGTCCATAACACTTTTTTCCAATCTTCCTCTTTCCAGTGTCTGGGTTCCTTTTCCCAACTTAATATGAGCGATGGCTTTCTTTGCAACTCTGCCTAGAAGGCATAACCAGAGGATCCCAGAGTCGCCTCTTCACTGTTGATGTTGAGACTTCTGTTTTGCGGGTACTATGTAATAAAGCTGCCAGGTGAGGACCTGTGAGGCATCTAATTCTCAGACAATACACTATTGGATTTGTCATCTTGCTCAGTTGTGCACCGGGGCCTCCCACTCTTCTTTTTATTCTGGTAAGAGCCAGTTTGTGCAGTTCTGTGATGGAGTAATACACAGCATTGTAACAATATCTTCAGTTTCTTGGTAGATTTCCTGCATGGAATAGCCTTCATTTCTCAGAATAAGAACAGACAGACAAGTTTCAGAAGAAAGTTCTTTGTTTCTGGACATTTTGCGACTGTAATCAAACCCATAACCTCTGATACTCCAGATATAGTAACAGTTTTCAGCTGTGCTAACATAATTGCAAAAGGGTTTTGTAATGATCAGTTAGCCTTTTCAAATGATAAATCGTATTAGCAAACACAAAGTGCCATTAACACAAAGTGCCATTAGCACAGGAGGGATGGTTGCTGATAATGGGCCTCTGCATGCCTATGTAGATATTCAATAATAAAATCAGTGACTGGAAACCTTTGAACGGTAGTGTATATGTTTTTTGTTGATGGCACTCACCCTTGGTCCCATGAAGCCCACGTCTCCTTTGTCTCCTGTCGCTCCCTGATATGTAAAAAAAAAAAAAGTGGTTATATTTGTAGGTATACACACAGAGGACAAACATTTATTACAAAGTATTGCAGCTTAGAAAAGAGTAGAAATAATACATTATCCATTTCGGGGGAACAAAATTACTTATTTGAACACACTGGCCCTTACTCATAAAACATGTGTATGATCAAATTTCTTCAGAAAAAGATTGTACTGTCACGGTTGAGGGAGGCAGGACAAGAAGCGCAGAGCGAGGGTATCATCCTTTTAATGAAACCACATGAACAAACTGGATTAATTGGAATGACTGAATATCTGACAGACATTTAGCGTGTAATGTTGTAGGCTATTCTTATTTGTTTTCTAATGTCTCTTAATATGAAAGTAATCTCAAAGTAATCAGATTACATTACTGAGTTTGAGTAATCAAAAAGTTAGGTTACTTTTTAAATGTAATCCGTTACAGTTACCTGTCCACATTTGTAATCAGTAACATAATTTTTTGATTACTCAAACTCAGTAATGTAATCTGAGCCTGGAGATTAGAAAACAAATAAGAAAAGCCTACAACATTACACGCTAAAGGTCTGTCAGATATTCAGTCATTCCAATTAATCCAGTAACCCTCGATCTTCCGGAATCTGACTTTTTATCTGAACATAATAGAAAATCTAAGGATGTGTTAGCCTATTGTGTTTTATTCACGTTTTTGATTGCTTAAAAAAATTGTTGAAAAATAAATGGAAAAAGGGTATTGACATTATTGTATACACAAATCAAGATAGCTGTAGCTTTTCTTGCGTACACTAAATCTGCAGTAGTCTGATGTTTTGCTGTATAACCACCAACATTGTCAAAATGTTGCAGAAAGCCCAGGCACACGAATGCACGTTTGCAATCTTGAACACCCGCACACAAATAAGTTTCACCCGCGCAAATGTTGCCTTCGATTATCAGGGCCACCAGGGAAGGATTTTCAAAACGCAAACCAAAGAAATAAACTGTGATCATACACCTGTACTCTTAGCTTAATGTCAGTGTCGTCAGGCAGTCACTGATAATCAATGAACGCAACTTTCTGTGATGCAATGCAAAGCAAGCCGAATCACATGGCCTACCTGTATGGATGGAATTGAGGTGGCCTGATCAAATGCAAATCATCATCCTTTGGCAGAGTGCTTTCCAACATCTTTTCTCCTCATAAATTGTGATACATTCCATATAAAGTTTATCTTGAAGGCAGCGCCATGTTATCTAACAAATAGTTGCCTAATCTTCTAAACAATTCTGAGTTGTTCGGTGCAACTCTTCCTGGCTGTGTTGTTCGGTGCATTTGACAAATAAACCTTGAAACTTGAACAAGATATTTATTTTTTATTTTTTATTTATCCTTTATTTAACCAGGAAAAGCCCATTGGGATTAAAAATCTCTTTTGCAAGGGAGACCTGGCCAAGATAGGCAGCTGAATTTCATCACATCATTACATACATACAAAGACACAACAAAACATATAAATAAAGACAAATAAATTAATAGAAACAATTTGAAAGCCAATTATGCACTTACAAGGAAATCACAATTAAAAACATTGACATGTGAGGGAGTTCAACTCAAAACACCTCATTCTTATCTTAAAAACACTCAAAGGAATCAATTTACTGAGTTTTAAGTTATTCTGCAGCAAATTCCATGTAAAGGGAGCAGAATAAACAAAGGCCTTTTTACCCAGCTCAGTACTTACATGTGGGACAGAAAGCAAGACAACAGCCTGAGAACGGAGAGAATAATGACCAGCACTTTTTTTCATAAGAAGTGAACATAAATAGGATGGAAGCACACCAAGAATAGCCTTATATATAAATGTGTACCAATGACAAAGCCTCTGTGTGGCCAGAGCAGGCCACCCTACACGAGAGTACAGCTCACAGTGGTGGGTGCGAGCTTTACAATTAGTAATAAATCTCAGCGATGCATGATAGGCTGCGTCAATCATATGAATGCATTTAACAGATGAATGCATATACAATATATCACCATAGTCCAACACAGATAAAAAAGTGGATGCCACTAGCCGTTTTTTTACATTAAAAGAAAAGCACAGCTTATTTCGAAAATAAAACCCCAATTTTAGCCTAAACTTTCTCACTAGACAGTGAACATGAGGCTTAAATGATAGGCAATCATCAATCACAATACCAAGATACTTATAAGTTGAAACAGTCTGTATTTCACATCCGTCAAGAGTAGTCACTGAGGGAACATTCAGACAAATAAATGTATTTGTCTTTATTCCAGGGGCCCGTGAAAAGCATACATTTGGTTTTTTCTGCATTGAACACAAGTTTCAGCTGTAGCAACGTGTTTTGGACCACAGTAAAGCCATTCTGTAAATGTGCAATGGCTTGTTTAAGAGAGGGTGCACAACAGTAAATAACTGTGTCATCTGCATAAAAATGAAAGTTTGCATCAGACACATGCCAATTAAGGTTATTTATATAAATAGTAAATAAAAAAGGGCCTAACACAGAACCTTGTGAAACCCCTTTAAGGATTGGTAAAATACCAGACTGAACACCATCATACTTAATGCACTGGGTTCTGTCACTAAGATAGTTTGAGAACCAAGAGACAGTATTCTCTGAAAGCCCCGAATTAAGAAGCCTAATCTTTAAGACATCATGATCAACCGTGTCAAAGGCTTTTGACAAATCAATAAACAGTGATGCACAGTGCTGCTTCTTGTCACGAGCAACAGAGATATCATTTATCACCTTCATTGCAGCTGTGAAGGTTTTTCCTAAAACCTGACTGAACTGGGGATAAAATGTCCTGAACATGCAAGAAGTTTTTCATCTGATCACTCACCAGGGATTCAAGCGTTTTGGCCAAAACAGACAAATTAGAAATTGGCCGGTAATTATTTAAATTTGACGGGTCACCCCCTTTCAATAAAGGACAAACAAATGCAGATTTCCATATTTTGGGAATAGTATTGCTCTCTAAAGTAAGATTAAAAAGGTACGTTAAAGGCTGTGCTACACAGTCTGCAGCTATTTTTAAGAAATAGGGCTCTATAAGATCAGGTCCTAAAGGTTTTTCAGGAGCCTTTTTGAACATCAGCCACTAAAAATGGAGTGAGATTGAAGACACTTGTAGAGACTGGTTCATCTCTACAAGGTGTCACAGTATAAGGACAAGCAGTGTGAAACAAAGAACCAGACTGAATAAAATGCTCATTAAAATGGTTCACTATCTCCAGCTTGTCATGAACTACTACAGACTCTTTCATAATAAAAGAAGGAACATTAATACTATCTTTGTTTAGAGAAAGTAATTTTATAGCCTTCCAAAATTTTCTGGGATCATTTAAGGTGTTAGTAGTGGCTGACAGATAAAAGTCAGATTTTGCTTTCTTAATAAAAGAAGAACATTTATGTCTTAACTGCCTAAAAACAAGCCAATCAGACGAAGATCCCGTTTTTCTTGCTTTGGCCCAAGCTAAATTGCGGTCATGAAGAATATCTCCAACCACGGATTGTCCCGCCCCTTAACTCTAAATCTCTATATTATTTATTATTTGCAAAAAGCAATCCCGGAAAAAGATCCAGGCTGACTCCACATCGGGAATCAGCTCTATTCTACTCCAATCACAATTAAACAAATCATGGCAAAAGCCCTGTTCATTAAATTTTTTGAGATTCCTCTTAAATATTACGCGAGGTTTACATTTAGGCATCTTAGTATTCCTTACAGCAGCAACAACACAATGGTCACTTAGGTCATAACAAAAAACACCAACAGCAGAAAATTTGTGCGGGACATTAGTCAAAATTAAATCAATTAAGGTGGATTTCTCATGGCACTTAAGATTTAAACGAGTGGGAGAATTGATTAACTGTGTAAAATTACCAGAATCACAAAATGACTTAAATTCATCTGAACAAGGTTTCAGCCAATCCCAGTTTAGATCACCTACTAAAATAATTTCAGAGTAGTCCATTTTGGATAAGAGTTGAATAAGAGTCTGCAATGCAGTACTCAGGGCAGAAGGAAGCCTATAACACCCAACAACAGTAACATAAAGGCCCTTGGCCAACTCCATCTTTACTGCCAAAAATTCTAGCTGCTTACCAATTGATTCTGAATAGACTAGCTTCACATTTAATTTAGATTTAACATAAATAGCAACCCCACCACTCTTCCTTGGTCTATCAGCACGAAACATGTTATAACCACCCATTCCAATATCCATGTCAGTGATTGATTTTGTCAGCCAGGTTTCAGATAGCACAACAATATCTGCATCTGTTGAATTCACCCAAATTCTAAGCAGATCCATTTTGGGTAACAAACTGCGAACATTAAGGTGAATTACACTCAAACCAGACATGGATCTCACATCAGATGGCAATGAAATACACTGCAACTCAGGGCCTGGATTTGGCTGTACATTGCCGGATAAAAGCAGCAATAAAAATTTTAACCATCTCTGTTTACCATCAGTATATGAAGAATCTGTAGAGTTTTTAAAATGAGAGTCCCTGTAATGTCTGCCATCAAATGCAAAATAGTCATTTAAAATCAAAAGACTTTGAAGCTGAAGAATATCTCTGGGTAGCAACCAGGCTAAATTTAAGTCTTCTGCCAACTCTTTTGGCATTTGAGGGAAATGCACAAAGGCTGAGCAGTTAAATCCATATCCAATGTCTGCTATGTCCAAAGAGCCACAAATGTTGCAAGATGTACTCACCCAGTATAAATCATTTGATCTTAGATTCTGCACAAACAATGAACAAAGCAGCATTAAGAGAAGAGCCATGTTAGCAGAAGATGTTAGGAGGAGCTGACAGGGCCTCAGTATCCACGTAGCTAGGCTGCTAGGGCCTAGAGTCTAGAGATGGTAGCTGGGCTGCTCGGGCCTGGAGAGGCTAACAAAGCCTCTGGATCCAAATAAAGTCTGAAGATGGCAACTGGGCTACTAGGGCCTAGAGATGATAGCTGGGCTGGAGCTGGGTTAGAGAAGGAAGATGGTAGCTAGGCTACTAGGGCCTGGAGCCTAAAGATGGTAGCTTTGCTGCTAAGGCCTGGAGAGGCTAACATGGCCTCAGTATCCAAGTAGAGCCTGAAGATGGAAGCTGGGCTGCAAGGGTCTGGAGAGGCTAGGAGGGCATCAGTATTCAGGCAGAGCCTGGAGATGGTAGCTGGGCTGCTAGGGCCTGGAGTCTAGAGATGGTAGCTGGGCTGCCAGGGCCTGGAGCCTAGAGATGGTAGCTAGACTGCTAGGGCCTGTAGGCTAACAAGGCCTCAGGATCCAAGTAGAGCCTGGAGATGGAAGCTTTTCTGCAGCAAAGTAGTCCATAATCCAATAAAAATTATTTCATCTAAAAACCAAAGAGCTCAATCATAGAATCTGCTAAAAAAATTTACTCCATATATGTCCATATATGTGCATAAAGGCAATCAAATGAGTATAGGTAAGAGGACAAACACACATCAGACCATACATGCCGCCATCTTGGATTCTGGAACATCAACACCAGATAACACCAGGTAGGCCTATCGTCTATCATTGTTTGGAGAAAGATGCATCGATATAGATATATTTTATATGGGTCAGCTAATATTATCGTAGATAGGCCTATATCATTGTAGAAAATTAAACTAGTGCTTCATCTGTCATTAATCTGGTGATGCGCGCATGATGATCACACACACAACAACTGAGGCGCGCAATTGTTTTGGTTCAAACAACTATGTTTTTAAAAGATTAAATAAAAGAAAAAAACATGCAACGTGTCATAATTATTTCGCACACCTATTCTTTTTCAATTGAAGTAATCCAAGAAGTAATCAAATTTCTGATTACAATATTTTAGTTGGTAACGTAACGGATTACAGTTACTGTTTTTTCAATGGCAGGGTGGTGATTTGCTGTTGGTTGCTTATAAGCAGTGTCTTTGTCTTGCTGCAATTGAGTTGGAGGAAGATGTTCCGCATCCAACATTTTAACTCATCCAGTCAGTTGGATAGGGTTGACATGGCAAATGTTGGGTCAGGTTAGTTTTTAATGTACATCTGTGTGTCATCAGTGTAGCAGTGGAATAGAACACTGTGATGGCTGAAGATCAGGCCAAGTGGGAGCATATATAGCTAGAAGAGAATAGGTCCTAGCACCAACCCTTGCAGGACACCACAGGTTAATGTGAACCCCTCTGATCCTGCCTAACAGAGGTAGGAGGTGAACCAGATAAAGGTAGTTACAGCGATGGCAGTGTGCTCTCTTAAGTGCTGACAACTTGGACAAGCTGCTATCCCACCACAGCTGCCAAAGAAGAACTTTAAAATGGCCACTATACTGGATATCTCAGCCTACAATACTTTTGCAATCTGGATGGCAATTAAGCCTAACTGGAACCAAAGGAAGCTCCAAAGAAGACTTTTAGAGGAGATAGGAAAGGCACTGGTGACACCACACATGCAGATGAGACACCATGTGCCCAGGTCCCCAGCTTCTCTAGCCTTAGTGAAGAGGATGGTGGAGGCTCCTGGACAATCCCACCTGCACGACCCACACAACCACAACCTCCAGAGCCTGAAGTGTCCTGTTGTTGTTGTGTGTGTGTTTGTATTAAGAGAAGTGGTGGGAAGAAATTCCTGAACTATTTTCATTATTCTAGTTTGCAGCCTGTAGTAACAAAATGAAGTGCTGCAAGGGGTGTGGACCCTAAGAAATATACCACATACCGCAACTGCAAAAATGTACATCTGTAGTACACATACTCTCAAATTCTGTGCATCACATTCTGTGCATCATTCTGTAGACAGGCAGGGCCATATGCACACACAATTTTATCCAATGTAATTTCGTATTGTATTTAATCAACAGTGACTAAAACAGTGTATATTTTGTTCATGTTTTGTTTTTCTATTTGTTGTTCATCGCCTGTATTTGCTTTAAGGCTTTAAAAATAATAAGATGAAGGTGAACATGAATTGAGAATATCAGTTCAGAATAATAAACATCAATGAAAACATGAACTTGGCTTTTGAGAATTACTCACTAAGTTAGGAAGAATCCATATTGTCACTTCATGGGGGAAAATATAGGGTATAGTCAGCAGCACTTTCTTAGCCACCCACTCCACTGGCTCCAATGTAAGCCAAATATGGCTATACAAATTGCCTTACAACTAAATTTAGAATTACTCACTAGGGTGTAAAGAATCAATGTAAAGTGTAATTTCATAGGGAAAAATAGAGGATATAGCCAGCAGCACTTAGCACTTGGATTCAGTGCATGACTGTATACCTGAATTTGGCCTATGCACATTGGCTTATAATAAAAACGTAGATACTGTGAAGTGGAACATGGCATTTGAGAATAACTCATTAGGGTATAAAGAATCCATATAAAGTGTAAATAATAGGGTTAAAATTAGGTTATAGAAAGCAACAGTCGTTTAGCCACGGCTATGCAAATTGCCTCATAACAGAAAAACTAGTAGTGAGATGGAAAATTGCATTTGAAAATAATTCACTAGGGTATAAAAAATCCGTATAAATATTTAGTGTCTCAGGATCTGCCAGTTCAGCGTTTCTCTGAGTCAGTTACTACGGCAACATACACTGTGAAGCTAATCTGCTCGCTAGCAGGTTTTATCCAAATAACCCTGAGTTTGTCTGAACAATATTCTCAGCCTTCTTATCGTTCCTATACATGGTGGACATGCTCTCAGTTCGGAACAAATTCTTTGTGTTGGATTTTTCTGTATAACACTGGTGATGCTAAGCATATGTCTAAGGCAACCGTCTCTGTTGGGCTGTCAGAGATTCTTGCACTGAAATGTTTTCTGTACACTTTAGTAGAGTTCCTAAGTCACTGACCCTCGAGACTCATCAAAAAAGAAGTCCACAGAATTGTAGATATCAGTCTAAGCAGTAATCAGTTTATTTAGTATAAAGCTTTGAAACTTGAAGCACAAAGCAGTTAGCATTAATATTTTAGGGTTTCTCATGGGTGATTGGCTGCATAGCTCCTATCACAGCTCCTTCAGTAAAAGAAGGAGATTGTGAATAGGAAGTCTTTTCACAGGATTAATGTGAGTAGTAAATGTAGGGTATAATGTGTCAGAATGGTGATTTATGGTGATTGATGGAGGGCTGGACTTCCAGATTGATGTGACAGGTGGGCGGCACATCCGGTTTGTAGGGTGGGACTTCTTGTATGACGTGTGTTAGGGTGGGACTTCCTCTATGATGTGTGTTCGGGCGGGACTGGAGTGACGTATGCATGACTTTGACTTTGTCATTTATGATTACATTGATGTGTCCATGTTTGATGTTTTACAATGCCTGATGAGCAAACCAGACTAGTGTTATAACAGGTGGGTTATGTTTGATGTTTAACAAATGGGCCTTAGGGTTGCGGAATGTTAAATTCCCAGGAAATAAATAAGTGTTGTGTCAACGGTAAGATGTTTGGTATTTAACAAATGGTGTTCGCCAATTCTATAAACTCCCCAGGATTTTATCTACTGACAAGTGGTGCAACAGATGGCCTACAACCGGTGTTTGTTATCCTTTCATGTTTTATTGGATGATTGGCGTGGTCTGTGTATTTAAACCACGCAGACATTGGTGATGGTCATTCAGTCTTGCCTGAGTAAATTTACCTACACCAGGGCTCCAAACAAAAAAATCAAATTAAGGAGCCATTGGCTCCTATAGGGGAAAAAAACAGGCGCCAAATAATTTTTTTAAGAGCCACAAAACAATGCACTTAAAAACGTTAGCGATTGGTTATGGCAGATCCAGAGTGACGCTGGGAAGATCCAATAGTTTTAAACTTCATATTCAGTTTATCCTTCTAAAATGTTCTTTATTTTTTTCTTCTTTTTACTCAGTCTGAACATGTTGAACAATGATTATTAAATCGAACACAATTGTTGATGATAAGTAAAAAAAAATAAAAAAAATATTTTCAAAACGCTATAAATCCATAAATTCTTTCCCCAAAACGCTATAAATCCATCCATTGAAAAAAAAAATGTAGATCTTTTTAAAAAAGTATTTTGGCTTTTATTTTTTCGTGTTTGCATTTGAGGAAAAAACAATGCATGTGACAGTTCTCCATTACAGACGCGCCCGCTCTGAAAGCGGCACTATAAATACTTTCACACACAGAGACCTCAAAACAGAAAGCTCAAAGCCTATTAAAACTAATTTCGTTTTGTATTAATTGTATCTTCATTTTAATAAATTTTCCCATTAACCACTAATGATGAATAAAGACGAATAAATAATCACAACATAAGGCTACGGCGCATGAACTGGAAATTACATCATCATGAACCGAACCGTAGCCTACTCGCCTCACAGGTCTGAACAATTTGAAATATTTCTATTATCTACAGAAAGCTGTTTCTAAACAGAACTATCCAAAAAAAATATATATATATATTGCCTAATCCATAGGAAATGTGCATTTCTCTCTTGCGCGTTCACTAGCCTACAGCAAAGATCGCAAGTCAGTAGGCTATCGTCAACCTAATCTTTGCAGCCAACAGAAAACACTTGTTTATTAATAAACAATTAAAATGTCTCATTGCAAACCATAGACAATAGCAGATAAGAGGCGCAAACAGAGTAGAAATTGCAGGCGCGGCTCGAAATGGCTGTTATTTCAAAAATAGCATATTTTAAACTAATCGGTTAACCGGTTTCAACCGGCTAATGAGGCTTGGCGGTCGGTCAAGAACATTTATAGTTTTCGCCATAGTGGAAAGGGGCCAGACTATGTACAAATGAATGACGTTAACAAAACAAATGAAGCGATAGGCTATTGGTTCTAAAACATGCACGTAGGATGCAAATTTTACAATCAAAGGGAGTAAATTTGTATTGTCGCCAATGGCGACCTTGGCAGAAATTTCACTCGCAAATAAATATATTTGGTCGCAAATGCGACCATTTTAGTCGCAGTTTGGAGCCCTGTACACAATACAAAACATGGCGGTTTGTGCGGCGATCAATGTTTTGGGTGAAACACAGTTGAAAGCTAAACGCAGCTCAGCGATTTGGTAAGAAATTACAAATGGACCGCAGAGATGCAATCAACATGCCAGCCCCGACGAAACCGATGCAGAGTTTAACCCGAATCCATCAACTACACTAGGATGTTGGCACAGGAATGGAAATTGGATGATGGTCGGAAAATGTTTTTTAATGCCAGATTATGGGGCCCCTTTCGAAAAGTGTTTTATTTGGGGCCAAAGCAAGGCCCACATAATACGGTAGATGTACTGTTTAAAGTTGTCGAGGGGCTGAAAGAGTATGACTCTATATTGGAACTATTTCCGGAAAATGTCAGCGGGGTAGATTGTGACTGCGACTGCAGACTGTTTGACTGACGTAAGACCCTGAAGCCCCGCCTTAAGTTAACACCATCCTCAACACAGCATAAAAACAGACAAACCGCCTGTGACTATCAAGCAGTCGGAAGAATTTACGAAACATGTCTCAAGATTACAACCAAGCGGTGATTGAAGACCCCAAGGCTGAGGACTGGCTGTGTGACGCCTGGAATGACAACGCTGAAGCCTTCTACGGAACCCCTGACAGCTCGATTCCACCTGCATACCCAGCAAGAAACTACCACTGGATTGACCGGATTGGTGATCAGCTAGGTCCTCTTAATCTGTCATACCTTTCAAATGCTAACAAGAATTATCACAAATTGGACAAACACCTTGCACCAAAAGGTGCCCAGAAAATCATACCCAGAATATTGGGTATGATTCTGGAAA
Organism: Esox lucius; assembly: GCF_011004845.1. Lineage (NCBI taxonomy): Eukaryota > Metazoa > Chordata > Actinopteri > Esociformes > Esocidae > Esox > Esox lucius. The sequence goes on along the minus strand of NC_047592.1, from coordinate 29,372,379 downwards.
ACGTTGTTGGGGCTATTCTCTACAAAACATGCATCGGATGTGAAGTGGACCACCTGAGCCAGACAAGACATTCTTGTCTCGATCTGCCTGATAATTTTTTTGAGACCCATTATGATGAATTTGTGGAGACAGTTTTAACACTGCGACTGAAACATGTGTTTCACGCACGATGACTGATGTTCACGCGGCCGCTGAGAACTTTCTGTATGAGCTCAAGTTGGAGCCAAACATCACACAGAGACTGAGTGAGAACCGGGTTGAATACATGGACAAATTTAATGAGGATGCTGTATGTGACGCAGTGGTGTCATGGTGCGACGAAAGAGTCTGTTGTCTAAGGATGGATAACTTCAGTTCTCGTGTTAACATGTACATAAACAAATGTGAGAAATCTGAATGTCCCTATGAGGACTCTGAATATCTTGTAATTTCTAAAACTCTATGTTAAACATGTATTACAATCATTGACATAGACATACTGTTTTCTCTCATATAGAAAACTTCTGAACCATTCTAGTGCTAAACCTCTGATACCATAATGATGCAATTGTGCAATAAGATATCAAAATCAATGGTATCAAATGCTTTTGATAGGTCCAAGAAAATGCCAACACCACATTTCCCCTCTTCAATACAGTCATTAATTTGTTCGATTAGGTCAAGTATCGCCATACAGGTTGTGCTCTTTTTTCTGAAGCCATATTGAGATGGAACAAGAATATCAAATTTGTCAAGATAACCACTTAGTCTACTGTATACTACCTTCTCAAGTACTTTAGAGAAAGTGGGTAGAATTGATATTGGCCGGTAATTGTTCATATCGTTTTGGTCGCCCGATTTATAGATTGGAATTATCTTAGCGATTTTTGTCATTTTAGGTACATTACCAGTAGATAAAGAGAGGTTAATACAATAAGCCAGTGGCTCTACAATGATGTTCGCAATGGCCTTCATAATCTTACTAGATATTCCATCTACACCAGTAGTGTTTGAGCTCCTTAGGTCAAAAATGATCTTAAGGAGTTCAGTACTGTCTGTTGGTCTCATGAAAAATGACTGAATGTAATTTCCAGAGAGGAAATGCTTAAAGTTGACACTCTTCGGTTGACTTATATTTTTAGACAAATGTACACCCATTGAGGCAAAATGATTATTAAAACTCAGTGCCAGATCATCTTTAGCATCAACCAGGTCAGGTAAAATAGTCTTTTTATATCTCCTATTGAGAACTTCATTTAACACATTCCATGACCTCCTACTGTCCCCTTGTGAAGCTTTTAAGAGTTCTGTGTAATGATTTCTTTTAGTCTTTCTTATGATCGGTGTTAATTTATTTTTATAGGAAATATATTTATCTTTATTTAAACTAGAAGGATTTTTCATGTACAATTTATAAAACCTACTTTTACATTTAATAGATTTCAAAATTCCGTTTGTAATCCAAGGGTTCTGGAGAGTAGTGCTACATTTGACAGTATTCTCAGGGATTGTATCCTTAATGGAATCTTGAATGATCTTTATCAGACGTCATATGCAGCATCAGGAGTCCTGCTGTCATAGACAGAGGCCCACGACTTGACCTGTAGGTTAGCAGTTAAATGCTGTAAGGATCTCTCATTAATGATTTTAGTTTTAATTTTAATAAGTGGAGGAGAGACTAATTTACCAGAACCAAAAAAATTACAATGGGAAAATGATCTGTGATGTCAGACTGCACAATCCCAGTCATCAGCTTAATATTTTGAATATTAGTAATAATATTGTCAATAATAGTCTTCGATGTAGATGTTACTCTAGTAAATCGATTTATAGTGGGGAAAAAAGAGGAGGAATGCAATGTGTTCATGAAGTCATGTTTTGCCCCATCTTCATTAGAAATATCAATGTTATAATCCCCAAGAAGTATACAATCTTTTTTTTGATTAATCAGTTTATTTAGTAGATCTTCCAGTTTAGAGAAAAATGTGTTAAGAGCAGAGTCAGGTGGACGATAAAGTACACCTGACTCTGTCTTTTTCATACAGTTTCTACCGTGTTCTACTTCCTATTGTTTTCATTCTGTTTCATTGTTTCATACATATTTTAATTATTTTTTGTACAGTTTCTATTTCCTGTTGTTTTTATTATTTAATTGTTTAATAAATATATTTTATTATGCTCATTGTCCTTTGCCTCATGCACCTTCCCATATAATGTGATCTGGAAGAACATGTTGAACAATGACATCTATGTTGTCAATAATACAATGTTTCACAAAAATATCTTGCCTTCAATGTATATCTGACACAGTCTCATTCTGCCTATACAAATACAATTAATTGAATAATACACTGCAATGTTTTTACTTGGAGAGGCTGCATATCCTTGGATATATAAAAAAAAGTATACGAATAGGCCTATGTGTTATTCATTCTTTGAAATGTTTGGTGCTTACCTATGTACGGCAATTCATGTGGATATCCTTTGATCATTGCAAACAAGTCGAATATGTCTGTTATTTTACCTTGTACATTGTCAAAATGAGATCAAAATGAAAACCAAATTCTAATGTATTTATTTTGAATGTTTTACGTGTTGTGTAAATTTCATTTTGTACATTTGTAACGCCTACTAAACAAATAAAAAGAGTATAACCTGTGTACTTAGAAATTAATGTTCTAGGTGTTCATTTTTTTGTCATTCATTTTCTTTTGATCCCAGCCAACATTTCCATGTGGGCCCCACTTGGGTTATATATGTGCATCATGGGTTAGAAGTGGGCACAGGCTCTAAATGGTTATATTTTTGGACCCCATTGGGTAAACCCACATGGGTTATAGTGTGGGTCCCAAATGGGCCGTTAATCATTTCTTTGTGGGCTGTAAAGTAGACAATCTTGTGTTTTTTCCCAAGGATGATGATAGGGACCCATAATGTTTAACCATTTGTGTGACACACAGATAAAACCCATGTGGGTTACAACATGGGTCCCAATTGGGCCCTTACATTTTCACATGGGCAAAACATAGGCAATCAGGAGTGAATATAGTCAGTGAAAGTATATGGGGCCCATCTGGGCATAGCTCCTGTGTCACAAATGGTAAAGCCCATGTGGGCTACAACATGGGTCCCAACTGGGCCCATAGTAATTTCTTGACGGTGATAGAATATGGGCATGAGGAACTTAAAACAATGCATAACTGCTGACTAACTCTGAACAAAGGAACAACAGTGTATTGTTGTGGGATCAGACACAGCTTGAAATTACAGCCCTATTTCCTTGTAACTACACTGTAACTATGTGGGGAGAGACACTGCTTCAAATTACAGCCCCCTTTCCTAGTAACTACAGTGTATTTACGTGGGAACAGACACCACTTCAAACTACAGTCCTCTTTCCTTGTAACTACAGTGTATTTACGTGGGAAAAAACACTGCTTCAAATTACAGCCCTTTTGTCCTTATAACTACACTATAACTATGTGGGAACAGAAAGCACTTCAAATTACAGCCCTCTTTCCTTGTAACTACACTGTAACTATGGGGGAACAGACACCACTTCAAATTACAGCCCTCTTTACTTGTAACTACAGTGTATTTACGTGGGAACAGACACCTCTTTAAATTACAGCCCTCTTTCTTTGTAACTACAGTGCATTTATGTGGGAACAGTCAACACTTCAAATTACAGCCCTTGTTCCTTGTAACTACACTGTAACTATGTGGGAAGAGGCACTGCTTCAAATTAAAGCCCTTTTTCCTTGTAACTACACTTTAAATATGTGGGAACAGACCACTTCAAATTATAGCCCTCGTTCCTTGTAACTACAGTGTATTTACGTGGGAACAGACACCACATCAAATTACAGCCCTCTTTCTTTGTAACTACAGTGTATTTATGTGGGAACAGACACCGCTTCAAATTACAGCCCTTGTTCCTTGTAACTACAGTGCATTTATATAGGAACAGACACCGCTTCAAATTAGAGCCCTTGTTCCTTGTAACTACAGTGCATTTATGTGGGAACAGTCAACACTTCAAATTACAGCCCTCTTTCCTTGTAACTACAGTGTATTTACGTGGGAACAGACACCTCTTCAAATTACAGCCCTCTTTCTTTGTAACTACAGTGCATTTACGTGGGAACAGACACTGCTTCAAATTACAGCCGTCTTTCCTTGTAACTACACTGCAATTGCGTGGGAACAGACCCTGCTTCAAATTAAAGCCCACTTTCCTTGTAACTACAGTGTATTTACGTGGGAACAGACACCTCTTCAGATTACAGCCCTTTTCCTTGTAACTACACTGTAAATATGTGGGGACAGAAACTCCTTCATATTACAACCCTCTGTTCCTTGTAACTACAGTGTATTTACATGGGAACAGAAAGCACTTCAAATTACAGCCCTATTTCATTGTAACTACACTGTAACTATGTGGGAGCAGACACTGCTTCAAATTACAGCCCTCTTTCCTTGTAACTATACTGGAACTATGCAGGAACAGACACAGCTTCAAATTACAGCCCTCTTTCCTTCTAACTACAGTGTATTTACGTGGGAACAGTCAACACGTCAAATTACAGCCCTCTTTCCTTGTAACTACAGTGTATTTCCGTGGGAAGAGACAACGCCTCAAACTACAGCCCTTTTCCCTTGTAACTACACTGTAATTATGTGGGAACAGACACTGCTTCATGTTACAGCCCTCTTTTCATGCAACTACACTGTAACTATGTGGGAACAGACAACACTTCAAATTACAGCCTCCTTTCCTCTTAACTACACTGTAACTATGTAGAAACAGAGCCTACTTCAAATTACAGCCCTCTTTCCTTGTAACTACAGTGTATTTATGTGGGATCAGACACAGCTTCAAATTACAGCCCTCATTCCTTGTAACTACACTGTAAATATGTGGGGAGAGACACTGCTTCAAATTACAGCCCCTTTTCCTTGTAACTACACTGTAACTACGTGGGAACAGACACTGCTTAACATTACAGCCCTCTTTTCATGGTACCGAATAAGAATTAGTTAAAGACGAAGGAACTTACATGGTACGTAAGGGTGAAGTTCACAAAGTATAGGAAGGCATAAGCTACAACAGGACGATGGTGTGAAGGTATGTTATGGAGAATTTACTGGAAAAAAATGATAGTTTACCACACTTATTTTCTTTTTATCAGGTGTATAAACGTAAATATGTATTTACGCCACAATCTAATGGGTCTAATTTGATGTAAAGTGGGGAGAACAAGTATTTGATAACCTGCCGATTTTGCAGGTTTTCCTACTTACAAAGCACGTAGAAGTCATTTTTATCATTGGTACTCTTCAACTGTAAGTGACGGAATTGTGGAAATTTCTTAATACAATGTATTCTTACTGATTAAAGGACTTGAGTCCCAATGTTTAGATAGGTAAAGGAATGTGGGGGATCTGGTATTTGCCAAGGGGGTATCATTGACTGGTATCAGCTGATGAAATGGTTACTCTTTATCTCCTCATCTGTATAACTCATCAGGACATCTATTGTCTGTTCGGGTTCGGTTGGAACTCTTAGAATTGAAGAAGTTACTTATGGCAGGAAGGATAAGGTGGGGGAAGATAGCATTTGACTTGTGTGATAGAACAAAGGGAATGAGTTTGATTGACATGAGACAGATGGCAGCATCTTACCACACACCTTTTTCCTATGTGATATATACGGTTGAATGAGCTATATTGAGTAGAGACTATTCACTGTTACTTTGTAACCTGCGTACTCTCTCCTTGCAAGTATATTAAACCGTTTATTGCGCAATTGATTTCTCCTGTCTTACCTACCATTTTCATAGAACTGTTTTGCATTTTAGAAATTGCCATCACAGAATCTAAAACAAAAATCCAGAAAATCACATTGTATGATTTTTAAGTAATGAATTTACTTTTTATTGCATGACAGAGATCATACGTTTCCTGTAGTTCTTGACCAGGTTTGCACACAGGGGTTTGCAGCAGGGATTTTGGCCCACTCCTCCATACAGACCTTCTTCAGATCCTTCAGGTTTTGGGGCTGTTGCTGGGCAATACGGACTTTCAGCTCCCTCCAAAGATTTTCTATTGGGTTCAGGTCTGGAGACTGGCTAGGCCACTCCAGGACCTTGAGATGCTTCTTACGGAGCCACTCCTTAGTTGCCTTGGCTGTGTGTTTCGGGTCGTTGTCATGCTGGAAGACCCAGCCACGACCCATCTTCAATGCTCTTACTGAGGAAAGGAGGTTGTTGGCCAAGATCTGGCGATACATGGCCTCATCCATCCTCCCCTCAATACGGTGCAGTCGTCCTGTCCCCTTTGCAGAAAAGTATCCCCAAAGAATGATGTTTCCACCTCCATGCTTCACGGTTGGGATTGTGTTCTTGGGTTTGTACTCATAATTATTTTTCCTCCAAACACAGTGAGTGGAGTTTAGACCAAAAAGCTCAATTTTTGTCTCATCAGACCACATGACCTTCTCCCATTCCTCCTCTGGATCATCCAGATGGTCACTGGCAAACTTCAGACAGGCCTGGACATGCACTGGCTTGGGCAGGGGGACCTTGCGTGCGCTACAGGATTTTAATCCATGACGGCGTAGTGTGTTACTAATGGTTTTCTTTGAGACTGTGGTCCCAGCTCTCTTCAGGTCATTGACCAGGTCCTGCCGTGTAGTTCTGTGCTGATCCCTCACATTCCTCATGATCATTGATGCCCCACGAGGTGAGATCTTGCATGGAGCCCCAGACCGAGGGAGATTGACCATCATCTTGAACTTCTTCCATTTTCTAATAACTGCGCCAACAGTTGTTGCCTCCTCACCAAGCTGCTTTCCTATTGTCCTGTAGCCCATCCCAGCCTTGTGCAGGTCTACAATTTTATCCCTGATGTCCTTACACAGCTCTCTGGTCTTGGCCATTGTGGAGAGGTTGGAGTCTGTTTGAGTGTGTGGATAGGTGTCTTTTATACAGGTAACAAGTTCAAACAGGTGCAGTTAATACAGGTAATGAGTGGAGAATAGGAGAGCTTCTTAAAGAAAAACAAACAGGTCTGTGAGAGCCGGAATTCTTACTGGTTGGTAGGTGATCAAATACTTATGTCATGCAATAAAATGCAAATGTTATTACTTAAAAATCATACAATGTGATTTTCTGGATTTTTGTTTTAGATTCTGTCAACTTACAGACCTCTACATGCTTTGTAAGTAGGAAAACCTCCAAAATCGGCAGTGTATCAAATACTTGTTCTCCCCACTGTATTTTGATCTCACAAATCATCATTCCTCATGCATACACGTACTAAAATCTAATTTTTTATTTTTAACAATATTTTAAACCCAACCACGATACAATCAACCTAGTCATAATGTCTGGACGACCCAGGCATACTTTATTCCTTCAGTATAATAGCATTGTTCATGCAATTTGTTTTTACTGTAGTGCTATGGTGGATTACAAACCTGCATATATTACAGTTTGTACTAATGGTTATTTTAGGGACCATTACAATGGGCAGATCTGATCTTAAGGCCCATCTCATGTTAAAATAAAAAATTGGCAGAAACTCTCCAAAATCTTAAGTCCTGACCCCTTCTTTATATCTTTCAGAAAAAAAACTAGATTTAGTAAATGCTCTCATACATTACATTCGGTGCTTGTGGGAAACTCCATGCTAAAACATGAAAGGTTAACACCCACTGGTTGTAAGACATCTGTTGTAGCACTTATCTGAACATAAAATGCCGGGGAATATAACATCAAACATCTTGCTGCTGATATAATGCTAATTGCCTGGGAATTTAACATTCTGGAACCCTAGGACCCATTTGTTAAACATCCAACATCTCACTACTGTTATAACACTTGTCTGGGGTGTTTATCAATCGTTGAAAAACATCAAACATGAACACAACATTGGAATCATAAATTACAAAGTCACCGGACATGCATAAGTCATTCCGGAAGTTTCGCCCTAACACACGTCATACACGAATCCCCAACCAACAAACCGGAAATGCTGCCCAACTGTTAATTTAAATCGGAAGCCCTGCCCACCAGGGTCAGAAATCACCAAATTGACAGAATATACCCTACATTAACTATTAGCCTGGTTTTTAATTAACACTAATTACGCAAATTAGCAAATGTAAAATCAAAGAACTCTCCTAATTTTCAGGATGGATAGCCTAAACTGGTAAAAAATAAGTTAGTTTTGTGTCTGTAGCTTCAACAGTTCAAAAGACACAGCCTAATAGTTAATTAATGGTAATTATGCTAAGTAGCATACATAAAATCAATAATCGTGTCATAAAAGGAACTGGGAATAATCTAAATGTTAGAAAGAGAGTCAATTTTGTGTCTGTAGCTCAAACGATTGAAACGATACAGTCTAGTAGTTAATTTAATTACGCAAATTAGTAAAAACGAATTACACTAAATGAATTATGCTAATTAGTATATGTAAATTCAATAAACGTTTCCTAAACTGTAGTACAGATGGCCTAAACTTGTGAAACAAAGTTGGTTTTGTGTCTGTAGCTCAAACGGTAAAACAAATTAGAGCCTAATAGTTAATTAAAGGTAATTATGCTAATTTGTATCCATAAAATCAGTAATTGTATCATTATATGAACTGGAAATATTCAAAACTTTTGAAAGAGAGTCAGTTTAATGTCTGTAGCTCGAACTGTCCAAAAGATACAGCCTAATAACAAATTAATGCTGAATAAACTAATCAGCATAGAGAAAGATACAGCCTGATAGTTAATGAACACTAATTTTGCTAATTAGCACACAAAATGTGTTACCATTTCATAATTTGCAGTGGGGATAGCCTAAACGGGTGAAACAATGTCGGTTTTGTGTCTGTAGCTCAAGCGCTTCAAAAGTTACAGCCTAGTAGTTAATTTACGCTAATTAGTATATGTAAAATCAATAAACGTGTCATTATATGAAATGGGAACAGTCTAAACTGTTGAATGAGAATGTTTTTCATGTTTGTAGCTTGAACGATTCAAAAGATACAGCCTAGTAGTGAATTAACACTAATTACACAAATTAGCATATGTAAAATGATGGAACTTTTCCTAACTTGAAGAAGGGATTGCATAAACTGGTATAACATAGTTGGTTTTGTGTCTGTAGCTTGAACGGTTAAAAAAAATACAGCTTAATAGTTAATTCACACTAATTACACTAATTAGCATACGTAAAATCAATAAATGTGTCATTATATGAAATGGGAACAGTCTAAACTTTTGAATGAGAATCAGTATTGTGTCTGTAGCTTGAATGGTTCAAAAGATACACAATTTCCGCCAGGGTATGCAAATTTCTGAGCACAACTGTAGGTTCCCAATGACTCCATTGGAGTAATTGAAGTTGAACTAGGAATTCCATTGTAATCTACTGTATATTTAAAACTAATAAATTGTATTTTTATTATACAAAACATATTTACTTACCAGCTATATTCAGCATCCTCCCAAATCATATTAAAGTCTACTAAGTATACCGTAAGTATTTTAAGCACACTATAAAAACACACAAACGTGCTAGGAGCATCCGTAAACGACAGACTCCTAAACTCATACATCAACGCAGCGTGTCAGGTCGCTTTAGCAAGAACAAATCTCTTAAATAGTGCTACAACACAAGGTGTTGGGAAGACTCTTTAATGAGGTTTGAGATATGACTATTAATCCTAACAGCAAGCATATCTAAAACACCCTCCGAAGTTATCATTATCATTGCTTTATCTTGGATTACACAATGAACACAAAGGACAGGAACTATCCCACTTAACCAATGTAAAATGACCGAAAGCATTATGCATTGCCGCCTGTTCTACAAATATTCCTGTAAAGTTTGATCCATAACCCATACTGTTATTATTATTCAGATTATTCAACAAGGGAAATCCAAACACTACATATCAATGTCCACAATATCATAAATGTTGTTACATTCCAGTTAATCAAAGTTTTACACCTCTCCAGGTTAGCTCAGGAGGATGGGGGCTGATGGCCCACACCTGCTGTTCCAGATCTTTAGAGAAGTAAATGTTATGCAGGACACCTGATCAACATCCCCAATGGTCTGTTGGAGATTTGGTGTGGCCAGATTCTCCTCTTCATCGAAAATCTATTTCCATAGACTAGATTTTACCCCAAAGATTTTCTAGGGGTGTCAATAATGGTGGCACTTGTTTTTCTAGAATAATATATATATTTTTTAATTAAAGTATAGATTTTTGTGCTCATTTTGAATGAAAGACCAATGGGATAAACAGGGACAAAAAAAAAAGTCACAGACCGTTTTGCACATACAATTTGGTTTCATGCACTGACCTTGGAACCTTTAGGGCCTGGCGTTCCTGCCTCTCCTGGTCCTCCCTATTTGAGTGACAGACAAAGAGCAACAAGAGAGTATGAACTTTCAGTATGAGCCAAAACTTTCAATATAAAGACACACAGTTTCCACAGGGTAGGGCAGAATCTTCGTAAACAGGCAATCATGGTGCCTGATATATAGTTTAGGTTTTAAAGATATACAGCTCCAGAAAAATTAAGAGACAACTGCACCTTTTTCTGTCCTTTCCAAAAAATTGAAAAGGAAAGTTTTGAATGAGGAACAGAAGCGTTCAATTTGCAGTGGTCTCTTATAGTTTTTTTGCTAAGTCATTTGAAGAGCTGAAACCCAAGTAGTAAAAATAAATTGGGGCCTGGAGACTAAGTTTATCTTGTTTGAACGACTTAGCAAAATACATTTGGTAGTTTAAAAAAAATATATATATTGTGAAAAAAATAAATTATTTTTTTCATTTTACAACAAATAGTTTTTTTTTAACTTTTTTTTGCTATGTCGTTCAAACAAGATAATCATTAGTATGTCTAGTTAGGCCAAATGAATTACACAGCAGCATTAAAAGGCCATGTAATGGTTGCTACAGCCTTTCTTTGATTCCGTCCAGTGATGGGCCTATTATTGTTCATTAATAGTTATTTGTAACCCTAAAGCAAGGCAACCTTTGAATGCCAAAGTGGTTAGTCAGAACAGTGAGCAATCGGCTGAATAGTAGCACGTTGGCATGGTGAGGACACATCAAGTGTGCCATGACATTTTGCTCAAATGATAAAACATTGTATGTAATACAAAACAGCATTATCCAATAAATATTAAATCCTGGCAACATTACAACGAATACAAGTTGTAGTTTTGTTTAAGTGCTTAAGTTGAACTTCTTGGATTGTAATAAGAGAAATCGTTGTTTACTAGTTGTGACCAATAGCAGTTACTATACAGGTGCTGGTCATATAATAATTTTTCTACCACATCTTTTCCTTCCCTTCGCCTCTCTATTAATGTGCTTGGACACAGAGCTCTGTGAACAGCCAGTCTCTTTAGCAATGACCTTTTGTGTCTTGCCCTCCTTGTGCAAGGTGTCAATGGTCTTTTTTGGACAGCTGTCAAGTCAGCTGTCTTCCCCATGATTGTTTAGCCTACAGAACTAGACAGAATGACCATTTAAAGGCCTTTACAGGTGTTTTGGGTAAATTGGCACCACTTCAATATTGAACCTTTTCACAATATTCAAATTTTCTGAGATACTGAATTTGTGTTTTTCATTAGTTGTCAGTTATAATCATCAAAATTAAAATAAATAAACACTTGAAATGTATCAGTATGTGTGGAATGAATGTATACATTATAAAAGTTTCAGGTTTTGAATGGAATTACTTAAATCAACTTTTTGATGATATTCTAATTTTATGTCCAACACCTATATATATATATCTGCATTAAATCCAGAACTAAACATTTTAAAGACCAAAAAAAATCATAAAATGTAACTTTTTTAAATGAAATGGTATTGTTTACATCAGTTGTTACATATCTCACGAGTCAAGTAAAGATGCTTTGTTTCAAAATATTGAAAGCAAAATATCCATACTTGAGACATTTGTAATACAGTGACATGACTAGAATGGATGAATAAATATGATAATTTAATGTTACAAAATACTGAGTGTTTTGTGTGTGTGTGTGTCAACCCAAGACTTTACCTGTAGTTTATTCTGGTAATTAGACAGGAGACTGGCGTCAACAAATAATTGGTTTGCAGGTGTTTTGAGTTAATTAGCTGATTAGAGTGTGGCACCAGGTGTCTTCAATATTGAACCTGTTCACAATATTCAAAGTTTCTGAGATACTGAATTTGGGGTTTTCATTATTTGTCAGTTATAATTATGAAAATTTAAATAAATAAAAACTTGAAATATATCAGTCTGTGTGGAATGAATGTATACATTATACAAGTTTCACTTTTTGAATGGAATTACTGAAATAAATCAACTTTTTGATGATATTCTAATTATATGACCAGCACCTGTACTAATTCACAACCCTCCGCTATTCAAAATTAACATATCGCTTACATAAACTGAGCTTTAGTCCGCTGTCGTCCTTAGAACGTGCGTACATTCACCTCTCTCTAAAACAAATAATTTTTGGACCTTGATCAAAGATCCGGGGCTAATATGGAAACAACCGGACAAACATTATTGAATAATTTTCACTTAGGGGTGTACCCACTTTTGTTGCCAGTGGTTTAGACATTAATGGCTTTGTGTTGAGTTATTTTGAGGGGACAGCAAATTTACACTGTTATTCAAGCTGTACTCTCACTACTTTACATTGTAGCAACGTGTAATTTCTTCAGTGTTGTCACATGTTGTCAAATTTTTGTGAGATACTGTATATGCTATCCATACATTTTAATGGTTGGAAATATGGTTGGAAATGACTTAATTCGACTGATAATATTAGCCAAAGATATTTTAGATATGCTTGAGTGTTATTCTTGTGTCATCAGAGTTTATGCGACAAATAAGCGACTGAAAAGTGTCCAATAATAATCTTATGAAATTAGGCTACATTACAGTGCATTGCAAAACAATTCTATAGGCCTACTAGGTTTACACATACTGAATTTAAAAAGCAAACACGTTTCAGTAAATGAACTGAGACTTTTCTGCGCAGAGCAGGAAAGTAGACCTATGGAAAGGACATAATTTGCGTGGTATTTGTTGAGACGTTTCTAACATTGGCCTAAAATCCCTTATTCAGATTGGAAACATGATTTTGGAATCAAAATAATGTGCAAGAAGATCGTTATCGTCTTTAAAATATTTGCGATCTTACTCAAATAATTGCAATCAGGTAGTTATGTAATGTTCGCCACAGCCCAGTTCTAGCCTAAGCTCAGTTCGCAAAGATTGCAAAGACTCCATTCTGCTGACTAATTTAAATGAAAAAACATTATTGGAAAGGAGAAAGATGAATTATAGCCTTGCAAATGCATATAGATGGCCTAAAGATAACGTGTTTATCATGTACACTATTCAAATGACACTGTTCAATGACAATAAAGTTGAATAATCTAACTATCATGTACACTATACTCTATAATTGTAAACAATATCATGTACATAGCCTACAATCAGCCACTGATTGATATTGCTGGATGTTGTTGTTACTAGATTTTCTTGAAAATGTGAAACACATCTGTCTCTCAGCATTTTTACTGTCACAATAACTAAATTAAATAAATTAGATGAATCACTTCAGAACAGTTTTGGATTATGTTGTGGAAATTCTGAAACCTGATGCATTCTTACTGTTTAAAGGACTGAGTCCCATTGTTAGGATGTGAGAATGAATGAGTTACTAGTTAAAGATGCCGAGAGGGATCTGGTATTTGTCCTAGGGGGACATCCTTGACCAGCATCCTTGGCACCGGTGGATTAGAGGGGTACTCATAAATCTGTATAAACCTTGAGTGTCTCTGTTGATTGTCTAGACATTGTGTCTCCTCAGGAGTTGAGAAGGATAAGGTGGGGGGACAGAAGGGCAACAACTTACCACACCCCTTCTAACATTTGAAATAAATACAGATTGTTCATGTATGTAGTTAGAGACTCCTCGGATGATTATGTTTGTAAGCGTTTGACGCGTCTCTCATATTTGCAAATATTAATAAAACTGTTAGAATGTGCCAAGAGTATTTCGTCTCTGTACTTCCTTATTAATGAGTTCAATGAAATTACCATCACAATTACAAAGAGGCGCTGTTTCCTTCCATAAATATCACCCTGTTGCTTATGTGTGGGAGGAAGGCATCAACTTGTAATCTCCCAAAATTCAATGGTCCATTGTGAGCACTGAGTTGTTGAATTTGACTGTTTATTAAAAGTGAATTATTATACTGAATACTAAAAAATACTAAAAACGCAGCACTTTTGTTTTTGCCCCCATTTATCATGAACTGAACTCAAAGATCTAAGACTTTCTCTATGTACAAAAAGGCCTATTTCTCTCAAATATTGTTCACAAATCTATCTAAATCTGTGTTAGTGAGCACTTCTCCTTTGCCGAGATAATCCATCCACCTTGTGTGGCATATTAAGATGTTGTTTAGACAGCATGATTATTGCACAGGTGCCTTAGGCTGGCCACAATAAAAAGCCACTCTAAAATGTGCAGTTCCATCACACAGCACAATGCCACAGATTTTGAGTTTTGAGGGAGCATGCAATTGGCATGCTCACTGCAGGAATGTTCACTAGAACTTTTGCCCATGAATTTAATGTTCATTTCTCTACCATAAGCCGTCTCCAAAGGCGTTTCAGAGAATTTGGCAGTACATCCAATCGGCCTCACAACCGCAGACCACATGTAACCACACCAGCCCAGGACCACCACATTCAGCATCTTCACCTCCAAGATCGTCTAAGACCAGCCACCCTGACAGCTGCTGCAACAATCGGTTTGCATAACCGAAAATAATTTCTGCACAAACTGTCAGAAACCGTCTCAGGGAAGCTCATCTGCATGCTCATCGTTCTCATCGGGCTCTTGACCTGACTGCCGTTTGTCGTCGGAACCGACTTGAGTGGGCGATGGTGTCTGGCACTTTGGAGAGGTTGTTTGTTTACCGGTAGCCTATTGTCCAAGCTGGCGCAAAATGTGGGGTAAATCCAAATCGATTGATAAAAGCAGAAAGGCAGCACAGTCTTTCATACTGGAGACTTATAATATTAACAGCGTTACGGTTCCTTTGTTAGTAACAAGCCTAACTGTAAGGCGTAGGCTATACTGATGAACATACACTCACCTAAAGGATTATTAGGAACACCTGTTCAATTTTTCATTAATGCAATTATCTAATCAACCAATCACATGGCAGTTGCTTCAATGCATTTAGGGGTGTGATCCTGGTCAAGACAATCTCCTGAACTCCAAACTGAATGTCAGAATGGGAAAGAAAGGTGATTTAAGCAATTTTGAGCGTGGCATGGTTGTTGGTGCCAGACGGGCCGGTCTGAGTATTTCACAATCTGGGATTTTCACGCACAACCATTTCTAGGGTTTACAAAGAATGGTGTGAAAAGGGAAAAACATCCAGTATTCGGCAGTCCTGTGGGCGAAAATGCCTTGTTGATGGACCATGTCCATCCCTTTATGACCACCATGTACCCATCCTTTGACGGCTACTTCCAGCAGAATAATGCACCATGTCACAAAGCTCGAATCATTTCAAATTGGTTTCTTGAACATGACAATGAGTTCACTGTACTGAAATGGCCCCCACAGTCACCAGATCTCAACCCAATAGAACATCTTTGGGGTGTGGTGGAATGGGAGCTTCGTGCCCTGGACGTGCATCCCACAAATCTCCATCAACTGCAAGATGCTATCCTATCAATATGGGCCAACATTTCTAAAGAATGCTTTCCGCACTTTGTTGAATCAATGCCACGTAGAATTAAGGCAGTTCTGAAGGCGAAAGGGGGTCAAACACAGTATTAGTATGGTGTTCCTAATAATCCTTTAGGTGAGTGTAGAATAACTATAGTTTGCCAGTTTACGATATATACATTTTTTTACGGACAATATGGGCGTTATAATTCCTGAAATTCGGCCATATCCTACCGGACATATTTATTAAAATAGACATATAATAGCCCACATTTAAACAGAAATAAAACACAAAGACTATGATCCAAAGAATGTGTTTTTATTTAAATTGGTCTGGAGAATGATCTCTTCAAAATATTTGTGGGTTAAGCAAAATTATAACATATAACCTGTGTGTTGGAACTGGAACTAGTTTAATGTAATTTGTTTCCAGGTTTTTTTTATGAGTTGCACAGGAAGTAGCAAACCAAGGTAGTCTTTGTTCATTAGTAGCTCACCTTGAGGACATGTGAAAAGCTGCTTACAATCCTCTACCATCCTAAGTTTTAAAGCTCTTAAACGGCATCATCTGTGAGTGGTATTATTACCATTGCATGAACATTTTTGTGCATGTAGTTTGTTAATTTGAATTATTTACAGTTATCTCAACCAAGTTAAAGATTGCTAGCAACTGCTAGATTTATCCTCATTTGTTAAAGTGAGTAATCAATTAGTGGGCTGCTAATATTTTGTAATTCAAAACATGTTACTGTTTTGGTACATAATACTTACCTGGTCATACTTACCTTTGATTTAGTAAATGTTTTTGTTACAGAATACTTACCTTGAATCATACTTACCTCTGATTTAGTCAGTTGATTTATATTTTCATATCTGCAGTGCATTAAGCTTGTTTTGATTAAATGTATGCAATGTATATTTTGTATTGCAGTTTCACACTTGATTGATCTACATTAAATCTGCCAAAGACAACACCTGCCTGTTCCTTGGAGAAGTAGTTTAATTAAGAGTTTAGCTGACTGTATAGTTGAACACAGCCTCACTGTGAGTACGTTCAGCGAGGACAGAACAACCTGATCACAATTATTTGAGCCAGATCGCAATTATATTTCATAGAAAACGATCTTCTTGCACAATATTTGTATTCCAAAATAACTTTTACAGTTTTAATAAGGGATTTTGAATGTTAGAAACGTTTCAACAAATACAAGGTGCATTTCGTTTCCAGCACATGCCTGCAGAAGCATGGCCCATCCATCACTAGAGAACATTCTAGCGACACCCAACAATGTTCACTATCTTACGGATCCTACATCAATGAAAATGTACGTAAATAAATTGAACACTAGAACCACCAAGACGGCGGTATATTTATATACATTCATTCCTGATTAGTGTGAATAGCCATTACAAACCTATATCTATAGGGATTTGTGTTAGGTTAATACAGTGGTTATTAATCTCCCTAGACCGGCCTATTATTTCTGGATGAACTGGTGATGATGTATAGGCTACTTTGACTACAACCATACGAAAAAATACATGCATAGACTCCACACACTGCAGTTCCAATTGTTCTACATAATGGCTCCGGGTAAAATAACCGTCCTATTTGTCCAGGTGTTTCCATATTAGCCCCAGATTTTAATCAAGGTCCAAAAAATATTTGTTTAATAGAGAGGTGAAATTATGCCGTAGGCATATTCTAAAGACAGCGGACTGGAGCTCAGTTTATATAATCGCGGTGGTACATTCGTTTTGAATAGCGTAAGGCTGTGAATTAGTATACTATCTGCTATTGGTCACAACTAGCTTTCTCTTTTTACATTGCAAAAAAGTTCAACTTAAGCACTTTAACAAGACTACAACTTGTATTTGTTGCACAACTTGCATTTATTGGACAATCCTGTTTTGTATTACATACAATGTTTTATCATTTGAGCAAAATGTCATGGCACGTTTGATGCGTCCTCACCTTATGCCAACATGCTGCTATTCAGCCTATTGCTCACTGTTCTGACTTAATGCTTTGGACTTCAAAGGTTTCCTTGCTTTAGGGTTTCAAATAATTATTAATTAACAATTATAGGTACTAAGGCGTTCAAACAAGATACTAAGTCGTTAAACGAGATTAACGTAGTCCCTGGACATTTTTTTTACTACTTGGGCTTCAGGGCTTCCGTAATATAGTGTTCTAAATTCAGTCAATGTAACAAAAGGAAGGCCATGATTGGAAAAGTTAGTCTACCTCCCAGTCTATCCAAAGTTTTCCTAGTCAACTGTGTAAATAATTTGTTTGGAAATCTAAATGTAGGGAGAAGTTAAGGATTAAAAAGTTTGATCTTACAATGTATAAAAAAGTTTTTTAAATGTGACTCTCGAATCAACTGACTGTCTGTTTCCCAGCCAGGCTAGCTGGGTAGCCAGAAAACTGACCTTTTGACCTGCTGGTCCAATCTCGCCCCGCTCCCCCTTGCCTGGTAGGCCCAACTCCCCTCTCTCTCCCTGCAGATAGAGGAGAAAATGAACACTTTCTGGGATTAACTACAAAATAACATATCATATCTGGGCTTTGACTATTGCTGTAAAAAGAAATCTGTACATATATGAAAGTAGTATGAAAAATATGGTGTACATGGGTATGGGATTCTTATACACCGAGAGATGCCGTGCATAGGTTGTTGTCCAACATGAGGTAGTACATATATACATTTACAATATATTATTATTTATATTAAACCTTTATTTCAACAAGGAACACAGACTGAGACAAACATCTCTTTTACAGCTGGGCCCTGCATATACGAGTTTACATATACAAGTTAGTTTCAATGACTAAAGACAAACAGAAAAAAAACTGTACAGACAAAACAAGACATACGGTTTAGGTATGATAAAAGATAGCACAAAACAAGTAAAACATTTCACATTGTTACAATTCTCTAACCACCCTTCAGGGGGGATCGATGTCTTATCCAGCTGTCTCCAGGGGGACATTAATGCCATGTCATCTATGCATGCATTTTATATTCATCCTCGATGAATTACAGTTCCCAAAACTGTTTACTGCACCACCCTGGCATCTCAATCCTCATGCCCCAGCGCTTGGATAAACTCCTCAGTGCTTTTGTGAGATAATACCCTGTATTAATGTCTTAATTACAGCAGCAGCACAATAACTTGCATTATCTGGCATCAGCAAATTGTTCCATTTACTCAGAGGTTATTCCCCTGATAGCACAGGAACCTGCATTTCCCAAAGCAGTACCAAGTAGGGCTGTCACGATTAATTGTAACATAATTGCGATTAACAATTGAATTGTCAATATTGTTAATTTTATACTGCTATTATTGTGTAAGCCTAATAATATTTTAAGAATACATATGGTGATCCGGAGATGGTTATTCAGATTTGTGGTGTTCATGCCTTTTGATCGAGCAAATCCGACAATTCAGCTCCTCCAGATAATTGCTTAATTTGGCTAAAAATCTAAATGCACCCAGAGCGGTGCAGTTACAGTATGTCCGGCTTTAAAACTACCACTAAATATATTATTGATGATTGCCCTCCCCATCAACTGCAAAGCAATTGTCATGTATTTTTCTTTAAGAAGCCCTCCTGTTCTCCTCTCATTACCTGTATTAACTGCACCTGTTTAAACTCTTTACCTGTATAAAAAACACCTCTCCACACACTCAATCAAACTCCAACCTCTCCACAATGGCCAAGACCAGAGAGCTGTGTAAGGACATCAGGGACATCAACTGTAGACCTGCACAAGGCTGGGATAGTTGCAGGTCTACAGTTGATGTCCCTGATGATAGGCAAGCAGCTTGGTGAAGAGGCAACAACTGTTGGCGCAATTATTAGAAAATGGAAGAAATTCAAAATGACTGTCAATCTCCCTCTGCCTGGGGCTCCATGCAAGATCTCACTTCGTGGGGCATCAATGATCATGAGGAAGGTGAGCAATCAGCCCAGAACTACATGGCAGGACCTGGTCAATGATCTGAGGAGAGCTGGGACCACAGTCTCAAAGAAAACCATTAGTAACACTACGCCGTCATGGATTAAAATCCTGCAGCGCACGCAAGGTCCCCCTGCTCAAGCCAGCGCATGTCCAGGCCCGTCTGAACTTTGCCAATGACCATCTGGATGATCCAGAGGAGGAATGGGAGAAAGTCATGTGGTCTGATGAAACACAAAAATAGCTTTTTGGTCTAAACTCCACTCGCCATGTTTGGAGGAAGAAGAAGGATGAGTACAACCCCAAGAACACAATCCCAACCGTGAAGCATGGAGGTGGAAACATCATTCTTTGGGGATGCTTTTCTGCAAAGGGGACAGGATTACTGCACCATATTGAGGGGAGGATGGATGGGCCCATGTATCACGAGATCTTGGCCAACAACCTCCTTTCCTCAGTAAGAGCATTGAAGATGGGTCGTGGCTGGGTCTTCCAGCATGACAACGACCCGAAACACACAGCCAGGGCAACTAAGGAGTGGCTCCGTAAGAAGCATCTCAAGGTCCTGGAGTGTCCTAGCCAGACTTCAGACCTGAACCCAATAGTATATCTTTGGAGGGAGCTGAAAGTCCGTATTGCCCAGTGACAGCCCTGAAACCTGAAGGATCTGGAGAAGGTCTGTATGGAGGAGTGGGCCAAAATCCCTGCTGCAGTGTGTGCAAACCTGGTCAAGAACTACAGGAAACACATGATCTCTGTAATTGCAAAAAAAGGTTTCTGTACCAAATATTAAGTTCTGCTTTTCTGATGTATCAAATACTTATGTCATGCAATAAAAAGCAAATTAATTACTTTAAAAATCATACAATGTGATTTTCTGGATTTTTTGATTCCGTCATTCACAGTTGAAGAGTACCTATGATAAAAATAATAGACTTCTACATGCTTTGTAAGTGGGAAAACCTGCAAAATCGGCAGTGTATCAAATACTTGTTCTCCCCACTGTATCTATAATACTCAATACATCTACCATACTGTTCATACACCGTCCTACTGTTTCAAAAATGTATTCTAGTTAAATTTCTTACGTATATTACTGCCATACATAATATATATAATTCAATACTACTGCCAATATTGCTACTAGATTACAATATTGCAGCTAGATAAACAGCTGCTATGAACAGTATAATATTGCTTCATTTTCGTGCTATATTTTTCTGTGTATAAATCTGTCTCCTTAAATTCTCACTACGTTGTTGTAGTGTTGTTCATAAGCTTATTAAACTCATATGTATCTATAATATTCAATACCTCTACCATCTGCTGCTAGTTTACACTGTTATGTATATTACTGCCATACTTGCCATATCTAAATGTTCTATAATACTACCCAGATTGCTGTTGTTTACAGTACTCTTTTCTTTAAACTGCCACTAGTGTACAGTGTTATGTATATTTATTTATTTCTTCTCAGGCTATATTTTTGCTTATATATTCTCTTCTAAACTCTCAGTATGTAGTTGTTGGGTGCCATGTCACAAGAATGTCATTGTGCAGGATGACGCTGTGTTGTTTGGTGCATTTGACAAATAAACCTTGAAACCTGAAACCTTAGTTTTTGGAAATTAAAAACAAGGTTATTGTTTACCTCCTTCCCAGGGCGAGGGGCTGTGGCAATAGCCACAGGATTAAATTGGCAATTTCTTCTTTCAAAAAGAAAACCAGCAAAATAAAGTGCTTATTAAAGGCATCACAAATTTCAGTTCCGTCACTGACAATCCCAGCATCTGATATAATTTGCTTCAGTAAAGTTGTCAAGGAGTTATCACATTTAAGTGAGTTAACGGTTTTCCAGAATTTAGCGGGATTACCGCTGTCTTAGCATTAAGAAAATATCAATATTTAGCCTTTTTTTATACCTCCAGTCCACATATTTCTCAGTTGCCTAAAAAATTGCCAATCAGCTGTTTCATCAGTTTTCCTCACCAAAGCCCATGCTTGATTATTTTGTAGGAAGAGGCTTTTGAAGTCAGAGAACCAAGGATTAGTTAAATTTCTTATCCCAAGTTTCTTTAGCGGGGCGTGTTTATTAGCCAAGAAGGTAAGAACACTATCACTGGGTCCATTTTGCAATTTGTAGATAAAAGTTCTGAGTGACAAAGGTCAAAGATAAATTCTTGCTCTGAGAAGTGTTTATATTTTCTCTTTAATATAATACGGGGGTCAGGATTTTTGTCTCTGATACATGCAAAAGGGCAGTGATTACCGATATAATTTGCAAATAACCCAATAACTATACATTTGTGATGTGTATATGTTAGAATAAGGTTTATTTATATAGATTTTCTTTTATATTAGGATGGGTAGGTGTAGTTATTAGTTGAGTCAGATTTAGTTCATTACAAATACATTTTAGTTTAAGCAAAGCTGGCATCAGCCAGTCCAGATTGAGATCTCCAATAATCAATAATTCAGAGTTGGCATAATTTGACATTAACTCTAACAATTTACATAGAGCATACGCTGGAGCTGAGGATGGGAGAAAAACTCCCACTAGCGTTAATAGTGCATTACGACCAAGGGCCACTTTCAGGACTATGTATTCATACTGTTTTGGGACAGAGGTTGAGATAGACACAGTGACCTCTAGGTCACATTTAACATATTTGGCAATTCCTCCACATCTACCCACTCTGTCTGATCTGTAGATAGTGTATCCTTCTAACAGAACATCTGAGTCTAGAACAGAGACAGAGAACTGTGCATAAAGTCTGTGCATTAATAGTCAATTAGTTTGTTAGCTCTCACGTGGATGCACTGAGCAGGCTGGATACTGAGCCATGGGGAGCAGAAAATAACTGTCAAAAGACCTATGTAACAAGGTAATGGAACTTTATAAAGATGGAAAAGGATATAAAAAGATATCCAAAGCCTTGCAAATGCCTTTCAGTACTGGTCAATCACTTATTAAGAGTGGCCAAGGTCAAGTAGACCAAGAAAGGATTCAGCCAAAACTGCCAGGAAAAATACAGGCTGCTCTGAAAAAAGACGGTGTGTTTGTTACAAGGAGCACAATGTGACAATACTTTAACAAAAATGTGCCGCATTATCGAGTTGCCAGAAAGAAGCCTTTACTGCGCCAATGCCACAAAAAAGCCTGGTTACAATATGCCCATCAACACCGTAACACGCCTCACAGCTTCTGGCACACTGAGTGACGAGACCAAAATAGAGCTTTATGGTCACAACCATATGCACTAAGTTTGGAGAGGGGTCAACAAGGTCTATTGTGAACAGAATACCATCCCCACTGTGAAGCATGGTGGTGGCTCACTGATGTTTTGGGGGTGTGTGAGCTCTAAAGGCACTGGGAATCTTGTAAAAATGTATGGCAAGATGAATGCAGCATGTTATCAGAAAATACTGGCAGACAATTTGCATTGTTCTGCATGAAAGCTGCGCATGGGATGCTCTTGGACTTCCCAGCATGACAATGACCCTAAGTACAAGGCCAAGTTGATTCTCCAGTGGTTACAACAGAAAAAGGAGAAGGCTCTGGAGTCGCCATCACAGTCTCCTGACCTTAATATCATCGAGCCACTCTGGGGAGATCTCAAATGTGCGGATCATGCAAGACAACATAAGACTTTTGCATGACCTGGAGGCATTTTGCCAAGAGCAATGGGCAGTGGTAAACATGCCCCAGTCACACGTCTTTGGAAACATGTTGCCGGCAAATGGACGGACAAACGGACAAACTGGTATAGGACTGTTAAATTACAGTGTTACCATACAAGTATTAAAGAAACCTTTCATTAGCTTTCTGCTCCCCCGTCTCAGTTCCAAGGTCTTACGCTGCTATACTATTGTGCTGGGGGATTGGGTCTGTTCTCCTTTCCCACTAAGTTCTCCTTTTCCACTATAAATCGTTGTTGATATGAGGAATGCATTTTCTGAATTTTCCTAGTCTCCTCCCGTTTTAAACTTTAGGAGGACATGAGTTCCTGGTCCACACCTGCAGAGTACCTGGTTTGGGGGGCCCGTTGCTGTCCCTGTCCTTGTCCATCTGGTCATACTTTTGACCTAGCCCAGATTAATTTATTAATTATTCCAATTGGATTCTTAATATCTCACCCGGCACAGCCAGAAGAGGACTGGTCACCCCTCTGAGCCTGGGTCCTCTCTAGATTTCTTCCTAAAATTCGGCCTTCTTAGGGAGTTTTTCCTAGCCACTGAAATTCAACACTACTGTTGTTTGCTCATTGGGGTTTGAGGCCGGGTGTCTCTGTAAAAGCACTTTGTGACAACTGCTGTTGTAAAAAGGTCTTTATAAATACATTTGATTGATTGATTGCTCAAACTCAATTTAAGTACTACTGTTATAATAATAATAATAATAATACATGGGATTTATATAGCGCTTTTCAATGACCCAAAGACGCTTTACAAAAACAAGCAAAACAAAGAACACTGAGAAATAAAATATACAACAACAAAGGGGCTATGGGAAGGCTTGTTTAAACAGAAATGGCTTAAGGCGTAGTCGGAAGGTGTTAAGAGAGTCAGAGTCAAGGATGGATTGTGGCAGTGAGTTCCAGAGCCGGGGAGCAACCCTGGAAAATGCCCTATCACCAAAGCTCCGTAGCTTGGATCTGGGGATGATGAGGTGGCCTGCTGTACAAGAGCGGAGTGAGCGTGAAGGTTGATAGTGTTGAAGAAGGTCCGAGAGGTAGGGGGGAGCAAGTTTGTGGAGGGCTTTGTAAGTCAGGAGGAGTATTTTGTATTCAATGCGCTGTTTGACAGGGAGCCAGTGAAGCTCACAGAGGATGGGGGTGATGTGCTGCCAGGACTTTGAATGAGTAAGAAGCCTCGCAGCAGAGTTTTGAACCATTTGGAGCTTATGGAGGTATGAGGAGTTGATGCCGGACAAGAGGGAGTTACAATAGTCAAGACGGGAGGAGATGAATGCATGAATCAGAGTTTCAGCTGCAGGTGGGGGGAGGGAGGATTTGAGTTTTGCAATGTTACGAAGATGAAAGAAAGATGATTTGACAGTATGTTTAATGTGTTGCTCGAAACAGAGGGTGGAGTCAAGGATGACCCCAAGGTTGCGAGCACAGGGGGAAGGAGAAACTACAGTGTTGTCAATGGTGAGAGAGAATGTGCCAGTTTTACTAAGGGTGGATTTGGTGCCAATGAGAAGAAGTTCTGTTTTTTCACTGTTGAGTTTGAGGAAGTTGTGATGCATCCATTTTTTTATTTCAGAGAGACATGATTCAATATGGGCCAGAGGTGGGTTGGTGAGAGACTTGGTGCTGAGATAAATCTGTGTGTCATCAGCGTAGCAGTGGAAATTAAGGTTGAAGTGGCGGAGGATCTGACCAAGGGGGAGGATGTAAATAATGAAGAGTAAGGGACCCAGAACAGAGCCCTGGGGGACCCCCTGCGTGACTGTAGATATTTCAGATTTTTGGTGACTGAGGGAGATGTAATGGGTTCGATTTGTGAGGTAGGTTTGCAGCCAGGAGAGTGCGGTTCCCTCAACACCCAGACCCCTGAGCCTGGTGAGGAGGATCTGGTGACTCACGGTGTCAAATGCGGCACTCAGATCCAGGAGAATCAGGATGTTGAGGGAACCAGCATCAGCAGAGATGAGGAGGTCATTGACAACTTTGAGTAGTGCAGTCTCTGTGCTGTGGAGTGGGCGGAAACCAGACTGGAGGGGTTCAAACAGGTCATTGTGAAGCAGGTGTTGTTGGAGTTGAGAGGCAACCGTCCTTTCCAGGGTTTTGGCAAGGAAGGGGAGGTTGGATATCGGGCGGAAATTGTTCAGGATGGTGGTATCTAGTCCAGGCTTCTTTAAGATGGGAGTGACAGCAGCAGTTTTATAGATGGACGGGACAATGCCATGGGTGAGGGATAGGTTAATGATGCATGTGATGTAGGGACAGAGTGCAGGCAGGCAGGCTTTAATGAGAGAGGCTGGAATGGGATCAAGGGAACAGGAAGTTGTTTTGGACGAGAGTATAATTTTGGTGATATAGTCAGAGTCAATGGGGGAAAATGTATGAAGGTGAGTGCGAAGGACAGGCGGTGGACAGAGTGAGTAATCAGCGGTTGGAGAAAGGGAACAGTGAAACTGACCTAACAGTGAAGCATTGATTTTTTTGATTTTGTCTTTGAAGAATGAAAGGAAAGTGCTGGCAGGGAGAGTATGTGAGGTATGGTTGTTATGGCGAGGCTGAAGTAGCTTGTTGACTGTTGAGAATAAGGTATGTGAGTTCATATTAGAGCTACTGATAATGTTGCAGAAGTAGGAGGACCGAGCAGTACTGAGGGCATCTCTGTATGTAGAGAAGTGATGTTTGTGTGCTTCGGTGTGAATAGTGAGCCCCGTTGATCTAGCCAGGCGTTCCAGGCGTCTGCCAACCTGCTTCAGAGAACGGAGCTCAGGAGTAAACCAGGGAGATGAGGTGGTGAATGAAACATGCTTAGCTCTAAGTGGTGCCAGAGTGTTAAGGGAGGAAGAGTGAGCGCTGTTGAACTGATTTGCCAGATCATCAGGGTTGTTGGGAGCATGTTCCAGGGGTAGTGCAGAGCAAATGGCAGTGGAGAGATGGAGAGGGTCGACAGCTTTGATATTACGGAAGGAGATTAGACGCTTATCAGTGTTGTGGGGTATTTTGGAGGAGAAAGAAAAATTTAAAATCTTGTGATCAGACAGGGGGAAAACAGAAGGGGAAATATCTGAGAGGTTAAGGCCGACAGAGCAGACAAGGTCGAGTGTGTGGCCCTTAATGTGAGTGGGGAAATGGACGTGCTGGGTGATATTAAAACAGTCCAATACAGCAATAAAATCAGAGGCAAGTTTGGAGTTTGGTGTGTCAACATGAATATTCATATCACCGAGCAGGAGTAGGTGGGGTGAGGAAGGTGTAATGATTGTGAGTAGGTCTGCTAGATCAGATACAAATGATTCATTGTGTTTTGGGGGACGATATATAAGAATGGTGGTCAGGGAGCATGATGCTTTGAAAGCAATGTATTCAAATGAGGAGAATGAGGTAAATGACAGTTCAGTTAATTTGTTAGTGGAATTGTATAATACAGCTAGGCCACCACCACGACCAGTGAGACGGGGGTGGCACAGATAATTGTAACCAGGGGGAGTAGCTAAATTGAGTGATAAAAAATCATCTGTCAGTTGCCAGGTTTCCGTGAGAAAAAGGAAGTCCAGTTTGTTATCCAGTATTAATTCATGTAGCAGTGGAGCTTTATTGTTAATAGAACGGGTGTTGAGGAGAGCAAGATTGGTAGTTCGACAGGGTGCAGTGGGGGTGCAGATGGTCATAGGTTGGAGGGGGCGAAGAAAAGAATGATTTATAGTTCGATATGGAGGGTATCTAGGAGGACGGGACTGAGACCATATGGAGATTATGTTGCTATAGGTGTTAGAGTTGGTAGACCAGTTACGTCGGGAGCCTCGATGTTGATAGAGACGTCTACAGAAAATGCCAGACGCACGGGCACGCTGGGTTACAACAGGAGGAGGTGGGTAGTTGTTATTCAAAGCTAGTAGATCCAAACGGGAGTAGAATATTATAGGAGGACGAATGTTGGGTGTGAGCCTTAATAATCCAGGGTACAATGTCAACAGCAGAAGCAGGTGGAGGTATGGTTGCTGATACATGGCAAAGATTATGGATCCAGTTGAGTTGTCAGAACAATCACACGGAAACACAAGACAGACTATAAAACCAACCTAGCCAGTACCAGACCCTGGCTGCTAAAAGACCCCACAGCACACACAGCCCTCACCAGTAGACAACAGACAAAAAGACAGTGGTGACTTACTCAGAGTAAGCTGTCTGCTGGAGCCCAGGTCACAACAAACAGGTGAAGACCAGGATGACACAACGCAGGCCAAAGAGGGATATATGAACTGTAGAGCTAACCAGCCAGCAATGTGGTAGTCTGGAGGAAAGTATGAGCCAATCAAGTTTAAAACGTGTTTCAGGTGAAATCTGGTGTGATGTTGATGTCAAAATGCAGAGGTGTCCATTGAAGTGGAATAAAATCGGAAGTCCTTCAACACAGTTCAACGCGGTTGTAACATTAGCGTTTCGGCTACCCAGCTCACAAACCACGCCAAGATTAGCTACTAGCTTTATGATGTTAGTGATTTTTCAAAACGAGGCAAAAACGAGGCAGTCGACTGATGTCCAACTTCACATCCAGAATAGCCAGAGGGTAAAGACAATAACATAAAGCAAACTCATAAAAACAAAAGACAAACAATACGTTACAAGGACAGTTTCTAAGGAAAAGCGGCAATTCAGAAACAACGCCAGCAGATACTCTCCCCGGAAGTCAAACGGACAAACGGACAAAACCGTTCAATGGGATATGTTGAATCTCTGTGTCATATCTCTTCTAAGCCCTTTGTTATACAGCTTCACTTTATGTACATTTTGTTTGCTATAGATTTGATATATTGAAAATAATAGATTGGAAAAGATGTGAATGTCATTTTATTTCCCTTGTCATTGCCTTCCCTATGGGACTCACCCTAAGTCATTCAACTGTTAGTGATAACCATCTGCTCAGAGATTGTTTACGCAAGATGAACCTTATTTGACTGGCACTGATTACATTGACACATACCTTGGTTCCTGGTAATCCTGGGAGCCCTGGTTCTCCCTGAGGTCCTAGGAATCCAGGCTCACCCTGTAATTAGCAAGTAGATCAGAAATAGGGCATGCAAAAAATATTATTACAACTCAGTCCTGTCAGTCCTGTCCTTACATACTTTACTAGCAAATACTTGAGTGCTTTTGAATTAAAGTGAATTTTTTTTTTTAGGAAAACACTGGCTAAAAGAATATCTTACTGTAGTAAGTGATTTACAGATTCACCAACTTTCCAATGCTATGCAATGGATACTAGACAACAGTTGACTGATAAAATAATTCTGAAAAGGTTGCCCTTGGTGCTTGCTAAGTTCAGTTAATACCATACTGTATATAGTCGTTCTTTGTCTTATAGTAGGAGAATGTGAGTATTAAGTGCAAAATTGTCAGATTCAGAAAGCATTAACAACATTATTATTAAAACCAGGGTTATATAATGGAAATAATTTTCTCCAGGCCAGCTGTTAATCTCCAAACATAGGACTGTGGTGCAGGTAAACAAACAAAAAGATCAACAACTATTATCGTACCGGTTTTAACATTCCTTGCATTTAAAGGTTGTATCACAATAATAGACCATATGTTATTTGTGTACATACATACAGTAGATAGTCTAGTGATGTCAATTTTAAATGCTTGTGACGTAGTTAATTATTGCTTATCACAATTAAAAGTTATTCATATATGAGTTTTTCATCATGGGAAATTCAACAGCATACTCAGAGAAATTAAATGTTCACAAAACAAATGTACTGTTATTTTAATAGGTATGTTTACTAACAACATATTATACTAAAAAATGAAGGTTAACTGTCTTGCTCAGGGAGATATTGGCAGTGTTCCTCAACTTGTCAGATTGGGGATTAGAACCAGTGTCGTTTCATTTACTGGCCCACAAATGCTCTTGATTTCTTGGCTTATCTGCCCACCCCAATATAATAAATGTATGCCCTAGCTGAATGTTGGTGGCAGAAAAGATACAGGGAAGACTGGTAATAATTTGGGATGAAGACAACATTTACCTTAACCCCTGGAAGTCCAGGTAGCCCTGGAAGTCCTGGCTCTCCCTACACAGGGAAAGAGTGACATGTTACGGTCAAGTTGAAAATCGGACATGGGGCATTCAAAAATCTAATATACACTATCACATTCCTCTACCACATTCCTGTATCACATTCATTTATCACAATCCTCTACCACATTGCGCTGTTACATTCCTCTGTCACATTCGTCTAGCATGCTGGGCACTGAAAGAAATACATTGGATATAAAAAGTCTACACACCCCTATTAAAATGGCAGGTTCTTGTGATATAAAACAATGAGACAAAGATAAATCATGTCAGAACTTTTTCCATCTTTAATGTGACCTATAACGTGAACAATTCAATGGAAACACAAACTGAAATCTTTGAGAAAAAAATAAAATAAACTCACAATAACCAGGTTGCATAAGTGTGCACAGCTTTAAACTAATACTTTGTTGAAGCACCTTGTGATTTTATTACAGCACTCAGTCTTTTTGGGTAGAAGTCAATTGGCATGATACATCTTGATGTGGCAATATTTGCCCACTCTTCTTTGCAAAAAAGCTAAAAATCTGTCAGATTGCGAGGACATCTCCTGTGCACTGCCCTCTTCAGATCACCCTACAGATGTTCAATTGGATTCAGGTCTGGGCTCTGGCTGGGCCATTCCAAAACGTTAATCTTCTTCTGGTGAAACCATGCTTTTGTGGATTTGGATGTGCTTTGGGTCGTCGTCATGCTGACAGGTGAACTACCTCTTCATCTTCAGCTTTCTACCGGACACCTGAAGGTTTTGTGCCAAAATTGCCTGGTATTTGGAACTGTTGATAATTCCCTCCACCCTGACTAAGGCCCTGGTTCCAGCTGAAGAAAAACAGCCCCAAAGCATGATGCTGCCACCACCATGCTTCACTGTGGGTATGGTGTTCTTTGGGTGATGTGCTGTGTTGTTTTTGCGCCAAACATACCTTTTGGAATTATGCCCAAAAATTTCAACCTTGGTTTCATCAGACCATAACACATTTTCCCACGTGCTTTTGGGGGAGTTGATGTTTGTTTGTGCAAACTTCAGCCGGGCTTGGATGTTTTTCTTTGTAATAAAAGGCTTCCGTCTTGCCACCCTACCCCATAGCCCATTCATATGAAGACTACAGGAGATTGTTGTCACATGGAGCATACAGCCAGTACTTGCCAGAAATTCCTGCAGTTCCTTTAATTATGCTGTAGGCCTTTTGGAAGACTCCCTGACCAGTTTTCTTTTAGTCTTTTCATACATTTTGGAGGGAAGTCCAGTTCTTGGTATTGTCTCTGTTGTCCCATATTTTCTCCACTTGATGATGACTACCTTCACTGTGTTTCATGGTTTGGAAATTATTTTGTACCCTTCTCCTGACTGATATCTTTCAACAATGAGATCCCTCTGATACTTTCGAAGCTCTCTGCGGACCATGGCTTTTGCTCTGAAATGCAACTAAGAAAATTTCAGGACAACTGACCTTTATTTGGGATTAATCAGAGTCACTTTAAATGATGACAGGTGTGTAATGACTTCTATTTAACACGAGTTTGAATGTGATTGGTTAATTCTGAACACAGCCACATCCCCAGTTATAAGAGGGTGCGCACACTTTTGCAACCAGGTTATTGTAAGGTTTTTCCCCCTCAAAGATTTCAGTTTGTTTTTCTATTTAATTGTTCACATTATAGGTCACATTAAAAGTGGAAAAAGTTATGACATGATTTATATTTACTTCACAAAAACCTGGCATTTTAACAGGGGTGTGTAGACTTTTTATATCCAAAGTACATCAGTTTGTATAGTGGTCACTTTCATTGAGCACATACCCGTCGAGAGTCAAGGGCGAGAATTAAACTTTTTTTTAAAGCATCCCAGTAAGTGTTTCCGCTTGGCTGTTCAAATCAATCTCACTTTAAAGATGGTTGCTAGCTGGTATATACCTTGAAGGGCATGTCTACCTAGCACAGATCACATTTACACAAGAACCCCCATGCTAAATGGTCAATGTAAATATTTAAGATCCCTAGAGGTTGGCAGAGTGTGACCTACAGAGAGAAAATCTAAACACAAATGTTTCTGTTGTTCTCATTATCTAGGCACACTTAACTTATATTTAACACACATTCATATATATTCCACTGCACTGATTACACTACCTTTCAAGAGTCCCTTAAACATTTCCTTGTTTTTGGGAACATTTTATGTCCATTAAAATAACATGAAAATGTATCAGAAATACAGTGTGGACACTGTTAATGTTGTAATTGACAATTGAAACTGTAAATGGTTGATTTTCACTGGAATATCGACATACTGTAGGTGTACAGAGGCCCATTAATAGTAACCATCACTCCTGTGTTCCAGTGATACGTTGTGTTTGCTAATGCAAGTTTATAATTTTAAGAAGCTAATTGATCATTAGGAAACCCTACTGCAATACTGTTAGCACAGCTGAAAACTGTTGTGCTGATTAAAGAATTAATAATTAAAACTTTAGACTGGTTCAGTATCTTCTAACCAGTATAGAAAGAGCAGTGGGAGGCAAAGAAGAAACCATATATAAAATATATCCGCAAGCCGAAATGGTGGGGTCCTTTCCTTCCAGGACCACCACGGCACCCATTTGTTCTTAATTCTTTGTCATTCATTCCCCATTGCCCCCCATTTATTCCCCATGACCTCAATTCATTCCCAGTCGACTTCCATGCGTCCCTCACAGACCCCAATGAATTCCCCATTGGCCCATTCATTCCCCTTAGGCTCCCATTGTATCACCATTGACTCCATTTGAATCACCATTGACCCCCATTCATTCTCAATTGCCCACAATTAATTATCCATAAACTCACATTCATACCCCATTGACTTCCATTCATTTCTTATGGAGTCCCATGTAGCTGTTGATTATAGGGCCACCATCATGCCGATCAGCTTAAAACTTTGTGGAGGCCTTCCTGCCGTTGGCTTAAACAGGCTCTACGTCGAACATATCGCCACAAAACTGGAAAACAGTATTATTTACTTCCAGAAAATACATGCTAAATTCCAAGAGGAGTTTAACTCAGTGGTGTTATCTAGATTTAGCGTTAATGTACATTTTTGATTGTTATCATTATAATTGTACAAATTGTACAAACAAAATTCACCCGTTCAGTTGGTGGCAATACACTCCTATAAAGAAGAAGCAGTGAACTGAGCTCTCTGGTTTTTACAACTAGTTAACCGCTAGCTAACGTACTATTTTACGTTACTGCAATGCTAACTTGTGTTCGGTCCTGTGCTGCTGGTATATAGATTTCTTAATTCACTTAAAGTCAATTAAAACACATTTAGTATTTGATAAAAAGAGGGCAAATTGCGTTTTCGCTGTGTGCCATTGCATACCATTTTTGGGAAATACAACTCTGACATCAATTTTCATAATTTCCCCAAAGACCTCCACATCTGGAATGTTTGGGAGAGTAAAGTCAGGAGGAAACACTTCAATGTGGGTAGAAATATGGCTGTCTGTAGCAGACATTTTGTAAAGACAGACATCATTGAAGAAGAAGGCTCAAAGAAGGTGCTGTGCACGTGCTTTTTCCCTGGAATAATTATTCCCTGCCGCCAGCAAGATCAAGCATCTGGGAGTGGACCAAGCGCCCAGTGTCACCTACAAAATAGGAAAAGATGAATTTGGCCTGCTACTTCAGTTTCATGACTTTGATGCCAAACCTGAACCATTGGTCTTGAACATGGCACTGGAAAAAAGGATCTAGGTATTGCTGAACAGACAAGGAAGTTGTAGGACATCACCCTACAACAGATCTTTGGGTTGCAACGTTTTGCTGGATTAGATGATGACATCAGATTTTACACCAGGTCAGTAGACACGTTGTAGAGCAATAATTATATTCACAATCCAAATTTAGGCACTGGGTTAATGAGATATTGTACTACACTTGTATTATTAGCCCCCTTCATTATGATAAGTGTGTGCCCTGCTAATTATCTTATAGAAACCATCATATGCAGAGTGAACTGACCCCTGTTCAAAAGTCTGCATACCCTTAGTTTTTAATACTCTGTATTGCCCCCTTTAGTATCAATGACAGCATGCAGTGTTTTCTAATAGTTGTCTATGAAGCCCCAAATTCTTGCAGGTGGTATAGCTGCCCATTCGTCTTGGCAAAATGCCTCTTGGTCATGCAAAGTCTTTGGTCGTCTTGCATGAACCACACATTTGAGATCTCCCCAGAGTGGCTTGATGATATTAAGGTCAGGAGACTGTGATGGCCACTCCAGAACCTACACCTTTTTCTGCTGTAACCACTGGAGGGTCAACTTGGCCTTGTGCTTAGGGTCATTGTCGTGCTGTAAAGTCCAAGAGCGTGCCATGCGCAGCTTTCGTACAGAAGAATGCAATTTCTGATAACATGCTGCATTCATATTTGCCATCAATTTTCACAAGATGCCCCGTGCCTGTAGAGCTCACACACCCCCACAACATCAGTGAGACACCACAATGCTTCACAGAGGGGATGGTATTCTTTTCACTATAGACCTTGTTGACCCCTCTCTAAACACAACACTTATGGTTGTGAGCATAAAGGTCTATTTTGGTCTCGTCACTCCAAATTACAGTGTGCCAGAAGTGGTGAGGCATGTCAAGGTGTTGTCGGGCATATTGTAACCAGGCATTTTGTGGCATTGGGGCAGTAAAGGCTTCTGGCAAATCGACCGTGCAGCTCATTCTTTTTCAAATATCGTCGTATTGTGCTCCTTGAAACAACAACAGCGTCTTTTTCCAGAGCAGCCTGTATTTCTCATGAGGTTACCTGTGGATTTTTTTTTGTATCCCGAACAATTCTTCTGGCAGTTTTGGCTGAAAACTTTCTTGGTCTATCTGACCTTGGCTTGGTATCAAGAGATCCCCGAATTTTCCCTCTTCTCAGAAAGTGATTGAACAGTACCGACTGGCATTTGCAAGGCTTTTGATATCTTTTATATGCCTTTCAGTCTTTAGAAAGTTCCTTTACCTTGTTATGCAGGTCTTTCGACAGTTCTTTTCTGCTCAGTATCTAGCAATTCTGCTCAGTTCAAACAAACTTATTGACTATTTATACACAGACACTAATTGCAATTTAAAACTCCACTGGTGTGGGAAATTCACCTTTAATTGCTATTTTCACCTGTTTGTGTCACCTTGTGTGTCTGTAACAATGTCAGGGCTTCGAAGGAATGAGGAGCAAGAAACGTGAAGTCGCGAAGGTAAACTGTCTTTTAATGACGGCAAGAATGAAGTAGCCCAACAATGCTCTAATGGCGAGACAATAACACTCAAAGACCAGGGGAGCAGAGGGAACATATTTACTGGGGGGAATGATTGTAAATGAGGACCAGGTGTGCGCTAAACAAGACAACAGGTGAGATTAATTGATGAGATAGGCGGTGGTGTCAGAAGGCTGGTGACGCTGACTGCTGGAGCTTGCCCGCTGCAGGGGGAGGAGAGGCAGCAGAGGGCGCAGTCGTCACAAACAAGGCCAAACATTCAAGGGTATGTAAACTTTTGATCAGGGCCATTTGAGTGATTTATTTCATCATTATGATTTAGAAAGGAGCCAAACAACTATGTGATAATTAATGGCTTCATTTGATCACTATCCTTAAATGATGGACAATATTTTTGCATGATCAGTCATACTTTCAAAATCAATGCCAAAATGTCACAATTTCTTCCAGAGTATGAAAATGTATGAGCACAACTGTACAATTCTTTGTCATTAGGAACTGGTAGCTTTTCTCCATGTGTTTCCTATCCATGTTTCTTTGTTTTTCTTTTTAAAATCTTTGATATTGCTTTATTACAGGGCTCAACTGTAAAAGAGACCATGGTCTCAGTTTCACTTCCCTGAATTAATCTGCAATTTCAGGTTTGCCTGCTACACACACTTGTGATTTTGGAGGCTGATTGAACCTGAAACCGGGAAAATTGGGCGAGTTACACAGTTATCATTAGTCTGAAGTCCCTCAGATCCCTCAACCCTCTCTGATCTAACCCCTGAGCTCACACAAATTGTCTGGTAAGCTTTCAAGCTAGGCTCATAACTACATTCGAAAGTGTTTTTTATTATATGTTTTTCAGGCATGCTGGCTTCAACGTATCAATGAGTAATTTTTGTTTTTGATATACCTCTCCCAGGGACTAAATCAAAAGGACCTGGGTCATCGATTCAACCTTCCCCAATCCACTGTCCACTTCCTGTACTCCATGTTGGGCGCCATATGGATTTGACTGTCTCCAGAAGAAATCAAGGCCAACATGCCTGTGGTTTATGGTAAATATTCGGACACTCAGGTCATCATTGACTGCACCGAGCTGAAGTCCTCCAAAGTGAAATGTTCTTACAGTACAAGTCGCACACCCACATGAAGGGGATGAGAAGCATAGCACCCAATGGAGCAGTCACCTTCGTCCCGTCACTGTTTTCAGGATATGTCAATGACAAGGAGCTGTTCAAAAGGTCAGGAATCATCCCTTTACTTGACAAGGACATGGCGTTCATGGTAGACCGTGGATTCATCATTGATGACCTTGTGCCCTGCAAAGTGTGTAGACCATTATTTCTGAACAAAAGGGATCCGTTTTCTGGAGGCGACATACAAAAAAACACAGGAGATTGCTCGTCTCAGAATTCACATAGAAAGAGTGAACAGACAGATAAAAGAGAATCAGCTCTTTGACTCGATCACCCCACTCTCAATTGCTGGCAGTACCAACCAATTATTTGTTGACGCCAGTCTCCTGTCTAATTACCAGAATAAACCACAGGTAAAGTCTTGGGTTGACACACACACACACACACACAAAACACTCATTATTTTGTAACATTAATTTATCATATTTATTCATCCATTCTAGTCATGTCACTGTATTACAAATGTCTCAAGTATGGATATTTTGCTTTCAATATTTTGAAACAAAGCATCTTTACTTGACTCGTGAGATATGTAACAACTGATGTAAACAATACCATTTCATTTAAAAAAGTTAAATTTTATGAATTTTTTTGGTCATTAAAATGTTTAGTTCTGGATTTAATGCAGATATATATATATATAGGTGTTGGACATAAAATTAGAATATCATCAAAAAGTTGATTTAAGTAATTCCATTCAAAAACTGAAACTTTTAGAATGTATACATTCATTCCACAGATACTGATATATTTCAAGTGTTTATTTCTTTTAATTTTGATGATTATAACTGACAACTAATGAAAAACACAAATTCAGTATCTCAGAAAATTTGAATATTGTGAAAAGGTTCAATATTGAAGTGGTGCCACACTCTAATCAGCCAATTTACCCAAAACACCTGTAAAGGCCTTTAAATGGTCTCTCGGTCTAGTTCTGTAGGCAACACAATCATGGGGAAGACTGCTGACTTGACAGCTGTCCAAAAGACGACCAGTGACACCTTGCACAAGGAGGGCAAGACACAAAAGGTCATAGCTAAAGAGGCTGGCTGTTCACAGAGCTCTGTGTCAAGGCACATTAATAGAGAGGTGAAGGGAAGGAAAAGATGTGGTAGAAGAAAGTGTACAAGCAATAGGGATAACCGCACCCTGGAGAGGATTGTGAAACATAACCCATTGAAAAATGTGGGGGAGATTCACAAAGAGTGGACTGCAGCTGGAGTCAGTGCTTCAAGAACCACCACCCACAGACATATGCAAGACATGGGTTTCAGCTGTCGCATTCCTTGTGTCAAGCCACTCTTGAACAAGACACAGCGTCAGAAGCGTCTCGCCTGGGCTAAAGACAAAAAGGACTGAACTGCTGCTGAGTTATGTTCTCTGATGAAAGTAAATTTAGCATTTCCTTTGGAAATCAAGGTCCCAGAGTCTGGAGGAAGAGAGGAGAGGCACAGAATCCACGTTGCTTGAAGTCCAGTGTAAAGTTTCCACAGTCAGTGATGGTTTGGGGTACCATGTCATCTGCTGGTGGTGGTCCACTGTGTTTTCTGAGGTCCAAGGTCAACGCAGCCGTCTACCAGGAACTTTTAGAGCACTTCATGCTTCCTGCTACTGACCAACTTTATGGAGATGCAGATTTCATTTTCCAACAGGACTTGGCACCTGCACACAGTGCCAAAGCTACCAGTACATGGTTTAATGACCATAGTATCCCTGTTCTTAATTGGCCAGCAAACTCGCCCGACCTTAACCCTATAGAACATCTATGGGGTATTGTGAAGAGGAAGATGGGATACGCCAGACCCAACAATGCAGAAGAGCTGAAGGCCACTATCAGAGCAACCTGGGCTCTCATAACACCTGAGCAGTGCCACAGACTGATCGACTCCATGCCACGCCGCATTGCTGCAGTAATTCAGGCAAAAGGAGCCCCAACTAAGTATTGAGTGGTGTACATGCTCATACTTTTCATGTTCATACTTTTCAGTTGGCCAACATTTCTAAAAATATTATTTTTGTATTGGTCTTAAGTAATATTCTAATTTTCTGAGATACTGAATTTGGGATTTTCGTTAGTTGTCAGTTATAATCATCACAATTAAAATAAATAAACATCCATCCATCATCTTCCGCTTATCCGGGGCCGGGTCGCGGGGGCAGCAGTCTAAGCAGGGATGCCCAGACTTCCCTCTCCCCAGACACTTCCTCTAGCTCTTCCGGGGGGACACAGAGGCGTTCCCAGGCCAGCCGGGAAACATAGTCCCTCCAGCGTGTCCTAGGTCTTCCCGGGGTCTCCTCCGAAACAGATGCCCAAGCCACCTCAGCTGACCCCTCTCGATGTGGAGGAGCAGCGGCTCTACTATGAGCTCCTCCCGGGTGACCGAGCTTCTCACCCTATCTCTAAGGGATCGCCCGGCCACCCTGCGGAGAAAGCTCATTTCGGCCGCCTGTATCCGGGATCTTGTCCTTTCCCAAAAGTTCATGACCATAGGTGAGAGTAGGAACGTAGATTGACTGGTAAATCGAGAGCTTCGCCTTGCGGCTCAGCTCTTTCTTCACCACGACAGACCGATACATCGACTGCATTACTGCAGAAGCTGCACCGATCCGTCTGTCAATCTCCCGTTCCATCCTTCCCTCACTCGTGAACAGATACTTAAACTCCTCCACTTGAGGCAGGCACTGTCCACCATATAGGGACGTGGAATGTCATAAATAAACATTTGAAATATATCAGCCTGTGTGTAATGAATGAATATAATATACAAGTTTCACTTTTTGAATGGAATTACTGAAATAAATCAACTTTTTGATGATATTCTAATTTTATGACCAGCACCTGTACATAGTTGTAGTTTTTTGATGACACCTGCATCCCTGTAGCTGCATTGGTTGAGCAAGTCATTGTAAACACAAATAACTAGGTCACACCATTCCATTCCAGTGAACATCAACTGTCCTTGTACTTGCCAGTAGTAGGAATGTCTCTTTGATACTATGTGTGCCATTACTAACTTTAAGATAGGGAAAGTCAATGGAGCTGACCACATTGGGGCACTTGATTTCAACAAGCCCAAAGGTCTCCCATGATCCCCTTATACAGAATAGATCTGAAATAAATAATTTGGCTGGGTAACACTCATTAGGCATACTACAGTATATGAACTAAAATATTAAGACAAACTTGAACTAGGGCTGCATGATTTGGATAAAATATTGGATCGCGATTTGACAAATATTGCAGTTATGGTTGATTTGCGATTTTCAAACGTGATAATCTCACTTAAAAATAGCTAGTTAGACAACATTTCTCAACTCTTGAGGTATATTTTCTACCAAATTAAGTGTGTTTTTACAATAGGCACTGGTATTGTGGCTGAAACTTTTAGTAACCACTCTGTTAAGTATGTGGGACAATTTTTTGAAAATCCATCAAGTATTTAAACAAAATTAGTCCAGTTACCTATGTAATCAACAAAAAACCTACAGGACCTGCAAGAAAAACTATTACAGATGTATGATGCGTACCTGTTACCCCACGTTAAGCGCAAATCATTAATCTTTTTGGATTAATCATGCAGCCCTACCTTAAATTGTCATGCTAATCAATTACCTGATACCACCTTTGGATTATCCATTGGGTTTTGGTTTGAGGATGACCATCTTATCTACAGTTACTGGTCTCACTCCCTAAATAGTACAATACAGATCGACACTACCAACTCTAAGAAATTGGCTCTCTTATACCACTGTGCAATAATTGAAATATTCGTACAAGGTTCAAACAGGGTATTATCAAAATGTTGTTAATTGATAATTACTACAAACCATTGTTTTGGGCTTATGCCAACTGTTCAGTGTTCTGTGCATGACAGAACAGGAGGAATCACAGGCATCCTGAGCTCTGAGTAGTGTGCAGTCTGGAATAACACTCCCACCAGGTGATTGCACATGCAGGCTCTAGTAACACAAGAGCATCGATTGGTCACCCGTACAACTGGCTCAGAATCTCTCAGTGACATCTGCAAACATAAATCAAATGCATTTGTAAAAAATTATAACTTCAAGATTAATCCTGTCTGAATGTATATATTATACTAAACTTACAACATGAGTAAATAAAACTCTGTTCACATGGTTTTAAAAGAAGAAACAGCTGCTTTGCATTGTGTTAAAATGTCTAAATAAATGCATGGTTAGTTGACTAATCCCTCAGCTAGCACTGTATGCAAAATGGAGGCACCTGAGCAAGGTCATCTTATCCAAGATCAATAACAAGAGGCAACAGCATCCCTTGGTAATGTTCGTAAAAAACTGAGGAACAAGTAAACGCTTGTTAAGTTGTCTTATTGTTATGGACATGTTAGCTAAGTATACATACCTTCGTAATCAAGTAGAATGACAACATTTTAAGCCTTTCTCCAACTTGCTTTTCGCCACTCATGTTGTGGCCTGGGCAATTCTGTGTACGTCGTTCACCGTCAACGTTGGTAAGTCTTTCAAACACTGTGAAAAAACCTCTGCCATTTTTACACACTGAGCAGTACTTCCGGCTCCCGCTGGAAATAGTCGATGTTTACCAAATGCTGAAATAACATTGTGCAATTAGCCTACTGATATACTGTTTGGTTGCAGTCACCATATTCCATTAATTAGCATTTGAATTGAGACCATACAGGAATCTTCATTGGCTCGTATCAGCCATGCTGTAAACTCACTAACTGCTAAAGAACTACGGAACACCCCTAGAGTGCCAGAAGCCAACATTCTAAAGGTTCAGAAATGTCCTGTAAATGCTAAAATCTTCAGAAGTTACTTGTTTTCTTCTAAAGCACTCTATCCTTGAAATAATTTTCAGCGGGCACTCATGACCCTACATCTTTCTAGCTCAAACACAAAAATGTATATTGAAATTGTAGAAGTGAGTAACACAATAGAGTGTTGTCCATGAAGTGTCCACATACACTCACCTAAAGGATTATTAGGAACACCATACTAATACTATGTTTACCCCCTTTCGCCTTCAGAACTGCCTTAATTCTATGTGGCATTGATTCAACAAGGTGCTGAAAGCATTCTTTAGAAATGTTGGCCCATATTGATAGGATAGCATCTTGCAGTTGATGGAGATTTGTGGGATGCACATCCAGGGCACGAAGCTCCCGTTCCACCACATCCCAAAGATGCTCTATTGGGTTGAGATCTGGTGACTGTGGGGGCCATTTCAGTAAAGTGAACTCATTGTCATGTTCAAAAACCAATTTGAAATGATTCGAGCTTTGTGACATGGTGCATTATCCTGCTGGAAGTAGCCATCAGAGGATGGGTACATGGTGGTCATAAAGGGATGGACATGGTCAGAAACAATGCTCAGGTAGGCCGTTGCATTTAAACGATGACCAATTGGCACTAAGGGGCCTAAAGTGTGCCAAGAAAACATGCCCCACACCATTACACCACCACCAGCAGCCTGCACAGTGGTAACAAGGCATGATGGATCCATGTTCTCATTCTGTTTACGCCAAATTCTGATTCTACCATCTGAATGTCTCAACAGAAATCGAGACTCATCAGACCAGGCAACATTCTTCCAGTCTTCAACTGTCCAATTTTGGTGAGCTTGTGCACATTGTAGCCTCTTTTTCCTATTTGTAGTGGAGATGAGTGGTACCCGGTGGGGTCTTCTGCTGTTGTAGCCCATCCGCCTCAAGGTTGTGCGTTTTGTGGCTTCACAAATGCGTTGCTGCATACCTCGGTTGTAAAGAGTGGTTATTTCAGTCAAAGTTGCTATTCTATCAGCTTGAATCAGTCGGCCCATTCTCCTCTGACCTCTAGCATCAACAAGGCATTTTCGCCCACAGGACTGCCGCATACTGGATGTTTTTCCCTTTTCACACTATTCTTTGTAAACCCTAGAAATGGTTGTGCGTGAAAATCCCAGTAACTGAGCACATTGTGAAATACTCAGACCGGCCCGTCTGGCACCAACAACCATGCCACGCTCACAATTGCTTAAATCACCTTTCTTTCCCATTCTGACATTCAGTTTGGAGTTCAGGAAATTGTCTTGACCAGGACCACACCCCTAAATGCATTGAAGCAACTGGCATGTGATTGGTTGATTATATAATTGCATTAATGAGAAATTGAACAGGTGTTCCTAATAATCCTTTAGGTGAGTGTATGTTGCTTTCCAAACATAACTTTTTGGGTGATGTTCCCATTTATTCAGAATACAATGCATGAATAGTTCCAATACAAATACTAATTATACGAAAAGTGCAGAGGTACAACCTATTACCAAATATTTATGCAGACATCCTGACTGTCCTGCATTTTAATAGCGGCTCCCTGATGCCCACAAATTATATACAATATCCTGTAAATAGATTTTCTTTGAGAGCGAGCGAGAGTTAAGGGCTGAATCGCAAATCGCATACTGCACTTCATGGGTGATGGTGAAGAACGTAATGTTTAGTATATAAGGCTAGTATGCCAGTATTTGGGACCAATTGGGACATACTACCTCATAAAAATTGCATCTCAAGTTTTCCATACACCTTGATTTGCAAAGCTACCTGTGTCCTGTTGGCCTCTTGCTGCAAACTCGTTTTGTGATGACGGAGTTGTCGTGTTCCATTGAGAGAACAGTGACAAGCCCTGCATCCTGGAACGATGCTGCAAGCACAGGGGAACTTTCACATTTTCAGGCTTCAAAGTTGGGTGGGCATGCCTTTTCTATGTATTTTTACTGTTTCACAAGCCCCTGTGTTTTGTGTGTGAAGACACCCAAAGGGAGCGGGGGAGGTGTAGTAGTTGTCAGTATACAACAATTTCTAACAATTTAGCGACACTCATTAGCTGTACCACAGTACTATGTCCAACCCCCACAGCCCTGTCATAATCATAAGCACCACCTGTATACACGTTCCACAGGTAAGTATTATTTAATGTCAAGTTGGGGGGAACAAAGTATTTTATACCAAACCTGTGGCGTTTGCTGGGGATGTACTGGCGGAAATAAAATCTTCCCCAGGAAAGAAACCATGGACTCGTCGATTGACAGGTGTTGATGAGAATACTCATTTTGAAAACTGTGAAGGAAATTTTTGGTATTTGTAAATGCGGATCGTAATTTGGTTGCCCATTCTCTAAACTCATCTCATCCTCATCTGCTAATCCGGTATCGGGTCGCGGGGACAGCAGCTCCAGCAGGGGACCCCAAACTTCCCTTTCCCGAGCTACATTTGCCAGCTCTGACTGGGGGATCCCGAGGCGTTCCCAGGCCAGTGTCGAAATATAATCTCTCCACCTAGTCCTGGGCTACCCCGAGGTCTCCTCCCAGCTGGACGTGCCTGGAACACCTCCCTAGGGAGATGTTCTGGGGGCATCTTTACCAGATGCTCGAACCACCTCAAATGGCTCCTTTCGATGCAAAGGAGCAGCGGCTCTAATCTGAGTTCCTCACTGATGGCTGAGCTTCTCACCCTATCCCTAAGGGAGAAGCCAGCCACCCTTCTGAGAAAACCCATTTTAGCAGCTTGTACTCGCAATCTTGTTCTTTCGGTCATGACCCAGCCTTCATGACCATAGGTGAGGATAGGAATGAAAATTGACCAGTATATCGAGAGCTTTGCCTTCCGGCTCAGCTCTCTTTTCGTAACAACGGTGCGGTAAAGCGAAAGCAATACCGCCCCCACTGCTCCGATTCTCCGGCCAATCTCCCGCTCCATTGTCCCCTCACTTGCAAACAAGACCCCGAGATACTTGAACTCCTTTACTTGGAGTAACGCCTCATTCCCTACCCGGAGGAGGCACTCCATCGGTTTCCTGCTGAGAACCATGGCCTCAGATTTAGAGGTGCTAATCCTCATCCCAACTGCTTCGCACTCGGCTGAAAACCGGTCCAGTGAGTGCTGAAGGTCACAGACCGATGATGCCATCAGGACCACATCATCCCCAAAAAGCAGCGTTGAGATCCCCAGCCCACCGAACTGCAACCCCTCCCCACCCCGACTACGCCTCGATATCCTGTCCATCAAAGTTACAAACAGGATTGGTGAAAAAGCGCAGCCCTGGCGGAGGCCAACCCCCACTTGGAACGAGTCTGACTTACTACCGAGAACCCGAACACAGCTCTCACTTTGGACGTACAGGGATTGGATAGCCCTCAGAAGGGACCTCCTCACCCCATACTCCCGCAGCATCTCCCACAGAATCTCCAAGGGGACCCGGTCATACGCCTTCTCCAGATCCACAAAACACATGTAGACAGGATGGGCATATTCCCAGGCCCCCTCCAGGATCCTTGCAAGAGTAAAGAGCTGGTCGGTTGTTCCAACCAGGACGGAATCTGCATTGTTCTTCTTCAATCTGAGGTTCGACTATCTGCCGAACCCTCCTTTCCAGTACCTTTGAGTAGACTTTCCCAGGGAGGCTGAGAAGTGTGATACCCCTGTAATTGGCACACACCCTCTGGTACCCCTTTTTGAACAGGGGAACCACCACCCCGGTCCGCCACTCCTTAGGCACTTTCCCCGACTCCCACGCAATGCTGGAGTTAAAACGTTAAAACTTGTTAAAATGTAAGCAAGAGCTTAGCATTTTAAAACGGTTCCTGGACATTGTACGGGAGAAAATGGGGGTCCAGTTTAGAGCCTCCTTGTCACTAAAATAATCAGACACCTTAGGCTTTCTCAGCATCCCTAGGCCAATCTGTATGCCCAGAAATACCTCCATCTCCTGTCGATATGTGGGTTCCCACCCTCTCAGGGGGGCATGTGGAATAAGCTCTCTCAGAGCATGAATTGCATCCACATAGCAATTTGTTACAGTGACCATGATATTGATTATATCAGGAGTAAACATTGATAAAAAAAAATATATATATGGCTTGTTGCTACTCCACTCTTTTTGTGGGCCTAGCATAGTGTTTGAAAAGACCTGCCTTCTCCTAACAGTG
This sequence comes from Esox lucius, assembly GCF_011004845.1. Classification (NCBI taxonomy): domain Eukaryota; kingdom Metazoa; phylum Chordata; class Actinopteri; order Esociformes; family Esocidae; genus Esox; species Esox lucius. Next base: position 29,327,494 of record NC_047592.1, on the reverse strand, counting down.
CTGCTGAGAGACTCACTCCTCCTGCCTGTCACGTTCCGGCACTCCCTCTGTACTGCCTCCACTCTCACTCCTCTCTGTCCATCTCAGAACCCTTTTCGTTCTCCTTCACCAACCCCTCCAATTCATCTTCATTAAGTCAATTAAATTCCTCCTCACTGTCACTGTCCCAGTTAAAAGCAACATCTCAGCTATTTGCCATAATTCTCTTTAGGATACTTTTGAGTAAGTTTAGCTACTAGCTAGTAAACGCCTATTAACATTTACACACTGTAATATAAGCCAATCACTGTTCTTCACTATTTTATAAGATATAAAATAGTCACCCAGCAACATCACTTTGATTGGACAGAAAACATTATCTTACATGTTTTGCGTTTTGGGTAACTATGTGCACCCTCGGCATTCTAGAATGTTCTTAGTTTGGGCGCATATATGCACCTGTGGCACAGAGTGAGATAAAGATATCAACTATCCTTATACCGAATATTTAGATACTTGTCCCAAGATGCTACAGTTAGGTCTGGAAATAAATGGACACTGACACAAGTTTTGTTATTTTGGGTGTTTTCCATCTATAAATATATTCAAGTTACAGTTAAATAATGAATATGAGCTTTAGGTGCAGTCTCTCAGCTTCAATTTGAGAAAATTTCAAATTGGAGGAAGGGTTTAAGAATTACATCTGTTTAGTATGTAGCTATTCCTTTGTTATTTCTTCATCAATTAAGCAGGTAAAAAGTCTGGAGATGTGGCATTTGCATTTGGATTTGCATTCTGTGGCTGTGAACCCACAACACGCAGTCAAAGGAGCTCTCAATTGCATGTGATAAAGGCCATTCTGACAAAAAAAGAATAGACTGGTGAGCTCTGCAACAGTTAGGAGGAATTGTTCCAATTTGAAGGCAGATTTCAAAAACTCACATAATAAAGTTTTTCATGGTTATAGACAACAAAATAAATCGTAATTTGGAACATAAAACATTTGGGAGACAACTGACCCAGGTCTTTTTGAAAATGGAGAAAATGAGCCAGCTCAACGAAAATACTTAATAATGGAATGCCCATCACTAAAAAATACAACAGGAAAACGAATTGTTGAGAAAATCAGTTGATAAATTAGTTACTGTCATTCTGAAGACTTGCATACTCCTGGTTGTGTTACAGATCAAGACGATACCTGACGATTTCAGCTGCCACTGTGCTGACACCTCCCCCCTCCCCCGTGTTGTCCCTGTCCTTGTCCATCTGGTCATGCTTCCGACCTGGGCTAAGTTTAAATAGACCCCATGACTCAGCCCACATGCATTTATTAATTATTACAATTTGTACTCATAATACATTCACCCGCCACAGCCAGAAGAGGACTGGCCACCTGTTGTGGAAATTTCTTTATACAATGTATTCTCACTGAGTAAAGGACTGTGTCCCACTGTTAAGATAGGTAGAGGAATGTGTGGGATCTGGTATTTGCATAGGGGGCATCTATTGTCTGTCCAGATGCAGATCAATGGGTTTTAGGACAGGATAGGAGAAGATACAACAGGGGGCAGTAAGGTCAGTTGGCACCTTTGGGTAAACACTACAGTAAACATTATGGCAGGAAGGATAAGGTGGGGGAAGATAGCATTTGACTTGTGTGATAGAAAAAAGGGAAAGGTGTTTAGACAGATGGCAGCATCTTACCACACCCCTTTTTCCTATGTGATATATACAGTTGAATGAGCTACATTAATTAAAGGCTCCTCAGACGATTATGTTTGTGTAAGCGGTTGACGCGTCTCTCATAATAGTCTCTGTGCATAATAATTAATAAAATAATGTACAAAGAGAACTTTGTTTCTGTGTCCCTTACTCCGAGTGTCGATACATGGAATTACCATCACAATTTGGGGGCTCGTCCTCGGTTACTGATCCTGTGGTCTCCTACTTTTTGGGATTCCACAGTACAGGTACCCGGACTTAAATTTCGAACTCGGGAGGTAAGGACACTTTCATTTTGCGTTAGGGCGCGTGTATACTTGGGGTTAGGGCTCCTTTTTGCGTTAGGGCGCGAGTATACTTGGGGTTAGGGCTCCTTTTTGCGTTAGGGCGCAAGTGTATGTGTTAGGGCACATTTAAATTCTGCAGACAAGGTTAGGGCCTTGAACATCTCACTTACGGGCCGACGGGTCTATCAACGATGTTAGGGCACGTTGATTGAGATGACAGCGTTAGGGCGCTGGTATTTGTGTTAGGGCACATTAGGTTTGGATGGTTATGGGATTTGTTAATTGACTAGAGTTTGTTTCGCTGCGTTTGTTTTTTTTGCTGCTTTTTGTGTTGGGTAAGCGTTGTGGTAAGTTTTCGGCGACGGTGTTTCTGTTTATGGTGTTTGGACATGTGGACAATTGTTCTTTGAGTGTTATTAGGTTTTTCGCAACTGGCTTTTTCGTTCGGTGATGGATGCGCGGCCTGTCGGGCTGCTTGGAGGTGGATGGACGTGGTAACGTATGGGAGTTGCAGGTGGAAGGCGTAGGCTGCGGTGTGTAGACAGTGTGGAGTGATGGAAAGCTTTGGGAAAGTTTGTGTGGAGTTTATTGATCTGTGTTGTAGTTTTTCTTTTGCTCAGGTTCGATGGCTCGATCCCCTCTGATCGCCCGTCACCCCCCCGCTAGGCCTCCTTGGAGGTTTGCGTAGTCCCGACATTTCCCTGCAATCGTAGCCAACCCCGCTGGAGGCTATGCTCTATGGCCCTTTTCGTTGTTTGAGTCAAGAAAAGTTCCATAAGTGGGGAGTTGTACACACCAGGTGTACACACCCGTAATCTCCGGTGTTTGCGGCTGAGACCAAAGAAGACTACAGACCCGGGGTTGAGGAAGAAACTTTGCTAACCGCTTCGTTTAAAGTTATGAAGCTACCACTGGACATTCGACTGGACATTGGATTTGGGAAGATGCCTGTGCGAATCAAGACAACGGCTCTACAGACGTATTGTTCCCTCAAGAATTGAGACAGTTTCGGTTTCTCTTTGGCCTCGCCATGAACGATCCAACGGGAACACGCAGGAACGCTGGACCGCCTGAGGGAGGGGTGCGGACGGTCAGACAGGGGACCAGAGGGAGCATCAACCGGTGAGATTGTTCCTTAATACAGTTTTCATATGCTTTAGTAAACAATGTGGTTGTTTTTGTAAGTCAGATTTGATGATTTTGTGGAAGTTGATAGATGGATTTAAGTAAGTATGGTGACTAGAAGTTTTTTTGAGTATTGCAGTCAGGGCGGCTGTAGTTAGAAACATGTCGTTGTTGTTCCGTGTCCTGACACCCATTCCCGTGCAGCAGTTGGACTGCGTGATGGAGTATAGCATGCTCCTGTATATAATGGTTTTGGATGTTGAAGTGTGGTGTTTTGGTTAATAGCGACTGTAGTTAGGCCTGACAACCATTCTTATGCAGCTAACCTATTGCGTTGCGATTAGTGCTGGATTATAAGCGGTTGGACTGCTTGAACATCTGCAATTTAGGTTGGACTTAAATATGCAATTGAGATTGGATCTCATACTTTCAGTGCCTGTGAGGGAGTAGGGATTGCTCCTGTAAATTGCCGCAATTGTTGGTCAGCTTATGATTTGGTTTAGTGGTTATGCTACAAAAGTTGTGTATGCGCGCGCCACTTCTGTGTGTGGTTGTGGCCCGAGTCACGATCATTTGTCATTATCTGTTTGTGGTCATCATCTAGTATATGCATTTGTCCATTTTGGAAATCCCTGTGCACGGGGGTTCCGATTGGCTGCATTGTATGTTCCTTGGTGGGATATGTGTATTTGTTCAAGGTTGTTGTTACCTTGGAAGTTTTGAAATCGCAAGGTTTTGCTTTGTTTGGTGTCCACTGGGGTGTATGCGAAAGTACTGTCTTAAATGTAATAAATGGGATAGATTGGTAATTGGTATAATGCTGCTTCTCTAATTTGGTCCACTATGGGAACGACAGTAGTCTCAAGATGGGGTCTCTGGAATCATGGACGATACTAGAAACTGAGGTGTGCTTTTATAATCATTGATTTTCTTAAATGTTTATTTCCTAATATGTATCGTGCCTAACCATTAAATGAAGCTGGAACTTATCAAGGAAACCTGATCACCTTCCTCGGTAATTGCCAAGCTTATTTAATTGAATATTACATGTAGTTTGAGAAGCACTTGAATGTTATATAGCATGTTTTAATAGGCATTCGAAATAGCCTGGTTTGTTCTGTCATGCTTGACCATGTTTTAATAGGTATTCAGGAAATAACCTGTTTTGTTGTGCTTTGTCATGTGTACGTTTGTAATTTTGAGTCAAACGTATTTATTGCGTTGATGATAATGTTTAAAACCGTAAGGCCTCAAGGGGGGTCTGACGACGATGTAGGTAGGCCTTAAGGAAGGTGGTAGCCGACTGTTGTGTGCTGAGCTGTTCGCTAGCACGAGTGGGTAGTCTGAAACCTAGTGATGAATTAGAATTTGGTACAGTGATTTTCTAATCTGGTAAAATAGTCTCATGGTTGTCTTACAAAAGGTTATCGTATTGTGTTTTCGCTCTCCTTATTTATTGTATAAGTGGTAGAATGAAGAATCCACCTGGTGATAGACTTGAACGTTAAGGAGACACGCTGTGTTCCATGAGGGCCGCATATAAATCCAATATAGTCATGGCCTATGAAGAGGGTTACACAGCCAAAGCAAGTTTACTCCCCACAAAATTTGATAACCTATTTTTTTTTTATGCTAAATTGAGTTTGGTTAAATAATATAGTTTCTCATATGTATTTACCAACGATAACTGGGATAATACTTGTGTTTTTAAAACCAGCGCCTGCTACTCGTTCATGGAATTTATATTCTGGAATGGTACATTAGTGAACAAATAGGGTATTGATGTAAAGGTGTTTAAGGCTACATTGAGTTTCCTTTGGATTTCTTATTGTATCTTGATTATAGTGATGTCATAAATCTGTTTTCTGCCTGGAGTGCCATTCTTAAGAGTTTCTTAATTTCCACCATAATGTTGAGTTTTTGTATAGATACTGATAAGCACATTTTTACAAACTGCGAAAATATTAGATAGGTTGGACACTGAATCTGAAATCTTCAGTCAACGATTGATGTAGGCTAAATTGAGAGCATGGTCTGGGGACCATAAACAAACATTTGGTCTTGTTAATGGCTCACCATATATGTGTGGAGCTCAGAGCTTCAGGAAGGGTGGGCAGGTCCACTGGGATGGCTTCCGCCACCCTTAACATTATATCAAGGTAGCATATTACTAAGGGTTAAATTCGAGTGTTCAGCCTGTTCTCACCCGTGGTAATTTTACCAACACAAGCATGTTCAGTTTTGGGATGATAAAACATTATGTGAGAGCTGAATAAGTTTTCCTTTTGGTTGCTTTAATTTTTACATTTATGATTTCGAATCAAATTGTTGTAAGGGTGGAGACCTTAAGTCATCCAACATTGTTCATTGCTGAGAACAAATTTGATGTCTTTGCATGACTTATACATGGAAGTAGCAATTTTGGCAGTCCGCCCCTATTTTGAATGACAGACTTACATCTAAAATTGAGAACATTCCCTAGAGTTTAGGAGGTAAATTGAGTCATGATGTTTGTTGGTCTCAACTTAGTTTGGCTGTTGCCTGTGGAAGTGCACATTTTTATATGCTAGTTTGGGAGTTCCTTCACACAAGCGACCATGTGTGTGGTACAGTTTTTTTTATTTCCTTTGAGGATGGATGTTAGATTCCTCCCAACTATCGATTTTCTTTTTATTTCGGTTCTGTAATGGTCCTGTTTTCACTTCGAGACATTTTCGTTGTCTCTGTCGTGAAAGAGGGGGGATTGTATGAAATGATTATCTATAGTGGAAAAGAGTTGAACTTAGAGTTCAAATGAAAAAGAGTTGAACTTAGAGTTCAAAGCAAATTAAATAGGTACTTGAAGAAGTTACGCGAATAATCTAGTTTGTCAAATTGGGTTTTTGAAATGTATGTTTTATGTGAAATCTAACATGGTTATGGTTGAGTGGAATACATCTTACCTTTTTGAAATGGTTTAGCTAAGCAATAACTAATTTGATGGGTGTGTTACTGTTCAGTTAGTTTAATATTTGAATAGAAGTAATCATATTAATCTTATGCACTATGGAATAAGTGGGTAAAAACGTGCAGGGAGCACATTGTGTTATTCCTTACACTCAAAATGTTGCCATGTTTTAATTGATATTGAGAAAATAATTCTGCATCAAGTTATATTTCTGGAAAACCAAGTTGAGAATTCTTACATAGTCTAAAATTGCATAAAGAGAGGTAAAGACCCACTGTACCACTCCACTCACTGACACAAAAAACAGTTTGAGATGGATTTTAACTTGTTTGGACTCTTTAGAAGAGAAACAGACATTATCAAAATTGGGTATTCTAATTCTAATTTAAGTTCTGTCCTAGTAAGCAATCATTGGAAAGTTAATGGTTAACAGAGGTTTCTTTGAGGTGAATGATGAGGAGAAGAAAAAGTTTGTTTTACTATTGTCAATGCCTGTGTTGTTTCTCAAGATAAAAACAGTGTCCCTTATTGATAAGGTGATTGATAAGGTGACCCTTCTTCAAGACCAGGGTCTATTCTTAGGTTAATAGACCAACCCCCCACTCCAGGGAGAGCCCTGTGGTGATAAAGGAGTAAACAGGGGGGGTCATGATTTATGACAGGATTTCAGAGTGTGTTTGATGTGCTAGGATAATAAGAAGAGATTTGGAGAAATTCACACTGAGTTTCATCTTGTAGAGAAATTAGGCTAAATAACAGTTATGTTAGCTGACCTTCAAGATGGTGTGAAATGTTTGATTTTAAATAAGGTATTTGATCCTTTATGTGAAACAATGGTGAATTTGATTGTAGTTCCGATACAACACAATCAGATGTAAATCATATAGGTGAACTGAGAATTGTTCATGAACTGCTCTTAGAGAGTGGTACTTCAATGCAAGCAAACTATATTAACTGATGAGTTTTTGGAACAGTAATGAGAAATGTGAAATTGTGTTCTTCTGTTCTTTGTGTTGGTTGTAACACCAACTATAGAAAAGAGTGGAATTGTTATTTTGCTACACTAGCAGAACAGAAGCACCAGAGATGTTAATGTTTTAACGATACTGTTATTGATTTCAACTGTTCTAATCTATTTGGAGAAAATAAGTAGAGAGATATTAGAAATATAGGGTTTGAGTGTTTGATAGTTGTGGTTCTAATGTATCAGCGAGATGCAACAAGCTAACGTGATGGACATATGTGATGATGTACTGTGCAGTTGGAACTAATCTTCTCAGGGATAATTCACACATTCAGATACAGAACACTTGAAAGCGATTTGGAAACAGAGGACTTGCTGGAGCCCAGAGAGAGACTGAGCTTGGCTTAAAAGGACAACTCTGAGGTGAGATGGATCTCACAGACACACAGACAGACTGTCCTACAGCTGAGAGAGGAGTCGACTCTGGGGCGCTGCACGTCTAGGTGCTGCACGTCTACAGGATGCTGAGTTCCTGTGAGCTGAACTGATTCGAGTCCTGATGATTCTGCAATGTGATGGAGAAGGCAACCTCTGACAGAGAGGATGGAGGCGTAGGAAAGATCTACTGCACAACATCATGCTACGCTGATTGGGTCCATACCAGGTACATCTCATCTGCTGTCCAGGTAGCTGAGAGAGGAACCTGGGGTCGACGACACGCTACAGGAGGATTGCAGTGTTTAAAGGGTTAGACACAGTGAATTGTAGTCACTGAGGGAAAAGTGAATTTTCTGGTGCTCGTAACCAGTCACTTTCTACATGGCCTTTAGCTCTAGAACCTTTAGCTAAAACTGGTCATCTTGGAGTTCACAAGGGAGAACACACAGATTCTCCTGGCCTGGCTGATAAAACAGCTAGAATGGAGACAACAAGAGCTGTGTCTGCATTTGAGCTGTGAAGGACAACACCTTGGAATATACATCTGACTTTTTCGTTCTGTTACATCGACCTGTCAAAGAAATGGTTCATAACTGACTGTCTGACGTTTGAAGGAGCAGAACATTTGAGATGACTTTGGAAGAACATCCAAATGGAACCATGGAGAGGACTTTTCAGTGAATTGAGCAATTGGCATGAGAGAACTTTGTAACAGTGATGAATTGAAGGATGCATTCAGTGATAGGTGTTTATGATGATTTTAACATAAAAGTTTTGCTGTACTATGTTATGATTCTGTATGATGACAATGTGTGATCTTGGATTTTATACGGAAGGTAATGATCTAGAAGAATGTAAAGGAGGATCCAGACATTTCAGATTTGCTAAGTTCTCTAATCACTAAGGATAATAATGTTGACTGGGTCATGTTGTTAAAGAGTACTGTTTTGTTGCAGTCTACATCCTAATCAGTGAACTGTTTAAGGATTGATACCAAGGTTTGACATGGTATCAAGAGGATGGATTGTTGTGGAAATGTCTTTATACAATGTATTCTCACTGAGTAAAGGACTGTGTCCCACTGTTAAGATAGGTAGAGGAATGTGTGGGATCTGGTATTTGCATAGGGGGCATCTATTGTCTGTCCAGATGCAGATCAATGGGTTTTAGGACGGGATAGGAGAAGATACACAACAGGGGGAGTAAGGTCAGTTGGCCCCTTTGGGTAAACACTACAGTAAACATTATGGCAGGAAGGATAAGGTGGGGGAAGATAGCATTTGACTTGTGTGATAGAACAAAGGGAAAGGTGTTTAGACAGATGGCAGCATCTTACCACACCCCTTTTTCCTATGTGATATATACGGTTTAATGAGCTACATTAGTTAGAAGCTCCTCAGACGATTATGTTTGTGTAAGCGGTTGACGCGTCTCTCATAATAGTCTCTGTGCATAATAATTAATAAAATAATGTACAAAGAGAACTTTGTTTCTGTGTCCCTTACTCCGAGTGTCGATACATGGAATTACCATCACACCACCCCTCTGAGCCTGGGTCCTCTCTTGGTTTCTTCCTAAATTTCGGCCTTTTTAGAGAGTTTTTCCTAGCCATTGAAATTCAACACTACTGATGTTTACTCCTTGGGGTTTAAGGCTGGGTGTTTTGTAAAAGCACTTTGTGACAACTGCTGATGTTAAAAGGGCTTTATAAATACATTTGATTGATACTGTGCACAATAGAGTACACAAAATTGGAGCAGATTGAACAATGATAAATATTGGATGAGATCAAGGTATATACTTGACAGCAGCTCTGGCTGTGTCTAACAAATGGTTCTGTCGTTGCAAGGAAAAGACAGACACATTTTGAATTTGATGTCAGCAACACGTTTCAAAAAAGTTGGGACAGGAGCACGTTTACCACGTTCCTTGCATCATGGTGCTGAAACAAAATTAAACATACTTCCTAAAATGCTACCTGAAAATCTGCAATTGATTGAATATAACAGCATCCGTCTCAAAATATAATGCCCTAATAGTGTAAGTGAAGTGACTGTCTAGCTTTGTCTATATAGTCTAAAGTTCAAGCAAAGTTTTCAGTGACACGAAATACATGGAAGGATGTATAGGACAAATTGTCTTGCTCTTTTGGAGTTAAAAAAAATTATAGGTGATAAGTTGATAAAAAAGCTTAGGTTGTAATGATTTGGAGTTATACAGATAGTACTGTGCAAGATCACTCATTACAGATTTAACTATTTTAGGAAGTATTTGATCTGATTACTGTTCATCAACCTGGAATAATAATATGAGAAATGTAATGTTGTGGTGAGGACCTTAAAAACATGTGAAACAAGCCATGAGATGTATTACTGTCTATTTTTACCTTTGTTCCTCCACGTCCTGGCTCTCCGGGTTCACCCTGTAATACAAAGAGGCTGGGTTCTCACTCTGACCAATTATTATTGCTACCGATAACAATGGATGCAATAACTGATTTTCTTTAACGTAATATTAACTGATCTGTGTGAGATCACAAATCATTGTCAAAATATTTAATTTACCTCTAAAATTGTTGTCAAACAGAGAACATGTTCAACTTCATAACAAACATGTGCTCAAGAGGTTAAATTAAGAAATATTACACCAAGTTTATATCAACCAGAAATCCATTTGTCCCCGTGAAATGAAACTGCAACTATTTTATGACTATATATCAAAACACACCATTGAAAATGTAAGACTGGTGAAATGATGCAAGGCTCTGCTTTTACTCAGCCTTACAGGCATAGTGCAATTTAATAAGAGCAAAGATGTAAACAATCCATTGTTAAAGATGATGGTTCCTTTCTCTGAAAATGTTGAGACATTGTAACGCTTTAGCTAACTGTTGCTGTCATTCCAGGTAACTTCAGCTAGTAGAAAATACTCAGTTGAATTAGTGAGTCACGTAAACATAAAGAAAAAAAAGAAAAATCTAAAGAAACTGAAATAAACTGTAGTGAGGGTTGAAGGGAGTGTGTAATGGTTGTTTTAAGTGAATGAACCATGGGTGAATGGTGAGGTAAAATCATGACATTCTCCTTACATTTCGACAACAAATCCAGAGGGGTAATACTGTGTTGTAACACTGAAACAATTTGACTATTAGTGCATAACAGCCCAAATATTCACAGAAACCCCATGTCTAGCACTTTTAACCCAACAACTTACCTTAATGCCTGCAGCAGTGGACCCTGCATCACCCTATATTGGAGAAATAGTAACATCTCTGTGTAACATCAATAAAGACAACATTAAGAACAACACAAATATGTTCATTGCACTGCAAAACTGTTTGACAGTAACGACCGTTCTACCTTATAGAGGGTTGAAATTAAACTCTTTCCAATCTTTAGAGTGAGCAAAAACATAACATTGTACAACCCGGTTTACAAAAAAGTTGGTATGCTGTGTAAAAAAACAAACAGAATGCATAGATATGCAAATATTTTAAGCCACATATTCAATAGAAAATAGTTAAAAGACAACTTATCAAATGTTTAAACAGACATTTTGTTTCCTGAAAAATATATGCCCACTTTGAATGTTAAAAAATGTAATGATAAAAAATTTATCTGGAGGAACATCTCACAACAAATTAGGTTTATTGGCAACAAATCAGTACCATCATTTCATGAGAAAAAGCAGACTACACTGCATTAAAATCAGACACGATTCTGTAGTGGAAATCACTGCAAGGGCTCAGGAACACTTATGAAAACCATTGTCTGAGAACACTGTTTGTCGCTGCATCCACAAATGAAAGTTAATATTCTACCATGCAAAAAACAATCTCCACCTCCCCTGCACAAGTCTGAGTCACCTGCCTTCTAGTCACCATCATTTCCCAACTTCTCCCAACACCCAGCTCTCTTGAATGTACTTGGACTGTCTTGTTCAATCATCCCACCTGTTTCCAATTATCCATTAGTGGGCTATATTACAGTGGATATAAAAAGTCTGCCCACCCCTGTTAAAATGCCAGGTTCTAGTGATCATGTCAGAACTTTTTCCACTTTTAATGTGACCTGATGTAAACAATTGAAAAACAAACTGAAAACTTTAATCTTCTTCTAGTGAAGACATGCTCTTTGTAGATTTGGATGTGTGCTTTCGGGTCGTTGTCATGCTGAAAGGTGAACTACCTCTTTATCTTCAGCTTTCTAACAGATACCTGAATATGTCGTGCCAAAATTGCCTGGTATGTGGAACTGTTCATAATTCCATCCACCCTGATTAAGGCCCCGGTTCCAGCTGAAGAAAAACAGCCACCAACGTACTTCACTGTGGGTATGGTGTTCTTTGGGTGAAGTGCAGTGTTTTTGCGCAAAACATACCGTTTGGAATTATGGCAAAAGTTCAACCTTGGTTTCATCAGACCATAACACATTTCCCAACATGCTTTTGGGAGACTTGATGTTTGTTTTTGCGAACTTCAGCTGAGCATGGATTTTTTTCTTTGTAAGAAAAGGCTTCCATCTTGCCACCCTACCCCATAGCCCATTCATATGAAGAATACGAGAGATTTTTGTCACATGTAGCACACAGTCAGTACTTGCCAGAAATTCCTGCAGTTCATTTAATGTTGCTGTAGTCCTCTTGGAAACCTCCCTGACCAAAACTGATGAAAAGACGAGGAGAGAACTGGAGGGACATCCAGTTCTTGGTAATGTCTGTTTATTTTCTCCACTTGATGATTGTTTTCACTATGTTCTATGGTATATCTAATGCTTTGGAAATTTTGTACTCTTCTACTGACTGAAAATCCTACTAGAACAGCTGAACTTTATTTGTGATTAATCAGTCACTTTAAATGATGGCAGGTGTAATGACTTCTATTTAACATGAGTTTGAATGTGATTGGTTAATTCTGAACACAGCCACATCTCCAGTTATAAGAGGGTGTGCACACTTATGCAACCAGGTTATTGTAAGGTTTTTTGATTTGTTTGTCTGATTCTTTTACATCTTACATCTTTACATTTTAACAGGGGTGTGTAGACTTTTTATATGCATGGTATGTTCCCACAGTTTCCTTTGTCGAGTATTGTTGCATGTCTTGTTCTTTTTGCTACAGACCTTTTTTTGTCTGGTACTTAATGCACACTTATCTAAGCCTGTTCTAAAATAAGCGCTTTGCACTCTATCGCAGGTTGGGTGACTTTTCAGTGTGGGCCTATGTCCGGAAGGTTTCTTATTTTGTTTCTACTAGTTTGTGTCCAGGCTACATCCAGTTGGGAGAGCACCTCCATTCAATATTCAAGCAATGTAGACTGTTTACATTTGTTACTACATCTGCAACATAGTGGTGAACCTGCCCCAACTTTTTTGAAACGTGTTGCTGGCATCAAATTCAAACAACAAACAAAATGTCTCTGTTTCCACACTTGATATGTTGTCTTTCTACGATTTTCAATTTAAATATAAGGATACAATATTTGCACATTATTGCATTCTGTTCATTTTTTGGAAACAGGGTTGTATTTGATTATACATTAGCATGTAAACAAATAAAGTTTGTTAACACATTCTAAATGCAAAATGTTACAAGGATATGTGTTAGTACTGAGAAATATAATAAAATACTTTTGTCAGGTCCTGGCTATGTCCCTAGCCATCTCTGCGCTGGACTGTGGGCCATAATCGGGACAAGGCAGAGGAGAGTCCTCTAAGCATTTCTTCACAGTTGCTTTTAGTTTTTTCTCCAATTAGAGTCAGCTGTACATCATTGACTCTAATTGGGGATCCTATTTAAGTTCAGCTTTTTGCCCCTCTCTGTGTGGATTATTGTTTATGCCTTGTGCAGTTAGGTTGTGGTGTTTGTTGGTCTGCAAGCCTACATTAAAGATATGTCATGCTACTACTTTGGGCATGTGTCCTGCAACCTTGACCATGACAGCTTTGTTTGGATACAAATACACAGTCTGGATTTCAGCAGTGCACAGATTTTTTTTCCATTATTTACAATTAGTTCTGGAAATTAGTTATTTTAGCTTTTTACCAAAATATATTCAAGTTAAAGTTAAATAATGAATTATCTTAATTTGCAGTCTGTCAGCTTTAATTCTAGGGTATGCACATCCAAATTGGAGGAAGGGTTTAGGAATTACAGCACTTTATGTAGCCCTGACTTTTTCAAGGGACCAAAAGTAACAACTGACTCAAAAGCTGTTTCATGGACAGGTTTGTGCTATTCCTTTGTTATTTTAATCAATTTAGCAGGTAGACGGTCTGGAGTTGATTCCAGGTGTGACGTTCGCATGTGGATGCTGTTGCTGTGAATCCACAACATGCGGTCAGTGGAGCTCTCAATACAAGTGAAACAGGCCATCCTTAGGCTGCTAATAAACACTGAATTAGAGAGATAGCAGGAACATAAGGAGTCAACAGTTGGTACATTCTGAGAAAAAAAGAACACACTGGTGAGCTCTGCAACATAAAAAGGCCTGGACGTCCATGGAAGACAAATAGTGGTGGATGATCGTATGATCCTTTCCATGGTAAAGAAAAACAACATCCAGCCAAGTGAAGAACATTGAGGAGGTAAGCATATCATTATCCATGTTTACCATAAAGAGAAGACTTCACGAGAGCAAATAGAGGGTTCACAACAAGGTGCAACCCATTCATAAGTCTAAAATATAACAAGGCCTAATTAGACTTTCAAAAACATCTGAAAAAGCCAGCCCAGTTCTAGAACAGCATTCTTTGGACAGAGGAAACTAAGATCAACCTGTACCAGAATAATGTTAAGAAAAAAGTATGGTGAAGGCTTGGAACGGGTCATGATCCGAAGCATACCACATCGTCTGTAAAACATGGTGGAGGCAGAGTGATGGCATGGGCATGCATGGCTTCCAATGGCATTGGGTCACTAGTGTTTATTGATGATGTGACAGAAAATAGTAGCAGCCGGGTCAATTCTGAAATGTATAGGGATATATTGTCTGCTCAGATTCAGACAAATTTAGCCAGGTTGATTGGACAGCGATTCCCTTTACAGATGGACAATGACCAGAAACATACTGCAAAAGCAACCCAGGAGTTTTTTAGGCAATGAAGTGGAATACTCTGTCAATCACCTGTTCACAAAAGGCAGGAAGACCCACGAACAAACAACTGAAGACAGCTGCAGTAAACGCCTGGAACAGCATCACAATGGAGGAAACCAAGTGTGTGGTGATGTCAATGTGTTCCAGACTTCAAGCAGTCATTGCCTGCAAAAGATTCTTGACTCATTTAAAAAAATATATATATATATTAATGATTGTGTTCATTTGTCCAATTACTGTGTATGAAAATGATTGCAAATACTAAACGTTTCACACAATATTTTTGTTCAAACCCTTGAAACAAAGCTGAAAGTCTGTAGGTCGATTGCATCTCGGTTGTTTCATTTCAAATGTATTGTGGTGGGGTACCTTGCCAGAATTATGGAAATTGCACGATTTTCTATGTCCCCCTTTTGCAGTGGGACATAGAGAAATGCTGCAAGCAGCATTTCAGGTGGCCAAGGAACAGGAAGCTCTCACTAGAAAAATATTTGTTGCTACAAAAAAATGGCCATTGCCGCTAGTAGTCAGGATGTCAAATTAAAGAAGAGGAAATCAGATCAAAACCAAACAAAAATACCTTGAAATCTGAAAAGGAACCAGGCAACCGTAGTTCAGCCGGCCCCTGGTTAAAAGGAATTAATTTTGTTGTCCCTGTCTGGTATCAATCTGCGGTTTTCTTTGTGGCAGACTGTCTTTAACCACTATTTAAATAGCGGGAATGCAACCATTCAGCCATTACATTTTTGCTGAAATAACCTAGACAACAGAACATTTATTAACAGAACTAAAGTGTACTTTTGTACAAAGATTACTGTAGATGGCTAGCTAGTAATGGCTATAGAGTACCTATAATGAAAACAATAATTTCTTTTGAAAACAGTAAACAAAAAAAGGGTAATGTACAGTGAGGGGAAAAAGTATTTGATCCCCTGCTGATTTGGTACGTTTGCCCACTGACAAAGAAATGATCAGTCTATAATTTTAATGGTAGGTTTATTTGAACAGTGAGAGACAGAATAACAACAAAATAATCCAGAAAAACACATGCCAAAAATGTTATACATTGATTTGCATTTTAATGCGTGAAATACATATTCGACCCATCTGCAAAACATGACTTAGTACTTGGTGGCAAAACCCTTGTAGGCAATCACAGAGGTCAGACATTTCTTGTAGTTGGCCACCAGGTTTGCACACATCTCAGGAGGGATCTTCTCCAAGTCATTAAGGTTTCGAGGCTGATGTTTGGCAACTCGAACCTTCAGCTCCCTCCACAGATTTTCTATGGGATTAAGGTCTGGAGACTGGCTAAGCCACCCCATGACTTTGATGTGCTTAGTCTTGAGCCACTCTTTTGTTGCCTTGGCTGTGTGTTTTGGGTCATTGTCATGCTGGAATACCCATCCACGACCCATTTTAATGCCCTGGCTGAGGGAAGGAGGTTCTCAACCAAGATTTGACAAGATACTTTGATGTGGTGAAGTTGTCCTGTCCCCTCAGCAGAAAAACACCCCCAAAGTATAATGTTTCCACCTCCATGTTTGGGGATGGAGTTCTTGGGGTCATAGGCAGCATTCCTCCTCCTCTAAACACAGCGAGCGGAGTTGATACCAAAGAGCTACATTTTAGTCTCATCTGACAAATTCACACAGTTCTCCTCTGAATCATTCAGATGTTCATTGGCAAACTTGAGACAGGCCTGTACATGTGCTGGCTTGAGCAGGGGGACGTTGTGGGCACTGTAGGATTTCAGTCCTTCACGGCATAGTTTTTTACCAATTGTTTTCTTGGTGACTGTGGTCCCAGCTGCCTTGAGATCATTGACAAGATCCTCCCGTCTAGTTCTAGGCGGATTCCTCACCGTTCTCATGATCATTGCAACTCCACAAGGTGAGATCTTGCATGGAGCCCCAGACTGAGGGAGATTGACAGTTCTTTTGTGTTTCTTCCATTTGCAAATAATCCCTCCAACTATTGTCACCTTCAAACCAAGCTGCATGCCAATGGTCTTGTAGCCCATTCCAGGCTTGTGTAGGTCTACAATCTTGTCTCTGACATCCTTGGACAGCTTTTTGGTATTGGCCAAGGTGGAGAGTTTTGAATCTGATTGATTGATTGCTTCTGTGGACAGGTCTTTTATACAGGTAGCAAACTGAGGTTAGAAGCAATCTCTTTAAGAGTGTGCTCCTAATCTTAGCTTGTTACCTGTATAAAAGACAACTGGGAGCCAGAAATCTTTCTGATCGAGAGGGGATCAAATACTTATTTAACTCATTAAAATGCAAATCCATTTATAACATTTTAGACATGCGTTTTTCTGGATTTTTTGCTGTTATTCTGTCTCTCACTGTTCAAATAAACCTACCATTAAAATTATAGACTGAATTTCTTTGTCAGTGGGCAAACGTACAAAATCAGCAGGGTATCAAATAATTTTTCCCTCAATGTAATTTTTTTCATGTATGAGATTCATGGTATTACAGAGTTGATATATACTGTTGCGCAACAGCTGAACCATACAGAGTGGATACAAAAAATGGAACGTCTGAGTGGGGAATCGAATCGGGGTCAAAATACTAAAGGTCAGGGATGGTCCCACAAGACCACACAGCCTGAATATACTCCCTACAACTCTGTATCCTCTCCAAATGTAGCTTTTACCCTAGCCATACTTTTTTTTTAATAACTTGGGCAACAGATTGTTTGTTAACGGAACAAAATTATATTATTTAACAAAGATTACTGTTGATGGCTAGCAAATATTTATACAGGCTACCTATAAGGAAAACAATGACTCAAATCACTCCATGGCTGGTTTGTTTCTTTTAGAAAACAATAACAGTATAAAAGGGTAACGTAATACAATTATTCTTTTAAATATATTAGAATCATAGTATTACAGAGTGGATATAGTGGATATTGTTGTGTGATGGCTGAAAAGTACAGAGTGGATAAACATTTCTGAGAGATGAAATTTGAAACATCTGAGAGGGGAATCGAACCAGGGTAAAACTATATGGACAGGGATGTTCCCACTGCACTACAGGGCCTGCCGATAGACTGTGCTCCTCCATATATTCTTCAGGGGTTGTAATCTATAATACCCGAAAAGGCATACATAGATGCGTACTTTGAAAATCCACCAGAAATATTTGCAATATAAACATAACCAGTTTTAAGCTTACTATAACACAGCTACTGAAGGTCATAGCAAGTGAAGTTTTTGTCTGTTCTGAAAAAATCCTAATGCATAATTTGTTTTGTCTGCAGCGTGGCTTGAACACCGGTCGGCTGCATGACAGCCTGTGTATCTACCTACAACTCTCTTTAACCAGTCACTCAACCACTCAGTAAGAGACATTTGCTCTTTTTGGCCGGCTCCACTTAAACGGTACAGCAACAACAATGTGTGTATAGAGAGGAGAGTTTGTGTGTGTTATGTGTAGCGATACGAGAGAGAGTGTTTGTGGGGGAGGAGTGTGGTTTCTTGGATTTAAATAGGAATGTCTGTATGCTGAGTGACAGAAGAATGTGTGTGTGATTTTATGTGGAGATATGAGAAACGAGAGAAAGTGTATTCAGAAGGAGGGAGTAAAGGGTAAGAATACAATGGGGCAAAAGAGTATTTAGTCAGCCACCAATTGTGCAAGTTCTCCCACTTAAAAAGATGAGAGAGGCCTGTAATTTTCATCATAGGTACACTTCAACTATGAGAGACAAGCACCAGGCTGGAAAGACTGAATCTGCAATAGGTAAGCAGCTTGGTGTGAAGAAATCAACTGTGGGAGCAATTATAAGAAAATGGAAGACATACAAGACCACTGATAATCTCCCTCGATCCGGGGCTCCACGCCAGATCTCACCCAGTGGGGTCAAAATGATCGCAAGAACGGTGAGCAAAAATGCCAGAACCACACGGGGGGACCTAGTGAATAACCTGCAGAGAGCTGGGACCAAAGTAACAAAGGCTACCATCAGTAACACACTATGCCGCCAGGGACTCAAATCCTGCAGTGCCAAACGTGTCCCCCTGCTTAAGCCAGTACATGTCCAGGCCCGTCAGAGGTTTGCTAGAGAGCATTTGGATAGTCCAGAAGAGGATTGGAAGAATGTCATATGTTCAGATGAAACCAAAATAGAACTTTTTGGTAAAAACTCTACTCGTGTTTGGAGGAGAAAGAATGCTGAGTTGCATCCAAAGAACACCATACCTACTGTGAAGCATGGGGGTGTAAACATCATGCTTTGGGGCTGTTTTTCTGCAAAGGGACCAGGACGAATGATCCGTGTAAAGGAAAGAATGAATGGGGCCATGTATCGTGAGATTTTGAGTGAAAACCTCCTTCCATCAGCAAGGGCATTGAAGATGAAACGTGGCTGGGTCTTTCAGCATGACAATGATCCCAAACACACCGCCCGGGCAACGAAGGAGTGGCTTCGTAAGAAGCATTTCAAGGTCCTGGAGTAGCCTAGTCAGAAATCAAGTGTTTAAGACACACCATGTTGTGTTTTTGTGTGTTTAAATAGAAAATAATGTGTGTTGGGGTAGGGGGTCGAGAAATTGGAGATCGTTAACAGTAAGATACATAATGTAATGTTACTACAACAGCAAATGCTATGTCAAACTTGTATGGCAGATTTCAGTGAAAATCTTAACATCTGTGACATTTATAGCTGCTATAAAGCCATTACATTGTGTATACGTGCGAAGTGTCAAAGACTTTGCCACCTTGCGTTACCTACCTAGCATTAGCGATATTGCGTTAACCACCTTGCGTTAGCAACATTGCTTTAGCCACCAAGCGATAGCGACATAACGTAAGCCAACTTACGTTAGCCACCTAGTGTTAACCATTTAGCATTAGCCACATAGCATTAGCTGCCTACCATGTTGCATTAGCTGTGTTGCGTTCACAACCTCTAGCGTCACACACGCATGCAGTGGCCAAAATGATATGTCACCCAGTTTAAATTCCTAACACCTTTGAATGTGAAAGGATTTAGCTTGTTAAGCTGAATAATTTTTGCCTCCATCAATTAAAACAATTGCAAACAATGAATGTCTCAGTAACTCATTTAGTGATAAACATCTACAGAAAGTTTTTTTATAGAATGATTTTTGGTGAATTTCTTAAAATCAGTGAGGTTTATAGCGCCATGAGAGCTAGCTGTTCGTACCTTTTAGGGTTCGTTCCTGGCCTTGGAGTTTATCTGTAAAGCGAGTAGCATCTTTCTTGGATAATCTTTTTAGGATTTATAGCCATATAACATTTTTGCCAAACAATGTCAAATTAAATTGTGGACCTGTGCCAATCCATTCAAGGGTCTCGGAGATGTCACTTAAGATGTCAAAATAACGCAAAATATTGGTGAGGTTTGTAACGCCCCCATAAGGTCATTCTATACTTGACTTCTGCGGTCCAATCATGGCAGAGGTGTTAATGGGCATGATTTGTTTTGTAGCTGTTGGATTTTCCCATGGGGATTTATGGCCTTATACAGTCATAGACCTGCGCACCTCAATTTCAGTCGATGATTTCGTCCATATTGTTAGAGATATAAACTTTCCTTATATAACTTTGAAAGATAATGGTTCAAAGGTCCTTCACACCAAATGTCATCCTAATCTGTTCAGTGGTTTCGGAGGAGATGTAGTTAATGTAGTAGTTTGTTTTAATTAACGGCAAAATCATGAGAAACATCTGTGATGTTTATAGCGCCCCTAAGAGGTATTTCTGTATGGGACTTTTTGTATCTATTCCTGCCAGACACATTTACGGGTATGTTTTGTTTCGTAGCTGTTTGATATTCTATTTTATGGATTGATGGACTTGTAAAGTCATAGAACCGCCCTGCTCATTTTCATTTGCTGATTTCGGCCATATTGTTTGAGATATCAACTTTCCTTATATACACTGAACAAAATTATAAACGCAACACTTTTGTTTTTTGCCCTCATTTATCATGAGCTGAACTCAAAGATCTAAGACTTTCTCTATGTACACATAAAAGGCCTATTTCTCTCACATATTGTTCCCAAATTTGTCTAAATCTGTGATAGTGAGCACTTCACCTTTGCCGAGATTATCCATCTACCTCATAGTCCAGCTGCAACAATCGGTTTGCATAACCAAATAATTTCTGCAGAAACCGTCTCAGGGAAGCTCATCTGCATGCTCGTCGTCCTCATCAGGGTCTCGACCTGACTGCAGTTTGTCGTCGTAACCGACCTGAGTGGGCAAATGCTCCCATTCAATGGCATCTGGCACTTTGGAGAGGTGTTCTCTTTGTGTGGGTGAGTGGTTTGCTGAGGTCAAGGTTGTGGATCGAGTGGCCCATGGTGGCGGTGGGGTTATGAAATGGGCAGGCGTGTGTTATGGACAACGAACACAGGGGCATTTTATTCATGGTATTTTGAATGCACAGAGATAATGTGACGAGATCGTGAGGCCCATTGTTGTACCCTTCATCCACGACCATCACCTCATGTTGCAGCATGATAATGCACGGCCCCATGTTGCAAGGATCTGTACAAAATTCCTGGAAGCTGAAAACATCCCAGTTCTTGCATGGCCAGCATACTCACCAGACATGTCACCCATTGAGCATGTTTGGGATGCTCTGTATCGGCGTATACAACAGCGTGTTCCAGTTCCTGCCAATATCCAGCAACTTCGCACAGCCATTGAAGAGGAGTGGACCAACTTTCCACAGGCCACAATCAACAACCTGATCAACTCTATGCAAAGGAGATGTGTTGCATTGCGTGAGGCAAATGGTGGTCACACCAGATACTGACTGGTTTTCGGACCCCCTCGGACACCCCCAATACAGTGAAACTGCACATTTTAGAGTGGCCTTTTATTGTGGCCAGCCTAAGGCACACCTGTGCAATAATCATGCTGTCTAATCAGCATCTTGATATGCTACACCTGTGAGGTGGATGGATTATCTCAGCAAAGCAGAAGTGCTCACTAACACAGATTTAGACAGATTTGTGTACATCTTTGAGTTCAGCTCATGATAAATGGGGGCAAAAACAAAAGTATTGCGTTTATAATTTAGTTCAGTGTAACTCTGAAAGACAATGATTCAAAAATTCTTCAAACCAAACGGCATGCAAATCCGTTCAGCGGTCTCAGTTCACTGGTGAAACACTATTGTGTTTGTTCCAGTTCATTACTAGGGTTTTAGCAGTTCACTGGTGAAACCCTATTGTGTTTGTTCCAGTTAATTATTATTATTATTAGGGTTTCAGCAGTTCAATGGTAAAACCCTATTGAGTTTGTTCCGGTTCATTATTATTATTATTATTATTCCAGCAAAATTTTTTTTTTTTTTGCAAATTCCCATGAGATAAAATGGCTTAAAGGTGCCCAAATTTTTATGGCAGTTAAGGGCCAAGGGCTGCAACTTCTGGTTGAGTGGCATGCATGTCAGCCTTATGGTGACGCTGTCACAAGCCTCCAAAGTTGCACTTTTTGCAAGCTCACCACACCCACCCCTTGTGACCTAGAGTCTTGAAAATTGGTACATAGGTGTAGTTCCTCATGATTAACATTTTTGCCAATGGGACCCATAAAGACTGCGATGATGTCATTTTGGATTTTTTGAAAAACACTAAAGAATTTACTCCTCTGGCACCAAATGTGCGATCTTCATGTACTTTGATATTTGGCATCTAGGGACCAATGTTCTTCAAAAGTTATTTCAGCCAGACCATTATGTCAAAAAACATGGATGCTATATACCAGTGAACATGTTAGGGGGTGTGGTTTTGCACATGTATAGACACATCTATAAGGATAATGGGATAATAATTCTACTTCATGCATATGTTAACAAAGATGATACAACAATAATGACTGCAGAGATCTTTTTTATCAACCACATGATGGCGCTATTGTGGTTTGTCACATTAGCAAGGTCACCATCCTCACCCCGTTTGAGATACAGCCTTGAAAAGAATTGTATAAGTCTATCTCTTCCCAAAGAACATATTTGCAGTTGGGGCCCATTAAGTCGGGCGTAATTCTATAGCATCAAATGACAGATTAAAATTTTTTCATGTACATTTTAAAATATCACTGAAGGCCCCTCAGCGTGATATCTAATGCATATTATTTCAGTACGCAATGACAATTCCAGAATTGTATATTATGATGACAAAAATTGCCACCACGGCAGCCCATAAACACCATGTTGCTTATTAGATATGGAGCAGAATTCTGGTTTCAACTAGTTAAAATATTTTGAAACCCATTTAGGGCAGTAGTACTGTTAAAGTGTATACTGAATATTTATTGAGCAACCCTCTAAGATGTGTTTTTTTCCTGAGGATCACTCCTCGTCTTATCAATAAAACATATGCAAACAGCAGACAATGTTTTGTGTGTTGATAATGCCTTTATTTACGTGATTATCCACTATTGCACTAAAGATGGTGAAAATTATGAATTCTGAATCTTGCATATTTAGTAATGGACAAACACGATCAGTGAAAAACATCTTTATGAAGGTTATGTTGAGCTTGTTTAGCTAATTACTGTTTACTTGCGCAGCCACTTTTGTTTTCATTCCACTGAATTCTGGGACCAAATGTCTCTGCAATCAAAGATGGTTGAAAAATATGATTCACCAATCTGACCTGAAGTTCAAATCTTGATTACCTTCCTGTCTCTCATTTTGTCACCTCTATTTAACTTTTTTGATTAACAATCTTTAGCAGACAAGTTGCAAATCGTGAAATACCACGTGCAACAGACCAGACATCATGTAATGTTAAGTTGGTCAGTCTTTTTTCTTTACCTGAAGGCAATTAAAACTCTCCAGTCTGTCAATATAATGCAATTGAACAAAATAGTAAGGTAGACCATAATTGGGAATGGGGTTGTATTTTTTAGCTATTTCAGAAATTTCTGAAATGGTTATTAATGACATGCTAGGTAACATTTTATAATTACAAAACATTGATGACTTGATGAAGTTATTTTTTGTTATACAAGAAGATATTTTTCGAAACTGCTGCTGACCAGAGGACTGTCTCCGGATGAAAATCTATCTTGAGACCTATAGAATTTCGAGGTTGCTTCTAGGTTGTCCAGTTGCCTACGTGCAAATTTTTCAGGTGGTGTGATCGGAGAGGCAGCTACCTAACTGAGGTAAAACTTGTTTTATTTAAAATTTCTTTCATGAGGTTGACATTTTCTGGATGTAGTGCTTTCCGTTAGATTTCTTGTTGATTTGTACTG
This sequence comes from Esox lucius, assembly GCF_011004845.1. Classification (NCBI taxonomy): domain Eukaryota; kingdom Metazoa; phylum Chordata; class Actinopteri; order Esociformes; family Esocidae; genus Esox; species Esox lucius. The sequence continues at coordinate 29,303,684 of NC_047592.1, read as the reverse complement.
AGCCCTGTTGTCTTTTTAACGCACAATGGAAGAGAATAAATGCATTTGGTGGTGGATTTAGTGGCAAAGCCTTTTGCGAGAAAACATGGAAATTGTCAGCAACCGTTCAGGGTAAGGATGTATTAGATTCAGTGCTTTCTGTTAGATTTTTTGTTTAGATTTGTATTGAGCTCTGTTGTTTCTTATGCACAATGGAGGAGAATAAATTGATTTGGTGGCAGATTTACAGGCTGTCCCAGTCAGGGACAGGATTTGTGTGGCACTTTCAATGGATCAACTATGAAAAGTACTCCTGGCAAACAGCTTCAAAAGAACATTGTTGTTGTATGTTCTTATTTCTTTGGTAGCTGTAATGTCATTGATTTGGGCTTTGCAATGTCTATTTGTGTTGCTACATCCTGTCATGTTGCATAATGTTACTTTACATCCTTGATGGTTTCATTCGCCATATATTCATTTTTCTTTAATTTCTAGTGTTGTAAGCCTCTTGTTAAATCACTTTATTCCACTGTCATTGTGAATATGAGATGGTACTGTCAAATGACAATAGCCTAATAGCCCATAGGATTAGGCAGCCATACATGCTAGAATGATCAGCTTTGCTTCCATTGTGCTGATGTTACTAATCGTTATTGGTAAGTAGTATAAAGTACCCCACTTGGGAAATGCCCGTCCAACATGTTTGTTTTGGTTACTGGCCTGTAACTACTCGACAGGTAAGCAGGTTAGGACTGTAACCAACTAATAGTTTGTTTTAACCAGCAAGGTAGTAGATAAATGTAGCTGCCATGTACAAAAGTTGTCCAGGGGCTAATGACTTTCAAGAGGGGAGGATTTATTTGTCATTTAAATTACGCTATATGGGCTTAGAAAATACACAGCCATGCGGATATAGTTAGAAAATGTTTGATTTCAAACTACAAAATTGAAGAGGAGTTTGCGAATTTTGTGATTAAGTAACCGCATGTCATTGAATGTGGCCATATCAGAATCAGCTTTATTCACCAGGTATGTGTACACATATGAGGAATTTGACTCTGGATTATACAGGCTCATGATGTGCTTACTCATTAAAAAAACTTAAACGAAGGAACCTCAACAAGAGTCACAGACTGCAATATACAGTACACATAAATACACATAATAAACCAAAACAATAACATATTAAGTCTGATGAGACAATAGTGAAATGAGCAGGGTATAAAGGGTGCTGGAAATAAATATTTTTGGGATTATTATTTACATAATGACGGTGGATGTAATCTATATATACACTCACCTAAAGGATTATTAGGAACACCATACTGATACTGTTTGACCCCCTTTCGCCTTCAGAACTGCCTTAATTCTACGTGTCATTGATTCAACAAGGTACTGAAAGCATTCTTTAGAAATGTTGGCCCATATTGATAGGATAGCATCTTGCAGTTGATGGAGATTTGTGGGATGCACATCCAGGGCACGAAGCTCCCATTCCACCACACCCCAAAGATGTTCTATTGGGTTGAGATCTGGTGACTGTGGGGGCCATTTCAGTACAGTGAACTCATTGTCATGTTCAAGAAACCAATTTGAAATGATTCGAGCTTTGTGACATGGTGCATTATTCTGCTGGAAGTAGCCGTCAAAGGATGGGTACATGGTGGTCATAAAGGGATGGACATGGTCAGAAACAATGCTCAGGTAGGCCGTGGCATTTAAACGATGCCCAATTGGCACTAAGGGGCCTAAAGTGTGCCAAGAAAACATCCCCCACACCATTACACCACCAGCCTGCACAGTGGTAACAAGGCATGATGGATCCATGTTCTCATTCTGTTTACGCCAAATTCTGACTCTACCATCTGAATGTCTCAACAGAAATCAAGACTCATCAGACCAGACAACATTCTTCCAGTCTTCAACTGTCCAATTTTGGTGAGCTCGTGCAAATTGTAGCCTCTTTTTCCTATTTGTAGTGGAGATGAGTGGTTCCCGGTTGGGTCTTCTGCTGTTGTAGCCCATCCGCCTCAAGGTTGTGCGTGTTGTGGCTTCACAAATGCTTTGCTGCATACCTCAGATGTAACGAGTGGTTATTTCAGTCAAAGTTGCTCTTCTATCAGCTTGAATCAGTCGGCCCATTCTCCTCTGACCTCTAGCATCAACAAGGCATTTTCGCCCACAGGACTGCCGCATACTGGATGTTTTTCCCTTTTCACACCATTCTTTGTAAACCCTAGACATGGTTGTGCATGAAAATCCCAGTAACTGAGCAGATTGTGAAATACTCAGACCGGCCCGTCTGGCACCAACATCCATGCCACGCTCAAAATTGCTTAAATCACCGTTCTTTCCCATTCTGACATTCAGTTTGGAGTTGAGGAGATTGTCTTGACCAGGACCACACCCCTAAATGCATTGAAGCAACTGCCACATGATTGGTCGATTAGATAATTGCATTAATGAGAAATTGAACAGGTGTTCCTAATAATCCTTTAGGTGAGTGTATACTTAGTTTAATGGAGCAGAGTGCAAACAATGCTGGAATGAATTAATAAAAAAAATGTTTGCATGTGTAATATACATGAGGTAGGTGGATATGATAAATACAGTATATATGCAGTATGAAGAGCACTGAATTACAAGATGACAAAAAAATTAGTAGACAGGTGGATGTTAGGGTCAGAGTTATTGGGTTGTTATGCAGGGATTGTGCCTGGCACTAAGTGTCTGAAGTTGACTGTTCATCACAGTGTAACCTGTACCTGTCTGTACGTTTTGGCGTACAGTGCTCTGTAGCGCCTACCAGAGGGGAGGGGCTGGAACAGGATGTATCCAGTGTGTGATGGATCTGCAGTGATGTTTTCTGCCCTGTTACTGACTCTGGTTTTGTATAAGTCGTGGATAGAGGGCAGAATGGCAACGATGATATTTTCTGCAGTTCTGACTGTCCGTTGTGGTGGCAGATCCAAACATTGATGGATGTGCAGAGAACAGACTGGATGATGGCTGTGTAAAAGTGGATCAATAGCTTCATGGACAGGTTAAGCTTCTTAAGCTGGCGCAGGAAGTACATCCTCGGCTGGGCCTTTTTAATGATGGCGTCTGTGTTGGGCTTCCACTTTAGATCCTGGGAGATAGTGGATCCCAGAAACCTGAAGGATTCCACTACAGCCACAGGGCTGTTGAGAATGGTGATGGGGGCAGAGTCGGAGGGCTCCTCCTAAAATCCAAAGTCATCTCCACAGTTTTGAGCAGGTTAAGCTACAGGTTGTTCTGACCACACCAGAGGACTAGCTGTTCAACCTCCTGTCTGTAGGCAGATTCTGCACTGTCCCGGATGAGGCCGATAACCGTAGTGTCATCTGCGAACTTCCATCTGTCAAACTACTGGTCTCTTGTGGTGCAGTTGTTGGTGTAGAGGGAGAAGAGCAGTGGGGAGAGCACACATCCCTGGGGGGGCCGGTACTGATTGTTCGGGTGCTGGATGTGGTGTTCCCCAGCCTCACCTGCTGACTCCTGTTGGTCAGGAAGTTTGTGATCCACTGACAGGTGGAGGATGGCACACTGAGCTGGATGAGTTTGGTATGGAGGATGTCTGGGATGATGGTGTTGAACGCTGAGCTGAAGTCCACAAACAGGATCCTTGCATATGTCCCTGGAGAGTCAAGGTGATGCAGGATGTAGTGCAGTCTCATGTTGACAGCATCATCCACAGACCTGTTAGCCCGGTAGGCAAATTGCAGGGTTCTAGCAATTGGCCTGTGAGGTCCTTCAGTTGGGCCAACACTAATCTTTCAAAGCATTTCATGACCACAGATGTGAGGGCGACAGGTCTGTAGTCATTCAATCCAGTGATGGAGGGTTTTTTGGGGACTGGGATAATTGTGGAGCGTTTGAAGCAGGAGGGAACTTCACACAGCTTCAGAGATCGGTTGAAGATCTGTGTAAAGATGGGGGACAGTTGTTCATCACAAACTTTCAGGCAGGATTTTGACACACCGTCTGGGCCACCATCTTCTGCCTCTGAAAGACCCTCTACACCCTCTTCACAGATTGTTAGTGCAGGTGGGGGGTCAGTGAGTGAAGGTGACAGGGTAGCAGTGAGGGAAAGGTGACTGTTTGAAGATGGTGCTGGAGTGGGGGAGAGGTGTGAATGGGGGACGCTCAAACCTACAATAAAAAGATTTCAGCTCGTCAATTGTCGAGATCCAGCAGTGTGGGGGGATGGTGTCCTGTAATTGGTGAGTACCTGCAGGCCTTTCCACACTGACGAGGGGTCATTGGCTGTGAAGTTGTTTTTCCAGTTTTTCAGCATAGCTCTTCTTTGCTGCTTTGACTTCCCTGGTCAGTGTGTTTCTGGCCAGATTGTACAGGGTTCTGTCTCCACTTCTGTAGGCCTCCTCTTTCTACTGACGAAGCTGCCTGAGTTTTGCTGTAAACCAGTTTTTTTTTGTTGCAGTGTGTGCTGAAGGTTTTTGTCGGCACACACATATCTTCAGTGAACCAGAATGACCAGAATGAATGAGGAAAACCCCCGCAGTGAATAAAACGGTTTACAGTTAATGAATAAAGTCTCTAAGTGAGGACTGCATGATTTTACCAACACTGTGAGAATCTGTGCACCAACCTTCGTTTATGTAGAGACAGAGTCCACCTCCACTCTTTTTTCCCGTTACCTCCTTTACTCGATCCGCGCGGGTGAGATTAAATCAAGGGAGATGAATTGCGCTGTTCGGGATATGCTCTGAGAGCCAGGATTCGGTGAAACAGAGGGCGGCAGATTTGCAGAAGTTCGCGTTAGTCTTGATGAGGAGCCGCTGTTCATCCACTTTGTTGGCCAGAGAGCGAACATTCGCCAGGTGGATTGACGGGAGCGCTGTGCGAAAGCCCCATTGTCTCAGCTTAACAAGCGCACCTGCTCTTTTTCTCCGTCTACGTCCGCATCTACGACCATAGAGCACAGCTGCATCTCCAACTAGCAACTCCAGGAAAGTCACAGGATCAATCAAAAGCGGTGGAATAGTATGCATAGGTGAAAGACAATATTTAAGAGCTCATCTCTGGTAAATGTGACCCGAGATGGACGGCAGAAAACAGGACAAATAGACAAAAACATGAAAAGCACAAGGTAGCAAAATTCAGAGGCAGCGATCGCCGGCGCCTTCTTCCATGCAACTGATTGTGAACGGTTCATGTAAAGGAGTTGGCATTAAATGAATTGCACTCATTAAAGCATTAAAAACAAATTTCCTGCTCTATACTTTCAGGGATATTATTTATTCAACTTTGGTAGCAAAAGTAAGACTCTACATTTGAGATTAGTCAGCAACAATAAAACTTCAGATTTTCATGTGTTGCTTTCAAAATGTAGGTCTGTGGTGTCTATAATTTGTGTTGTGTAGTCTATATTTTCAAAGGAAAAACTATGTTGGGGAATTTATAAATGAAACAAAATTAAAATGTCAATAATACTTTACATGAGTTAAAGAATATTATGAGGTGGAGCATACAGAAATGGTTAGAATGTATGTAAGCTAATGTAGAGAACATGATCTAAAATAAAAAAATCCTATTTGGATGTTATTGTTTTTTATTTGCTTGTGCTCATTTACTTTGGAGATTGTGTAATACATCCAACCACACTAGTTGTGTTCACACTGCCCCTTAGCTTAGGGCTAACAGAATCCTAAGCCCAGGACTAAGCAAGGGTTCACACATATTTTGAAGTGGGAAAGCACCACCCTTAGCCTAGGGCTAGCTGGCCATATTCTGGAGCAGGGTTAGCATTGATTTTTCAGGGCTAGCCCCAGAGAAATTGTGACAAAATAACCAGTGTTATTTTGTAACCAGTATTAACAGTGACAAAAAAAAACGTTTATTGTCCAATCACAAAACGTGAATTAACATATGCTGGTGAATCGGACCGTTGCCAATATCTCCATCTATTTTGGTCTTTTCACCCTGCAAAGTTTTGGTGTTTCATTATACCTGCTAAATCTTAGCGAAATCGTTATTCCAACTTGCTTTGGGTTTAAATCCAGCAAATATGTAGAAAGAATGAAGGTTGACCAACGTTTTTCCATTTCTTTGCGTAGTTTAAACAAAGTTGTACAATGCAGATGGGGTGGGCATCTTGATCAGTCGATGTCATGAATTCGTTATTGAAACATGTTAGCATAACACTGATCATATGTCAGTGATGTAGGCTACTGTAACATTATTCGCATGCCAGTGAGAACGTAACATTTGCAGCTTATCATAGAATGTAAAATGGTATTATGTCATATTTGTCTGTTAGCCCAGGGCTTAGGAACAAAAGTGTGAATGCTTAGCCTAGGGTTAAGCCTCTGCCCAAGTTTAACAAACTCTTGTGTGTACACAGGCTAAGCTAACCCGGGCCCAGTCTTAGCCTGGGACAATGCAATGTATTTTCCATCCCCCCCACTGTAATGTATAAGGGATACTTTTTGCGTAAAACTCTTCAGTACCGCAGTCACCCCCAATGCAACACACTATATTGTACATGGAATTCATATTGCCTCATTCGTTAGCAGCTACTGGCTTTTATTACGAGTCTGGCTAGTTACTCCATCTAAAATTATTCTGATGACATGAACATTATAACAGACAGTTTAACTATTAATAATTTGCCTTTACATATGGTGTTATGTTTTCCAGCCTCATATTAGCTATCTATGCTCAGTAGCTAAATAATCCACTGTTTTCATTTGTACAGTGACTTGTTACTATAGGCAAATATTTAGTGGAATGCAATGTTGCCATCATTATTTCCACAAAAAAAAATACCTTGCAGAGTCAACGTTTGCAATAAATGCTATCGATGTTAGCTAGCTAGTAACATTAGCTAACAGAATTATATTTAACCTTGGTTTAAGCTAAAGTTAGTCCATCTAAAATCATTTTGGTGACATGAACCTGATAACATACGGTTTAGCTAATAATAATTTGACCATTTAGAGATGGTCTCATGCTTTCAAGCCTCGGTAGCTAATCTATGCTCATGTAGCTAAGTTAATTCCCTGTTTTCAGGTTTAACATTATAACCAATGCTTTAGGTATTAAAAATGTGCTTTTGGTAGAGAGGATGTTATGTGTTCAAGCCTCAGTAGATAATCCATTCTCAGTAGTTAAGTAATTCCTATTTTCATTTGTTTGTACAATTCCACTTCTGAGGGCTGAACCTTTTTAATTGTAGACATAGCAGTTAAATTAAAATGAAATCTGAGCTGTAATTTAGCAACACATAGGCTTCATGCCCGTGCCCTACCAAATATGAATATAACAAATACATGAGGGGTGTGGATCTATGAGACCAGCTGATCAAATACTGCACTGTGCACCACAAGACCAGGAAATGTACACAGGACCCTGTTCTTTTACTTTAGAGACATTGCAATGAAAAATGTGTTTTCAACAATTTAAGAAGCTGAGGGTCTGCAGAATCCCAGAATATAAAGCACTTCCTTACCATCCTACTTTAAAGGATGACCATTTGAGAAGCCAAAATGTCAAGGTAGTGACAGGCAGATTTGAAAACCCTTGTGCTTTGAACTAAATATACCTTTGAAAATGATAATGATTATCTGTTCTGACCCCATCATTATCTTACAACAAGCTAAAGTTGAAACCATCAATATACTCTGCACTGGGGAAGACTGACAAACTTCCCTTCAGTTATATTTATCATCTAATTAGGCTACATGTATTACATTCTGAACATTTCAAAACTTCCTAGTTACATTGTTTGGTGCTTAAGGTGTTGTACTGCTTTGATAGTGTCAGATTTTCTATATCTGATGCACAAAATTGTATTCTAATTGCAATTGAGTTAAATGTCCTGAAAAACGATTACAATGTAACATGCAAGTAAATTCAGTTTGGCCAAACAGTGGCGGCATTAATAGCCATAACACAATATTTGTTGTTCTTTGTCACTCAGTGAGATTACATTTGGTACACATGATCAGGGTTGTAATTTTACCTTGTGTGAATTATGTTTCAAGTTGGCCACATACAGTATAGCAAGTTTTTCCACTATAGGAAAGGAAAAACCATAGATGTCACTATCAGAATGCGTCTTTGGGGGGTGACTATGCACGACAGTAAGCATGATCGGTTTCTCATACAGTAAAGGCAATGAGTTAACTCATGACAGAAATGTATGCATTTTCTTGTTATTTCTGACCATTTGATAAACACATGTCAATCATGCTTGAATAAATGAAACCCCATTAACAAAACTGGTTAAAAATACAACATTGGAAGAGGGGAGGGTAGTGAGTTTGAGGGACAGGGGTGTGGGGTTGGGAGAGGCATTTTACCCTCTTTTTATTAACTAAAGGCCATGGTAGTCTATAGTACTGGACGATATGACCTAAAATCTAAATCACGATTCATGTAACATTTTACCTCGATTACGATTTTTGTTTCGTTTTTTGCTTTGTTTTATAATGCAATATAATATAATATATGTTTACATTGTAACATTGTAATATCAAGCACATTGTAAAATTAAGATACGGTGCTATATGAACAGTTTTTTTATTGTTGTCACAATATTTATTTAATGTGCTGAAGTAAATTATTATTTATATAGCACATTTTTAAACACATGTAACAAAGTGCATAACAAGAACATCAGCACAGAAAAGAAAAGGAGAATAAAAAAGTAATATAAAAACATACGTAGTCATTTATGACACATGCAAACAAACAAAATATGCTAGACACCACCCAGATATCCCCCAATTAGATTATTGAATATTACAGCAGTCCGTTAAGCTATCTTCTGTCGAGAGTCTTAAAGAGGTGTTTAAACCCACTGCGCTCCACTGTAGCTGTGGGAGCCATGCCCTTTGGGATGTAGTAACAAATGGTGTCAGTTATTTATTTCCATCTTCTTGAATCCTTTTCATAATGTGTAGCATTTGGAAATGCTTCTATTATCGACACCTGCTTTGTGGAGGCACTTGTTGCTGGGTGCTTGTCAGTCTCATTTATTTTAGCCATGCACTGTTCAAAATCGGTAACGTGATTGTGCTTTGGTCGCGATTGTGCTTTGGTTTGCATTTGACTTCATTTTATTAGGTGTTGTCTTTCCTGAAGCCAAAATGTGTCCAAACGACGGACACTGCGTTTTTCCTTTGTACAAGTTGCTCAGCTGACTCAACGTTTGAGTTCTCCTCCATGTTGCTTCCATGCCGCTGACTGGACGGGGCGGAGTCGCGTGACTACAGATGCGGTAGTATGTTTTTAAGGGGAAAGTATTAACAGGAAAAACCGAAATAACTGACATGGGAAAATTACGTCGGTTATAGGATCTCATTAGCTTTCGGTTGATGTTCTGCTTGTTCACCAGTTGTTTGATAAATTGCTATTAAACACATTCAGAGAGGATTTTCCTTTGGCGCTTGCTGAAACCTCTTTGGGGATGCCAAAAATGCCTCTGTGCTGGAAAAACCCTGACTATATTGTAAATGGAATTCATGTTGCCTCATGAGTTAGTAGCTAGTGACTTTAATTAGGAATCTGTTAGGTGATTCATGAACAGTTTTAGATAATGGTTAATTGAGAGTGAGCATCACAAAGATATTGATATAAGTGCAAAGAAAACACACACTCAACCTACTATCCCAGATACATTTAGAGCCAAACCTCCAATAAACTCTACTCATGCCAAAGAAAAAAAAAATGCAAAAGCAAAGTTTATGACAATGGATCTGCAGCCTTGCCAAATAAATGCCATGGTGTAAATAGTTATATTAACATAGACAGGTGCTGCACATAGTTGCCACCAATTTAAAAAAAAATGTAATTGTTATTTTTGTAAGGGTTCTATTTTTGCGAGTTGATAATTTATTTGTTCAAGTTAATTTACAAGTTTTATAATTTTGTAATTTTTACATGGTATTTAAATAAGTTGTTTTAATGAAAATCTATTGTTTTTATTTACAAAACAGAGTGAGTGGTCTTAAGAGCAGTGTAGTCAACACTGAAAAAGTTGATAATCGAAAATCGAGTCAAATCGCGACCTAGAAATCGAAAGTCAAATCGAACAGTCAGTTATTTAGTGGAATTCTATGTTGCCATGATTATTTAATCAAAAGAACAGATAGCAGGAGCACTAAAAATAGCTAACAGTGCTACTGTTAGAAATAATACTAACGATGTTAGCTAGATAGTTAGTCCATCTAAAATTATTCTGATGACAAACTTCACAACCAACAGTTTAGCTATTAATAATTTGCCTTTTTGATATGGTGTCATGTTTTCCAGCCTCAGTAGCTAATCTATGCTCAGTAGATAAGTTCATCCACTGTTTTCATTTGTAAGCACATCAGAGGGTGATTTAAAACAGCAGAGAGCATCACAAGGTCTGCCCTGCCATCCCTGTAAGATCTCTACACAGAGAGGTGTAGAAGGAGGAGTAAACGGATCATTACAGATCCCAGCCACCCATGCCACGGACTGTTTACCAAGCTGCCGCGAGGGAGAAGGTACAGGAGTATTCAGTCCAAAACAAACAGGCTACAGCTTCTTTCCACAGGCTGTAAGGCTGCTCAACTTGAGATCCCCTCTTCCCTTCCATCCGTAGTCCATGCACATCTGCCACTTATATCATGCACACCTATCACTTTTAAATTGCACTACGGTTGTATAGTTATTATTATTGATGTGTGTTTTTGTTGAGTGTTGTTACTGATTGATTGTGTTAGTTTATTTTTTTTAATTATAATTACTGTTACTTTTTTACTTTTAACTGCACTGTCGGGAGTAGGAAAACCAAGCATTGCCTTAACTTGTTATTGCAGATGACAAATAAACCTTTTGAACCTAGACTATTTTTGAATTTTCTCTGCTTATTTTACTAAAGATTAAGATCATACAAATCTGTATGATCTTAATAATTACTCACTAAAAGAAAAAACAAAACTAATCGCGCACACACATCATATCATCTCTCTTAGATTTTTCTCTGCTTATTTTACTGAAGATTAAGAAATTGCATACATGTTGTTTACATTCTTTTTCAGTTGTTACACATACACGTCTACCTCGGGGAACCCAGTCTAATCTAATGAATAGCAAGGGAATAGCAATGATGTCAATGGATGAAGGGGCGATAAACTCCTCATCAACCCAGACACACCTATACATGTGACTGTGACCCATGATGAGGGTAGAAAGTGTATATAATCTGAACTCGGTGAGCAAGTCAGACACAACTCAGACACATTTTACAGAGTTTAGTTCACAATGGCAAACCAAACCTGATTTGACGCCCTGACAGCATTGCAGATGCTGCAAGATTTAGATGAGATGGAGTCAGATTGAGGATCAGAAATAGATCCCGAAATCAACGAGTCGGATGCCAGGGATCCATCTGATTTAGATATTGAACTGCCACCGCCAATGCCTGAGTCTCCTTGCAAAAAAAAAATAAACAAACCAACGGCAAGCCCAAATGCCACTGCGAGATAGAAGTCTGGAAGATACGGCACGATTTAGGTAAATTACATTTTATCAACTTTATCAAATTTATTTGTACGAATAGGCTGTAGCCTGTGTTATTCATTCTTTGAAATGTATCTTGTTTATCAAGCAACCGTGCTTTAGGCCTATGTAGACTATTCATGCGCATATCCTTTGATTGTTGCAAACTAGTCGATAATGTCACTCATTTTACCTTGTACATCATCAGAATGAAAACTAAATACTAAAGGATTGACCTTTGAATAATAAAAAAAAAAACATTTGTAGCACTTAATAAACTAATTAAAATACTATAGCTTGTGTTCTTAAAAATAATTGTTTTGTGTATTCATTTTTATGTATTTCTTTGTATCATAAAACCTTAAATACAAACACATTCTTGTATTTTTCAAATTCATTTACAATTTAAAACAAATTCTGTAATTCATTATTTTTCATACTTCTGTATAGTTTGATGACGACTCAGTAGATGAACTGATGCTCTGGCTAGATGGTGATGCTGCGGAGGAGCATGTCCATGCTAATAGGGACGATTCATATGCAAACGACGCCAAACAGCGTTCGGCTCTGCCGGTTATTGGGGGTAAAAAAGGCCTGGCGGTTCTAGTGTTAAGGCCTCAGAATCTGCTGTATAGGCCTTTTAAATCATATAGAGCTTTTAATCCTTTTAAATTGAATAGGTCTTAAATGGCCTTAAAGACCAATAAGATCCATAAAGCATATAGGACTTTATAGGTATTGCAAGTCCTATATGCCTTAGGGGTCTTATAGGTCTTTAACGCCCTTTAAACCTTTATGCCATTTAAGTTGTATAGGCCATATATGCCTTATAGGCCTGATAGGTCTTTTGGTCTGTGAAAGCATTTACTCTGCTATGCATAGTAAAAACTCTGCTTCCTCCTCTGCTCCTTATTCCACCAATGGATGCCAAGTTTGGTGACAATCAGACAAATGGATGCTGACATACACCCTCATATTCTGTTTGGCGGCTTGGCCACCATTGTTGATTGGCTGTAATGGATTAACAGTTTTCGGGAATATCGGATAAATATGTGGCCTGTGAAAATTCTTAATTATAAATTACGTATTCAACAAACTAAAATGTGGAAAAAAGAAAGCCATCTGAAAACTTTCTGAAGGCACTTTAAATGTAACCCAATTGTTGAATTGAAGTGTAGCCATCGTGTTTGTATACCAGTCCAAGTTTTTTCTCGTCTAAACACCTCTGTCAGTTTTCTTTTGTGACAGGGCTTTTTATTGCTGAATCTAAAACTCTCTAAGTAAAATGCAATATTCACCTATTTACTATCTAACATCTTTGAATGTACAATTGATTTCCTTACTGGTAATATACATATGTGATTTTGCATAGATTTTTGTTGATTATTTCTGTTAATAAACTAGTTATTCACACCTATAAATAAAAAATAAAATCATATAATGTTTACTATAGGATCATATAAACAAGTGTTTCCCTAACTGTGGTATGCATACTTTCAGTTTAGGAAATATGAAAAGTAAACACAGGATGGTGAAGGTCGAACTACATACCTTTTCCCCAACTTCACCTTTTTGCCCATCTTCACCCATGTCACCCTGTTTGAAAAACATATGACTTTTTTTTAACTGCTTGTGCATAATAAATAAACAGATAAGTACTTTGGAAATTATATTGGAAAACAGTCACCATTTAGCCTTGTTAACATGGTCTTGTAAATAATAGATTCACAGGAGTAGTAAACCAATGGTATCTGACAGTTGGCACAGCTCAGTAGCATACTATTGGGACTAATCTTGGCTTCATTGTCACAAGTAGTATGATATAAACCAGACTGTGCAACGCATGAGTGTTGAACAGATTGCCCCTGGCCTATGGGCATTACTTCTCTGAGAGATTGGGAGAAAGGGCCACGTCCCCTTGGGCATGTTGAACAGTGCTGAACTCCTCCAACCTCCCTGACCCAGGGGTCAAGATGGAGGTTTTCAACTCCCTCTCCCACCCAGAAATAATTGAAAATACTTTTATTGACTGGAAAGGCCTGAAGCCCTGTTCACACATACAGCGTCAATGCGTTGTGATACACCGGATGTTAATTCACATCTAATGGAATGCTGCGATTGGCTTGCAGCATTGCAGTGCAGAAGTAATTGCAGAACGTTTGGGGCTCATGTAGACCTTTTCTATAAAAAAAATTGTATATCATGCTTGACAGCCTATAATATAATCGTAATTGGGCAGTCTATTACATAATCTCCTTCTAAAATGCATAGTTTGACAACCTATTATATTGTGTCCCTCTAAAATTCATGGCTTAGAGGTAATTACAATTCTACATAGTCAATATAGTATTGATATGCTCAATCAACAATAAAACCGAAGTTGAGGGAGATCATTTTTATTGCATTGTCTGTCCGTGTGCAGGTCTGTCCGTGTCCACAGTTGAGATTGCAAAATAAGGCTGGGGAGTTCCACCGACTGATTCAAGAGCTTCGGCTTTTAGGAGAGGAATTTCGTATCTGCTTTCATCTGGACCAAGGCCAATTCAATCAACTGTTCCAAGATGGTAGGACTGCGGACCAAGATGGACACCAAGTATCACAAAATCCATTTGTCAAGTTGAACACCTGGCCATTTGTCTCTGGTAAGAAATTTTTTATTGATTTGTAAAGTTTAACAGGCTACCGTAACGGATTGAAATTAGGAACTAAACAATCTTAAGCTAAATGCATGTAATAAAGCTCAATTTCTGTGACCCGCTTTCACAATCTTCATTGTGTTGGGTTTTCATGGAAAATGGGACTGAGAGAGAGATGAAAAGTCTATAAAGTCTAAAAAACATACAGCATAGTTAGGTTAGCTAATACTTGGTAGCCTATACAGGGTAGCTACTTGACCCATAATAAGCTCAGCGGAAATTATTCTCTCCATTTTGAAAAAAGCTACATGCAACATTTGTGGAAAGTAATTGTGTTGCTGCACAAAATGTTCCGCAAACTTTCTTCTTTGACGCTGTAGGTGTAAACGAGGTGTGAGACTTTTGTTTTCTTAGCTTTACCACAGCATAGCCTCATCATTTTGGCTGTTTAGATTCCACCATGGCCTGGCAACGGACTTGGTCCTCAGTGATTCAACACCATTGACATTGGTTTCCAGGTATAATTTGTGAGAAATAAAATTGGTTCTAAACATCACACATTTCTCTTGGGGTTAAGGATTAGGGGATTCCACAGAACTTTCCTTGAAATGAAAAAAAATCTATATTTTAATATCAGAATGGCTAGTCATCTGCTAGGTAATCTTAATTGCAGTTATTAGAATTTCAAGTTAGTTGATAAAGCTTATTATGACTTAAATAGTGGCTGTTCATTAATTAAGTCATACTACAATGTAAAGATAGAAAACAAGTTGACTATTACCCTAAAACAAACCAATTTTATGAATGATATATTTTCAGGACACTTTCCTGCTTAATCATTGAACAGGAAAGTGAGAAAAGAAACAGGGCAGTATTTTTCTTGCTGAAAGATCTTCAAGAAATATAAAATACTTTTGCATTGAAGGATGGACAAATACATGGACGGGGGTTGCTGAACAAGGAGTCTGACAATTATAATCACATTACCTTTTCACCTTGCTCTCCCGTTTCACCCTATTGAAAAAGAAAGCAAAGTTTGTTAACATTCCCAGAGCCTTTGTTTGATTATGTCAGCCAGTCCTGGATGTTTTCTGGGGTGAAATTCACATTTTATTATACAAACAGTCTCATTGTTTAGCTTCTATCACCCTCTAAGGTGTTAAACAGCCATTCTCTAAGTGTCATCAAGTGTTTTACAGGACTCACAGACAACCATGCTAAAATGGTAGTATGATTGATTTCCTATGACAATCTTTAATTGTGGTCACTTAGGGCGCACCAGACCCCTAGGGGATAGGGGCCCCAAATTAAATTTAGCTTAGGGCCCCCAAGAGGCTAGAGCCACTTAATTGCTACACCTATCATGTTTAAAAATAGGATTCATAAATATAGGAAGAGACACCTTTCTTTTAATGTTTTCTCCATAATGGAAAGCAATTCAAAATCTTCATGAAAACATAAAAAGCAACAAATTGGTTTGATCTATTAAATTTTTTGTGGAGAATCCAAGATAACTAATGTTCAGGAGTTTCTTTGTTTTTCTGCTCTTTAAATATAAGATCTCTTATAAATTATAGTATTTTCATCGTTGAGGCAAGTACTGTATCTGTGTCAACTTCAACAGCTGCAGCAATATGGCAAATTTGTAAAGCAAGTATTGAGGAAATCCTGGCTCCTATAATGTGTAGCAAATGCCATGACAAAAGGACATACATGACAGTGTTTCACAAACCTTGGCACCAGGGATTCCATCTAATCCTGACGTGCCAACATCCCCCTACAGACAACAGAACAAACAGCTTATTCAGATGTCCTGTAATTCTAGAAATCTGAACACCGAAGGAAGGTTCTTTATTCTTTATTCAAAGTATGGCCTTCATTACTGAATAAATTATATCATTTTGGTTCTTATGAACACCATGAGAGTTGTTCATTTCATATCTTATCTACTAACCCATACTCATACCTTTAACCTAATCCTAACCATAACCTTAACCCTTACCCTAAAGCTTCTTCTATACCTAACCTTAGCAAGCAGTTGTTTATCAGCAGATATTCTGTTGAAACTTGAACAAATTGAGGCTCTTAAGCTAGGTTTTTCATTTCATAAAAGTTGTCTTTCAAATAAATGTTCCTTTTTGGGAGGCTGAAAACAGATTCACAGTTAATAGCACTTTACTGTGTACTTTGCAGCTTTCAGATACTGCTGAAGGCATTAATAAGACACTAAATACATTAATATATTCAGAATCCATGACGGAATTTCTTTAAGAGGAAGCAAAATTATTTCAAAATGATGAATGAGATAACTGGCAATTAAATGGCAGGTAGTTTGAAACATCTAAATACAACCCCATTTTCTGGGTAAAATGCAAATACAAACAGGATGCAATGATGTGCACATCATTTAATCCCTATATTTAATTGAAATAAGTAAAAAGACAAAATATTAAATGTTGAACCAGAGAACTATTATTGTTTTTTGGAAGATATATGCCCATTTTGAATTTGATGCCAGCAACATGTTTCAAAAAAGTTGGGATGGGGCAACAAAAGACTGGAAAAGTTGTGTAATACAAAAAAAGAACCTGGGGGAACAACAGGTCAGTAACATGATTGAGTATAGAAAGAGCTACATATAACAAGGAAATTGCTTTAGGGGGAGACAGGAAAAATGCCTTTGAAGTAAACGTCATACCTTGAAATAAAACCTGTAGTTAAAATAACTGCACATAAGGACAAGAACAACATACATTTTCATCCAAGGTAACACTAGATTGTTTCCTAATGCAAAAAAATCTATTTAGAACTATCTATGTGTCACATCTACAACGACCTCCTCTATAACAAGCATCTTACTTTCAGTCCGTCAACACCTGGAACGCCAGGAGGCCCAAGAGAACCCTGTGAAGAAATTAAAAACAAACATTTTTAGATTAGATGTCATTGAACAGTACAACTATAGTAAAACTTTAACATGAGATAGGGTGCAGGTCAGGCTGCAGGCTGTTAGCCAGCCTGCTAGCATAGTGGAGTCTGTCAATAGCATAGCCAGAGTAGTTAGTACAGCTTTACCTATTGCCACTGTGACTCGTTCCAGGCTGAGAAAAGTTAAACAAGGTAGTGCTAACAAAAACAACCTTATTAAGATAAAGCCTTCCTCCACCTCGGTCAAAAATAAAAATAATTGTATCACTTCGCATCTCAAAATGGGACTCCTAAATGTTAGATCCCTTGCTCCAAAGGCAGTTGCAGTAAATGAATTAATCTCTGATCATAAACTAGATGCTATTGGTTTATGTGAAACGTGGCTAAAGCCTAATTAATTCACTGCCTTAAATGAGGCCTCTCCTCCTGGTTGTACTAGTGATCATATCCCTCGTGCATCCCGAAAAGGAGGGGGTATTGCTAATATTTATATTTATAAACTTACTCTCAAACATAACAGAGTTTCATTCCTTCAAAGTTTTACTCATGAAAGTTAACCAGGCCGATAAATCATTTTACATAGCTATTATTTATAGGCCCCCCGGGCCATACACATTGTTCTCAATGAGTTTCCAGAATTCTTGTCTAACCTTGTAGTCATGGCAGATAGTATTCAAATTTTTGGACACAGTTGCACCACTAAAAACTAAAGAAATACGCAACAAGAAACTTGCTCCCTGGTACACAGACAATACTAGAGTACATAAGCAAGCCTCCAGAAAATTGGAGCGAAAGTGGCGCTCCACCAAGTTGGAAGTATTTAGACTAGCCTGGATAGACAGTACACTACAATACCGAAAATCACTCACGTCTGCTCGATCAGCTTATTTCTCCAACCTGATTGAGGCGAACAAAAACAATCCAAAATTTCTCTTTGATACAGTTGCAAAGTTAACAAAAAAGCAAAGCTTAGCAAGTGAAGTGGGTCCTAGTTGTAATGAATACATGAACTACTTTGATGAAAAGATCGTTAGAAAACCATTAGAAAACAAATAACTGACTCCTTAAATAGTTATGGTCCTCAAAACCTCAGTTGTCCAAAAAATTTCCTGAACCTCCCTGACCAGGTGTCAATGGGGACGCTCGAATTTTTGATACCATATCGCTCGACACATTTAGAAAATTTGTAATGAGTTCTAAACCCACACACTCTCAGCTAGACCCGATTCCAACAAAATTACTTAATGAGTTATTTCCTCTGCTGGTCAGCCAATGCTGAACATAATAAATTGCTCCCTTTCCTCCGGATGCATACCAAACTTCTAATCTGGATCCCGACATATTAAACAATTATAGGCTAATATCGAACCTCCCGTTCCTCTCAAAAATCTTAGAAAAATGTGTTTCCTAACAACTGAATGCTTTCCTAAAGACAAAAAACATTTATGAAGTACTCCAGTCCGGTTTTAGATTCCATCATAGTACTGAGACTGCACTCGTGAAGGTAACAAATTACCTTCTAATGGCCTCAGACAAAGGTTCCGCATCCGTCCTGTTGCTTCTTGATCTTAGTGCTGCTTTTGACTCTATTGATCACTCCCTTCTCTTAAAGAGATTGGAAACCCATATTGGGCTACGTGGACATGTTCTAGCCTGGTTTAAATCTTATTTATCTGAAAGATATCAGTTCATTAGTGTGGATGGCATATCCTCTGACAAGTCAAAGGTATGCTTTGGAGTTCCTCAAGGCTCGGTTCTGGGCCCATTATTGTTCTCACTATATATGCTCCCTCTGGGTGATGTAATCCGAAATCACAATATTAACTTTCACTGTTATGCTGATGACACACAGTTATATATTTCAATGAAGCATGGAGAAGCCCCTAAATTAGCTATTTTGGAAGCATGCGTTTCAGATATTAGGAAGTGGATGACAGAGAATTTCTTGCTCTTGAACTCAAATAAAACAGAAATGCTCCTTTTAGGACCCAAAAAACAAAGAGCGTTGTTAGCAGATCTCACTGTCGTTACTTCTAGACTAGATTACTGCAATGCTCTTCTTTCTGGTTATCCAGACAAATTAATAAATAAACTTCAATTAGTGCTGCACACGGCTGCTAGAATCCTAACTAGAACAAAAATAATTTGAACACATTACTCCTGTCCTGGCGTCCTTACACTGGCTGCCTGTTAGGCTTAGGGCTGATTTTAAGGTCCTACTTACCTTGCTGAAATGATCCAGCCATACATACCTACACGTAACCTTAGATCGCAAGATGCAGGCCTTTTAATTGTACCTAGAATTTCTAAACAAACAACTGGCGGCAGGGCCTTTTCTCATAGAGCTCCACTCCTGTGGAATGATCTGCCAATTAAGGTTAGAAATGCAAACTCAGTGCAAGTGTCTACTAAAAACTCATCTCTACAGCACGGTTTATAATTAGGTGTAGTCTGGCCCGGGGGCGTGAAGGTGACCAGTAGGCTTGATACTGTCCACTCTTGCTGTTTTGCCAGGTGGGCTCTCATCGCCACTGGGATGCCCTCCCTCCAATGCCTTTCGGGGGAAGAGTCACTGGCTTGTTGTTGACTCTCTGTTGCGCACTTGTGCAATTGGGCTGTACGCTGCTAGCAATACTCGGCCCTCATTCAGGGGGGTTGCGGTTGGTGGGTTTCCCTTTGGTTGATGCCTGGCAATGTGGGTAGATTGATTTCCTGCCTGTTGGGCCCTGTCCGGGGCCTCCCCCGGGTAGGGCCACAGTGTCGCCGGACCCCCCCCGTCTCAGTTCCAAGGTGTTACGCTGCTATATTATTGTGCTGGGGGATATGAGGGATGTACTACTAACTTTTCTCAGTCTCCTCCAGTTTTAAATTTTAGGAGGAGATGAGGTCCTGGTCCACACCTGCGGATTACCTGGTTTGGGGGGCCCGTTGCTGTACCTGTCCTTGTCAACCTGGTCATTCTTCTGACCTAGTCTAAAATCAAATAGACTCTGGATTTAGCCCAGAGAAATTTATTTATTATTCCAATTGGACTCTTAATATCTCACCCGGCACAGCCAGAAGAGGACTGGTCACCCCTCTGAGCCTGGGTCCTCTCTAGGTTTCTTCCTAAAATTCGACCTTCTTAGAGAGTTTTTCCTAGCCACTGAAATTCAACACTACTGTTGTTTGCTCCTTGGGTTTTAAGGCCGGGTGTCTCTGTAAAGCACTTTGTGACAACTGCTTTTGTAAAAAGGGCTTTATAAATAAATTTGATTGATTGATTGATTGAAAACTAAATGTTATTAGCATCTAACTAGAAGTGCATTAGAAGAGAAAATGTATTGTTAGAGAAGAGAAAAAGTATAATGTCTTCTAAGTGGGATGTAAAGATGTGCAATGAAAGCAAATGCAAGAATAAATAGCAATTCTAAATGTGCAATAAAGGCAAATTGAAGATGCATGTGCAACTGAAATGTGGGGATAGCAGCAATGATGTTCCAGAGGTTGATGTGTACATGTAGAAACTGAAAATGTAAGTATTAAGTATAATGTATGTTACAAGTAGGGTGTATAGATGTGCAATGAAGGCAAATGCAAGTACAAATGACAATTCTAAAAGTTTAATGAAGACAAATTGAAGGTAGCATGTGCAGCTGACATGCAGGGATAGCAGCAGTCAGGTTTGTTATGGAAGTTTCTTGAACTAATGTACAGTACATTTTAGAATTGTCTGCTTTTCTATTCTCTGGTATGTAACTCTGGTCTTTGTTTGTGACTCAGCTTCAAATTCCTGGGTGTCCACATCTCCTAGTGGAACACCAGTGTTCAGGATAACGGTGGAGGAGGATAAGTTATCTAACCTGACAGACTAGGATCTGTAAAATAAGAAATCCAAAGTCCAGTTGCCAACAGAGGGGCTGATACCTAGGTCGTGGAGTTTGTTGACCAGTATAAAGGGGATGACTGTGTTGAATGCTGAGCTAAAGTGCAGGACAAAGCTTTATTGTTTGGTGAATTTGACAAATAAACCTTGAAACATGATACCTGATAAAGTCTATGAAAAGCATTCTCACATAGGTGTTGGTTTTGTCAAGGTGGGTCAGGGCAGAGTGTAAAGCTATGGAGATGGTGTCCTTTGTAGACCTGTTCGATCGGTAGGCAAACTGCTATGGGATCCAGTGTTGGGGGGAGGAAGGACTTAAGGTGTGCCAGGACCAGTCTTTCAAAGCACTTCATGATCGTGAAGATGAGTGCGACAGGTCGTAAGTCATTCAGACTAGACGTTGTTGACAGTTTAGACACTGGCACAATGGTTGCAGTCTTGAAATACGTGTGCAGTGAAAGGTTAAAACCACCTGGACCAGTGAAAGGTTGAAAATGACAGCGAAGACTTTGGTCTGCTGCCCAGCACATGCTCTGAGCACACGCTCGGGGACGCCATCAGGACCAACAGTCTAGCGTGCATTCACCATGCTTAGTGCAGACAACACATCTGGGATGGATAGTATGAGGGGGAGGACATCTGGGGGGAGCTTAGCTTTAGTGGCTGGCTCTTTGTTGTCCCAGTAGAAGTGGGCGTAGAACCTGTTTAACTTGTCGGTGATGGAGACATCGCTTGTTATGGGGAAGGGTTCTATGGCCAGTAGCCTGTAATGGCTTGGATGCCACATGCGTTGGGGTTCGGATTTGTTGTTGAAATGCTATTCAATATGCAGTTTGTGGTCATGTTTAGCCATTTTGGTGCCCCTTTTCAGGATGGCCCTGGATGTAGGGCTTCTAGTTGGGGAAGGTCTTTATTAGGTTATGGGTAGTGACATTGTTGGTGCAGATGTTGATGTAATCCAGAACGTAAGAAGCATATGTTTCAATGTTCGTTTGGGAGTCAAGTGTGGCTTGAGTGGCAAACATTCCCCAGTCTGTGTTGAAACTGGTGCTATAGTAGTGAGTCTGCCCCCGCTGGCCACACGTTGACTGTTCTAACTGATGGTTTCACACAATTAAGGGTAAATAATTGGGGACTAGGAACAGTGAAAGGTGATAAGACTGTCCCAGGTGGGGGAGGGGAATTGCTTTGTAGGCCTCTGGAATGTTTGTATACACTTGATCTAGTGTATTTTTTCCTCTTGAGGGGCAGGAGACAATATATTTTTTTTTTACATAAGACAACGTATGCTTACATGCATCTTAGGATGGTTCTAATCATATATTGGTGTTTGTCACTGTCCCTGTCAAGATTATGTAGTTCTATAATGATCTAAATGTTTTTGTGTTATTGACTGAATTTATAATTCATTTAGATTTTTCATACATTTTAGCAGATATATTCAAAATGAAAAATGTATAAAAAAAAATAAGTAGTCACACACTACCATAACACAACATTAAGCTCAGATGCATTGTGTCCTATAGTAATCATTTAGATGTCTCTAGAACTTGATTTGATTCTGCATGTGGCAAATTAGATTAATTGGAAATTATTTACAAAGGCACACCTCTCTTTATAAGGTCCCATACTTCACAGTTCCAGGGGAAAACCAAGCCATGAAGTTCAAGGAACTGTCCATAGCCCTTGCAGATTAAACCATGTTGAGGCATAGAGCTAGGGAAGATTTACAAAAATATTGCTAAAGCATTGAACGTTCCCAGGCATGAAGGAACCCAAGCCACCACTCTAACAGAACTTCATAGTTTCTCTGCAGAGATGGTAGCACCTGCCAGAAGGGTAACTCTCTCTGCAGCACTCCACCAATCAGACATTTATGTTAGAGTGGACTTAAGCCACCACTGAGTAAAAGGCATACAATATGCCACCTGAAAGAAAAAAAAAAAGTATTTGGTCTGATCAGACCAAAACATTGCCATCAAATTTGCAGATAACAAAATGGTGATTGGCCTTATTTACAACAGCAATGAGAGAGCTAACAGGGGAGATGTTGGCATAAAGCCTTTTGTGATGATGGCATGTCAGCACACAACCCCCCAGACATCCCACCAACTGCTTGGAAATAAAGCTGGGGAAACACTGCACCCCAACCATGAACTGTATACACTGTTACTCTCTGGCAAGCGGTACCACAACATCAGGTCCCGGACCACCAGACTATGGGACAGCATCTTGCTCCAAGCCATCAGCCTGCTGAAATGCTAACAACTGCTAAACCCCACATTCTTTTTTTGTTTTTTTGTTCTTTTTTTGCACACCTGCACCCCCACTTTGCACACTTGCTATATCATTATATTACACTTACTGTATTACTGCATTGTTGCACTTTTACTGAATGCATTATTGCCCGTTTAATGCATACATAAGAATATCATGCTGCATATCTGCATTAATCAGGCGGATCGAGACAAGAATGTCTTCTCTGGCTCGGGTGGTCCACTTCACATCAGATGCATGCTTTGTGGAGAATAGCTGCAACAACGTTTTCCAGAATCATACCCAATGTTGCTTTGATGATCTTTAAAACTTGTGGTGCAAGGCATTTGTCCATTTTGTGATAACTCCTTTGAAAGGTATGACAGATTAAGAGGTCCTAGCTGATCACCAAATCCGGTCAAGCCAATTGTAGCTTCTTGTTGTGTATGCCTGTGGAATCGAACTGTCAGAAGTAGTTAGTGTAGGGTATATTGTGTCAGAATGGTGATTTATGGCCCTAGGGGGCGGGACTTCCATATTGATGTGACAGGTGGGCGGGACATCCGGTTTGCATGGGCGGGACTTCCGGTATGACGTATGTTGATTAGCAAACCAGACTAGTGTTATAACAGGTGGGCTATGTTTGATGATTAACAAATGGGGCTTAGGGTTCTGGAATGTTAAATTCCCAGGCAGTAAATAAGTGTTGTGTCAGCGGTAAGTTGTTTGGTGTACAGCAAATGGTGTTCGTCAAATATAAAACCCTGGTGTTTTATCTTCTGACAAGTGTTGCAACAGCTGGCATACAAATGGTGTTTGCTAACCTTTCATGTTATATGGGTTGACTGGCGTGGTATGTGTATTTAAACCACGCTGACATCGGGGTTGGTCATTCAGTCTTGCCTGAGCGAACTTACCTACACATTACAAAACATGGAGGATTGTGCTGCTATCAATGTTTTGGGTGAAACACCGGTGAAAGCTAACAGCTTAAACGCAGCTCAGCGATTTGGTAAGAAATTGCTAATGGACCGCAGAGATGCAATCAACATGCCAGCCCCGAAGAAACCGATGCAGAGTTTAACCTGAATCCATCAATTACACCCGGATATGGTGGCACAGGAGTGGAAATTGGACGATGGTCGGATCGGGGGATACATCTTCAACCCAGAGCAACCAGAGGTTGCATTTTATGAATTACCCGAAGGCCAAGTGTTTAAGGCTGGTGTGACTGATCAAATGGTTTTTAATGCCAGTTTATGGGCCACCTTTCGAAAAGTGTTTTATTTGGGGCCAAAACAAGGCCCACATAATACAGTAGATGTACTGTTTAAAGTTGTCGAGGGGCTGAAAGAGTATGACTCTGTCAGATTGGAGTTATTTCCGTAAAATATCAGCGGGTTAGTTTGTGACTGCGGACTGATCGACCGACCTAAGACCCCCGAAGCCCCGCCTTAAGCCAACACCTTCATCAGCACAGCATAAAAACCGACAGACCGCCGGTGACATTCAAGCAGTCGGAAGATTTTACGAAACATGTCTCAAGATTACAACCAAGCGGTGATTGAAGACCCCAAGGCTGAGGACTGGCTGTGTGACGCCTGGGATGACAACGCTGAAGCCTTCTACGGAACCCCTGACCCAGACAGCTCGATTCCACCGGCATACCCATCAAGAAACTACCATTGGATTGACAGGGTTGGTGATCAACTAGGTCCTCTTAACCTGTCATACCTTTCAAATGCTAACAAGAGTTATCACAAAATGGACAAACCAAAAATTTTAAAGATCATCAAAGCAACAATGGGTATGATTCTGGAAAACGTTGTTGGGGCTATTCTACACAAAGCATGCATCGGATGCGAAGTGGACCACCCGAGCCAG
The DNA here is from genome assembly GCF_011004845.1 of Esox lucius. NCBI lineage: Eukaryota > Metazoa > Chordata > Actinopteri > Esociformes > Esocidae > Esox > Esox lucius. The sequence continues at coordinate 29,278,619 of NC_047592.1, read as the reverse complement.
ACAAGACATTCATGTCTCGAACCGCCTGAGTATTTTTTGGAGGCCCATTATGATGACATTGTGGCGACAGTTTTAACACCGCGACTGAAACATGTGTTGGTCAAGGCTTTGAACGCATCTGGTTTTCACACACCGATGACTGATGTTCACGAGGCCGCTGAGAACTTTCTGCACGAGCTCAAGTTGGAGCCGAACATCACACAGAGACTGAGTGAGAACAGGGATGAGTACATGGACAAATTTAATGAGGATGTTGTCTGCGACGCAGCGGGGTCATGGTGTGATGAAAGCAAAGAGTCTGTTGTCTAAGGCCAGGGTTGCTTCAGTTCTCATGTTAACATGTATATAAAAAAAGACTATGAGAAATCTGAATGTTTGTGTAACTTTTCTGAATATATTGGTTGTGTAATTTCGAAAACTCAAATAAAACATTGTTAAACATGTATTAATTCTCATTATTGCTCGAACACTCTACGATGTCTGAACAGGTTATGAAAAGTATTTACTATGACCCGGCAAACCCTGGTGCTTATGTGGGTAGAGAGGGTTTGAAAAGAGCATACTTGGAAAAAACCGGGGAGATCCTCAAAAATGGTGAGGCCGATGACTGGCCGCTCGCCCAGGATGCATACACGCTACACAGGCCTGTAGCTATACATTTTAAAAGAAATAGAGTTATTGTTCATGATATAAATTCACAATTTCAGCTGGATTTGGTTGACATGAGTGCTTACAGCGTGGAAAACAATAACATGAAATTTATGTTAACATGCATAGATGTATTAAGCAAATACGCATGGATTCGCGTGCTGAGAAATAAAAGCGCTATAGAGGTAAAGCGAGCATTTGAAGACATTAAAAGAAGGAAGAACACCACAAAAAGTCCAAATGGACAAGGGGAAGGAGTTTTTTAATTCACATTTTGAAATGTTGATGAAGAAGTACAACATAAAACATTTTGCTACAGGAAATGATGTCAAAGCGAGTATCGTTGAGAGGTTTAATAAAACAATTAAATCACGAATGTGGAGGTATCTGACAGCAGCCAACACCCACCGCTATGTTGAGGTTATTCAAGATTTAGTTCGTGGGTACAACCATAGCTACCATCGGTCTATTAAGATGAAGCCTGCTGACGTTTGTGAAGAAAATGTTAGATTAGTTCTCAAGAACCTGTATGGCACAACATTAACGAGAAATGGTAATCAAAGCTACAAGTTCCAGGTTGGGGATACAGTGAGACTCTCAAAGCTGAGAGGTGCGTTTACAAAAGGCTATGAAAAAGGGTACACAGATGAATATTTTACAATAACAGAATGCATTCCTCGGGTACCTCCTGTATATAGAATAAAAGATTACGATGGTGATGTGATAGTTGGGACCTTTTATGAACAGGAATTGCTGAAAATAATCGTGGCCAAGGATAAAACTTTTAAAGTGGAAGCAGTTTTGAATGAGAAAGTACAGAAAGGGAGGAAAATGTGTCTTGTGAAGTGGCTAGGTTGGCCTGAGAAATTCAACAGCTGGATACCATCGGAACAAGTGGTTGACCTAGAAACTGGATAAAACTCCAGGATTTACAGGATCACGTCATTTACATTGACTGCGATCAGCATGGGTGACGGTGGCTTCTACATAACGCTGCCCAGTAACTCATCGAGACATGTCTATCCAAGCAACACGAGTTCGTGCTATACCACTACATTTGCCAAAGGTATAGATTTGAAAGGCGATTGGGAAGTATCTTTGATAGAGTTCCAATACCCGCATACGTGGAATACTTTTACACGGGGCGAAAACGCATTTGAACTACTTGACTTGAAAAACGACAAAACTTGGAAATATGAACTCGACACCGGTTATTACAGCAGCATATTAAAACTAGTGATAGAGCTCAACAGTCATATAAAAACACATGGTTTATCGGTGGGGTACGATGAATTTAAAAATAGAGTGTTTCTAAAAGGTGAGACCCAGTTTAGTTTGAAATTTAGTGCAAAACTGGAACAGATATTGGGGTTAAAACCAGGCGAGCGGTGGTCTGCCACATGGTACGGAACATACCCCACAGATATTCTGGCGGGGTTTAACACCCTATACATCTACACAGATATAATTGATTATCAATGTGTTGGTGACAGTCATGTCCCACTGCTGCGAACTGTACATATTACAGGGAGAAAGAATGAAGTTGTCACAGTGACGTACGACAAGCCACACTACGTACCTCTTAGTAAGAGGCAATTTGATGAGATCTGTATTGAAGTAAAATCTGATCAAAACCAGCTGGTTTCATTTGTAGTGGGGAAGGTGATTGCAAAATTACACTTCAGACCCGTCAAACAATCTTTTAGAGTTTAAGATGCAGCCGCAGAAGCTCTATGATGATCCTCAAAGGTATGTTGAATACTACACAACACAGGCCGGTAACGGTTTACCAGGGTATCATGGTAGCTCAGCAATGTATGGGGCCGGTCTAGGGGGCCTTTTCCGAGGGCTTTTCCGGATGGCAATACCTTTGTTGAAGCGCGGGTTCTCCATAGCAAAACCTCATCTGAAGAGTGCGGCTAGGAATATAGTCGGCGATGTTGTCAACAGTGTTATGTCACGACAAACAAAACAGCAGGATGGTTCTGGATTAATGGTTATGTCTCGAGGTGTTAGAAAGAGACCACCTGGTAGGCGGAGCCTACCCAAGAGTAAAAAACGCAAGAATGAGACAAAAACAAGAGCCAAGGTTAAAAGAGGACATACACCCCGGAGGACGCTCAAAGGGAACACGACAAATCTGATTAAGAATATATTTTAGAGAGATGGCACTCCAACACCGTATGTCTGGCGAATGTATGAAGACAGAGTTGGATTTATTCACAGTTCCATTCACACAGACATCTATCGAGAAAAATACATACGTTGAAATACCGACCCTATCAGCAATATCTGACGCAGCCCCTCTGGAGTTCTTTATTGCCGGGAATGGCGAAGACTACGTTGATCTAAACAATACTTTGCTGTACCTACGTGTAAAAGTCACTAAACCGGACGGAACCAATATTGATGCCGGAGCCCGTGTTGGGGTTATCAACTATCCGATAGCCACCCTATTTTCACAAGTGGATGTCTCCTTGGGTGATCGTTTAATTAGCCAGAGTAGCAACACATACCCCTACAGAGCCATTATAGAGAGCATTCTGAATTATGGATGTGATACATTAAAGACACAGTTTTCAGCTGGGTTGTTTTACAAGGATGCCGCAGGTCACATGGATGTTACGGACCCTGCAGGCGAGAACGATGGACTTACGAAAAGGGCAGCCTATTCGGTGGATAGCACAACATTTGAAATGATCGGCCCTGTTCATAGCGATATCTTCTTTCAAGAGAAACTTATGTTAAACGGCGTTGACATAAAGGTTAGGATGGTGCGCGGTAAAGATGAGTTCTGCCTTATGGGGGTCGGGGATGTGCGTTATCGTTTGCATATACTATCCGCATCACTATTTGTCAAGAAAGTGTCTGTTTCGCCAGCCGTGAAACTTGGACACGCTCAAGCGCTACTCTCAACCAATGCCAAGTACCCAATTGAAAGAGTGTGTATGAAGACATTTAGTTTACCGGCTGGGGGTCGTGTTTGTAACCAGGAAAACCTATTTTTAGGACCTCTGCCAAAATGTATTGTAATCGGATTGGTGGACAATGACAGTTTTACCGGAAGTTACACAAAGAATCCATTTAATTTCAAACATTATAATTTGGAGTTTATGGCTATGTATGTGGATGGTCAGCAATTTCCTAGCAAACCATTCCAACCAAATTACACAACAGGGTCAGCAGTGCGTGAATTTTACCAATTGGCCTTAGCTTCAGGAAAACACCTAAAGGACCAAGCCTTGGCTATTGACAGGTCGGACTTCTTACACGGCTATGCCCTTTATGCATTCAACTGCGCACCAGACGAGGAATGTGGTCAGCACATATCCTTGATCAAGTCAGGGAATGTACGACTTGAGATGAGGTTCAGACAACCACTACCCCACACAATTAATTTAGTTGTTTATTCAATCTTTGACTCCATTATCGAAGTGTCAAACCGGCGACAAGTCATGGTTGACTACTATTAGGAGAACTGTGTGGAAATGAATACCGCAGAGTTGACCAGTGTGGTGAACCAATTTTCATCTAGGACCCATTTCTATGGTGTGCTGGCAAGTGACCAACTACCTAGGGTGCCTGTCCGAGATGTTGCATCAATGATGATTGTTAATACACACCCAAGCAATCAACCTGGGGAGCACTGGGTGGCTATTTACATAACGGATGATGGCATTGGAAGGTTTTATGACAGTTTTGGAAACCCCCCGGATTATACATATTTTCCCAAGTCAATCAAGGCCTTTCTGAAAACCTGTGAGAATGTGGAATACAGTTCAAAACAAGTACAGGACCTGATTTCAACCACGTGTGGACAGCATTGTTTGTTCTTTCTCTTTCTAATGACAAAAGGTCTGAGTTATAATGATTTTATGTCTTTTTATGCTGATGATTTATGAGAAAATGATGCCCTAGTCTCAAAGTTTGTAGCTAAGATGTACCAGAGTAAGCGTGATAAGCAAATGTTTAATTGCATACAACATGCTCAATCTTGTGAAACGTTTAATTTGTGCCATGGTTGTTGAAGAAATAGAAAAGCCAATCATGTGTATGTCAAATTTATTATTAAAAAATAAAAACATTTGTAAAACCACATCAATGTTTACATATTATTTTTCATACAACATTTATTCAAGATAAAACAAACATACAATGTATCACAAATAAAATAAAAACATTAAAATGGAAGCCATTTTGCGGGGTCCGTGGTATGAGGTTCAAAGAAAGCTTTGGTTGTTTGAAAACCAGTTGCTGGTGGTGTGGCTAAATCATCCATTGTGTCACCAGACTTTTGTTTATACAAATTGATTTTACGTCTTACATGCGCATTTGGAATAGTTGTAAAAGGCATGTTGAGACATGCCATGGCCTCTAAAAACACACCCCACCCCAACGGTCTTCTATCGTCAGCAATTTTATTGGTAGCTGTCACGCTTTTAACAAGATCCAATAGGTGCGAGCCCTTGATTATCTCTCCTTTGAAAACAAATTCACCATTTGAATTCCATGAAGTCAAATCTTTAGACCTGTGCATTCTATTAAGAATATATTCAACATTCTTTCTACGCTTCACAGGCACATTATCCAAAATTTCATCAACAAGGTCAACATTTCGGTCAACAGTTTGCTTATTCTCAGTCACGTTTACTACATCAGACCCGGTCTCAGACCCGGGTAGACTTAAAGTCAGGGTGTTTGTATCAAGCTCACCCTGGCGCACAACAGTCAAAAATCTTTGTAAAATGGCAGAGTATCTTTTAGCTTTCTCATGTAAATCCATATCAGGCTTCAACAGTATATTGCGAATCGATGAGTCCAAATCATTCTCAACAGATTGTCTTACATCGGTGCTAGTCGTTTTGGATTCCCGCAGTTTTTCCAACTGATGTTGTGGCACCAGAAACATTTTCTGAGCATGCTCCATGTTGTTTAACCCTGTCTCGATGCAATTAGACTGGTTAAGAATGGAACTGCAACGCTTAGTAACGGCAGTAGAAAACCTCCAGATTGGTTGATGGTTTTTCTTTTCCGTGCAACTGAAGTGTTCTTTCTAGACATGTATATAATTTTGGCTTTTTGTCTCTTTACTTTTCGGAGCTGCGACTCGGTTAAGGGTATATTACCGCGCCTTAGATTAAGCGCTATTTCACAGAGTGATAGAATGAGGTCGGTGGATGCTGATTCTAAAATAACTTTTCGTTGACTTGCCGGGGCCTTAAATATCATTTTCAAAAGTGGTAAATTTCTACGAATGCGTTTAGACATGATCAAACTTTCTTAGGAACGTACACGACAGGCCAATCCCCTGAAAATAACCCTGTTCTCAGACGGTAGTCTTCTGGTTTTGTAGCTTTAAAGTCAATAAGTAAATAACCAAAAGGCGGATGTGTTGCATCTTTAAAACTCTCCATGAAGAATCGAGAAAGACCGGGGTATATCTGTCTGCCTAAAATACTAATCTGCTGATTGTCACGGGGGTTTTTAAACAAGATGAGGTAGTTTGTGTTCAAGTTAATAGTTCTACTAGATTTGCCTTTAACAAACATGTTTTGGACGAGGTAAATTGCACTCAGGTTACGATGGTGTGAATATTGTGTGAAAACTCTCTCCATCTCCAAACTCTCTGATGCACTTTTCATTAAATCGTCAATGATTAAAAGGTTGTTTTTCTGAATCGGTAGCAGATTGTCATCACACAGCGATGTTGGTAGACCTTCTATAAAATGTATCTCCCTTACTTTCAACAGTTCGTCATACAGCGGTTGCCAACATGAATAAACCCAGACGATATTTTGAATTTCTTTGGAGAATACAACCTCTGCATTATCCAACAACATCTTCACAAAATATGTTTTACCAGAGTTACTGGGGCCACTAATGACACAGCTGAACGGGTGTTGTAGTCGCGGGTCAAAACCGCTATCCATCCTAGACTGTGGTTTAGTACCCGTAAGGCCTTGTGCTGTAATCAGGGAGCAGTACACGCTTGTTGTACACAACTCTGAAACGCTTAGACACTACTCGGTTTTTCAACGTGAATGTTCTTTTATCTCTAGCAATTGTGTCTGCATTAGCAAGGACATGATCATCATCACCGCCCTCACCCCGTACAAAGTTGTCAACCAGTCGTGTCAGCGTCTCCAAATTAACAATGGTTGTGTTGTAGCTGTTGAGCGTAATGCCTTTTGCTTTGAGACAGGTCAGACCTTTAACGGTTTTGTAACCATATGTCTTTGGCCCACCACTAACAAATTGAGCTATGCTGTCACCATCCGGTAACTCATCGGTCAAGTCACCCAAGAACGGGCCCAGTGGGGGGACCCAATCCCCATGGCGTGTGACAAAGATCACGGAATCAGTGTCTGTGTAGAGTACACGTCTATCCAACTTTTCCAAGAGTGAATACAACTCGAGTCTAGCATAAGCTGTTGTGAACGCGGCAATAAATATGTTGCCGTTACGTGGTTTGATTGGTGTCTGTTTTGTGTAACGCCACTGTACCATCGCAACAGTGTCTGAGATGAACGAGAAATAACCAACATCTATTTCACTGGAAAAAAGGTAGTGGCTAAACTCCTCCGGATCTGTAATTAACATTGTGTTCATAAGGTTAGTCCGCTCACCCATCTTACCCCAAAGACTATTCATTGCCAATTTAGCTAAAGATCGCCTAGCACTGTTTACAACAATGTTTTCCTTGTCAAGCTGCACACCCTCCTTTTCATGATATTCACGGATATACCGGTCTTTAGCCTCATCGTCAACCACAGATGGTGGGAAGCCACTAGCTTCCTGCTTGTGCTTCAGGAATGTTCTCATGTAATCTGCAAAAAGATCATCTGATGTCCTGGTGAAATCCCAGACATCAAATATTTCCACAATGCGATAACCTTTCTCAACAGCTTTAACCAGCTCAATAGAAACCCAGGTACCGGTTAAAGATCTTTCTGAATCAGTGTGTGAACAATCAGTTACCTGGTTTTCAGACTCTGCACATAATCTACACAATGGAAAGAACAGCTTACCGCCAACCCTGTGTGGTAAAACGGGGTGATAAAGGCCTTTCGGTGGACACACTGTAGCCTTAACAATACCAAAGTAAGTGTCTAGGGGTTTGAAATCTCGAAAGATTATGTCTGGATGCCCAATCGGATAAGTCTTTGTCTTGTTGCAGAATGGGTAAAGACTACAGACATCGTTATACTGAATAGTCTCCCCTTCTCGAGCCGTAAACTTCAGATGAATCGCATTAGTACGACCACCAAAAAGAGCATCCCGAGGGTCAAGGCGCTCTGGAGAACCAAAGGTCTTCAAGAAAGCTTTGACATCTGCGGATGTGTTTTTAAGCCGGTTCCACTCACACTCCCATATGTATTGAACATGTACGTTGTGTTGTTCTTTCAAAGCCTCTAGCTTTGTCAACCATTGCTGGTGCATCAACCCATACTGAATCTTTGTCATTGGATTGATGCTGGTTGAACAATGACACTTTGGGTGACCGTGCCAGAAACAACCTAGAAATTCATAGACCGTGCTAAAACCATCACGTTCAGCATAACCATCAACGTAGTAGGGACCGATTTTCACTTCACCCCTGTTCAGGGCGTGCTGTATTGATATATTCTTATCGGAGGCCACATATTCAAGCCACTGTATTGAGCTGTTTGAGAATGTCTTCTGACAACGGTTGTAGTTGTCTGAGGGGACCAATGCAATGGTGTCCTTGGTGAGGAATCTGTTGCAAAAGACTTTCATGCAAGCCGAAGCAATCGTAATTGACCGGAATGGGTCAACACCGCCACACTCCAGGAACTCTAGTCTGTAGCGCATACAACCCTCTCTCAAGATGACCACATCATTCACGCAGTAAGCCTTTATTTCATCCTGCATGACAAAGGGGTCTGCGGAAACAAGTGCATACCATTGCAAAAACTCATCTTTTTCTTTAGCCATCATGGTATTCACGCCATAGTAATGCGGTTCCGGATGGGGGCCAACATAGTTCTCATTCTCCTTGATGTTAAATTTGTAAGGAAAGTAGCCTTTTTTCGAATCCTTAAAACCCATAGCACGTGGCAAGGCTGACAGCTTCATAGGTAGAAAGCAATGACTATCAATGTATCTCTGATTGAATGTGCTGTCTGTAAAAATCATGAGCTTGCTACCATTAGCAATAAGTGTCGTGCCAATACCATTGTTAGCAAGGTACTGCATCAAGATGTAACCATCGAAACCTTTAGAGTTGTGTGCTATAAATGTGTAGTCATTATATTTCGGTTGCCTAAACTTTTGAAAAAAAGCAGTGACACAACCTTCTCCGGCTGAACACCACATCTTGTTATCAAAGCTTATTGCACACACAAAATTTGCAGTGTGTACACCATTCACCGGATTGGCAATAGTCTCAAAATCATAAAATATGTAGCGCTCACTGGGGTCCTCGGGCTTGGAGGGTTTTATAAAGCACTGATGATTCATTTCAAAAGCCAGATCCACATTACAATTGGGGCACATGTTAGCAATGCACCGGTGTGCTTTATAGTTGGTAATACTGACATTGTAATAGCGACCACAATCGACACAGTATTTCTTCTGGTCACACCTGCTAACCCAACGATCCACACTTTTGTGGTGCTTCAAACGTTTATGCTGGCTATAACAAAAATCTGAATAACATATCCTTTTACAGTCAGGGCACTGCTTTGTGTTACGGGGTTGGGTATGACAATCTTCATGAAGACAGACACTACAGCTATGTTTACAACCATGATCACCACGTGTGTTGAAACCGGTATAGCACCAGTCACAAACATAAGACACACCCAGAAAACCCTTCAGATTCATGATACCGTAGAAATGGTTATCGTGTAAGTACATAAAGACAGTTCTAGGGTGGGTTTCCTTGCTGTTTTGAAACTTGGTAAAGTGACCATCCCGTGTTCGGTGAAAGACAACAATTTTACACCCTGTAATTTCTTCAAACCGAACAATATCTGTGAATGACACACATTCATCTAACGCTAAACCAGCCCCCTTATGTAGCTCACGACCACTAACCAGGGCCTCGGGATATGTGTACTGGGGGTTCAACATACCCATCAAACAAACAGAAAAACACGTAGAATCATTATTCACAGCCACATATAAATGTCTTCTTTTTTTATTGATAATCTGATCTATCAACAATGTTTGAGCTTTACGTCGCGGGGCACCACCCTCACGGTTTTTGACAATTTGTACCACCAGTTCTAGTGATTCATCAATCATAATCTCGGCATTACTCTGCATAACACTTTCAAGTAAATTACCAAACGTGCATTCATTATATTCATCCGCTCTCATGGTGACATGTATGGGGTCTATCAGAGATTCACCAATCAACTCAATCTGCAGACGATCACCAGGCCCGTGTAGAAAAGTCTGAGGCTCTAACAATCAAAGTATCCAAGCCTGCCATAATACTTGCGTAGAATGTGCCAAAATCACCAACTTCACCAGTATTTTGTAAATTTATCAACTGTCGTAATTCAACATTGTCAAACGCATTACGCTGTATAACTCTAACATTGCCATCACTGCACTGAGTTTGCATCAGAGAGCTCGAAGGAGTGTCAACTAGATCGTGTGAAAAATGGGGGCTACTAAGCTCGGTTAACAAGCCTTGTATCTGAGGATTATTGTGCGCATCGCTGTGTAACAAAGTAACGGTTGGTTCATTTGTATTTTGGGGTGTGGTCGATTGATTATGTGTAGAGGTTGTTGGCTGTTCCGTGTCTGGTCTGTTGTTAGCATTATCTTTCGTCATTTCTCTGGTTTAACGTGTAAATAACAATCCACTTTTCAGATTTAAATATTCTAACTCAAACATACATTCACATACAGCGCAGTTTTGAAGAGTTGGCTGTATTACCTTCTGCTTTCAAGCCTGAAAGAAAACAAAAATCCCCTCACGCTGTGCAGCCACAAGGAAGGGTGTCCGTAACTGAACCCATTGTGGTAATGTACTTTGTATCATCACCCTGGCTGTCCTCAATCTGTTGGAATATAGAATGTTGTACCAAGGGTCAGTATGCATAGTCATAATTGTTAATAACACTTTAGAACAAGACTAAAAATGTCTGTAAATAATTAAACTTACACAAAGTATCTGCTCAGGTTGTGTAAGATCACAGTCTGACCGCCCAGTCCAACTGACGCAGATGCCGGTCACTTGAACTAAATACAAATAGGATTAACAAGCGTATACAGGTAATTAAAGCTGATTAACAATAATGTCAAAAGTCTACTTACCAAGATTTGGAGGTCCAAACATGTGTTTACCAAACACGGTCGGTGTTCAATTCCGCTCAACCTAAACCGGAGATTTAAACAGGCAATATGAAAGACAGCTAAAAATGAATGGATTGCGCAATCGTAAAATGTATTTACAAATTCTTAAAAAGTTGCATCACAATTCAAATAAATTACTTCAAATAAAATAACTTGTACTTACAACAGAAACGATATAAACAACAGCTGCCTTTTGTGGATGCTGCGGGGTTTAATTTCGGTCTTCACATCGCAGCCGGGGCGCCTCCACCAAGTCACGCCTCTTAACTTTGTCATTGGTTACATGTCATCGTTCTTCACGTTAGATTCAAATTGTGTTAGAACTATTCATGCTGCAATGATAAAAATTCAGGATAAAACTTAACTATTTAGTTCTGATTATTGTAGCCGTTTGGCAACCAAATATATTGATACACCCTTTCTGGTAGAACCACCGTTCTCGTTAATTTTTGCGGCTCAGCCGTGACATCACGTCATATAATTGTATATATTAAGGATAAACTCATCTGCTTACATATAAACGCTTGCTATTGTCACCATATCGATATTACTCAGTTCAACATTTAACAAACACAGGACCATAATGCAGCAATACAAAATCAGGTTTCACGAGTTGTTCATTAAGAGAATGCACCACATCTTCACCCGGAAGTGACAGCATAATCCCATACGAACACAAATACTATAGTATTTTTTTTTAACCAACGTTTGCCTATTATTAAACATTTCTACCAATGTGTAGAAAACAATCTTGCGTTGATCTCTGTTGTACAATTTCAAAAGACGCCTTTACGAATGTTTTAATTACCTGAAATAACCTATCCTTACCTGTCAACGATTCCCCGTTGTTCATGCAAATTTATACGCGACCTTGCTGGTAACTTTGTAACGTTTTGCCATATAATGCAACTTAGAAGTTAATGCTGACTTAACAATTTTCATTACAAAACTCAACATTGCTCATACATACACTTGTTTTTATTTATAACAATATTTTAAAAAACCCCAACCACGACACAATCTACCTTTGCGAAATGTGTGGTTGGCCCTGGGCCATGGATGCTCCTTCAAAATAAAAGCATTGCTCATGCGATGTTAATTTGCTGTAATTCTGTGTTGGACTACAAACCGTGAGACACGGGATGGTTTCTAACCTGCATATACTACAGTTTGTATTAGTGGTTATTTAGGGACCATTACTACTGGGCAGATATAACCTTGAAACCCATCTCTTGTTAAAATGAATGTTGGGCTGAAAACTATCCGAACTCGTAAGTCCCGTCCCACCCCCTTCTTTATATCTTACAGAAAAACACGTCTCTCACATGTAACTCTGTGTTTGTGGAAAAACACCATGTTACAACCACATTGCAAAACATGGAAGTTTACATCTGTACCACAAGGCATTGGAACCCTGGCCCCCCTTTTGTTTAACACCAAACACCATACCGCAGACACAACACTTATTTACTGCCTGGGAATTTAACATTCCGGAACCCTAAACCCCATTTGTTAATCATCAAACATAGCCCACCTGTTATAACACTAGTCTGGTTTGCTCATCAGGCGTTGTAAAACATCAAACACTAATCATAAATCACAAAGTCACCGGACATGCATACGTCACTCCTGAAGCCCCACCCTAACATACGTCATACCGGAAGTCCCACCCTAACATACGTCATACCGGAAGTCCCACCCTAACATACGTCATACAGGAAGTCCCACCCTAACATACGTCATACCGGAAGTCCCACCCATGCAAACCGGATGTCCCGCCCACCTGTCACATCAATATGGAAGTCCCGGCCCCTAGGGCCATAAATCACCATTCTGACACAATATACCCTACACTAACTACTGTCGGAGTCCAAGGTACCGGAAAAGTCTACAGCGTTGTCAGCCATGGCGTCACACAGCCAGGCCTCAAACTTGTGGAGTTCAAGCTTTGGTTGGTTTTATTCTTGAGACACGTTTCGTTCATTCTTCTGATTGCTTGATAGTCACAGGCGGTATGTCTGTTTTTATGCTGGGTTGAGGACTGTTGTAGCTTAAGGCGGGGCTTCAGGGTCTTATGTCAGTCAAAAAGTCTTCAGTCGCAATCTAACCTGCTGACATTTTCCAGAAATAGTTCCAGTCTAACAGAGTCGTACTGTTTCATTCCTTCAACAACTTTAAACAGTACAGCTACCATATTATGCGTCCCCTGTATTGGCCCCAAATAAATTACTTTCCAAAAGGTGTTCCTTAAACTGGCATTAAAGACCATTTGATCAGTCACACTGGCTTAAACTCTTGACCTTCGGGTAATTCATAAAATGCAACCTCCGTTATCTCAGGGTTAAAAATGTATCCACCAATCTGCCCGTCATCCAACTTCCATTCCTTGCCAACATTTCCCGGTGTAGTTGATGGAACTGGGATAAACTCAGCATCAGTTTCTTCGGTATTGCCATGCTGATTGCATCTCTGCTGTCTATTTGCAATCTCTTGCCGACTTGCTGAGCAGCGGATAAGCTTTTAGCTTTCAATGGTGTTTCATTGTTAAACATCAAACATCTTGCACCTGTTATAACACTCATCCAGAATGCTCATCAGTCATTGTAAAACATCAAACATGGACACATCAATGCAAACATAAATTACAAATTCACCGGACATGCATACGTCATACCAGAAGTCCAGCCCTAACACACGTCATAAAGGAAGTCCATACGTCACACTGGAAGTCACACCCTGCAAACTGGATGTCCCACCCACCTGTCAAATCAATGTGGAAGCCTCACACATCAGGGGCTAAATCACCAAAGTGACACAATATACCCTACATGTACTACTTTTCTGCATCCGTTTTTGATAGTAAGATTCAGATTTTTGTGATGTTTCGAGGATGAAAATAAGCAACTATTGAGACATATTTTATATATTCATCAAAGGACAGGTCAGGGTCAAGGGTAATGCAGAGGTTTCTTACAGTTTGTTGGGATATGACCATGCAGCCGTCGAGGTTCACAGTGAGATCTGACAACAAAGCTCTTTGTTTCTTGGGTCCTAAAATTAGTATTTCAGTTTGAGTTTAAAGAGTTTAAGTTCTCTGTCATCCACTTAATATCTGAAACGCATGCTTCCAAAGTAACACATTTTGGGGCTTCTCCATGCTTCATTTAAATATATAACTGTGTGTCATCAGTATAACAGTGAAAATTGGCATTGAGATCCGGATTACATCACCCAGAGGCAGCATATATAGTGAGAACAATAATGGGCCCAGAACCGACCCTTGAGGAACACCAAAACATACCTTTGATTTGTCAGAGGATATGCCATCCACACATACAAACTGATATCTTTCAGATAAATAAGATTTAAACCAGGCTAGAACAAAACATTCCGGGCTAAGCACCTGCCCCCAGGGGAGACTTCTTTGGCACACATTTTTCAAGCGAGGTAAAGTTAGTTTTATATGGACATTCAGTGGAAAGATTGTATGGGTACCATAATATCCATAGATTGCAGCCCATCCTCCCCAGAGTCCAAATATAACACTTTTGTTTTCATGGCACACTTTTCTTAGACGCTATTGAATTTCTATGGCTGAACTCTAAATATTTTTGAAAATCTAAAAGCCGTAGATTGTAGCCCATCCTCCGCCGAATCAGAATATACTACTTTTGTAGTCATGGCACATTTTTGTAGAAGCTATTGAATTTCTAAGGCTATAATCAAAAACTTTTTAAAGATTTTCAGAAAGCTAAAAGCCATAGATTGTAGCCCATCATCCCCTGAGTCAGAATATACTACTTTTGTAATCATGGCACACTTTTCGTAGATGCTTTAGAATTTCTAAGGCTAAACTCAAAAACTTTTTTTTGACTTTTCATTTAAACTAAAAGCCGTAGATTGTAGCACATCCGGGATATAGCACTTTTGTTGCCATGGCACACTTTTCGTAGACCCTATTGAATTTGTAAGGCTAAACTCAAAAATTTGCAAAACATTTTCAGAAAACTAAAAACCATACATTGTAGCCCATCCTCCCCCATGTCGTAATATAGCACTTTTGTTGTCATTCCACACATTTTGTAGACACAATTGAATTTCTTATTTTTTACTAAAAGCCGTAGATTGTAGCGCATCCTCCCGAGTCGGAATATAGCACTTTTGTTGCCATGGCACACTTAGACACTATTGAATTGTTAAGGTCCTAATCACATAATCACATTTTGGAAAATTATTTTATTCCTACACTTTTCGTTGTTCTTACTTAGTTGGTTTTGTCGGGCGTATATGAATGTCCACTGATAATGTCCATTATAAAACTAACTTTATCTCGCTTATGGATTTGTTGTGATGCCACGTGTTGTTCTAACCACCATCTTACCGGTTGTTAATATATTAGGCCTACAATCTGAAATATTCCCAAACAACAGAAGATTATTTATTTTTGGCACCAAATCATCCCTAGTCTCTATCTCATTGTCCTCTGGGTTCATTTTCTTAATAGATCCTCTTCCTCTCCTTAACAGCAAGCCCTACTCCACACAATTATTTTGCAGTGGGCTCTACGTCGCATAATGTTTCTGACTGGTTAATTTGCTGTTCAGAGTACCAGCACAGCTAGTATCGTTTCCCCGAC
Source organism: Esox lucius (assembly GCF_011004845.1). Classification (NCBI taxonomy): domain Eukaryota; kingdom Metazoa; phylum Chordata; class Actinopteri; order Esociformes; family Esocidae; genus Esox; species Esox lucius. The sequence continues at coordinate 29,263,003 of NC_047592.1, read as the reverse complement.
CCGCACATTTTGTTACTTTATTGGGTTGTGGCTATTACATTCGTTAGCCATCACGGAATTGGGATGTTTTAAGAATACTCACTTTTAATAAATTGGGATGAGTGTGAAGCAAGAACAGAACAATGTGTTGTATAGTTTGATTGAACTGTAAAACTTTATTGTCTTAAAATAGCAAAAGGTAGTGGAAGATGGGCTGTACAAGTGCTTTTATAAAGCCCTTTTTACATCAGCAGGTTTCACCAAGAGCTTTTACAAAACACCCAGCCTTAAACTTCAAAGAGCAAGCATTAACATGGTTGATGCAGAGTGGCTAGGAAATTTTCCTTAAGAGTAAAAGAGTTAAAACTGGAAGAAACCTATTATGTAGCTTTCTTTATTCACTTATCAAAGGTTTTTGATACAGTTAATCATTCCATCTTGCTAAAGAAACTGACCTCATTAGGGCTGGCCATTGTTTATGCAATAGATTAAAAGTCTCACCCATCAGCTTGAGTTCTATCACGGACAATTGAAACCATACGTTTTTTCATCAAACATGAATTTCCATTGCCAAGGATGACAGTTTTTCCAGCAAACAAGATGAAGACAGTTTTGAGGTGTGCAACTTCTCATCCAAGGCATTTTCCACCCACGTGGTCGCTGTAATAGTATTGTGTCCAGGGGAAAAATATGTTTAATAGGCTACTTTTAGTAACTATATATTAACTCATAACTTTTAGCAAGACAAAACAGTTTTAGGTGAATGGGCCTCATTCACCAATATCTTCCTAAGTTGTTTCTTAAATTTGTTCTTGAGAAAAGTCCTAATAAAAGTTATTTAACCACAGAAAGGTTTGCACCTATGTTCTTATAATGATGACCCAGTGCCATTGGAAGCCATGCATGCCGATGTCATCACACTACCTCCACCGTGTTTTACAGATAATGTCGTCCCAAGCCTTCTCCATACTTTTTTCTTCCCATCATTCTGGTACAGGTTGATTTATTCTGTAGTTTACTCTGTTCTGCTGTTCCAGAACTGAGCTGTTTTTTGTTAGATGTTTTTTGGCAAAATCTGGCCTTTCTATTCTTGAGAATTATGAATGGTTTGCACCGTGTAACCTCTGTACTGCACTTTAAGCCCCTATTAATTATTTAACCGTAACTTGAATATATATGGGTAAACAGCCGAAATAACAAAACTTTTGTCGGTGTCCTTTTATTTCTGGACCTAACCATATGACCTCTGGTGTTTGCTGCATGCTATCAGGTAAGTAACCCTTCATGGCCTAATTTCAACACTCCCTACCTCTGTTCATTGAAAGTAGACACTGTGAAATTAACATCTGACATTGAGGAAATAAAGTTATAAACACTGTTTGAGCTAAATGTGAGGAAATTGTTGAGTCACTCGAACGTAGATGTTCTAAAAATGCGTTCTAATGATACGTTCTAATCATACCAGTGTGATCTTAAACTTCAGGGACCACTTTAGCCTGATCACACCGGTGTGATCGTATGTGTCAAAGGGTTAAACCCCAGTAGAGCGATGCAAAATTATAATGAAATAAAAATGGTGATATGAAATATTACAAAATCATGGAGAAGGAGCACTTCAACATGACCTTATTAGTGCATCTCAATCTAGTTTGATTTCTCTCAGGAACTAATTAATGTATTACTCACCTTCCGATCGACCTAAAAGAGAATATTTTCCAGTTTAATATTGGTTTCGGGAGATTAAAAAGACTATACCTTTTGTCCTGGTGGCCCCTCAGGTCCCTAAAAAGAAAGACAAAAAGAAGTCAAAATGTTCAATAATATGATTTCCTCATATAAGCTTCTGGTTTTCAAACCATATTATAATACAGTTGTAGCAGGTTTCTTATGACTAGGTAGCTTTAATTAATGACCAAATGTATCCCTACGTACGACATAGGAAGAATGGTGTTGGCAAAACATCCTGACATCCTAGATACAGTGGGGAGAACAAGTATTTGATACACTACCGATTTTGCAGGTTTTCCTACTTACAAAGCATGTAGAATTCTGTAATTTTCTATCATAGGTACACTTCAACTGTGAGAGACGGAATCTAAAACAAAAATCCAGAATATCACATTTTATGATTTTTAAATAATGAATTTGCATTTTATTGCATGACATAAGTATTTGATCTCCTACCAACCAAGAATTCCGTCTCTCACAGACATGTCAGTTTTTCTTTAAGAAGCCCTCCTGTTCTCCCCTCATTACCTGTATTAACTGCACCTGTTTGAACTTGTTAGCTGTGTAAAAGACACCTGTCCACACATTCAATCAAACAGACTCCAACCTCTCCACAATGGCCAAGACCAGAGAGCTGTGTAAGGACATCAGGGATAAAATTGTAGAACTGCACAAGGCTGGGATGGGCTACAGGACAATAGACAAGCAACTTGGTAAGAAAGCAACAACTGTTGGCGCAATTATTTGAAAATGGAAGTTCAAGATGGCGGTCAATCTCCCTCGGTCTGGGGCTCCATGCAAGATCTCACCTCGTGGGGCATCAATGATCATGAGGAAGGTGAGGGATCAACCCAGAACTACACGGCAGGACCTGGTCAATGACCTGAAGAGAGCTGGGACCACAGTCTCAAAGAAAACCATTAGTAACACACTACGCCGTCATGGATTCAAATCCTGCAGCGCATGCAAGGTCCCCCTGCTCAAGCCAGCGCATGTCCAGGCCCATCTGAAGTTTGCCAATGACCATCTGGATGATCCAGAGAAGGAATGGGAGAAGGTCATGTGGTCTGATGAGACAAAAATAGAGCTTTTTGGTCTAAACTCCACTCGCCGTGTTTGGAGGAAGAAGAAGGATGAGTACAACACCATCCCAACCATGAAGCATAGAGGTGGAAACATCATTCTTTGGGGATGCTTTTCTGCAAAGGGGACAGGACGACTACACCGTATTGAGGGGAGGATGGATGGGGCCATGTATCGCGAGATCTTGGCCAACAACCTCCTTCCCTCAGTAAGAGCTTTGAAGATGGGTCGTGGCTGGGAATTGCTTAAAAATCATACAATGTGATTTTTTTTGATTTTTTGATTCCGTCACTGTTGAAGAGAACCTATGATAAAAATAACAGCTTTGTAAGTGGGAAAACCTGCAAAATCAGCAGTGTATCAAATACTTGTTCTCCCCACTGTATGTAATAGCATGGGGCTGTTTCCAAAAAGATTATTAGCCTGGCTGCAGCTGAGACCAATTAAAGCCAAAAAGTATATTGAATGAACACACCGCCTTTGGTGCTGCTAATTTGATGCCAGCATTGCAGCCTACATTCCATTGTTGGCTTACTTCCGATGCTAAGTAGGGTTCTAATAGATCCCTGGTTGAGAGAACAAGTTCTTTCTTGTTTTAATAAGTGATTAAAACAGTACTGACTCACATTTGCAAGGCTCTGGATATCTTTATATCCTTTTCCATCTTTATAAAGTTCCATTACCTTGTTATGCAGGTCTTTTGACAGTTCTGGGAAGACAGTTTTTCCCATGGCTCAGTATCTAGCTTGCTCAGTGCATGCACGTGCATGCCAGTATTATTTATTCTTGCCCTCTATGTTACCGGCAAAATATTAGAATATGTTTATGAGCAATAACTGAAAGGGCCGCAATGCATGTAAACATATTGTCACCATTTGGCACTGCCTGTACTAAACAGCCAGTCAGGAGCTGCTGCTAATATACTGATGTGGAAAGAGGGTTTCTCTTGGTCAGAAATGTTTCTCCTTCTGTCAGAGAAGTAGGGAGTAGGGAATTGGACACAGCATGATGTAATGTTATTTGAACCCAAGCAATGCTGCAAAAGGATTTCTTTCTTCACTTCATCCATCAATACATGCTGGGTTGACATATTTTATGCGTTATTATGAGGAACTAAATGCCATATTTGCTAAACACTAAAACCAGTATCCAAATGCTGTTAAATGCTACAGTTTGCCTCCATAATAGTTTTCAACAGTGACAGTTAGGGTTTCAGGAATACCCGGTTGTCATTCACTACTGTTGTCAGTTATTCCAATAAAAAATGTAATGAATAAGATGATCCTTCAATAAATGACAGCATTTATATACCAAATTACTTTGACAAAATACTCTGAAAGATAAGAACGTCTAGTAAATAGGATAAAATATGCCAAAGTTGAATGTATTACCATAACTGGAAAACCATCTTTGTTACAGAAAACGTGACAAGGCATAAAACAAAATATAGCTTACCATTTGCCCATGCTCCCCTGGAGTCCCAGGATCTCCCTGTGGAAATATTAAATACTTGATGAGTAGAACTGAGATAATACTGTATGAAAGGTTTGTTCTGCTTCAAAGGCTTTAAATCATATTTGTAATTAATCTTCGGGGACAACATGATAAAATTAAAGTGTAAGTATGGTAGGCATTTGGTAGAATACATTTTTCAAATCAAATGATGCATTAAGAGCTAAGCAGTCAGCTGGGCTGTTCCTAGAGACCATCATCTCCCACAGGCAGCTCAATGAAAAACAAGTCCTTGATGTTGCACCATTAACTCTGGAGATTCAACACATATTTGTTACTTACCATAAAATTCTGAACTCAAAGATTGAAGACTTTCTCTATGTACACAAAAGGCCTATTTCTCTCACAAATGTTTCACAAATCTGTCTAAATCTGTTAGTGAACACTACACCTTTGCCGAGATAATCCATCCACTTCACAGGTGTGGCATATCAAGATGCTGATTAAACAGCATGATTCTTGCACTGATGTGCCTAAGGCTGGCCACAATAAAAGGCCACTCTAAAATGTGCAGTTTCACTGTAATGGGGGAGTCTGGGGGGGTCCGGGAGTTCCGAAAACCAGTCAGCATCTGGTGTGACCACCATTTGCCTCACGCAGTGCAACACATCCCCTTTGCATACAGTTGAACAGGTTGTTGATGGTGGCCTGTGGAATGTTGGTCCACTCCTCTTCAATGGCTGTGCGAAGTTGCTGGATATTGGCAGGACCTGGAACACGCTGTTGTATACGCCGATCCAGAGCATCCCGGTGAGTATGCTGACCATGCAAGAACTGGGATGTTTTCAGCTTCCAGGAATTGTGTACAGATCCTTGCAACATGGGGCCATGCATTATCATGCTGCAACAAGAGGTGATGGTTGTGGATGAATGGCACAACAATGGGCCTCAGGATCTCATCACATTTTCTCTGTGCATTAAAAATGCCATGAATAAAATGACCTGTGTTCGTTGTCCATAACACACGCCTGCCCATACCATAACCCCACCACCACCATGGGCCACTCGATCCACAACGTTGACATCAGCAAACCGCTGACCCACACGACGCCATACAGTCTGCCTTCTGCAACTGGGATTCATCCGTGAATAGAACACCTATCCAAAGTGCCAGACATCATCGAATGTGAGCATTTGCCTACTCATGTCGGTTACGACGACAAACTGCAGTCAGGTCGAGACCCTGATGAGCGTGCAGATGAGCTTCCCTGAGACAGTTTCTGACAGTTTGTGCAAACCGATTGTTGCAGCAGCTGTCCGGGTGGCTGGTCTCAGATGATCTTGGAGGTGAAGATGCTGGATGTGGAGGTCCTGGGCTGGTGTGGTTACACATGGTCTGCGGTTGTGTGGCCGGTTGGATGTACTGCCAAATTCTCTGAAACGCCTTTGGAGATGGCTTATGGTAGAGAAATTAACATTCAATTCACGGGCAACAGCCCTGGTGGACATTCCTGTAGTCAGCAGGCCAATTACACGCTGCCTAAAACTTGCGACATCTGTGGCATTGTGCTGTGTGATGGAACTGTACATTTTAGAGTGGCCTTTTATTGTGGCCAGCCTAAGGCACACCTGTGCAATATTAATGCTGTCTAATCAGCATCTTGATACAGCAACAAACAAACTTACCTTTGTCTTTGTTCTTATGTACCACACCACTCCATGATATTTAAACATGAGCGCATGCATGCCAGAGGCTGCAGTTACCTTCTCAGTACTTTTCCTTGCAAGTCACTGTATAACTGACTAAAACACAATATCAGTGTCAACAAAATACAGTTCAGTGTTTCAACACACTCTCTACTCAACTAGAATGGAACTTCCATACCAATAGAAAGGTTCACACAATAAAGTTGGGACTGGGGCATGTTTTCCACTGTGTTGCATCACCACTTCTTTTAACAATACTCTGTAAGCGTTTGGGAACTGAGGAGACAAATTGCAGTGGTTTTGAAATGTATTCCCGTTTTTGGCCTTTTTAGCACACAGACTATTTTACTACGAAGCCATGCTGTTGTAATAAGAGCAGAATGTGTTTTGGCATTGTCTTGCTGAAATAATCAAAGTCTTTCCTGAAAAATACATAATCTGGATGGCCATATATGTTGCTCCAAAACCTGTATATATTGTACAGCATTAATGGTCCCTTCACAGATGTGCACTAATGCACCCCCATACCATCATGGGTTGTATTGTATCCATAAGTATATACACTAATAGTGTACTCACCGGCAGCCCTGGCACTCCCCGGGGTCCATCCTTGCCTGTGTCACCTGGTGGCCCTCTGGGCCCGGGGGGACCTGGGGGCCCCGGAGGCCCTGGTGGACCTGCTGAACCCTGATCACCCTGTAGAGAAACATAAGTATAACATTAAAATGCCACAATTCAGCCTTATAGATGAATAACTTCAGTAGGCCAACCATTTAAAAATAACAGAGAAATTAGTCATAGGTTACATATGTCTGACATAGTGTCAAGTAATTTCTATATTGAGTATTGCTAATTTGTATTTAATTGTTTAATTACACAATTTCTAGTGAAGACTAGTAACGGCAATTTATAATTCAACAATAAACTTTGACAAGGGTATAATTTTTTAATAGGATGAATATAAAATACAAACTAATCATATAAATGCATTTTTCAGATTATTTTAATGTCAATGTATAAAGATCAACAAAGTCTGTCTCAAGGTTGGCATGCAAACTGAGGAATGAACAGGTAGAACGTAATTGGCCCTTTATGGAAAAAGACAAGCAAGGATAACCACTACCTTAATAAGCCTCCGCTTTATGAGCTGCTGGTCAGCAGAAAGAAAGCCATGATTGATCTTAGGGAAGACCATCTGAGCGAATAGGTGCATGAAATCAAAAGGTTGAACGTCAGAGGTGAGAGAGGTTGAAGGAGGATGAGGTCCCAGAAGAAAAGAAGGAAGGAAGCAAAGAGCAAAACATTGATTAGATGTTGCATCACAAGACCTAATTCAGCGCCTTCATGATAGGGAGAAATTCACCCTTTTCCACTTTGATAGCTTTGAACATTTTGGAGCCAGAGCCCAAAATTACCAGCTCACCCCACTCGGCTTAACTTACTGGGCTCACAGATCCAAGGAAAATAGGGACTCCTCTGTCCAGGCGCTGTCATGCTAAGTCGGACCCCTGAGGTACACACACAGACAGCTGCATGGCTATAAAGTACTTAGTTTTTTTAGGTGGGCAAGGTCTGGCAGTGTCCATTTTTACTCTAGAACAGTGTTTCTCAATAGGGGTGTTCAGAGGACGATGGGGGGTGCTGGAATCAATATTTTGGAAAGGGGTGCTTTGAGGAGCCCTTGGGTGGCGTTTGTTTTTTAGGTGAGTTTACACCCTAGATTCACAACAATATGAGTTTAAAGTTTCAACTACTTGCAAAAAACTGTGGTCTGCAACATTAAAACCTGCCAGTTTTATACCACTGCAACTGGAAGTGACAGGTGTATTGTAACTCTTCTTCTCTTCTGTGTTTCTGTCAGCTTCTTGTGGCGCAGCTCCGTGCTGCCTTCACGGCAACAGGACATCAGAGTAACGTCTATAAAATGTCACCAACATTGCATTAACTGTGTTAACTCTGGAAAATGTATGCTCTCTTTCTTGGTATTACCCGTGGAAGAATTTCTTTCTCTTAAAAGCGTTCATTTCTCTGAGGGATACACTGTGAACACCATGTTATTGCAGTGGTTACACAATTACAAGAGGGACATTCCACTGTTGGACTTCCTCTGAAAGCAACTTAGTGTACTGCATTCAGACGCACATTAAAACACTATTGAGGACAAGTGGCTTTGTTGACATGACTGCAATACAACCAAGTGCAGGGCTCTCACTACCTTTCAAAGGTTTTAACTTATTTCCAATAAAATGGAATCCTTCTGCTTTTACCCATTGATAAAGTGCCAGCTTGTTTTCCGTTGGAACAATTCATAAGAATGCTTATTGTTTGGCATTTGGCTGACATTGGCTGTTGTTTAATTAAGATTTGAATGTCAAATTGCTAGCTGTTTCTGATTGGCTGCTGTTTGTTTCACTGTGAAACTAATACATCTGTTGTTTTGTAATAATAATCATAATCATTACCATCATAATAATAATTAATATTCAGGGCAATTAGCCAACATCTTATTTGATGGGGGGCGGTAAGGGACCAGGATAATGGATAGGGGGGCGCTGTCCCAAAAAAGGTTGAGAACCACTGCAAGAATGATCCATTACTATAAATACAGAAATATTGGAGTTTAATGTTTGCAATTTTAATACAGAAAACAGATATTGTACTTCACATTATTTTGTTGCTTCCATCCATTCAGCCTCAATGGAAATGAACCAGAACCATGTCTTGTTTAAACAAATTATCACTTTGTTCAACTGCAGATAACTGGGTTAAAAACAACCTTTGGTTTCAATGTAGCCCTAGCATCTTGAAAATGTTTTGGTAAAATGGTATTTGTTGTCAATTATGATAAATTAGATACTCCTCTACCTGGCTCTGGTCTATCAAGGAGCCAGCTGTAAGGGCATGACAATGATGCATTCCTTCTTAATGTGTTTTGTCCAGGGGTCAGACTGGGCAGCTAGGCAACACCACACAAACCATGACAGTCAGGATCTGATTGTTGTGCAAAGCGTGTTGCGAAACCAGACAACCCTTAAAAGAACAAACAGGACAAGATGGCACAACACACACAAAAAATCTCCAGACACAATACAATCAGTTTAGACTACAACATTTGTCATGAAAATGATTTTAATTGAAAAATATTTATATAATTTCTATTTTAATTGCCTCCCAAAAACAATTAGTTTTTCTGATTATGTTTTTATAAGGAGTCAGAAGAGCCAGACTTCCTTCATCACGGCTCATTCTTCAATACACATTGAGCAACACATCTGCCCTCATTCATGAAACATTCTCCGAAAAGATATAAGGTTCAAGAGTGGGAAGAGATGTACAATCATCTCCAAAGTGTGATCTATGGAATCGTCGCACCTTTATGAAATAAGCGTAGATGTCATCGCAGATTTATAAATCGGATAAAACCGTGGAATGCGCTGCACCTGTCCTTATTTACATATTATATCCCTGTGATTTATGCGGGTGTGGCAATCATCAACCTATAGATTGACAGCTTTCAGCATAAATTATAGACTAAATCTGCTAATTAACCATTAGTCCTTCTCCATGAAAATCAATGCGGTCACACAATACCCTTTCATATCTCAGCCAGAGCTGAGGTCCTTTAGAAGAGCAAGCTCTGACATTATTTGGGTAACTGCTTGATGCACAACCATTTTAGGGACTACAGATGAAAAATAGTTTTTTAGCTAACTCTGGCGCATTTACATTTTGAGTGTAAACAAAAAATTTTAATGAATGTGCATTGTCCCTTTTAAATAAATAAATAAAAAAAATATATATATATTTATACTCTCACTAGTCAATTTAAGGCCTGTTAGCTAATCAAGATACCAGCCACTGAAATTATAATGACCATATATTATTTCCAAGTATGTCGATGCAATAGGCATGAGTGACTCAGGAAAAGCAAGGCAAAGCAAGTTTGCTTTGCTTTACATACACTAAGGCAATTCAAATCTCTTCCTGTCTCAGCCCCACGGTTTGATACTGCTATATTATTGTGCCTGGGGACTAGGGTAATTTCTCGTCCTTCATGAATATAAGGAATTTTCCTTGTGTCCTCCTCCATTAAAACTTGAGCCCTTGAACCACACCTCAGGACTACCAGGTATATGAAAGACTCATACCTGTCCCTATCCAAAGTCCTCCTGGTTGTGTTGCAGATGTTGCAGAAGTAGCTGACAATATCTGAGGATGTCTGCTACCACTCCGCTGCCCAGTCCTCCCCCCACATGCATTTATTATTACAATTTTTAGCCTCGTTCCTCTCACGGTTTCTTCCTAAGTTTCTGCACTTTTAGGGAGTTTTTCCCAGCCACTGTGCATCAACTCTGTTGTTGCTTGCTCTTTGGGGTTTCAGGCAGGGTGTTTTGTAAAAGCACTCTGTGATAACTTCTGATGTGAAAAGTGTATATAAAATACACTGCACAAAAAATGTAAGTAACACAATCATCACAGTATAACACCTAGTCAATTAAACTTCAGGCATATCAATCTGTTCAGTTAGGAAGCATATTCGATTGTGAATCAATGTCACCTGTTTTGGTGCAAATGAAAGTGACACAGGTACACTGGAGAGGCAACAGCAAGACAACCCTCAAAAAGGGAATGGTTTTGCAGGTGGTGGGCACAGACAATTGCTCTCTCCTTATCATTCCTGACTGATTATTCTCTATTTTTTGCGTTTTGCTAGTGTCCTTGTGATAACTGGTAGCATGAGTCGGTAGCTGCAGCCCATTCAGGTTGCACCGGCAGTCCAGCTCCTCCAGGATAGCACATCCACACATGCTGTTGCAAGAAGGTTTGCTGTGTCTCCCAGTACAGTCTCAAGAGCTTGGAGGATATACCAGGAGAGGGGCTTTTACATGAGGACTGCTGGACAGGGCCGTAGAAGGGCATTAACCCAGCAGCAGGACCGGTATCACCTCCATTGTGCAAGGAGGAACAGGAAGAGCACTGCCAGAGCCCTACAAAATGACCTCTAGTGGGCTAATGGTGTGCATGTTTTTGACAAAACTGTCAGAAACAGACTCCATGAGGGTGACATGAGGGCCCGACGTCCTCTAGCACGACCTGTGCTCACAGCCCTGCACCGTACAGCTCGAATGGCATTTGCCAGAGAACCCCATAATTGGCAGTTCCGCAGGTCCGCCACTGGCTACCCGTTCTCTTCACAGATGAGAGCAGGTTCACACTGAGGACATGTGACAAATGTGAAAGAGTCTGGAGACGCTGTGGTGAACATTATGCTGTCTGCAACATCATCCAGCATGATTCTGCAATATCATCCAGCAGTTTGGTGGTGGATCAGTGATGGTCTGGGGAGGCATATGCTTGGAGGGTCGCAAAGACTTCCACATGCTAGCCAACAGTACCCTGACTGCTGTTAGGTACCGGGATGAAATCCTCAGACCCATCATCAGACTTTACACTGGTGCAATGGGCCCTGCAATGTTGCAGGACAATGTCAGGCCTCATGTGGCCAGAGTGTGTAGGCAGTTCCTGGATGACGAAATCATTGACTGGCCCTCACGTTCCCCAGACCTGAATCCATTTGAGAAACTCTGGGACGTTATGTATTAGATACCATGTTCCACCTCACAATGTCTAGTTTTTTGTCATAAGGCAATTTGTATAGGCCAAATTCAGGTAGAGAGTCTTGCACTGGAGCCAATGGAGTGGGTGGCTAAGAAAGTGCTGCTGGTTATACCCTCTAATTTCCCCTATGAATTGACACTTTATATGGATTCTTTTTACCCTAGTGAGTAATGCCTGAATGCCATGTTCCACTTCACAACGTCTAGATTTTTTGTTATAAGGCAATTTGTACTTGCCAGATTCAGGTACTGTATAGAGTCTTGCACTGGAGCCAATGGAGTGGGTGGCTAAGAAAGTGCTGCAGGCTAAACCCTCTACTATCAAATTTTCTAAGCACAAATGCTTTTGTGATGGGGCATTCCGTAATCGTACAGTTCCATACTCGCACTGCCACTATTTCAGTGATTTTGGGCAGACACAAGAGGCACTTTATGTGGTAAGAAAGCTCTGAAATTGTGCTACCAATGAACCAACGCTGAGCTTGTCACCTTCTCAACTCGCTTTCTACAGTAGATGCTGTGAAAGCAATTGCCAACGATGCATACAAGAAAGTGTATAAATCAACGTACAGTAAGTGTCACATACTCTGAAATAAATGCGGAAGATCTACTAGCAGCCGAAGACATGGAAGTCTCTTGGTCCCTCCATCTGCTATTCCCAAATGCTACCCGGTGGAATGCCTTGTTCCTGTCTGTGCAAACACTCCTCAAGATAATGAAAGACAAGGGAGAGGTGGCCATGAGAGTTGTCTGCACAGATTCAAAGGTTCCAGTGTAAGTTTTAATTATTAGGTGACTTTTTTTGTCCATTTTGTATGGTAATGCCTATGTAATGGCTTCAGTTTATGGAATGTCCCTAAATCAATATCCAATTATTTTATAATTTGAAAGCTAATCTAGGAGGAATTAGCATTTATTTCAGTAACACAATATTTACTGTGATTTAGCATAGTATTTACAATATTTACAGTACATTTTCTCACACACACGACAGCTCAAAGTGGATGGATTCCTGGCCTGTTCTGCAGATCACAGGAGGAGGGAGAAAGAGGAAAGAGGGAGGGACCAAGAGGAGACAGAGGGAGGAAGGAAGCAAGAGCAGAGTGCGAGAAAGCAAGAGGATAGGGGAAGAGAAAGTAGTTGAAGGGAAAAAGGGGGTAATAAGGCAAATGGTGGGAACACGGAAAGGAAGAGAGCAAGAGGAAAAAGAAGTTGAGTGATGGAGGGAGAAAATAACTTACTTTTGACATTTTAACACCAGATAAATACTACAAAGTACATTTAATATGAGCTACTTTAAGACTTTCACTTTTATTAGAGTCACTTTTACCTACAATATCTGTACTTTTACTCAAGGATGAAAATCAAGCCCTTTATACACCACTCTCCCCATCTCCCAGCAAAGCCTCTAGCCTCCAAGCCACTCGCTGTTTTCTTTCTGTTTTCTTATAGTATTTATGTTTGTTTCTGTTATAAGTTTCATTTTGTAAAGCGTCTTTGGGTCTTTGAAAAGTGGTTTGTAAATAAAATATATAATAATAATAATAATATATTGTACAGCTGACTTTAATATGTAGGGTCAATAGAAATGCTTTTTCTATTTTATAATTTTTTTTATACAAAATTATGTCAAACCTTTAGCTGGACCAGTCATTCTTGGCCTGTGAATTTACTAGAGACAGCCCTGGTTGACAGTGATGACCGGATCTCTGTAGGGAAGGAAGAGGTGTCGCTGGAGGGACTGGATTAGAAACAAGTCTCAAAAATTACAACAGAATAGTATCAGAAGGCTTGTGACTTAGTTTCGAAAGAAATATTAAGTCGTGAGCTTAAACAAGCTGGAATTCCTGGCAGGGCTGCCATTCGGAAACTGCTTGTATCCAAGGCCAATGCACAAAATTGTATTTCTTGATGTACAAAGCACAAAACCTGGATCCTTGTGCAATGGAAAATAGAATTTGGTCTGATGAGTCATCTCACACCTTATTTTCTACAACCAGATGGGTTTATGTTTTGAAAAATGTCTGCAGATACACTACAACTACAGTTAGGCCCGGAAATAATTGGAGACTGACACAATATTGGTTGTTTACCAAGATATTAAATAATGAATATGGGCTTAAAGTGCAGTCTCTCAGCTTTAATTTGAGGGTATTCACATCCAAATTGGAGGAAGGATTTAGGAATTACTGTCATGGTACGGTGAGCAGCAGCACCACCGTTCCATACATCTTCAGTTCCAACCATCACATGAATGCATCCCGGACTTGTTATGTCACGTCTTCAATTATCGTTCACACCAGGTCCCTGTTTGCTAATTTGTCATCATCATCATCATCATCATCTTCTTCCGCTTCATCCGGGGCCGGGTCGCGGGGGCAGCAGTCTAAGCAGGGATGCCCAGACTTCCCTCTCCCCAGACACTTCCTCCAGCTCTTCCGGGGGGACACCGAGGCGTTCCCAGGCCAGCCGGGAGACATAGTCCCTCCAGCGTGTCCTAGGTCTTCCCCGGGGTCTCCTCCCGGTGGGACGGGACCGGAACACCTTCCCTGGAAGGCGTTCCGGAGGCATCCGAAACAGATGCCCAAGCCACCTCAGCTGACCCCTCTCGATGTGGAGGAGCAGCGGCTCTACTCCGAGCTCCTCCCGGGTGACCGAGCTTCTCACCCTATCTCTAAGGGAACGCCCAGCCACCCTGCGGAGAAAGCTCATTTCGGCCGCCTGTATCCGGGATCTTGTCCTTTCGGTCATGACCCAAAGCTCATGACCATAGGTGAGAGTAGGAACGTAGATTGACCGGTAAATCGAGAGCTTCGCCTTGCGGCTCAGCTCTTTCTTCACCACGACAGACCGATACATCGACCGCATTACTGCAGAAGCTGCACCGATCCGTCTGTCAATCTCCCGTTCCATCCTTCCCTCACTCGTGAACAAGACCCCTAGATACTTAAACTCCTCCACTTGAGGCAGGCACTCTCCACCAACCTGAAGTGAGCAAGCCACCCTTTTCCGACTGAGGACCATGGCCTCAGATTTGGAGGTACTGATTCTCATCCCCACCGCTTCACACTCGGCTGCAAACCGTCCCAGCGCATGCTGAAGGTCCTGGTTTGAAGAGGCCAACACGACAACATCATCCGCAAAGAGCAGAGACGAAATCGTGTGGTCCCCAAACCTGACACCCTCCGGCCCCTGGCTGCGTCTAGAAATTCTGTCCATAAAAATTATGAACAGAACCGGTGACAAAGGGCAGCCCTGCCGGAGTCCAACATGCACTGGGAACAAGTCTGACTTACTGCCGGCAATGCGGACCAAGCTCCTGCTTCGGTCGTACAGGGACCTGACAGCCCTTAGCAAAGGACCCAGGACCCCATATTCCCGAAGCACTCTCCACAGGATGCCGCGAGGGACACAGTCGAATGCCTTCTCCAAATCCACAAAACACATGTGGATTGGTTGGGCAAACTCCCATGAACCCTCCAACACCCCGTAGAGGGTATAGAGCTGGTCCAGTGTTCCACGGCCCGGACGAAAACCACACTGTTCCTCCTGAATCCGAGGTTCTACTATCGGCCGTATTCTCCTCTCCAGAACCCTGGCATAGACTTTCCCGGGGAGGCTGAGAAGTGTGATCCCCCTGTAGTTGGAACACACCCTCCGGTCCCCCTTCTTAAAAAGAGGGACCACCACCCCGGTCTGCCATCCCAAAGGCACTGTCCCCGACCGCCACGCGATGTTGCACAGGCGTGTCAACCAAGACAGCCCCACAACATCCAGAGACTTGAGGTACTCAGGGCGGATCTCATCCACCCCCGGTGCCTTGCCACCGAGGAGTTTCTTGACCACCTCAGTGACTTCAGCCCGGGTGATGGACGAGTCCACCTCTGAGCCCTCATCCTCTGCTTCCTCAATGGAAGATGTGACGGCGGGATTGAGGAGATCCTCGAAGTACTCCTTCCACCGCCCGACGACATCCCCAGTTGAGGTCAACAGCTGGCCACCTCTACTGTAAACAGCGTTGGTAGGGCACTGTTTCCCTCTCCTGAAGCGCCGGACGGTTTGCCAGAATCTCTTCGAGGCCAGCCGATAGTCCTTCTCCATGGCCTCACCGAACTCCTCCCAGGCCCGAGTTTTTGCCTCCACAACCACCCGGGCTGCAGTCCGCTTGGCCTGTCGGTACCCGTCAGCTGCCTCAGGAGTCCCACAAGCCAACCAGGCCTGATAGGACTCCTTCTTCAGCTTGACGGCATCCCTTACTTCCGGTGTCCACCACCGGGTTCGGGGATTGCCGCCTCGACAGGCACCGGAGACCTTACGTCCACAGCTCCGAACGGCCGCTTCGACAATGGCGGTGGAGAACATGGTCCACTCGGACTCAATATCTCCAGCCTCCCTCGGGATCCAGTCGAAGCTCTGTCGGAGGTGGGAGTTAAAGATCTCTCTGACAGGAGACTCGGCCAGACGTTCCCAGCAGACCCTTACAGTACGCTTGGGCCTGCCGAGTCTGTCCAGCTTCCTCCCCCGCCATCGGATCCAGCTCACCACCAGGTGGTGATCAGTTGACAGCTCCGCCCCTCTCTTCACCCGAGTGTCCAAGACATACGGCCGCAGGTCAGATGAAACGACAACAAAGTCGATCATCGACCTGCGGCCTAGGGTGTCCTGGTGCCATGTGCACTGATGGACACCCTTATGCTTGAACATGGTGTTCGTTATGGACAAACTGTGACTAGCACAGAAGTCCAATAACTGAACACCACTCGGGTTCAGATCAGGGGGGCCGTTCCTCCCAATCACACCCCTCCAGGTGTCACTGTCGTTGCCCACGTGGGCGTTGAAGTCCCCCAGTAGAACGATAGAGTCCCCAGTTGGAGCACTTTCCAGCACCCCTCCCAGAGACTCCAAGAAGGTCGGGTACTCTGCACTGCCGTTCGGCCCATAGGCACAAACAACAGTGAGAGACCTATCCCCGACCCGAAGGCGCAGGGAAACGACCCTCTCGTTCACCGGGGTAAACTCCAACACATGGCGGCAGAGCTGGGGAGCTATAAGCAAACCCACACCAGCCCGCCGCCTCTCACCATGGGCAACTCCAGAGTGGTGAAGAGTCCATCCTCTCTCAAGGAGTGTGGTTCCAGAGCCCAAGCCGTGCGTAGAGGTGATTCCGACTACCTCCAGTCGGAACCTCTCAACCTCACGCACTATCTCAGGCTCCTTCCCCGCCAGCGAGGTGACGTTCCACGTCCCTAGAGCTAGTTTCCGTGTCCAGGGATCGGGTTGCCTAGGCCCCTGCCTTCGACTGCCGCCCGATCCTCTACGCACCGACCCCTTATGGTCCCTCCTGTGGGTGGTGAGCCCACGGGAAGGCGGCCCCAAGTCGCTCCTTCGGGCTATGCCCGGCCGGGCCCCATGGGGAAAGGCCCGGCCACCAGGCGCTCGCGTGCGAGCCCCAACCCCGGGCCTGGCTCCAGGGTGGGGCCCCGGCTGCGCCATACCGGGCGACGTCACGGAACTCAAATAATTATTCATCATTAAGGGGTATTTTGAACCGCTCTTAGTCTGACCCGTCGCCTAGGACCTGTTTGCCTTGGGAGACCCTACCAGGGGCATATAGCCCCAGACAACATAGCTCCTAGGGTCACTCAGGTACTCAAACCCCTCCACCACGTTAAGGTGGCAGTTCATGGAGGAGTTGCTAATTTGTATGTGTTTAAATGTTTCCCCTCTGCTCCCCACATTGTGGATTGTTGTTGTTGTCGTGTGTGTGTGTGTGTGTGTGTGTGTGTGTGTGTGTGTGTATTTTGCCGGTTAAACGTAAGTTTCTTTAGAGTGTTGTATACTGCCGTTTTGCTGCTTTAGTCAGCTATTTGCTTTTGTTGTGCTCGGTGATTGTTTGTTTTATTAAAGATTCAACACCGACTACTCCTGCCTGCACTTGGTTCCTTTGCTCTTGCAACACCACCATTCATTACAATTACAGCTCATTAATATGTAGCCCCCTCTTTTTCAATTGACTCAAAAGCTATTTCATGGACAGGCTTAGCAAGTGAAGTGGGTCTTCACTTTAGTTGTAATGAATACATGAACTACTTTGATGAAAAGATCGTCACCATTAGAAAACAAATAACTGAATCCTTAAATAGTTATGGTCCTAAAAATCTCAGTTGTCCAAAAAATTTCCGGAACCTCCCTGATCAGGTGTCAATGGGGACACTTGAGTTTTTTGATACTGTATCGCTCGACACATTTACAAAATTTGTAATGAGTTCTAAACCCACAAACTCTCAGCTAGACCCGATTCCTACAAAATTACTTAAGGAGTTATTTCCTGTGCTAGGTCAGCCAATGCTGAACATAATAAATGGCTCCCTTTCCTCCGGATGCGTACCAAACTCATTAAAAATTGCGGAAATTAAGCCTCTTCTAAAAAAATCTAATCTAGATCCCGACATATTAAACAATTATAGGCCAATATCGAACCTCCTGTTCCTCTCAAAAATCTTAGAAAAATGTGTTTCCCAACAACTGAATGCCTTCCTAAAGACAAAAAACATTTATGAAATATTCCAGTCTGGTTTTAGATCTCATCATTGTACTGAGACTGCACTCGTGAAGGTAACAAATGACCTTCTAATGGCCTCAGACAAAGGTTCCGCATCCGTCCTGTTGCTTCTTGATCTTAGTGCTGCTTTTGACACTATTGATCACTCCCTTCTCTTAGAGAGACTGGAAACCAATATTGGGCTACGTGGACATGTTCTAGCCTGGTTTAAATCTTATTTATCTGAAAGATATCAGTTCGTTAGTGTGGATGGCATATCCTCTGACAAGTCAAAGGTATGCTTTGGAGTTCCTCAAGGCTCGGTTCTGGGCCCATTACTTTTCTCACTATACATGCTCCCTCTGGGCGATGTAATCCGAAATCACAATATTAACTTTCACTGTTATGCTGATGACACACAGTTATATATTTCAATGAAGCATGGAGAAGCCCCTAAATTAGCTATTTTGGAAGCATGCGTTTCAGATATTAGGAAGTGGATGACAGAGAATTTCTTGCTCTTAAACTCAAATAAAACAGAAATGCTCCTTTTAGGACCCAAAAAACAAAGAGCGTTGTTAGCAGATCTCACTGTGAACCTCGACGGCTGCATGGTCGTGTCCCAAAAAACTGTAAAAAACCTTGGCGTTACCCTTGACCCTGACCTCTCTTTTGAAGAACATATAAAATATGTCTCAAGAGTTGCTTATTTTCATCTTCGAAACATCGCAAAAATTAGAAACTTTCTATCAAAAACTGATGCAGAAAAATTAATTCATGCTTTCGTTACTTCTAGATTAGATTACTGCAATGCTCTTCTCTCTGGTTATCCAGACAAATTAATAAATAAACTTCAATTAGTGCTGCACACAGCTGCTAGAATCCTAACTAGAACAAAAAAATTTGAACACATTACTCCTGTCCTGGCATCCTTACATTGGCTGCCTGTTAGGGTTAGGGCTGATTTTAAGGTTTTACTCTTAACCTATAAATCAATACATGGACTTGCTCCTACTTACCTTGCTGAAATGATCCAGCCATACATACCTACACGTAACCTTAGATCGCAAGATGCAGGCCTTTTAATTGTACCTAGAATTTCTAAACAAACAGTTGGCGGCAGGGCCTTTTCTCATAGAGCTCCACTCCTGTGGAATGATCTGCCAATTAAGGTTAGAAATGCAAACTCAGTGCAAACTTTCAAGTGTCTACTAAAAACTCATCTCTACAGCACGGTTTATAATTAGGTGTAGCCTGCCCCGGGGGCGTGAAGGTGACCAGTAGGCTTGATACTGTCCACCCTTGCTGTCTTGCCAGGTGGGCTCTCGTCGCCACTGGGATGCCCTCCCTCCAATGCCCTTCGGGGGAAGAGTCACTGGCTTGTTGTTGACTCTCTATTGCGCACTTGTGCAGTTGGGCTGTACGCTGCTAGCAATACTCGGCCCTCATTCAGGGGGGTTGCGGTTGGTGGGTGTCCCTTTGGTTGATGCTTGGCAATGTGGTTGGATTGATTTCCTGCCTGTTGGGCCCTGTCCGGGGCCTCCCCCGGGTAGGGCCACAGTGTCACCGGACCCCCCCGTCTCAGTTTCCAAGGTGTTACGCTGCTATATTATTGTGCTGGGGGACATGAGGGATGTACTACTAACTTTTCTCAGTTTCCTCCAATTTTAAATTTTAGAAGGAGATGAGGTCCTGGTCCACACCTGCGGATTACCTGGTTTGGGGGGACCGTTGCTGTTCCTGTCCTTGTCCACCTGGTCATACTTCTGACCTAGTCTAAAATCGAATATACTCTGGATTTAGCCAAGAGAAATGTATTTATTATTCCAATTGGACTCTTAATATCTCACCCGGCACAGCCAGAAGAGGACTGGTCACCCCTCTGAGCCTGGTTCCTCTCTAGGTTTCTTCCTAAAATTCGACCTTCTTAGGGAGTTTTTCCTAGCCACTGAAATTCAACACTGCTGTTGTTTGCTCCTTGGGGTTTAAGGCCGGGTGTCTCTGTAAAGCACTTTGTGACAACTGCTGTTGTAAAAAGCGCTTTATAAATACATTTTGATTGATTGATTGATTGAGGTGTGGGCTATTCCTTCGTTATTTTTATAAATTAAGCAGATAAAACATTTGGAGTTGATTCCAGGTGTGGCATTCAT
This sequence comes from Esox lucius, assembly GCF_011004845.1. NCBI lineage: Eukaryota > Metazoa > Chordata > Actinopteri > Esociformes > Esocidae > Esox > Esox lucius. The sequence continues at coordinate 29,242,742 of NC_047592.1, read as the reverse complement.
ATTTGGAAGCTGTTGCTGAGAACCCATAACATGCTCTCAATCAAGTGAAACAGGCCATACTTAGGCAGCAAAAAAGAAATTGCAGGAACATTAAGAATGGCCAAATCAACAGTTTGGTACATTCTGAGTAAAAAAGAGCTCTGCAATACAAAAAGGCCTGAACATCAACGGAGGACAACAGTGGTGGATGATCGTAGGATCCATTCCATGGTAAAGAAAACCCCCTTCACACCATCCAGCCAAGTGAAGAACAGTCTCCAGGAGGTAGGTATATCATTATCCAAGTCTACCATTAAGAGGAGACGTCATGAGAGCAAATACAGAGGGTTCACCACAAGGTGCAAACCATTCATAAACCTCAAGAATAGAAATGCCAGATTAGACTTCGCCAAAAAACATCTAAAAAAGCCAGCCCATTTCTGCAGCATTCTTTAGACAAATGAAATACCAAATCAATTAATACTCCTGTCAAGAGGTGTAGGGTCTTCTCTCACTTGAATAAGTTAAATGAGGATGTGGTATTTCTGCAAGAGACTCATTTACGCACTAAATATCACTCAAGGTTGCAAAACTCAGGTCTTCCATTTGCACTTTAACTCCAATGCCAGAGGATTTGCAATTTTGATTGGCCATAGAATTCCTTTCCTAGCTTCTAATGTAATTTCTGACAGTAATGGGAGGTATTTAGTCATAACGGGCACCATCTTGCATACACCGGTAGTTTTGGTAAATGTATAAGCTCCCAACTTTGGTGATGTTGAATTTGCCAATGATGTTGAATTTGTGTTTAGAGAAAAAACCTCCTCTAAACACACATCTGTTAATATTTGGTGGGAACCTGAATTGTGTTGTTGATCTGGCTCTGGACAAACCCCAGAACAATGACTACCTCTACTATGTCGAAGTCCTTTTCAGATTATATGGCTGAGAATAGGTGTGTGGACCCTTGGAGGTGAGGGAAACCCCGGGCGAGACAGTACTCCTTTCTTTCGACCCGATGGATATGTTTTAACGATTCTGCTGAACTTCGGCTGGAGAGCTTAGGGTCTTGATTTGCAATCGCGAGGAAGAAGTTTTTTTTCCCGGTTACGCCATAGAACGAACTGTCAAGATTGCAAAAAGCGTTAGTTTGTCAAACAAGCCCTATGACGATCCGACGAGTCCGTCTCAATTTGGTGGAGCATTGACCGGTGAGTTTCAGTGCTGAACTGTATTTTGTGTCGCCATAGTATGATGACACTGCATTTTCCTTTTGAGGATTAGTGTGATATTGTATTTTTCGGTGATTATACAGTACAAGTAAAAATATAATGCCGTCCAGTTGTACAAATACAACAAGAGGACTGCAGCCTCTGACGCGCCTGATGCTTTCATGTTTAAAAATCATGGCGCGTATATGACACCATCAAGAACGAAAAGGATAATTCACAACGATGCCTGGAGTTGAAAGGAACAGAAAGAAAAATAACGTTTTCCGGCTAAACAAGATGGATTCCGAGGAAGTTGTATATGGACAGATGGAGAGTGTGGTACAGATGAAGAAAGAAGACAAAGGAAAGTTAAGATGGCAGAGAAAATACAGCAGTCGAAAGGCGGGAAAAGAGACAATCATAATGGATGAAGATTCATTCTGTTTGACCACTTGGCTGACCGACAGTAGTCTCAATATAGAATCTCTCTTATGGGATCCTGGAATCATGGACGATACTAGGAACTGACGTGAGCTTTCATAATAATTGATTCAGAGTTCTTAAATGTTTATTTCCTAAAATGTATTGTACCTAACCATTAAATGAAGCTGGAACTTATCAAGGAAACCTGATCACCTTCCTCGGTAACAGCCAAGCTTATTTAATTGAACATTACATATAGTTTGTGAAGCACTTGGATGGTATATAGCATGTTTTAATAGGCTTTCGAAATAGCCTGTTTTGTTCTGTCATGCTTGAACATGTTTTAATAGGTATTCAAGAAATAACCTGTTTTGTTGTGGTTTGTCATGTGTACTTATGTAATTTTGAGTCAAACGTATTTATTGCGTTGATGATAATGTTTAAAACCGTAAGGCCTCAAGGGGGGTCTCACGACAATGTAGGTAGGCCTAAACCAAGGCCCACCACGTGGTACCCGACTGTTGCGTGCTGAGCTGTTCGCTAGCACAAGTGGGTAAGACTGAAACCTAGTGATTAATTAGAATTTGGTCCAATGATTTTCGAATCTGGTAAAATTGTCTCATGGTTTTCTTACAAAAGGTTAACTTATGTTTTCGCTGTCCTTATATATTGTATAAGTGGTAGAATGAAGAATCCACATGATGATAGACTTGAACGTTAAGGAGACATGCTGTGTCCCATGAGGACTGAATTTGAATCCAATATAGTCATAGCCTTAAAAAAGGGTAATAGAGCTAAAGCAAGTTTACTCCCCACAATAAAAATGTAATGTATTTTTAATGCTGAATTGAGTTTGGTTAAATAATATAGTTTCTCTTATTTATAGTTACCAATGATAACTGGGATAGTACTTGTGTTTTAAAACCAACACCTGATACTCGTTAATGGAGTTTAAATTCTAAAATGGTAAATTGACTAATGAACAAATAGGGTATTGATGTAACAGTGTTTAAGACCTACATGGAGTTTCCTTTGGATGACTTATTGTACCTTGATTTTATTGACGTCATACATCTGTTTTCTGTCTACACCGCCATTCTTAAGAGTTCTCTTAATTTCCACCCTAATGTTGAGTTGCTGTGTAGAGAATGATAAGCACATTTTTACAAATAGCAAAAATATTAGATGGGTTGGATACTAAATCAAAATTTTCAGTTAACGAAGGATGTCGTCTAAATTGATAGGATAGTCTGAGGACCATAAACAAACATTTGGCCTTTTTAATGGCTCACCATAAATGGGTAGAGCTCAGAGCTTCAGGGAGGGGGGCAGACCCTCTGGGTTGATCTCTACCAACCTTTCCAATTAAAATAGCCTATTACAAAAGATTCAATTTGAGTGTTCATTCTGGTCTCATCTGTGGTAATTTTACCAACACAAGCATATTCAGTTTTGGGATAAACAAACGTTAAGTGAAAGCTAAATATATTTTCCTCTAAATAGCTTTAATGTTGAAATGTATGATTTTGAAACCAACTGAAGTGAGGGTAGAGACCTAAAGTCATCCCCCATTTTTGCTGATAGAACAATCAATAGAACCACAGATGTGGTCAAAGAAAAAGCATAAAGTTATGATTTAGGGTTCGGCTGACCGCCACTATTTGGAATAAAAAAGTTTGTGAATTCCCTAAAATTTAGGATGGTCATCAAGACACTGTTTGTATGCCATGAGGTAGTTTGTCCATTGTCTTGTAAAAATGCTTACTTAATTAAGTGAAGGCAGGGGGGATGAATGATATGATAATTGATTATGATTGGAAAGAGTTGAGCTAAGGGCTTAAGGCAAATCAAATTGTTATTTATAAGGAGCTACATATAAAAAAATGGTTTTTCCTGTTTTCATAGTTATAACAGAGCATTGGCATCTGTTATGTTTAAAATTTTCCATTTACAGGATGTTTTTAATTGGTTTATTTGGAGATTGTTTTGTAAACATTTTAATGGTTGAATTGAATAGATCTAACCATTTCTGATTTGGCTTTTTAAAGTCTGACAATCTTATTCCACTGCAAGTTGCTATTGGGCAATAATATAGCAAAAGGAACCAAACATCAACCAAGCCAGTTCTGGATGGAAAAGGAACTTTGACATAGACTTTTATGGAAACTTGTCTGAATAGTGTGTACGTTTGACTCTGATGATGGAACTTCTGAGATCCACAAGTTTTCAGGACTGATTTATTGTCTTCATTGTTGGGAGTTGACGGAACAATACCCAGTGGATGAAAGTCCGATGGACGGTTGAACCACACTAATCGTTGTTTTGCAGTTATACTTTCAACAGATCAGGACATCACAACCCCTTTTCTGATGATACATCACTTCACTGACTGGATACAGACAACTGAGTGTGTGAGTACCAGCAACATGTCCAAGAAGGATTTCTACAACTACACTGGTTGAATCTGTTCCAAATTCTCCTGACCACTCACATGGCAGAACGATGCCAGGGTGAGATCACTTGGCTTCACATTCTATTTCTAGATGAATCGTTGACAGCGAGATGAGAGGAGAATCCACCTCCTTAAAGACTCCACATACTACAGGTCAGAGTACCATGGGCTAGTTGACTGCAAAGGTCACATGGTCCCAACACAGTGGAAGACACTGTTGTGGTGTTAATCTTGAATTAGTGAAGTGTAGGAAACTCACTATTCCATTATACATCTACACTGATTTGTTAGGACAACCAGGCAATTTGCTGGGTCCACATCACACCGAATGCAATAACTGATTTTCGAACTTTCATCACTGATACAAGACAAAGAAAACTGAAGACAAGAACTAAAGGACACTTGATTGGAAACTAACTTCTTTCCTTACAATCTAAGATTTTCCTAAATGAACTGATATGGTGATTTCGTATGTATGAAGGTTTGTTTCTCACAAGACAGGTGGGAAACTCTGTACGATGACAATCCTAATATTGGACTTTGTCGTATTTGTGATGATGCTTAATGATCTACATTAGGATGGCTATCATGGTATGTTTGGACAGTGAATTGTTCCCTATTTATAGGTAGTCCCTGTCAAAGGTAGATGTTTTCCCTATTTTAAAGGTAGAATCTTTTACAGGTACAACAGGATATGCATAAGTCTTTTGTATGATATTGTCGCATGGATCATGATACGGACAAGGGGGGTTTTGATTGTTCAATGGACTTTGACTCATGTTGAGTCAGATTTTCTGCTGAACACCATTAAAATGTTTCTTGACCTTTATAATCTGAGGTGGGTACAGAATTGATGACTGTCATACATTGAGTTATGTGTCGGTGTGTCAATTGTCTTGTTTACATTCATTTTCATTAGAGGAAAAATAAGACCTGATTGGTCAGATACTCCTTTTGTTATTTCGTCTTGTAACATAAGTGTATGGTCCTTTTCTTTTAAATAGGAATTGAATTGTACTTGTTTTATCAAACAATGTTTTTCTTTAAATGTTTGATGGGGGGAGTGTAGAATCTGAGCATTAACAATTACAATATGTACGTTTCATTGGAAGTGGATGTGCCTAGATAATGAGAACAACAGAAACATCTCTGTTTAGAAAGTTCTCTGTAAGTTGCGCTCTGATAACCCCAAGAATGTTCACATTGACCTTTTGGCATGGGGGTTATTGTCTTGGAAACCTGATCTTTGATAGGTAGACACCCTTCAATATATATATCAGCTTGTAACCAACATTACAGTGAGAAAAGATTGAGTGAGATGAGATAGAGGTTGTGTAAGGAAGACCAGGTCCGTAACCTCATGAACAAGACTATTTAATTCTGCAATAAATAATTGAATTACTCTCTCCCTTGACAAACGGGTATGTGATAATTATTACAACCACTATACGAAATGGCTGATTTCTAACACCAATATGCCTTGATTCCATCTCCAGAGCTGTATAAGCGACGCTTGAATTTGCAGTCCGAATTTAACCTCAAGGGCAGGTCGTCTGCTGGCTCAACAACTGAAACACAGGGCTGCCTCTCTTCTAATTCCCCAAATTAATGATTCTTCTTGTTGATTAATTATTGAAATCAAGGGTATCAACGCTGCCATCAAATGTTTCTATACCTCCCTATACATGTCTGAGTTCCTATCAGATGCTGCCAGTATGACACGGCTCCCGGGTGATCTGGAGACTCCTTCTGTTGACACTGACACTGCAGCTGACCTTGATTCCCCTCTCAGCCATGAAAAGGTGGTGTAGTTTATCAAGTCCATGCAGAGTTGTAAAGCTCCAGGGCCAGATGGGTTTCCTGTAGAGTTCATTAAGATATTTCACACCAAGTTAGCATCCAAGTTAGCGTTCCTCTCTGGAACGTGGCTCGTTGCTACCGACTCTTACGCAGGAATCAATTGTGCTTCTTCTTAAGAAAGGAAAAGATCCTACTTCCTGCTGCTTAGCCTCTTTAATGTTGATGTAAAGGTACTGGCTAAAGTGATAGCAAAGTGTCTGGAGGGAGTCCTGCCCGGAATCATATCAGAGGAACAAACTGGCTTTATTAAGGGTTGGTACTCTTTTTTTAACATCCAGACGTTGTTGAATATTATTTATTCCAAACAATTCTCAAGATTTCTTGAGGTGATAATCTCTCTAGATGCGGAGAAGGCATTTGACAGAATTGAACGGGTATATCTTTTCGCTGTTCTTAAGAAGTTAGGATTTGGGGAGAAACTTGGTTTGTCTCTTGAACACGTCTCCCCAGGGCACGGTCTGTACTAATGACACCCGTTGTGATTATTGTGCCCTTGAACACGGGACCAGACAGGGTGGCCCGCTCTCTCCTCTGTTATTTGCCCTTACTATTGAGCCCATTTCAATAGCTTTACGTGCATCTTCCCCTCTCCAGAGAATGTCACAGGAGGTGGTCGAACACAGGTTTTCGTTATACGCTGATGATTTGTTACTTCATGTCAGTAACCCTGCAACATGCTTACCTTGCATCTTCTCCATTCTGGAGGACATTGGCTCCTTTCCTCGTTACAAGCTCAATCTCCAGAAGAGTGAGTGATTTCCAATCAATTCGGCAGCGTTGCAGCTTAAGCCAACTGACTTGCCTTTCCAAAATGAGCTACTCTGGTTTCGCATACCTCAGAGGCAGATCAAAGTAAAAAAATATGTCCAAAAACACAGACACAAACCAGAGCGCCACCCACCCTTTTTACACCTAAGAGTACCTTTTGCCCCAACACCATTAATGCATCTATTAACGCTTTTTGTCGTATAGTTGAACAGAACTGAACCTTACCATGTGTCTAATAATATACAAAATATTGGCATGGATTTTGAAAATGACTAATCACGCATGAAAATTGTCTTTTATGTAAGGTTAGTGATCATATGAAGCCATTTATTATCAGATAATTGTTTGACTCCTTTTTAAATCATAATGAAAACAGAAATCGCCCAAATAGCCCTGATCAAAAGTTTACATACCCTTGAATGTTTGGTCTTCTGACAGGCACACAAGGTGACACACAAAGGTGAAAATGGCAATTAAAGGTGAATTTCCCTCACCTGTGGCATTTTAAATTGCAGTTAGTGTCTGTGTATAAATAGTCAATGAGTTTGTTAGCTCTCACGTGGATGCACTGAGCAGGCTAAATACTGAGCAATAGGGAGCAGAAAAGAACTGTCAAAAATCTGTGTAACAAGGTAATAGAACTTTATAAAGATGGAAAAGGGTATAAAAAGATACCCAAAACCTTGCAAATGCTTTATACCAAGCCAAGGTCAGGTAGACCAAGAAAGATTTCAGCCAAAACTGCCAGAAGAATTGTTTGGGAAACAAAAAAAATCCCACAGGTAACCTCTGGAGAAATACAGGCTGCTCTGGAAAAAGACAGTGTGGTTGGAGCATAATGCAACAATACTTGTACTAAAATGAGCTACATGGTCGAGTTGCCAGAAAGAAGCCTTTACTGTGCCAATGCCAGAAAAACTCCTGGTTACAATATGCCCGACAACACCTTGACATGCCTTACAGCTTCTGGCACACTGTAATTTGGAGTGACAAGACTAAAATAGAGCTTTATGGTTACAACCATAAGCGCTATGTTTGGAGAGGGGTCAACTAGGCCTATAATGAACATTAGTTAGGCATGTGCCAGAGATGGGGACAAGTCACACATGGTCAAGTCCAAGCAAGTCTCAAGTCTAAACCATCAAGTCTCGAGTCAAGTCTCAGATAAGTTCAGATAAATCAAGCAAGTCAAGTCAAGGGTTCACCCTAAGCAAGTCAAGTCGAGTCCTTATAAGTTTCAAGTCAAGTCAAGTCACAGTACTAAAGAAATGAACACACACACACACTGTCCTCTGTTTCTGACGTGCGCTCGGTGCGAAGCTCGATTTCAAAATCAAATATTTTTCTCCTCCGCGGTACAATTTTTTGGGGGGACGAAGCGGAGGGATCTTGAATCAGCCTGAAGGGGTTGTATTCGCTATAACAACCGCCTCGCTATACCTTATCCCGCTTATTACATGGCTACCTACCAAATAAATCTATAATTTGACACAAAATATTGATTTCAAAAGGAATTTATTGATTTAAAAACGATTGTATTACTTCCTCTAAAGAAAATAGTCCGTTCCGTCTCTGGTTAGAATCCTGCTGCGTCAATTGCAATGCGCTGTTTTTCAAGGCAACGGTCTGTTATCAAGAAATAACACGCATTCTGCACTGGAATTCAGCCAATCCATGTAATAAGGGCTAATAATAACAACAACCTTATAAACTAATTATTGTGACTGAAAAACTGCCTAATATGTAATTACGTTGTAATTATTCTTGTCTGTATGAGTAAAAAAAAAAAACTCTTTGAAATGTTTAGGTGCTAATCACATCGGCGCCTCCTTGTTAGCCTTTAATACAATAAAGTTAATGCTTTTTAGTTTCCACACGCAGTCCACAAACACTTGAAAATGCCCACATTTAATACAGACATTATAGTCTACGTGTAATAATATACATGCCCGCTCATTTTAAGATGCCCATCAACATTAAAATTCAGGCTATGCCACTGTTATAGTCAAATTTCCTTACATCTATTTACCATACGTATTCAGTAATGATAATGGTCACATTTCTAACAAGAAAAAAAAACAAACATAATATGCAACCAAGGCCAAATTATGACTAGTAACTTAATCGTTATAGAGTGAAACTGAATATAAAGAGATTACTTTCTTACCTGTCCTTGTGGTTCTTATATTATTGCTATATTTTAGCTTTAAATATTTCTTAATTCTTACTATGTACACGTGCGCCATGTCACATATATGTCATTGCTCATAATTACGGTGTGTTATTCTGTGTATTTGATAAATAAACTCTGAACTTGATACAACACCCACACACACATTATATAAATGTTTAATGACTGGAACACTTAAGATGTGACTATTCCTTTTTTCAATTAAAACTCAATCAGCAATTTTCTGCCACACTAACCCACGTTCCTTTGCTGCTGCTACAGTATTGCTTTTTTCTTGAATATATACTCATATTCAGCATGTACATTCATTAATATATTTAACTCCACTGGGGAGAAGTACAGGGTCCAAGACCTTTTTCTCCAGTTGCCATGATGAATCACGTTATCTGCGTTCCATTGATGAGGGCTTTTTACCTCCTCATGTTTTATCAAACAATGTTTTTTCTTACGTGTGATGGGGGGAGTATAAACGTGTATGAATGTACGCCTTTTATGTTTAGATTACAACAGAACATCTGTTTGTTCGTACAGTGGAAGTCACGTTCAGTCAAAGCGCAACAATAATTAGGCAGTGGGCTTACAGTACTGTGATGTGTATTCTGGACTGCAATGCCTAGAGTAGAGGACAACCAGAAGTTCGTTGAGAGGAAATCGAGTTTGTAAGACCAAGTAAGATCGAGTATGTAACATCCTGAACAATAGACTATCAAATGCTGCAAAAAATAATTGAATTACTCTCTCCCTTGATGACCGGGTACGCAATCACTATTTCACCACTATACGAACGGCTGGTTTCTAAAAGTCTCATAATCTGAAGCATACCACATCATCTGTAAAACATGGTGGAGGCAGTGAGATAGCATGGGCATGCATGACTTCCAATGGCACTGGGTCACTAGTGTTTATTGATGATGTGACAGAAGCAGTTATCCTGCTGGAAGTAGCCATCAGAGGGTGGGTACATGGTAGTCATAAAGGGATGGACATGGTCAGAAACAATGCTCAGGTAGGCCGTGGCATTTAAACAATGCCCAATTGGCACTAAGGGGCCTAAAGTGTGCCAAGAAAATATCCCCATTACACCATTACACCACCATTACTGCACAGTGGTAACAAGGCATGATGGATCCATGTTCTCATTCTGTTTACGCCAAATTCTGACCCTACCATCTGAATGTCTCAACAGAAATCAAGACTCATCAGACCAGGCAACATTCTTCCAGTCTTCAAATGTCCAATTTTGGTGAGCTCCTGCTAATTGTAGCCTCTTTTTTCTATTTGTAGTGGAGATGAGTGGTACCCGGTGGGGTCTTCTGCTGTTGTAGCCCATCCGCCTCAAGGTTGTGCGTGTTATTTGTAGATCATAAATGATAATTATAAGTTTGGTGGCTGGCATCTTGAAGCTAACAAATTGACTAGTGAGAGTATAAATAAACCAGTGGTTGTGGGTTGAGAAGTTACCCTAATAATGGCAGAGCTTGCTCTTCTAAAGGACCTTGGCTCTGGGCTGAGATGCTAAAGCATATTCCGTGACCGTGTTGATTATTTTATGGAGAAAGACGAATGGTTTATTAGCAGTTTTAGGCTATCAATTTAGAGGTTGAAAGCTGTCAAATTAGAGGTTGATAATGGCCACACCCACATAAATTATGGGTGCGTCATATGTAAATAAGGACAGGTGCAGAGAGTTCTCACTTCAACGGCTTTAATCCGGTTTATTTATCTGCGATGACATCTATGCTCCTTTCGTAAAGGTACGACCATTTTGTAAATCACAATTGGGGATTATCATGCTCCCCAAGCCTGAAACTGACATATTTTCGGACAATGTTTCATGAATGAGAGCCGCTATCAAAATGTAAAACAAATCAAGATGATTTAAGAATCGAACTGGTTTCAAAGTGTATATAGTGAGTCATAGTTCATTACAGAGATGGAGATAACAGTTTGAGTGCTATAATGAATTTATATTTATTATCCCTATATTTATCCCTATATTTATTATTCGAATTTGTTTTTTAAGGTAAATAAGCAGATTTTGGTCAAAGGAAACAAATGATAGCATTCAACACAATCAAAGGAAGGGTAAACAACATACCCGCGGTCCTTGGTCACCTTGATCCCCCTGCAAAAGGAAGAAAGAATTTGCATGAGAAATTTATGTATCAACCAAACATATACACACAGAAACAAAAACATACAAACACATTCACTGAAGGAAGATATGAGTCATAATTCAAAACACAGTGATGAGGTAAAATTGTACAGTCAACCTCAAATATTCATTGTGGTAGAAAATAAAATCACTAATTACAATAAAGACTGACATGAGCAGTATAGTAGAGAAGGAGTGGAATGAGGAGAGGAATGGTGGGGTGGGTGGGTTTGGTGGGGCATGGTGCCTGTTAATGAGGAGGGAAGACTCATATTAATTTACAATGTATGTTTGAGTCACAATTTCCCATACAATTGCGATGTATATATGGGTATGGTTAATACTTGGGTTTGTATACACACAAAGCTGTAATGGTGCAGTTTATAACACTGACAGGTGTTGTAATAACACTGACAGGTGTTGCCCTTAGTACTAGAACATACATTTTAGGTTAGTTGTTAGGTTTAGAATTAAGTTTAAGTTGAGTGTTAACATAAACATTTGTTGACCTACCTTTTCACCCTGTGGACCAGGAGGACCCTTTTGGGAGGAGAAAGAAATTAAGAAATTATCAGTTTTTTTGAAGGCCCTTAATATCGATGAACAAAATATATTAAAGATCAAATTCTTCACTGTACATTGTGTAATTCTGTGAGAACAAAATCATGTAATAACGGTAAATGGAAACCAAAATCACCAACCGATTAGGGGCTGGATTCAAATTCACACTGAAAATCTAAGCAAACAATTGAAATCACAGGATGTTCCAACTTGCGTGAATTTCATTATGGCAATTCGTAATATGACTCAGTAGTGTTTATGGCCCCGAAGTGCCTGTATGCAACCCTGACAACATTTGGGCAAACTCCTAATGAGACAATGGATGGTGTCCTGGGGGATCATCTCCCACACCAGACTGCCATTTTGAAAGCTACATCCTACTCCTTCCATGTCTTTTCCTAACTAGGCATATATTACACTGTTCAGTTTTTTTACCATGTTTTCTGACGTAATCGGCCAACAGCCCACAGCACTTAGCCAGGCAGCCACTAATGGTACTCAGGCGCTAATCATCCCTCACTGAATGCATGGATGCAATGGATAAATGTGTGATAATCCCCAATAAATTATAGAGCCTTGGTTGAATAAGAATGAACCTACCGTACAAAAGAAATACCAAATGTCAATGACCATTCAACAATTTATTACTGAAATATAATAAAAACAATATAGGCTACTTGACAATTTAACGTACAGTGGGGAGAACAAGTATGTGATACACTGCTGATTTTGCTAGTTTTCACACTTACAAAGCATGTAGAAGTCTATAATTTTTATCATAGGTACTATTCAACTGTGTTATAGTACAAAAATCCAGATAATCACATTGTATGTTTTTTAAGTAATTAATTTGCCTTTTTTTGGCAAATTAGTTCAAACAGTTGCAGTTAATACAGGTAATGAGTGGAGAACAGGAGGGCTTCTTAAAGAAAAACTAACAGGTCTGTGAGAGCCGGAATTCTTACTGGCAGGTGATCAAATACCTTCAATGTCCTGCAATACAATGCAAATGAATTATTTAAAAATCATACAAAGTGATTTTCTGGATTTTTGATTCCGTCTCTCACAGTTGAAGTGTACCTCTGATAAAAATTACAGACCTCTACATACTTTGTAAGTAGGAAAACCTGCTAAATCGGCAGTGTATCAAATACTTGTTCTTCCCGCTGTATGTATCACACGTTACCATTTTCCAATAGGAGATTCAGCTTCTTGTGTAGGCTAATTCATCAAATGTAAATCTAAAATGTAAATCTAAATAATTATTCAGGAAACGAAATACCAGACATTCTTTACCAACCACCAATTACCAATTCTACAAATGTATTACATGTTACTCTTTTTATTAGGAGAGAGAAAAAAAATGGCAAGAAACGAACCAACGGCGACCACAAATGCCACGGTGAGACACTACCGTAAGTTACCCTTTGATCATCCTTTCACTCTGCTAATCGAATAAAAAAATACAATAATTGTTATTCATGTATGTCACGGTTTGGTAAGCAAGGAGACCAGGCGCAGGACGAACGGTGAAACAAGGGTTTACTAAGCTGAAAAGCGTAATACGCAATACAAACAATAGAGGCCGAAACGGCTAAAACTGATACAAAGGAACAAGTGCACTAGGCGAGAAAAACAAACGCAGACAAATAGCAGACAATACTCCACAAAGACACAGATAAACACACGGGCAGTTATAGGCTGTAGTACTGAGGAACACGTGTGCGTAATAGTGTAGAGGAGTCCGGGGTGTTCCGTGAATGTGGTGCTAGCAGTCGGAAGAATGGACGGTGGTGGCTAATAGCCTGGGAACAGGCTCCCCCTGGAGGGAGGCATGATCACTGGAGGCACTGTGACAGTGTAGGCTACTGTAAGTCATCCTAAGAGAATCCTTTAACTCTGCTAATCAAATTAACAAATACAATTCATTGAATAAAACACTGCAATGTTTTTACTTGAAGGGAGGCTACATATATTTGGATCTATCAATTTAATTTCTATGAATAGGCTGTAGCCTACGTGTTATTCATTTTTTGAAATGTTTCGTGTTTATCAAGCAACCGTGCTTTAGGCCTGTATACGACTATTCATGCGTATAATCCTTTGACCGTTGAAAACTGGTCGATAATGTCTCTTATTTTACCATGTACATCATAAAAATGTGATCAAAATTCGAATGGATTTATCTTTGAATAATTTAAGTGTTCATTTTGTACATTTGTAGGGCCTAACGAATGAAAATACTATAGCCTAGTTCTTAGAAATAATCTTTCTTAGAAATAAATAAATAAAACCTTCAATACAAACACATTCTTGTATTTTTCTAATTGATGAACATTTCAAACAAACAAATTCTGTAATTTTTGTAGACTATTCTATTTAGTTTGACAACCTAGTACTGATGCTCTGGTTTGATGGGGATGTTGCGGAGGAGAATGTGTATGCTAATAGAGAAGATTTGTACGCTAATGATGACAAACGGCGTTCGGTTCTGGCGGATACTGGGGGTCTAAAAGGCCTGGTGGTTCTAGTGTTAAGAAATATATAGACAGATGACAAATTAAAGGAAAAATTTGAATGAGTGAAGGAAAATAAATGCAGATTCTGTGCATTGCATGATTAAGTACAATGAATCTGATCATGCTCTGTGGCATGTATAAAATGCTGAGCAGGGTCAGTTGACCTCAAATGTTGTCTCAATATTGCAAGAGGGAAGGAACTAAGTGACTTTGAAATAGGGTTCATTATTATGGCACGAATAGCAGGAGCAGTAAGAAATGTTACATCTGCATTTAAATTTATGGGAAAGACATCAGAAAATAGGGTTTGAAATTGTGGTCGAAAGCACATGACTGGGATGCTCAATGTCAGTGCAGGAGATTAGACTGTGTCTGCAAGAACAATCCATCAAGATATACTCAGAGAGGCATATTATAGTAGGATTGCAGTGTATAAACCCTTCATTCCAATGACAAATGTAAATGTGAGAGTTCAATGGTGCAAAAATAATAGGCATCCCAATAAGAGATGTTGAAAAAAGTGACATAGAGTCATCCTTCACCATATTCTTAACAAGTGCGACATCATGTGTGGTGTGCACCAAGAGAATGTTACAGGCCTGAATGATTGGCCGCTATAGTGAGGTCTAGAGGCTGTGTTATGCTGTGGGGGGTATTTTCTTGGTATGGTTTGAGACCAGTTGTCCACTTAGAGGGAAAGGTCCCTGTGTATCATTACAAAATTATTCTGAGTGATTGGCTTTTTCCTATGGTGAAATATTTCTATTATGGAGTGTTCTCTATGAGGATGACAATTCCCAGGGCACAAGGGGTCACTGAATGGTTTGATGTGTATGAAAGTTATGTAAATCAAATGCTATGGCTTTTGCATTCACCTGATCTCAACCAAATTGAACACCTATGGAATTTTTTGGACCAACATGTTAGCGAGGTCACTCCACTACCATCAAAAAACACTAAATGAAGGAATATCTTTTGGAAGAAGGGGGTTCCATCCATCAAGGCACATTGAAGCTGTTATGGTGGCTCATGGTGGCACTACACCTTACCCATCAGTACAGATTGTGTACATTAGAAGCTACCCTAAATATTGAATAGAAAGCATGTTTGAATTTAACTGAATATAATACTTTTTCTTTCATTAAATTGCCATTATATGAGGGGCCGTACAAGACATTATTCATTCTGGTACTCTCACAAACATTTCTCCTTTCACATACATATATTTTTACTCTCACATACATACATTCTCCTTTCACATACATATATTTTCATTCTCACAAACATACATACATTTTCCTTTCACATACATACATTTTCACCCTCACATATATACATTCTCCTTTCACACACATATATTTTCACTCTAACATACATACAGTTTTTTTCTCTCATAAGAACACATTTTTATATGCAGTCACAATTTTAAATAATTTATGTATATTAGCAGAAAATGTATGTATGTGAGAGAAGAATGTATGTGTGTGTGAGAGAAAGTTTAGTGGAAACGGAAGGAGTATAGTAGAAACGGATGGCAGAACATTTCTCGCGCTGTGATTGGCTGTCAACCTCACCCTGTGATTGGCTGAGAAACTCGAGCAGAGTCTTGTTCAGGTCGCGATCAGCATGGACGGAGATGAGACGAACGCTTTGCAGCAAGCCATTGGAGTTTTAAGAACTATTTTAACATGCTCTGATACTATTTCTTCCATTGAGCAGCAAAGGACATGCTCATCTGCACCTAACGTTGTTCACAGCACGGCAGAAAGTGAAATGAGAACACTTTTCAGACCAGACTCACCCCATATGGAAAATAAATATATTTTTTCAATGCAAAATGTATGTAGAATGTATGTTAATTCAACTTAATGTATTTAATAATGTATACATACATCTTTATTCAAAATACATTTCAGGTATCAACATTTATTTCACCTTTTATTCTGAAATGTATTTAAAAATGTATAAATATATTTAACTTTATTCAAAATACATTTCAGTTTTGTCCAGATGTATTTCACCGTTAACAATGCTCTCATTACAATTGTAATGTATTATAGAAAATACATTACAAAATGTATTTTGAAGCCCATATTAAAATGCATTTTTCAGGTCCTGTGAAAGTAAAAAGATGAAATGTAATTACTGACTTATTGATTATATCACATTTAGGTGTTGAAACACATTTTATAGATGTGTACATTACCAAAATAAAAGTAATCTTAGTCATAAATATAGTCTAACGTGCTAAGGTAAACTTGTTAATACCACTACCTGCCTCTCCCATCAACATATTCCTGTTTGTTAGTCTGCCTGACGGTGGAACATAAGGTTGCAGGTTTGAAATACCACCTTGCCGGTTTTCTGATACATTTAGACACGCTTTTTAAAAATGCATAAAAAAAAATGTTTTACGAATATATTTAAGCAACCAATTTTTTACATATTTACCAAATGTATTCATGGATTATATTTTCCATATTATATATTAAAAATAAATGTATTTTCTGTATGGGACAAGTTAGTGCTACAGGCCGAGCAGCTCACGCTACACAAGACCAAACCTGAGGATCACGGCAGTCTTTGTGATATCAAACGCATCAGCACTTTGGCAATTGGGGCTCTCGTCCGAGGAAAAGGTAAGCTCTATTTTTGTGGTGCTGATTTGTATAACTGATTTGATTTTATATTGGTAAGTGACCACACTTTTTTCCCCACCTGTCTAGCTTCAGTCATGCTCTTTGTCATGCCTTCACTGCAACCTTAAACTAACTTCAATGTCTGTTGTTCCTTCTCTTCATTACCGTAACGTAATTGATATATTTACATCTGTGGAAGCCAGGACATAAACTTTGCGTGACAAAGAGCATGATTGAAGCCTTACAATATGTCAGTGCAGTGAAGGCATGAGATCGGACACAATTGCGGGAGGTTAAGGCTAGACAGGTGGGGGGAAAAGCGTGGTCACTTACCAATATACAATCAAATCATTTCACTTTCTGCCGTACTGTGAACAACGTTAGGTGCAGATGAGCATGTTCTTTGCTGCTCAATGGAAGAAATAGTATCAGAGCATGTTAAAATAGTTCTTAAAACTCCAATGGCTTGCTGCAAAGCGTTCATCTCATCTCCGTCCATGCTGATCGTGACCTGAACAAGACTCGGCTCAAGCCAATCACAGGGTGAGGTTGACAGCCAAAAGTTGCTCTTCTATCAGCTTGAATCAGTCGGCCCATTCTCCTCTGACCTCTAGCATCAACAAGGCATTTTCACCCACAGGACTGCCGCATACTGGATGTTTTTCCCTTTTCACACCATTCTTTGTAAACCCTAGAAATGGTTGTGGATGAAAATCCCAGTAACTGAGCAGATTGTGAAATACTCAGACCGGTCCGTCTGGCACCAACAACCATGCCATGCTCAAAATTGTTTAAATCACCTTTCTTTTCCATTCTGACATTCAGTTTGGAGTTCAGGAGATTGTCTTGACCAGGACCACACCCCTAAATGCATTGAAGCAACTGCCATGTGATTGGTTGATTAGATAATTGCATTAATGAGAAATTGAACAGGTGTTCCTAATCATCCTTTAGGTGAGTGTATATTTCCCTTTGAAAATGTAGCAAAATACAGACACACCACAGAGCTTCATTTCGAAGGCAACATATGAAAATCAGAGGTCTTATTGTTGCTGACTAATGTCTAATGTAGAGTCTTACTGTTGCTAAGTTAATTAAATAGTGGGCCTGCAAGTATAGTGCAGTATAGTTGTTTTTAACGGTTTTATGAGTGCAATTAATTTTAATGCCAACTCCTTTACATCAGTTGCATTGATATCGTGGAGGTGGTAACTGCTGGCCACAATCAATGACGAGCGATTACTTAATCACAGAATCGCAAAATCGTGTAAAATATCAAAATCGAACCTAAAAATTTTCTAACTAGAATTAATGTTACACCCCTATATCCGCATGTCAGTGTATTTTCTAAGCCCATATAGTGTAAGTTAAATGATAATGTAATCATCCCCTCTTGAAAGTCATTAGCCGCTGGACAACATCTGTACATGGCAGTTATATTTATCTAGTACCTTGTTGGTTAAAACAAACTATTAGCTGGTTACAATCCTAACCTGCTTACCGGTCAAGTAGATACAGGTCAGTTACCAAAACAAACGTGTTGGAGGGGCATTTGATTTCCAAAGTGGGGCACTTTATCCTTACCAATAACGATTATTAACTTCAGCACGATGGATGCAAAGCTAATAATTCTAGCATGTATTGCTGCCTAATCCTATGGGCTACCCAGTGAGCTATCTGCTTGTGTGGCCATTTTCTTCCAGCAGAGATGCTATTGTATCCCTTTTATTCTTGTACTGATTATTTGATTTATTTTAATATTGTGAAATCTTAGCGTACAGAATTTTGGTCAACATTGGTAGTTTACTTTGATTATTGCACTTTTGCTTGTGTAATGGACCTTTGTGTAGAAATGTACAGTAAACACATCTTGCCATTGCTTACCATAATATTTTCCCGAACTAATGGCCATTTTCCACTGCATGGTACCAGCTCAACTACTCGTCTATAGCTGCAACTTTAATGCTTCATGGGGGACAGTTCTTTACTATGTTTAAACACAGCCGTGTCTGTAGATGACGCTATAGCGAATTGCACATATTTGAGGCAAGACAATCGCCATTTAGATTCCACGCTGAAGTACCGTGAAAACTAGAAGGAAAATACATTTTTGCAACTTGGTTCTCTCGTCAACTCTTGTTCAAAGTGTGTAAGGTATAAGCTATATGCTTTTTACTACAATTTGATGAACTCCCGAAACAAACGTTTTCTTGCACTATTTGATTTTGTAACATTTTTATTTCTATTAATTTGCACATGTTTTTTTGTATGCATCTTGCTCTATATGAAATAAATTGTTTAGATTTTATTCAGTTCATTGTCATTTGCGATATGACCAAAATTATTATTAAGGGTTATTATAAATAAAACCTAATATTGGGGTGTGAGGCATCCTGCTGGGTTTATTGCATAAAAGCGCCTAGCCGCTGCCTGGCCGCTGTTGAGCCGCTGATCAGGGTATTGTACGCGCTCTATAAAAAAAAACGTCTGCCTCTGGCGGCCCGCTGGCCGGACGCTTTGCATAAACTGCTGCAGCAAAAAGCTAGTGGGCCGCCGGTGGGCCACTGGCTGTTGCTTGCTGGGTATTAGACTATTGTCATTCAACTTAACCATCCCATATTCACAGTGACAGTGGAATAAAGCGATTTAACAAGAGGCTTACAACTCTAGTAATTACAGAAACATGAATATGTGGCGAATGAAACCATCAAGGATGTACAGTACCATTATGCAGTATGACAGGACGCAGCAACACAAATAGACATCGCAAAGCCCAAATCAAGACATTACAGGTACCAAAGAAATAAGAATGTACTCACAATAACAATGTTCCTTCAGTGTAAGCCAGGTGTACTTTTCATACTTGATCGATTGTAAGTGCCACACTAATCCTTTCACACAAATCCTTTCCCTGACTGAGGCAGTTGCTTCCTCGCAATTTTCATGTTTTCGAAAAGGCTTTGCCAGTAAATCCGCCCACAAATCAATTTCTTCTTCTCCATAGTGCGTTAATAAACAACAGGGCTCAGTACAAATCTAAACAGAAAATCTAGTAGAAAGCACTGCATCTACTACATCCTTCAGCCTGAACGGTTGTTAGTTGAGGGTTTAGTAGACCCTTCCTCACAATTTCCATGTTTTCTCGAAAAAGGCAAATCTAAACAGAAAATCTAGAATATTACTTAAGACCAATACAAAAAAATTATTTTTAGAAATGTTGGCCAACTGAAAAGTATGAACATGAAAAGTATGAGCATGTACAGCACTCAATTCTTAGTTGGGGCTCCTTTTGCCTGAATTACTGCAGCAATGCGGCATGGCATGGAGTCGATCAGTCTGTGGCACTGCTCAGGTGTTATGAGAGCCCTGGTTGCTCTGATAGTGGCCTTCAGCTCTTCGGCATTGTTGGGTCTGGCGTATCGCATCTTCCTCTTCACAATACCCCATAGATTTTTTATAGGGTTAAGGTCAGGCGAGTTTGCTGGCCAATTAAGAACAGGGATACCATGGTCCATAAACCAGGTACTGGTAGCTTTGGCACTGTGTGCAGGTGCCAAGTCCTGTTGGAAAATGAAATCTGCTTCTCCATAAAGTTGGTCAGCAGCAAGAAGCATGAAGTGCTCAAAAACTTCCTGGTAGACGGCTGCGTTGACCTTGGATCTCATGGCACCCCAAACTATCACTGACTGTTGAAACTTTACACTGGACTTCAAGCAACTTGGATTCTGTGCCTCTCCTGTCTTCCTCCAGACTCTGGGACCTTGATTTCCAAAGGAAATCCTAAATTTACTTTCATCAGAGAACATAACTTTGGACCACTCAGGAGCAGTCCAGTCCTTTTTGTCTTTAGACCAGGCGAGACGCTTCTGTTGCTGTGTCTTGTTCAAGAGTGGCTTGATACAAGGAATGCGACAGCTAAAACGTATTTCTTACATACGTCTTTGCGTGGTGGTTCTTGAAGCACTGACTCCAGCTGCAGTCCACTCTTTGTGAATCTACCCACATTTTTCAATGGGTTTTGTTTCACAATCCTCTCCAGGGTGCGGTTAACACAGAGCTCTGTGAACAGCCAGCCTCTTTAGCAATGGTGTCAATGGTCGTCTTTTGGACAGATGTCAAGTCAGCAGTCTTCCCCATGGTTGTGTAGCCTACCGAACTAGACTGAGAAACCATTTAAAGGCCTTTGCAGGTGTTTTGAGTTAATTCGCTGATTAGAGTATGGGACCAGGTGTCTTCAATATTGAATCTTTTCACAATAATAAAATATTCCCAGATACTGAATTTGGTGTTTTCATTAGTTGTCAGTTATAATCTTCAAAATTAAAAGAAATAAACACTTGAAATATATCAGTATGTGTGGAATGAATGCATACATTATACAAGTTTCACTTTTTGAATGGAATCACTAACATAAGTCAACTTTTTGATGATATTCTAATTATATGACCAGCACCTGTACAACATTATCCCTGACGGGATATATGGCCTGACAAAGTGCCACACCCATGTAAAAGTAATTAGCCTATTATGCGTGCATTGTTTGAGATATCAAATATCAAATATTGAATTGAAGATACTGGTCCCGGGGTCCATCTCAGACTTTTTCTGTCCCTTCCTGACAGACACATTTCTTTTTGTAGCCTGTTTGATGTTCCATTTGGGATTAATGGACTTCTAAAGTCATAGACCCCCCCAGCACATTTTCATTAGCTGATTTGGGCCATACTATTAGAAATATCAACTTTCCTCATAGAACTTTTAAAGGTAAGGGTTCAAAGGTCCTTCACACCAAACGGAATGCAAATCCGTTCAGCGGTTTCCGAGGAGATGTCGTTAACAAGTTTTTGACAAAAGTAAAATGGAGGCCATATTGTTTGAGATATCAACTTTTCTTATATAACTTTTAAAGACAATGGTCCAGTGTTCCTTTACACCGATTGTCAACCAAATCTGTTCAGCGGTTTAGGAAGGAAATGTTTCTTTAGTGTGTTTTTGTTAACGGCAAAATCGTGAGAAACATCAGTGAT
Source organism: Esox lucius (assembly GCF_011004845.1). Taxonomy (NCBI): domain Eukaryota; kingdom Metazoa; phylum Chordata; class Actinopteri; order Esociformes; family Esocidae; genus Esox; species Esox lucius. Next base: position 29,220,957 of record NC_047592.1, on the reverse strand, counting down.
GTTTATAGCACCCCCAAGCGGTATTTGTGTATGGGACTTTTTCTATCCATTCCTGACAGACTCATTTACGAGTATGTTTCGTTTCATAGCTGTTTCAATCAAATTTCAATCAAATGTATTTATAAAGCCCTTAAACCTAGAAACCTAGAGAGGACCCAGGCTCAGAGGGGTGACCAGTCCCAGGAAGGCGTTCCGGAGGCATCCGAAACAGATGCCCAAGCCACCTCAGCTGACCCCTCTCGATGTGGAGGAGCAGTGGCTCTACTCTGGGCTCCTCCCGGGTGACCGAGCTTCTTACCCTATCTCTAAGGGATTGCCCAGCGGAAAAACCTCATTTCGGCCGCCTGTATCGGGGATCTTGTCCTTTCGGTCATGACCCAAAGCTCATGACCATAGGTGAGAGTAGGAACGTAGATTGACCAGTAAATCGAGAGCTTTGCCTTGCGGCTCAGCTCTTTCTTCACCACGACAGACTGATACATCGACTGCATTAATGCAGAAGCTGTACCAATCCGTCTGTCAATCTCCCGTTCCATCCTTCCCTCACTCGTGAACAAGACCCCTAGATACTTAAACTTCTTTACATGAGGCAGGCACTCTCCACCAACCTGCAGTGGGCAAGCAACCCTTTTCCGATTGAGGACCATGGCCTCGGATTTGGAGGTACTGATTTTCATCCCCACTGCTTCAAACTCGGCTGCAAACCGTCTCAGTGCATGCTGAAGGTCCTGGTTTGAAGGGGCCAACACGACAACATAATCCACAAAGAGCAGAGCCGAAATCGTGTGGTCCCCAAACCTGACACCCTCCGACCCCTGGCTGCGCCTAGAAATTCTGTCCATGAAAATTACAAACAGAACCGGCAACAAAGGGCAGCCCTGCTGGAGTCCAACATGCACTGGGAACAAGTCTGACTTACTGCCGGCAATGCAAATCAAGCTCCTGCTTCGGTCGTACAGGGACCTGACAGCCCTTAGCAAAGGACCCAGGACCCCATATTCCCAAAGCACTCTCCACAGGATGCCGCGAGGGACACAGTCAAATGCCTCTTCCAAATCCACAAAACATATGTGGATTGGTTGGGCAAACTCCCATGAACCCTCCAACACCCCGTAGAGGGTATAGAGCTAGTCCAGTGTTCCACGGCCTGGACGAAAACCACACTGTTCCTCCTGAATCCAAGGTTCTACTATCGGCCGTATTCTCATCTCCAGAACCCTGGCATAGACTTTCCCGGGGAGGCTGAGAAGTGTGATCCCCCTATAGTTGGAACACACCCTCCGGTCCCCCTTCTTAAAAAGAGGGACCACCACCCCGGTCTGCCATCCCAGAGGCACTGTCCCCGACAGCTAAGCGATTTTGCACAGGTGTGTCAACCAAGACAGCCCAACAACATCCAGAGACTTGAGGCACTCAGGGCGGATCTCATCCACCCCCGGTGCCTTGCCACCGAGGAGTTTCTTGACCACCTCTGTGACTTCAGCTCGGGTGATGGACGAGTCCACTTCTGAGCCCTCATCCTCTGCTTCCTCAATGGAAAACGTGACGGCGGGATTTAGGAGATCCTCGAAGTACTCCTTCCAACGCCTGACGACATCCCCAGTTGAGGTCAACAGCTGCCCACCTCTACTGTAAACAGCGTTGGTAGGGCACTGTTTCCCTCTCCTGAGGCGCCGGACGGTTTGCCAGAATCTCTTCGAGGCCAGCCGATAGTCCTTCTCCATGGCCTCACCGAACTCCTCCCAGGCCAGAGTTTTTGCTTCCACAACCACCCGGGCTGCAGTCCGCTTGGCCTGCTGGTACCGTCAGCTGCCTCAGGAGTCCCACAAGCCAACCAGGCCTGATAGGACTCCTCCTTCAGCTTGACGGCATGCCTTACTTCCGGTGTCCACCACCGGGTTCGGGGATTGCCGCCTCGACAGGCACCGGAGACCTTACTGCCACAGCTCCGAGCGGCCGCTTCGACAATGGCGGTGGAGAACATGGTCCACTCGGACTCAATATCTCCAGCCTCCCTCAGGATCCAGTCGAAGATCTGCCAGAGGTGGGAGTTAAAGATCTCTCTGACAGGAGACTCGGCCAGGCGTTCCCAGCAGACCCTTACAGTACGCTTGGGCCTGCCGAGTCTGTCCAGCTTCCTCCCCCGCCAACGGATCCAACTCACCACCAGGTGGTGATCAGTTGACAGCTCCGCCCCTCTCTTCACCCGAGTGTCCAAGACATACGGCCGCAGGTCAGATTAAACGACAACAAAGTTGATCATCGACCTGCGGCCTAGGGTGTCCTGGTGCCACGTGCACTGATGGACACCCTTATGCTTGAACATGGTGTTCGTTATGGACAAACTGTGACTAGCACAGAAGTCCAAAAACTGAACACCGCTCGGGTTCAGTTCAGGGGGGCCGTTCCTCCCAATCACGCCCCTCCAGGTTTCACTGTCGTTGCCCACGTGGGCGTTGAAGTCCCCCAGTAGAACGATAGAGTCCCCAGTCGGAGCACTTTCCAGCACCCTTCCCAGAGACTCCAAGAAGGTCGGGTACTCTGCACTGCCGTTCGGCCCGTAGGCACAAACAACAGTGAGAGACCTATCCCCGACCCGTAGGCGCAGGGAAACGACCCTCTCGTTCACCGGGTAAGGGAGCTATAAGCAAACCCACACCAGCCCGCCGCCTCTCACCAGGGGCAACTCCAGAGTGGTGAAGAGTCCATCCTCTCTCAAGGAGTGTGGTTCCAGAGCGCAAGCTGTGCGTAGAGGTGATCCCGACTACCTCTAGTCGGAACCTCTCAACCTCACGCACGATCTCAGGCTCCTTCCCCGCCAGCGAGGTGACGTTCCACGTCCCTAGAGCTAGTTTCCGTGTCCAGGGATCGGGTTATCTAGGCCCACGCCTTCGACTGCCGCCCGATCCTCTCCGCACCAGCCCCTTATAGTCCCTCCTGTGGGTGGTGAGCCCACGGGAAGGCGGCCCCACGTCGCTCCTTCGGGGCTGAGCCCGTCCGGGCCCCTTGGGGAAAGGCCCGGCCACCAGGCGCTCGTGTACGAGCCCCAACCCCGGGCCTGGCTCCAGGGTGGGGCCCCGGCTGCGCCATACCGGGCGACGTCACAGACCTCAACATTTTCCTCATCATTAAGGGGTTTTGAACATTGTATGATTTTTAAATAATTAATTTTCATTTTATTGCATGACATAAGTATTTGATCACCTAGCAACCAGTAAGAATTCTGGCTCTCACAGACCTGTTAGATTTTCTTTAAGAAGCCCTCCTGTTCTCCACTCATTACCTGTATTAACTGCACCTGTTTGAACTTGTTACCTGTACAAAAGACACCTGTCCACACACTCAAACAGACTCCAACCACTCCACAATGGCCAAGACCAGAGTGCTGTGTAAGGACATCAGGGATAAAATTGTAGACCTGCACAAGGCTGGGATGGGCTACAGGACAGTAGGCAAGCAGCTTGGTGAGAAGGCAACAACTGTTGGCACAACCTTGACAGGTAGGCGGGACATCCGGTTTGAAGGGTGGGACTTCCTTTATGACATGTGCTAGGGCTGGACTTCTAGAATGACGTATGCATGTCCAGTGACTTTGTCATTCATGATTGCATTGATGTGTCCATGTTTGATGTTTTACAACAACTGATGAGCACCCTGAACGAGTGTTATAACAGGTGGGTTATGTTTAATGTTTAACAAATGGGCCTTAGGGTTCCGGAATGTTAAATTCCCAGGCAATGAGTGTCATATCAGTGGCAAGATGTTTGGTTTTTAACAAATGGGGCACCAGGGTTCAGCAATGCTATAACCTCCCCGGCATTTTCTGACTCGCTCAGCCAAATAAATAAAAACAGATGTGTTTTTTGTGTATTTATGCTTACAGTAGTATATAATGAATTATATGTCAAGTTGTGTTATTGTTGTCAATATTCAGATGGATGTGGATTATTTTTATAAAGTAGTTTAATAAATAATGTAATACATTATCATGATCAATTTTAATAATACAAAAAATCATAGGGACATTGGAGCAGAGAATAGCCATACTAATCATAAACTTTTGGAATCAAGCCAGTTCTATCCAACTGCGGAGGTAAATGCAGTGTTCATCGATCAAACTCCCAGGAACATGTACGTATCTCTCCAAAGGTCCTCCTTTATCAAGCACGTTTGTGAACAAATCTGTGTAATAACCGTGTGTTACAATTTCTACGCAAAGTATGGGATTTATGAATTTGTTTGAGCATGTTTGTACATTTACGCAAAAGCCATGCCCATGTGTACATAGAGTGGCAAGTACTAAAATAAGGGAACTGATTCTCAAAATTCAAGTAACTAATCTGGAAAATATATATTTTAAATTTCCAGAATAAACTATTGAATAATTATTATATATACTGTATATTATGACATTTTACTATAACTTTTTTATTTAGATTTTATGCAGCGTTCCTAAACAATTCACAATATTTCATGCCTTTTGACCATGCCACTTAATTTGTAATTAAAATAATATAATAATGCAAAGTGCATTCACTTGTTATATTATCCTCATGTGTAAAATTGAAACGTCATCCAGCTGTAACACCTGTCAGGCACTCTCTCCTGCAATCTGCATCACTGTTGTATTAACCACCAGTCGGCAGAGATGCAGCCTGCAAACACACCCCTTATGCTCCAACCGGACTCCACTCATCTCATCAACGGCACACCTGCCTCCCCCGGACTCTATATGTTTATCACTGTGTTTGTCTTGCTCTTTGTGGATTATTGTCCATGTATGTCTTTCGCCTATCATTGTTATGCATTATCAAGATAATCTATATGTCACGTCCTGGCTGTGCCCCTAGCCATCTCTGCGCTGGGCTCGGGGCATAGCCAGGACAGGACAGGAGGTGGCCTTTAGCCACCTCTAATCCTTTTTTTTGGTTTCCCCAATTGGAGGCAGGTGTTAGTTATTGCCTCCAATTGGGGACCCTATTTAAGTTCAGTTTGTAGGCCCAGAGGTGTGGTTCATTTTGGTTTTGTTTATCCTGTGTAAGGAGTACCCACGTCACTGGTTGCTGCCTTTCGTTTTGTTGGAGTCTTACTTTTATTTTCATTAAACATGGATTACCTTCACTACCTATACTCTGCGCCTGTGTCCTTCTCATCCCACGACCGTGACAGAATGAACCACCACAAAGAGACACAGCAGAAATGGACGGTAGGGGAACTCCTCGGTTGGCCTGACAGCGACACTGAGGAGACGTCGACAGAGGCAACGGAAGCAAACCTCCGTGTGTCCGCCCCAAGAATTTCTTGGTGGGGTGCTGTGGGGGCAAGCAGAGTGGAAGGACGCGGCCGTGCCACCCATGCTCACATGTGGGGTGGTCCAGGTGCCCCAGCCCTGCCTGGTGCCAGCTCCTAGGTGTCGGGCAAAAACGCCGGTGGGGCCTATGAGGGCTTTCCCAGATGTAGGGCGAAGTGAGGACTGGTGGGGCTTTCGGGACCCGCCGTACCGGTTCTCGCAGCCAGCGCCCCCCGCTGCCCGGGAGCCGCAGCCAGCGCCACCAGCGCCCCGCGCAGCCCGGGAGCCGCAGCCAGCGCCACCAGCGCCCCGCGCAGCCCGGGAGCCGCAGCCAGCGCCACCAGCGCCCCGCGCAGCCCGGGAGCCGCAGCCAGCGCCCCGCGCAGCCCGGGAGCCGCAGCCAGCGCCCCGCGCAGCCCGGGAGCCGCAGCCAGCGCCCCGCGCAGCCCGGGAGCCGCAGCCAGCGCCCCGCGCAGCCCGGGAGCCGCAGCCAGCGCCCCGCGCAGCCCGGGAGCCGCAGCCAGCGCCCCGCGCAGCCCGGGAGCCGCAGCCAGCGCCCCGCGCAGCCCGGGAGCCGCAGCCAGCGCCCCGCGCAGCCCGGGAGCCGCAGCCAGCGCCCCGCGCAGCCCGGGAGCCGCAGCCAGCCGCCAGCTCCTCCCGCTGCCCAGTGGCCGCAGCCGCCAGCTCCTCCCGCTGCCCAGTGGCCGCAGCCGCCAGCTCCTCCCGCTGCCCAGTGGCCTCAGCCGCCAGCTCCTCCCGCTGCCCAGTGGCCTCAGCCGCCAGCTCCTCCCGCTGCCCGGTTTTCACCGCCGCCAGGACCCGCCGTGGACTGGCCGCCACCCGGGCCCGCCGTGGACTGGCCGCCGCCGCCCGAGCCCGCGGATGACTGGCCGCCGCCGCCCGAGCCCGCGGATGACTGGCCGCCGCCGCCCGAGCCCGCGGATGACTGGCCGCCGCCGCCCGAGCCCGCGGATGACTGGCCGCCGCCGCCCGAGCCCGCGGATGACTGGCCGCCGCCGCCCGAGCCCGCGGATGACTGGCCGCCGCCGCCCGAGCCCGCGGATGACTGGCTGCCGCCTGTCCCGGCCTCAGCGGCGCCCTCGCCGGTCCCGGCCTCAGCGGCGCCCTCGCCGGTCCCGGCCTCAGCGGCGCCCTCGCCTGTCCCGGCCTCAGCGGCGCCCTCGCCGGTACCGACCTCAGCGGCGCCCTCGCCGGTCCCGGCCTCTCTGCCGGCTCTCCCTGGCCCTCCGCCGGCTCTCCCTGACCCTCCGCCGGCTCTCCCTGACCCTCCGCCGGCTCGCCCTGTCCCTCCACCGGCTCCTATTGCTCCGCCGGCTCCTGACCCTCCGCCGGTTTCCCCGTCTCCTGCTCCTCCGCCGGCTCCTGCTCCTCCGCCGGCTCCTGCTCCTCCGCCGGCTTCCGACCCGCCGCTGGCTCCTCCGGCTCCTGCTCCTCCGCCGGTTGTCGGCCCTCCGCCGGCTACCCCGGCACCTGCTCCTCCGCCGGCTATTGACCCGCCGCCGGCTCTCCCGCCGGCTCCTGTCCCTCCGCCGGCTCTCCCGTCTACTGGCCCTCTGCTTCCCCGGCCTGTCCCTGCGGCTCCGCCTCCCCTGATGCTATTTTGCAGTTCCATAAAACATCCTTGGTGTCTGCACCCATGTGCAGCTACGTGCCCCATCAGAAAACAAGCTTGTAAACATCAACCGCAAGGGAACTTATTCAATCAACATACAAGTCATTTTCGAGGTTTATAGTAAAATCACCCATGACTTTGCGAATTATCCTGGCTCGAGCCACGACTCATTCATACTGGCAAACTCTGCCATTCCTGCCATCTTTGAGGGGAATCCCCCGTTGGATGGGTGGCTGTTAGGGGACAACGGGTATCCGTTAAAGACATGGCTAATGACACCATTTTTGATGCCAGCGACAATGAGTGAAATGCATTTTAATTGAAAACACACACAAACACGCTGTGTAATTGAACGAACGTTCGGCATACTGAAAATGCGCTTCAGGTGTTAGGATGGATCAGGAGGCACTTTACAGTATAGTCCTCAAAAAGTCAAAGCATTCTTTGTGGGGTGTTGTGATTGACACAACATTTCCATAAATCAAGGTTGTGTTGTTGACATAGATGAGGAAATATTAGAGGACTTAAAGAGACGTGATGGTGAACTGCATTTGCCGATGCCACTTAACCCAAATGCCCCAGCAGCAGCACGGGAGAGGAGAGCTTATTTGGAAGAAGAGCTGCTGCATCGTCTATAGTGAGGTAAGCAAAGTTATCTCGGTCTAATGTTATACTACATTGCAAAAAATAACCATAGTCGTGTCGTGATTCAGAGAGAACAAGTCCAAAACATTCAAAAGTATTTATTTGTGACATTTCTTTACATTTTGTCAAAAAGAATAATCAAGAGCAAACAGAAATAAAAAATAAAAAATACAAACGAAAAAGAGAGGTTGAAAATATTTAAACATCATCATCATCATTATCTTCCGCTTATCCGGGGCCGGGTCGCGGGGCCAGCAGTCTAAGCAGACATGCCTCTCCCTAGACACTTCCTCCAGCTCATCCGGGGGGACACCGAGGTGTTCCCAGGCCAGCCGGGAGACATAGTCCCTCCAGCGTGTCCTAGGTCTTCCCCGGGGTCTTCTCCCGGTGGGACAGGACCGGAACACCTTCCCAGGAAGGCGTTCCGGAGGCATCCGAAACAGATGCCCAAGCCACCTCAGCTGACCCCTCTCGATGTGGAGGAGCAGCGGCTCTACTCTGAGCTCCTCCCGGGTGACCGAGCTTCTCACCCTATCTCTAAGGGATCGCCCAGCCACCCTGCGGAGAAAGCTCATTTCGGCCGCCTGTATCCGGGATCTTGTCCTTTCGGTCATGACCCAAAGCTCATGACCATAGGTGAGAGTAGGAACGTAGATTGACCGATAAATCGAGAGCTTCGCCTTGCGGCTCAGCTCTTTCTTCACCACGACAGACCGATACATCGACCGCATTACTGCAGAAGCTGCACCGATCCATCTGTCAATCTCCCGTTCCATCCTTCCCTCACTCGTGAACAAGACCCCTAGATACTTAAACTCCTCCGCTTGAGGCAGGCACTCTCCACCAACCTGAAGTGGGCAAGCCACCCTTTTCCGATTGAGGACCATGGCCTCGGATTTGGAGATACTGATTCTCATCCCCACTGCTTCACACTCGGCTGCAAACCATCCCAGTGCATGCTGAAGGTCCTGGTTTGAAGGGGCCAACACAACAACATCATCCGCAAAGAGCAGAGACGAAATCGTGTGGTCCCCAAACCTGACACCCTCCAGCCCCTGGCTGCGCCTAGAAATTATGTCCATAAAAATTACGAACAGAACCGGCGACAAAGGGCAGCCCTTCCGGAGTCCAACATGCACTGGGAACAAGTCTGACTTACTGCCGGCAATGCGGACCAAGCTCCTGCTTCGGTCATACAGAGACCTGACAGCCCTTAGCAAAGGACCCAGGACCCCATATTCCCGAAGCACTCTCCACAGGATGCCGCGAGGGACACAGTCGAATGCCTTCTCCAAATCCACAAAACATGTGGATTGGTTGGGCAAACTCCCATGAACCCTCCAACACCCCTTAGAGGGTATAGAGCTGGTCCAGTGTTCCACGGCCCGGACGAAAACCACACTGTTCCTCCTGAATCCGAGGTTCTACTATCCAGCACCCTGGCATAGACTTTCCCGGGGAGGCTGAGAAGTGTGATCCCCCAATAGTTGGAACACACCCTCTGGTCCCCCTTTTTAAAAAGAAGGACCACCACCCCGGTCTGCCATCCCAGAGGCACTGTCCCCGACCGCCATGCGATGTTGCACAGGCGTGTCAACCAAGACAGCCCCACAACATCCAGAGACTTGAGGTACTCTGGGCGGATCTCATCAAACCCCGGTGCCTTGCCACCGAGGAGTTTCTTGACCACCTCTGTGACTTCAGCCTGGGTGATGGACGAGTCCACCTCTGAGCCCTCATCCTCTGCTTCCTCAATGGAAGATGTGACGGCGGGATTGAGGAGATCCTTAAAGTACTCCTTCCACTGTCCGACGACATCCCCAGTTGAGGTCAACAGCTGCCCACCTCTACTGTAAACAGCGTTGGTAGGGCACTGTTTCCCTCTCCTGAGGCGCCGGACGGTTTGCCAGAATCTCTTCGAGGCCAGCCGATAGTCCTTCTCCATGGCCTCACCAAACTCCTCCCAGGCCAGAGTTTTTGCCTCCACAACCACCCGGGCTGCAGTCCGCTTGGCCTGCCGGTACCCGTCAGCTGCCTCAGGAGTCCCACAAGCCAACCAGGCCTGATAGGACTCCTTCTTCAGCTTGACGGCATCCCTTACTTCCGGTGTCCACCACCGGGTTCGTGATTGCCGCCTCGACAGTATTTAAACAGAAAAACATTACTTATTTTTCCCTCCTCTGGTAGTTTTGCAACGTGCGCTACGGTGGGATTGGACACCTGAGGGTCCGGGAATGGCATTGCGCGATGTGCGCCTGGTGGAACGGGTGGACGGAGATGGAGTGGGGGAAGGAGGAAGAGGCACAACAGGAGGAGGAGGCACAACAGGAGGTGGTGGTGCGCTTGAAGGGCCACGCTCCATGGCTGCAGCAATCTTCTCCATGTATGAGGAGATTTGCCCGAGAGGCCGCAGCAACATCACCACCTGGTCAAGACGGGCATTTACACATAACTTAATTCACACCCGATTAATGCTGGCAAGCTTGGACTTCCCCCGTCTTCTGATGTCATTGTAGCACTTGCGACACTTGTGCGACGTCCTGTGGATGCCAGCTGATGAAATAATTGTGGCAATTTCCTCCCACGCCTGTTTCACAGACGCTGATTTGGGTGGGTTTCTCCCATCCCCATACAAAATAACTTCTCTGTCTTTCACTGCTCTTACAAGAACGTCGGTCTCCTCGGCTGTGAACCGCTCCTGGCGTGCACCTGGTAAATCTGCCATTATAATAGCAATCCGCCATGGAACTTGCGCACATGCTTTTAAAGGGAATGTTGGATGTCGCTCTGATTTGATTTATTTCACGTTACGCGCAAACCACACCTATGAATAATGAAGCTACTTCAGACTAACCCCTTTTAGATTTGCGCCGGGTGCAAGAGTAATTTATCCCGCCGGGAAAATAGCAACAGCGCCCAAGCTCCACCCACAAAGTCACTTGCGCTTTGCGCTTGACACTTGCGTTTCAGATCGTTAGAATAGGGCCCAAGATGTTTACAGCCCTTGAGAAGTTCAGCCAATACTATAGTTATCTGTTGTAGGCACAGCAGAGCAGAGCTGAAACACAATGGCCTTACTAAATTACTGGCTTATACTTAGAATAAGCAATATGATTTGATTGTACTATGGAATAAGAACATTTCCACCACACCACTCATGAGAGTGTGCTGTGAACCTACTGCCTACATTATTTTATTATCAACAAACAAATTGAGACAAACACAACAATAAATGCCATTCCAGTGCGAAGCTTGTTGAGCCTGAATAGTAAATGTAGGGTATATTTTGTCTTTGGTGATTTATGACGTGTTTTAAGGGCTGGACTTCTGGAATGACGTATGCATGTCCGGTGACTTTGTAATTTATGATTCCATTGATGTGTCCATGTTTGATGTTTTACAACGACTGATGAGCACCCTGAACGAGTGTTATAACAGGTGGGTTATGTTTGATGTTTTACAAATGGGTCTTCCGGTATGTTAAATTCCCAGTCAATAAATAAGTGTTATGTCAGCGGCAAGATGTTTGCTGTTTAACAAATGGGGCGATAGTGTTCAGCAATGCATGGCAAAACATTACAAAGTTTCCCGGAATGTAGCGTATAAATGTGCATGAACAACGGTGAATCGTTGACTGGTCAAGATATGTTATTTCAGGTAAACAAAACTTTTGTAGAAGCAGCAGAATTAATATTGTCTTTACATCGCAGCCAGGGCACCTCCAGCAGGTCACGCCTCTTAAATTTGTCATTGGTTACACGTTAGAAATATACCGGCTACAATGATTACAATTCTGGATAAAGCTTAACCTTACATAGTCAACATCCGCGGATCCGCAGACAGTGCTCATTTGCATAAATATTTATAAAAATTGAATCGCCATAATCGTCCGATTTCAATGGTATATTATTTGTAGCAACTTTCATGAAGCGTTCCTTTTGTAAACGCATCTTATGAAATTGTACAACGGGGATCAACGCGAGATTGTTTCCTTCACATTGGTAGAAATGTTTAACCTTACATAGTCGACATCCGCAGATCCACGGACAGTGCTCATTTGCATAAATATTTATAAAAATAGAATCGCCATAATCGTCCGATTCCAATGGTATATTATTTGTAGCCACTTTCGTGAAGCTTTCCGTGTATAATTTGGGTTGTCCGTGTATAATTTGGGTTGCACTCAGGGCACTCAGGATCTCTCCCCCTGGACCACGGCATGGTTCCAGTCCCTCAGGTGGGGAATTCTTCAAAGCTCCGGTCGGCAGGCACTGGATTTTCCCCATCTGAGCCTGTTGTTAGGCGGGACAAGAACTCTGATTGCGGCGCAGAGCTCCGTCCCCTGTCACTCCATGAACCGGAATCGGCCCTCTAGCTCCAAAAGGCAACCCTCCTGTGACCTGTCAGAAGTGGCACCTCCTAGGTTGTCTGCTGGGTTCATGATCAGGTGGATAATTCTGCAATGTTACACTAAAACTGAACCAAATGCAGACAAAACAACAAGCCAACAGACTTGAAACGATATATAGATTATCTTGATAATGTATAACAATGATAGGTGAAAGACATACAAGGACAATAATCCACAAAGAGCAAGACAAGACAAGCAATCCACAAGCAGTGATATACATATAGAGTCCAGGGGAGGCAGGTGTGCCATTGATGAGATGAGTGGAGTCCGGTGTGAGCATAAAGGGTGTATTTGCAGTCTGCATCATTGCAGACCGGTGGTTAATACAACAGTGATGTAGATTGAAGGCCTGACAGGTGGTACTGCTGGATGACGTTTAAATTTTACACATGAAGATAATATAACAAGTGAATGCACTTTGCATTATGGTATTATTTTCATTACAAATTAAGTGGCATGGTCAAAAGGCATGAAATATTGTGAATTGTTTAGGAACGCTGCATAAAATCTAAATAAAAAAGTTATAGTAAAATGTTATAATATATATATATATATATATATAAGTTTATTCTAGCATTTTTTATTCACAAATGTAAAAATATATTTTCCAGATTAGTTATTTGAATATTTGAGAATCAGTTCCCTTATTCCACTACTTGCCACTAGCACACACTATATCAACAATAACGGAAGGATATTTTTCATTAGGCACCACTGTACAGACAGTGGGTGTATGCTTCCTTAAATCCACTATTTTGGATATATCGAGAAGTTGTGTATTTTTGACTCATACATACCGCGGTCAGAGAGGCTGTAAATGTAGGTATACTTACAGGAGGTCCTGAAAAAAAAGAAACACAAAAGAGCAAACTTTAGTGCAACTTTTTAGAGGTCTGACATCAACAGTACGCTTACATGCAGGGTTGGGTAGGTTACATTATAAATGTAATCAATTAGATTTACTAGTAAACTCTCTGAAAATGGAATCAGTAATGTAATTTAGGGATGACAAAAACATGGCAACAATCTGATTACTTTACAATTACTTTACATTACACTTACATTACACAAAGCATATAGTGGGTTAAAAGACACATACCTATGCATTCCCATTATGGAGTCGAAGGCAATCAAAATTATAACATAGTCAAACTTTTTTTTTTGTTGTTTAAGAAAATCATACAGCTCATTTGGGACTTTAATTTAACTGACAATACTGAAAATTACAGAATGCTCCAGGTATGGGCAAATGTAATGAGCAACAAAGTATACCCAAATTAAATGTATATAGTTGCATGAAAATGTACAACCTGGGCCACATCAGGTCACATCCCAAACCTTGCAAGAACAACTGATATATTTGTTAATCTGCAACATGAAAGGTCTAGTAAATAACACAAAGTAGTTAATATAGGACATATTCTGTCACTTTGGATGATTGATTGACAGGAAGGTTGGACTTCCGGTTTGGGGATGGGACTTCCGGTTAGGTAGGTGGGACTTCCTGTGTGACGTATGCAGGGGGTGGGACTTTCAGTGTGACGTATGTCCGAGGGGTGGGACTTCCGATGTGACGTATGCCCCGGTGAGGTACTTCCGGTGTGACGTATGTTCCGGGGTGGCACTTCCTGTGTGACGTATGTCAGGGGTTTTAACTTCCTGTATGACGTATGCATGTCCGAAATATGAAATATGGTATGGGGGTGTGTGGTATGTAATTTATGGTGGCGTTGATGTTTAACAATAGAGTTCCAGGGTTCTGGGGGTGTCACCAGACATTCAGTGTTACGATAAGACCGATGTGGCTGGCGTGGTTGGTGTATTTAACCCACACAGACCCAGGTGTTGGTCATTCAGACAAGCCTGAGTAAACCTATGTGTACATTACAAAACATGGCGGATTCTACAGCAATCAACATTGGGTTTGAAACAATGGGGAAGGTTAACATCTGCACAGCAAGTCAGCAAGAGAATACTATTGGGTGGCAATGACACGATGGAGATGCCAACCCCGAAGAAACCGATGCAGTGTTTAGCTCGGATTTATCAACTACAGATTTATCAACTACTAGATATGTTGGCACAGGAGTGGAAGTTGGAAGATGGGAGAACTGGTGGATACATTTTCAACCCCGAGATACCAGAAGTCGCATTTTATGAATTGTCCAAAGGCATGGTGTTTAAACAGGGTTTAAGTGATCAAATGACCTTTAGTGCTAGTTTATGGAGCACCTTTCAAAAAGTGTTTTATTTGGGGCCAAAACAGGGCACACAATACAGTAGATGTGTTGCTTAAAGTAATTGAAGGACTGAAGCAGTATGACTCTGTTAGATTGGAGCTATATCTGGAAAATGTCGGCAGGTTGGTATGTGATTGGGACTGCGCACTATTCGACTGACATATAACCCTGAAGTCCCGCCTTAAGCTAACACAATCCTCAACACAGCATAAAAACAGACAGTCTGCATGTGATTTTCAAGCAGCCAGCAGACATTACGAAACATGTCTCAAGAATACAACCAACCGGAGTTTGAAGAACCCAAGGCTAAGGACTGGTCGGGTGACGCCTTGAATGACAATGCTGAATCCGGCTATGCTGTCCCGGACTCTGACAACTCACTTTTACGTGGGTAGAGAGGGTTTAAAAAGAGCTCACTTGGAGAAAACCGGGGAGATCCTCAAAAATGGTGTGGCAAATGACTGGCTATTGGCCCAGGACACATACACGCTACACAGGCCTGTACCTATTAATTTTCAAAGAAATTGAGTTATTGCTCATGATATAAATTCAATATTTCTATTGGATTTGGTTGACATGAGTGCTTATAATGTGGAAAACGAATCTCACAGTATCTCCACCTCGGAATTCGTAACTTTGATTCCCTCATTATAATCTTGGATTTCTCTCGGAACTTGTAATTTTGATTACCTTTGATTTTTAGTAATTGTACCATACATGTTCTTGAGAACTAGTCAAACATTTTCTTCACAAACGTCAGCAGGCTTCATCTTAATAGACTGATGGTAGCTATGATTGTAACCATGAACCAAATCTTGAATCACATCAACATAACGATGTGTGTGGGCAGCTGTGAGATATTGCCACATTCGTGATTTAATTGTTTTATTAAATCTCTCAAAGATGCTCACTTTTACATCATTTCCTGTAGCTAAATGTTTTATGTTGTTCTTCATCAACAATTTAAAATGTGAATTAAAAAACTTCTTCCCCTTGTCCATCTGGACTTTTTTGGGGGTTCTTCCTTCTTTTAATGTGTTTTCAAATTCCCCCTTTACCTTGATAGCCCTTTTATTTCTCAGCACACGAATCCAGGTGGATTTACTTAGGAAAAAGGATATTCTACAATAATGGAATGTGTTCCTAGGGTGCCGCATGTATATAGAATAAAAGATTACGACGGGGATGTGATCGCTGGGACCTTTTATGAACAGGAATTACTGAAAGTAAAGGTGTCTAAGAATAAAATGTTTAAAGTGGGAGCAATTCTGTATGAGAAAGTACAGAAAGGTAAGAAAATGAGTCTTGTGAAACGGCTTGGTTGGCCTGAAATTTTTAATAAGTGGATAGCATCGGGACAAGTCCTTGACCTACAGACAGGATAAAACCATGTCATTTACAGCGACTGTGATCAGCATGGGTGACGGCGGTTATTACATACACTGCCTAGTAACTCATCGAGGCTATCCAAACAATTAGAGTTCGAGCTATATCACAAAATGTACCAAAGGTATAGATTTGAAAGATGATTGGGAAGTGTCTTTGATAGAATTCCAATACCCGCATAAGTGGAATACTTTTTGAAGAACGCATTTGAACTACATGACCCGAAACATGACAAAACTTTGAAATATTAATTTCCCACCGGTTATTACACTGGCATAGGAAAACTAGTGGCAGAGATATATTTTTTTACATATTGTGTATGAGTGGGGTATGAGGAATTAAAATTTTTTTCTAAAAAGCGAGACTCTATTTAGTTTACAATTTAGTGCAAAGTTGGAACAGAAATTAGGCTTAAAGCCAGGCGAATGATGGTACGCCCTATGGTACAACACATTTCCTGCAGATATTCTGGCAGGGTTTAACACCCTATACATCTACACAGATATAATTGATTATCAAAGAGTTGGGGACAGTCATGTCTTGCTGTTGAGAAATGCACATATTATAGGGGGAAAAAACCTCTTAGCAAGAGTCAGTTTGATGAGATCTGTATTCAAGTAAAATCTGAACAGAATCAGTTGGTTTCATTTGTAGTGGGGAAAGTGATTGCAAAATTACACTTCAGACCAGTCAAACAATCTTTTCGACTATAAGATGCAGCCTCAGAAACTCTACGATGATCCTCAAAGGTATATTGAATACTATACAGCGCAGGCCGTAAATGGTTTAAAGGATTATAATGGTAGCGCAGCAGTGTACGGGGCGGGTCTAGGTGGCCTTCTCCACAGGCTTTTCCAGATGGCTATACCTTTCTTGAAGCGTGGTTTCTCAATCACAAAACCAGATTGGAAAAATGCAGCAAGGCATATAGTAGGGTTGTATTCCGCAGGTTGTAGTGGGGCTATGGAGTTGATTTCAACGCCAGTGCATAGCTCTAGTCTCCTATATTATTGGCATATAAGAACTTTCTATAGGTGACACAAATAAATTACAGAGAAAATGAATAGAAAAAGTAGAGATATCATTGGAATTTAGTTTTTTGAATAATTTTTTAGCCTAATACATTTGTAGAATATTAATCTTCAGTAAAATAAGCAGAGAAAATTCAAAGAGAGATGATAGGATGTGTGTGATTTAAAATATTGACATTTTCGATTTACATTTGATGAATTAGCCTACACAATAAGCTGAATATCCTATTGAAAAACAGTATTCCATGTGATAAGTAGACTATATCTTTATATTTGTATTATGTTTCAATAATAGCCTAATTAAGTTTGAATTAATTTGGGAGTATCACGTATTCATTCACTGATGTCATGCATTCAGTGAGGGGTGATTAGCGCCTGGGTACCATTTGGGTACCAACACTAAGTGGCGTGTGCTATTGGCAGATTAAGTCGGAAAACAGGTAAAGAGTCTCTAAATAGTTTTCTGTTCGTCAGTTTAGAATTCTGACATTCAGCATATCCATCAACATAGTATGCCCCGATTTTCATTTAACCCCCGTTCAGGGCATGCTGTTTTGATATATTCTCATCAGAGGCAAGATATTCAAGCCATTGGATTGAGCTGTTTGAGAATGTCTTCTGACAACGATTGTAGTTGTCTGAGGGGACCAATGCAATTGTGTCCTTGGTGAGGAACCTGTTGCAAAATATTTTTTCAGAAAATATTTCTGCCATTCAGCATGATAAAATTGGATTGAAAGCATTATGAAGTTTTGTCTCAATGGTATTCCATGATAGTTCCATGCCTTTACTGTCATATTACATTGCATTGGGTTGAAACTAATGACCAAAATAATTAATAGAAGGTCAAAAATATAGGCACCCTAAAAAAATGTGGTTCTTCTACCTAGAAAAAAAACACTATAAAAGAAATTAGAAAAAATATAAATAATTTCAGTTTTCTGTGTAATGACACCTTTGACAGAAAAACATTTATACATCATATATAGCGATGTACACCCTTGTAATCCATATAATCTTTACACATTAGCCTGTCTAAGATGCATGGTCAATGTCGTTGCCCGGTGACAAGTTTTCCTCCTGCAGGCTGTGATCCCCATAGCAACCCAAACAATACACGGAACGCTTCACGAAGGTGGATACATACAATGGCCCTCATTTATCATTCTTGCGTAGAAACGGGCGTATATGTTGGCGTAAGATTTTGCTTACACTCCTCTCATCGCCTGATTTATGAAACTGTGCGTACCTTTAAAATCCAGGTGTACGCAATACCTTCCCTTGATAAATGCCGCGGATGAAAACGATCGTCATTAGAATAACACGTCCCTATATATTCAAGTCTCCGCTTCCCCCACGCCCTCATTTTACGCCATGGACACACGGAAGACGGCAAAAAAGAGAAACTTCTCTGACGTGGAGATTGAGACGATCACCAGGGAGGTAGATAGAAATAAAATTGTTTCATTTGGCAGTTTAAAAAGCGGAATAAAAGATGATAAATGTGATGTGGAGTACCATTCATTCACATTAATAACTGCATGACAATTTGTAATATTCGTCTTATTATTTCATGATATTTATCAATGACGTTTATTGTTATTTAGAAGAAGAATGTCGTTATTATTATTATTTCTATTATTGTCTAAAAGAAGATGTCATTTTTATTATTTTGTCAGTCTGAATTATATTTTGGTAATTCAAAGCTTTTTATTACTGAACCAAGTCCATGCGCAACTGCCGGGCCTAACCCTGAAGCGTCATGTAAAGCGCACAGACTCGCATCTGAAGGAATACATAGAAATCAAATGCTTTGGTAAAGTCACACAAATGAAACCTTGAAGTCCATGTTGCACAAAAATAAACACTGAAGTTTGTAATTATGTTGTTGCTTTTTTTACAGTAGGTCATAATATATCACATCTTTTAGTTTGTCAGTGCGTTAGGATTTTCTTTTCTGCGCTGTTAAGCTTTCATTTCTCTCCGCCATGTCCATTTGCAATATTTTGTTGTCATCCATCCACCAAAGATCACTCCAAATATAACTATTAATACTGTTTTATTTTCAGTTTACATCTCTGCACTGGCATAACATCAGTGCACGAGGGAACTGCAGCAGGGGCTGAGTATACGGCTACACATTTTTTACTGGAGACAGGTCAAAATAAAAGTCCCGTCTCTTCACACATGCGCACAATTAACTCTTGCACAATTATGTATACAACAGTCAGTATCATAATTAAACAACATAATATAACATAAATGATAAGAACATATAACTCAACATGCGCATTTCCGCACTAACTCAAAACGTGCGTACACCACCTCCTGAGCTGGCGTAGGATTTGAGAGTGCCGTACGCCAACGTCCATATTGATAAATCTCAAAGTCACCGTGGTTTTGGGTGTACGCCAGGTGTACGCTGGAAATTTGGTGTACGCACTTTTGATAAATGAGGGCCAATATGCATTGAAACCGGACGATTATAGCAAACCTCTCCTTGAACTGCCACCTTAACGTGGTGGAGGGGTTTGAGTACCCGAGTGACCCTAGGAGCTATGTTGTCTGGGGCTATATGCCCCTGGTAGGGTCTCCCAAGGCAAACAGGTCCTAGGCGACGGGTCAGACTAAGAGCGGTTCAAAAACCCCTTAATGATGAAAGAAATCGTGTGTTCTGTGACGTCGCCCGGCATGGCGCAGCCGGGGCCCCACCCTGGAACCAGGCCCGGGGTTGGGGCTCGTTCGAGAGCGCCTGGTGGCCGGGCCTTTCCCCATGGGGCCCGGCCGGGCCAAGCCCGAACGAGCGACATGGAGCCGCCCTCCCATGGGCTCACCACCCACAGGAGGGACCATAAGGGGCCGGTGCAGAGAGGATCGGGCGGCAGTCGAAGGCGGGGGCCTAGACAACCCGATCCCTGGACACGGAAACTAGCTCTAGGGACGTGGAATGTCACCTCGCTGGCGGGGAAGGAGCCTGAGATCGTGCGTGAGGTTGAGAGGTTCCGACTAGAGGTAGTCGGGATCACCTCTAAGCACGGCTTGGGCTCTGGAACCACACTCCTTGAGAGAGGATGGACTCTTCACCACTCTGGAGTTGCCCATGGTGTGAGGCGACGGGCTGGTGTGGGTTTGCTTATAGCTCCCCAGCTCTGCCGCCATGTGTTGGAGTTTACCCCGGTGAACGAGAGGGTCGTTTCCCTGCGCCTACGGGTCGGGGATAGGTCTCTCACTGTTGTTTGTGCCTACGGGCCGAACGGCAGTGCAGAGTACCCGACCTTCTTGGAGTCTCTGGGAGGGGTGCTGGAAAGTGCTCCGACTGGGGACTCTATCGTTCTACTGGGGGACTTCAACGCCCACGTGGGCAACGACAGTGACACCTGGAGGCGCGTGATTGGGACGAATGGCCCCCCTGATCTGAACCCGAGCGGTGTTCAGTTATTGGACTTCTGTGCTAGTCACAGTTTGTCCATAACGAACACCATGTTCAAGCATAAGGGTGTCCATCAGTGCACGTGGCACCAGGACACCCTAGGCCGCAGGTCGATGATCGACTTTGTTGTCGTTTCATCTGACCTGCGGCCACATGTCTTGGACACTCGGGTGAAGAGAGGGGCGGAGCTGTCAACTGATCACCACCTGGTTGTGAGTTGGATCCGATGGCGGGGGAGGAAACTGGACAGACTCGGCAGGCCCAAGCGTACTGTAAGGGTCTGCTGGGAACGTCTGGCCAAGTCTCCTGTCAGAGAGATCTTTAACTCCCACCTCCGGCAGAGCTTTGACTGGATCCCGAGGGAGGCTGGAGATATTGAGTCCGAGTGGACCATGTTCTCCACCGCCATTGTCGAAGCGGCTGCTCGGAGCTGTGGCCGTAAGGTCTCTGGTGCCTGTCGAGGTGGCAATCCCCAAACCCGGTGGTGGACACCGGAAGTAAGGGATGCCGTCAAGCTGAAGAAGGAGTCCTATCAGGCCTGGTTGGCTTGTGGGACTCCTGAGGCAGCTGACGGGTACCGACAGGCCAAGCGGACTGCAGCCCGGGTGGTTGTGGAGGCAAAAACTCTGGCCTGGGAGGAGTTCGGTGAAGCCATGGAGAAGGACTATCGGCTGGCCAATTCTGGCAAACCATCCGGCGCCTCAGGAGAGGGAAACAGTGCCCTACCAACGCTGTTTACAGTAGAGGTGGGCAGCTGTTGACCTCAACTGGGGATGTCGTCGGGCGGTGGAAGGAGTACTTCGAGGATCTCCTCAATCCCGCCGTCACTTCTTCCATTGAGGAAGCAGAGGATGAGGGCTCAGAGGTGGACTCGTCCATCACCCGGGCTGAAGTCACCAAGGTGGTTAAGAAACTCCTCGGTGGCAAGGCACCGGGGGTGGATGAGATCCGCCCTGAGTACCTCAAGTCTCTGGATGTTGTGGGGCTGTCTTGGCTGACACGCCTGTGCAACATCGCGTGGCAGTCGGGGACAGTGCCTCTGGGATGGCAGACCGGGGTGGTGGTCCCTCTTTTTAAGAAGGGGGACCGGAGGGTGTGTTCCAACTATAGGGGGATCACACTTCTCAGCCTCCCCGGGAAAGTCTATGCCAGGGTTCTGGAGAGGAGAATACGGCCGATAGTAGAACCTCGGATTCAGGAGGAACAGTGTGGTTTTCGTCCAGGCCGTGGAACACTGGACCAGCTCTATACCCTCTACAGGGGGATGGAGGGTTCATGGGAGTTTGCCCAACCAGTCCACATGTGTTTTGTGGATTTGGAGAAGGCATTCGACTGTGTCCCTCGCGGCATCCTGTGGAGAGTGCTTCGGGAATATGGGGTCCTGGGTCCTTTGCTAAGGGCTGTCAGGTCCCTGTACGACCGAAGCAGGAGCTTGGTCCGCATTGCCGGCAGTAAGTCAGACTTGTTCCCTGTGCATGTTGGACTCCGGCAGGGCTGCCCTTTGTCACCGGTTCTGTTCGTAATTTTTATGGACAGAATTTCTAGGCACAGCCAGGGGCCGGAGGGTGTCAGGTTTGGGGACCACACGATTTCGTCTCTGCTTTTTGCGGATGATGTTGTCGTGTTGGCCCCTTCAAGCCAGGACCTTCAGCATGCACTTGGACGGTTTGCAGCCGAGTGTGAAGCGGTGGGGATGAAAATCAGTACCTCCAAATCCGAGGCCATGGTCCTCAGTCGGAAAAGGGTGGCTTGCCCACTTGGTGGTTGGTGGAGAGTGCCTGCCTCAAGTGGAGGAGTTTAAGTATCTAGGGGTCCTGTTCACGAGTGAGGCAAGGATGGAACGGGAGATTGACAGACGGATCGGTGCAGCTTCTGCAGTAATGCAGTCGATGTATCGGTCTGTCGTGGTGAAGAAAGAGCTGAGCCGCAAGGCGAAGCTCTCGATTTACCAGTCAATCTACGTTCCTACTCTCACCTATGGTCATGAGCTTTGGGTCATGACCGAAAGGACAAGATCCCGGATACAGGCGGCCGAAATGAGCTTTCTCCGCAGGGTGGCTGGGCGATCCCTTAGAGATAGGGTGAGAAGCTCGGTCACCCGGGAGGAGCTCAGAGTAGAGCCGCTGCTCCTCCACATCGAGAGGGGTCAGCTGAGGTGGCTTGGGCATCTGTTTCGGATGCCTCCGGAACGCCTTCCTGGGAAGGTGTTCCGGTCGTGTCCCACCGGGAGAAGACCCCGGGGAAGACCTAGGACACGCTGGAGGGACTATGTCTCCCGGCTGGCCTGGGAACGCCTCGGTGTCCCCCCGGAAGAGCTGGAGGAAGTGTCTGGGGAGAGGGAAGTCTGGGCATCCCTGCTTAGACTGCTGCCCCCGCGACCCGGCCCCGGATAAGCGGTAGATGATGATGATGATGATTAATATTCATGCAAATGAGCACAGAGTGCTGCATCCGCAGATCCGCGGATTGAGACCTGGAAGGTTAAAAGAAGGCATAACCTGGCGTCTCAATCCCTTGAGCAAAACTGATTTCAGTCTGTCAGGATGTTAAAGTGTGTCAAAATATGTGTTGTGTTCTATTTAGAACGAATTTCATGATTTGGAATGTTAGGACATATGATACGTAATTGTATGAGGGGCCGTATAAGACATTATTCATTCTGGTACTCTCACATACATACACTCTTCTTTCACATATATATATTTTCACTCTCACACAAACATACATTCTCCTTTCACATACATATATTTTCACTCTCACATACATACATACATTCTCCTTTCACATGCATATATTTTCACTCTCACAAACATACATACATTTTCCTTTCACATACATATAATTTCACTCTAACATACATACAGTTTTTTTCTCTCATAAGAACATATTTTTATATGCAGTCATAATTTTAAATAATTTATGTATATAATCAGAAAATGTATGCATGTGTAAAGAAAACACACTCACCTAAAGGATTATTAGGAACACCTGTTCAATTTCTCATTAAGGCAATTATCTAATCAACCAATCACATGGCAGTTGCTTCAATGCATTTAGGGGTGTGGTCCTGGTCAAGACAATCTCCTGAACTCCAAACTGAATGTCAGATTGGGAAAGAAAGGTGATTTAAGCAATTTTGAGCATGGCATGGTTGTTAGTGCCAGACAGGCCGGTCTGAGTATTTCCCAATCTGCTCAGTTACTGGGATTTTCACGCACAACCATTTCTAGGGTTTACAAAGAATGGTGTGAAAAGGGAAAAACATCCAATATGCGACAGTCCTGTGGGCGAAAATGTTTTGTTGATGCTAGAGGTCAGAGGAGAATGGGCTGACTGATTCAAGCTGATAGAAGAGCAACTTTGACTGAAATAACCACGCGTTACAACCGAGGTATGCAGCAAAGCATTTGTGAAGCCACAATACGAGCAACCTTGAGGCGGATGGGCTACAACAGCAGAAGACCCCACCGGGTACCACTCATCTCCACTATAAATAGGAAAAAGAGGCTACAATTTGCACGAGCTCACCAATAATTGGACAGTTGAAGACTGGAAGAATGTTGCCTGGTCTGATAAGTCTCGATTTCTGTTGAGACATTCAGATGGAAGAGTCAGAATTTGGCGTAAACAGAATGAGAACATAGATCCATCATGCCTTGTTACCACTGTGGAATCTGAGCATTAACAATTACAATATGAATGTACGTTTCATTGGAAATGAATGTGCCTAGATAATGAGAACAACAGAAACCTCTCTGTTTAGATTATCTCTCTGCAGGTAGTGCTCTAATGACAGGAATGTTTACGATGGCCATATGGCATGGGGGTTGACTTCTAAAAAGTTAGAAACGCCCTTAATGTATAGGCTAGCTGGTAACCAACATTACAGTGAGAAGAGATTGACTGAGATTAGATTGAGGTTGTGTAAGGAAGACCAGGTCCGTAACCTCATGAACAAGACTTTCTAATGCTGCAATAAATAATATACTTTCTCTCTCCCTTGACAAACGGGTATGCTAATTATTACAACCACTATACGAAAATTTCTAACACCACTGTGCAGGCTGGTGGTGGTGGTGTAATGGTGTGGGGGATGTTTTCTTGGCACACTTTAGGCCCCTTAGTTCCAATTGGGCATCGTTGAAATGCCACGGCCTACCTGAGCATTGTTTCTGAACATGTTCATTCCTTTATGACCACCATGTACCCATCCTCTGATGGCTACTTCCAGCAGGATAATGCACCATGTCACAAAGCTCAAATCATTTCAAATTGGTTTCTTGAACATGACAATGAGTTCACTGTACTGAAATGGCACCCACAGTCACCAGATCTCAACCCAATAGAGAATCTTTGGGATGTGGTGGAATGGGAGCTTCGTGCCCTGGATGTGCATACCACAAATCTCCATCAACTGCAAGATGCTATCCTATCAATATGGGCCAACATTTCTAAAGAATGCTTTCAGCACCTTGTTGAATCAATGCCACGTAGAATTAAGGCAGTTCTGAAGGCGAAAGGGGGTCAAACACAGTATTAGTATGGTGTTCCTAATAATCCTTTAGGTGAGTGTATGTAGTGCTCACTGGGGTCTTCAGGTTTGGATGGTTTTTGAACCATTTGAAGCTTATGGAGGGATGTAAATTTGATGCCAGTGAGTAGGGAGTTGCAGTAGTCAAGACGGGAGGGTATGAAAAGATGTATTAGGGTTTCAGTAGCAGGACGGGAGAGGGAAGGTCTGAGTTTGGCGATGTTGTAAAGATGGAAGAATGAAGATTTTACAGTCTGTTTGACGTGCTGATCAAAGGAGAGTGTAAGGTGCAGAATGACGCCAAAATGACATGCGTGGGTGGAAGGGGGAAACAACGGTGTCATTGATACTGAGTGCTAGTTTTGGTGACGGTGTATTTGGTTCCAATGAGTATGAGTTCTGTTCTGTCTCTTTTTTTGTTTGAGGAAGTTGTCCTTCATCCATGCTTTTATTGCAGTCAGGCAGGATTCAATATGGGTCAGAGGTGGGTTGGTGAGAGACTTGGTGGCTAGATATACTTGTGTATAATCAGCATAGCTGTGGAAATTAAGACTGAAGTGACGGAGGATTTGACCAAGGGGAAAGATGTAGATGATGAAGAGTAGGGGACCAAGTACTGAGCCCTGGGGGACACCTTGAGTGACTGTGGCTGAGTCGGAGTGTTCAGAGACATGGCCACGGTCAAGAAGGCTGAAAGAAGACCACCACTAAATAAGATTCACACGTTGAAGCGTATAGATTGGGCAAAGAAATACCTGAAGGATTTATGGACAGATGAAATGAGAGTGACTCTTGATGGACCCGATGGATGGGCCTGTGGCCATCACTAATGTACACAGGACTCCAATTCGAGTCAGGCACCAGCAAGGTGGAGGAGGGGTACTGGTATGGGCTGCTATCATTAAGGATGAGGTAGTTGGACCCTTTCGGGTTGAAGATGGACTGAAACTCAACTTCCATACCTACTGCCAGTTTTTGGAAGATACTTTCTTCAAGCAGTGGTACAGGAAAGAGTCTGTTGAGACATTCAGATGGTAGAGTCAGAATTTGGCGTAAACAGAATGAGAACTTGGATCCATCATGCCTTGTTACCACTGTGCAGGCTGGTGGTGGTGGTGTATTTGATACACTGCCGATTTTGCAGGTTTTCCTACTTACAAAGCATGTAGAGGTCTGTAATTTTTATCATAGGTACACTTCAACTGTGAGAGACGGAATCTAAAACAAAATTCCAGAAAATCACATTGTATTAATTTGCATTTTATTCAATGACATAAGTATTTGATCACCTACCAACCAGTAAGAATTCCGGCTCTCACAGACCTGTTAGTTTTTCTTTAAGAAGCCCTCCTGTTATCCACTCATTACCTGTATCAACTGCACCTATTTGAACTCGTTACCTGTATAAAAGACACCTGTCCACACACTCAATCAAACAGACTCCAACCTCTCCACAATGGCCAAGACCAGAGAGCTGTGTAAGGACATCAGGGATAGAATTGTAGACCTGTACAAGGCTGGGATGGGCTACAGGACAATGGGCAAGCACCTTGGGGAGAAGGCAACAACTGTTGGTGCAATTATTAGAAAAAGTTCAAGATGATGGTCAATCTCCCTCGGTCTGGGGCTCCATGCAAGATCTCACCTCGTGGGGCATCAATGATCATGAGGAAGGTGAGGGATCAGCCCAGAACTACACGGCAGGACCTGGTCAATGACCTGAAGAGAGCTGGGACCACAGGCTCAAAGCAAACCAATAGTAACACACTACGCCGTCATGGATTAAAATCAAAGGGGACAGGACGACTGCACCGTATTGAGGGGAGGATTGATGGGGCCATGTATTGCGAGATCTTGGCCAACAACCTCCTTCCCTCAGTAAGAGCATTGAAGATGGGTCGTGGCTGGGTCTTCCATGATTTGTTGATAAAACTATGATAAAAATTACAGACTTCTACATGCTTTGTATGTAGGAAAACTTGCAAAATCGGCAGTGTATCAAATACGTGTTCTCACCACTGTATGTATTCTCCTGAGAACAATCTAAACTCATTTTTCTTTAGTTAAACATTCAGTTTTGAGGTTCAATTATATTTTGGATTGACTGTGAGCATTGTGTTTGTTCAACAATAAAATAAATCTTGAGGAATACGATTTGCACGTTGTGTATATTGACAGGCTTAGCTTTCTTCTCATGAAACTCCCTCAAATGCCTGATGCTCTCGGCTTTGAAACTGTGGTTAAAGGTTGGTTTCCAAATGTTTTCAGCTCTAAGGAGAATCTCAATTACATTGGTCCTTCCCCTGGTCCTGAAATGTATGGAGCTGATCAAATGTCAGTCAAAGAGAGAGAGAGAAGTTTATGACATGGTATGAGACCTTTGATATTCATAAAGAAATGGAAATGTATTGTGACAATGATGTGGCTATCTTGTGTGAAGGTTGTCTCAAGTTCAGAGAGGAAGTAATCAATGATGCAGGCATTGATCCCTTGAGTTGTATAACTATTGCATCAGCTTGCATGAAATCCTATCGTACTCTTTTTATGACCAAATAATCTATAGCCATTCTCTCACCTGATAACTAGAGGAGGCAATACAAAGCCTATTTTAGTGTCTCCATCCAATGGTTAGGGTACCTGGCTGAGACAAAAAACATCTTTATTAAGCATGCCTTGAAGGGGGGTGAAAAAAAGTTTGGACCTTATGTAGATGGCTATGCAGTCATCGATGGTGTCGAGACAGCTTTTGATGTTTCTTTTATGGATGTACATCCTGCTTTTTGCCACAGGAAATGTGTGCTTTAACCCAAAAGAGCTTTCGTGACATGTATCTAGAGTTCCAAGACAAACAGAAATCCTTAAAGGCTGATTATGGTCTGAAAGTTGTGGTTTTGTGGGAGCATGAGTAGGCTCAG
The DNA here is from genome assembly GCF_011004845.1 of Esox lucius. NCBI lineage: Eukaryota > Metazoa > Chordata > Actinopteri > Esociformes > Esocidae > Esox > Esox lucius. The sequence goes on along the minus strand of NC_047592.1, from coordinate 29,193,445 downwards.
TTGAAAAGGTCAGACCCTCAAGTTCAAACTTTTAATAATAAATTTTGGCATGTCAGAACCCCTAGATCCCAGAGATACATTATTTGGTGGACACACCAATGCTTTGACTTTAAGGCATTTAGCCCAAGAGGATGAAACAATAGAGTACAGTGATTTTACATTAATTTTCCTCTGGGCCATCCTGAAATCATTCATAGTGACTTTGACTTGCCCCAAAACTATGGTCATGAGCTTTGGGTCATGACCGAAAGGACAAGATCCCGGATACAGGCGGCCGAAATGAGCTTTCTCCGCAGGATGGCTGTGCGATCCCTTAGAGATATGGTGATAAGCTCGGTCACCCGGGAGGAGCTCAGAGTAGAGCCGCTGGTCCTCCACATTGAGAGGGGTCAGCTGAGGTGGCTTGGGCATCTGTTTCGGATGCCTCCGGAACGCCTTCCTGGGAAGGTGTTCCGATCCCGTCCCACCGGGAGGAGACCCCGGGGAAGACCTAGGACACGCTGGAGGGACTATGTCTCCCGGCTGGCCTGGGAACACCTCGGTGGCCCTCTGGAAGAGCTGGAGGAAGTGTCTGGGGAGAGGGAAGTCTGGGCATCTCTGCTTAGACTGCTGCCCCCGCGACCCGGCCCCGGATGAAGATGGATGGATGTGATGGATGGATGGATGGATGGATGTAGTTTACCCTCCTCTGGGTTTGTTTCTTCCAGTGTTACCAACCCTTGGGCCTAATGGGAAGCTTTTCTTTTCTCTTTGTTGCACATGCAGCTGACAACTATAATCAGCAACATCCCTGTGATCATTCTGATGAAAAGAGATCTCTGACAGGTGTATGAGTTAAAGAGGAGTTCAATAAGACTAAGATTACATTGTGGCTAAAGTCTATGAAGTGCGGAAGTTTGCCAGAAAATCAGATACTCTTTTTCAAGAGTATATTAAGACTTTATTGAGAGGCAAGCAGATTACTTCAGGTTATCCTGCATCGGCCACCGAGAGAGCAAGAGAGCAAAGACCAGTAAATGCTGGATTATTATGACAAAGAGGGCATACATTTGAATACTGATTAGGTCAGATGGAATCTGTAGAAGATTTTATTTCAAGATTGCATTTACTTTTCTCAGCTCCGGTCATTGGAGCATCCAGCAGTGGAAAAACTTTAGAAAATTCTCAACATGTATTAAGTCACAACTTTGATAATATAGTGTGGTGTTATAGTTGCTATCAACCAATGTATGACGAAGAAAATAAAAAGAAACTTTTTTGAAGGAATCCCTGAATCATTGAATGAGGATCAACTCTTTCATCCCAACAGAAATTATATTTTAGTTTTGTATGATTTGCTGTTTGCAGGTAGTGAACATCCTGAAATTGCCAGAACCCTTACTCAATATACTCACCATTGAAACTTATCTGTGCTCTATTTTGTACAAAATGTGATTCACCAAGGTAAAAATAGCCATACCATTAGCTTGAACTCCAATTACATGGTTTTGTTAAAAAATCCTAGAGACAATCTGAAGATTAAGTCTCTTGCACAACAGATGTATCCGAGGAAGTGGGCCAAGATGCTACAAAAGCAGGATTTTCCAATTTATTGGTTAAAGCTTCCACACCAGAACATTTAAGACTTAGAACTGGTTTGTTTCCATGGGAGTTGGCAACAGTTTTACGTCCCAAAGAAAAAGTTAACATGTCTGCACGTTTAAAAAGAAATGTTGCCTTCTTGAGAGCCCTAGTCGTAGCCAACGCTAAAAAACGCAAGTTCTGCCTTGGGACATTGTATTTCAGATCTTATTTTGGCCCACTGTGAGATTTCTTAGAACGTTCTCAAAGGGCACATCCCACTCAGCCAGGAACAATTAAAAAAATGTAAGAGGCAACGGCAGCCATTAAGCTATTTGCCGAGGACCAGTATTAAAAAAGAGGGGTGCCATACAGCAGACAGGTGGTTTCTTGTTACCCCTGTTAAGTATAGCGATCCATTTCATCTCTAGTCTCATAGCCTCCAGGAGTGGGAGCTGATGTCTAACAAAATGTATTTAGTGCCTCAACATCCGCTGGATAAACTTAAGCAACAAGGTCCTGAAACTATTAAACAAATGACTGAAAGGGATCTGGATACGGATATGAAGGATGTATTGAACATGAAAGGAATTAACCCTTATGACAATGCAAAGAAATAATCACAACTCTTACAAAAGGTATTTATCTTTATTGAATAACATGTGACACTTGACCCTCTCCCTATCAAAAACGGAGGATACAGAACCTCTTGTTTCGGGGTGCTTACAGGATCATGCCATAGATTAAGATGCTGTTATGAGTGAAATGCTCAAGCATATTCCAGCACATAGCCACATTTTTTTTTATATACATTATGAATAAAATGAAGGAGTCAAGAGGAAGAGCTGGCTGGAATGACAATTGTGAATTAATCAGTAATGGTAATATTTTAAGAGGCTCTAATATGATAGAGTTGATCAAAAATGTAACTGCCTCAGAACAAAAGACCATGGCTTTTGTTCTGAGATGCAACTGAGAAACAGTTGAGAACAGCTGAACTTTATTTGTGATTAATCAGAGTCACTTAAAATGATGGCAGGTGTGTAATGACTTCTATTTAACATGAGTTTGAATGTGATGGTTTAATTCTGAACACAGCCACATCACCAGTTATAAGAGGGTGTGCACACTTATGCAACCAGGTTATTGTAAGATTTTCTTTTTCTTTTTTCCCCCTCAAAGATTTCAGTTTGTTTTTCAATTGAATTGTTCATATTGTAGGTCACATTAAAATTGGAAAAGTTTCTGACGTGATTTATCTTTGTCTCATTTTTGTACATCACAAAAACCAGGCATTTTAACAGGGGTGTGTATACGTTTTATATCCACTGTAGTCATACCCTATAAAAGAGGGTAAAACAACCAAAAGCAAGTTTATTCCCCACAAATAAATTAGATGTCCTATTTTAAATGCTGAACTGAGTTTGGTTAAATAATATTGCTTCTCTTTGTGTTTTCCTATGGTGACTGAGATAATACTTGTGTTTTAAAACCAACGCCTGATACTCGTTAATGGAGTTTAAATTCTAAAATGGTCAATTGACAAATGAACACATAGTATAGATTGAAGTGTTTAATGTCTAACATTATTGATTTTAGTGACATCATACATCTGTTTTCTATCACCATCTCCATTCTCAAGATTTTTTTTATTTTCCCCATAATGTCGAGTTGCTGTGTAGATAAGACGTTTTTACAAACCGCAACAATATTAGATAGGTAGGACAATAAATCTGAACCTTCAGTTAACGCAGGATATTGGCTAAGTTGAAAGGATAACACATTTTATTACAGACAGTCTCAGGACCATGTCAGATTTTAATGTGTGGAAACTTAAATTTCATATACTTTAAACAAAGCATTTGGCCTTTTTGATGCCTAACCATAATTGGGTAAAGCCATGGGCTCCATGAATGGGGTTAGACCCCCTGGGATGGCCCCAAACTTTGTTTCCCATTAAAGTGGGGAGAACAAGTATTTGATACACTGCCGATTTTGCAGGTTTTCCCACTTACAAAGCATGTAGAAGTCTGTCATTTTTATCATAGGTATTCTTCAACTGTGAGTCACGGAATCTAAAACAATCCAGAAAATCCCATTGTATGATTTGTAAGTAATTAATTTGCATTTTATTGCATGACATAAGTATTTGATACATCAAAAAAGCAGAACTTAATATTTGGTACAGAAACCTTTGTTTGCAATTACAGAGATAATACGTTTCCTGTAGTTCTTTACCAGGTTTGCACACACACTGCAGCAGGGATTTTGGCCCACTCCTCCATACAGACCTTATCCAGATCCTTCAGGATTGGACCTTGAGATGCTTCTTACGGAGCCACTCCTTAGTTGCCCTGGCTGTGTGTTTCGAGTCGTTGTCATGCTGGAAGACCCAGCCACGACCCATCTTCAATGCTCTTACTGAGGGAAGGAGGTTGTTGGCCAAGATCTCGCGATACATGGCCCCATCCATCCTCCCCTCTATACGGTGCAGTCGTCCTGTCCCATTTGCAGAAAAGCTGCCCCAAAGAATGATGTTTCCACCTCCATGCTTCACGGTTGGGATGGTGTTCTTGGGGTTGTACTCATCCTTCTTCTTCCTCTAAACACGGCGAGTGGAGTTTAGACCAAAAAGCTCAATTTTTGTCTCATCAGACCACATGATCTTCTCCCATTCCTCCTCTGTATCATCCAGATGGTCACTGGCAAACTTCAGACGGGCCTGGACATGCGCTGACTTAAGCAGGGGGACCTTGCGTGCGCTGCAGGATTTTAATCCATGACGGCGTAGTGTGTTACAAATGGTTTTCTTTGAGACTGTGGTCCCAGCTCTCTTCAGGTCATTGACCAGGTCCTGCTGTGTAGTTCTGGGCTGATCCCTGACCTTCCTCACGATCATTGATGCCCCACGAGGTGAGATCTTGCATGGAGCCCCAGATCGAGGGAGATTGACCATCATCTTGAACTTCTTCCATTTTCTAATAATTGCACCAACAGTTGTTGCCTTCTCACCAAGCTGCTTGCCTATTGTCCTGTAGCCTATCCCAGCGAAGCGAATGTTTGAGATCTCCTGTTGTGGTAATTCTGAAATCATTCTTACTGTTTAAAGGACTGAGTCCCATTGTTTGGATGTGAAAATGAATGTGTTAGAAAGGGATCTGGTATTTGTCCTAAGGGGCATTCTTGATTGGTAACAATAGATTATAGGGTTAATCGTAAATCTGTAGGTTGTCCAGATGTTTTATGTCCCCCTCAAGGGTTGAGAAGGTTAAACAGATGGGGGAGGACAACATGTGACTTGTTTGAAACCTAGGACATGTGATAGAACAAAGGGAATGTGTTTTATTGACAAGACAGATGGGCAACAACTTACCACACCCCTTTTAAATGTAATAAATACGAACTGTTCATGTATCGAGTTAGAGACTCCTCTGACGATTATGTTTGTAAGCGGTTGACGCGTCTCTCTAATTTGCACATAATTAATAAAGTGTTAAATTGTGCCAAGATAAAGGAGTAAGAAACAGAGAAAAAATTAAGAGTGTCGATCGATGGAATTCTCATCATTTGAGATCTCCCCAGACTGGCTCGATGATATTAAGGTCAGGAGACTGTGATGGCCACTCCAGAACCTTCACATTTTTCTGCTGTAACCACTGGAGGGTCAACTTGGCTTTGTTCTTAGGGTCATTGTCATGCTGGAATGTCCAAGAGCATGTAGAAGAATGCCACATTTGTGCAGAAGAATGCAAATTGTCTGTCAGTATTTTCTGAAAACATTCATCTTGCCTTCAATTTTCATTAGATTCCCTCTGCCTGTAGAGCTTACACCCCCCCCCCCCCCCCAAAACATCAGTGAGACACCACCATACTTTACAGTGGGGAGGGTATTCTGTTCACTATAGGCCTTGTCCCCTCTCCAAACAAAGTGCTTATGGTTGTGACCATAAAGCTCTATTTTGGGCTTGTCACTCCAAATTACAGTGTGCCAGGAGCTGTGAAGCTTGTCAAGGTATTGTCGGGCATCTTGTAACCAAGCTTTTTTGTGGCATTGGCGCAGTAAAGGCTTCTTTCTGGCAACTTGACCATGCAGCTCTTTTTTGTAGTATTGTGGTATTGTGCCCCTTGAAACAACCACACCGTCTTTTTCCAGAGCAGCCTGTATTTCTCCTGAGGTTATCTGTGGGTTTTTCTTTGTATCCTGAACAATTATTCTGGTAGGTTTGGCTGAAATCTTTCTTGGTCTACCTGACCTTGGCTTGGTGTCAAGAGATCCCCAAATGTCCACTACTTAATAAGTGATTCAACAGTACTGACTCGCATTTGCAAGTGTTTGGATGTCTTTTTATATCATTTTCCATCTTAATAAAGTTCCATTACCTTGTTACGCAGGTCTTTTGACATTTCTTTTCTGTTCAACATGGCTCATTATCTAGCCTGCTCAGTGCATCCACATGAGAGCTAATAAACTCATTGACTATTTATACACAGACACTAATTGCAATTTAAAAAGCCACAAGTGTGGGAAATTCACCTTTAATTGGCATTTCACCTGTGTGTGTCACCTTGTGCATCTGGAACAAGGCCAAACATTCAAGGGTATGTAAACTTTTGCTCAGGGCCATTTGGGTGATTCTGTTATCATTATGATTTAAAAAGAAGCCAAACAACTATGTGATAATAAATGTCTTCATATGATCACTATCCTAGAATTTAATTTTTTTGCATGATCAGTCATATTTTCAAAATCAATGCCAAAACTTCACTATTTCTGCCAGGGTATGCAAACTTATGGCCACAACTGTAAATTTGTTGTTGTAAGATTTTTTTCATATGTAGCACACAGCCAGTACTTGCCAGAAATTCCTGCAGTTCCTTTAATGTTGCTGTAGGCCACTTGGAAGCCGCCCTGACCAGTTTTCTTCTCATCTTTTCATAAATTTTGGAGGGACGTCCAGTTCTTGGTAATGTCTCTGTTGTGCCATATTTTCTCCACTTGATGATGACTGTCTTCACTGTGTCCCATTGTATATCTAATGCTTTGTAATTTACAGGTGCTGGTCATAAAATTAGAATATCATCAAAAAGTTGATATATTTCAGTAAATCCATTCAAAAAGTGAAAGTAGTATATTATAGTTATTCATTACACACAGACTGATATATTTCAAATGTTTATTTTAATTTTGATGATTATAACTGACAACGAATGAAAATCCCAAATTCAGTATCTCAGAAAATTTGAATATTACTGAAGACCAATACAAAAATAATATTTTTAGAAATGTTGGCCAACTAAAAAGTAAGAATATGAAAAGGATGAGCATGTACAGCACTCAATACTTAGTTGGGGCTCCTTTTGCCTGAATAACTGCAACAATGCGGCGTGGCATGGAGTCGATCAGTCTGTGGCACTGCTCAGGTGTTATGAGAGCCCAGGTTGCTCTGATAGTGGCCTTCAGCTCTTCTGCATTGTTGGGTCTGCCATATCGCATCTTCCTCTTCACAATACCCCATAGATTTTCTATAGGGTTAAGGTCGGGCGAGTATGCTGGCCAATTAAGAACAGGGATACCATGGTCCATAAACCAGGTACTGGTAGCTTTGGCACTGTGTGCAGGTGCCAAGTCCTGTTGAAAAATTAAATCTGCATCTCCATAAAGTTGGTCAGCAGCAGGAAGCATGAAGTGCTCAAAAACTTCTTGGTAGACGGCTGCGTTGAACTTGGACCTCAGAAAACACAGTGGACCAACACCAGCAGATGACATGGCACCCCAAACCATCACTGACTGTGGAAACTGTACACTGGATTTCAAGCAACGTGGATTCTGCGGCTCTCCTCTCTTCCTCCAGACTCTGGGACCTTGATTTCCAAAGGAAATGCTAAATTTACTTTCATCAGAGAACATAACTCTGCAGCAGTCCAGTCATTTTTTTCTGTAGCCCAGGCGAGACGCTTCTGACGTTATGTCTTGTTCAAGAGTGGCTTGACACAAGGAATGCGACAGCTGAAACCCATGTCTTGCATACGTCTGTGCGTGATGGTTCTTGAAGCACTGACTCCAGCTGCAGTCCACTCTTTGTGAATCTCCCCCACATTTTTCAATGGGTTTTGTTTCACAATCCTCTCCAGGGTGCGGTAATCCCTATTGCTTGTACACTTTTTTCTACCACATCTTTTCCTTCCCTTTGCCTCTCTATTAATGTGCTTGGACACAGAGCTCCGTAAACAGCCAGCCTCTAGCAATGACCTTTTGTGTCTTGCCCTCCTTGTGCAAGGTGTCAATGGTCATCTTTTGGACAGCTGTCAAGTCAGCAGTCTTCCCCATGATTGTTTTGCCTACAGAGAGACCATTTAAAGGCCTTTGCAGGTGTTTTGGGTTAATTAGCTGATTAGAGTGTGGCACCAGGTGTCTTCAATATTGAACCTTTTTACAATATTCTAATTTTCGGAGATACTGAATTTGGGTTTTTCATTAGTTGTCAGTTATAATCATCAAAATTAAAAGAAATAAACACTTGAAATATATCAGACTGTGTGGAATGAGTGTATACATTATACAAGTTTCACTTTTTGAATGGAATTACTGAAATAAATCATATTTTTTATGATATTCACATTTTATGACCAGCACCTGTATTTTGTACCCTTCTCCTGACTGATATATTTTAACAATGAGGTCCCTCTGATGCTTTGGAAGCTCTCTGCGGACCATGGCTTCTGCCCTAGTAGGCAATCTGATTATTTAGTCAGGTGTGTGCCAAGAAACTACAGGGGTTTTTAAACACATGTTAGCCAATTTCACAGACCTGTGGGAAGATACAGAGATAAAATCAAATTTGAGAGCTGTTTATCTATGAAAGACAAAATTGTCAATAGGTTATATGGTTTATAGTTACTTTACCCAAGCGACCGTGTTACTCATTTATGTCTTTTATTGTGTTTGCTAATGTTTGTGTTTTTAACATTTACTCTTTGTTGTTTGATGAAAATCCGGTATGCAATTCCTTATTGAATGGATTCTAGATCCATCTTGTTATGGACATTTTTGAACTAAGGTACATTTAAAAAGTGTATTTTCTATTACCTGATATGTAACTCTGGTCTTTGTTTGTGACACACATTTCTGTATAATATCAGAGGATTATTAGGTACTCGGACCATCTGTTTATCTCCATAAACCAAGAAGGGTATCAGTCCTTTGTTCCTTAGGAATGTGGCCCTTGGGGGAAGTAAGATCAACTGGCCTCTTTAGGTGAACACAACAGTAAACATTATGGCAGGAAGGATAAGGTGGGGGGACAGCCCACCCTTTGGGTAAAACCTATGTGACATAAGACAGATGTGCAGCAATTTACCACACCCCTTTTAACTGTAATAAATATGGACTGTTCTCAGATGATTATTCTGTAAGCGTTTGACGCGTCTCTCTATTTGCAAATAAACTGTTAAATTGTGCCAAGGGAATTTTGTGTCTGTCCTTACTCCTTTAAAAGTTCTGATCAATGGAATTACCATCACAATCTCTAATACCAATTCTCTATTTTTCATGTCCGTTCTGAAATGATGTCCAGTATGGCGCCTCCTGTGGCTGTATTTGTCATTGTTCTGCTTTCACTCATGGTGTCACTTTCCATTGACTTAATAAAGTGAAAGCAGGGGGGATGTATGATATGATAATTCATTATGATTGGAAAGAGTTGAACTGAGTTCAAAGTGAATGAAATTGGTACTTATACAGAGTAACTTGAAACATTTTGTTTTTCCTGTTTGCATAGTTATAACGGAGCATTGGCATCGGATATGTTTTACATCTTCCATTCACATGATTTGTTGTTAATTTGTTTATTTGGAAATTGTTTGGTTTGATGTAAGGTCTAATATTTTAATGGTTAAATTGAGTAGATCTAACCATTTCAGATTTTTCTAAGCAAAGTCAAGTCTGACAAAATCTTATTCCACTGCTAGTTGCTATCGGGTTTAAACAAGGAATCAAACATCAACCAAGCCAGTTCTGTATGGAAAAGGACATTTGACATAGACTATTATGGAAACTTGTCTTAATGGGGTGTAAGGTTCACTCTGATGATGGAACTTCTGAGATCCACAAGTTTTCAGTACTGATCTATTGTCTTCATTTTTAGGAGTTGACAGAACAATTCCCCATTGTTTTGCACTTATATGTTCAACAGATCAGGACATCACAACCCCTTTTCATCAAGTCTACCAACTAGATACAGACAACTGTGTAAGTACTGCAACATGTTCAATAAGGATTATTACTACCAATCTGCTACTTCCAAATCTTCCTGACTACTCACACGGCAGAGCGATGCCAGGGTCAGTTGGCTTCACACTCCATTTCTAGATCATCAACAGCGAGATGAGGAGAATCCACCTGATGGACTGCACATACTACAGGTCAGAGTAATACGGGCCAGTGGACTGGAAAGGTCACATGGTCCCATTATAGTCAAATACCCTGTTGTGGTGTTAATCTTGAATTAGTGTTGGAACCTCACTACTCCACTGCACAACTACACTGAGTTGATAGGACAACCAGGCAATTTCCTGGGTCTGCATCACACTGACTGCAATAACTTTACATCACTTATACAGGACAGAGAAGACTGAAGACCAGAACTACAGGACACTTGATTGGAAACTAATTTAATTCCTTACAATCTAAGATTTTCCTAAATAAACTGTCATAGTGATTTCATATGTATGAAGGTTAGTTTCTTGCAAGACAGATGGGAAACTGTATGATGACAATCCCAATATTAGATGTATTTTGTGATGATGCCTAATGATCAACATTATGACAGCTATCATGGTATGTTTTGATAAGGAATCCTCCCCTATTAAAGGTAGAATCTTTCCCTATTTAGAGGTATAATTTCTAACAGGTACAACAGGATATGCATGTTTTTTGTATGATATTTTAGCATGAATAATGATACGGATGGGGGGGGTTGATTGTTCAATAGACTTTGGGGAAATCCTTAATCATGATGTCTGATTTTCTGTTGAACACCGTTAACACTGATAGTAGCCTGTTGTCAATGTTTCTCGACCCTTATAATCTGAGGTGAAGGAGGGATTGATGACTGTCATACATTGAGTTATATGTCAGAGTGGCATGTGTCAATTGTCTTGTTTACATTCATTTTCATTTGAGGAACAATAAGGCCTCATTGGTCAAATACTCCTTTTTTGGAGTAATTGACCAAGTACAATTAGGAATTGAATTGTACTTTCAATGTTTTATCAAATATGTAATGTTTTTTCTTACATGCGTGACAGGGAGTGTATGGATGTATGCTTGTTATGTTTAGATAACGTTCAGTCAAGGCACAACAGTAATTAGCAAATGGACGTGTATTCTGGGTTGCATTGTCTATAAATACCTAATTGAATTACTCTCTCCCTTGATGTCCAGGTATGCAATCTTTATTTCAAACACTATACGAAACGGTTGATTTCTAACAGGTTTTAGCAGTTCACTGGTGACACCTTATTGTGTTTGATCCAGTTCATTACTATTATTAGAATTTCAGCAGTTCACTGGTGAAACCCTTCTGTGTTTGTTCTGATTCATTATGAGGGGGCCAAGCAAAAATGTTGTAGGTATCTTATTGTTTTTGTTAGTTTTATCTGCTGATCTTTTGACCTTACATTTGTTGTAAAGTTAGTATTGGAACCAAAATCTACGCTGGAAAAATCTATGCTGGAAACAACATGAAAAAAAAAAAACATGAAAAAAACAACATGAAAAAAACATCCTTTTTTACATGTTTACACATAAAACAGTAATTTCAGGGTCGCAGAAAGCTGTTGTGTTGTCATTTATTAATTGCGGGCTATAATACCACACCGACTGACTCAGGAGTAGCCTACTTACACTGGTAGTAGTGAGGAAGCACGAATGAGCATTAACTTTGGTCTTAATACATTGCCGACTGCAAAAATGGTTAGAGAGCCTGGTAGGATGCTTCTGTTTGGCTTGACATTGCTTCTGTTTACTTTGACCAGTGCAATGAATGCCAGTTAGCCTATCGAAAAACCCAGAGGAGGAAATAGACTAAGTATTTTTGTAGGTTACAAAAACAGCGCATCTTGTGGGTTTCACAGTGATAACGAGTTGATTTCAACGCCAGGGCGTAGGTCCAAACCGAAAGGAGTTTGGGAAAACACGATCACTTAAATTATGAAGCTGGTCCTAAGCACTGGCACTGAAATTAACCCATTTCAATGCAAGGACTCCTGGCACAGACACGCAAAGAGGCGCAGTTCTCGTCTCTGACACAGGATGGCTAACACACTTTGAGTTACTCTTGTCCAATCAGAAGTTTTCCGTGTTTTCATGTCCCCTTTTGGTATCACCTCAGCTCAGTTGGAACCTCGGTACTAAAAAAGTATCTGGTACCAGGTACTATCCCAAGCGTCATTAGAGAGTCTCTCATTGTTGCCCGCTGCTAGCCCAAGAAGCTATGATTTCAAGAGTGTTCAAGAGTGGACTACCAGTCCAACTGGACTTAATATTCCAAGCTGACGGTCATATCCTGATAACCTGTGGGTCTGGCCCAAGTGGATTTCACTCTTGGGCTGTAGGTTGCACTTGAGCAATGCTGTGGTGCTGCTTCAACTCCCTGAACCTGGCGCTACTTCAGGCATCTCCTGATTATGGGAGTGAGATGTATGCATCCTTTCCTTGCAAGGCCTCAACGCACAGGTGATTGCATGCCCCGGTTTCCCCTTACGCTGGTTGGGACACCCGTATCGGTCCCTACCTAGCAGTTGGCTGGATAGAGCGAGACCAGAGGGTCTTGCCCCTGATTTGGACCAGTCCCTTTGTGTTCATGACTTTTCAGTCAGTGCCTGACAAGATATAATCATAAAAGACCATATTAATTTAGCTCTGGCTATGGACAATCACTTTTGGTACATCCCATCTGCACTTTATTTGCGTTTGACGCTCTAAGTTAATGCCCTAACATACCTTCACTTGCTGTTGTATCTGCTTACCAGGATCCCAGATAAGCAATGGCCTATCAGTGCAAAGTTTAGGAGCAACCTTGATGTTACCGCCCCTGGTGTGGCTCATTTGGTGCTTTCAGCTTAGGGGAAAAGATGATCTGGCATCCTTTTTGTGATACTATTCCGCCTCTCAGCTTAGTGTAATTATGCATTGTCCCTTAAAGGGGCATTAAAGTGCCTGATTGAAAGGGAACCTTTGGATACGAAAATAAAAATGTCTTATGCAAAGGTTATGATATTGTGTTAATAGTCCTTCCTTCCACCTTCCAGACTGAGTAGCACTGAAACCTATTTCATGACACATCCCTACCCCTTTGTCTTCCTAAATTGCACAACCTTAACCTTATGGCAGAGAAATACATTTAGACTGTGGCCTGCATAGATGTTCTCTCCCAATCTGTGAATAAAGAGATTAGGCCGTCTAATCCCAGAAAACCTTCATCAAATCTAGTTCTGAGTTTTTTCTGCAAATCTTATTTGTATATTAACTATGATTTAAATAAAGTGTAACCAAGTATATATCGCCTTGAACGTAAGTACCCCAGATCTGGGGTTTTGCAATGTGCAAAAACAGTGCCATTTGTAAATAGTTGTCTGTTATTGGATTTTGCACTACTTAATAATTGTTTGATAACACATTTAGTTTTTTGACCTTTTATTCATCACACTTTATTGCTTTTATAATTTGATTGATTGTTTTTATATTACTTATAATATTGTTTTTATAGTGAATATTTACTTTTTGGCACATCCAATGTGCAATAACAGTGCAATTACCCTTTCGGGACACTTTGGAGAGGTTGAAAGGACACTTGAATGTATAGCACATTATAATATAAGAATCTTTGTAAAATGTAGGATTTTTTTATTTTTGGAAAACAATATATTTTTTTAGATATTTAAATTTTTTGCCACATCCAGTCTGCTGAAACAGAGCAATTATCACATTAGGCCACTTTGGAGAGGTTTAGGGACAGTTGGGAATGTCTATTGACACCACATACTAAAACAGTATGTGCCCAGCTCATACTCTTATGTCTATCAAGTTCAAATTTTTTGGTGATGATGGTGACATGTTTGGGAAGCCATTTGTTGTGTTTTCAGACTAAATTAGCCATAATTGAATGATTGCTTGTTTTTCAAAAAGCCAAATCTAAATAAATATGAGTAAAAACTGTTAGAAACGTTTGTGTTTCATCTTCTGTATTTAGAACTCCCTCATTCCTATATATATTCTGATTATTTCCTCAATCTCCCAGGTGTCTTGTATCCAAAGATACCAAGATTGTGCATGTCCTAACAACATAAGTCCACATGAATATCAGTTACTTTTGGGTATGTCTATTTAGGCGGAAATCTTCATTTCTGCATTTCCTTTCAACAGGATATTTAAAGAAAGTTTGGCTAATCACTTTCAAAAAGGAAACAGGGTTTTAGGCAGTATGTGCATCTGACAAATAAACTTTGTGAATGACTTATGTAAGGGTTCATGGCCAGCAAATAATTTCACTGGTACTGTATATCCAACTGTGGAAGAGGTAAATCCACGATGCATTGCCTTTTGTAATGATAAACTTGAATTTGCATTTCCCAACCTGTTTAAAAAATTTTGTCCTGAGGGTAAAACTCCAATGAAGTGGGAGTAATCTGTAATTAAAAATACTTACCAGGTTCGCCATTCTGACCTCTTCTTCCCCGCTTTCCTGGCGGGCCTGCAAACAAAGAATCAAAAAACACTTTAGGTTTGGTTAGTTTTGAATTTAAATGCATTCAGTGGAAGTTTAGAATTTAAATGCATACAGGTTCAAACCACCATAAACAGGAAAGGAAGAGGGTGTTCCAAAATGTTGACTTTGGATCTTCTAAATATTCTAAGGTCCATTAACTATGTAAACACAAATAAGATGCAAACTTAACAGGAAACACATTGTGCAATGATGTGCAAATAATTTAAGCCTTATAAGCAATATAAAATAGTACAAAGACAACATATCAAATGTTGAAACTGAGAAATGTTATTGTTTCTTGAAGAATACACTGGTCTCCAAAAATGTATAAATAGGTTAAAACTGCACATAAAAATAGTTTTTGCCTTTATGTGGATGTTATTTCCTTATTGCTAAAATGTTATTTTCAAATGAAGTATTTTAAGTGTTTTAATTGAGAATCATGTGACGACACCAGTCAAAATGTCATATGGGATTACGTTAATGAATTTTCTACATATCATGATATTAAAACTTTTGAAATCAATAATACTTAATGAATATGTAAAGTGGGGCAGTAACCAATATTTAGAGCTCAGAAAATAAAACTTTTATTAAATTTTTTCACATTATAATGTGTTTTCTTTAAACGTGACCCTACTTCAAGTTCAAGTACTTTACCCACATTTTAACGCTGCAATGGGATTTAAGATGTAAAATGTCTGATTTTTTTTTATAGTATTTGGCATTGTACCATTGTTTTCTGAAATCCATAAAATGAAATAATGCGTTTTAAGGGGAAAAATCATGACTGAAATTGTAACTTGGTATGACACCTTATGAGTTTACACATTAATTGTAATTTTTACGCAACTTACACATAATTGATGTTCATAAATAATTACTGTTTGTTATGCAAAGGGAGTCACACTGAAAATAGTTTTTTCAAGGAAATTAATTAGGCAACACTGTAAAGAACTACATATTCCCCCTGTGTAGTTTATTTCCAAGATTTGGCAAGTATACAAATGTTAAACATTTCCCTTTAAATCATTTGAACTGTTATTTCATATTTATGAATATCAAAAAAGAGCAACAAATTACAAGAGGATATTCAGACAATAGAAGGCCTCATAGCATGATAAACTAATGGTATTTAGACTTTTATTTCAGATTTTCTTTTATTGAACTACATTTGTTACTTGGTTCTTCAATTACAAAGCAAAACCTCTCTTTCTTTTTCGCCGAAAACTCCTCCTTAGCCAATGGGTCATCATTCTTCAGAGCCCTGAACCTTGCTGCTCTGTCTTTGTTTGAGAATGGCATCTAGAAAAATCATCAACATGTGAAAACTGTACATGTTACATGTTAACAGTTACTGATGAATAATTATATAAATATTAAACATCTAGGCAAATGAAACATTTTATAAAGATGGTTCATTCTCTTTTGAAAAGTTCAAACCTGAAATAGCTAATAACACACTATACAATGAAGTATGCTTAATTACTTGCTTTGTTAACAGAGAAGAAAAGTTATGAAATGTTTATTAATGCTTTATTTATGTGTAATGACGCTACACTTAATATCCAATGTGACCCAACAATGAATCTTCATTAATATAGGCTAATATTACCAAGCATTTGTGTGTGTGTGGGTGTGTGATGGTGGGGAGAATAAGTCCACAGGTTAAACTTAAGTTAGAATATTAACTTACAACAAACTGGGACTAAATAACTAGCTGGTCTGGTTGTTGAAGAGTATTTGGTATGGTTAAACATTCTTTTATGCTGAAAGGAAAATGTTAAGCTTGGGCAGAACAAGTAAGCAAACCTATGGAAAATTTGTCAGTAGGAAATTAGTTGTGGAAATTCTTGCACTGATGTATACTTGGTAGTCCTATACATGTATAAATGAGTTACTAGTTAAAGATGCCAAGAGGGATCTGGTGTTTGCCTAAGGGGCATCCTTGACCGGTACCAGCGGTTACTCATAAATCAGTAAATCTGTATAACCCTTTAGTGTCTATCTGTTGATTGTCCAGACATTGTGACTCCTCAGGAGTTGAGAAGGATAAGGTGGGGGGACAGCCCGCCCTTTGGGTAAAAACCTATGTGACACAAGACAGATGGGCAACAACTTACCACACCCCTTTTTCTCTGTAATAAATACTGTTGAATGACCTGTATTGAGTAAGAGACTCCTCTGAAAATTATGTTTGTAAGCGTTTGATGGGTCTCTCTTATTTGCAAATAATTAATAAAACTGTTAAATTGTGCCAAGAGAATTTTGTCTCTGTACTTCCTCATTAAAGAGTTCTGATCGATGGAATTGCCATCACAGCTACTCACTCACTTCAGTTGAATTTCCTACCACTGAAGAGAGAAAACAACTGTGATCGCATTGCTACAGCTGCGAATCACATCACTGCCCTGACTTTTGCTGGTGTAACAACAAATGTGAAGTTGTAAGATATTACTTTCTGGAGTACAATGATGCCATGACCCAGAAGATGAATTGGACGACATGAGGAAATCCCAGACTCTGATACTGTTCAAAATGTTCAGGCAAAATTGAAGCATTTCATTGCAGTGCCAATGGTAGAAAGAAAACGCTAACTCCTCTTGTATAAAACAACTGTCCACGGATTACATTTACAAGAAAAGGACAACCATGGCAATTATGATAGCAACATAGAAAGGTGCATAGATTCTTGGAGTACTGAATGCCTTGAGTGTGAACGGTAGTGAAAATACGCGTTGTAAATAAGGTCAACAGACTAAACACAAACAACAAAAGACTTTGTATGTAATCAGAGGATATATAATATTTTCAGTCTGCCGCAATTTTTTTTTACATGTATACAGGTAAGTGTAACGTTTGCTAACTAGCTACAGATAATTCTTTTTCAAAAAGTTGTCGAAGTCATTTGTGTTGCAAGTTTCTAGCTATGGCTACTGATATTACTGTTAACATAAACTGGTTTCTAGCTTGTTTGTGATTATGCTTAGGTATTGATTGCACAGTAACTGACGTTACTGTTAACATTAGCTAGCTAAGTAACAACATTAACTTACCAGCTATCTAACATTTCTTAGTTTCTAGCTTGTGTGTGATTATGCTTAGCTATTGTTTGCATAGTCTTCACAAAACTGAGCACGTCACTTAGTTTGATAAACTACCTGATTGACCAGTCATTCATCTAGGTGTGTGATTATGCCTATATAATCTATAACTCTAAAATGGCTCGGTGACTGTCCAACTATCTAAACTTACATTGCTTCTACTCTTTATTATGAAACCTGCTGCTAAGCTACTTTAACTTTAACGTTTATACCTGATGTATCAAGTACATGTAATTATTTATTTTTTATTTGGTTTGATATAGTATGTGTTTATTAGAGAACAACCAGACCAGTTTAGCACAAGGCCAGTGTCCCAATTTGAATACTTAAATAGCTGGGTGCGTTTAAGGCCTAAGTGGGTGTGAACTGCGCTGTATGGGCATAAACAAAGACCAGCTCTCTGGAAAGTGTGAATCTTTCAAGGCTTTTATCTCAGAACTAAGTAGAACAGATGATCAACTTTTGAGGCAGCTCATGAAGTTTGAGGCTTTCTCAAACTTCATCAAAGTTTTCTATACCATTACAAAGCTCTGAATTTGGACCTTTATAAAATGTAATAAAAAGCTACATTCAAATTTTGCGATAAGCCCCTGTTCAGGAATTCTGTCACATTTTATGAAAGACATACTGACCTTTCACCATTGTTTGGGGTTCCTTCAGGGTCTTCCTGGTTGTGTAACATCCTCTCTGATAAAATGTGAAAAGAGAATTCCACATAAAATTGCTCCAGATTGCTTGCTATTCCGGATGACATTGGCTGACTGCCAGTTTTGGGACAGAATGCTCCAAAGCATAACAATCAATTGGATTGGATTGGACAGGGTTTGGACAGTTATCCGATATGAAATCGTATGACTATAATGTCCTATAATTCTTAAACTATGTAATACCCTCAATACAGGTTAATCTCTTTTGATAAAAAGATATGAATAAAGTCAATAAAATTTATTTTCTTTATAAAGGGATTTGGACATCAAAATTGCACATCATGTCATTGGGCCAGGTAGCATTGTACTGTTCTGGACTATTCCCAGAATGGACTTTTTCTGAGCAACGTGGCTGCAGCCAGATGCCACTCTGTTTCCCTGCGTTAGCTACGGCCCGGTACTGTGTTACATTGTTTAGAGCTTAAAGTATTTTACTGCCCTGATAGTGGCAGATTTGCAGTGGAACAATTTGAGCTATTTTGGTTTTGTAGATCTTAGTATTCAATTCAACCTTTCAAAGTTGGCTAGTATTACCAAAGAAAGAAATAAAAGCTTTGTGGATTGGGTGTACAAAAGGCTCCATCCTGTTAACGGTGATTGTAATCTGAATGGCTTGTCGGTTGACAAGCAATGTACTAGGTACTGTATAGTGATCAATGGGTTTACGGTTAGACAAAATGTAGTCAGCATGTTTTAACATTGACAGAATTACATTTTTAAAGATACCTATCTAAATATGCTGATGAGGAGCCACAACAAAACTGGGGAAAAGTGATGCAACAGGGAAGTTGTGCTTTCTTCATATTAAATACCCAGTTTCTGTGAGTCAAAATGCAGATCAGGCAATCAAAACAATTGGTTTACTTTCATGTAATGGAACCTTACAATGTAGCAAAATGACAAGCTACACCATGCTAAAGTGAATGGGGGAAAACATTACATTCGGGTGAAAGTCATTTTTCAAAACGGCTACCCTACTCTTATAGTAAAAACAAAACGTTCATGGACAAAGCTGTTTACTTTTCATATTAAAAAGGCTGGTAGCCTACATGTGTCTTTCATATAATTACACCATTTTACAGCATTTTCTTATTGCGATAAGATGTGTTAGATTGCATCAAGCTGTGATTGCACTCTTCCAAACACATGGGGGAGCTAGAAAGCTGAAAATGCTATTTGTCTTTGAAAATGTATTTCTAAATGACAGTAGCACACAATATTCTCCTAACATAACAGGTTCAATTAAAGGCGAAAATGTATGAAGATAGATTTATATCAAAATCTAGTAAATGTGTTAGCAGCAAGTCACAAATAAATAATGCAACTTTCTGATAAATATCATTATCAAGAAATATATACATATAGTCTCACAAACATCAAAATCAAAATCCCTAAACAAATGATGTATTGTTAATAAAAACAAAGTATGATTGGAAAATAAATACACTCTAATGTATTTGTCCTCTTGCTCAGTTATGCACCGGGGACTCTCACTCTTTCTACTTTGGTTAGAGACAGTTTGCGTTGTCCTGTGATGGAGTACTACACATCAATGAATGAGATCTTCAGTATCTTGACAGTTTCTCACATAGGATCGTGAGAAACTGTTCAGAGAAACTTCATTTCTCGGAACAAGAATAGACTGATGATGAAGTTCTTTGTTTCTGGACATTTTAAGCTTGTTATCAAACCCACGACCGCTGATGCTGTTTTCAGTGGTGCTAATATTGTTGCAAAAGGGTTTTCTAATGATCAATTATACTTTTAAAATCTTTAAAATGAACTTGGAGGCAGAGTCAACATCTTGAACTTGTTGTTGTGTTCCACAAACCATACCTGAGCCATTTTTGCTTTGTGGCATGGCGCATTATCCTGCTGAAGATGCCAGTGCCAGGGAATACTGTTGTCATGAAAGGGTGCACAAGGTATGCTACAATGCTTAGGTAGGTGGTGCGTGTCAAAGTAACATCCACATGAATGGCAGGACCCAAGGTTTTCTAGCAGAACATTGCCCAAACCATTACACTGCCACTTCTGGCTTGCCTCCTTCCATGTATACAGGTAAGTTGAATGTCTGCTAGCTACCTAAAGATAATTCTAATGTCTGTTTTCAGAACGTCTGTTACTGTGCTGTTAACGTTAGCTAAAGAGCTAGCTAATATTTCCTGGTTTCTAGCTTGTTCGTTAGGTAGCTAGCATTACCTGTTGAATAGCTATAAACATAGATAAAAATACAGTAACATTTAATGTAAGGTAGCTATATATGTTTATTTATTTGGTTTAATATAGGTTATGTTTATCAGAGACAAACCAGACCAGTTTAGCACAAGGCTATAGTATCCCCATTTGAATACTTAAATAGATGTGTGGGGTTAAGGCCTAAAAGACCAGCTGTTGGCGTTATTTGCATACGAATCGTCCCTATTAGCATGGCCATTCTCCTCCGCAGCATCACCATCCAGGCAGAGCATCAGTTCATCCACTAGGTCATGATCAACCTATGCTATATAGATTAAGTCTAAAAAATTATGAATTACAGAATTAGTTTGTTTTAAATGGTTAATTAATTTGAAAAATATAAGAATGTGTTTGTATTGAAGGTCTCATCAAAAACAACGTCAAAGCATCACAGCGCGTATTTGCAAGTCTCTCCCGGGGGTTGTAGTGGGGCTATCGAGTTGATTTCAACGCCAGTGCATAGCTCTAGTCTCCAAGATTATTGGCATATAAGATTGTTCTATAGGTGATATGAATAATCTAAAAACCGAGAGGAGTTATTAGGGTAACACTTTACAATAAGGATACAGTATTAATCATTATTAAATGCATTAATTGACATGGAGTCATGACTTCTTAATGCATCTATAAAGCACAAAGTGCTTTTACAAAAACACACAGCCTTAAACCCCAAGGAGCAAACAACAGTAGTGTTGAATTTCAATGGCAATTCATCCATTGATGTCATGCATTCATTGAGATGTGATTAGAACCTGGGTACCATTTGAGTACCAACGCTAAGCTGGCGTGGGCTGTTTGCGGATTAAGTCGGAAAACAGGGTAATTATTTCTAAATAGTTTTCTGTTCGTCAGTTTAGAATTCCGACAACGGAACAATGTATTATACGCCTATTTAGGAAAAATAATAGAAGGAGTAGGGTGTAGCTTTCAAAATGGCAGTTTTATTTTTATTACAAACTCAAACGCCAATTGGCGTAGGCATTTGGCGTAAGCAGCATATCTTTCCCATAATTAGAATCAGAAAGAGTTTTATTGCCAAACAAGGAATTTGTTCTGGCCATTGGTGCAACAATTAATACAAAAGGAATAAGGGAAGTAAAAAGAACAGTGGGCTGTGCATAAAAATAGTAGACTTGGCTTTAATAAATTATTATAAATAGCTAAAAAGTATATGTAAGGTGCAAGATTTTGTCCAGTTGAGGGTTTTTCATGTATGTGGGGAGGGGTGATAGATTTGTTATGTTGAGGGTTGTGTGTGTATGTTGGGAGTGGGCTATAGTCAATTTGGTGCCAGTGCATGTTCATGAGGCATCCTGCTGTCGGAAAGAAACTTCTTGTGGCGGTAGGTTTTGGTCCTGATAGACCTCAGCCTTCTGCTAGAGGGGAGAGCACTCAATAGTCAATTTCCAGGGTGACAGGGATCACCCCTTCATCAAACTGTAGTTTATAGGCTCTGTGCACAAGCGTATGGACGAACTTTCCGCTTTAGCCAGATGTTGGCATATCATTTTCAGGTTTACTTAAGGTGATCACCCGCGTCGCCCAAAATTTCAGTTTTTAGTAGATGTCTCCAAGACCTGCCTAAAATAAGCATTACTGATGTCCGTCGAATTGTTGATACCTGGTCCCCTGATCCAACAAGCAAGCGGAACAAGGGATTCAAACTCTACGTATCTAGTTATCTGCACAACTACGAGGGTAAGTAGTTTACTGTGGTGTGCCGGCCGGCAATCGGCTAAGCTAGTTAGCGACGTGTTCCTTTTTAGTGTAGTATTAGGCAGGACAATAGAACGCATAAAAATTCACCCTAGCCTCAAAAACGGCAAAAGAACGCTGGCTGAGCTGGAACGCTAGTGCATCCCCATAGCAAGTGAATTGAAACGAACCTTCGTTCAGCCTCTTCTATCCTGAATGAAGCTTAAAATTCCATAGCCTCAAAAAAGCACCAAAACAGGTCTCCTCTTTTATTTTACTACTGTAACCTCATTTCACAACAAAACTGAAAAATAACAACTGGTATAGGAAGTAAACATCTGGTCCTATATGGTATTAATTGTGCTTAAACCTGCATTACGTGGAAGTATAGAAATGGTATATTTTATTAAAAAGAGGACATTCTCCTGATTAAAAAAATGCCCCACTTGTACCTTGAAACTTAAATGAGTCACGTACATATTTCTTTTTTTTTCTCTGTACAACAGCATCACTCATCTTGTTGTGAGTTGAGGTGTTTACTAATGTGGATGAGTATTAGTAAGTAAACCGGAAACTTTTTTGTGTATAGTGTATTGTCAATGAAAAGAGGATTACTAAAGGTTAGTTAATGATTCATGCCTGGAGATAGAAGTGCAAATGCTGTTAAAACACAAAAAACTGCACCATTTGGCCTCTTGTTGCTTTTAAAAACATAATGAGGATCTCTCACAGTAAAAAAAGATGGTATGAACTGACTTACATGGGTCAAGACCAGGGACATCATTAGGCCTATTTTAGGGGGGCTTTAGCCCCCTAAAGGTTAGGGTAAAAAAAATTTAGATCTTAAAAATGCGATGTATGGAAATTGTTTAGTTGCAATCCATTAAATTCGACTTGCACGACAGATGTCATGTAATATCAAAGTGATCAGTCTTTTTTTTCCTTTACCAGAAGGCAAGAAAGCTAGCTACAACTTTCTAGTAGACACTTCAGAGAAGACTAAGATCTGTCATTTGTAATACAAATAAAAAGCAGGTATAATGTAATTCAACAAAATAGTAAGGTGGCCAATAATAGGAGGTCATATTTTTTTGTTGCGTCCCTAACCAACTATTTCCCATTAATGACATGGGAAATAGCTAAAATTTGAATGTCACTTATAATCATCATAAACATCGATGACTTGATCAAATGATTACACAGTACAGGAAGATATTTTTCAAAATTGTTGTTTGATATGCCGATAATTGGGGGTTATGTTACATTCAATTATTCTGTTCAGAACAAAATTGTTGGAAAACTGTGTGTTTAACCAGGGTTCCTTAAAAAGTCTTAAAATGTCTAGAAATAAAATCAGGGAAATTAAGCTCATAAATTGTCTAAAATGTACTATAAATTTGCTGTAGGTATTACATTTGCAGATGGTGTGTTTAAGGATGATGGAAAAAATTTCAAGCGCAATGGCATGGTACATAAAATGTTTAATTAGCCTGTATTTGTTTGATTAAATTAGTGAAGGAAGATACGTATTGGAGGCTGTTGGCACCAGAAGGAAACAAGCACGAGGCAAGATGCAATTTGGTGGACCTAGACCATGAAAAAGAGTACAGCAGAGCTACGCCACTGAGGAGAGTTTGGGGTGGTGTTACAAAACAATGGTATATACAGTGGGAAGAACAAGTATTTGATACACTGCCGATTATGCAGGTTTTCCCACTTACAAAGCATGTAGAAGTCTGTGTTTTTATCATAGGTACACTTCAACTTTGAGAGACGGAATCAAAAAAATAAATCACATTATATGATTTTTTAATTATTAATTTGCATTTTATTGCATGGCATAAGTATTTGATCACCTACCAACCAGTAAGAATTCCGGCTCTCACAGACCTGTTAGTTTTTCTTTAAAAAGCCCTCCTGTTCTCCACTCATTAACTGTATTAACTGCACCTGTTTGAACTCGTTACCTGTATAAAAGACACCTGTCCACAAACTCAAACAGACTCCAACCTCTCCACAATGGCCAAGACCAGAGAGCTGTGTAAGGAAATCAGGGATAAAATTGTAGCCCTGCACAATTATAGATTGTAATTATAGATTTGCAGCATATGTTTGTTTCAGCTCTTTGGGCTTCTGGCATTAATTTGGATAGCCTATTTTCTGGACTGATGTTTTTTTTGGAAGATGCAACATGTCAGCTGACACAACGACCTTGCTATGGTAAAATTTGGATGATGGGCAGCGAACGACTGATCATTAAAGTGGAGATTTTTGTATGTCCCAATTCACCCCCAATGAAGACCTTATTTACTTTCTAGCTAGTTTACACACTGATGCTATGTTCTGCTTCGTAACCTCTGACTGTTTCATCCTAACGTCGTTGGTGCCAACATGAATAACAATATCTCTGTACTCTCTATACTTGCCAGTTTAAGACTTGGCTAACACCAACCCCAGATTTGCGGCTACGTCGGTGGCTCTGCCCCCCAGTAAACAGTGTACAATCGCCGGCTGATTCTTTAATCTAATACTGCAGGAAATGGAATGGCTGATGACTAAAGTTTTTCAGTTTTTCCAGGCCACCGGTAGAACATGGTGAATGTTCTGGAGTGGCCATCACAGTCTCCTGACCTTAGAATAATTGAGCCACACTGGGGAGATTTCAAATGTGCAGTTCATGCATGACAACCAAAGACTTTGCATTTAGCCAAGATGAATGGGCAGCTATACCACCTGCAAGAATTCGGGGCCTCAGACAACTATTACAAAAGACTGCACGCTGTCATTGATGCTAAAGGGGGCAATACACAGTATTACAGTTTTTGTAAATTGCTTCCACACAAAATCTTTATATGTCACACAATTTGTGAAACCTGTCACTCAAAGAGCAGAACCAAACTAAGTCTGCAGAACTATAAGCTAATTCTCAACCTTTCACTCAGTTTCCAATTTCATTAAAATGTTTTTGTAAAATATTATGGAAATTTGTAACTAAGGTACATTTGGGAAATGTCTGTCTTTCTATTGCCTGGTATGTAAATCTTTCCTTTGATTGTGACACACATGTCTGTATAATATCAGAGGATTATTAGGTACTTTGACCATGTTCTCCTGCCTAGACCAAGAAGGGGGCCAGACCTTTGTTTCTTAGGAATGTGGTCCTTGGGGGGAAGTAAGGTCAGTTGGCCCCTTTAGGTAAACATGACAGTAAACATTATGGCAGGAAGGATAAGATGGGGGGGACAGCCTTCCCTTTAGGTAAAACTTATGTGACACAAGACAGATGGCCAGCAACTTACCACACCCCTTTTTCCTTTATAAATATGAACTGTTCATGTATTAAGTTAGAGACTCCTCTGATTATTATGTTTGTAAGTGTTTGACGCGTCTCTCTATTTGCCAAGAGAATTTTGTCTCTGTACATCCTCCTTTAAGAGTTCTGATCGATTAAATTGCCATCACAAAAACACACAATGTTCTACTCCTGGCACAAAAATCGAACAGGAAGTAACTTGAGTGCCTTTGCCAAACACAACCAATCAAAATGCAACACTTATTCACCAGTGTCTCACACACACTCCTCACATGTGTAGACACAAATTGCTTAACTGATCATTAACCAATCACTGCTTTGGTATAGGCTTATAAATACACTGCAAAAGTCAGATTACCTGTTCAGAACAATGGATTCAGACATTGCAGAGAGAGCGAGGGAATGAGAACGAGGAGGTAGAGGACGAGGGCAAAGAAGAGGTGGAAGGACAGTTCTCTCTGATGATAATTATTAGTCAGCTTCATGACCTCAGGTAAAATGGGCCAAACTGATACTGAAAAGTCATAAATTGTAAAATGCCTTTTAGACAGATGCAACACTAAACTATTGAGGCTAAAATATTGAGGCGTGACCACTGTACACTCAAACATTTTGTTGTGAATAGTCAATTGTGGTGCAAAAAATGTATGGAGAAGAAAATATGCAAATTAACTGCAAAACACTTGAGAAGAATTCAAATTGAAGCTACCAGGAACCCATTATCCCCCAGTGCCACCATATTCCAGAACTGAAACCTACCTGGAGTGTCCAGAAGTGTTCAGAGATATGGCCAAGGTCAAGAATGCTGAAAGAAGACCACCACTGAATAAGATTCACATGTTGAAGCATATAGATTGAGCAATGAAATACCTGAAGACAGCATTTTAAAAGGTTTTATGGACAGATAAAATGTGTCTTTCTCTGCTCTTCTCCCCTTTTCGATAAAACCCACTCTGTGTAGCAGGTAAAACGTCAGGTTGACGCGACGCTGATGGCAATGCAATGCATATTGTTACACTGTTAAAAGAGACCATAAATTGTCTCTTTTCTATCAAATAAATTGTTTAGAAATGTTTTGGGGTCGAGGTCTTGAAAAGCTCTTAAAAGCACTGAGTCTGAATTTTAAAATGGTGCAAGAACCCTGTTAGTATTGCAGTGTATTCTGTCCAGAGGAAGGGAGATCTGGTTATTAAATGTTTCTTTTTTAATCATGACCGATTTTTTTTAAATGACTTAATTCCGAGATTTATGGGCTAATGACTAAATCTGTTTTGAAATGATTCTGAGAAATCTTGTTTAGAAAGAGAATGTAATGTGTGTAGATGTTCATTTACTATAAACTATAGTTGACAAAAGTAATTTGGCTATATAGTACAGCCATTTTTATGCCTTTTGTTGGCATTGGATGGATAAGGCCAGAGTGGACTTTAATTTCTTCATTTGGATAGCATTTAAGACATATTAGATCACTGTCTAACAGAAACTATGAGACAGGTATACATTTAGCCAACTGTGACCAAAAATAACATTATTTTGATAGATTTACACCCGTTGTTACATCATGAAAATATGTTTTGGGAAGTATGGCCAGATCCCGCAAAATGAGGCTTAGCGCCCCCATCCATACATTTATAGTGACGTGCCTGGTCAGGACTAATGTTGCATACTGCAAAATCATTTCAATAGAGCAGGCATTGGCAGTTAAAGAATGACAGCTCAACCAAAGGATTGAAATATGTATGATTATACTAGACAATTCTCACTGTGTTTGCATAAAATTAATTAAATGATTGGACTGTTGCATTGCTCAACGAGCCTTGAAATTTTTACATGACTCTCTGCACTCTTTTTTTTATCTCAAAGAAAAATGTTCTGAATATGAGCTGTTGAAACAACATTCTCACCTTCCTTTTGTAATCAGTGAAGTTTGTCTGTAAGCACTGTTTTGGGATCAACATGTAATTTCCAATTAATTGTGGTGTATGATGTGGAAAGATGCTGATGTCCATTTACTGCAAGCAAAAAATTATTTCCCTCATTGAGCAGCAGTTTTGCAGCAGTTTTTACAATTCTTCAGGAAGTGCCTTTTCTGCTGACAGTGAAAAATGAATCCTCCACTGTAGCGTTTACCAGTGGCAGCAACATTTCCATTTTGTAGGTTGAAGAACTGATTTGTATGGTGCCCTGCAGACCTAAAGGCGGTAAAAGATAGAGTACTTATGACAGTTCTTTACCCAATGCTTTTAGAGATCACATTGTGCTTTACGTTCAATACATTTCTCCTGGTTGGAACTTGATGTTTACATACAGTGGGGAGAACAAGTATTTGATACACTGCCGATTCTGCAGGTTTTCCTACTTACAAAGCTTGTAGAAGTCTGTAATTTTTATCATAGGTACACTTCAAAAATCCAGAAAATCACATTGTATGATTTTTAAATAATTTATTAGCATTTTATTGCATGGTCACCTACCAACAAGTAACAACTCTGGCTCTCACAGACCTGTTAGTTTTTCTTTAAGAAGCCCTCCTGTTCTCCACTCATTAACTGTATTAACTGCACCTGTTTGAACTCGTTAGCTGTGAAAAAGACACCTGTCCACACATTCAATCATTGAAGATGGGTCGTGGCTGGGTCTTCCAGCATGACAACAACCCCGAAACACACAGCCAGAGCAACTAAGGAGTGGCTCCGTAAGAAGCATCTCAAGGTCCTGGAGTGGCCTAGCCAGTCTCCACACCTTAACCCAATAGAACATCTTTGGAGGGAGCTGAAAGTCTGTATTGCCCAGTGACAGCCCCGAAACCTGAAGGATCTGGAGAAGGTGTGTATGGAGGAGTGGGCCAAAATCCTGCCGCAGTGTGTGCAAACCTGATCAAGAACTACAGGAAACGTAGGATCTCTGTTATTGCAAACAAAGGTTTCTGTACCAAATATTAAGTTCTGCTTTTCTGATGTATCAAATACAAACCCGATTCCAAAAAAGTTGGGACACTGTACAAATTGTGAGTAATTTTTTTTTACAAATCTCATAAACGTATATTTAATTCACAATAGAATATAGACAACATTACGAATGTTGAAAGTGAGACATTTTGTAATGTCATGCCAAATATTGGCTCATTTTGGATTTCACGAGAGCTACACATTCCAAAAAAGTTGGGACAGGTAGCAATAAGAGGCCGGAAAAGTTAAATGTACAGATAAGGAACAGCTGGAGGACCAATTTGCAACCTATTATGTCAATTGGCAACAGGATTGGGTAAAAAAGAGCCTCTCAGAGTGGCAGTGTCTCTCAGAAGTCAAGATGGGCAGAGGATCACCAATTCCCCCAATGCTGCGGCGAAAAATAGTGGAGCAATATGAGAAAGGAGTTTCGCAGAGAAAAATTGCAAAGAGTTTTAAGTTATGATCATTTACAGTGCATAATATCATCCAAAGATTCAGAGAATCTGGAACAATCTCTGTGCGTAAGGGTCAAGGCCGGAAAACCATACTGGATGCCCGTGATCTTCGGGCCCTCAGACGGCACTGCATCACATACAGGAATGATACTGTAATGGAAATCACAACAGGAATACTTCCAGAAAACATTGTCGGTGAACACAATCCACCATGCCATTCGCTGTTGCCGGTTAAAACTCTATAGGTCAAAAAAGAAAACTAAACAGGATCCAGAAGCGCAGGCGTTTTCTCTGGGCCAAGGATCATTTAAAATGGACTGTGGCAAAGTGGAAAAGTGTTCTGTGGTCAGACGAATCAAAATTTGGAAAACTGGGACGCCATGTCATTCAGACTAAAGAGGACAAGGACACCCCAAGTTGTTATCAGCACTCAGTTCAGAAGCCTGCATCTCTGATGGTACGGGTTTGCATGAGTGTGTGTGGCATGGGCAGCCTACACATCTGGAAAGGCACCATCAATGCTGACAGTTATATCCAAGTTCTAGAACAACATATGCTCCCATCCAGATGTTGTCTCTTTCAGGGAAGACCTTGCATTTTCCAACATGACAATGCCAGACCACATACTGCATCAATTACAATGTCATGGCTGAATAGAAGGATCCGGGTACTGAAATGGCCCGCCTGCAGTCCAGATCTTTCACCCATAGAAAACATTAGGCGCATCATAAAGAGGAAGGTGCGACAAAGAAGACCTAAGACAGTTGAGCAACTAGAAGCCTGTATTAGACAAGAATGGGACAACATTTCTATTCATAAACTTGAGCAACTTGTCTCCTCAGTCCCCAGACGTTTGCAGTCTGTTATGAAAAGAAGAGGGGATGCCACACAGTGGTAAACATGGCCTTGTCCCAACTTTTTTGAGATGCGTTGATGCCATGAAATTTAAAATCAACTTATTTTTCCCTTAAAGTGATACATTTTATACATAAAGTGATACAACAGTTGATATGTCATCTATGTTGTATTCTGAATAAAATATTGAAATGTGAAACTTCCACATCATTGCATTCTGTTTTGATTCACAATTGTACAGTGTTGCAACTTTTTTGGAATCGGGGTTTGTACTTATGTCATGCAATAAAAAGCTAATTAATTACTTAAAAATCATACAATGTGATTTTCGGGATTTTTGTTTTAGATTCCGTCTCTCACAGTTGAAGAGTACCTATGATAAAAATGATATATACATGGCCTTATCTAATATTTATGTACGCTCTGATTAAGGCTGGTTGACTGAAAGCTCAAATAAATTGACATCTGCATTAACCCTGAGTGTGCAAATATTTCTCATTTACTTCCTGGTAATACAACTTAAATATTTTTTGTTTGTATTGATAGAAATTGATAAATTTATTTAAACTGCCCTTTACCATAGAGGACACTCAAAGCTTGCCCCTTGGCCTATAAAATGTGCTGAAAGCCAACACGAAAAAAAAATGTTTAGTCATGTCCATGACCTCCATGCAACAGCCTAGGGCCTTTCATCAACAGAGGACACTGTTGGAACAAACTCACACTACCAGAGAGGGGGAGAAGAACGATGGAAGTTCCCTTCTTTCAACTGACTGCATTCCATTGCTTAGAATTTCTCTGTCAATGTATTTCATCTCGCCGGATGGATTAATGTGAGGTGACAATGCCCAGCAGTCCGGACATTCCCCTACTCGGCTAAGTGTGTTCCTACTAATGAGGTGAGCGGGCCTGTAAAAAACATTTGTTTCCAAGAAGTCCAAGAATTCAGAGACTGTATATTGTTTGTGGGATGAACCAATCCTTATCAAGTTTGAAGTTGTTACAGTGAGGTCTGGAAATTATTGGACACTAACACAAGCTTTGTTATTTTGGCTGTTGACCAAAATATATTTGAGTTATAATTAAATAATGAACATGGGCTTAAAGCAGAGGCGGAGCTTTAATGGGTGCGATGGGTGCGTGGCATTATGGCAGGCAATCACAGCCAATTTTTTATTGTTGAAAAAATTATAGCAAGCAGAATAAAATTAATTATATTATGCTACATCCTTTAGTTGACATTGAAGTGATAAACATCTATATTTTGTATGATCGTCTAATCTGTGAACATGGGAGTTTAGCCAGTTAAGTCAGATGGGACTGTTTCCCCCATAATTGTTCTATTTTAATAACAGTGTGTGGTTATTATGTGGAGTCCGTGGGTGATTGGTCCTATATTGTCAATGAATCTGGCAACCCTGGGTATAACGTCAGATCGTCGGCTCGTTTTCTAAGGATCTGAACAGTGGAAAATAAAGTAACAAAACATAAAAATGGAACATAGATACAGTGGATATAAAAGTCTACACACCCCTGTTAAAATGCCAGGTTCTTGTGATGTAAAATAATGAGACAAAGATCAATCATGTCAGAACTTTTTCCACATTTAATGTGAACTATAACGTGAACAATTCAATTGAAAACCAAACTGGAATCTTTGAGGAGGAAAAATAACCTGGTTGCAAAAGTGTGCACACCCTTAAACTAATATATTGTTGAAGCACCTTTTGATTTTATTACAGCACTCAGTCTTTTTGGGTAGGAGTCTATTAGCATGGCACATCTTGACGTGGCAATATTTGCCCACTCTTCTTTGCAAAAGCTCTCCAAATCTGTCAGATTGCAAGGACATCTCCTGTGCACAGCCATCTTCAGATCCCCCCTCAGATGTTCAATTGGATTCAGGTCTGGGCTCTGGCTGGGCCATTCCAAAACGTTAACCTTCTTCTGGTGAAGCCATGCTTTTGTGGATTTGGATGTGTGCTTTGGGTCGTTGTCATGCTGAAAGGTGAACTTCCTCTTCAACTTCAGCTTTCTAACGGATGCCTGAAGGTTTTGTGCCAAATATGCCTGGTATTTGGAACTGTTCATAATTACCTCTACACTGACTAAGGCCCCGGTTCCAGCTGAAGAAAAACAGCCCCAAAGCATCATGGTGCCACCACCATGCTTCACTGTGGGTATGGTGTACTGTGCAGTGTTGTTTTTGCGCCAAACATACCTTTTGGAATTATAGCCAAAAAGTTCCACATTGGTTTCAACAGACCATAACACATTTTCCCACGTGCTTTTGGGGGACTTGATGTTTGTTTTTGCTTGTAGAAAAGGCTTCCATCTTGCCACCCTACCCATAACCCATTCATATAAAGAATACGGGAGATTGTTGTCACATGTAGCACACAGCCAGTACTTGCCAGAAATTCCTGCATTTCCTTTAATGTTGCTGTAGGCCTCTTGGAGGCCTCCTTGACCAGTTTTGTTCTCATCTTTTCATCAATTTTGGAAGGACGTCCAGTTCTTGGTAATGTATCTGTTGTGCCATAGATTTTCCAAAAATGTCAAGAAAATCCTACTGGAACAGCTGAACTTTATTTGTGATTAATCAGTCACTTTAAATGATTGCAGGTGTGTAATGACTTCTATTTAAAATGAGTTTGAATGTGATTGGTTAATTCTGAACACACCAACATCCCCAGTTATAAGAGGGTGTGCACACTTATGCAACCAGGTTATTGTAAGGATTTTATTTCTGCGTAGTTGCAGTGTAATGGCCAGGCATTGTCCCTACAAACTCAAGCAAAGACATTTCCTCCTATTTCCAAACAATTGACCAGTACTTTTATTCTGCATAAAAATATATATCCGTACTATGAAACACACAAGCTGCAGTGGGGATGGCCATAGCTACATCTGGGTCCAACTGTTAGAATTCAAATGTCAAAACTTTTTTTTTAAGCAAAACTTCCACCTTTTATTTTGAAATGTAGGATGAAGACTTGCTTTAAATGGATTTAAAATAAATTGTTTAATCAATATATACAATATATACAACGTATGATCTCTGTAATTGCAAACAAAGGTTCCTGTACCAAATATTAAGTTCTGCTTTTCTAATGTATCAAATACTTATGTCATGCAATAAAATGCTAATTAATTACTTAAAAATCATACAATGTGATTTTCGGGATTTTTGTTTTAGATTCCGTTTCTCACAGTTGAAGAGTACCTATGATAAAAATGATATATACATGGCCTTATCTAATATTTATGTACGCTCTGATTAAGGCTGGTTGACTGAAAGCTCAAATAAATTGACATCTGTATTAATCCTGAGTGTGCAAATATTTCTCATTTACTTCCTGGTAATACAAATTAAATATTTTTTGTTTGTATTGATAGATATTGATACATTTATTTAAACTGCGTCACTCACAGTTGAAGAGTACCTATGATAAAAATGACAGACTTCTACATGCTTTGTAAGTGGGAAAACCTACAAAATCGGCAGTGTATCAAATACTTGTTCTCCCCACTGTATATATAAATATAAGAAGTGAGTACACCCCTCACGTGTATGCAAATATTTGATAATATCTTTTCATGTGACAACACTGAGGAAATGACACTTTGCTACAATGTAAATCAGTGAGTGTACAGCATGTATAACAATGTACATTTGCTGCAATTATAAATTGACATGTCACTGGCACTGAACTGTCTGTGTTGGTAAAAAACTTTAAGAGGGCCTCATCAACTTACACAACATGTTTAATGGGACAAAACTTTAGTTTTTTTACAGAACCTACCTAGTGGAGTTTTATCTGGAAAGCAATAATTTTTCCAAACGGGATACCTGAAGGATATGGGAGGGTCCTCAAGCTCATAATAGTTAGGCATAATCACACACACCTGGATGAATGACCGCTCGATCAGGTAGCATATATACAAAACGGCTGATTTCTAACAGCATTTTTCCATGACCAGATGGAGAGGTTTTAACGATTCTACTGAAAATCAGTTGGAGAGTTTAGGGGCTCATTTTGCAATCACGAAGACGATTCTCCTGGTTACTGGTTGCTGAGAACAACTGAACTGTGAGCCGTTAACCATAGTAATTCCTCTGTCTAGGTAATTATGTGTGGAACCTTTCTTTGGGTGCGGAAGTCTGCTGTAGTTGAGTAGGGTGGGTGTGTAGAAGCTTCATTTCTATTTGTATGAAGAAGAGCTACTCACTCCCTGACTAGGCCATGCATAATATCATGCAACTCTCTAGGAGTGGATACATTTTAGAGAAAACCTAGTTACTTCCTGACTAGGCCCCAAATAATATTGTGCCACTCTCTAAGGGTGGATACAATTGAACGAAGGCTTATTTACTCCCTGACTAGGCTACGACTAATATTGTGTAACTTTCTAGGGGTAGATACATTAGAAAAAAAATTAGAAAATCGTTGCAAGTAAAATAATGCATTTGGATGCATAACTATGATAGTGCGAAATGGACACCAACAGGAACGAGAAAGATCATTAATAGCCAGGTTTATATAACTGAAGATTACATGTACTTTGAAAAGCACTTTGATGGTAGATAGCATCTTTTAATAGGCATTCAAGAGATCCTGGTTTGTTGTGCTTTGTCATGTTCATGTTCTATGTCATTTAGAGTCAAATGCATTTATTGCGTTGATAATGTTTTATTCTGTAAGGCCTCCACTAAGGGGGGGTTTCACGACAATGTGGTTAGGCCTAATGACCGGTTGATCAGGTAGCCTATTATCAAACAAAGTGAATTGCTCACTTTTGTGAAGACAATCTAAACATAATAGCTAGGCATAATCACACACACCTGGATGAATGAGCGGTTAGCTTATTATCAAAAAAAGTGAATTGCTCACTTTAGCAAATCATCAGACAGAGCTAGCTGCCCAATGAACAAGCTAGAAGCCCATGCCATCGCACTGCCTCGGCTGGATGTTGTGAAGGGGTTCTTTTTTATTTTTTATTCCTGCTATCTCTCTGATGTATTTGATTTTTTTGCACACCTCTTCATGACTCAGCTTTTGAGTCAATTGTCCAATTACTTTTGGTAGCTTGAAAAAGAGGGACCTACATATTAAAGAGCTGTAATTCCTCCAATTTGGATGTGAATACCCTGAAATTAAGGCTGAGACATTGCACTATAAGCTCATATTCATAATTTAACTCTAACTTTAATATAATTTGGTAAACAGCCAAAATAACACAACCTGTGTCAGTGTCCAATTATTTCCTGACCTAACTGTATATACTTTTTAACCAAGCTTTCTATAGACAGACTCTGGCTGGTTAAGTAATCATACCTTACTGGCAAACAGAATTTTAAAAAGTGTGAAAAGGTTACATTGTGCAGTATGCTTAAATTATATTAAAAACATACAATGTTCAACTATGTACAGGTCATGTTTCTAGTTTCAAGTCTAAAACAGTGATATCAAATAGAGATTTAAAATGTTTGGTCAATGAATGGAGCAACATTCACTGACCTACCCGGCAGACATGTGGACAAATTGCGTTCAATTGTTGGGCTCCGTCACATGGTTGCTAAGCAAATGTTAACCACTAGGCACTGCGCAAAGATGTTAACCGCAAAGCACTGTGCAACCTATTGACAACGTACAGGTAACAAAACTAATGCGGGTTAATACAATTCCAGTTTATTTTCCCTACTCCCCAAAGTTTTAGTCTGAAAGCAAGAGACCGATGAGAAAGCGTAAACTGCTTTGGATAGTATATTATTCTGAAAGCGGGGTGTGTTCTTTGAGGAAATGTTAACAAATTCTATACTTTGTCATGATGGATGGTTGTGTTCTAGACAAGAAAGCTAGTCCCATCAACTCGCTGTTTTGGTGATCTGGAGTACATAACAAAAATATACTAACACGTTTTTTTTTTTATTTCAGCATCAGTTTGGAATGAAGAATACTGCAATATACAGCTCTGAAAAAAATTAAGAGACCACTCCAACACAATTGCAACACAGGCACACCTCATTTTACTTAATGAGGTACTGATTAGGTGATTACCTGAACCAAATCTAATTAAATAAGGAAAATTATAAAAACCACTGCTGTGGTCATCACTATCCTCTTCCAATAGGACCAGCTGAATGTCAAAAACAGTGCAAGTAGTACCTCAAAGGTAATTTGAATTAAATAAATGACATCAGGTGACCAACAAAAAGAATGGCAAATAGCAGCTGGGGTGAAGTGCACGGCGAGTACAGTTCGAAACAGACTTCTAGGGGCAAGGCTGAAAAAAAACTTCATCAATGAGAAGCATAGAAGAGCCAGGCTATAGTTTGCAAAAGACCATAAGGATTGGACTGTAAAGGAATTGAGTAAGGTCATCTTCTCTGACGAGTCAGATTTTCTGCTTTTCCCAACACTTTGTCATCTAAAGTTACCCCTTGATATTAGCACAACTACAGATGTTGCTCTTTTCAGGTCTAAACTCAAAACCTACTGTTTAGAATGGCTTTTAAATATGCAGTAGTGGTGTGACAATTTCCTCTTCCTGTTTCTATGTAACCTTTTATGATTTTATTGTTTTCTACGTTTAATAAAAAAAAATTGTATTGCAATATATGTTGTTTTATTCTTGGTTCCTGATGTAAAGCACTTTGGATACCTGCTGGTTGTTGTAAAGCGCTATACAAATAAAAGTTGATTGATTGATTGATAATGGTTAGACGGAGACCTGGAGGGGCCTACAAGCCACAGTGTCTCACACCCACTGTGAAATTTAGTAGAGGATCGGTGATGATCTGGGAATGCTTCAGCAAAGCTGGAAACTGGCAAATTTGTCTTTGTGAAGAACGCAAAAAATCAAGCCAGGTTATCTTGGAAGAACACCTGCTTCCTTCTGCTCTAACAATGTTCCCCAACTTTGAGAATTTATTTTTCCAGCAGGATAATGCTCCATGCCACACAGCCAGGTCAATCAAGGTGTGGATGGAGGACTACTAGATCAAGACCCTTTCATGGCCAGCCCAATCTCCAGACCTGAACCCCATTGGAAACCTCTGGAATTTGATCAAGAGGAAGATGGATGGTCACAATCCATCAAACAAAGCTGAGCTACTTTAATTTTTGTGCCAGGAGTGGCATAATGTCACCCAACAGTCATGTGACAGGCTGGTGGAGAGCATGCCAAGACGCATGAAAGCTGTGATTATAAAATCAGAAATCCAATTTTAACTTACTAAGTTAAAACATTAGTATTTTGTTAATAAAATGTATATGAATTTGTTTTCTTTGCATTATTGGAGGTCTGAAAACAATTCATATTGTTTTGGTTATTTTGACCAGTTGTTATTTTTTACAAATAAATACTCTAAATGACAATATTTGTATTTGGGAGTAATGTCAGTAGTTTATAGAATAAAACAAAACTGTTCATTTTACTCAAACACATACCTATGAATAGTAAAACCAGAGAAACTAATAATTTTGCAGTGGTCTCTTACTTCTTTTCAGAGCTGTATTGCAGTATCGATTATTTTACCCAATAACCATGCAGTTTTGCAAGTGGGATGATATCTCGGTGCCAATTGCTAACGAAAAACAGACATCTTCACTAGCAGTTTCAGTTTGACCTCATACTAATATTAAAAAGACATTAGTCATTTGAACAAAATGTTCATAGCTGGTCTTTGCCTAGTCCGGGTGAAAACACTTAATGCAACAGTTTTTTGTAACCGTATATTTGTCTCTTACAATGACTGGGAGGAATTTATGGCCACTCTTCATTACCATACCACTTCAACTGAAGCTTCAATTCTCTTGTAGCTTCTCCTTGTGTTTTGGACCATTGCAAGATCCATGTTTCTTAAGCCCTTATGTGTGGGCTGCTGGGATATGTCATAGAAAGCTGATTGAGCTGATGTATTAATGAATTCTATAAATGTATAGGGGAGTAGAGAATTACTGGTTTAGTATTGGACTGATTGGAAAGATACCAAGCCTGTATTCTGACAAGTAGGAAGAATGTAAGATATTTTAATGGTGTCATAATTACATTTATGTAAAATGAGTATTCTGATCTCTTTCTTACCTGCCTTAGATCTAATCAGTGAATTTGTACCACTGATCTTACAAGAAGCAAAATTCCTCCAGAGAACATTTCATTGAGACTGTTGTGCAACATCCAAAGGATTTATAAAAGGACCTAAAAGTGTCCAAAATAGGTCCTGAACATAGTCCTCACTAAAGTCCTAAGAACTTACAGGAATTAGACCAAGGTCCCACGCAATATCTTGAGATGTATTAAAAGTTCTTAGAGACATACTAAAAACTTACAAGGAACAAAACTACACTAATATCCCTCAGACATTAGTTTTCCTTCCATCATGCAACATCCCCTTGAAGTTCCCTGTTTCACTTCTCGCCAAAACCCTTCAAGTGCCCTGATTGGA
This sequence comes from Esox lucius, assembly GCF_011004845.1. Taxonomy (NCBI): domain Eukaryota; kingdom Metazoa; phylum Chordata; class Actinopteri; order Esociformes; family Esocidae; genus Esox; species Esox lucius. Next base: position 29,155,348 of record NC_047592.1, on the reverse strand, counting down.
ATATTGCTTAATGTTCTTAAAACATGCCCTGTTTGCTGGGATAGGGCTTAAGGTTCTGAGGTAACACTGGGTTGAGGGAAAATAGAGCTAAACCAACATAGGGTGGACCATGATATCTCATACATGACCACTAAAATAATATGGGTATGGTCTTTACTACTCTGAACACAAACACATAAACATTAATCAATTTATGGACACTTAAAAGAACAAGTCACAGACCATGTAACTGTGCAAAGTTGAAATGGTGGATCTGGATAACACTGGCCTATACTGGATACCCAAGATTTCTTATGAAAGCATTAGACTGACCCAGCTGCTATGTGGGAACGTCTTCTAGTCAGATGACACTAGAGACAGCTTTTTGGCTAAAAACCAAAGCCCTAGATGAGGTGGCTTACTGCACTGCCAGGTCTGTCTCCAGGCATAAGCGACATAAGCAGTCGCTTAGGGCCTCCGACTGCTAGGGAGCCCGTGACCGATAGGGTACAAGGGGCCCCAAATTAAATTTTGCTTAGGGCCCCCAAAGGCTAGAAACAGCACAGTGTACTGCTCTCAGTTTGTTTCTGGCAATTGAGCAACTGGTATTTATGATACCAAGCCCTCACAAAGGCTTCCGCCATGACTCAACAAACATGCTATATCATGAAGATGGCAAGGCTCCATCCAACACATCCACACACAATGACATAATTTGAATGTTGACAATGTTTTCTTTCATTGATTAGGAGCCAGCTTTAAGAGCCACCCAACATAACACATTTTCTTTCAGTTGCTATGATACAAAAACACACAACCCCAGCAACGTAGAACAGGGGCCGTATACACAAAACATTTTATCTTACCACTAGGAGAACTCCTAAACAACGCTAAGAGTTTCCACGTGAAACCTATTCACAAAGCTGCTAAAACCATCTTTTACTAAGGAATGGGGAGAAAGCTAGGAGAAAGGGTGGGATTGATCCCGTTGCTATGCATGATGTCGTGTTTAAAGACCAAGCCTACTACTGTGCCCACAATGATTGGCTGATATGGGAGGGGTCCCTGTCAGTTAATTCATCATAGCAATACGATGTGTCATGTTACCATATATGTAATTGTCTGCACTGCATAGCTGCCTTTTCCCTGTGCCCCAGTAGTGTAGAGTTGTCACAGCCTTGATCTCCGGTGATATTGGCTTGTTTCTGTTTGTTGGTGAAGTGACTGCATCAATGACGGAACTGAACAATTTTAATTCTATGTTCATTTTTCATTTTTCATTTTTTTATAGACATGTATACCTATGTACTTAATTTCTATGTTTTAGTAAGGTGTGAATGCAGGGACAAAATGCTTGCTTGTTATGGCCTAGCTGACTTGCTTCCCGAGGTATCACCACTCTGTCATATGAGATGACCCCAGAACAGATTGGAATGTGTCCATAATTGATAAGGGGTCTATTCTTCAGGACTAGTTTGTTATCCTTAGGTCAGTAAACCAACCCCCACACCTTTGGTTAGAGGATATAAACCAGAGTAGAATTTGGAAAAGGTCTCTTGTATGTTCCTCATTCCTGTCTGCATCTTCAATCTCTGGAGAACTTTTATCTTGGATACTTGTACTGTAATTGTAATACTCTATTTATATATTAAATTAATTTGTTACATTAAATCATTGACTATTTGGAATTAATCTAAAACAGGTAAAAATCCAGCTAATTAACTATGATGTTAAAAAAAATCCACTCGCAATTAAGGTGATACCTTTTTAAAAGCTCAGTATCATTAACATTTTCTAAAACGTCGACCAGATTACGAGGCAGATTAGCAGCAGCAGCCATTTTAGGATTGTTTGTGATTTGGTCTTAGTGACATAGGAGTCCTCTTCACTACCCCTAACTTTTCACAGATTTAGGATCTGGTTTTAGCACTTAAACGCAAAAACGAACCCCTAAAACGCTGAAAATGTGGACTGACTAAAGTTAGGACTGACACACCCATTTTTTTTACGCGTTACTCCTAAACCAGCAAGTTAGGTGCCAGTTTTAGCCTTAAAATGTTTTGTGAATACAGCCCCAGAAGGCTGTCATAAAGCCATGAGACCAAAATCAAATAAGAATGCAGTTCATTATCATCTACACTTAAAAAGTAGTGGTTTAACAGCAAGTTGGATGGAGGATTTATACAGCTCTGGAATAAATTAAGAGACCACTGCAAAATGATCAGTTTGTCTGGTTTTACTATTCATAGGTATGTGTTTGGGTAAAATGAACAGTTTTGTTTTAGTCTATAAACTACTGACAACATTACTCTCAAATTCCAAATAAAAATATTGTAATTTAGAGTTTATATTTGTAGAAAAAAACAACTGGTCAAAATAACCCAAAAAATATGCATTGTTTTCAGACCTCAAATAATGCAAAGAAAACAAATTCATATTCATTTTTCAACAACAAAATACTAACATTTTAACTTAGGAAGAGTTCAGCAATCAATATTTGGTGGAATAACCCAGATGTTTAATCACAGCTTTCATGTGTCTTGGCATGCTCTTCACCAGTCCGTTGTTTTGCTGTTTTGTGACTTTATCCCAATCCTGGCCAAAAAATACAAGTAGCTCAGCTTTGTTTGATGGGTTGTGACCATCCATCTTCCTCTTGATCAAATTTCAGAGGTTTTCAATGGGGTTCAGGTCTGGAGATTGGGCTGGCCATGACAGGGTCTTGATCTGGTGGTCCTCCATCCACACCTTGATTGACCTGGCTGTGTGGCATGGAGCATTGTCCTGCTGGAAAAATAAATTCTCAGAGTTGGGGAACAGAGCAGAAAGAAGCAGTGTTCTTCCAAGATAACCTTGACTTGGCTTGATTCATTGCGTCCTTCACAAAGACAAATTTGCCCTTTTCCAGCTTTGCTGAAGCATCCCCAGATCATCACAGATCCTCCACCAAATTTCACAGTGGGTGTGAGACACTGTGGCTTGTAGGCCTCTCCAGGTCTCCGTCTAACCATTAGATGACGAAGTGTTGGACAAAGCAGAAAATGTGACTCATCAGAGAAGACGACCATACTCCATTCATCTACGGTCCAATCCTTATGGTCTTTTGCAAACTTCAGCCTGGCTCTTTTTTGCTTCTCATTGATGAAGTATTTTTTTCTAGCATTGCACAAATTCAGCCCTACCAATAGGAGCCTGTTTCGAACCGTCCTCGCCATGCACTTCATCCCAGCTGCTGTTTGCCAATTTTTGTGGGTCACTTGATGTCATCCTATGGTTGTTGAGTGACATTCAAATTAGTTGACGATCATCTCTGTCAGTGGACAGTTGTTTTTGTCCTCTTCCAGTCTGTAGCTTTGTTGTCCCCAATGTCTGTTGCTTGACCTTGTTCTTATGAACCAATGTCTTTGGAATTTTCAGGATGGAAGCAACCTGATGCTCACTGAATCAATCTGCCAGTAAAGCCAGAATTGAACCCTTCTTTTCCTCACTCAAAGCTTTTCTTTTCATATCTTTTGTCATGCTGAATAGTATATATATATATACAGTGGGGAGAACAAGTATTTGATACACTGCCGATTTTGCAGATTGTCCTACTTACAAAGCATGTAGAGGTCTGTAATAAAGAAAATATATATATATATCCATCAGAGATTTAGCAGGAACATATGGAGTGACCAAATCAACTGTTTGGTACAGTCTGAGAAAAAAAAAAGAATGCACAGGTGAGCTCTGCAACACAAAAAGGCCTGGACGTCCATGGAAGGCAACAGTGGTGGATTATTGTAGGATCTTTCCATAATAAAGAAAAACTAATTCACAACATCCAGCCAAGTGAAGAACACTCTCCAGGAGGTAGGCATATCATTATCCAAGTGTTAGAATTCAGACGTTTTATGTAGTGGTTGAAATAAAGATCACAAACCCGGTTTTCAAGGGAGAGAGTAATTCAATTATTTATTGCAGCATTTGATAGTCTATTGTTCATGATGTAACAGACTCAATACAGATATTCTGCTGTAAACTAAACATAACAAGCATACATTCATACACATCTACACAAGTCTACCATAAAGAGAAGACTTCACGCGAGCAAAAACAGAGGGTTCTGTCAGGAAAATATATCTAACCAATGCATTCTCACTGATTAAAGGACTTAGTCCCCTTGTTCAAATTAGAAAAGAAATGTGGGAGTGGGGGATCTGGTATTCGCCTTGGGGGCATCATTGACTGGAATTGGCTGATTACAATGTTACTCACTAATCTGCGCAGCTGTATAACTCATCAGGGCATCTACTGTCTGTCCGGATTCGGTTAGAACTCTTAAAATGGAAGAGGTTACCCATGTAGGGAAGGACATCCTGTCCTTTGTGTGAAGCCTAGGTTGTGATAGAACAAAGGGAATGTGTCCTGTTGAGTTGGGACAGTTGTGCAGGATTTTACCACACCCTTTTTTCCCCTTTAAATACTGTTGATTGTCCTGTATTAATTTAGAGATTATTCACTGTTACTCTGTGTACTCTCTTCATGCAAGAATAAAACTGTTAATTGTGCAATTGAGTTTTCCTCTGTCTTACCTGCCATTTTCGTAAATTGTTTGGACTTTAGAAATTGCCATCACAGTTCACCAATAAAACATTTTAAAAAACCAGGCCAGTTCTGGAACAGCATTCTTTGGACAGATGAAACTAAGATCAACATTTTCAATACTTTTTTCGGGTGAATAATGGGAATAAAAAAGTATGGAAATGGCTTGGAATGGCTCATGATCCGAAGCATACCACGCCATCTGTAAAACACAGTGGAGGCAGTGTGATGGCATGGGGCAAGCATGGCTTCCAGTGGAACTGAGTCCCTAGTGTTTATTGTTGATGTGACAGAAGACATGTATATGCAATATGTGAAAGAGAGCGAGAGGTGTATGGATTATAAATAATTGAGAAAAACTGACACTCAAAATCAATCACTGTATGGTGACATTTGTTTTATGTGGGAAAATAACTGTAAAAATGTTTTATAAAACTGAAATTGGCTGCTTGTGTAGGTAGGTAAATGCCCCTATTAAGCCAATCAAATCCGTTTTACAGAAATGTTTTATACATAATAATTTTTATATACATTTCTGCCATTTCTAGCCAGCTGGTTGAAAGTGCAAATGTTTTTATAAAGATTTCTGATGACTGACTGACTGAAATATACAGTTTGCAGGTTCAATGCCAGTGTTCTAAGGATAGTAAATCAGTCAATGTCAGCATTTATATATAAACAGTAACTTTAGTTGACACTCTTTAATTTTTACCTGCTCTACCACAGGTAAATCACGTCCCTGTTGTGGATCAATGCTCAGCTGCTCCTTCACTCTCTGCCTCAATGACTTTCTGTCTACTCCATTGGGTTTTGCCAGAAATTAGAGATTTGGTATTGTCCCCTCCCTGTACAGGTGGCATGCTTCTATCATGCGTGTGCATGAAATGTCGTTCTTTTGTGTTTTAGTCATCTCAAACTAAAACTCTGAAAAGTAGGCCTAAAGATTTAAAAAAATATGATTAATGTTAGGATAGAATATAGGCCTATCCAGAATGAATTGACCTATACATTATGACTGATATTAAAATATTGGTATTAGTTATCTGAATTATGGAGCTGATTTACCAGATGAGGTCAAAATTACAGAGAAAAGGTCAAAAGGAAGAAAAGTTCCATTGAAACACTGTGAAGTGGGCTTTAAGCGCTATCTGGAGCAAACAATACACACTTTCCTGTGAAGTGCGAGGGTAGTGAGTGTGTAAAAGCTGATTCAAAAAAGAAAAAAACTAAACAACAACAACATGTAAGCGAAATTTGGCTTTATAATAGATGAGCACAGGTACAGCACCTCACGGTCAATACCATTAAATGCTATAATCTGTGGGGTGCAGGTGAAAACAAGGCATAAATATACACAACAAATTTGTAATGAGCAGCAGATGTGTACATGGGGTGCCCTGCTGCCATCAATCTCGGTTAATACGCAGGCGAGGTGGAGTGCCAGAGAGGGCGCGCAGAGCCACATGGGGCATTCGTTACACCCCCCTTAGTAAGGTGGAGGTAGCATCATGCTGTGGGAATGCTTCTTGTCAGCAAGGACTGGGCATCTTTTTAAAATTGAATGAAGACGTCTATGTACAATGCTGATCCTATGTAGATTTTAGGAGCATAAATAGGAGACTAGACTGCTGGCTCACAATGACCAAGTATGATGTGTCAAGCCAAAGGAAATGGAAGCAGTTCTTTTTCCAAACAACAAAAAAAAAACACTAAATAAGAATTCAAGTATCTTTCTATTGGTCATGGAGGGATGGAATCTGTACATTATATCAAAGTATTACTTAGTCTGCACATGTAAGAATATGGTGCTGCTAATCATTAGTGGCTGCAGTATTGGGCCTGGGCGGGCCTTGGCCCGACCAATTTACTCATGGGCCCGTCTAGAAATCTGTAAGGATCAGGATCGAAACAAAACCCAATCATGTTTTCTTTCTGTGGTTTCTATGAAACAGAAAATAAACATTTAACATATTAGAATTATCACAGCCAATTCAATCCAGAGCCATCTAGAGAGATTATAATTGAATGGCTCTGCAATCAAAATTGTATTTTGTTATTTTGCAGTTGCTACAAAAAAGTACATATAAGCGTAAAGTACATCCTACAAGAGATCATTGCATCCATTAACCAATCAAAGAGTAGACTCGCTATATTGAAATTATATTTACCCAAAGTATATGTTAGAAAAGTGCCCTTTTCTTAGTTACAGCCTATTTAGCAAGCATTTGTCCTCATGAATCAAGCTATTTTGACAATATTGACCTGACAAGTCCACTCCCAACTTTAACCTGAAGGGACAGCCACAGCGAATAGTGCAGGTAGTACCACACAATTTGATCACGGTTCTTATTACCATTCCAGTGACTATATGCACTGCTGAGTGACTCTTTTCCATCGTCCACTGTATAAAGACAGCGGATATGAACTCCTTGCTCACAGGGCGCCTGAACTCACTGTCTCTGTTGACATTCCACATTTAGATCTTACAGACAGCTTAAATTATGATGAGGATATTGACAATTTTAAGTAGCAAGTAGGACTAGAGCAGATATGTTATCTTAATCAGTAGGCTACTCCTAAAATATCCACATTCACAATCTGCTGAAAATGGTCAATACTTCCCATTTAAGTGAGGTTAATTAGTTCATTTTCTACATGGCATTATGATTCATGTTATAAGTAATTTGCATTACCTAATGACCACATATTGGCCCTCATTTATCAAAAGTGCGTACACCAAATTTCCAGCGTACACCTGGCGTACACCCAAAACCACGGTGACTTTGAGATTTATCAATATGGACGTTGGCGTACGGCACTCTCAAATCCTACGCCAGCTCAGGAGGTGGTGTACGCACGTTTTGAGTTAGTGCGGAAATGCGCAGAAAAAAAAATCCTAACGCACTGACAAACTAAAAGATATGATATATTATGACCCACTGTAAAAAAAATGTAAACATAATTACAAACTTCAGTGTTTATTTTTGTGCAAAATGGACTTCAAGGTTTAATTTGTGTGACTTTACCAAAGCATTTGATTTATATGTATTCCTTCAGATGCGAGCCTGTGCGCTATACATGACGTTTCAGGGTTAGGCCCGGCAGTTGCGCACGGACTGGGTTCAGTAATAAAACGCTTTTAATGACCAAAATATAATTCAGACTGACAAAATAAGAAAAATGACATTGTTCTTCTTTTAAATAATAATAGAAATAATAAAAATAACGACATTCTTCTTCTAAATAACAATAAATGTCATTAATAATAAATATCATGAAATAATAAGACGAATATTACAAATTGTCATGCAATTATTAATGTGAATGAATGGTACTCCACATCACATCATCATCTTTTATTCCGCTTTTTAAACTGCCAAATGAAACAATTTTATTTCTTTCTACCTCCCTGATGATCGTCTCAATCTCCACGTCAGAGAAGTTTCTCTTTTTTGCCGTCTTCCGTGTGTCCATGGCGTAAAATGAGGGCGTGGGGGAAGCGGAGAGTTGAATATATAGGGGCCTGTTATTCTAATGATGATCGTTTTCAGCCGCGGCATTTATCAAGGGCAGGTATTGCGTACACCTGGATTTTAAAGGTACGCACAGCTTCATAAATCAGGCGGTGAGAGGAGTGTAAGCAAAATCTTACGCCAACATATACTCCCGTTTCTACGCAAGAATGATAAATGAGGGCCATGTTTTTTTTCCAGTCTTCAGTAGACCACTGGCCGTGCTTCATGCCCCAGGCAAGTATCTTTTTCTTATTTAGCCATTTTATCAATGGCTTTCTTAACGCCACTCGACGTCAAACATAGAGCTCTTCTCTTCACATTTGAAGCAATATTTTATTTCCATACTTCGACCAGCTGCTTGAACCTGCTTTCCAGTGAACTATTACGTAAGCTGATGACTCTCTTGCCTTCTGGTTCCATTGTGGTTTGGGTCTGCCAAACCTCTTCCTTCCAGAGTTTCCTCACGTTTCTAAGTGCCTTTTGATGGTTTAGGAAACTGTACTTACTGACACCTGGGCTTTCTTTGCAGTTTCTCTAAAGGTAAGATATACACTTTTAAGAGTTATAATGGTCTGTCTGTCTTTGTTAATTGCCTTTCTGTTGCAATTATGATTGCAATATACTACTTCCTGCAGTACAATACTGTCCAAAGAATTATTAATAGGGTGTAGTAACACAGACTGGTCCAACACTGATGTTATACAGACAGAGGGTTTGTAAGTAGTCAACAACTGTTGGGTCATCAACTGTTGGTTCAAAATGTCATGGCATGGCATCAACATGCCACCAATCCGCCAATAGCTCTGCTCTTCACTCTACTCACTTATTGCTTTGGAATTCAAAAGAAGCCTTGCTTTAGGCTATCAAACAATACTTACTGAACAACCATAGGCCCATGAACAAATGGAATAGATGAATGAATATCAGCAGTAACCATAACCATATGGTCTTGTAATGGCACTTCCCAACAAATGAAGCCTAATTACAACCCTGTTTCCAAAAAGGTTGGGATGCTGTGTAAAATGTGAAGAAAAACAGACTGCAATGAAGTGCAAATTATTTAAACCATATATTCAAGAGAAAATAGTACAAAGACAAGATATCATATGCTGAAACTGAGAAATGTTATTGTTTCTTGATTAATATCCAAGAGTATGGGAAAATATTTCAAACTACAGCAGTTGGTCTCCTGAGTTCACAAACGCTTATAGAGTGTAAAAAAAGAGGTGATGCAACACAGTGGTAAATATGCTCCGGGCCCCAATTTTTTTTAAACATTTTGTTGGCATCAAATTCAAAATGGCCATTTATCTTTCCAAAAACAGTACCGTTTCTCAGTTTCAACATTTGATATGTTGTCTTTGTATTATTTTCAATTAAACATAGGGATTAAATGATTTGCACATCATTGCATTCTTTATTTGAATTTTACGCAGCGTCACAACTTTTTTTGGAAACAGGGTTGTAGACAAACTAATAATTATCTCTTTGAAAAACTTAGTCTCTTGTTTGAATATCTTATTAACTTGTTTGAATGACTAAATGAAAAACACAAAACAAGTTGTTGAAACAGGATACTAAGTTGTTTAACATTAGGACCGCCAAATGCCTATGGAAATTGTCGTTTGAGTTTGTAATTAATATAAAACTTTCATTTTCATGTCCTTCCATGACATTCCATCAATAGTCGTATATAACACTGTTCCGTTGTCAGAATTCTAATCTCACAAAAGGAAATTTAGAGACCCGACCTAATCTGCCAACAGCCCATGGCACTTAGTGTTGGTACCTAGGCAGCCACTAATCACCCCTCACTGAATGAATTATGTCCATTATGACCCCTCTTATGTTTGTTCGTTTTATTATTATTAGGGTTTCAGCAATTTACTGTTCCGGTTCAGTTTGTTCCGGTTAATTATTATTAGGGCTTCAGCAAGCAAAGGCGCTGAAGCCTTATTGTGATTCTTGGCGTTCATTATTATTATGCCATTTTCTGTGAAAAATGCAAATTCCTGTGAGATAAGAGGTTGCAATGGGTCCACAATTTACATGGTACTACAAGCCCAATGGCCACATCTTCTGATGCAATGCTTTCGCTGTGACATGCCTCCAAAGTTGCCAAATTTGGAAGCTCACCACACTCACCCCCATGTAACCTAGAGTATTTGAAAGTTGGTACATAGGTCAATCTCCTCACAATTAACAATTTTGCCAATGGGACTTAATACGCAATATTAGATTTTCGGCCATTTTGGATTTTGTGAAAATCACTTAAAACGCTACTCCTATCATAGCCAAATTACCGATTTTCATGTAGTTGAATACTTGACATCTGTGGACCAAGCCCTCTCAACGCAAGTTAAGCCAGATAATTTCGTCGAGAAACATGGCCGCCATTGACCAATAAACATTAGCATGGGCGTGGCCTGGTACATAAATGCATATGAATAAGACGGATATTCATATCGCAAAATATGCATTGGTACACATATTCAAAACAATCTCAAGAATGAAGATATGCAAGCACTTTCAGCTTGACCATACGGGGGCGCTATAAAAGACTTGTGTTTAAAAACATGGGTACGTAGAACACAGGTGTTGGTCATATAATTAGAATATCATCAAAAAGTTGATTTATGTCAGTAATTCCATTCAAAAAGTGAAACTTGTATATTATATTCATTCATTGCACACGGACTGATATTTCAAATGTTTATTTATTTTAATTGTGATGATTATAACTGACAACTAATGAAAATCCCAAATTCAGGGGATTGTAACTGACTAGCTACTTGGCTCCTTAATTACTTGTATGTCAATTAATATGAAACCTAACTTTACTATAGTCTTATCTGTATTGACAACACATTTACAAGAATGTGTGGTACTGCACGTACAGCATGAGTGGAGGCAAATAATAATAACTTTATTTGTATAGCCCTTCTCTAGCCCAAAGCAAAAAAGCACTTCACACAGCAGTAAGACCGCAAAAGTAGGTAATATGATAGCAGCACCCTCATACATGTAATGAACATGTATTTTTCTACTGCCTTATGGCATTGTTACTGTACACGCTAGTTTACCATTACATTACTAAATATACACTTTGCCTATAGTTTTGCATATTAACATTTTTGTCCACATTCACTTTCCTTTATGCTGATCAACCATTCACTATGTGTCCATGTGATAGATGTGACTATAGTATTTTCCTGCAAGTCAGTTATTCTAGGTAATCTACAACCCATTGTTTTATAGTGCTATGGATTTATGAAACAAAGCAACTCATTTATCTAGATATTTCTTTTCATATTGCTAACCTAGGAAGAGATGAATGAAGACTAAGTTGAGGACACTTGCTTACTGGTGTATGCAGAGGAATGTTCACAGACATCTATGGTAAGCTCAGACTCATAGCAGATTAGTATATTGATAAATGGTTCCAGAAAGGCTTTGGCTGATTCTTACTATTATGCCTACATTTTTTTTATCTCTCTTGTAAAGGGTGGACCAGGAGGGACTTGCTGGACTGGACAGTGAGATACTGAGGCTGCTGGAGGGGCTATCCCATCCTCACAGGAAAAAACATCATAAATCATTCAAACACAATAATATAAAACAGGGCAACAGGACAAAAACTAAGGCACATGCTGGAATCTGGTGTAGCTGTCTAAACTCCCTACTCAGGACCACACATTCCCCCTAGTGACAGGTTTTGAGCTCCTGCATGCCCTTCATCAATCACTCTAGCCTCTTTCTTACGGTCCTGGCAATAAAATAATATTAAATATCTCCAAAAAATCTTAAAACACTCAAATAGACACAGGACAAACAGGCAGATAATCAAGATTTTTATATCCTGGTTTCTGTTTCTACTCTCCTGACAGCTCTACTCTCCAAGGAATCTGTAGTACACAATTTAGGATGTTTTATGTGTTTGATTATGGCAGTTTTTTTTATTATAAAATATAAGGTTGCATTAAATGCTATAGTGGATATATAGATTGTAGATAACTAATACACTTAATGCCACACCAAAGGATGAATGTCCATTGGTTTTCCTTCCCTCCCTAGGTCTGCCAGCTACCATGCATCAGTCTCTGAACTTCCAACACCCCACCCAAGACATACTTCACCCTCACCTCTCCTCTTTTTCCTCCTCCTGATGAACTCTTACATCTACAATGGCCATGCTTCCTGTTCCTACTTCTGCTGGCCAACCAGCCACCAGCTGCACATGCGCTCCTTTTCCGTCCGCGGCTCCTTTAGAGAAATTTTCATTCCACCAAAAGCTCCAGCTGCCACTCCACCATGAAACTCTCCTGCATGTTCCTCACTCTTGTAAGTTTTCCTTATAACATACATCCTTCAACATCCCTTGTATAAAATGCCTTTACATATAAAAAGGTTTTGTGCTGATGATCTTGTGATTAATTTATAATCTCAATGATTTCCAAAGTTCCCTATAGGTTTGAATGAGTCAATGTATTCAACTGACCTTATTATTTAATATAGAGATTATATTGTTCATTTTAAAACTTGTTTACCTCTTTCGATAGAACATGTAAGTTTAATATACACTGATGAGCCAAAACCTTATGACCAACTGCTTAATAATACACCGTTGGTCCTCGGTGTGCCACCAAAACTGCACCAACCCGCCTAGACATGGACTCTAGTGATGGCCATTCGAGGCTTCATTACTGTTCTTCTAGCAGCAGGATATTATGCTAGCAGTGCTAATTCAGATTTTCTTTTTCAAAATAAAAGCCATCACTGAAATATTTAGGGTAATATAGTTAATCTCGTCTGTACATTTTATGTTTAGTGTCTGTTCCAATGTTATGCATGTCTGTTCTTTTTCACAGACTATATTGTTAACAATATTGCCTTATACATTTCAATGATGTCTTTTATTGTGATAAAGAAAATCTGAATGCTGCCAGCATAATATCTTGCTGCTAGCATAATATCTTGCTGCTAAAATAACGCTAATGAAGCCTCGAATGGCCATCACTAATGAACTCTACAAGACCCCTGAATTTATCCTGTAGTATCTGGCACCAAGACATTAGCAGTGGGTCCTTTAAGTTGCGAGGTGGATTTGCCATGGATCAGACTTGTTGGTCCAACACATCCCACAGATGCTCAGTTGGGCTGAGATCTGGAGAATTTGGAGCCCAGGGCAACACCTTGATCTCTCATGTTCTTCCAATCATTTCTGAACAATGTGTGCAAGGGGTGTATCTAGCTCACTGCGAGGTTTAGGTAGGTGACACGTGTCAAATTGACTATCACAGCAGAACACTGTCCAGAGCATCACACGTCCTCCACCAGCTTGTCTTCCCACAATGCATCCTGGTGCCATCACTCCCCTAGGTAAAGGGCGAACGTGTACGTGGCCGTTCACGTGATGTAAAAGAAAATGGGACTCATCGGACCAGGCTACCTTTTTCCCACTGATCCAGTGTCCATTTCCGATGATTGCATGATCATTTTATGCACTTTCCATGGTGGACAGTGGTCATTATGGGCATACTGACCGGTCTCCGGCTACGCAGTCCCACATGCAGCAAGGTGTGAAAATTCAACACTACTGTTGTTTACTCCTTGGGGTTTAAGGCCGGGTGTCTCTGTAAAGCACTTTGTGACATCTGCTGTTGTAAAAAGGGCTTTATAAATACATTTGATTGATTGAGTGTGTGTTGTGACCAGTGTTGGGGAATGTTACATTTAAAAGGAACTAATTATAGTTAGTAGTTACAGTTCCCATAAACTAACTTGTTACGTTACCGAGTTACTTGCTTTAGAATGTAAATTACTTATCTACACTGAGATTAGTCAGTTGATTCTATATTCACGTGTTGGTCACTTTTGCCCAGACGGCACACATTTAATGGGTTATTGTGTAATTACAGTGTCAGGTATTGCATGGTCAATGTCAGTCACCAGGATATAAAATGTATTAATCAATAATCGTTATATAGCAAACAAAATATTTTGTAATGGACGTGCCTTCACACTATGTGTCCTAGTTTATTCAACAGCCTATTCGCACAGACTTCAATACTAGATAGATCCATTGCAGTGAACAATGAAAAACAAAAACTGCTGTAGCCTTTTACACTGATAAACACAACTCAAAAAAGAAAACGTTAAGCATATTGCAATTTGAAATCTCTTTGCAATAATGTACATAATCCATTAAATTGTCATGATTTTTCTCAGAGGTGAATAATTACCACATCAGTTTTGAAATTATTCCGAATAATCGCGTTTAGAAACAACATGTATTTAGATGTTCATTTGCAGTCAGCTTTGGTTGTCCAACAGAGGATGGTTTGGGATCGAACTTTGGTTGTCCAACAAGGCAAGAAATTCTAGCAAAACACAACAGCAACCTCGTTGACTGGTTATATGTGAGGTTAGTATTCCTATTCGAAATAGTGAACTGCTTCCTAAGCCTGAATCACGCAGCTCAGCATTTCGCTGCACAAATTGCTAGTTAACGCTACGTATCGATTTGACATTATCCGGAGCTGTGGGCTTTGGTAGGTGTATTATTAACTTTAGCAGGAAGTGCATCTCTTTGTCGCCAAAATAAACGCCAGGTAAAGCTTCTTTGGTTGCACTTAGAGAAACTGAGTAACACATTTTTAATTTTATTATTACTTTAATTAAATAACTAACTAGTTATTAGTCTGACTACTTTGTAACAACACTGGTTGCAACACGTACTGGTCCTCCTGTAACCATCATTCAATTTTTCAGTGACTTTTGCCACAATAGACCATCTGTCGGTTCGGACCAGACGGGATAGCCTTCATTGCCAGGCCCGTCGCGACAAGGCAAGCAAACCAAGCAATTGCTTGGGGCCTCGAGCTGGCCTGGGGCCCCAAGACAACGACTGGTTGAGAATAAATGCAACGACAAACTGTGCCCCTTTGATAGTCAATGCAATGCAGTAAACTGCAATGACACTGTTATTATCGGGATCCCCCTCAAGGGGGCCCCTCTCACTACTAGTCGCTGACAGCAGCCAGCCAACCACGTGATCTCTGCTGCCGGCAAAATACAAAACCTCGGCAGTCATCATGAAGCGGATTTATGCTTCTGGAAGCCAGAAACGAAAGAAGAGAAAGGAAGAGGAGGATAAGAAAAAACAAGATAGTGGTAAGTAATAATAGTAATAATTTACACTGGATAAAATAGCTCTACTTGTCTTGTGCAAATGATGTAATTTTGCAGCAGGTAGGCTAGTAAAAATTTGTTTATGTTAGCTACCTGCCTGACGGCAAATGCTGCTTGTAACGAACAGGTAGTCTAACTTTTTTTTTAACAAACGGAATATGGTTAAATACTGTAATATGTTTTTTAACGGGATAAGGAAGACGCAGATCTGTTCCAAAATCGCTGTTTAATTCCATGACGTTGCTGTAGTTTTGTAATAGGTTTTGATGAAAGTGCTAATGAAATGAACTATTATTCCACCATGATAATCTATTTACCAAAATAATCTATTTACCAAATGGGGGTTAGGAAAACCACACGATAAATTCTTATGCACATAGCACATTACATCAGTTTTTGCACTGTAAACCTTTTTTATAAATAAATGTGGGTGAACTTAAACTGTATGGCTATGCTGTGGTTCCTGTAGGCTTTGGGTGCGTGTGGGGGGGCCTCCATGTCCATTTTGCTTGGGGCCCCCAAATTCCTTCAAACGGCCCTGTTCATTGCCCTTGCAAATCGATGACCATTGGGCACCCTGTTGTCGGCTTGTGTTTTGTCCCTCTTCGGACTATCTACTGATAGAATATGGGCATGAAAAAAGTAACACATTAAGTGCTGACTAACTCTGAGCAAAGGACAATAGATGGGATGTGGTGCTGGGCCCGTTATTGATGAGCCCCACACACCCTACTCACACACCATATCAGGAGGTATGTCCATACCTCCTGATAGGAGTTTTCCATGTGACTGTCATAGACTTTATGAATAGACCCATGGAACAAAGGTTGGAACATACCATTGTGAGGAAGCCTGTCTTTATCTGATGATACACATGTATTTTAGTTATTTTCTCTTGTTAGTGGAGTGGTACTTTATTGCATGACATAAGTATTTGATCACCTACCAACCAGTAAGAATTCTGGCTCTCACAGACCTGTTAGTTTTTCTTTAAGAAGCCCTCCTGTTCTCCAACAGACTCCAACCTCTCCACAATGGCCATGACCAGAGAGCTGTGTAAGGACATCAGGGATGAAATTGTAGACCTGCACAAGGCTGGGCTGGGCTACAGGACAACAGGCAAGCAGCTTGGTGAGAAGGCATCAACATTTTGCACAATTATTAGAAAATGAAGAGAGCTGGGACCACAGTCTCAAAGAAAACCATTAGCAACACACTACGCTGTCATGGATTAAAATTCTGCAGCCCACGCAAGGTCCCCCTGCTCAAGCCAGCGCACGTCCAGGCCCATTTGAAGTTGTCCAGACAAAGGTTATTATAGTTAAGCATTTTTTATTAATTTTTATTTTTATTTCGTTTTGACTTTTTGTTTTCAAATTCAGTTTAGTTTAAATTTGGCCATTTTTAAAGTGGGTTTGCTAGTAAATTTTTTATTTTTTGAAAATGCTTAGTTTTAGTTTAGTTTTTATTAGTTTTAGTCTTTTTTTGTAATATGGGCTATTTGTCAGGGGCAAGATTCAAAAAGGTCATAAAAAGTATTGTGTAATAATAACTCAACAAAAACATCATACAATTTTAGAAAATATTTATTCAACAATAAAACCAGTACATAAAATGTACATATGGGCACATATGTAAACAGTCTACACTCCGCAATAAATGCAAAATGTGGAAGTGACGTATGCCAAGAAAAAAACCTAAATAGCCAACAGACTAAAAAAGACATACATGATGAACCGTATGTATTCTACTCATTTTTGAGTCACACAAGAAATTTCTGTCAGAATGTCAGGGAGCTTAATCTGAGAAAAGAACATGACAAATAAAAGTAAAAAATAAACTTGTGTGAGTGACAGAGAGACGGAGGGAGAGCAGAGAAAGGAAACACAGCTGAGCAAATACTCTGCGTGTTTTAAATAGCGTTAAAAAAGGAAAGACATTGACAAAGACGAAAACTAAGAACATTTACTCTAAAATTTTATTTTAGTTAGTTATCGTTTTTTTGTAATGCCTTGTTTTTATTTTTATTTCAGTTAACGACAGTTTTTTCCCACCTAGTTTTCGTTCACGATTATAACCTTGGTCCAGACCTGAACCCAACAGAAAATCTTTGGAGGGAGCTGAAAGTCCGTATTGCCCAGCGACAGCCCTGAAACCTGAAGGATCTGGAGAAGGTCTGTATGGAGGAGTGGGCCAAAATCCCTACTGCAGTGTGTGCAAACCTGGTCAAGAACTACAGGAAACTTATGATCTCTGTAATTGCAAACAAAGGTTTCGGTACCAAATATTAGGTTCTGCTTTTCTGATGTATCAAATACTTGTTCTCCCCTGTATGTGTATTGGCATAAAAGACAGTGTTAACTTTGTAATTATTTGAGAACACTACCCAGACCTTCACATTTGCCTGTGTTGGATGATCAACATTATTCGCTCATCAGGGTATAGTTTCAGTTTGGAAAGTCTGATTATTCCATTTTCTGTAGAATTTTAGATAAATACCATCACTCGCTAAAATGGCTATACTGTTACTGTTAACAGTATCAGGTATATCTATTCTGATTTTAAATGTTTTCACCTTACAAAACAAGACTCAATTTAAAGGTGTTTAAATGGCAGTTGTTTGGGGAAAATAATTAAAGATTTTGTCCAATATACACATTTCCCCAGGGATTATTTATTAACCGATTACCAGTTCACTGACTGGGTTGCAATTGAATGACATTCAATTTGAAAGGGCTGTTTCTCACCTTAAGATGTATTATATTTTTGCATAAGGTGTTACCCCACCAAATTATACTCATTAATACAACAAGTGGTTTTGAACCAATAAGAAATCAAATATTCCGCTCAGGCTGGAGAGGGTTAGTGTCAACATGGGATTTTCTTTAGAATTGTCATTAGCTAAGGACTCTTACCTCAGGTTGGTTGAATATGTCCCTCGCTGTCAAATAAGCGTAAAGATATACATGTTTTTCCATGGACATCCAGTCCAGATTACATTACAGACACCAGGCCACATACATATTCTTAACTTCCTAGCTAGATATAATGTAACATCAAAAGTAAGGTAATATTCTAAAAACAAAAGCAAATAATATCAGTATCTAGTAACTTACATGGGAGATAAAAAATACAAAAACTGTACTATGTCAAATATCAGCTGTAGCTAATTCTGGCTTGTAGTGTGAAAGGCATGTATACTTCAAGCATTCATACTCTTGTTGTAGCTATTGTGTCTCAAACTTGGCAAGCTAGCGTTTGGCACGCGTGTAGGTAGTTAATGTTCGATTTTGTGTGATTGGCGTCAGCCAAGGGTAAGCCAAAATCTTTTATAATCATTGTAGAGTCTTAACTAGAATCTTGTAAATACTTGGGTTTAACAATATGGACACCTCAATGCCCTTTACCAAAGCTGATGCATATCACACAAGCTCTTGTGCGGGTACTGACGTTTGGAGCAGTCAAAATTAATAAAAATTGGTGTTGCACACAGGTGAAGCCTGTCAACGTAGCTTGCAGCTTTAAATAGGGTTTCAGAAGTTCACTGGTGGGGAAGTTGCACTTTTAGCAAGCTCACCACACCCACTCATTGTGACTTGCAGTCTTCAAAATTGGTTGATAGGTGTGTCTCCTAATAATGAAAATGTTTGCCATTGGGATCCATAAAGTCCGCCATGATGGATTTTATGCCATTTAGGATTTATTTTTAAACATTATTTCCTCTGGCACCAAATGTCCAATCTTCACCTACTTTGATATGTGGCATCTCGGGACCAAGGTCCTCAAAAGATATATCAGCCAGGCCATTATGTCAAAAAACATGGATGCTATTGACCAATGAACATGTAATGGGGAGTGGTTTTGCACATATAGACATCTCCTACAAGGATAATGGTATAATAATTCTACTTGGTGAACATTTTATCAAAGATGATACGACAATAATGACTGCAAATTGTTTTTATCAACCACACGGTGGCGCTGTTGAGGTTTCTCACATTTGCAAGCTCACCACGCTCACCATGTTTTAAATAAAATATTGGAAAGAGGTATTGAAGTCTATCTCCTCCCAAGGAACATATTTGCAATTGGGACCCATTAAGTGTGGCGTAATGTATTTTTGGCAATTCTGAATTTGTTAAAAGAAAAATGCAAACACTACTTCTATAGCATCAAATGACCAATGTTAAGTGTAATTAAATTTGGTAGACATGATCAGGGATGTGAGTTTATTTTATGTAAAAAGTGTGATTTGGATTCTAGTGATTTGGAAAAACCATACATGTCATATTGTTTACAGCTATGGACATGAGTTGGATTTGTGTCCTATTGGGGAAAAAAAGCAGTCTTGCTACTAATAGCTTAATGCTGAATCCCACTAAATGCCGCTTGCAGCTTGAATCTTTCTTTGAATTGTTTCTGCAAATTTTAATGTAAATTCAGATTCTACAAATGTATTAATCTAAATAATTTACAAAATGAAATACCAACGATATTCTTTACCAATCACCAATTCAACAAACGTATGACACATTACCGATTTTAAGAAAGAACGAGAAACAAAATTACACATCCTATAAACTCTCTTTGAATGTTCTCTACTTATTGTACTATATATACAGATTCTACAAATGTATTATACTAAATAATTATTCACAAAACGAAATACCAACAATATTCTTTACCAATCACCAATTACCACTTCAACAAACACATTAATGTTTCCATCAATACAATCAACTTTTTATATTTTCATGTAGGCTACTGTAAATCATTCTTTGAAATTGTGTACATGTTGTTTATGTTCATGTCTACCTCGCAAACCTGATTGCTTCTATCCTATTGTACCTTACTTGTACTTGTTCAATAACAATAAAGTAGAATCTAATCTACGGTAATGAATAGCAGTGATATAGAAATGACGTCAATGGATATGGATGAATGGCCGATAAATCCCTGAACAACCCAGACACACCTATGCATGTGACTGAAGTGTAATGATTAAGAATGACGATGAGGATAGACATTTTATATAATCTGAACTCGGTGAGTAAGTCAGACCCAAGTCAGACACAATTTACAGCATTTAAACTGAACCCGATGATTCGATGCCCTGACAGCATTGCAGATGCTGCAAAATTCAGGTAGCGGATCAGAAATAGATCCCAAAATCTACGTCGGATGTCGGGTTTTCATCTGATTCTGATAATGAGCCTCTAATGCGTGATCCTCCTCGCAAAAATAGTTTTTACAGACAAACGGCGACCCCAAATGCCCCTCCGAGCCTTGTTCCTCTCTAAGTTTCTTCCTATATTTCGGCCCCTTTTAGGGAGTATTTCCTAGCCACTGTGTTTCAACACTTGCTTCATAGGGTTTCAGGCTGGATGTTTCGTAAAAGCAATTTGTGACAACTGCTGATGTAAGGGCTTTATAAATAAATGTGATTGATTGATCATCATTTTACTCTGCTAATCGAATTTTATATTTATAGCCACATAGTCCAAAACAAATCGACAAATGACTTTTCTTTATTTTATCAAATAGTCAACTTTGTTATTCATGTATGTCATGGTGTGGTTAGCAAGGAGACCAGAAACAAGATGAATGGTGAAACAAGGGTTTACTAAGCTGAAAAGCGAAATGGCTAGAACTTAAATGGCTAGAACTTAAATGGCTAGAACTTAAACAAAGGAACAAGCACACTAGGCGAGAAAAACTACAAACACACACGGACAACTAGCAGACAATACTCCACAAAGACACAGACAATCACAAGGGCAGTATCCAGTGTGCATAATGATGGGAAGTCCAGGGTCATATGATGAGAAACAGGTGTGTGTAAAAGTGGAGGGTACGGGGTGTTCCGTGAATGAGGTGCTAATAGGCCAGAAACTGGCCAGTATGGGACTGGCCAGAGGGACTGTGACAGTGTAGGTAAGTGTAAACCATCCTTTGATCATCCTTTTGTCTGCTAATCTAACTTACAAATAACATTTATTGAATAATACACTGCAAAGTCTGTGTTGCCATACCCAAGCCAATGCCATTGTGGAACAATGCAAGAGGCTACATATGCTTGGATCTATCAATTTTGTTTCTGTGAATAGGCTGTACCCTGTGTTATTCATTCTTTAAAATGTATCGTGTTTATAGGCCTGCTGTATGTATGGCTATTCATGTGTATATCCTTTGTATGTTGCAAATTAGACGATCTGTTATTATACCTTGTACATCATCAAAATGAGATCGAAATGAAAACTAACTTCTAATGAATTTAAATCATTTTTGTTGTGTAATTTTAATTTTGTACTTTTGCCGGGCCTATTAAAAAATTCAAGTGCCTGTGTTCCTAGAAATAATCATGTATTATTTTTTAATTGTTTCTTTTTCGTATGATAAGACCTTCAATACAAACACATTCTTGGAGTTTTCAAATTAATTAACCATTTCAAACAAACACATTTTGGAATTCAGGATTTTTTTGAATATACTACATAGTTTGATGACGACCCAGTATATGAATTGTTGCTCTGGCTGGATGGAGAATGTGTATGCTAATAGGGACGATTCGTATGCTAATGACGTGAAACACCATTCGGCTCTGGCAGATACCGGAGGTCTGAAAGGCCTGGTGTTAAACAAGATAAATGTCCTAAAATGCTTCGGTTAAATGTTGTTAAATTTTGCCTTGGTAAAAAATACATTTTGCCTTGGTTTTCAGGTCTTCCAGAAGATACTGCAGATGCATTATATAAAATGTATAATAATGCCCTGTCTAGAATTAGTTTATCTGCAGTTGTGTAAATGTTCTATCCAACTTAAAAGGCCTGAGGTTGACCTCAATACTCCCTTAACTATGGGCTACTGTACAGATTGCTTTACCATGGCAATAAAAAATTGTCTTCCCTTATAAAGGCAAGTGCACTTCCAGAATGTTGTCTGAAGTGCTGGCCACTAAACACTCATTATATGAAGACTTGTTAAAGGAATTCTAAAATCTCTCAATTACTACATTTGATTTTGGCCACATTTACTTTAATGAGAGTTATGAAAAAGTGAATCCTCTGATGAATTCAACTTTAGTAAGCGAGTAACATTCCCTCTAAGCACATGAATGACACCTAGGCAATGAAGACAAAACTATTCAATTGGAGAAACATATAAAGATCCTGGGTATTCCTTATTCCCTATGAAAGAAACACATCTCAAACCTTTGAAGTTTTTCCCAATAACTTCCTGCATTAAGACAAGTTTTCTAAAACATCTAACCACTGGTTATAACAAGTCCTTTCATTTTGCTAGAGATGAACTAGCAAAATTCTATTTGAGATGCAAAAGAGGGGTTCAGCAGATCCAATTACAGATTTGGCGGAGCATCTCAAGCTTCTCTCAGCCCCACTGATTTTGACTTAGAGCCAGTTGTCATGTACTTTGGTGTGAGCCAAGAGAGTGACAGGTGCATGGCCTTGTAAGAACACTGGGTGCCTCAAAACTTGAAGCAAGCACCATACTTAACATCAGGTTATCTTAAGAAGATGAAGAATGGGATGAAGAGTGAAGCATGATCAGTTATTACAAATCCATTTGTAAATTGATCAGCAACAGTACCAGAAGGAATGAAAGATTAGATTATGTAAATGTGAATGGGGCATGTGCTTGAAGAAACAGTTGTCATTCTCAAATTAGAACAGCAATTGTGTCTGGCTGGCCCAGGTCCTTGGGTAGCTCAGACCGCCATTTATAGACCTCCAAATCCGAGGTCATGGTCCTCAGTCGGAAAGTGTGGCTTGCCCACTTCAGGTTGGTGGAGAGTGCCTGCCTCAAGTGGAGGAGTTTAAGTATCCAAGGGTCTTGTTCACGAGTGAGGGAAGGATGGAACGGGAGATTGACAGACGGATCGGTGCAGCTTCTGCAGTAATGCGGTCGATGTATCGGTCTGTCATGGTGAAGAAAGAGCTGAGCCGCAAGGCGAAGCTCTCGATTTACCGGTCAATCTACGTTCCTACTCTCACCTATGGTCATGAGCTTTGGGTTATGACCGAAAGGACAAGATCCCGGATACAGGCGGCCGAAATGAGCTTTCTCCGCAGGGTGGCTGGGCAATCCCTTAGAGATAGGGTGAGGAGCTCAGAGTAGAGCCGCTGCTCCTCCACATCGAGAGGGGTCAGCTGAGGTGGCTTGGGCATCTGTTTCGGATGCCTCCGGAACGCCTTCCTGGGAAGGTGTTCGGGTCCCGGGGAATACCCAAGCCAATGCCATTGGAGACCCCGGGGAAGACTAAGGACACGCTGGAGGGACTATGTCTCCCGGCTGGCTTGGGAAAGCCTCTGTGTCCCCCTGGAAGAGCTGGAGGAAGTGTCTGGGGAGAGGGAAGTCTGGGCATCTCTGCTTAGACTGCTGCCCCGCGACCCGGCCCCGGATGAAGCATGTGATGTGAAAACAATGTGATTTTTTTTTTTGATTCCGTCTCTAGGAAAACCTGCAAAATCAGCAGTGCATCAAATACTTGTTCTCCCCACTGCAGCTATGCCCTGTATTACAAACATAAAAATATGTAAAAAGTAAATAAATAATACATTAATAAAAACAATCACAATATACAATAAAAATATAATTTAAAAGCAAGGCCAAATGAGTGCATGAGCTGAGGCATGCAAGTATAATATATAACCAATCTAGTAACAACATAAAAGCTGCTTGAACCATATAGTTTCTATGCTGATGTGACAGACATGATTTACTCATATAAAAGATACCAATTTCACAAACATTTGTTTTAATACATAGATTTTCATCAAACCAAATCCCAAGGTATTTGTAAGAAACAACACATCCTATAAAATAACCATTTAGGTGGGTAATTTGTAGGGTCATCCAAAGCTAGTGTCTGTGACCTAGAACATTTTTAAGCAAGTGAAACAGTGTCTCCATTTCATTACCACAACAGGTAGATTTGGATTCATGACCTACTACTGATAAACATGATTGTTGATCCCTTCAATGACCACTTCATTGCAGCAATCTTTCTGCTATCTTTCTGATAAAACATTCTTGCCCACACCAAATGCAAGATGAATAGATGAAAATAGAGGAATCTTTATGGAACCCTAAGTTAATAAGTTTGGAAAACCTCTCGTGCTGCCACTACATAAGGGTGGTGATACTAGTGACCTAGACAATTATCGTCTTATTTCTAAACTGTGTTGCCTTGCTAAAATCCTGGAATCTTTGGCAAAAATATTTTGAACAGGTATCAATTTTATTCCTGAGCTGTGTGCACAAGAACAAAAACTTTTCTCCCTTAATTTATTTTGCCATATGGGATGGGAGTGGTGAGCTTACCAAGTTTTAGAGTTCAACCAAGAAGCCAATTTGCATGCCATTTTACCAGTCATTGTGGACCTTGGGCAGGTTCTGAGCCCTCTTGCACCATTTTATATCATTGGAATTTGCTAAAAAATACCATATTTTGCTGGAAGTAAAATAATAATAACAACAACAAAAACAACATCTCACTCCTATAGCCTCACCATGAGATAGGGTGCAGGTCAGGCTGCAGGCTATTAGCCAGCCTGCTAGCATAGAGGAGTCTGTCGATAGCATAGTCACAGTTACTAGTACAGTTTTGCCTATTGCGATTGTGACTCATTCCAGGCTGAGAAAAGTTAAACAAGGTAGTGCTAACAATGGCAACCTTATTAAGATAAAGCCTTCCTCCAACTGGGTCACAAATAAAAATGACTGTATTACCTCGCATTCCAAAATGGGACATCTAAATGTTAGATCCCTTGCTCCAAAGGCAGTTGCAGTAAATAAATTAATCTCTGATCATAAACTAGATGTTATTGGCTTGTGTGAAACATGGCTAAACCGTATTAATTTACTGCCTTAAATGAGGTCTCTCCTTCTGGTTATACTAGTAATCATATCCCCTGTGCATCCCGAAAAGGAGGGGGTTTTGCTAATATTTATGGAGTACATTTATTCTATAAATAAGATCACTGTCTTATTACATTTACCGTTAAAAAAATAAATCCACTTGCTCCGCAGACAATGAGTTAAAAAAGCTGTACTCTAAATTCTCAAACTACAAATAGATTTCTTGATATTCTAACATCAATGACAGAGTAAACAATCTAATCGAGGATCTAAACTCAACACTGCGAAATACTTTAGATACCACTAAAAACACAAGAAATACACAAGAAACGTGCTCCCTGGTACACAGACAATACTGAAGCACTCAAACAAGCCTCCAGAAAATTGGAGCGAATGTGTCTCAAGAGTTGAGATCCTCAAGAGTTGATTATGTCTGAAGAGTTGATTACTTTCATCTTCAAAACATTGCAAAAATCTGAAACTTGAAAAAAACTGATGCAGAAAAACTAATCCATGCTTTTGTTACTTCTAGATTAGATTACTGCAATGGTCTTCTTTACAGTTACCCTGATAAAATCTATAAATAAACCTCAATTAGCGCTGCACACGGCTGCTAGAATCCTAACAACAACAAAAGAATGTGAACACATTACACCTGTACTAGCCTCTCTACACTGACTGCCGGTTAGGGCTGTTTTTAAGGTTTTATTGTCAACCTATAAATCAATACATGGACTTGCTCCTACTTACCTCGCTGAAATGATCCAGCCATTCATACCTACACGTAACCTTAGATCGCAAGATGCAGGCCTTTTAATTGTACCTAGAATTTCTAAACAAACAGCCGGACGCAGGGGCTTCTCTCATAGAGCTTCACTACTGTGGAATGATTTGCCAATTAAGGTTAGAAATGCAAACTCAGTGCAAACTTTCAAGTGTCTACTAAAGACTGATCTCTACAACATTTTCTATGATTAAGTGTAGTCTGGCCCAGGGGCGAGAAGGTGACCAGAAAGGCTTGATACTGTCCACCCTTGCTGTCTTGCTCCTCTTTAGGGATTTTTCCTAGCCACTGAAATTCAACACTACTGTTGTTTGCTTTTTGGGGTTTAAGGCCAGGTGTTTTGTAAAAGCACATTGTCACAACTGCTGATGTAAAAGGGGCTTTATAAATTACATTTGATTGATTGATTGATTCACAAATCATCAAGCAGCATTTCAGGGAAAGAAGACAGCGTATAAAGGGTGTGGCAAATTAGATTAAAATAAGAAATGATAGAGAAATTAATAGTAGACATAACAATAAAAATTGTAAGATAGATGTTCAAAATAAGTTAGAAGAGAAGCAAAAAGAAGTAAAGGCAGTAATTCAAAGACGATCAAATATAATCTCTAACCCGGTTTCCCAAAAGCTTGGGACAATGCATAAATGCAAATATAAACAATGCAATTATGTGCAACTAATTTAATACAAAGACCACATACCAAATGTTGAAACTGAGAAATGTTATTGTTTTTGGAAAAATAAATACCCATTTTTTTATTTTATGCCAGCAACACGATTAAAAAATGTTGGGACAGGGGCATCTTTACCACTTTGTTGCCTCACCTCTTCTTTTAACAACACTCAGAGTTTGGGAACTTGAGGACACCAATTACTGTAGTTTTGAAAGTGGAATGTTGTCACATTCTTGCTTGATATGGGATTTCAGCTGCTCAACACTTCGGGGGCTCCTTTTCTGTATTTGGCATTTCATAATGCACAAATGCTTTCAATAGGGGACAGGTCTGGACTGCGTTTAGCACCCAGGAACTTTTACTACAGAGGGATGCTGTTGTGAAACATGCATAATCTGGTTTAGAATTGTCCTGCTGAAATAAGCAAATCCTTCCCAGAAAAGGACAAGCCTTTCCTGAAAAATGTCTTCACAGAAGTGCAAGTCACCCATGTCATGTGCACTAATGCACCCCTATACCATCACGGATGCTGGCTTTTGAAATGTGTGCTGACAACAAGCCGGATTGTCCCTCTCCTCTTTAGCCCGGAGGACGCAGCATCCAAGATTCCCAAAAATAATCTCAAATTCTGATTAGTCAGACCACAGGACAGTTGTGCACTTCACCTCAGTCCATCAAAAATTTGCCCGAGTTCAGAGAAGGCAATGGCGCTTCTAAATGTTATTTATGTATGAATTCTTAGCATGGTAGAGATTTAACTTGCATTTGTGGATGTGCCATTTTTTTTAATGTCTGTTTTTAATGTAGTGCTACCTGAGGTTCTGATGATCACGACCATCCAATATTGGTTTTCCCCTTGACCCTTGTGTGCAGAGATTACTCCAGATTCTATGAATCTTTCAATTATATTGTGTACCTTAGATGATGAGATCCACAAACGTTTTTACATTGTGACACATTAATTGTGGCACTATTTGCCACGGTGTCTTGAATCCCTCCCCACACTCACTTTAGACAGATCTGCAATGACCTTTTAATATAACATCATGTTACTGACCTGTTGCCAATTGACCGCCATTAATCATTAGCTAAACTCAAAGATCTAAGACCTTCTCTATGTACACAAAAGGTCTGTTTCTCTCAAATATTGTTGACAAATCTGTCTCAATCTGTGTTAGTGAGAACTTCTCCTTTGCTGAGAAAATCCATCCACCTCACAGGTGTTGCATATCAAGTTACCGATTAGATTGCATAGGTGTGCCTTAGGCTGGCCACAATAAAAGGCCACTCTAAAATGTACAGTTTCACTGAATTGGGGGTGTCCGGGGAGATCTGAAAACCAGTGTCTGGAGTGACCACCATTTGCCTCATGCAGTGCAACTTCTCCTTCGCATAGAGTTGATTCAGGTTGTTGATTGTGGCCTGTGGAATGTTGGTCCACTCCTCTTCAATGGCTGAGCAAAGTTGCTGGATATTGGCAGGACACGCTGTCGTAGACACCGATCCAGAGCATTCCAAACATGCTCAATCGGTGACATGTCTGGTAAGTATGCTGGCCATGCAAGAACTGGGATGTTTTCATCTTCCATGAATTTTGTACAGATCTTTGCAACATGGGGCTGTGCATTATCATGCTGCAACCTGAGGTGATGGTCGTGGATGAATGGCACAACAATGGGCCTCAGGATCTCATCACTGTATCTCTGTGCATTCAAAAGGCCATCAATAAAATACCCGGTGTTCGTTGTCCATAACACACGCCTGGCCATACCATAACCCCACCGCCACCATGGGCAACTCAATCCACAACTTTGACATCAGCAAAACGCTCACCCACATCTGCCCTGTCCAGTGAAAACCGGGAATCATCCGTGAAGAGAACACCTCTCCAAAGTGCCAGATGTCATCGAATGTGCGCATTTGCTCACCCAAGTTGGTTAAGATGATGAACTGCAAGACTCCCTCAAAACTTGCGAAATATGTGGCATTGTGCTATGTGATGGAACTGCACATTTGAGAGTGGCCTTTTATTGTGGCCAGTAACCCTATTACTGGTTAATAAGCTGTTAAAACAGCCAGTGGCAAAAGCCATACAGTTCATAAATGCTATAGTGGCGGTAAACGTAATAAGAAACTCAATGGCTCAATGGTATCTAGTGACTGCTGAAATGCTGTGGTGTCGTGGTTAAAAACAGTGCTTCTCCTGTGGAAGACCTAAGATTGAATCTATTGAGAGCAACGGCATTTATTAATTATTTCTGGTAGATTCCATGATTCTCTTGTCTTTTCACTTGATGAAAAAGTTAGTTATCACCTTTACTGACATTTATTGTATCAATGTCATTCATGAATGAAAGAAAAAAGTATGTTGTTATGCCATGAAAGAAAAAAATATGTTCTTATGCCATGAAATTAAATAGCTTTGACAGACTCGCTAGCAATTGGTATTCCAGTAAGTTAGTAGATACCGGTAAAGCTTATCACTGGCTAATACTCTGTAAAAATGGCCAGTGGCAAACGCCATACAGTGCATAGATGCTATTTGTGGTGGAGGTAAACTTAGTAAGAAACATTAGTCTGTTTAACTGTATCAATGTCATTCACGAATGGCCAATTAACTGTTAAAATTGGCCAGTGGCATAAGAGGATTTGTTCAGGATAGACACAAGAGGCTATACTGACACCCAGCAAATGTACAGCTCTGTGGTGTAGTGGTTAACGACACAGCCCATTGCATGGGCGACCCGGGTTCTAATTTTGAGAGGGCAACACTTTCTTTTGCGGCCCGGCTGAACTAGGCTTGCCTGGTTTCTTGTTTGTCTTAAAATGGCAAAAGGTAGAGGAAGATGTGTGGTATGAGCACTTGTAGATGTGTTGACTGACATGATCATGCCATTCGCTTGCCATACTCCAGCCTGTATACAAATAATACAAATTATTATTATTAAGTAGCCAAACGGATTCTGTTCTAGGTAGACACATCCTTCCATGTATATACCACCTTAACAGTGATACAATTTTGGGAACATTCACCGAAAAGGACAACTCCGGTGCATTATTCCAATAAATATATAATGTATTTTCTCCCTTGATTTGTTTGGGGTTCTCTATTATTTAATCACTATATGTAACAGCTACATTCTAAGTGAGCTTAGTATGTATGTGTATGTATGTTTATAAATATACAGCTCTGGAAAAAATTAAGAGACCACTGCAGAATTATCAGCTCCTCTAGTTTTATTATTCATAGATATGTGTTTGAGTAGAATTAACAGTTTTGTTTTATTCTATAAATTACTGACAACATTACTCCCAAATCCCAGATAAAACTATTGTCATTTAGAGTATTTATTTGTAGAAAATAATTGGTCAAAATAACAAAAACATTTTTAAAAATTCAGACCTCAAATAATGCAAAGAAAACAAATTCATATTCATTTTTCAATAACAAAATACTAATGTTTTAATTTAGGAAGAGTTCAGAAATCAATATTTAGTGGAACAACCCTGATCTTTAATCACATCTTTCATGCATCTTGGCATGCTCTCCACCAGTGTGTCATATAACTCTTGGGTGACTTTATGCCACTCCTGACACAAAAACTCAAGTAGCTAGTCTTTGTTGGATGGGTTGTGTCCATCCATCTGCCTCTTGATCAAATTCCAGAGGTTTTCAATGGGGTTCAGGTCTGGAGATTGGGCTGGCTATGACAGGGTCTTGATCTGCTGGTCCTCCATCCACACCTTGATTGACCTGTATGTGTGGCATGGAGCATTGTCCTGCGGGAAAAAACTATTCTCAGAGTTGGGGAACATTGTCAGAGCAGAAGGAAGCAGGTACAAGCAGGATAATCTTGTACTTGGCTTGATTCATGCGTCCTCCACAAAGACAAATCTGCCCGATTCCAGTCTTGCTGAAGCATCTCCAGATTATCACCAATCCTCCACCAAATTTCACAGTGGGTGCGAGACACTGTGGCTTGTAGGCCTCTCTAGCTCTCCATCTAACCATTAGACAACCAGGTGTTAGCAAATCTGAAAATTTGACTCGTCAGAGATGATGACCTTACTCCATTCCTCTACGGTCCAATCCTTATGGTCTTTTGCAAACTTCAGCCTGGCTCTTCTTTGCTTCTCATTGATGATGGGCTTTTTTTGTAGCTTTTCACAACTTCAGCCCTGCCTATAGGAGCCTGTTTCAAACTGTCCTCGCCATGCACTTCACCCCAGCTGCTGTTTGCCATTCTTTTTGTAGGTCTTATGAATTGCCGTCTTTGACATTTTCAGGATGGAAGCAACCTGACTCTCACTGTATCCCTCTGCCAGTAAAGCCAGAAATGGACCCCTTCTTTTCTTCACTCAAACCTTTTATTTTCAAATCTTTTGTCATGCCGAATAGTTTATTTTCAAAATTCTAATTACCTTTGAGGTAGTACTTGCATGGTTTTTGCCAATCAGCTGGTTTTATTGCAAGAGGATAGTGATGAACACAGCAGTGGTTTTTATACTTTTCCTCTTTAAATTAGATTTGGTTTAGGTAATCATCTAATCAGTACCTCATTAAGTAAAATGAGGCGTGCCTGTGTTGGAATTTAACAGACACTGGAATGGAATGGGTGCCATACATGTAGAGATGTTGATTTAAGAAACATTAGGAGTGGTCTCATAATTTTTTCAAGATGCATACACACACACACACACACACACACACACACACAAATAGGGGAACACTTATTATCACAGTATAACACCAAGTCAATTAAACTTCAGGGATATCAATCTCTCCAGTTAGGAAGCATAAGCGATTGTGAATCAGTTTCTTCTGTTGTGGTGCAAATGAACGTGACAATGGGTGCACTGGAAAGGCAACAGCAAGACAACCCCAAAAAATGTAATGGTTTTGCAGGTGGTGGCCACAGACAATTGCGCTCTCCTTATCTTTCCTAACTGATTCTTCTCTAGTTTTGCATTTTGCTAGTGTTCTTGTCACTACTGGTAGCATAAGGCAGTACCTGCAGCCCATTCAGGCCGCACAGGTAGTCCAGCTCCTCCAGGATGGCACATCCATATGTGCCGTCGCAAGAAGGTTTGCTGTCTCAGTACATCCCAGTACAGTCTCAAGAGCATGGTGGAGATACGAGGAGATGGGCTGTTACACGAGGAGAGCTGGACAGGGCTGTTATCACATGGTTACTATTGCCAATTAAAAGTATTATCAACATTTCCCAGCATCAAACATAGACAACACCAAACATATATCCACAGTGTATTTGTTACTCACCCCAACATAATTTTTCGCTTTCAAAGAGCAATAGTGTTTCCAACTTCTTATCACCAAACACAGAAACAGCGTCTTCTAACGACGTAAGGGGAGTCCCCCCCTCCTCTGAACTTCTTCCCGCGCTCTGCTAAATTCCCATATACATTTAGGTCCGGAAATATTTGGACAATGGACACAACTTTCATAAACATAAACATTTCCTCCAATTTGGATGTGAATACCTCACAGTAAAGCTGAGAGACTGCACTTTAAGCCATATTCATTATTTAACTGTAACTTATATTTTGTTAAATAGCCAAAATAAAACTTGTGTCAGTGTCCAATTATTTCCAGACCTTAACGTACCTAGATGTTTCTGGAAAATTTACCAATATTGGTGAGGGGGTTTGCTGCGCACCGGTTATGGAAGCAAGGGAAGACGTTTGGAGGAGTGGGGACCCGCACTCAGAAAACTCTCCAGGGTTCAACATTAACATTGATGATGGCCCGCTGGCCCGGGGCCAGTAAGGCCTAACGTCGGGCCAGTAGAAAAAGACATTGCTCAATTTCCCCATTAAAATTCATAGTATCCTATTAAAATGTTTGCTTGTAATCTGTATCACTCTTTGCGCTTCAATTTTGCTTGTTCTCGCTTGTCTGTAGCGCTTCTTCTGCCCCCTTCGGTGTGGTACAGTATTGGTATCATATAAGGAAAATCATGCGATAATTTTTGTGTTTGTGGAACAGGTTCCATGGGTCAAAAACGATAATGGCAAGGGACACGTACTGACGTTCATGTTGTCCGTTCCCGACGAAAGCTGATAATGCAGGGTCGTTTATTAAGTTAAACTGTCAGATTTATAGATGATATATAATTTAGAGAAGGCAGCAAATTTATAGATCTTATGTCATGTTTAGATTATATAGCATGTCAATAATTATTAGTTTTTGCTCTCCCTCAGAGATTCTTTTACAGATGTGTGTATATGTATAATATAATGTTTTTTCTTGTAATTATACGGAGGTTCTGTTATTTCATACTTGATGCTAATCATACATTTTGTATGTAATCTGCTTCTGTGGCCAAGTGTCTTCTATACAGGTAAAAAACTGAGATTAGGAGCACTCCCTTTAAGAGTGTGCTCCTAATCTCAGCTCGTTACCTGTATAAAAGACACCTGGGAGCCAGAAATCTTTGACTCATAAAAATACAAATCAATTTATAACATTTTGGTTGTAACATGTGTTTTTCTGGATTTTTTTTGTTGTTATTCTGTCTCTCACTGTTCAAATGAACCTACTATTATAATGATAGACTGATCATTTCTTTATGAGTGGGCAAATGTACAAAATCAGCAGGGGGTCAAAAAAAAAGAATCCCTCACTGAATAATGTTAGCATGACTTGAATATTGCCCTCAGTAGTAGAGGCTGTATCCTGCCTAACACTAGTGGGGTAGTTTGCCCAGCAGTTGTGGGGTTTGTCCTCCTGTCCTGGTTAGGCACTTGACAACTACGATAGGGAGGTATTAGCCAGTGAAAACATGAGTAAATGTTAACTGAGATGATTTAAGCATGTGCTTAACTCCTGTCCATTGTAAGGGCTTCTCATTTTTCCAGAGGTCACAGCAATAGGATATAAAGGCCTGAAAGAAGCAGATTGGTGTGAAGTGAAACAAGACCCCCCCCCCCAATATTGACCAACTAATTTTAATAATTGACCCCATTTTTATTGAGTTTTTCCCTTCTCAAAACAAGTTTATTTTACCTGATCTGTACATGTTTATTCCTTAATAATACATTTGTTTAAGATATGTTAGCCTGATTACTCTTTTTCCTTCCCTGTATTCTGACTACATTCCTGGGGTTATCAGAGTGCAACCTACAGAGAGATCACCTAAACAGAGTTGTTGTTCTCATTATCTAGGCACATTCACTTCCAATGAAACCTACATTCATACTGTAATTGTTAATGCTCAGATTCCACAATATATATTATATATTAAATTATACCTACTAGCCTCTACTAGTTACGTCTCCAATTAAGGTAGATTGGTAATTTATGTTATAACCTATTTGTGTAGTTATATGGAAAGGACAGAGATCGACTCTTAACGTTTGAGCATGCAGGGACTTAAGATTAGTGCGCCTTTATATGAAGCCAAAGTGCTTTACAGTGGGTTATGGGGGGGATTCATCCGTTGTGCTGAATGCTCAATGTCTGGAGTTTAGCTTCTAAATAAGCATGAAATGGCAGGGTCCAACATTAAAATAGGCCCTTCAGTTGTTCTGAAATCTATTGGCCCAGACTGTATTTTTACTGGCCCGAACTGAATAAAAAACATAGATTTGCATGTGATATGAGAGATGCTGTTTACATAAATATGATGCAACGCACATCTTTACTTTACTTTAATACATGGTTATCAAATTATTATCTACTATAAATATCATTATCATCTTTTAATGAAGATGTTTGCTTATTTGATTTGACATAAAAGCATGAAAATAAAATTTATGTTACCATAAATATGGCGCAATACAGTACAGTAGCAAGCACGTATGCAGGCGTAGTTAACATGACACTTACCGTCAACAAGCCATGTCCATATGGTTTCTCTATCCGTATTCAACAGACTATGTCATGGTTTATCCCTCTTTCGAAACATGATTGGCGGACGTAATACGTTTTTCAATTGGGCTATACGCCACCCCATTCATTCATTCATTGGTGTAGTCGAAGGGTTGTCATCAGCCAGTTTGGCTATAATAAATGTGACATTCTGCAGGGACTAGACAAGATCAGGTTTTTGGTAGTTGTTCATTCCCTTAACAAGAAGTTACCTTATAGGCCCCCTGTCTCATATCTCTTCCATGGCATCCCTAACGCAGAAGCTTTTGATTTGTTTTAAGTGTAAAAGTATTATTGGTTTTAAAATCTGACAGTCACTGTAAAAGTACAGGTCACATTCACTAGCAAATACAGATCAACTGCATGGTTTCCTAACCTTATTTTCGGGCCCCTTCAGACATCTAATGTTTTTATTAGGGCTGTCAAAATTAACACGTTAATACATGCGATTAATAAAAATTATATAACCTGTAAACATTTTTTTTCTCTATTAACGCATTTCTTATTTATTTTTTTTACCTCTAAACTATCCATAGTGAAAATACAACTTTACACGCTCACGCTTTCTTGTCAAACCATAACATTTCTATTAAGTTAAATGATGGAGCAAACTACTAAAGGGCTTCTAAAAAAAAAAAAAAAAACACTTAACGGCCCGTTTCATTTCTAAATAAATAGAGATGGGTCTTTAGATAAAAGCAAACGTTTTTTTAACCTAATGTAAGGGCATATTTTTGCATATCGAGTTTAAAGTATCATCAAGCAAAACACACAGCTAACGCGAGCCACAGTGGTGAGGGAGGTAGCACTAGCAGTGCAGTACACCAGCCTACACATTTTGAATTTAGACAAAGGAGGCAAATTGAGAAGTCTACGAGCAGCAAGGTAACGAACGCAATTGTGAAGTGGATAGCTGTTGCAGGCCAATTAACATTGTGGAAGATGATGGTTTGAGAGATACAGTGGATACAAAAAGTCTACACACCCCTGTTAAAATGCCAGGTTTTTGTGATGTAAAAGAATGAGACAAAACAAACTGAAATCTTTGAGGGGGCCACCGATCCACCAAGGAAGAAACCTGCCCTCTTATTGTATTCTGGGGTCTGATGAAGACGAGGAGTCCATTAAGAAATGTGTTGAGCGTTACAAAGCAGAGCCCTGCAAGGCTGGCCCACATTGCACACAGGTACTTAGCAATGCCTGCCACATCAGTACCTTGTGAGGGATTGTTTTCTCTCGCTGGGCATTTTGTTCAAAAAAAGAGAGCAGCTTTATCAGATTAAAATGTTAACAGACTAATATGT
This sequence comes from Esox lucius, assembly GCF_011004845.1. NCBI lineage: Eukaryota > Metazoa > Chordata > Actinopteri > Esociformes > Esocidae > Esox > Esox lucius. The sequence continues at coordinate 29,119,547 of NC_047592.1, read as the reverse complement.
CTCAGCAGCTGGCTTAGAGGGAAGGAATAGGAGAATAAAAGTCACTGGTGGCAAGCCTATGTTTAAGTTTGATGTTAGATTTTTTTTATTTGAATGGAAGCTTTGTTTATGGTATTCATAGAGCCATATACTATAAATCAAGGACATGCGTTTTGTCCCAATAAAAAGTTAAAGGAATATCTGATAGTGATTATTTTTGTGTTCTTTTCCTTAAGATAAAACATAGTATGTCTTTAAAATAATGCAATTATTTATTTAGCGACAAACTTAAGCACATTGCGAAAATTCAATTAATTGCAATTAACTACAGAATATTATGCGATTAATCGCAAAAATTTTTTTTCATTGTTTGACAGACCTATTTTATTATCTTCCACAAAATCCAATTAAAGACTAGATCATTAGATTTTTATGGACACTGCACCATGATCTGCAATAAGCACCGGGACTCCAAACCCTGGGAATGGAAAACCTTCAAAACGGACAGTGAATCAGTGGCATGCAAGACTTGAGGAAACCATGAATAAAGCTTGCAATTTGGGCTCTGTTCTGTCAGCCACAGGCTTCATTTCAGTTCATTGTCATCTTCGTTCAGCACAATGTACTTGAGGGTGTGCGTACCTTTGTATATACTCACCTAAAGGATTATTAGTAACACCATACTAACACGGTGTTTGACCCCCTTTCGCCTTCAGAACTGCCTTATTTCTATGTGGCATTGATTCAACAAGGTGCTGAAAGCATTCATTTAGAGATGTTGGCCCATATTGATTGGATAGCATCTTGCAGTTGATGGAGATTTGTGGGATGCACATCCAGGGCACGAAGCTCCCGTTCCACCACATCCCAAAGATGCTCTATTGGGTTGAGATCTGGTGACTGTGGGGGCCATTTCAGTACAGTGAACTCATTGTCATGTTCAAGAAAGCAATTTGAAATGATTCAATTTTATTTTGATCTTTCAAATAACTGATGGACCCAGTAATATTTCAGTAGTGAAATTAGGTTTATTGGATGAACAGAAAATGTGCAATATGCATCAAAATGAAATTAGACAGGTGCATAAATTTGGGCATCCCAACTGAAAAATCACATAAATATTTAGTAGAGCCTCCTTGTGCAAAAATAACAGACGCTGTAGACGCTTCCTATAGCCTCTAATGAGTGTCTGGATTCTGGATGAAGGTATTTTGGACCATTCCTCCTTACAAAACATCTGCAGTTCAGTTAGGTTTGATGGTTGCCGAGCATGGACAGCCCACTTCAAATCATCCCACAGATTCTCAATTATATTCAGGTCTGGGAACAGGGATGGCCATTCCAGAACTTTGTACTTGTTCCTCTGCATAAATGCCCGGGTAGAGCAGTGTTTTGGGTCGTTGTCTTGTTGAAATATCCAGCCCTGGCGTAACTTCAACTTTGTGACTGATTCTTCAACATTATTCTCAAGAATCTGTTGATATTGAATGGAATCCATGCTACCCTCAACTTTAACAAGATTCCCAGTACCGGCACTGGCTACACAGCCCCACAGCATGATGGAACCTCCACCAAGTTTTACTGTGGGTAGCAAGTGTTATTCTTGGATCGCTGTGTTCTTTTGCCGCCATGCATAACGCCCCTTGTTATGACCAAATAACTTTGTTTCATCAGTCCACAGCACCTTATTCCAGAATGAAGCTGGCTTGTCCAAATGTGCGTTTGCATACCTCAAGCGACTCTGTTTGTGGCGTGTGTGCAGAAAAGGTTTCTTCGGCATCACTCTCCTGTACAGCTTCTCCTTGTGCTAAGTGCGCTGAATTGTTGAACGATTGTTGTAGGTCTTTGGAGGTGGTCTGTGGGCTGTTTTTGACCGTTCTCACCATCCTTCTCCTTTGCCTCTCCGATATTTTACTTGGCCTGCCACTTCAGGCCTTAACAATAACTGTGCCTGTGGTCTTCCATTTCCTCACTATGTTTCTCACAGTGGACACTGACAGCTTACATCTCTGCGATTGCTTTTTGTAGCCTTGGCCTAAACCATAATGTTGAATAATCTTTATTTTCAGGTAATTTGAGAGTTGTTTTGAAGCCCCCATGTTGCCACACTTCAGAAGAGAGTCAAAGAGAACAACAACTGGCAATTGGCCACCATAAATACCTTTTCTCATGATTGGATGCACTTGTCTATGAAGTTCAAGACTTAATGAGCTCACCAAACCATTTGTGTGTTCCAATTAATCAGTGCTAAATAGTTACAGGTATTCAAATCAACAAAATGACAAGGGTGCCCAATTTTTGCATAGCGTATTTTTCACATCTGATTTAAGTTCATACAACTTAATATTGCTACACTAAAACTCTTTGTCAGGAAAATACCCCAGTACTCAGCTTTTATTAGAAAATGAATGGCATGGCACTCTGATAATTTTCTGTGACGACAGAGTAAATTATTATGTAGCCACAGAGGGGTGCCTAAACTTTCATACCACTGTACATACCGAAAAATGTATTATTGACCAGAGAAAGTCTAACCTTTTCGGCATCAAGTCATTAAACCAATCTATAATAGCGGGCAAATGTATTTTAACTGGGATAGAATCTCATTTTATTTATACTCCACACTCACTTTGTCACCCATTAAGTTTGTTGTTTAACTGATTTCTTTTTTAAAGTGATAACCACATGAAAATTAAGTCTAACCACTAGTGACCACATCATGTACTATATCAAGAATGGTATCAAATGTGCATTGCGTTGAACCAGAAGCCTGTTCTCTTAATCCTAAATGTAGTCTAGCACAATTTTTAAAACAAATTCCTGTAGTTCCATACTTATGACCCAGCTTGCTGGTCCCGTCAGTAGCTTTGTTTTCATTAATCATCCTTTTTTGAATTTGCTGCAATGACACCTGTCTCTCCAGTGTAATATTTTTACATGTTGATGTACTAGGTAGCCTATCAATATGCATCCCTGCCATATTTTTTACTACACAATCTAATACTTGAGGTGCTTTGTTGCTACAAACACAAATGGTTAACAAGTTTAACCATTTGTGTTTGTCTATTGCGGTCACAAAACACATCTACCGTGGGGATGCCCCTAACTGTTTCTTTTATGGTACAGTGGGGAGAACAAGTATTAGATTTTTTGATTTGTTTTCCTACTTACAAAGTATGTAGAGGTCTGTAATTTTTATCATAGGTACACTTCATCTGTGAGAGACTGAATCTAAAACAAAGAAAATCACTTTGTATGATTTTTAAATAATTAATTTGCATTTTATTGCATGACATAAGTATTTGATCACCTACCAACCAGTAAGAATTCCGGCTCTCACAGACCTGTTAGTTTTTCTTTAAGAAGCCCTCCTGTTCTCCACTCATTACCTGTATTAACTGCACCTGTTTGAACTTGTTACCTGTATAAAAGACACCTGTCAACACATTCAATCAAAGAGACTCCAACCTCTCCACAATGGCCAAGACCAGAGAGCTGTGTAAGGACATCAGGGATAAAATTGTAGACCTGCACAAGGCTGGGATGGGCTACAGGACAATAGGCAAGCAGTTTGGTGAGAAGGCAACACCTGTTGGCACAATTATTAGAAAATGGAAGAAGTTCAAGATGATGGTCATTCTCCCTCGGTGTGGGGCACCATGCAAGATCTCACCTCGTGGGGCATCAATGATCATGAGGAAGGTGAGGGATCAGCCCAGAACTACACGGCAGGACTTGGTCAATGACCTGAAGAGAGTTGGGACTACAGTCTCAAAGAAACCATTAGTAACACACTATGCCGTCATGGATTAAAATTCTGAAGCGCACGCAAGGTTCCCCTGATCAAGCCAGCGCATGTCCAGGCCCGACAAAAATATAGCTTTTTGGTCTAAACTCCACTCGCCGTATTTGGTGGAAGAAGAAAGATGAGTATAACCCCCAGAACACCATCCCAAACCCGTGAAGCATGGAGGTGGAAACATCATTCTTTGGGGATGCTTTTCTGCAAAGGGGACAGGACGACTGGAGTGGTCTAGCCAGTCTCTAGACCTGAACCCAATAGAAAATCAGTAGTTAATGTAGGGTATAATGTGTCAGAATGGTGATTTACGGCCCTGGAGGGCAGGGCTTACATGTTGATGTGACAGGTGGGCGGGACATCCAGTTTATAGGGTGGGACTTCCTGTATGACATGTGTATGGGCAGGACTTCAGAAGTGACGTACGCATGTCCAGTGACTTTGTGATTTATGATTACATTGATGTGTCCGTGTTTGATGTTTTACAACGTGTGATGAGCAAAACAGACTAGTGTTATAACAGGTGGGTTACGTTTGATGATTAACAAATGTCCCTTAGGGTACCGGAATGTTAATTAACAAATGGGCCAATAAATAAGTGTTGTGTCAGCGGTAAGTTGTTTGGTGTTCAACAAAAGGGTGCCAGAGTTCCATTGCCATGTGGTACAACAGATGTAAACTTCCATGTTTTACAATGTGCATGTAACATGGTGTTTTTTCACAAGCACAGAGTTACACATGAGAGACATGCTATTTGTGTAAGATATAAAGAAGGGGGGTAGGGACTTACGATTTGGAGAGTTTCAGCCCACTTTTCATTTTAACAAGAGATGGGCCTTAAGATGATATCTGCCCCGTAGTAATGGTCCCTTAACAACCACTATTACAAACTGTAGTATATGTAGGTCGAAAATCATCCCATGTTTCACTGTTTGTAGTCCAACACAGCACTACAGCAAACTAACATCGCATGAGCAAAGCAATTATTTTGAAGGAATAGACATGGCCAGGGCCAACCACACATTACGCAAAGGTGGATTGTGTCGCGGTTTGGGTTTTAAAATATTGTTATAAATAAAAACATGGATTTAGGCACATGTATGTAGGAGCAATGCTGAGTTTTGTAACAAAAATGGTTGTTTTAAGTAAGCATTAACTTTTAAGTTGCATTATATGGCAAAACGTTACAAAGTTACCTGCCAGGTAGCGTATACATTTGCATGAACAATGGCGAATCGTTGACAGGTCAGGATATGTTATTTCAGGTAATTAGGCATCTTTTGAAATTGTACAACAGGGATCAATGCGAGATTGTTTTCCACACATTGGTAGAAATGTTTAATAATAGGCAACGTTGGTTAAAAAAAAATATACTGTAGTATCAGCATTCTCGTAAAGACCAAATCTTGAAATCTGATTTTTGATTGCTGTATTACGGTCTTGTGTTTGTTAAATGTTAAACAGATTAATGGCGATATGGTGACAATCGCCAGTGTTTATATATAAGCAGATTAGTTTATCAGTAATATATAAATATATATTATATGACGCAATGTCATGGCTGAGCCGCGAAAAATAACGAGAATGGCGTTTGTACCAGACAGGAAGTATAAATATATTTGGTTGTCAAACGTCAACAATCAAAAAAACTAAATAGTTACGTTTTATCCAGAATTTTTATCATTGCAGCCTGTATAGTTCTAACACAATTTTTATCTTATGTGAAGAACAATGACATGCAACCAATGACAAACTTAAGAGGCGTGACTTGCTGGAGGCGCCGGCTGCAATGTAAAGACAGTAATTAAACCCGCAGCATCCACCCAAGTTAGCTGTGGTTTCAAGCGCAGAGTATATAGTTTCTGTTGTAAGTACAAGATATTTTATTTGAAGTAATTTATTTGAATTGTGCTGCAATTACAAATGCTAACAAATGAGACATTTGATCTTTTTAAGAATGTGTAAATACATTTTACGATTGCGCAATCCATGCATTTTTAGCTGTCTTTCATATTGCCTGTTTAAATCTCCGGTTTAGGTTGAGCGGAATTAAACAAGTGAACAGCATCTGTGTCAGTTGGACAGGGCGGTTGTGATCTTACACAACCTGAGCAGATACTTTGTGTATTTGTGTAATATTTACAGAAATGTTTAGGCTTGTTCTAGTGTTAACAATTAACAATTCTGACTATGCATACAGCTGAACCTTGGTACAACATTCTTTATTCCAACAGATTGAGGACAGCCCGGTGCTGATACAGAATACGGACACCCTACCTTGTGGCTGCACAGCATGAGGGGATTTTTGTTTCATTGTTTTCTTTCATGCTTGAAAGCTGAAGGTAATACCGTCAACCCATCAAAAACTGTGCTGTATGTAAATGTATGTTTGAGTTAGAATATTTTAACCTGAATAGTGTATCGTTGTTTATACGTTAAGCTACAGAAATGGCGAAAGATAATGCTAACAGACCAGACACGGAACAGCCAACAACCTCTACACATTATCAATCGATCACACCCCAAAATACAAATGAACCAAACATTACTTTGTTACACAGCGATGTACACAATAATCCTCAAATACAAGGCTTGTTAACTGAGCTTAGTAGCCCACATTTTTCACACAATCTAGTTGACTCTCCTTCGAGCTCTCTGATGCAAACTCAGTGCAGTGATGGCAATGTTAGAGTTAAACAACGTAATGCGTTTGACAATGTTGAATTACGACAGTTGATACATGTACAAAATACTGGTGAAGTTGGTGATTTTGACACATTCTACGCAAGTATTATGGCAGGCTTGGATACTTTGATTGTTAGAGCTTCAGAATTTGTACACAGGCCTGGTGATCGTCTGCAGATTGAGTTGATTGGTGAATCTCTGATAGACCCCATACATGTGACCATGAGAGCGGATGAATATAATGAACTCACGTTTGGTAACTTAATTGAAAGTGTTATGCAGAGTAATGCTGAGATTAAGATTGATGAATCACTAGAACTGGTGGTACAAATTGGCAAAAACCGTGAGGGTGGTGCCCCGCGACGTAAAGCTCAAACATTGTTGATAGATCAGATTATCAATAAAAAAAGAAGACATTTATATGTGGCTGTGAATAATGATTCTGCATGTTTTTCCATTTGTTTTAATGGGTATGTTGAACCCGCAGTACACATATCCTGAGGCCCTGGTTAGTGGTCGTGAGTTACATAAGGGGGCTGGTTTAGCGTTAGATGAATGTGTGTCATTCACAGATATCGTTAGGTTTGAAGAAATGAGAGGGTGTAAAATTGTTGTCTTTCATCGAACAAGGGATGGTCACTTTACCAAGTTTCAAAACAGCAAGGACATCCACCCTAGAACTATCTTTATGTACTTACATGATAACCATTTCTACGGTATCACAAATCTGAAGGGTTTTCTGCGTGTGTCTTATGTTTGTGACTGGTGCTATCCCGGTTTCAACACACGTGGTGATCATGGTTGTAAACATAGCTGTAGTGTCGGTCTTCATGAAGACTGTCATACCCAACCCCGTAACATAAAGCAGTGCCCTGACTGTAAACAGATATGTTATTCTGATTTTTGTTATAGCCAGCATAAACGCTTGAAGCACTACGAAAGTGCGGGTCGTTGGGTTAGCAGGTGTGACCAGAAGAAATACTGTGTCGACTGTGGTCGCTATTACAATGTCAGTATTGCCAACTATAAAGCACACAGGTGCATTGCTAACATGTGCCCCAATTGTAACGTGGATCTGGCGGTTGAAATGAATCATTAGTGTTTTATAAAACCAGCCAAGCCCGAGGACCCCAGTGAGCGCTACATATTTTATGATTTTGAGACTATTGCAAATCCGGTGAATGGTGTACACACTGCAAATTTTGTGTGTGCAATAAGCTTTGATAACAAGACGTGGTGTTCAGCCGGAGATGGTTGTGTCGCTGCTTTTTTCCAAAAGTTTAGGCAACCAAAATGTAATGACTATACATTTATAGCACACAACTCTAAAGGTTTCGATGGTTACATCTTGATGCAATACCTTGCTAACAATGGTATTTGCACGACACTTATTGCTAATGGTAGCAAGCTCATGATTTTTACAGACAGCACATTCAATCAGAGATACATTGATAGTCATTGCTTTCTACCTATGAAGCTGTCAGCCTTGCCACGTGCTATGGGTTTTAAGGATTTGAAAAAAAGGTTACTTTCCTTACAAGTTTAACATCAAGGAGAATGAGAACTATGCTGGCCCCCATCCGGAACCGCATTACTATGGTGTGAATACCATGATGGCTAAAGAAAAAGATGAGTTTTTGCAATGGTATGCAACTGTTTCCGCAGGCCCCTTTGTCAAGCTGGATGAAATAAAGGCTTACTGCGTGAATGATGTGGTCATCTTGAGAGAGGGTTGTATGCGCTACAGACTTCAGTTCCTGGAGTGTGGTGGTGTTGACCCATTCCGGTCAATTACGATTGCTTCGGCTTGCATGAAAGTCTTTTGCAACAGATTCCTCACCAAGGACACCATTGCATTGGTCCCCTCAGACAACTACAACCGTTGTCAGAAGACATTCTCAAACAGCTCAATCCAGTGGCTTGAATATGTGGCCTCCGATGAGAATATATCAATACAGCACGCCTTGAACAAGGGTGAAGTGAAAATCGGTGCCTACTGCGTTGATGGATATGCAGAACGTAATGGGTTGAGCAAGGTCTATGAATTTCTATGTTGTTTCTGGCACGCTCACCCAAAGTGTCATTGTTCAAAAAGCATCAATCCAGTGACAAAGATTCAGTACGGGTTGATGCACCAGCAATGGTTGACAAAGCTAGAGGCTTTGAAAGAACAACACAACATACATGTTCAATACATATGGGAGTGTGAGTGGAATCGGCTTAAAAACACATCCGCAGATGTCAAAGCTATCTTGAAGACCTTTGATGCTCCAGAGGCGCCTTGACCCTCGGGATGCTCTTTTTGGCGGTCGTTCTAATGCGATTCATCTGAAGTTTACGGCTCGAGAAGGGGAGACTATTCAGTATGACGATGTCTGTAGTCTTTACCCATTCTGTAACAAGACAAAGACTTATCCAATTGGGCATCCAGACATAATCTTTCGAGATTTCAAACCACTAGACCACCTACTTTGGTATTGTTAAGGCTACGGTGTGTCCACCGAAAGGCCTTTATCACCTTTATCGTTTTACTGCACAGGGTAGGCGGTAAGCTGTTCTTTCCCTTGTTGTAGATTATGTGCAGAGTCTGAAAACCAGGTAACTGATTGTTCACATACTGATTCAGAAAGATCTGTAACTGGTACCTGGGTTTCTATTGAGCTGTTTAAGGCTTTTGAGAAAGGTTATCGCATTGTGGAAATATTTGAAGTCTGGGATTTCACTAGGACATCAGATGATCTTTTTGCAGATTACATGAGAACATTCCTGAAGCACAAGCAAGAAGCTAGCGACTCCCACCATCTGTGGTTGACGATGAGGCTAAAGACCAGTATATCCGTGAATATCATGAAAAGGAGGGTGTGCAGCTTGACAAGGAAAACATTGTTGTAAACAGTGCTAGGCGATCTTTAGCTAAATTGGCAATGAATAGTCTTTGGGGTAAGATGGGTGAGCGGACTAACCTTATGAAAACAATGTTAATTACAAATCCGGAGGAGTTTAGCCACTACCTTTTTTCCAGTGAAATAGATGTTGGTTATTTCTCGTTCATCTCAGACACTGTTGCGATGGTACAGTGGCATTAGACAAAACAGACACCAATAAAACCATGTAACGGCAACATTTTATTGCCGCGTTCACAACCGCTTATGCTAGCACACTGATTCTGTGATATTTGTCACACGCCTTGGGGATTGGGTGCCCCCGCTGGGGCCATTCTTGGGTGACTTGACCGATGAGTTATCGGATGGTGACAGCATAGCTCAATGTGTTAGTGGTGGGCCAAAGACATACGGTTACAAAACCATTAAAGGTCTGACCTGTCTCAAAGCAAAAGGCATTACACTCAACAGCTCCAACACAACCATTGTAAAATTTGGAGACGCTGACAAGACTGGTTGATAACTTTGTACGGGGTGAGGGCGGTAATGATGATCATATCCTTGCTAATGCAGACACAATTGCCAGAGATAAAAGAACATTCACGTTGAAAAACCGAGTGGTGTCTAAGCGTTTCAGAGGTGTGTACAACAAGCATGTCCTGCTCCCGGATTACAGAACAAGGCCTTCCGGGTACTAAACCACAGTCTAGGATGGATAGCGGTTTTGACCCACGACTACAACACCCGTTCAGCTGTGTCATTAGTGGCCCCAGTAACTCTGGTAAAACATATTTTGTGAAGATGTTGTTGGATAATGAGGATGTTGTTTTCTCCAAAGAAATTCAAAATATCGTCTGGGTTTATTCATGTTGGCAAACGCTGTATGACAAAATGTTGAAGGTAAGGGAGATTACTTTTATAGAAGGTCTACCAACATCGCTGTGTGATTACAATCTGCTACCGATTCAGAAAAACAACCTTTTAATTATTGACGATTTAATGAAAAGTGCATCAGAGAGTTTGGAGATGGAGAGAGTTTTCACACAATATTCACACCACCGTAACCTGAGTGCAATTTACCTTGTCCAAAACATGTTTGTTAAAGGCAAATCTATTAGAACTATTAAATTGAACACAAACTACCTCATCTTGTTTAAAAACCCCCACGACAATCAGCAGATAAGCATTTTAGGCAGACAGATATACCCCGGTCTTTCTCGATTCTTCATGGAGAGTATTAAAGATGCAACACATCCACCTTTTGGTTATTTACTTATTGACTACAACACTAGAAGACTACCGTCTGAGAACAGGCCTATTGTCAGGGAATTGGCCTGTCGTGTACATTCCTAAAAAAGATTGATCATGTCTAAAATGTAGCACTTTTGAAGATGATATTTAAGGCACCGGCAAGTCAACGAAAGGTTATTTTAGAATCAGCATCAACCGACCTCATTCTATCACTCTGTGAAATAGCGCTTAATCTAAGGCGCGGAAATATACCCTTAAGCTTTTCACGCGTGAGTTTCAAATATTCTTTACCGACCCCCCAGCGTGAGTTTTTTTGCACGTGACTTCGGTACTCTGCAGCATTTGAACTCACGCCAGCCTTTGAACAGTCACCTTGCATTGCAAGCTTCTCTCGTTGACTCGAATTCTAAGAGCTGCAAAAGTTGGTTGATTTATTACTGTAGCTAGCTAGAAAACGTCAGCTAACCGCTAGCAAACGTCAGCTGCCCGCTAGCTAACAAATCGTGACCAGTTATTCAGTGCAGTGAAATGAATAAACTATATAAAATGCATACAACGGGGAACGTAACTTCTAGAACGTTTTTGCAATGGTTTTGATCGGTAGTAGTCGCTAATATAATTCGTTTTTGTGCATTAGTGTTGGCTGTCTGTTGGTACGTAACTAACACTTCTTGTCCCGATTTGAATGCTTTCTACCTGGTTAATATCATAGTATGGTCTTGAAACAATTACAATCAGGAAATAAAGTTATAAACACTGTTTGAGCTAAATGTGAGTAAATAATAGCGCGGTTTTACCAGCCATTGTTACGTTACTTGTAGCTAGGTATGCTAATGGTGCGTTCTAAACATGACGTTCTAATCACACCGGTGTGATCATACGCTCCAGGGACCACTCTAGATTGATCACACCAGTGTGATCGTACGCGCCAAAGGGTTAACAGAATCGCAGCTCCGAAAAGTAAAGAGACAAAAAGACAAAATTATATACATGTCTAGCGAGGAAAAGAAAAACCATCAACCAATCTGGAGGTTTTCTACTGCCGTTACTAAGTGTCGCAGTTCCCTTCTTAACCAGTCTAATTGCATCGAGACAGGGTTAAACAACATGGAGCATGCTCAGAAAATGTTTCTGGTGCCACAACATCAGTTAGAAAAACTGCTAGAATCCAAAACAACTAGCACCGATGTAAGACAGACTGTTGAAAATGATTTGGACTCATCGATTCGCAATATATTGTTGAAGCCTGATATGGATTTACATGAGAAAGCTAATAGATACTCTGCCATTTTACAAAGACTTTTGACTGTTGTGCAACAGGGGGAGCTTGATACAAACACACTGACTTTAAGTCTACCCGGGTCTGAGACTGGGTCTGATGTATTACTGAGACTAAGCAAACTGTTGACCGAAATGTTGACCTTGTTGATGACATTTTGGATAATGTGCCTGCGAGGCGTAGAAAGAATGTTGAATATATTCTTAATAGAATGCATCGGTCTAAAGATTTGACTTCATGGAATTCAAATGGTGAATTTGTTCTCAAAGGAGAGATAATCAGGGGCTCCCACCTGTTGGATCTTGTTAAAAGTGTGACAGCTACCAATAAAATTGCTGACGATAGAAGATCGTTGGGGTGGGGGGTGTTTTTAGAGGCCATGGCATGTCTCAATATGCCTTTTACGACTATTCCAAATGCGCTTGTAAGACGTAAAATCAATTTGAATAAACAAACGTCTGGCAACACAATGGATCGTTTAGCAACACCCCCAGCAACTGTTTTTCAACCAACCACAGCTTTCTTTGAACCCCCAAACCCCGACCCCACAAAATGGCATCCTTTTAAATGTGTTTTTATTTCATGGTTTTTTATCATTTGTGATCCATTGTCAAAGTGTTTGTTTTACCTTTAATAAATGTTGTATGAAAAATTCTATGTAAACATTGATGTGGTTTTACAAATGGTTTTATTTTTGAATAAAAATTTGACAAACATGTGATTTGCTTTTCTATTTCTTCAACAACCATGGCACAAATTAAACGATTCACAAGATTGAGCATGTTGTATGCAACTAAACATTTGCTTATCACGCTTACTCTGGTACGTCTTAGCTACAAACTGAGACTAGGACATCATTTTCTTGTTAATCATCAACATAAAAAGATATAACATCTTTATAACTCAGACCTTTTGTCATTAGATAGAGAAAGAACACACAATGTTGCCCACACGTGGTTGAAACCATGTCCTGTACTTGTTTTGAACTGTATTCCACATTCTCACTAGTTTTCAGAAAGGCATTGATTGACTTGGGAAAATATGTAAAATCCGGGGGGTTTCCAAAACTGTCATAAAACCTTCCAATACCATTGTCCGTTATGTAAATAGCCAGCGCTCCCCGGGTTGAATGCTTGGGTGTGTATTAACAATCATCATTGATGCAACATCTCGGACTGGCCCCCTAAGTAGTTGGTCGCTTGCCAGCACACCATAGAAATGGGTCCTACATGAAAATTGGTTCACCACACTAGTCAACTCCGGTATTCATTTCCACACCGTTTTCCTAATAGTAGTCAACCATGACTTTTGACACCGGTTTGACACTTCAATAATGGAGTAAAAATTGAATAAACAACTAAATTAATTGTGTGGGGTAGTGGTTGTCTGAACCTCATCTCAAGTCGTACATTCCCTGACTTGATCAAGGATATGTGCTGACCACATTCCTCGTCTGGTGCGCAGTTGAATGCATAAAGGGCATAGCCGTGTAAGAAGTCCGACCTGTCAATAGCCAAGGCTTGGTCCTTTAGGTGTTTTCCTAAAGCTAAGGCCAATTGGTAAAATTCACGCACTGCTGACCCTGTTGTGTAATTTGGTTGGAATGGTTTGCTAGGAAATTGCTGACCATCCACATACATAGCCATAAACTCCAAATTATAATGTTTGAAATTAAATGGATTCTTTGTGTAACTTCCGGTAAAACTGTCATTGTCCACCAATCCGATTACAATACATTTTGGTAGAGGTCCTAAAAATAGGTTTTCCTGGTTGCAAATGCCACCCCCAGCCTGTAAACTAAATGTCTTCATACACACTCTTTCAATTGGGTACTTGGCATTGGTTGAGAGTAACGCTTGAGCGTGTCCAAGTTTCACGGCTGGCCAAACAGACACTTTCTTGACAAATAGTGACTTTGATAATATATGCAAACGATAACGCACATCCCCGACCCCCATAAGGCAGAACTCATCTTTACCATGTACCATCCTAATCTTCATGTCAACGCCGTTTAACATGAGTTTGTCTTGAAAGAAGATATCACTATGAACATGGCCAATCATTTCAAAATGTTGTACTATCCGCTGAATAGGCAGCCCTTTTTGTAAGTTCATCATTCTCGCCTGCAGGGTCCGTAACATCCATGTGACCTGCAGCATCCTTGTAAAACAAACCAGCTGAAAACTGTCTTTAATGTATCACATCCTTAATTCAGAATGCTCTCTATAACGGCTCTGTGGGGGTATGTGTTGCTACTCTGACTAATTAAACGATCACCCAAGGAGACATCCACTTGTGAAAAAAGGGTGGCTATCGGATAGTTGATGCTCCGGCATCAATGTTTGTTCCGTCCGGTTTAGTGACTTTTACACGTAGGTACAACAAAGTATTGTTTAGATCAACGTAGTCTTCGCCATTCCCAGCAATAAAGAACTCCAGAGGGGCTGCGTCTGATATTGCTAATAGGGTTGGTATTTCAACGTAAATATTATTCTCGATAGATGTCTGTGTGAATGAAACTGTGAATAAATCCAACTCTGTTATCATACATTCACCAGACATACTGTAGGATGTAGGAGTGCCATCTTTCTAAAATATATTCTTAACCGTGTTCCATTTATGTCCTCTTTTAACCACGGCTCTTGTTTTTGTCTCATTCTTGCGTTTTTTACTCTTGGGTAGGCTCCGCCTACCAGTGGTCTCTTTCTAACACCCCGAGTCATAACCATCAATCCAGAACCATCCTGCTGTTTTGTTTGTCGTGACATAACACTGTTGACAACATCGCCAACTATATTCCTAGCAGCATTCTTCAGATGTGGTTTTGCTATTGAGAACCCTCGCTTCAACAAAGGTATTGCCATCCGGCAAAGCCCTCGGAAAAGCCCCCCTAGACCAGCCCCATACATTGCAGCGCTACCATGATACCCCAGTATCTTAAATTCTAAACAAATGTTTGACGGGTCTGAAGTGTAATTTTGCAAACACCTCACCTACTACAAATGAAACCAGCAGGTTTTGATCTGATTTTACTTCAATACAGATCTCATCAAACTGGCTCTTACTAAGAGGTAAGTAGTGTGGCTTGTCGTACGTCACTGTGACAACTTTGTTCTTTAACATTCTATTTTTAAAATTCATTGTACCCCCCCCATACACCATGTGGTTTTATATAACTGTTGAGCTCTATCACTAGTTTTAATATGCTGCTGTAATAACCAATGTTGAGTACATATTTCCAAGTTTTGTCGTTATTCGAATCATGTAGTTCAAATGCATTTTCACCCCATTTAAAGTCTTCCACGT
Organism: Esox lucius; assembly: GCF_011004845.1. NCBI lineage: Eukaryota > Metazoa > Chordata > Actinopteri > Esociformes > Esocidae > Esox > Esox lucius. Next base: position 29,104,366 of record NC_047592.1, on the reverse strand, counting down.
ATGCGGGTATTGGAATTCTATCAAAGATACTTCCCAGTCACCTTTCAAATCTATACCTTTGGCAAATTTAGTGGTATAGCACAAACTCGTATTGCTTGGATAGACAGTTTCGATGAGTTAGATAGTCTCGATGAGTTACTGGGCAGCGTTATGTAGAAACCACCGTCACCCACGCTGATCGCAGTCAATGTAAATGACGTGATCCTGAAAATCCTGGAGTTTTATCCAGTTTCTAGGTCAACCACTTTTTCCGATGGTATCCAGCTGTTGAATTTCTCAAGCCAATCAAGCCATTTCACAAGACACATTTTATTCCCTTTCTGTACTTTCTCATTCAAAACTGCTTCCACTTAAAAGTTATCCTTAGCCACGATTATTTTGAGCAATTCCTGTTCATAAAAGGTCCAAACTATCACATCAACCTCATAATCTTTTATTCTATATACAGGAGGTACCCCGAGGAATACATTCTGTTGTTGTAAAATATTCATCTGTGTACCCTTTTTCATAGCCTTTTGTAAACGCACCTCTCAGCTTTGAGAGTCTCACAGTATCCCCAACCTGGAACGTGTAGTTTTGATTACCATTTCTCGTTAATGTTGTACCATACAGGTTCTTGAGAACGAATCTAACATTTTCTTCACAAACGTCAGCATGCTTCATCTTAATAGACCGTTGGTTGCTATGGTTGTATCCGTGAACGAAATCTTGAATAAGTTCAACATAGCGATGAGTGTTGGCAGCTGTGAGATACCTCCACATTCGTGATTGAATTGTTTCATTAAATCTCTCAACGATAATCGCTATGACATCATTTCCTGTAGCAAAATGTTTTATGTTGTACTTCTTCATCAACATTTCAAAATGTGAATTAAAAAACTCCTTCCCCTTGTCCGTTTGAACTTTTTGCGGTGTTCTTCCTTTTTTTAATATGTCTTCAAATACTCGCTTTACCTCGATAGCACTCTTATTTAATCAGCACGCGAATCCATGCGTATTTGCTTAATACATCTATGCATGTTAACATAAATTTCATGTTGTTATCGTTTTCCACACTGTAAGCACTCATGTCAACCAAATCCAGCTGAAATTGTGAATTTATATCATGAACAATAACTATTTCTTTTAAAATGTATAGCTACAGGCATGTGTAGCGTGTAAGCATCCTGGGCGAGCAGCCAGTCATCGGCCTCATCATTTTTTAGGATCGCCCCGTTTTTTTGCAAGTATGCTCTTTTCAAACCCTCTCTACCCACATAAGCACCAGGGTTTGCCGGGTCGTAGTAAATACTTTTTATAACCTGTTCAGACATCGTAGACTGTTCGAGCAATAATGAGAATTAATACATGTTGAACAATGTTTTATTTGAGTTTTCGAAATTACACAACCAAGATATTCAGAAAAGTTACACAAACATTCAGATTTCTCATAGTCTTTGTTTAAATACATGTTAACATGAGAACTGAAGCTACCCGGGCCTTAGACAACAGACTCTTTGTTTGCATCACACCATGACGCCCCTGCGTCGCATACAACATCCTTTCATCCCTGTTCTCACTCAGTCTCTGTGTAATGTTCGTCTCCAACTTGAGCTCATGCAGAAAGTTCTCAGCGGCCTTGTGAACATCAGTCATCAGTGCGTGAAAACCCGATGCGTTCAAAGCCTTGACCAACACATGTTTCAGTCGCGGTGTTAAAACTGTCGCCACAATGTCATCATAATGGGCCTCAAAAAAATACTCAGGCTGTTCGAGACATGAATGTCTTGTCTGTAGAATAACCCCAACAACGTTTTCCAGAATCATACCCATTGTTGCTTTGATGATCTTTAAAACTTTTGGTACAAGGTGTTTGTCCATTTTGTGATAACTCTTGTTAGCATTTGAAATGTATGACAGATTAAGAGGACCTAGCTGATCACCAATCCGGTCAATCCAGTGGTAGTTTCTTGCAGGGTATGCTGGTGGAATCGAGCTGTCTGGGTCAGGGGTTCCGTAGAAGGCTTCAGCGTTGTCATCCCAGGTGTCACACAGCCAGTCCTCGGCCTTGGGTTCTTCAATCACCGCTTGGTTGTATTCTTGAGACATGTTTTTTAAATTCTTCCGACTACTTGATAGTGTCAGGCAGTCGGTCTGTTTTTATGCTGTGTTGAGGTCGGTGTTAGCTTAAGGCAGGGCTTCTGGGTCTTACGTCAGTCGATCCGCCCGCTGTCACAATCTACCCCGCTGACATTTTCCGGAAATAGCTCCAATCTAACAGAGTCATACTCTTTCAACCCCTCGACAACTTTAAACAGTACATCTACTGTATTATGTGGGCCTTATTTTGGCCCCAAATAAAACACTTTTCGAAAGGTGGCCCATAATCCAGCATTAAAAACCATTTGATCGGTCACACCAGCCTTAAACACATGGCCTCCGGGTAATTCATAAAATGCCACCTCCGGTAGCTCTGAGTTGAAAATGTATCCACCGATCCGACCATCATCCATTCCCCATTCCTGTGCCAACATATCCTGGTGTAGTTGATGGATTCGGGTTAAACTCTGCATCGGTTTCTTCTGGGCTGGCATGTTGATTGCATCTCTGCGGTCCATGTAATTTCTAACCAAATCGCTGAGCGGCGTTTGAGATATTAGCTTTCACCGGTGTTTCACCCAAAACATTGATCGTAGCACAATCCTCCATGTTTTATATTGTGTATGTAAGTTTGCTCAGGCAAGACTGAATGACTATCACCGAGGTCTGTGTGATTTAAATATGCAGACCACGCCAATCAACCCATAAAACATGAAAGGTTAACAACCACCAGTTGTAGGCCATCTGTTGCACCACTCGTCAGAAGATTAAACACCGGGGGTTTTAGATCTGACGAACACCATTTGTTGAACATCAAACAACTTACCGCTGACACAACATTATTGATTGCCTGGGAATTTAACATTCCGGAACCCTAAGGTCCATTTGTTAATCATCAAACATAACCCACCTGTTATAACACTAGTCTGTTTTGCTCATCAGACGTTGTAAAACATCAAACACGGACACATCAATGTAATCATAAATCACAAAGTCACCGGGACATGCGTACGTCACTCCTGAAGTCCCGCCCGTACAAACGTCCTACAGGAAGTCCCACCCTAACATACGTCATACCGGAAGTCCCACCCTACAAACCGGATGTCCCGCCCACCTGTCACATCATAATGTAAGTCCTGCCCTCCAGGGCCACAAATCACCATTCTGACACATTATACTCTATATTAACTACTACTAACATCTTTGGAGGGAGCTGAAGGTCTGTATTGCACAGCAACAGCCGCGAAACCTGAAGGATCTGGATAAGGTCTGTATGGAGTGGGCCAAAATCCCTGCTGAAGTGTGTGCAAACATGGTCAAGAACTACAGGAAACGTATGATCTCTGTAATTGCAAACAAAGGTTTCTGTACCAAATATTAAGTTCTGCTTTTCTGATGTATCAAATACTTATGTCATGCCATAAAATGCAAATTAATTATTTAAAAATCATACAATGTGATTTTCTTGATTTTTGTTTTAAATTCTGTCACTCACAGTTGAAGAGTACCAATGATAAAATGACAGACTTCTACATGCTTTGTAAGTAGGAAAACCTGCAATATCGGCAGTGTATCAAATACATGTTCTCCCCAATGTATGTTGGGATTGCCAGTAAACTCTCACTGTTTAAATCATAAAATGTATCTGGCAATAATTTTTCCTTTATCAAATACATTTCTAATTTTCCACGATTAAAGTTTTTATTTTTACTTGCAGCTCTTTTACATTTTTCTCCAACTGTAAATTTAGATGCTCTAATCCAGGGGTTCCCAAACTTTTTTGGCTGACGACCCCATTTCAATATCCAAAAATTATCACAACCCCAACCATTATATAATCTTTCTTTTTTATTTGAGACTATGAGAGTAAATTGTAAAACATTCTCACTCTACTCCATTTTCATATCACCCCTAGTTTGGGAACCTCGTTCTCCCTTGCTTGCAGTGTTATTCTAGATTTAAATAAATAAATTTTATCTTTTCGCTTTCAGCGTTTGTTTGCATTGCGAATAGTCACGTGCGCATTGATATTTATTGGTAAGCGAGTCAATTTAGACTCTTGTAGTGCATGCTCTTTAAGTTTATAAAGTTCAATCTGAAGTCTAGAAATGTCTTCATCCAATTTTTTTTGACTGTCGATTGTTTGGTGGTAAACTGTTAACTCCTTATTTAGCCCAATAATGATTTAATTTGCCTTTATAACACTATGTTCCATCTTGAGTAGCAGCCAGAGCATCCTCCATCAAATCTGGTTGTGAAATAGGTAGAATTGTAAACACTTGACACATTAATTTTTCTATGTCATCTAAACGAATTACATGTTTGCCCTTTGTGAAAAATTGCTTTTCTCAAAACTAAATGTTTTGTTGTGGGGTGGTCACTAAAAATTAAGTTATTAAATAAAATATCATACAGCTCAGATATTAACTCCATTTGTAAACAATTCTAATGATCATTTTGGCGATCTGCTACTATTAACTTCCACATTTACACTTAATTTCTTCCAGTATTTAATTTGTTGCTCCACCTCACCTTTGGCTGTGCACGTGCTTATTACCGATTTAGCAGTCATTTTGCAGAGCTCTGGAGATTGTGGACTTTCCTCTTGCATAGGCATTGTGGAAAAAGACAGAAGATTGCTTTTTTGGAATATTCTAGATGCGTGCAGGGGGTGGGAGGGGGGCTGTATCCAGGCAGAAAAACGATGTTATAACGAAAGGTACAGAAAAGGGTGCACGCGGGAAAGGGGGTGGGTGGAGGAAGCTTCTGAAATATAATTTGTCTCAGGCTGACTGCCATCTCCTGGATATATGTAGCAATTACACTACCGTAGCTTTCATCAATCCGATAAATCACGATCTCCTCTTTCTTTTTAAGATAAGTTACAGCCTTCTAAATGATCAAATAGTACTGTTTACAAGTTCAGAATCACACATTACTGTTGGAACGCTTGTTTTTTTGTGGGAAAAGGCTAATTTTACTATAATTTTGATGATTATAACTGACAACTAATGAAAATCACAAATTCAGTATCTCAGAAAATTAGAATATTGTGAAAAGGTCCAATATTGAAGACACCTGGTGCCACACTCTAATCAGCTAATTAACCCAAAACACCTGCAAAGGCCTTTAAATGGTCTCTCAGTCTAGTTCTGTAGGCTACACAATCATGGGGAAGTCCAAAAGACGACCATTGACACCTTGCACAAGAAGGGCAAGACACAAAAGGTCATTGCTAAAGACACTGGCTGTTCACAGAGCTCTGTGTCCAAGCACATTAATAGAGATGCAAAGGGAAGGAAAATATGTGGTAGAAAAAAAGTGTACAAACAATAGGGATAACCGCACCCTGGAGAGGATTGTGAAAAAAAAAATACATTCAAAAATGTGGGGGAGATTCACAAAGAGTGGACTGCAGCAGGAGTCAGTGCTTCAAGAACCACCACGCACAGACGTATGCAAGACACAGCGTCAGACACGTCTCGCCTCGGCTAAAGACAAAAAGGACTGGACTGCTGCTGAGTGTTCCAAAGTTATGTTCTCTGATGAAAGTAAATTTAGCATTTCCTTTGGAAATCAAGGTCCCAGAGTCTGGAGGAAGAGAGGAGAGGCACAGAATCCAAGTTGCTTGAAGTCCAGTGTAAAGTTTGCACAGTCAGTGATGGTTTGGGGTGCCATGTCATCTGCTGGTGTTGGTCCACTGTGATTTCTGAGATCCAAGGTCAACGCAGCCGTCTTTTAGAGCACTTCATGCTTCCTGCTGCTGACCAACTTTATGGAGATGCAGATTTCATTTTCCAACAGGATTTGGCACCTGCACACAGTGCCAAAGCTACCAGTACCTGGTTTAAGGACCATGGTATCCCTGTTCTTAATTGGCCAGCAAACTCGCCTGACCTTAACCCTATAGAAAATCTATGGGGTATTGTGAAGAGAAAGATGCGATACGCCAGACCCAACAATGCATAAGGCCACTATCAGAGCAACCTGGGCTCTCATAACACCTGAGCAGTGCCACAGACAGATCAACTCCATGCCACGCCGCATTGCTGCAGTAATTCAGGCAAAAGGAACCCCAAATAAGTATTGAGTGCTGTACATGCTCATACTTTTCATGTTCATACTTTTCAGTTGGCCAACATTTCTAAAAATATTTTTTTTGTATTGGTCTTAAGTAATATTCAAATTTTCAGAGATACTGAATTTGGGATTTTCATTAGTTGTTAGTTATAATCATCACAAATAAAACAAATAAACATTTGAAATATATCAGTCTGTGCATAATGTATGAATATAATATACAAGTTTCACTTTTGGAATGGAATTTCTAACATCAACTTTTTGATGATATTCTAATTTTATGACCAGCACCTGTATATTGAAGTGTCGTGGAGGAATACAACTTTAAGAAATTCTTGTGTTTTTAATGAAAACAGAATTGCGGAGATGAGAAAAATTTTAACAGACATAATATATTTCATTCATATTATTTAACTTTTCAGTGTCCTAATTTTAAATGCATTCATTTTGTTAAACTGTTGGTCATAAGAAACAACAAAATGTATATTAATATTACATAAAAGAACATCATTTTGAATCCGGACACATTGCAGTAATAAGAAGTTTAATGAGAATCACCCATTCACAAAACACAACATACTGTATGTACAGTGGGGCAAAAAAGTATTGTCAGCCACCAATTGTGCAAGTTCTCCCACTTAAAAAGATGAGAGAGGCCTGATAAGAGGATTTTTTTTCCTCCAGAAAATCACATTGTAGGATTTTTAATGAATTTATTGGTAAATTATAGTGTAAAATAAGTATTTGGTCAATAACAAAAGTTAATCTCAATACTTTGTTATATACCCTTTGTTGGTAATGACAGAGGTCAAACGTTTTCAGTAAGTCTTCACAAGGTTTTCACACACTGTTGCTGGTATTTTGGCCCATTCCTCCATGCAGATCTCCTCTAGAGCAGTGATGTTTTGGGGCTGTCGCTGGGCAACACAGACTTTCAACTCCCTCCAAAGATTTTCTATGGGGTTGAGATCTGTTGACTCACTAGGCCACTCAAGGACCTTGAAATGCTTCTTACGAAGCCACTCCTTCGTTGCCCAGGCGGTGTGTTTGGGAACATTGTCATGCTGAAAGACCCAGCCACGTTTCATCTTCAATGCCCTTGCTGGCATACATGTCCCCATTCAGTCTTTCCTTTACACCGATCAGTCGACCTGGTCCCTTTGCAGAAAAACAGCCCCAAAGCATGATGTTTCCACCCCCATGCTTCACAGTATGTTGTTCTTTGGATGCAACTCAGCATTCTTTCTCCTCCAAACACGACGAGTTGAGTTTTTACCAAAAAGTTCTATTTTGGTTTCATCTGACCATATGACATTCTCCCAATCCTCTACTGGACCATCCAAATGCTCTCTAGCAAACCTCAGACAGGCTTGGACATGTACTGGCTTAAGCAGGGGGACACATCTGGCACTGCAGGATTTGAGTCCCTGGCGGCGTAGTGTGTTACTGATGGTAGCCTTTGTTACTTTGGTCCCAGCTCTCTGCAGGTCATTCATTAGGTCCCCCCGTGTGGTTCTGGGATTTTTGCTCACCGTTCTTGCGATCATGTTGACCTCACGAGGTGGGATCTTGCATGGAGCCCCGGATCGAGGGAGATTATCAAAGGTCTTGTATGTCTTCCATTTTCTTATAATTGCTCCCACAGTTGATTTCTTCACACCAAGCTGCTTACCTATTGCAGATTCAGTCTTCCCAGCCTGGTGGAGGTCTATAATTTTGTTTCTGGTGTCCTTTGACAGCTCTTTGGTCTTGGCCATAGTGGAGTTTGGAGTGTGACTGTTTGAGGTTGTGGACAGGTGTCTTTTATACTGATAACAAGTTCAAAAAGGTGCCATTAATACAGGTAACGTGTGGAGGACAGATGAGCCACTTAAAGAAGTTGTTACAGGTCTGTGAGAGCCAGAAATCTTGCTTGTTTGTAAGGGACCAAATACTTATTTTACCGAGGAATTTACCAATAAATTCATTGCAAATCCTACAAAAATCCTAATTTTGTCTCTTATAGTTGAAGTGTACCTATGATGAAAATTACAGGCCTCTCTCATCTTTTTAAGTGAGAGAACTTGCACAATTGGTGGCTGACTAAATACTTGTTTGCCCCACTGTATGTACTGTGAAAGAGTTAGTCTACCTGGCTATCAAAGCAATATTGACCAGTAGGAATATTGTTGAGACAAGTCTGAAGTTCTGAATCAGGGTGGGCCAACACCCCAGGAAGAACCTCCTGGCTAGGGGCAGCAAAATGAGACCTTTGAACGCACACTGTAAACCCAAAATGTATTTCTTACTTAAATGTTTCTACTAAGGGTAACTCAAAGTTAGCAACATTTTCCCAATTACTTAAAATGGTTATGTTATACTGACTTTTACAAGTTTAAAATGAAAATGTTCCCAGCATGCTCTGCCTCAGGTTGAGATCTTGGAATTGTTTTATTATTCTTTCTTTGCATGGACTTTGAATGATCGATTCATCTTAGCTACACAAACATCAAACAAAAACATTTGTCTAAAGTAATCCAATCATTTAATCAAACATATCTTGCACCCACTACTGAAATGATTGTAACAATTATATAAAAAATATTCTTTTAAATAGGAATTTTGCATTCCTTTGCAAGCCAGGGCCTTGTGGGTATCTTTGCAAAAGTCTGGTTAAGTTCCCAGATTTTCCAGAAATATCAGCGGAAGCAGTTATTTCATTTTTGGAAACCAGGGGATTTCCTGAAAGTTTCTTTAACCAGGGTTTTCAGCACAATGTACTTTGAGGACATTTGAAATGAATAGACCATGAGCTAGGTGGGTTGCAATTCATAATAAGGATTTATGGGATATGTTAGGTATTCACAGTTTACTATTTCATAACAGTCAGTAAAGCGAACTTAGAGATAATAAATGTGTTCAATAACCATATCTCTGTCATTAACAAAGTTAATTGGTGGTAACTCTAGGGTTCACTTGAAAGGGCAATGCATATTGGGAAATGGTATTCTATATTTTTATGTACAGTAAACTTAAAAAAAAAAAATCCAATACATTTACATTTTTAAGTAATGAATTACTTAACAAAATTAAGTTAGTTTACTTAAATATTTTGATGTAATCACTTTCCACAAAAATTTTGAGTATTCTGAACTTATTAGGTTTTACAGTGCACCCCTGGACAAGGCACACCTGCCCTCAATCAAGCCTCATCAGAGGTAGGATAAAAAGGGCATCATCAGGGAGTGGAATTAAAGCCTGCCCCCTGCCTGCAGCTTTTTATTTCAGTTTTGATCACTTCTGCTCTTTGTTAATGCCCTCCAGGGCCCAGAACAATGACATTGCATCTGTTCCCTGTGTCTCTCCCTGTTTCAGTGTGTATCACACACACACACATTCAAAAGTTCAGGTTCACTTACAAATGTTCTTGTTTTCCATGAAAACATACATGTAATTAGTTTGAATAGGAAATAGTAATTCACAAGGTTAGAAATAATGATTTTTAATTGAAATATGAATTGTCCTTCAAACTTCGCTTTTGTCAATGAATCCTCTATGCTTCACCTCCCACAAGCTGGTTTGCCTTGATAGGCAGTTCTTACATACCATAGGTTCAAGCTGCTCAACAGCTGAATAGGGTTGCGATCTGGTGACTGTACAGGCCACTCCATTATAGATAGAATACCAGCTGACTGTTTCTTCCCTAAATAGTTATTGCATAGTTTGGAGCTGTGCTTTGGGCCATTGTCCTGATGTAGGGGCTCCAATCAAGCACCGTCCACAGGGTATGGCATAACATTGCAAAATGGAGTGATAGCCTTCTTAAAGATCAATTTTACCCTGTACAAATCTCAGACATTACCACCAACATAGCAACCCCAGACCATCACATTGCCTCCACCATGCTTGACAGATGTCAAGCACTCCTCCAGCATCTTTTCATTTGGTCACAACACTTCCCCAAACTTCCTCTGTCCAGTGTCTGTGTTCGTTTGCCCTTCTTAATATTTTCTTTTTACTGGCCAGTCTGAGATACAACTTTTTCTTTGCAACTCTGCATAGAAGGCCATCATCCCAGAGTTGCCTCTGTACTGTTGATGTTGAGACTGGTGTTTTGCGGGTACTATTTAAAGAAGCTGCCTTTCTTGAATGAAATAGCCTTCATTGCACAGAACAAGAATAGACTGATGAGTTTTAGAAAAAAAATTAAATCTGGCCATTTTGAGCATTTAATCGAACCCACAATTGCCGATGCTCCAGAAACTCAACTAATCTAAAGGACAGTTTTGTTGCTTCATTAATCAGCACAAAAGTTTTCAGCTTTGCTAACATAATAACAAAAGAGTTTTCTAATAATCAATTAGCCTTTTAAACTTGGATTGGCAAACACAACATGCAACTGAAACACAGGACCCCAAACCTTTGAACGGTAGCGTATATATAACATTTCACTAGTAGAACACTTTTTAATCTTTAGGATGTTGTTGCACTACAGTGTTGTTAAATCAGGGCTCGACAATAACGATGGCCCCCAGGATAGTAAAAAATCTAGTTGGGACTAATCAAACAAGCAAGTCACTGTCCCGATCTGGGACAGAGATTGTAAAATAATAATCACATTATGAACTCAACATCCTCCAGTTGTTTCGTTAATCTGGCACAGGAACAAAACTAACTTGCAGCTCCTTCCGCGCGCTGTTGACCAGCCAAGAGTTGTGCAGTGATGTGACGCGTGGCTGTCTGGTATTGTTTTTCAATAAAACATTTAAAAACTTGCACGAGTCACTCAATTGAAAAAGGCAGTGAAGGATGACTACGAACTCAAACAAAAGCAAAAATGTTTACCTCAGGGCAAAGATGAATTTACCTGTTTCGACAACAATGGAAGTCGGTTGCACTGTCATCTGTCCTAAGTTCCCGGTTAGAGCGGACAAACGTTGGTCTTTTTACAAAGGCACTGAAAACTTTCGCAAACAGTTCCTGACCAGCCATGCCAATAACAAACAGCACCTGGTCAGCATGACGCAAAGCGGGTGGCTGACAATCCATTTTCAGGGGCCTTGGTTGTATCAGGAATTTAAATGCAGATGCCCACTGGGTGATTGCACGACATAACCACATACCTAGTAACTGACAGACCAGCCAGTCGCCTTGTTCCCTGGGGTGAATGAGTTATTGTTTTGTTTGAAAGTCAAATGCTTTTTTGACTTATCTTTTTATTCATTTTTATAATTAGAAATGTTATGAAAGAAATATAAACATACTTTTTATATATCCAGAATGCATTTCATAAATGATTAATCATGTTAAGAAACAAAAGTATTTGGTTCTATGTTGTAACACTGAAAAATTACAACGTTTGGAAGGAGGGACAGTAAAATAATTTTTTGGGCGAGTAAGGTTTCAAACCAACTGGCGCGAGTGGCAATAAAATTCAACATTGAGCCCTGTAAATGTTATGGGTGTTGCATTAACTTGGAAGGAAAAAAAAGAAAAATCACACAAGCAGCTGTTATTCTTCATTTTAATGTGCACACTATGTTGCTTAAACATAAAAGGGTAAATAACTTCTGTCTTTTGTAAGTAAACTCAACTCAAGTCCTCTCAACATCCATGTCTAAGTGCAGCAGTGAGTCCTGGCAATAAAACAAACTAATTAGTATTTACAACATTACAATTTTATTCTTATTAACAATGAAAAATGCATTAGCTCTGCAAAATAATGTAGGTTGAGAGGATTTGAGATTTTACTCAGCAGTTTAACTTAACTCCTTTGCCCCAAAGTTGATTTAATGCAAACAAGTAAATTGCAATATTTTACAGTGCAGAATAGCTGTTATCCAGAGTGATAGATTAGTAATCGAAAATCTAAGTAGGACTAAAACAAAAATGACAAAAAGCTGCAAAAATTAACACTGTATGGGTTAAAGTACCTTTACTTAAACTGGAAAAAATTATCCTCTGAAAACAGAGCCACATTGCAAGATAAAAAATGTAAGGAGATTAGAACCAGACTTGATTAAATACATTTTCTTAATCTTTGGTTATTTTCATAAATATTTCTAAGATTTAACACCATTTATTTAGCTACATAGCTAGCTATCTTTTGCTATTTTGCTTGTTTCTACTAAGCAAATTACAGAATGTAATGACATGCTAGCTGTAAGGCTAACAAACTTGCTAGCAACAAATGTTGCTTTGTTTCTTTGTCATCCAACTGACTTTATAAATACTTTGCACAAGTCACAACTTGCAACAGACATGGAATGTATTAAAATAACAATATTTCTAAGACATTATCAGATGCAAACATACATTCTGATCCGAAAGTTGCTTTCCACATCTATTACAATTAATACCATTGTATGTCAAAGGCATTGGAATAATCTAATATACAAAAATGCATATAAATCTCAAAGTATTTAGACCGTGATCCATTTTCCAAAAATAAGCGCCAGCTAGTGAAGACAGGACACTTCAATAGATAAATAACGATTAGTGATCAAGTATAAAAAACATGTTGATAAAAGTAATAACATAAAAGTGGTGATTGACATATTTTTTAAGACTATGTAAAGATTTTTGGAATGCTGAAACTTTGTACTTAGTGTATTTGACATGAATACCGTTTCCACTGATCTAAAACAAAATAATAAAATCACTGTAGTAAGTTATAAATACATAGAATAGTGGTGGCATGCATGAAGACTATTCTACTGATATAATGTCTATCTTTGCTCTGTAAGTGAATACATGACAAATCAGCACATGTGCATAACTATAGGCAATGTAGCCTATCAGAGAGTAAATATGCAGGAACAGGTGTTGAGACACTGCCCACACATCACACAACTTCTCAGCGATTCTATGTTTAGCTCTTTACCCCGCTTTCTGTTTGGTGTAGTGGTGCTACAGCTGTCCGCATCCTTCAGTAAACAAAGTTTAACAAAAGCTAACCCAGTCACATCAAAACTCTAAAATGGATTAGCACAGTTTAAAAGTTAACTAACTTGGTAAGTAGGCTTAAAATACAATAGCTATTTTTAAAGTCACTTAAAATTAATCTCAGAAATGAAGGTACTTTTTGTATTACAAAATATATAACAGCTACTGAACCATTTTGATAATTTTTACTTACATTTCAGTATATAAGTGTCAAGTCATTATAGGACTCTTTCTGACCTTTGTACAATTCTCACGATTGGGAATAAAGACTGAGCAAGTAATTTATAAAAAGTTAATCAGTATATGACTTAACTTTGTGGCAATGACCAATTGTCAGAGGCAATGGATCTTCCTACCGGCTTCTAATGTTAACATCATGCAATTTCTCCATTTAGTTCCATAGCATTGCATAGTATAGTGTTTTCATTTTCATTCTTATGTCAGGAGATTAACTCAAGTTTATTACCACAGAGGGATTTCCAAAACATTGCATAACTTTTCAATAAAATCCCTAAACATTGCTGATATACTTTTAAAACTTTACTTTATTATGTTTTAGATAATATTATTTGTACACAATTTTCCTAAATGGCATCATAATAAACACATTTTAATTAATTGTGGGAATGAAAAAAACAAAAATGTTAGTTTCATATGGAACTATAATTCATAAGCCTATTGACTTGACGTCTACCCATTTTGTGCATTCAATAATGGACAGTTAGGTCCGGAAATATTTGGACACTGACACAATTTTCATAATTGTATCTCTGTATGCCATCACAATGGATTTGAAATGAAACAGCCGAGATGTAATTGAATTGCAGACCTTCAGCATTAATTCAAGGGGTGGAACAAAATTATCGTATGAAACGTTTAGGAATTGCAACCATTTTCATACACAGTCCCCTTCTTGCAGGGGCTCAAATGTAATTGGAAAATTACATTTATCAATTTAACACAATCATAAATAAAATTGTGATTTTTAATGCTTTGTCGAGAATACTTTGCAGGCAATGATCGCTTGAAGTCTGGAATGCATCACCAAACGCTGGGTTTCCTTCATTGTGATGCTTTGCCAGGCCTTTATTGCAGCTGTCTTCTGTTGTTGTTTGGTCTTCTGTTGTTGTTTGTTCAAGCATGCGTTTCAGCAAGTGAAAGGCATGCTCGATCGTGTTAAAATCAGGAGATTGACTTGGCTATTGCAAAAAATTCCACTTCTTTGCCATAAAAGAAACCCTGGGTTGCTTTCACAGTATGTTTTGGGTCATTGTCCATCTGTAAAGTGAAGCGTCGTCCAATTACGTAGCAGACACTTCAGAATTCATCCGGCTGCTTCTGTCACATCATTCAATAAACACTAGTGACCCTGTGTCATTGGAATCCATGCATGTCCATGCTATCACACCGCCTCCTCCGCCTTCATCTGTCCAAAGAACGCTGTTCCAGAACTGGGCTGGCTTTTTTAGATGTTTTGTTTTCTCATTAAGTATTATCTTTATGGTATACTTGAATAATGATACGCCTACCCCCTGGAGAGTGTTCTTCACTTGGCTGGATGTTGTGATAAAGTTTGTATTTACCATGGAAAGGATCCTACGATCATAAACAACTGTTGTCTTCTGTGGATGTTCAGGCCTTTTTTGTTGCAGATCTCACCAGTGCCTTCTTTTTTTCTGTTGATTTGGACACTCCTAATGTTCCTGCCATCTCTCTGATGGATTTTTTTTTAAGCCTAAGGAGGGCCTGTTTCACTGGCACTGAGAGCCCCTTTGACCGCATGTTGTGGGTTCACTGCAACAGCTTCCAAATGTGAATTCCACACCTGGAATCAACTCCAGAACTTTTACCTGCTTAATTGATGAAAAAATAACAATGCACGACAAAGGAAGCCGATCATTCAATTTCATTCAATTTCTGCGTAGCCAAATTAGTCATACAGGATTTTCTTCTGAAATCATGCTGCCAGATTGCGCTTGAGGTTTACTGTATTTTTTTTATGTGCTCTTTTGCTCCATGTCATATCTGTCCATGAAACAGCTTTTGAGTCAATTGTCCAATTACTTTTGGTCCCTTGTAAATGAGGGGGCTAACATATTAAAGAGCTTTTATTCCTAAACCCTTCGTCCAATTTGGATGTGAATACCCTCAAATTAAAGCAGAGAGACTGCACTTTAAGCCCATATTCATTATTTAACTGTAACTTGAATATATTTTGTTAAACAGCCAAAATAATAAAACGTGTCAATGTCCAACTGTAACTAACTGAATAGCTTCGGCAAATGCATTTGTAGCCCATGAAAAATAAACACAATTTGTAAGCTTCATATGAAACAAACTAAATGTTCATGTATTTGCTATAAAACAGGACTGGGCCTCATGGTATTCATTAATTTTTACATTATGAAAGCCAACAAACGTAGGCTACAGTAGTACATGTCAACGACAACATGCATTGTACGTCTATTGGGCAATGTGACATTCACCTCGGATCAACGAAGTTGAAGCAGTCTATTAAATAAACTCAATAACACATTATGACAGTAAAGAGAAAAGTTAAAACGTGAACTGACCTGGGGGGCAATTGCAGTTAGGAGTAGGGCTAACTTGTCGGGCAATCCTTATCTTTGCGAAATGTTCATAGGAGCGCTATAAAAAAAAAGGTTAACTTACATTTTTTTTTTTAAGGAAAATGGAATAGTCTACATTCACGTTAAATAACCATACAAACTGCAATTGAGATGATTAGGCCTACCTGTGAAAGGAGCTCTTCCACTCTATCTTGAATCAATGAATTAAACTGATCAACGGAAAAGCCGGGAACCCTGTGAAATACGTGCTCGCTTTGACCAGTTTCCAAATCCAGAACTCTGTCCTTGATCTCGGATGTTTGCACACTTAATAAAATGCAAAAGGCAAGAGACGCCACGGAGAAGAAATTCCAAATAACGTTCATGACAGTTGTGCAGCGATATTGTCGCTTTAAAGATGATGCTTCTGTCTCCATTTTTTCCGCGGACTTCGGTGCTCCCATGGTTTCCGCAACCTTCATCACGCTTTACTGACCATGCAAAACTAAACGCGATCTGCATGTAACGTCGGACAACAGCAATTTAAATGTAGGCACTTTAGTTCTATTATGTCTAGCCTATGAGTCTAACGACACTAGCCAACGTACGAGAAAAAGCGTTGTCCTGCAGCGACAGTGAGCGCTCTATCAACAAAAACCCATGCCTGATACACTGCTAACAGTGCAACCTGTGACTGATTTGACGACTTGAAGCAACTCCTACAAAGTTGTTTCACAACCGAAGAAATAATAATCGTCAACGTATGTTACTGTACTGGCACCACGTACAGCATAACAACTGGCAGCGTTACCACGAAGAATCAAACTGGGAAGGTAGGCTTTTCTACAGTGAGAGCAAAAACCCACTTGACGTTACCGAGGTAAAGTTGGTTTCATATTCACACATTCAACAAACCTTTGCTGAAACCTTATGTAATCGTTGAAACTTACCTCCAATCACTGTAGTAGGTGCTGGACAACATTTACAACCTTTGATTTGCTGACAAAATAATTTTGTAGATATAATATAATTTTGCACAAGTTGGAAATAGGTAGGTCATTTATTACGTTTTCATGGACTGTCATAGAAAAGTCGTTCCATGGGCAAATAATTATATAATGGGATGGATTCATTTCACTTTCTTTGATTGCATATACAATCTAATCAATTAAATCAATTACATTTAGAAGATAATAATTTTTTCACAATAACTTTTTCATACATTGTCATAGAGACGTCTTCACAAGTGCATATTGTTTTAGAAAGGGCTGGACGAGATTTACTTCTTATGATTTAAACTTAGAAATTATGCATTTATTTGCAATAACTTTTTCATATATTTGTCTGAGAAACAATTACAAGTGAAAAATATAGTTGCATGCAACAATGGGATATTATAATATGTCAAGGATAGTAAAATAGGTCACCAGTTATAAGCTGGAAAGGTCAGACATGGTCAGACACTTTGAAACTTTATATTAATTGACACTTTATATGGATTCTTTATACCCTAGTGAGTAATTCTTAAATGCCATGTTCCACCTTTCAATGTCTACTTGTTACAAGGGAATTTGCATAGGCCAAATTCAGGTACAGAGTATTGCACTGGAGCCAGTGGAGTCGGTGGCTAACAAAGTGCTGCTGGCTATACCCTCTATTTACCTCCATGATTTGACACGTTATATAGATTCTTAGTACCCTATGATTCTTTGCCATGAGGTGCCATGCTAAACTTTGTGACCAGTATGAGGGAGTGTGAGAGCAATAACACCCAATTTTACACACCTGAGACCTTGTAACACTAATGAGTCACATGACACCGGGGAGGGAAAATGGCTAATTGGGCCCAATTTGGACATTTTCACTTAGGGGTGTACTCACTTTTGTTGCCAGCGGTTTAGACATTATTGGCTGTGTTGAGTTATTTTGAGGGGACAGCAAATTTACATTGTTATACAAGTTGTACACTCACTACTTTACATTGTAGCAAAGTGTCATTTCTTCAGTGTTGTCACATGAAAAGATATAATCAAATATTTACCAAAATGTGAGGGGTGTACTCACTTTTGTGAGATACTGTATGTTTCACTAAGAGTGTGTGTGCGTGTGTGACAGAGATACAGACAGCATAGAAGTTGGTTACCTCACTAACCTTCTATTGTCCAATGGCCTTACATTAACCACCTTTTTACTGAGGTCATTGTTTCGCCTTCTTGAAATGTATCTCTTAATCCTTACAGCGCTATAGGGAGGCACATATGAGAAACGTGTACACCGACATTCAGGTCAATCGGACTACCTGTTCATTTTAAGTACATTTTTATTGTGGTCATTAGAGTTAGCATAAAGAGTTAACTTTGTGAAGTCATAGTTCAGTTGACTTTTGACATAGCAACCAAGGGCAGGTGAATCCAACTTTGTAAAAGATGAAACATTTAGTAGCTTTTGGCAAAATGTGACTGTACAGAAAAATCTAAGATGCTGGATTTTATGGGACCTTGAGGCTTTTTTGTTCCTCATGAGAATGCAGGCATGTTCACAAAGATGCAGCATTATAGGTCAAACCGGGTGGAAATTTCATGATTTTGAAATTAGGAAATTGAATCGTATAGTGCAGCACCCCTGGTGGAGGAATCGGGGCAGTTGTCTGTGTGGTAGGCACTCGTGATCTATATTTTCAGTGTGAAAAATTACAGCATTTTCTACCAGGAACTGTTTGAGGTTTTTCAGAAGTTTCAAGGAAAAAAATTATAAATACAGTATAAATAAGGCTGGATGATAAACTTCCTTTTAAAATGTTGACAAACTCTGTAAATGGCTAAAAATCAAGCAAGACTTCCTCTATAGAAACAGGACATGTTTGTCCTCCATAGAACAGAAATTGTGCAAGCTACATTTGTCTGTAATAGATTATGGGGATATTATCTACATGCATGCTACAGCATTTATGCTTATCATTGCTCATTTAGGTTTATCACACGTGCTAGCTACTGAACTCCCCACTGTGTTTTAGATTAAAATGTGGGCTGTCCATGAGATCAGAGCAAAATTAGATTAGATTAGATTTATCTTGATTGTCATTGAACAGTACGAGTAAATTACAATGAAATGCATCTTACCAGAAGTGCAAATACAAGAGGGCAGGAAATGTATAAGTATTAGTTATAGTGTATGTTACAAGAGGAATGTATAGATGTGCAGTCTGGGCAAATACAGTTCAATGGAAATTCAAGGTGAGCAATGAAGGCAAATGGAGAGGGCAGAACATTTACAAGTATTAAGTATATCTATGTACAAGTGAGAAAGGAATATTTGCAATAAGGCAAATGCAAGTACAAGTGACAATTTCGACTGTGCAAAAATGTGCAAGTATAATTTTTTATATTATAACTACTTTATTAAGTTGGCAGTTATGTGTTTGTGTATTCTATTGTCTTTCATATTCATTTATATACGGGTATTTTTAGTATGCTGTGGAACATTTACAAGTCACAATGAAGGAATAAGCTGTCAGTGTCTCCCTATAAAGCAGAGATAAATTCATATCTAACATGTGGACCTTTTCTGTGTAGCTTTTTTAGAGGATCAGACTCATTGGTCCTGGGATTGGGTACCACTCCACGACCTGTATTTAAAGATTTCTGGTGAGTTTTACATTCCATTGTCGGTTTCTTGCAGATTCTGTGTCCGTTTCAATGAAAATCTCTTTGGAGTGTATTGGTTATCTGGGCGATTCCCGTGCTACTTATTGGGTTTCTGTGTGATCCCGAACATGTTGTAGAACACAGGTTTTCCCTTTGTGGTTGCTCGTATTGAAACTCTCTTTGTGAGAGACAATGCCTGGTGTTATGTGGGTAGTATGGAAATGTGATTTGTGTGTGGCTTGGTTTTTTTCAACCCCTCCAAGAACTGCCACCTTAACGTGGTGGAGGGGTTTGAGTACCCGAGTGACCCTAGGAGCTATGTTGTCTGGGGCTATATGCCCCTGGTAGGGTCTCCCAAGGCAAACAGGTCTTAGGCGACGGGTCAGACTAAGAGCGGTTCAAAACCCCTTAATGAAGAATAAAATTTTGAGTACCGTGACGTCGCCCGGTATGGCGCAGCCGGGGCCCCACCCCGGAGCCAGGCCCGGGGTTGGGGCTCGAATGCGAGCGCCTGGTGGCCGGGCCTTCCCCCATGGGGCCCGGCCGGGCTCAGCCCGAACGGGTGACGTGGGGCCGCCCTCCCGTGGGCTCACCACCCACAGGAGGGACCATAAGGGGCCGGTGCAAAGAGGATCGGGCGGCAGTCGAAGGCAGGGGCCTAGACAACCCGATCTCTGGACACGGAAACTGGCTCTAGGGACGTGGAATGTCACCTCGCTGGCGGGGAAGGAGCCTGAGTTAGTGCGTGAGGTTGAGAGGTTCCGATTAGAGGTAGTCGGGATCACCTCTACGCACGGCTTGGGCTCTGGAACCACACTCCTTGAGAGAGGATGGACTCTTCACCACTCTGGAGTTGCCCATGGTGAGAGGCGGCGGGCTGGTGTGGGTTTGCTCATAGCTCCCCAGCTCTGCCGCCATGTGTTGGAGTTTACCCCGGTGAACGAGAGGGTCGTTTCCCTGCGCCTACGGGTCGGGGATAGGTCTCTCACTGTTGTTTGTGCCTACGGGCCGAACGGCAGTGCAGAGTACCCGACCTTCTTGGAGTCTCTGGGAGGGGTGCTGGAAAGTGCTCCGACTGGGGACTCTATTGTTCTACTGGGGGACTTCAACGCCCACGTGGGCAACGACAGTGACACCTGGAGGGGCGTGATTGGGAGGAACGGCCCCCCTGATCTGAACCCGAGTGGTGTTCAGTTATTGGACTTCTGTGCTAGTCACAGTTTGTCCATAACGAACACCATGTTCAAGCATAAGGGTGTCCATCAGTGCACGTGGCACCAGGACACCCTAGGCCGCAGGTCGATGATTGACTTTGTTGTCGTCTCATCTGACCTGCGGCCGTATGTCTTGGACACTCGGGTGAAGAGAGGGGCGGAGCTGTCAACTGATCACCACCTGGTGGTGAGTTGGATCCGATGGCGGGGGAGGAAGCTGGACAGACTCGGCAGGCCCAAGCGTACTGTAAGGGTCTGCTGGGAACGTCTGGCCGAGTCTCCTGTCAGAGAGATCTTTAACTCCCACCTCCGGCAGAGCTTCGACTGGATCCCGAGGGAGGTTGGAGATATTGAGTCCGAGTGGACCATGTTCTCCACCGCCATTGTCGAAGCGGCCCCTCGGAGCTGTGGCCGTAAGGTCTCCGGTGCCTGTCGAGGCGGCAATCCCCGAACCCGGTGGTGGACACCGGAAGTAAGGGATGCCGTCAAGCTGAAGAAGGAGTCCTATCAGGCCTGGTTGGCTTGTGGGACTCCTGAGGCAGCTGACGGGTACCGACAGGCCAAGCGGGCTGCAGCCCGGGTGGTTGTGGAGGCAAAAACTCGGGCCTGGGAGGAGTTCGGTGAGGCCATGGAGAAGGACTATCGGCTGGCCTCGAAGAGATTCTGGCAAACCATCCGGCGCCTCAGGAGAGGGAAACAGTGCCCTACCAACGCTGTTTACAGTAGAGGTGGGCAGCTGTTGACCTCAACTGAGGATGTCGTTGGGCGGTGGAAGGAGTACTTCGAGGATCTCCTCAATCCCGCTGTCACTTCTTCCATTGAGGAAGCAGAGGATGAGGGCTCAGAGGTGGACTCGTCCATCACCCGGGCTGAAGTCACTGAGGTGGTCAAGAAACTCCTCGGTGGCAAGGCACCGGGGGTGGATGAGATCCGCCCTGAGTACCTCAAGTCTCTGGATGTTGTGGGGCTGTCTTGGTTGACACGCCTGTGCAACATCGCGTGGCGGTCGGGGACAGTGCCTCTGGGATGGCAGACCGGGGTGGTGGTCCCTCTTTTTAAGAAGGGGGACCGGAGGGTGTGTTCCAACTATAGGGGGATCACACTTCTCAGCCTGCCCGGGAAAGTCTATGCCAGGGTTCTGGAGAGGAGAATACGGCCGATAGTAGAACCTCAGATTCAGGAGGAACAGTGTGGTTTTCGTCCGGGCCGTGGAACACTGGACCAGCTCTATACCCTCTACGGGGTGTTGGAGGGTTCATGGGAGTTTGCCCAACCAATCCACATGTGTTTTGTGGATTTGGAGAAGGCATTCGACTGTGTACCTCGCGGCATCTTGTGGAGGGTGCTTGGGGAATATGGGGTCCTGGGTCCTTTGCTAAGGGCTGTCAGGTCCCTATACAACCGAAGCAGGAGCTTGGTCCGCATTGCCGGCAGTAAGTCAGACTTGTTCCCAGTGCATGTTGGACTCCGGCAGGGCTGCCCTTTGTCACCGGTTCTGTTTGTAATTTTTATGGACAGAATTTCTAGGCGCAGCCAGGGGCCGGAGGGTGTCAGGTTTGGGGACCACACGATTTCGTCTCTGCTCTTTGCAGATGATGTTGTCGTGTTGGCCCCTTCTAACCAGGACCTTCAGCATGCACTGGGACGGTTTGCAGCCGAGTGTGAAGCGGTGGGGATGAAAATCAGTACCTCCAAATCCGAGGCCATGGTCCTCAGTCGGAAAAGGGTGGCTTGCCCACTTCAGGTTGGTGGAGAGTGCCTGCCTCAAGTGGAGGAGTTTAAGTATCTAGGGGTCTTGTTCACGAGTGAGGGAAGGATGGAACGGGAGATTGACAGACGGATCGGTGCAGCTTCTGCAGTAATGCAGTCGATGTATCGGTCTGTCGTGGTGAAGAAAGAGCTGAGCCGCAAGGCGAAGCTCTCGATTTACCAGTCAATCTACGTTCCTACTCTCACCTATGGTCATGAGCTTTGGGTCATGACCGAAAGGACAAGATCCCGGATACAGGCGGCCGAAATGAGTTTTCTCCGCAGGGTGGCTGGGCGATCCCTTAGAGATAGGGTGAGAAGCTCGGTCACCCGGGAGGAGCTCAGAGTAGAGCCACTGCTCCTCCACATCGAGAGGGGTCAGCTGAGGTGGCTTGGGCATCTTTTTCGGATGCCTCCGGAACGCCTTCCTGGGAAGGTGTTCCGGTCCCGTCCCACCGGGAGGAGACCCCGGGGAAGACCTAGGACACGCTGGAGGGACTATGTCTCCCGGCTGGCCTGGGAACGCCTCGGTGTCCCCCCGGAAGAGCTAGAGGAAGTGTCTGGGGAGAGGGAAGTCTGGGCATCCCTGCTTAGACTGCTGCCCCCGCGACCCGGCCCCGGATAAGCGGAAGAAGATGACATGACCTTTTCGGGCAGGTCCAGGGCCTCGGCTAGTTCTCTCATCTCCGCCTCGTGTTTAATCGATTTGTTCCCTGCTGTTCTATACCCAGCTTTTAACCACTGTCCTAGCTTCACGTGCGCTGCCCCTCCCGCGTATGCCGAATCTTTGTAAATGTTTACTCTCTTCCCCTTGGCCTGCCTGAGTGCCTCTATCACTGCTCTCACTTCTGCTCTCTGGGCTGATTGCAGCCCCTGGAGCCTCTCTGCTTTCACTGTGACTAGACCCTCTGGTGTTAGTTTCACTACCGCAAAGGCCGCCCTCAGCCCATCTTGTTCGTGTCTGAAACAACACCCATCAGTGAAGAGGTCCTCTGCCCCTTGGAGGGGTTCTGCCTCCAGATCGGTTTGTGTCTTACTCTCCCTCACTACCTCTTGCGCGCACTCGTGGTAGCCCCGTCCCCATCCGGTCTGCCATATTTTTCCCCTTGTGTGTGAAAGTCAAATTTGGAGCCCCGAGAATTTTGCTTAGGTGTTGTTGCCTGAGGGAAGTCATAGTGAACATCTGTGAATTTACATACGCCACTTCACTGTGTGTTGTGAGTATCTGAAGTTGATGTCCCATTACTATGTGTGCACATTTTTGAATGAGTCTCGTCACCCCCGCTACATGCTGTGTGCAGGTGGGGTGCCTTTTTTCGGTTTTGTCAAATCCTACGCTTATGTACATAAGGATGATCCTATCTCCCCCTTTTTTCTGAAACAGGACCCCGTTCATGACTTGTCCTGTTTCAGAAACATCTAGAAAAAAAGGGTTTTGTGTAGTCGGGAATTGCCAAATCAGCTGCGGTGGCTAGTTGTTGTTTCAGCATAATGAAGGCCTGGTCGGCCGGGCAAGTCCAATTGAGTGTGGCTTTAAGTTTACGCATTCCCTGCTCTTTAACTAGCGCTCTAAGTGGCCCTGTGAGCCCTGAGTAGTTTGGGATGTAATTGCGGCGGTACCCCGTGAGCCCCAAGAATGATAGCATTTCCTAAACTGTAGTGGGTTTGGGATGGTGGAGAATGGTTGTGCGGTGTGCCAGTGAAAGCCCCGCTCCCTTCTGCGAGATTACTCTGCCCAGAAAGGAGACCTGTGTTCTTACCAGCTGTAGTTTTCCTTTCGACACCTTGAACCCTTTCTCAGCCAGTTTGGTGAGGACCATCATTGTAGCTTGGATGCAGGCGGCCACCGTCGGGGCCGCCAGCAGCAGGTCGTCTACGTACTGGACCAAAGTTACCCCTGTCGGCAGGCAGCATCCCTGCAGCACTTCTCTCAGTACCTGGTTGAATATGCCCGGGGAAAGCGCGAACCCCTGTGGTAGTCTCGTGTATCGCCATTGTTGACCCCTATGTGTGAAAAAAAATATGTCACGAAGTTCATCTGCTAGTGGGAGACAGAAAAAAGCATTAGCCAGGTCAATGCAGGTGAACCACTTTTGATGGGGGGTCAAATTAGTGAGTGCTACATATGGGTTAGTTACCGGTATGGTGGGTGTGAGTAAAATGTCGTTAACGGCTCTGAGATCATGGGCCATACGGTATTTCCCTGTCCCTTTATTTTCGACTGGGAGGATAGGCATGTTCCACGCGGAACATGACTCATCCAACACCCCTGTGGGCCACAAGCCGTTCAATGTCACATCTAACCCTTACTCCGCCTCTGGTTTGTGTGGGTATTGGGGCAGCCATATGGGCTCTCCCGGTCTGATTTTAAAGGTGACTGTTGGGCAATCGGTGAGCCCCACATCCGTGGGGCCCTTGGACCACAGTGAGTCCGGCAACTCATTAAGTGTTGCCGTGGCTACAGGGTGATCCATCTTTTCCCTCCCATGATCCCGAGTTATCTCCCTTCGCTCTAAATATACCCAATCAGTCCCTGGTGCCTCTAACCAATATGTCTTACAGCTGGGTGAGTACCATATGTTTGGAGCCTGAGTGGGTGTCCAATCAGTGCATTCGACCGCCCTTTTAACCATGGGCCCCAGGTCTTTTGCTTGATGTTTAGGATGCAGGGCCAGTGACATATGCGGGACGGACTCCTCTGCCATCATGTACCACTGTTCCTGCTCGTCTGTTAACTGTACATCTGCCGCAACCCCTTCAGGGCCTACATATATGAATTTAGACCCGACCTGCCACGTGTCCCCACACAGTGCATCCCCAAACCCCTCTCTATACACCTCGTTACCCTGCCGATCATAAAATAGGGTCACATGTGGGGGGTCTGGCGGAGGAAAGTACGACTCGAGGAGGGAGATCCACGGCCTCCACTTGAAGTACTGGGACAAAATGCTCTGTTTGTCCGGCTCTTACGGTACCAATAGTCCCCAATATATTTCCGCTATTTCACCCTTCACCGGTTTTACCAGGTACTGCCCTTTGCGTGTGGTTTCAGGTCCGCACACCACCAACGTCCTGTCTGGTAACGTGACAGTTAGTCCATCTGGAGAACATAAGATATTAGCCCCCAGTCTCTCCCCAATAAGTTCACTGGTGTGTTTGCCGACACCACATACGGATGGCTGAGGGCCTGTTTGCCCAGTATCGTTTTAAGAGGAAATGTCACTGGCAAAGTCTGTCCCACCCCTTCAAACCCCACAACCTCCACTGTCTTGGAGGATAGTAGTCCTGTGGCGGGAGGGGCGGTGATGGTGGAAAAAGTGGCACCTGTGTCAACCAGAAAGGGGAAGTCCCTCGCATCGACATTCAGGGACAGCATAGGGTCTGCCTTTCCTCCGCTGTCTGGGTACTGGCCAGGTGCACTAGGTGGTGGGACGGTGTGTGGGTTGGCAACTGGAGCTGCCCCTTGGTTTTGGTATCCTCTGCCTCTTCCGGCATTCTGTGGGCACTCCCTGGACCAGTTGTTCGGGTCCCCACACGTAAAACAGGCTCTGTATGGGACTTGGGCTCCTGGAGCCCCTCTGCCTCTACCCCGCCCCCTCCCCCTACCGTAACCTCCCCTCGGAGTCCCTGGTCGATAGGGCGCGGTGAAGGCCCCCCGGCCACCGTGATGTTGGGGTGCCCATGTGGGAACAGGGTAAAAGTCGGGTGTGTCAGGTTCTCCCGAGCCTAGGGCTGCCATCTGTCTGTGTTTCTTTTTCCCTTCATTGACCCTCACTTTGGCTTCGCCCAGCTGTAAGCGCAGCAGTTTTTCTTTCAGTTCATCTATCTGTTTCTCTGTCACCTCATCTTTAGCCCTCTGTAAATGATGCACTTTATGTGTCTTTCCCATACGTGTGATTCACTGCCCGGCAAGTCAGGATTTGCCATCATTGCCTCTTTTATTTTCTCTGGAAGTCCCTCTAAGACCGCCCTTCTAAACCACTCCTGCTGCAGACCTCCCTTCCCCGGGTGGTGCCCTGTGTGTTTGGCCCATGTTTCTTTACATGCTTCTAAATATTGTCTAGGGTGTTGGTCTTTTTCCCAAGGTAACTTGGGTACCGGGGCCCCAGCCGGCAAGGGGAAGCGGTCCCTCAAGGCTGCGGTTATGTGTCCGACCACCTGACTGAAAGGGGTGTCGTCAGGGTTCCGCCTAGTGGCAGCCCCTTTTTCTATCTCAGTCATAGCCTGGGCGGACATGGTTCGGGTGGCTACTGCCCTCCAGTCCCCCAATGCCAACGTTTGACCGGCTATGAGTTTGTCAAATTGTGCCAACCATAGTCCACCTCCCTCTCCCATCGGGGGTAATTTATCTACCAGTGCCTGTAATTCTCCCAGCCCCAGTGGTTTATACCGTGCCTCGCCGCCTCCCACTCTAAAGAGAGGCAGCTGAAACCCAGCGCAACTACCTTCCCCTGCTTGTGATCGCGTATACATTTATTTATTTATTAGTCTTTTGACCCGATTCTACTGCATCATGGTGTAGTTTTTGTTCTGATGGGGGTGAACGCGGCAGAGGTTCTACATCTACGTCTCCCTTCCCCCAATCTCTACCACTGTCTGAGTCGGTGTCTTCGTCTGAGTCAGTCCATCTCCCTACTGCTTTCCCCGTAAGTAACACACTTCCCTTGTATGAATTTCCCTTTTTCTGCTTTTTTTTGTCTTTCTCACTGTGTCACTCCCCTCAGACCCTGACCCCGTGTCCTCACCTAACCTGCCTTTAGCACTGCCTGACCTTTTCTTCCTGATTCCTTTAACCTCACTTTGTTTTTTCACTTTCTTGCTCCTCTGCTGATACCTTCCGTACTCTCTCTCTGCCCTTGCCTTAAAAGGTTTCACTTCCTCCTCAGTGTCTGTCTCGCTCTCTGACTCTGCCTTCCTACTCAACTTCCACTTATCTTGCTTCCCTGTGAACTGAGGTACGGGCTCGCTGTTCTCTGTGTTTAGGCTCAACGTTCCTTGTTCTAAGCACTGGATACAGTGGTGCGGGCAGTGCGGTAGGCGACACCGGTTCGTCTTCATATGCTCGGGGTTCTATCTCTCCTTCCTTCCTCTCCTCCTTTTTCTCCTTGTTCAAATGCTCTACTCCCTGACACCCCACTGCTAACTTATACCATTCTTTTCTGTCATTTTCCCATGCCTTTTCCTCATCTTTATATCTCCCTCTCTTGACCAAATTTGCTGTTTCCCTCTTGTCCCTAACTCTATCTCGATTCTTGGCACAATCCTTCTCTTTATTCCACAAAATAACATGTAATGGTCTCCTCTCATCCATCCTTAGTCCTGCCTCACTCATGTCAGGGAAATTTCTTACACTGATGTGTTTTTACTGATTAAAGGACTGAGTCCCCATGTTTAGATAAGTAAAGGAATGTAGGTAGAGTGGGGTCTGGTGTTTGTCTCAGGGAGACATCCTTGAACAGCATCCTTGACCGGCACTAGTGGATTAGTTACTCGTAAATTAGTTAATCTGTATAACACTTTTAGGGTCTATCCTTGGGTGTCCAGACATTGTGACTCCTAAAAGGTTGAAAAGGGTTACCATGTGAATGTGTTTTATTGACACACATATTACCCCTTTTTCCCTCCTTTAAATGATGATGCTTGTCCTGTTTTACTTGAGAGATTATCCATTGTTACTTTGTAACCTGTGTATTCTCTCCTTGCAAGAATAAACTGTTTATTGTGCATTTGAGTTTTCCTCTGTCTTACCTACCATTTTCTTAAATCGTTTGGACTTTAGAAATTGCCATCACACTCACCACTTGTCGCAATTTCTCTTCTATCTTTCCCTTTTCTTTCTGAGTTGGGTCCATCCTGCCTACAACTGTCAGTACATTTGCCACCTGTATCCCCAATTTCTTCCATCCCCCGGAACCTGGACCCCACCCATTATCGTCTAATTCTCTCTCAAACTCCCCGTCCATTCTAAACTATTCGACTGTACTTCACGCTAAATATTTCGAGGTGCCCCTAAGTCCTCGGGCCTCTAACCCGACTGGTTGCCGAGACTCTAACTCGCAACCTCCACCGTCCCCGTCGAGAAGTGGTCTGGGGTAGTCAACCCGAGAACAAATACCAATTGCCACGCCCTCCTGAATGTAAACCAGTACCCCACTACGTTTTCTACAGGTTCACAATTTGGTTTACAGCCAATACGCAGATTTAGATATAACAGGCTCTGCTCACCTTTCTGATGCGCCGGTGCTGGAACCTGTGAATCCCGTGTAGGTTAACTGGACCGGACCGAATTCCTTCTCCTTTTTCCAATCCCGGACCGAGCCCCCAAAATTGTTGAAGTCTAACACTTCCCCGAGTTGGTTTATTGGAAAGGAGAATAACACACCAGGAATCAGGTCGATTACCGTACCGCATATTCCGGTAATTACAAAAGCTTTTGGAGACAAGTGTCGCCACACAATGTCTAAACATAAACAGTCATAACAGCATTATTTATACTTCAAACACGCCTAAAAAGTGGGGGCGTTAAGGTAGCCAAGCAGTGTGCCATTGGTCCAATTTATGTTCTATATCTTATATGTGTACATGCAGCACAAGCGTCATATTTGGTCTTTGTCTTCAGCTTGAAGTTCCTCAGTATGTGTGTGCGTTGTCAATCTGTGTCCTGTTCCCTGTGTGTCTGAGACACACAAGCTAAATCTACTTCCTCTTCCTAGCAACTGCCTGAATAAGATTTCCTGTTTTTCTACTTGCAACTTTCAGCAGACATCCAACATTCTGCTTCAATGCTCACAACAGTTTAACAGCTTATACAGTCAATATATCCACACCATGCTGACCCCGAAAACACCTACAATGGGCATGTGAGCATCAGAAATGGACCACGGAGCAATGGAAGAAGGTGGCCTGGTTTGATTAATCATGTTTCCCTTTACATCACGTGGATGGCCGGGTGCATGTGCGTCGCATTCCTGGAGAACACATGGCATCACCGATGTTATACAGAAAACTGCAACACAAAGAATTTGTTCCAAACTGAGAGCACGTCCACAATGTATCATAGGAACGATATGAGGGCTGAGAATATTGTTCAGATGAATGATTGCTTGTGCAGAAGAACGGTAATGCTCAAACAAATAATCATTAGGGAATGATAAATAAACATCCAAGCAGGGGTCTGATCACTTCTGACTGAGATTTCTGCAGAGTATTTGTGCTTGAAGTGGCTCTTCGAGAAAAGGACAAGCCCTGTCTGACACATTCAAAGAGCATGTTTCAGTTAAAGAGTAGAACAAGCTCAGAGTTAGTTGGATAAAACCTGCTACCAAGCATGTTAGCTTCAGAGAGTATGTTCCCGTAGTAAGTGACTCAAAGTTTTCCTCAACTCTGAGTCAACTAACTCTGAGTTTTCACTAAACCTGCTTTCTGAAATACCCCCAGTGAGTGGTCTGCTCAGTTGTAAGTAGTGTTTTTAGACAAGGTTTGCGAACGGATTGTGTATGCCCAAGGGCAACTTGCTAAAAATCCCCTTTTCCTAGGTACAAACAAACAGCACAGGTTAAACAGGTACTAAACAGCGAACAAGTGACTGACAACAGCAAACAAGACACCACAGCAATACATACATGAAACAGGACAAAGTAAGATGTATGGGCTACAATTATGTGGTGTATGAATAAACAAAGGAATGAAGGTAGAGTCTGTCTATCAAAAAGGTATGTACCAAGTAGGAAGAGGACGAATGTACGCAAAGCTCCAAAGCACCATTCAGTTTCCCGAGCTCTACTCTTTAGATGCAGTGTACCAGAAGCTCGTTTCAAAGTACAACACCACGTTACCAATGACGTTTCAAGCTTCAGACGTCACAAAATCACCTTTGAGTTCCAACTGGGCCCAACAGGTGTCGTTTTTGGAATGGCTGTTTTGTAACTGCATGTGTATAAAAGGTTAATGAAATCTGGTCACTTCGAGGGTTGTCAGTAGATGTTTGTGACACGCATGCAAATACAAAATTAAAGAGAAGTATTTGAAAGAGCCTGTTAGTCAAGAGTCATAAAATAGAGCTAGTTATTTGATAGTAGTCATATAACAGTAATTTGAGAGATATAAAAGAGAATCATTTTGTGTTGGTTAGCTATTATTTGAGAGTCATACAAAAGAGTAGGTAATTTGGAGAAGTAGGCAAGATAATTATTAAGGGTGTTGCTTAGCTAGGTTCTTGGAAAGGGTAATAAGATCGTGTATTAGAGAGCAATTGAGATTAGAATGTGTGTATGATAGTGTTCATTTTGTCAACAAAAATAGGGATGAAAATATTTGTTAAATACCTATTTTTCAGTGGCAGTTGACGACACAATAATTGACCGAATAGAAACAACAACAAAAATTCATCATCATCATCTTCTTCCGCTTATCCGGGGCCGGGTCGCGGGGGCAGCAGTCTAAGCAGGGATGCCCAGACTTCCCTCTCCCCAGACACTTCCTCCAGCTCTTCCGGGGGGACACCGAGGCATTCCCAGGCCAGCCGGGAGACATAGTCCCTCCAGCGTGTCCTAGGTCTTCCCCGGGGTCTCCTCCCGGTGGGACGGGACCGGAACACCTTCCCAGGAAGGCGTTCCGGAGGCATCCGAAACAGATGCCCAAGCCACCTCAGCTGACCCCTCTCGATGTGGAGGAGCAGCGGCTCTACTCTGAGCTCCTCCCGGATGACCGAGCTTCTCACCCTATCTCTAAGGGATCGCCCAGCCACCCTGCGGAGAAAGCTCATTTCGGCCGCCTGTATCCGGGATCTTGTCCTTTCGGTCATGACCCAAAGCTCATGACCATAGGTGAGAGTAGGAACGTAGATTGACTGGTACATCGACCACATTACTGCAGAAGCTGCACCGATCCGTCTGTCAATCTCCCGTTCCATCCTTCCCTCACTCGTGAACAGGACCCCTAGATACTTAAACTCCTCCACTTGAGGCAGGCACTCTCCACCAACCTGAAGTGGGCAAGCCACCCTTTTCCGATTTGGAGGTACTGATTTTCATCCCCACCGCTTCACACTCGGCTGCAAACCGTCCAAGTGCATGCTGAAGGTCCTGGCTTGAAGGGGCCAACACGACAACATCATCCGCAAAGAGCAGAGACGAAATTGTGTGGTCCCCAAACCTGACACCCTCCGACCCCTGGCTGCGCCTAGAAATTCTGTCCATAAAAATTACGAACAGAACCGGTGACAAAGGGCAGCCCTGCCGGAGTCCAACATGCACAGGGAACAAGTCTGACTTACTGCCGGCAATGCGGACCAAGCTCCTGCTTCGGTCGTACAGGGACCTGACAGCCCTTAGCAAGGGACCCAGGACCCCATATTCCCGAAGCACCCTCCACAGGATGCCGCGAGAGACACAGTCGAATGCCTTCTCCAAATCCACAAAACACATGTGGATTGGTTGGGCAAACTCCCATGAACCCTCCATCACCCTGTAGAGGGTATAGAGCTGGTCCAGTGTTCCACGGCCTGGACGAAAACCACACTGTTCCTCCTGAATCCGAGGTTCTACTATCGGCCGTATTCTCCTCTCCAGAACCCTGGCATAGACTTTCCCGGGGAGGCTGAGAAGTGTGATCCCCCTATTGTTGGAACACACCCTACGGTCCCCCTTCTTAAAAAGAGGGACCACCACCCCGGTCTGCCATCCCAGAGGCACTGTCCCCGACCGCCACGCGATGTTGCACAGGCGTGTCAGCCAAGACAGCCCCACAACATCCAGAGACTTGAGGTACTCAGGGCGGATCTCATCCACCCCCGGTGCCTTGCCACTGAGGAGTTTCTTAACCACCTCTGTGACTTCAGCCCGGGTGATGGACGAGTCCACCTCTGAGCCCTCATCCTCTGCTTCCTCAATGGAAGACGTGACGGCGGGATTGAGGAGATCCTCGAAGTACTCCTTCCACCGCCCGACGACATCCCCAGTTGAGTTCAACAGCTGCCCACCTCTACTGTAAACAGCGTTGGTAGGGCATTGTTTCCCTCTCCTGAGGTGCCGGATGGTTTGCCAGAATCTCTTCGAGGCCAGCCGATAGTCCTTCTCCATGGCCTCACCGAACTCCTCCCAGGCCTGAGTTTTTGCCTCCACAACCACCCGGGCTGCAGTCCGCTTGGTCTGTCGGTACCCATCAGCTGCCTCAGGAGTCCCACAAGCCAACCAGGCCTGATAGGACTCCTTCTTCAGCTTGACAGCATC
The DNA here is from genome assembly GCF_011004845.1 of Esox lucius. Lineage (NCBI taxonomy): Eukaryota > Metazoa > Chordata > Actinopteri > Esociformes > Esocidae > Esox > Esox lucius. The sequence continues at coordinate 29,071,877 of NC_047592.1, read as the reverse complement.
CCTTACTTCCGGTGTCCACCACCGGGTTCGGGGATTGCCGCCTCGACAGGCACCGGAGACCTTACGGCCACAGCTCCGAGCGGCCGCTTCGACAATGGCGATGGAGAACATGTTCCACTCGGACTCAATATCTCCAGCCTCCCTCGGGATCCAGTCGAAGCTCTGCCGGAGGTGGGAGTTAAAGATCTCTCTGACAGGAGACTTGGCCAGACGTTCCCAGCAGACCCTTACAGTACGCTTGGGCCTGCCGAGTCTGTCCAGCTTCCTCCCCCGCCATCGGATCCAACTCACAACCAGGTGGTGATCAGTTGACAGCTCCGCCCCTCTCTTCACCCGAGTGTCCAAGACATACGGGCGCAGGTCAGATGAAACGACAACAAAGTCGATCATCGACCTGCGGCCTAGGGTGTCCTGGTGCCACGTGCACTGATGGACACCCTTATGCTTGAACATGGTGTTCGTTATGGAGTCCAATAACTGAACACCGCTCGGGTTCAGATCACGGGGGCCGTTCCTCCCAATCACACCCCTCCAGGTGTCACTGTCGTTGCCCACGTGGGCGTTGAAGTCCCCCAATAGAACGATAGAGTCCCCAGTCGGAGCACTTTCCAGCACCCCTCCCAGAGACTCCAAGAAGGTCGGGTACTCTGCACTGCCGTTAGGCCCGTAGGCACAAACAACAATGAGAGACCTATCCCCGACCCGTAGGCGCAGGGAAACGACCCTCTTGTTCACCGGGGTAAACTCCAACACATGGTGGCAGAGCTGGGGAACTATAAGCAAACCCACACCAGCCCGCCGCCTCTCACCATGGGCAACTCCAGAGTGGTGAAGAGTCCATCCTCTCTCAAGGAGTGTGGTTCCAGAGCCCAAGCTGTGTGTAGAGGTGATCCCGACTACCTCTAGTCGGAACCTCTCAACCTCACGCACGATCTCAGGCTCCTTCCCCGCCAGCGAGGTGACGTTCCACGTCCCTAGAGCTAGTTTCCGTGTCCAGGGATCGGGTTGTCTAGGCCCCTGCCTTTGACTGCCGCCCGATCCTCTCTGCACCGGCCCCTTATGGTCCCTCCTGTGGGTGGTGAGCCCACTGGAGGGCGGCCCCATGTCGCTCGTTCGGCCATGGGGAAAGGCCCGGCCACCAGTCGCTCGTGAACGAGCCCCAACCCCGGGCCTGGCTCCAGGGTGGGGCCCCGGCTGCGCCATGCCGGGCGACGTCACAGAACACAAGTTAGTTTTCATCATTAAGGGGTTTTTGAACCATGATCTTGAACAAAAAAATGTGTTTGACAGAAACAAGACTGTGACAATAGTCTTATTTAACTACCATAGCTGGAAAGGAGGATTTTGGAAAGAGGTTCTCAGTGTTTTTCTTATGATGCACTTTCAGATTTCTTCAAAAGACGTCTGAAAGCGAAATTATCCCAATATATACGCATAGGCAAAGATCATGGAGTGGTGACTGGAGACATGGGTATACAATATTTTTTTTACTTTCACAACGTTTTTGAGTCTTCTGTTCTCCCCCATTTTCCACTGCCTAATTACATTTAGGACATTTCAGCTTCCTTAATGGGCACAAATCTGCGCTTAAAAGTTAAATGAATAGGCCTTATTGTAGGCAATTTCAACATTGTAAGCGAAACATTGATATGCCCCATTAGCCTAACTTGATGTTGATGTTTAGACTACTATAGGTTAATGAGGCGAATGCTGTGATGGACTTAAATGTGACAAACACAGGGGCATTTTTTTGACTAAAATGGCTCACTGCTTTTGTCATTTTGCCAATAACTAGATGAAATCATTATTCAAATTATATGAATGTGACTAAAACTGAAAGATATTTTAATATAATATCACGTGATCGATTACTTCAGAAACTTCGTTTGACCAAGTTTTTTTCAAACCAGAAAGCAATACCCCACAGTGCACACATAACCAAATAAACACATCTTATGCTTTTGCGCAAACGCATTATTCCAGACTGCTGTTTACTTGGTCACAGGTTTGATTCTTCCTGTTGCAGGTGAAGGAACTGGATTTTGACTTGCTTTGAGATTAATACCAAATAGTCCATGACTTATTGTAACAAATGAATTTAATATCTAAAGAAAGTATTACAATTACAGTACAATTATCAAAGTCAGATATATAAAAAGTCAGATTCAAGAAGTTAGGAAATGCAAGAGAGCCTTTCCCAAACCTCACTCTGGTTTATATCCTTAAAACTGAAGTTGTGGGGGTTGGTTAACTGACCTAATGAAAACAAAACTAACTGATGTGTCAGAATGTGTCGCTGATTGACAGTGGTGTTATCGCAAGGATCAAGCAAGCTAGGTAACTAAAAGCAACCCATTTGTCCCTGCATTCACACCTTACAGAAACATCTGTTAACCATCTACATTCCAATGGTAGCCTACTAGGAGAGAATACAAGTAAATAGGTAAACATTTCTATAATAAATAAGAAAGAATAATTTAACTGGTAACTAAATTATGGAATACATTTTTTGGTTCCTTCACGGGTAATACGATTTTGTTGAATGCAAAGTGTCAGCCTTTCTTCCTCCACAGAGTCCTGTTTTATCGCGGATAACCTTTTCTATGGTCTTCATTAGTTATTCATCCTTACCATTACTTTGAATACACCGCTCTGGGCTAAATACAATACGTCTAAATACAATACGTCTAAATCAAAGTCATATTACATTTTGTCCAGCAGATGTCCAGCAGATGCACTGTGTTGGAAAGCTTCGAGAAATGAAGCATTTTTTTTTTCAAAACAAACCTCAGCGGAGAGGAAAAACACAAACACACATACAGGATACCTGCATGCGTAACAAATGTTCGAAGTTTAAAGTTTGTTTATCAAATGTAGAAAATAACACAGCATCATCATGCACAATTCAATTCTCTTTACATGGCACCATGGGCGAGTCTAGCCCCTTTTGCTGAAGCACCCCTAAAAAGGAGCTCAGCACCCCTAAAACTTGGAAAAGAAATGTTGTTATTCTAACATTTTTGTTCGTCTTTGACAAGGTTAAATAATGTCCGTAGTTTGTGGTTTAAAATGTATGTGTTAAGGATGAAAATGAAAACATCCCCGCTTAGCAAATGGTGTCATCCTCTTCTCTTCTTCTACTTCTCCACTGTACCTGCACCGCTCAGCACAACCGTCATCCAGCACGAAACACACGCAGAGTGAGAACCCGTTATGTAGTGTTGTGAATCAACTTTGCTCCAAAGCTGTGTCTCACACTCCTTTCATTTTACCTAGAGTTGTTCCGATTCCGAAACCATATCAGTGAGTACTGGAGTCAGTATTGTGTTTATTTTCGGACTATTTTATTCCAGCGGGTCGCCGCCGCTGTGGAGTAGCACAGGACCTGGGTGATTCGTCCATAGTCATAAACGGAGAGAAGTAGCGGCGGTTACAATGTTCTTCCGCAAGACGCATGCAGTTCTGTTTGTTAACTGCTAGAGTGTGAAACAAAAACAGCAGCGCGACAAATAATCTGCAAACCTGTGTAGTGCCTACGTGTGTCTCTGTTGTTAAAGTTTATCGTTAATTTGATACTCATTTTAACAATCGGGAGTCATGTTAACATGACATTACGTGCGTCTTTTCTGGTCAGTCTTTATGGAAACATGAAGCCCAAGCGTTTGGACCAGAATGAAAACAAACATATCACTGTATACCACCAGTATGTGTGAAAACACACACTGTGGCTTTTTAAATGAATTGTTATTCATTCCTAGATTTATATCTGTTATTTTTCCGTTGTGGCTGACTATCAAACTAGACAATAAAAGAAAGTTGAATGTTTTTCTGCAAAAAACTTTCTGAAGCGCACTGGTACAGTTCAGGACATGCAAGCAGTGTACAAACTCCTAGATTCGGAAATGTTCCCTTTACTGAAAGCTGTTATGCAGGTTGCCTTGACAATACCAGTTAGCAGCTGTACATGTGAGCGGTCTTTTAGTGCCTTGCGTCGGCTCCATACATGGCTCAGGAGGACCACAGGCCAAAGCAGACTCCAGCACCTAGCTGTGATGTCTATTGAGGAGTTGCTTGAAAAAATTGAACACCAAAGGGTCATTGACAGGTTTGCCAACCTCAAAGTGTGGCGATATGGATTAGCTCTCCCAAAGTAGAGCCAAATGGGGATTCAGGGGAAGTACTTTCTAAATATTTTCAAGACCTCTGTAAATAATCTGGATATTTTGTATATTTTACCTTCTTTTTTTTCTTTGCTCTTGATGTGAAGCTTGTTTTATTATTATTTATTGATGACTTATATTGGTTTATGAAAGTTCAGACTGGCATGCAACCAGATATGTTAGAGATGGCCATTTGTAAATCATTTACAGAAGATTAATTACATTTTGTTGTCCAAGTACCTGTTACTTTGTTCAATGACAATAAAGTTGAATCTAATCTAACCGATCTGATGACTGTTGATACAAAAGGAGGCACATGGAGTTAACGGTCAGGAAAACCAGCTGAGTGAAGAAGGTTTTGTGTTTGTTACAGGGGGCTGTCTGTGTGAACTCTCACAATTAAGCTGGTGCTCTGAAAAGTCTCAAAAAAAGAAAGAAATGTTAAAATGATAAAGTTATTTTTCAATAGGCATATTTTTTTTGTTTTTGTGTGAAAAGAGGGTGGGTGGTGGCAGTGGGGCTCATTGGGTGCTCAGCACCCCTAAAGCTCTGACCATAGAATCGCCCCTGCATGGCACACAACATCTACGTCGTAAGAATTAAGAAATATATGAAGCAAAAATATATAGCAATAATATAAGTAACAATGTAAACGAGCAGCAATTTAAAAAGCTGTAAAATATCTCCATAAGATGCGCCTCTGCATGCAATGAATGGTGGCGCTGGTAGTCAGGGTGCTGACATATGCGTGTGCGACGCGTTCGTTGTGTGTGCACATTCACAAGCAAGCAACACCAATAGAGCTGGAGAAGGGCTTTTCACGACAACAGAACGTTGTTTGCACACAGTGACAGTTCTACTCTTTGATGAAACGGGGACAACCTAGATGAGAGAAATTGAAACTGGTATCGATCCTATTGACTCAGAATTGATCAGATAAAACAGTTTCCCATTTAATGGGGCTAATTTTAATTACAGTGTGCAGTTTTTTGAAGAGTTCACAAGTGATTGAGCCTATATTGTCAGTGAATCTGGCAACCCGATGTATAATTTCTGATTTTGTCGGCTCATTTGTTAAAGATCTGAACAGTGGAAAATTAAGTAACAAAACATAAAAATGGAACTTAGATACGTCTGCCACTCATAGGAAAGAAAATAAATACATTATAAAATATAATGATATGTGCCCTTGTGAAACGTGTTTAGTTAAGTTGTTGAGCAGCAGAAGCAAGAGAAAATTGATAGATCTGACATTAAAATGACAGGAGCAGCCGTCGAAGTTTATAGCGAAAGGGGATTACAGTTATGATGCAGGTCCAAAAGCAGCTAGCAGCGAAGTTTTGTAACTGCAGGTACGTTTTGTTGTAACATTTTTGGTAGAATAGTACTAAATATTTATATTATCTGCCTATCTTTTAGTTGTGAAATCGGGTATGGATGGGGCTCCGTGGCTAAGGTTTGCACCCATGGGAGAGAAAGCTAAGCTCCGCCACTGATCTGTAGTATCTATATTTTAGGATCGATCCGCCCAGCCCTAATGGTAGCGTCAGCAAGACCCTCATGAAGGTTGACCGCTTTTGTCCCATCACCGTGGTTCGTAAGGTAATACCAAGCTATGTAGTTTAGCTAGCTACATAGTAGAAATTGGCTGTTTATCAATTCAAAGAACACTAGGAATGTATTTGTGTTCTTGAGAAGCATGTTCTTGCCAAGTGTCCAATGAGAGAATGGTCTTGCAAGATCGCGAGGACAGAGAACGCATCTAGATTGAGATGCATGTGTGCTTGGCTATTGCTACATATCCTGGGGTCAGCTGGGCGCAGACCAATTAAGCAGCTGTATTGTGTTTTGCGTATTACATTTTTGTTTAATGTGGACTACTACTACTTCATAAAGTAAATGCTATTTAACGTAAGAAGTATTTTGATGATCCCGTGTGAATTGCCTTGTCTGTACCTCTAAATATAGATATATTTGTGTACCTCATAGGCTATCTATTTAGCCTATATTTTTTCCCCCAAGCACATTATTGAGCAACCAGCAGAAAAAAAACAGAGGTAAAAGATCTAGAATAGAAAACCGTTTAGATATATATATATAACTTTTTGGAGCTGTATGCTCCGAAAAAAATTAAGAGACCTCTGCTCCTTTTTCTTTCCTTTCCAAAAAAGTTCAAAAGGAAAGTTTTGAGTGAGGAACAGAAGCGTTCAATTTGCAGTGGTCTCTTAATTTTAACCCTTCTGTTCTTCACTCAAAATCTTCCTTTTCAACTTCTTTGGGAAGGAAAAGGTGCAGTGGTCAAATGTTTTTCTGGAGCTGTATATGAGGCAGCTGAGCAATGGCAAATGAGGGCCAGAATGAGATGTAGGATGGCAAGCCTACATCAATTTGGCACTTGTCTTTCTCAATAGTAACCAAAACATTTGACTTAAGTTGAAAACCTTAATGGAAACCCCAACCATCTCATGAAGTTAATGCCTTACTGGAGTTTCCTATTGGCAACTGCTTGTTTCAAATTCCACAGGCTGAATCTGAATAGTTTTAAAAGATCAAAATCATCTTGGACCACAAATTACACAGTATAGCAATGACAATCAACCACTTTACAATGAGTTAAGGTGTTTAGAATAATCAGGTATGAACATTTATAAAGAACACAATGTGGATTAAAACCCTTTATTGAACAAAATCAAACAGAAATATTTTCAGAAGATAGTGGACATCCATGCCTGCAGCATCCTGTGGCTGTCATCACCCTGTTACGACAGCCTGTAGCTGGTTGGGATATATACTGGACCTAAATCCAAAGTTGCCAACACACACAAACACACAGTGGGTTCCAAAAGTCTGAGTTCACTACCAAGTACTCTTTGTTTTCAACACTGATCAAAGACTTAGACATAATGAAAACATATCTTGGTAGTGGACTTAATTAACACAGTAAATAACAACACTACCAAATAATGTAACTTTATAACATGCTCCATTCTCCTTTGTCTCTCTGTGGACGACATCTTGGAGGTGGAGAAACATCCTCAGCACGAAGAAGAGGGTGACAATCCAGAGGATTGTGCGGATGAGCAGGTGTCTGGCAGCAACCTTCGGGCTAGACTTGAAGTCACATCAGGACCGTGTAAATTCACATGGCTATTAAGGGAAACTGATAAATATTAGGCAATTCCTCAATTCCAACTATTGAGTAAAAACTAGTGAAAGAGAAAGTAGAGAAAACTAGTGTTGGCTAGGATTACTTTTTTGTATTCAAGTGAACCTGTAATCCTATTCCCAGTGAAGAGGGTCTCATTTGCCCCCCTCCACGCTGAGGGCTGTAATTTCCTCAGCAATCCCTGAATAAAATAGGAATGTGAATATGACTGGTAGAAAGTTGTATGGAGAATATAGCCATATTCATATGATTGATATGACTTAAGTGAAAATCAACTACAAAGTTGTCCCTCTCTACCGGTAATTACTTAACGCTAACTAGTGTCTCCACTGCACTGAATAAAGCTAGCACCATGTTAACATGTGTAAACTCAGTTTGTGTTTATTACACCACACCTGTTGTGTTGCCTATGTTGAGGATTTGGTAGTTGTAAATGATGAAAGGATATGAATATGAAACATGACCGACGGTAGATGCAGATGTTATATCACAAGTTAATTTGTGCGCACTGCACTCTACCACAACTAACAGTCATATCCACTATGCGTTCGAGCTGCAGCGTCAACAACCATCTCAAACTGTTTCCCATACAGTCTATACGTAGTCTAAGTAACACTAAAACCGTAACACCGGCGCCATATTGATAAAAAGACATTGGCTGATAAACTTTCTGCAGGTACCATGAGGAATCGCTACTTCAATCAGAAGTGGTTGGACAACTGAAGGGAAAGAATACAAAGCCCACTGTTTTTTGCAAGACGTTTTTTAAAACTTGGCTAAATGGGAATTAAATCTGTGGCATCCCATATTAAGTGTGAAACCCAAAAACAAAAACATGCTGCAAAAATCCTCCAACAAACGCCCGGCATATCTCAGTTGTGTTTGGTCGTATCACAGATGACTGTGATACAGCCAATAATGTTATTGCTAGCAGTAGGAATACTACTCTAACAATGGTTGAATTGGTGCCCTTATGTATATTTTGGAAGGGGTTTTGTTGTGAAATGTGTCTTAAATTGAATTCAAAGTAGCATTAAGTCTTACTCTTAAATTTAACATCCTGAAATCTGCAGAAAACCTGTTAGGCAAAAATGTGTAGTCATTGGTGAATATGGACTACAGTTTTCAGACAATCTGGTTTCATACCTAAACACTACCACTAAGGCCACAGTTGTAAATGGTATTTTTAATGCCGTAGAGACCAGTGTTTCTCAACCCTGCTTTTTTAAACCTCTCCCTGCTCTGTCACACCTGATTCAAATGATCAGCCCATTATCAAGAACTTCATGAGATGCACCTGCATATCCCTCTAGTGGATCATCATGTTTCTTTGCATAGGTATTCTAATCAAACCATTTCTTTTTAATTTCATTAACTGTTCTACACTCAGTTGAGACAGAATTTACCACAGCTCCAACCTGCTCCCAAGCAATATTTTTTCTCTTATTTGTTAAGCCATTGGCGAGGGCTCCAAAAAGTATGGCTTATTTTGCTTCCACTTCGGTGATCAAAAGTTCTATTTCTGCATCCAAATATTTTCTTGTCTTCTTTGATTTCCATGTTGGTCGATAGAAATTTCTTGCAGCTTTAAAGGGAAGGTTTGTGCCCAAAAATGGTAATTTAGGGCAATTATTTGTGTAAATGAGAGTTCATGTACACTTATAACAATATTTTAGAAAGTGTCTGATTTATCAAGACAAAATACAGGGGTGTCAAACATATGAGCAATTGATAAATACCAACTTTCTTGTACTCCCAAATATTCCAAATGTTCTTTGTACGAGTTAATTGGGAAGCTTTTCTACACAATATTGATACAAGTGCACATACCTGTCACCCACAGAAAACATTTGGCATTATGAAACAAAAACACCACAAAGGAGACCCCAAACAGTTGAGCAGCTGAAATCCCATGTCAAGCAAGAATGGTAATACATTGCACTTTCAAAACTACAGCAATTGGTCTACTCAGTTCCCAAACGCTTACAGAGTATTGTTAAAAGAGGTGATGCAACCCAGTGGTAAACATGCCCCTGTCCCAACTGTTTTGAAACATGCTGCTGTTGCTGGCATCAAATTCAAAATGGGCATGTATTTTTCCAGAAATTTTACAATTTTCCATTTTCAACATTTGATGTTTTCTTTGAACTATTTTCAGTTAAATATAGGGATAAGTGATTGGCAGCCCACTGCATTGTGTATTTGCAATTTCATGCAGTGTCCTAACTTTTTTGGAAACGGGGTTGTACATTAAATGAATAAATCAAGTAACGTGCATACACTGCTTCAAGTGTTCACCCAATTACATTTTTCAATATTTCAATATAAACTGATTTATTTGCACTTTTGCAATCAACATAAAAAAAGTCAGTAATGTTTTATAGTTGAAAAAAATTGCTGAATTTCGTTCTAACTTAATTACAAACAGAAAACAATTGATTGAAAAGTATTAACCCCTTTTGTTAAGACACCTGAATAAGCTGTGGTGCATCCAGTGGTCTTCAGAAGTTCCATAATTTGGTGGATGCGCAATTAAGGTTTCAGATGTTTTCAGGATCAGTACACCTGTCTCTAGGTGGTCCCAAAATTGGTTAGTACAATTCCTAACAAAAATGACATTTATTAAGACAAAAGGAACATACAGTATCTCACCGAAGTGAGTACACCCTTCACATTTTTTTAAATATTTGATTATATCTTTTCATGTGACAACACTGAAGAAATGACACTTGTACAGTAATGAGTGTACAGCTTGTATAACAGTCTAAATTTGTCATGTAACTCATTAGTGTTATACGGTTTCAGATGTGAATGGGGAGCAGGTGTGTTAAATTTGGTGTCATCGCTCTCACACTCCCTCATATTGGTCACTGGAAGTTCAACATGGCACCTAATGGCAAAGAATTCTCTGAGGATCTGAAAAAAAGAATTGTTGCTCTACATAAAGATGGTCAAGGCTATAAGAAGATTGCCAAGACCCTGACCCTGAGCTGCAGCACGGTGGCCAAGACCATACAGCGGTTTAACTGCACAGGTTCCACTCAGAAAAGGCCTTGCCATGGTCGACCAAACAAGTTGAGTACAAGGGAAATAGATGGGTTGGGGGTCAGCCTGTCAGTGCTCAGACCATACGCCGCACACTGCATCAAATTGGTCAGCATGGCTGTCATCCCAGAAGGAAGCCTCTTCTAAAGATGATGCAAAAGAAAGCCAGCAAAAAATTAGCTGAAGACAAGCAGACTAAGGACATGGATTACTGGAACCATGTTCTGTGGTCTGATGAAACCAAGATATTTGGTTCAGATGGTGTCAAGCGTGTGTGGCAGCAACCAGTAGGCAAGACAAGTGTGTCTTGCCTACAGTCAAGCATGGTGGTGGGAGTGTCATGGTCTGGGGCTGCATGAGGGCTGCCAGCACTGGGGAGCTACAGTTCTTTGAGGGAACCATGAATGCCAACATGTACTGTGACATACCGAAGCAGAGCATGATCCCCTCCCTTTGGAAACTGGGCCGCAGGGCAGTATTCCAACATGAGAACAACCCCATACACATCTCCAAGATGACCACTGCCTTGCTAAAGAAGCTGAGGGTGAAGGACTGGCCAAGCATGTTTTCAGACCTAAACCCTATTGAGCATCTGTGGGGCATCCTCAAATGGAAGGTGGAGGAGCGCAAGGTCTCTAACATCCACCAGCTCTGTGATGTCGTCATGGAAGAGGACTCCAGTGGCAACCTGTGAAGCTCTGGTGAACTCCATGGCCAGGAGGGTTAAGGCAGTGCTGGAAAATGATGGTAGCCACACAACATCTTGACACTTCAGGACCAATTTGGACATTTTCACTTAGGAGTGTACTCACTTTTGTTGCCAGCGGTTTAGACATTAATGGCTGTGGGGAGGGAACAGCAAATTTACATTGTTATACAAGCTGTACACTCACTACTTTACATTGTAGCAAAGTGTCATTTCTTCAGTGTTACATGAAAAGGTATAATCAAATATTTACAAAAATGTGAGGGGTGTACTCACTTTAGCGAGATACTGTACAAAGCAAATCCTGAATAAAAAATTACTCTATTTATCACATTACTTCTAAAGACAGTTGGTTGCACCACGTCATTCAGGTGTGTCATAGCAAATATACTTATGCAATCAATTATTTTTATTTAGAAAATGGAGGCATGTTTTATTTTTCACTTTGACATTATGGACTTGTAGTCAGTGGATCAGTGGTAAAAACTCCTAAATAAATCCATTATAATTTCATGTTGTCACAAATGTGGGAATATCCAAGGAGGTGTGAATAATTTTGATAGGCAATATCTATACAATAATTAATTTGGTATAATTCTGTGTTACATTTTCATGTCATCTCCCCACCTCAGCTGGAGTCTACTCTGTGACAATACGGTAAACATAAATATAACAGAGTCACTAGAATATTAGAAAACATGATTAGAGAATGACAAACATTACAGAAGAACATTTATTTCAGTTCCAAACAAATAAAAAAAATGGCATTTTCAAAGGAATTTTAAAAAAATGGAATCAACTGCAAAATGGTAACTCCAACAACACCAGATTCATATTTATTTACCAGAACAGATAAGTAACTTTGTTTCTCCCTGAAATGATGTGAGAATCTTCTTCATTATTGAGTTGCACCCTTTGTGTCAATATGTTACCAAACATAGTTAAGTGTATTTTCAGGGTAAGATGTTACTGTCAATTCTACATTTACAACATAAATGTTATTATTACTTAGATTGGTCTTAAATCAACTGCATCTTCAGTCCAGAATTGAGGGTGAATGCGCAACTTCCATTTGTCTTTGGCAGTCACACACCAGCTTGGTAATGAGCCATGTCTGTCATCTAACCCATGAGGTATCCACTGAAGAGAAGAATGAAAAAAGAAAGCCATTAGAGTAGGCTACCAGTATGTGCCGTTACAAAGGTAGGTACCATTTGTACGCAGTTCGCAAAAAGACTAATACAATAGACTAAAGATTGTGTTGTAGCCATGAACTGGCTAAATCACTGATTCACTAATAAGGGTTTATGATTAGTTGACAAGTAACCAGTTTACCTGGCTCTGGAATAAATCAAATACATGATGCAGGTCCCTTAGAAGACTGAATACCTCTGTAAACATTCACCTTAAAATAAGAGCATCACATTCTCACTATCACTTTTTGGGGTAAACCTCAACCTACATTAATATATGGAGCTAAAAAAAGACTAACCATTTACAATATCAATATTTTATTTTTAACAGAGATGGAGCCTTGGTCTTGCGGTCTCGGGCTCGATACCACATAGACGTTGTCTTGGTCTCCAGGGTTTAGGTCTTGGTCTGCGTCTCGGTCTCCATTGTTGCGGTCTTGGTCAGGATCTTGGTCTCTGTATAACGAGACCGATTTTTCACATAGGCTAGCTAGTCCCTTTGCGCACCTGTAGTAATGTATTTGCGTGTTTTCTATAATGCGTTGTTGAACTGCATGTGAACTGGCACCAAACAGATCTGCAGCCACCTGCAACCAGGTAAATCAGAGCCAATTTTGACAAGTACCCACAGCCATTGACGTCAATACTATGGGTATGCAGAACAAACCTGACTGAGCAAAGTTAATGTTAGCCTTCTAGATAACTACCTAGCCAGTTAGCTAACGTGTTCGCTAGCTAGCTAAGCACAGCAGTGTGAAAATAAGCTTTAATATGTATGGATGTGTAAATCACATAGCTTTTTTTCTTATTTTAGTCTTTGTAAATTAATTTCAACCTAATCATTTTTGTTATAATGTGTACAGTAATTTCATATAGTAAAGTATGTTTACTTCTATAAAACACTTATGCTGTGGTCTACAAAATAAAATCATTTATTTCATTATATAAATTCTCTCATTGTTATATGTTTGGGGAACATTGGACAGTCTAAAGTCCCAGTCCTGTTTTTTTGTGTTCAAAATGGTCTTGGTCTTGTAATGGTCTTGACCTATTGAGTCTTGGTCTGCGTCTCCAGGGTTGTGGCCATCACTCCATCTCTGATTTTCAACCATACTGTTATAATAACATTTATTAATTTGTTACGCAAACCATGAAATGGCACATACCCAGAGGTTTTGAATGTACAAAATGCTTATATTTTTGTAAGACAGTTCAAGTAACTCAAAAAAGCATTATCTAAATGTAAATACCTTATGTTAATAATGTATAATAATTGCACTTTTTCCTTGAAGGCAGCTGTAACTTCTTGGAATTTGAATGAAATCAGTTTGTTGTGCTGTTCATCAGAATAGTTATGCTTCCACACCACACAGAAATGCAATTAATTGTGATGTGGTTCAATAGCAAGGAAATCTTTTTTTTTTTTTTTTAAGTGTAGACTTACGGCAGTTTCATTCTCATGAACACCCTGGCCATGAAAAAGCTGAGCAGGACGCTGACAAAACCAATGAACAGCAAGAGGAAGCGGTTAAGTTTAGGGATGTTTGGGGCATTGGAGCGATCCAGGACTATGAAGCCCAAGCCTCCCATGGTGAAGAGGAAACTGGAAGCCAACCCTTCCATAATGTACTGGCCATTCACTCTTCAAAGGAAACAGAAACAGATAAGGTTATGAGACAACATGGCTATCAGCCAATCAGTATTCAGCTAATAAGAGACCTTATAAAAGCAGGTGCTTTGAATCCTAAATGCTGTGGTATGAGATCGTATACTATAGGTTTGACAGCACAGCACTTTTTACTGCTCTAGATCTGTAACCGTTTTATAAGAGTGTTATTGATGTTATGCCAGAACAACCCTTAGCCATGGTACACAGCCCATATACCACACCATCTCGTTCCTTATTGCTTACTTATACCTCACTTGTTGGTGATGGGTAGAATGAGTTCTAGTGCTTACACCGCAGATACCAATGAACAACAACATAGGCAAACATTCTAGCAGAAGAAAATAGTTTTTTCTAGCAGTTTTTTTTCAAACATCCAAGAACTAACAAACAGGTCGAATCTGTAGAAAACAAAACAAGGAAAACCCATAAATTAATAAGTGTAAATATAAAAGCAAACAGCAATTTCTACAAGTAAATGTTTGCTTATATTGTTGTTTGTATAGTGTGGCAGAAACAAGATAAACACAGCTGTTCTGTACATTATCTTTGAAAAATCTACACAAACAGTCATTCATTATTCCAAGGTAAGGTATAGATTGTTGGTTGTTTATCCCTTTTGCTGCTATAATTCCACTGATAACTGGTTTGTAATGGCAATAAAGCATCTTGAGTCTGAGGTATACTGCCAATATACCGTAGTTAAGTGCTGTGCCCATCACTATATTCAGTAACAGCTTAAAGTGGTTGTATATTGGCCATATACCACACGCTCTTAGTGACTTATTGCCCAAAATGCTGACACTACAGCCACAGCCTACACTTGCGCTTTGTACAAAGGCCTACCTGTACGCCAAAAAAGCGACTGGCCGCTGGTGACCATGTTCATCGGTCATGGAACCCACACTTGGTGGTTCCACAATGACATCGTAGATGATGCCTGCAGATGGGATAGAGACATGGTTATGCATTGGGAATGCATGGGCATGTTAAATATGATGTGCGAAAACTTAAGGTTAGCTCAAATTATTTGAGGTGGCTTCCCACATGTTGTCTCTCATTTATTAGGGCTGCGGGAAAGAAAATATATTTTATTTAGGGATTGCATTTTTTTATGACAACTGTCTTTTAAGTAATATTTGGATTCCAAAAACATTTCCCTCTGAATAAGGGAGTTTTAAGCCAATGTTAGAAACTTCTCAACAGATGCAAGTAATGTCAGTTTCTATCAGTTTGGATAGAAACTGATGCCCACGGGTGCTCTGCGAAAAGCTCTGCGAAAAGTTATGGCGGAGAGTTTACTGAAAGTTATTTGCTTCTTAATTTCAGTATGTTTGAACCCAGTTTAGAATTGTTTTGCAATGCAATGTTATATAAAATATTTTGACTATTAATGTAAGTCAAATGTAGTAATTTCCATCCATATTGTATTAGATAATTTGAATTAAAACATAGATAGGAATATCTGTTGTCCGATTGCATATCAACATTTCCAAATATAAATAATAATAAATGTTATGTCCATGTACATTTACAACATGTGCAACTGAATAAATTAACTGAGCATTTTTTTTTAACTTTTTTTGCTAAATTAGGTAGGCCCACATACATTTATCAGAATAAGCTATTTCAATCAATTAAGCTATAACACTCTGTGCAGCAGAGCAAGAGGTGAAACATCACAGTGCACAAGCAAATTTAAATGACATTGCTTTGCTGTTGCATTTTGTGAAGAGCAGTAATTTACAAAACGTTACTAGTTCCGAAGCTGAACACCATTGCAACACTCAGGCCATGTTTTGTTTGAAAAAGTTAGCTATCGACGCCTTTATTGATAGTTATTGTATAAATGTAATTCACGAATGAAAGAAAAAAATATATATCTTATGCCATGTGCATTGTGGGATTATTGACGTGCGGTACGCTGTTTGCTGTTACCTACCTGCCAAACTTTTTAGAATTTACTCTATATAAACTATTTGGCTAAATTCTACTTTAAGAGAGTTTACCAACACAATATTTTTTATCTGTTGACTTTTTACCCAACATTTCTATACCGGGACTCTATTTGGACATAATTAACGGAACTACTCACCCCTGAACACCCGAAGCTAAGTAGCATTATTATGCCTTATCACTGTAATTGTTATAGCTACAACACGGAGGAGAACTCTCGTCTTCAGGAACATATAGCAGATTTTTAGGCTCGGCTTCAGATGCAAATGTCAGGCAAGGATTATGTTAGTGTAGAAATGGCACCAACAACGTTAGAATGAAACAGTCAGAGGTTACGAAGCAGAACATAGCATCAGCGTATAAACTAGCTAAAAAGATGTGTCGGCATCGAGTAATTGTCTCTGGTCCCACCCCAGCTAGGGGTAGTGACGAGCTCTACAGCAGACTTGCGCAACTCAATCGCTGGCTGAAAACAGAGTCGTAGTAGAGTTTGTAGATAACTGGCTCTCTTTTTGGAACTCGCACAGAAATAGGGCGAGGCCTGATCTGCTGAGGAGCGACAAACTCCATTTTAGCTGGAGTGGTGCTCTTCTTTTATCAAGGAACATTGACAGGAGTCTCACTCCTATAGCCTTATTATGAGATACGGTCCAGGTCAGGCCGCAGGCTTTTAGCCAGCCTGCTAGCATAGTGAAGTTTGTCGATAGCATAGCCAGAGTAGTTAGCAACCTTAAGAAAAAGCCTTCCTCCACCTCGGTCACAAATAATAATTACTATCACCTCTCATATCAAAATGGGACTCCTAAATGTTCCCTAGGCAGTTGCAGTAAGTTAATTAATCTCGGATCATAAACTAAATGTCATTGGCTTGTGTGAAACATGGCTAAAGCCTGATGAATGTACTGCCCTAAATGAGGCCTCTCCTCTTGGCTATACTGTACTAGTGATCATATCCCCTGTGCATCCCGAAAAGGAGGGGGTGTTGCTAATATTTATGACAGTAAATATAAATGTACTCTTAAACACATCACTGGTAATCATTATCTTGAAGTTTTACTCATGAAAGTTGAACAGCCCGATAAATCGTTTTACATAGCTACTATTTACAGGCCCCTCGGGCCATACACAATGTTCCTCAATTACTTTACAGAATTATTGTCTAACCTTGTAGTCATGGCAGATAGTATTCACATTTTTGTCGATTTCAATATTCATATGGAAAAGTCCAAAGACCCTCTTCAAAAATCCTTTGAAGCCATAATTGACTCAGTGGGTTTTATCCAACGTGTCAGGTCCAACGCACTGCCAAAATCATACCTTCGATTTAGTCCTGTCACGAGAAATAGATATTGTAGATCTAATAATTTCCCCTCAAAATCCTGGGATATCGGATCATTGTCTTATTACATTTATCGTTAAAACAAGAAATCCACTTGCTCCGCAATCACTCCGCAATCAAGCCGTAATATAAATTCTCGGACTACAAATAGATTTCTTGATATTCTTACAAGCTCGCAGAGTTAATAAATAAACGATCTAATCAAGGATCTAAACTCAACACTGCGAAATACCTTAGATATGGTTCCACCACTAAAAACTAAAGAAATATGCAACAAGAAACTTGCTCCCTGGTACACAGACAATTCTAGACCACTAAAGCAAGCTTCCAGAAAATTGGAGCGAAAGTGGCGCTCCACAAAGTTGGAAATATTCAGACTAGCCTGTATAGACTACACTACAATACCAGAAAGCACTCATCTGCTCAATCAGCTTATTTCTCCAACCTGATTAAGGTGAACAAAAACAATCCAAAATGTATCTTTGATACAGTTGCTAAGTTAACAAAAAAGCAACGCTCAACATGTGAAGTGGGTCTTCACTTTAGCTGTAATTAATACATGAACTTCTTTGATGAAAAGATCAGCACCATTAGAAAAATAACTGACTCAAATAGTTACAGTCCCCAAAATCTCAGTTGTACTGAGAATGTCCTGAACCTCCCTGACCAGGTATCAACGAGGAAACTCAAATTTTTTGATCCTGTATTGCTCGACACATTCACTCAAATTTGTTATGAGGTCTCAACCCACAAATTGTCAGCTAGACCCGATTCCAACAAAATTACTCAAGGAGCCATTTCCTGTGCTAGGTCAGCCAATGTTGAACATAATAAATTCCTCCCTTTCCTCCGGAAGTGTACCAAACTCACTAGAAATAACGGAAATTAAGCCTCTTCAAAAGAAACCTAATCTGGATCCAGACATATTGAACAATTATAGGCCAATATCAAACCTCCCTTTCCTCTCACTGAATGCCTTCCTGAAGACAGATGTATTTACATTTATGAAATGCTCCAGTGAGAGGTGAGATGGTGAGAGGCGGCGGGCTGGTGTGGGTTTGCTTATAGCTCCCCAGCTCTGCCGCCATGTGTTGGAGTTTACCCCGGTGAACGAGAGGGTCGTTTCCCTGCGCCTACGGGTCGGGGATAGGTCTCTCACTGTTGTTTGTGCCTACGGGCCTAACGGCAGTGCAGAGTACCCGACCTTCTTGGAGTCTCTGGGAGGGGTGCTGGAAAGTGCTCCGACTGGGGACTCTATTGTTCTACTGGGGGACTTCAACGCCCACGTGGGCAACGACAGTGACACCTGGAGGGGCGTGATTGGGAGGAACGGCCCCCCTGATCTGAACCCGAGTGGTGTTCAGTTATTGGACTTCTGTGCTAGTCACAGTTTGTCCATAACGAACACCATGTTCAAGCATAAGGGTGTCCATCAGTGCACGTGGCACCAGGACACCCTAGGCCGCAGGTCGATGATCGACTTTGTTGTCGTCTCATCTGACCTGCGGTCGTATGTCTTGGACACTCGGGTGAAGAGAGGGGCGGAGCTGTCAACTGATCACCACCTGGTGGTGAGTTGGATCCGATGGCGGGGGAAGAAGCTGGACAGACTCGGCAGGCCCAAGCGTACTGTAAGGGTCTGCTGGGAACGTCTGGCCGAGTCTCCTGTCAGAGAGATCTTCAACTCCCACCTCCGGCAGAGCTTCGACTGGATCCCGAGGGAGGCTGGAGATATTGAGTCCGAGTGGACCATGTTCTCCACCGCCATTGTCGAAGCGGCCGCTCGGAGCTGTGGCCGTAAGGTCTCCGGTGCCTGTCGAGGCGGCAATCCCCGAACCCGGTGGTGGACACCGGAAGTAAGGGATGCCGTCAAGCTGAAGAAGGAATCCTATCAGGCCTGGTTGGCTTATGGGACTCCTGACGCAGCTGACGGGTACCGACAGGCCAAGCGGGCTGCAGCCCGGGTGGTTGTGGAGGCAAAAACTCGGGCCTGGGAGGAGTTCGGTTAGGCCATGGAGAAGGACTATCGGCTGGCCTCGAAGAGATTCTGGCAAACCATCCGGCGCCTCAGGAGAGGGAAACAGTGCCCTACCAACGCTGTTTACAGTAGAGGTGGGCAGCTGTTGACCTCAACTGAGGATGTCGTCGGGCGGTGGAAGGAGTACTTCGAGGATCTCCTCAATCCCGCTGTCACTTCTTCCATTGAGGAAGCAGAGGATGAGGTATCAGAGGTGGACTCGTCCATCACCCGGGCTGAAGTCACTGAGGTGGTCAAGAAACTCCTCGGTGGCAAGGCACCGGGGGTGGATGAGATCCGCCCTGAGTACCTCAAGTCTCTGGATGTTGTGGGGCTGTCTTGGTTGACACGCCTGTGCAACATCGCGTGGCGGTCGGGGACAGTGCCTCTGGGATGGCAGACCGGGGTGGTGGTCCCTCTTTTTAAGAAGGGGGACCGGAGGGTGTGTTCCAACTATAGGGGGATCACACTTCTCAGCCTCCCCGGGAAAGTCTATGCCAGGGTTCTGGAGAGGAGAATACGGCCGATAGTAGAACCTCGGATTCAGGAGGAACAGTGTGGTTTTCGTCCGGGCCGTGGAACACTGGACCAGCTCTATACCCTCTACAGGGT
This sequence comes from Esox lucius, assembly GCF_011004845.1. Lineage (NCBI taxonomy): Eukaryota > Metazoa > Chordata > Actinopteri > Esociformes > Esocidae > Esox > Esox lucius. The sequence goes on along the minus strand of NC_047592.1, from coordinate 29,052,017 downwards.
GTTGGAGGGTTCATGGGAGTTTGCCCAACCAATCCACATGTGTTTTGTGGATTTGGAGAAGGCATTCGACTGTGTCCCTCACGGCATCTTGTGGAGGGTGCTTGGGGAATATGGGGTCCTGGGTCCTTTGCTAAGGGCTGTCAGGTCCCTGTACAACCGAAGCAGGAGCTTGGTCCGCATTGCCGGCAGTAAGTCAGACTTGTTCCCAGTGCATGTTGGACTCCGGCAGGGCTGCCCCCTTTGTCACCGGTTCTGTTCGTAATTTTGTTGGACAGAATTTCTAGGCGCAGCCAGGGGCCGGAGGGTGTCAGGTTTGGGGACCACACAATTTCGTCTCTGCTTTAAGTATCTAGGGGTCTTGTTCACGAGTGAGGGAAGGATGGAACGGGAGATTGACAGACGGATCGGTGCAGCTTCTGCAGTAATGCAGTCGATGTATCGGTCTGTCGTGGTGAAGAAAGAGCTGAGCCGCAAGGCGAAACTCTCGATTTACCAGTCAATCTATGTTCCTACTCTCACCTATGGTCATGAGCTTTGGGTCATGACCGAAAGGACAAGATCCCGGATACAGGCGGCCGAAATGAGCTTTCTCCGCAGGGTGGCCGGGCGATCCCTTAGAGATAGGGTGAGAAGCTCGGTCACCCGGGAGGAGCTCAGAGTAGAGCCGCTGCTCCTCCACATCGAGAGGGGTCAGCTGAGGTGGCTTGGGCATCTGTTTCGGATGCCCCCGGAACGCCTTCCTGGGAAGGTGTTCCGGTCCCGTCCCACCGGGAGGAGACCCCGGGGAAGACCTAGGACACGCTGGAGGGACTATGTCTCCCGGCTGGCCTGGGAACGCCTCGGTGTCCCCCCGGAAGAGCTGGAGGAAGTGTCTGGGGAGAGGGAAGTCTGGGCATCCCTGCTTAGACTGCTGCCCCCGCGACCCGGCCCCGGATAAGCGGAAGAAGATGGTATGGTATGAAAATGCTCCAGTCCGGTTTCAGACCCCATCATAGTACTGAGACTGCACTCGTGAAGGTAACAAATTACCTTCTAATGGCCTCAGACAAAGGCATCCATCCTGTTGCTTCTTGATCTTAGTACTGCTATTGACACTATTGATCACTCCCTTCTCTTAGAGAGACTGGAAACCCATATTGGGCTACGTGGATGTTCTAGCCTGGTTTAAACCTTATTTATCTGAAAGATATCAGTTCGTATGTTTGGATGGCATATCCTCTGACAAGTCATAGGTATGTTTTCACAATGTCAATTTTCACTGTAATGCTGATGACACACATTTTTATATTTCAATGAAGCATGGAGAAGCCCCAAAATTGCTACTTTGGAAGAATGTGTTTCAGATATCAGGAAGTGGATGACGGAGAACTTCTTGTTTTAGGACGCAAGAAACAAAGAGCTTTGTTGGCAGATCTCACTGTGAACCTCAACGGCTGCATGGTCGTATCCCAAAAAACTATAAGAAAACTCTGCGTTACACTTGACCCTAACCTCTCCTTTGATGAACATATAAAATGTCTCAAGAGTTGCTTATTTTCATCTTCCAAACATTGTAAAAATCTGAAACTTTCTATCAAAAACTGATGCAGAAAAACTAATCCATGCTTTTGTTACTTCTAGATTAGATTACTGCAATGCTCTTCTTTCCGGTTACCCTGATAAATCAATAAATAAACTTCAATTAGTACTGCACACGGCTGCTAGAATCCTAACTAGAACAAAGAAATTTTAACACATTACTCCAGTACTAGCCTCTTTACACTGGCTGCCTGTTAGGGTTAGGGCTGATTGTAATGTTTTATTGTTAACCTATAAATCAATACATGGACTTGCTCCTACTTACCTCGCTGAAATGATCCAGCCATACATACCTACACGTAACCTACGATCGCAAGATGGAAGCCTTTTAATTGTACCTAGAGTTTCTAAACCAACAGCCTTAGGCAGGCCCTTCTCTCATAGAGCTCTACTACTGTGGAATTATTTGCTAATTAAGGTTAGAAATTCAAACTCAGTGCAAACTTTCAAGTGTCTACTAAAGACTGGTCTCTACACCATGGTCTATGATTAATTGTAGTCTGGCCCAGAGGCGTGAAGGTGACCAAATAGGCTTGATACTGTCCACCCTTGCCGTCTTGCCAGGTGGCCTCTCATCGCCACTGGGAAGCCCTCCCTCCAATGCCATACAGGGGCGGAGTCACTGGCTTGTTGTTGTCTCTCTGTTGCGCACTTGTGCAATTGGGCTGTACTTTGCTGGCAATACTCTGCATTCATTCAGGGTGGTTGCGGTTGGTGGGGGTCCCTTTGGTTGATGCTTGGCAATGTGGGTGGATTGATATCATGCCTGTTGGGCCCTGTATCACGGATAGGGCCTCAGTGTCACTGGACCCCCCTGTCTCAGCCCCAAGTACTTATGCTGCTATATTATTGTGCTGGGGGAGTAGGGTCAGTTCTTCTCCACAGTAAATCCTTGTAAATCTAAGAAATGCACTCTAAATTTTCCTTGTCTTCTGCCGTTTTAAACTTAGGAGGACATTAGGTCTTGGCCCACACCTGAGGAGTACCAGGCTTGAAAGATCCGTTGCTGTCCCTGTCCAAAGTCCTCCTGGTTGTTTTGCAGATTAAGACAATACCTGACGATTTCAGCTCCAACTGTGCTGACACCCCACTCTCCCGTGTTGTCCCTGTCCATCTGGTCATGCTTCCGACCTGGACTAGGTTTAAATAGACTATGTTCACTCAGCACAGCCAGAAGAGGACTGGTCACCCCTCTGAAACTGGTTCCTCTCTAGGTTTCTTCCTAAATTTCAGCCTTCTTAGCAAGTTCTGCCTAGCCACTGAAATTCAACACTAATGTTGTTTGCTCCTTGTGGTTTAAGGCCAGGTGTTTTGTAAAAGCACTTTGGGACAACTGATGTAAAAAGGGCTTTATAAATAAATGTTATTGCCTGATGAAACGAAATAGCTTTGGCAGACTCGCTAACAATTGCTAAATTCTTATGACTATTCCAGCAAGTTAGTAGATACCGGTAAAGCTCATTACTGGCTAAAACGCTGTTAAAACGGCCAGTGGCAAATGCTATACTTAGCCGCTATTTGTGGTGGAGGTAAACTTAGTAAGAAATGTTAGCTGGTTTAACTGTATCAATGTCATTCACAAATGGCCAATTAACTGTTAAAATGGCCAGTGGCAAAAGAGGATTTGTTCAGGATAGACAAAAAAGGCTATACTGTCACCCAGCAAATATACAGCTCCATGGTGTAGTGGTTAACGACACAGCCTTTCATGTGGGTAACCTGGGTTCGATTCATGAGAGGGCAGCACTTCCTATTGCAGGCTGGCTGAACTAGGTTTGCCTGGAAACGTACTAAGTTTACCTCCATCACAAATAGTGGCTATGTATGGCGTTTGCCACTGGCTGTTTTTAACAGCTTATTAGCCAGTAATAGGCTTTACCAGTATCTACTAACTTACTGGAATAGTCATAAGAATTGAGAAATTGCTAGCGAGTATGCCAAAGTTATTTAATTTCATGGCATAAGAACATATTTTTTTCTTTCATGGCATAGCGTACTATTTTCATTCCTTCATGAATGACATTGATACATTAACTATCAAGAAAGGTGACGATAACTAACTTTTTCATCAAGTGAAACGACGATAGAATCTTGGAAATAAAATAAACGTTGTTGGTTCACAATAGATTCGAACTTGAGCCTTCAGACGAGTCTTTAACCATAACGCCACGGCATTAGAAATTTCACCAGTCGCTAAACAGTACTGGGCATTGTGTTAAACTGACTAACATTTATTACATTTAACTTCACCACAAATAGCGTCAATGAACTGTTAACTTTTGCCACTGGCGTACTGAACAGCTTATAAGCCATTAAAAGGCTTACTGGTACCTACTAACTTCCTAGGAATAATCATAAGAATTGAGCAATTTCTAGTGAGACTGAAGATGAACTATTCCATGCCAGAAACAGTCGCAATATAACCGTATACAGTTTCAGTTAAGGCTTACTATTACGTAACTATGTTGTTAAGCCAGCAAATGTGTTTATCTATCCTGTCCCAAAATACATGCACGTACGTGTACTTCAAAAATCCACCAGAAACAGTCGCAATATAACCATAAACTGTTTTATTTCAGGCTTACTATAATGTAGATACTAATGGTTTAAGCCTGCGAAGTTTGTCTATAATAATTCATAATGCATACTTTGCTTCACCTGCGAGGAGACATGAACTCGGGTCTGGCAAAAACACAAGCAAGACAACTGTCAATCAAGGGGTGTTCACCCGAAGCCGTCAACACCGACAGTGTTTAGGCCCTATGAGAAAACATTGATAAGCACAAAGGATCACATCAATATGGTGAAAGGTGTCCGGGAGCAGGAGAAAGCCATTTCACAGTTCTTGTCCAATGACAAGAAGACCCAGCACATAGCTCATCACCGATAAGGATATAGATGTTCTTGAGTCCATTAACCAGGTATTGACCCCACTTCTAGAATTCACAGAGGCTCTGCCTGGTATGTCTTATGACAGTATCTTACCTCAAGCCAGTACTACACCTGTTCAATAGAGCTCATGAAACCTGATGATGGTGAAACAGAGCTCATCGAAACCATCAAAACGATAGTCATGGACTATCAGAATGACAGATATGATGACCTACCCTCAAATGACCTCTTGGACATAGCCTCGTTTGTCAACGCTGAATTTAAAACCATACTCCATCAAAGAGAAGCTGGGCCACATAAAAGCAAGAGCTGTCTCAGAGCTGGTCAATGAGGGACATGAAAACCAGAGCTGTCTTCGAGAACACCTAAAGCGAGACCAAGTCCAAGACCAAAGCAAATTAAGTCTGAGTGAAGACCCAGACCAAAGGGATGTGAGTCCTAGTCAAAACCAAAACAACAAGTCCAATTCGAGATTGTGATTATAGATGTCAGATCATCACCATAATATGACCTCAAATTGTACAGTACTTTTGTAATCATATTACGGATGTATGTGATATGAATACTGAATTTGCAGCAGGGAAGATTAAACTGCAGAAATAAATAATTGAGTCTTACCATTAATTTAAAATCGGGATACTTTCACACAGAAAAACCTATTCAGGTGTTTTTCCATTGGTTTTTTGACTAGTCATATCAACAATAAATAACAGATGATAGTTGATCACTGACATGATCCTGGGCGTGACGAGAAGATTGATGTACATGCTCATTGGCTGGACAAAAGTAGACAGTCATTGGCAGGAGAAGCCAAAGGCAGAACACAGCTGTATGGTGTCTTTGGAAGAAATACAGTGCCTGTTACCAAGAACAAAATAGTCACAAATTAGGAGGGACAGGTGTGTGTGTTTGCATAGGCACAATTCTTATAGGGACTAATAGTAAAGACACGTCACTTAAAGGGTAAACTATCTTTTTTTTTTTTTTTTTTTTTTAAATGTCAACATACAAGAAGCTTAATGAAATTAAGTATACACATTAATATCAGTATGAAAATTAACCAGTACATACTTTGTAATGCGCCACCGCAAACAATTGTATGAGAATGATCCAAACATTCTCTGCCCTACCTGAAATTCAAGTTAACATTATCAAGACTCCTATTTTTATCATCTAATATTTCTATATTTTGCCTACTTCACATTCAGATTTTCTGAATTATACAAACATACTACTATTGTTGTATAAATACTATTAGCTTTATATCAACTATGTTTTTGTGCACATTTTTGTTAGATGTAGAATTAAGTCATGTGGAGAACAACATTTTAGTCCAGTACTCTTCAAAATAGACAAACTGCAACACAGTGCACAATAACACATTTAAAACTAAACAGGTCCAGAGGGCTATTCTGTAGTATCCTTTTTATCAGTGATCTCAGCATCCACCCTACTGTCCCTCTCATCTCTCTGCTTCAGACTCACTTCACTAAATGAGTGAAATAATACAATCAGACATACATAAAATAGAAGTTTCAGCTCTATTACTGTCAAGGTGGTCTCCGTTACTACAGAACATGATGAATATGCTATTACTCTGTTAATAATGCCTGACGCAAGTTTTTGCTGGATATCAGCTGCTGTCTGTCTCGTTCAAGATCGGTCATGCACTGCGGTAAAATAAAATTACAACACCATCCCAAAGCAAAGAAAGGGACAAAAGTTATGAAGGAAAAAAAATCATTTTAGCAATTCAGAGAACAAATGGCACAAGCTCATCTCACAGCTGGGATGGATGAGACTTTTCACAAACTGCCCACTAACTGTTAATATTCCAGCAATATTCCTGTATGGGATATTAGCGGTCAGTAGCTATGCTTGTCAAAAGTTAATCCATTCCAGATGTATTGTATTCCAATCAAAGTTCGAACAAATGCTTGTTAAAGAAAAATTTCAAAGTGAAATGGGCAAGCACCTTGTCGTTATCTTACTGATAAAGGTAAGTTAGTTGAAAAGTGGATATTTACCATCTATATATAAGCTGAAGTCAGGTCTGTCTGAGATCAGATCTCCCACTCCAAATTCACAAATAGGACCCCAGTACAAAGGTAAAGGGTAAAGCATGATGTGGATTTAAAGAGAGACCGGTTTAATTCATAAAAGGCAACTAGAATGAATTTGGAAAGTGGGCTGGCCAGGGTTTGAAATGGGGAGCAGGGGAGAAAGACAAGCTTCAACATCAACATTGCCCGCATTATCACAATAACCAATTATTGGGGGGACAAACTGGCCTTCAATGAATATTGAGGGGGACTTATTTGTTATTACCAAGCTCAATTGGGCTCGGTCCTTCCGGGACCAAGTCAAGACTTGTGTACAAATGCAACAGAGACAAGATTGAGACCAAAAATAAATAAAATATTGTTCTCGACACCGGCCTCGTGTACTAGAGGTCTGATGAAAACCTAAGCCCAGCACCAGAAGTTGCTGCTGCTTCACCACAATGACCATATAAAAAGAGAAAGTCACTGGGCAGTTTTTTCAAAAAAAAAATCCATACTCCACAACCACGGGTCTGAAATCCGGCTGGTAGAAAAGGAACTCCGCTACTACCTTCAGTCTCCTGATGCTGACAGTTAAACCAATCCACTGGACTGGTGGGGAAAAAAACTTCCAAAGTCAGCCCCCAGGCACAGTGCTACCTGTTCATTCCTGCAACCAGCTCCCCATCAGAGTATGTTTTTAGCATAGGTGGCAACATGGTGACCTGCCATGGGGCAGCTTTAAAGCTAGTAACTTAAGACAACTACCCCAACTTCAACTGTGATGTGCCATTAGGCTGACCATCATAATGCATATTGAGTTGCCCTGTTCATTTTTTTGGTATTTTAAGTGTTTAAATCTTTAACAAAAGTAGAGTAAATGTTATTTGTGAGTTCTTGTTCTGACAATAAATAAGAAACATTAAAGCCTTTGGTTTAAGGCATTCTTCAGTCTGAAGCAAACATGCACCATTTAAACATTAATTCATAGTGATAATTATCATTATTGAATTAAAAAACAGTTGTGCTCATAAGTCTGCATACCCTGGCAGAAATTGTGACATTTTGGCATTGATTTTGACAATATAACTGATCATGCATAAATCTTTTTTATTTAAGGATAGTCATCATATGAAGCCATTTATTATCACAGTTGTTTGGCACCATTTTAAATCATAAAGATAACAGAAATCACCCAAAAGGCCCTGAGCAAAAGTTTACATACCCTTGAATGTTTTGCCATGTTACAGACACATGGGAAAACATGGGGGGGGTGTAAGCTCTAAAGGTACAGGGATTCTTGTGAAAATTGATGGCAAGGAGAATGGAGCATGGTATCAGAAAATACCTGCAGACAATTTGCATTCTTCTGCATGAAAGCTGCGCATGGGACGCTCTTGGAATTTCCAGCACGACAATAACCCCACGCTCAGTCCGTCAGCCAGCTACCCGCACGCTCAGGCCGTTGACATTTTTTTCAACCAAACACGAAAAAGCTAATATGGTGTGACCGTCCCAAGTAAGTATCACACATTTTAAACTTGATGGATATCATATGGTGTGACACTATATTATGATATTTAAATGGGCAATTGTTTGTAAACCCTTGGAATGGAGGGGTCCTTGTTCAACCAGAAAGTAACACCTCAGTAAGACATTGTTACAATGTGAGTTGTCTCTTGCAAATTTTTCAACAAATCAGTCTTTTAGTGATGCTTTTTACAAAAAAATATGCTGTATATAAATTACTGTCGTTATTATTACTTTTAAATCTATATTACCATGATGCAGTGGTTATGGTGCTAGGATGCAAACGCATAACCACAAGACCCAATCTTGTGCTAATTGCATGAAACCTCATGCATGTGACACTAGATTTGAGCTAACAATATATTCTCATCTCAGCTAACAATATATTCTTGTATTTTGTATTCTAATAACTAAGCTTAATGTATGTTTTGTCCTAGTTTTATAGCCGGGCCAGCCTTAAACACCTTGCTAATCCGAGTGTTATTAATTTTCTTCTTTTAGCTGACCGCTCACAGTCAAAGTAGCCTATTATTTACCTAAACACCCATTAAAGAAGACTGTACCTACATCAGTTGTCATACTTACTCATTATTAACCTTTCCTTGCTTATATGGCTGATTTACATAGGGGTATTTATGAGTAATCAATACTTACCAGTAGTTAATATTCAACAGACTTAACTGTAAACAATAACTAGTGATTACCATTCTTTATAAGTGTGTTCCTTACTAGTCCTGTGTCCAATAATTGCTATAAAATTTTTTGTGACAGTGTTTCACACCTTTCATTGACAAATTGGAGTGTGGTGTGGTTAATCCTAAGGTGTGACACTATCATTTGGTGTGATATTCAGAATTGTGACAATAAAAGGCCTTGTTAGTTATAAATCATAAATCTCAATTGAAAACATGTAAAATAGTATCAGCAAGAGCGAGATATTGGTCACTGGTAACTGTTGTCACAAGATAAAAGTTTCAAAGATTAACTTTGAAACTTGGTGTGTCTGTTGCAAACACATTACATGTATTATTCCCCGTCAGTTCATGACAAAATACCGAGTCAAACTTACTCAAAACTGACGCTCACGGAATTTGGCCTTAATAAAACAATTAGAGTTGGTACAAACGCTTCCGTCTAGGGATTCTAACGTTATGCGTCTTTATGTGTTTTGTTATGGAAATACCTTCATTTACTTGCGAAAACGGTACGTTAGAGTTACACAATTGTTTAGCAATATTACAAAGCGAAAGGTATTACGTAGTTAGATGTATACATAAATGTCCCCCAATTATCTGCTATCTAACCAGCTAGGTAGGAGGATGAAGGTTAATTTACAAATGGAATATTATTGTAGAATGCAAAGAAAAAAAACTTACAATTAACGGCTTACAGACAAAGCCAGTATTGAAACGTTATTGCTAACTGTCTTTTTATAGCTAATATAACTAATCCAAAAATATTTCCAAACTACCTAGCTACATTTGATACCTAGCTAGCCAGCTACATTAGCAAAGAAGCTAGCTGCCAGCAATGTTCGACAACTTACCTCCCGTGATGAGAAAGTACGATACAATAACTATCGCATAGACTGTCATAGCGGACGGCATGTGCAACCATGATGGCTTTTTGAGTTTTATATTTGGACATTCCAACACTGCGAAAGGTATACTGTATAAAGTCTCCATAATCTGATACCAATTAAACTCGAGTAAGCACAGAACTAGGTAACCAGTCTAGAGCAACGCCGACGTGTCCAGGAAGACCTAAAATCTATGTGAAGCTAGCCACAACAATGGTGGAGTTAGAATTTCGTCTTCAAAATAAAGTTCCAAGATTACACGAAACAAAAACATACAAAGAAATTTTGAGCTAGATAATGACATATATATATATTATTATTATATATAATTATTGTCTTTTGTTGAATATACTATATATATATAGTATATTCAACCAAAGAAAATTGTTTGTTGATTGGACGGATCAGAAAACTGTAAACACCATTAGTGATGCCAAACCTGAGAATTGTGTTGGGAGGCTACTTAGTGGTCCAATCCCAATGTCCCCCCTAAACCCTAAGCCCTGAACCCTCACATACTTAACTGACCTCAACTGGTAAGTGATTGAGTGCAAGAGGCTGCAAGGGCTCTAAATGCTATAAATATTAATGGGACAGCACTTTGCGATTTTATCATGTTACCTTGATGACACTGAAACATGTTGCACACTATTGTGGGTTCGGGACTTTTATTTTACGTTTTTTACTTTCTTCGTGGCCAAGGCACTTAATAGACGACTACCTGATTTATGTCTTGCAGGCTCTTGCCCAACAGAGTGGACAAGAGGTAACTGTCAATAACAATCTATTATTGTCAGTAATCAATGTACTATTTTTGGTCAAAACAGCATTGAATCTATAATAATATACATCAGGTTTTAAGTTCCTTTGAGAATCATTGAAGAAGATATTGAAGAAATACCTAATTAGGGGTGTTTCCGTTGATTAATTGATTTATACCAAAACAGTGTTTTATACCAAAACAAAGCTTGAACAAGTAGGCCAGCTCATTTAAGAATAATATACACCAGGTTTGAGGTTTCTATGACAATCATTGAAAAATATATTGAAGAAATACAGATTTAGATGTTTCCATTGATTTATTGATGGTTAATTAATCTACATTGGCATTTTCACCAAAGCAAAACTTGAACAAGTAGGCCAGCTATTTCTAGAATAATATACATCAGGGTTTAAGTTCCTTTGAGAATTATTGAAAAAGATATTGAAGAAATACTGAATTAAACCTGTTTCTATTGATGTATTGATTATTAATAAATCCATAATGACTTTTTCACAAAAGCAAAGCTTGAACTAGTAGGCCAGCTAATCTATAATAATATACACCAGGTTTGAAGTTCCTATTACAATCATTGAAAAAAATACTGAAGAAATACCAAATTAGAGGTGTTTCCATTGATTTATTGATTATCAATAAATCCATAAGGGCTCACCAAAACAAAGCTTGAACATGTAGGCCAGCTATTTGTAGAATAATATACATCAGGTTTTAAGTTCCTTTGAGAATCATTGAAAAGATATTGAAGAAACATCCTTTCATTGATTTATTGATTAGTGATAATGTCAATAAAGATCTTTTTGACAATCTGAAATGTGGTATAGTATTTAGCATATGGATTGATGTTGATGGAAGTCCATAATGATACTATATTCGTCTTTTGATTTTTCGGGATTACATGGTTTACTCTTTTACCTCGGTCCCTAAATGTGGAAGGGAACCTAAACGGAGGAAATAATGGGAATGTCTGTTGAATCTCGAATATAAAACTGATTTCACCTCGGTAATTTACCATGTCTTGTTCCTGATGTCCTCCTTGTTATAAAGGTAGCCAGTGTTGAGATAAATGAAGTTTAAATAATGCTGATTTAATGACCATGTATTTCTATGTTTTTGTTGTATTAAATTGTATGCTGCAGTCAGGTTAGGAAAATGATTGAATACAATAACTGTTTAAAACTCCATACATTCTGTTGTAATTTGCACACCTTATCTCTGGGAAGAATAGGTTAAAAACCGCCTTTTGTCTCACTTACTCAGACTTTTCTCCTGTCTTGTTTAGAGAGACAGGATTAGAACCCAGCAATTAACATATAGAAGAAACCTTCTGTCTCCAGCCCCCTGATGTTCTAGTCTAGGTTAGGACAACAGAATGCTAATTCCGGTAAACTTGTTAAGATTTCACATCTGTATGCTAAAACCAACATGTCACCATGCCAACGAAGAGCCAATAAGGATGGGTTTTACTCACGAGAGTGAAAAGTAACCGCTCCTGTGGCGGGAGAAACGAAACGAATGGTTAATCTTGATTCGGGGCGAATTTCTGTGGAAGCTCGAGGGTTAAAACAAGTATTTGACCTCTGCAGCGTATTTCATGTATTTTGACTCATTTTCTATTAATAAATCTACTTTGTTAAATCTTCATTTGGACCGAAGCCTGGTCCTTCTTCAGAGATTCTGATACACGTAAATTCTTAACACTAGCTCAGTGAGCCGGCTACCTACTAGCTACTGAACCTTTTCTTATCCGATATGAAACAATGTTCAAATATAAACAATGATTAGGTAAATGTATCCGGGCTAGGTTGTTTAGTCAACATACGGTTGCGCTTATTTCACATGCGTCCACTCAAACATATTTCCATGTAAGATAGCCAGTCTACCTATTAATGTAGCAAGCCTACAACGTAAACGGACTGGAGCTGTTGACGTTGCCCAGTATGGTTGACCAATGGAGATGCATTTCCTCTCTTAAACCCGCCCACCGTGAAATTTGTGTCAATAACTCGCAACCGCAAAAAAAGAAAACTAGAGCAATGTAACCAAATATAGAAAAAACTGCAGCCAAAAACATATTTAAACCCAATCGCGTTATCAAGAAAAAAGTATCCCTCTCAAAGAATTATAATGCATTCATTTTCAATCAATGTTTTTTCTTGCTATGGACACATTTGGAGATCATAGATGGTCGTTATATTTTCGATAACTGACATTTTTGTTAGCTAACAGGATAAATAAACCAGTGGTTCTGGGTCGAGCAGTTCATAGACATCATATATAAAGGCTAGATACCTTGTCCGCGCTGTTGGCCAATGGAGGTCGACGTCCGCACATGGCGGCCATCTTGCCAAAGGCCGCTCGCTCACTCTAACATTGTGTTTTATGGTGCATGTACTTTTTAAATAACCATAACTTTCAAATTTTTCTACCGATTTTCAAACGGTTTGGTTTTTTATAAACGTCAGAGATGAAGTTATGACACTGCATACATATGAACCATTAAAAACATGGACTTCCATATGAAAATATCCTTGAACAGAACCAGATAGGTGTAATGAATATACAAACACAAGGTATTTATGTTAAATCAATAAATAGGCTACAGAATGGCAACAAGAAATACACTTTTGTACTATCATAAAATTATTATAAAATAATTTTAATTACTACATGTTTTTTCTTTCTGCCGGATAACAAGCATCTCTGAACTGACCACATTTCAGCCCTCTAGGTCACTTGATATGACTTTAGAAACACAACTGAGCCCTAGCACCAGGTCTTGTGAAGCTGTGTGCAAAAGCAGATCAATATAGAATGAAATTGAGTACTTTAGACCATTATTTGCCTAGGTATGGTCATGCATATAGTAAAATGCCTTATGGAAACTCCCCATAGGACTTTGTCAGACAAAATGCTGATAATAAAATGCTTACTGTGTGGCAACCTCTTTGTGTAGAAGCATAATGAAATGAAATCAAATGAAAGGTAACACTGATGTTACTTGTAGACCATTTCGGTTGTATGTCAGGGGTTCTGATATAGAATGACTACAAAAAATATGGTCTCTATTTTTAAACTATTATAAAAGTGACATTTATTTGCACACACAAAAAAAATAGGTACATGAGTCCCCTTTACAAATATCCAAAAAAAGAAATGCTGTAGAGAGAACTACACTACTGTTGAAGTAAAACTGGACAGTACCTTGAAAACACATACCTTGGGCTAATGCCCTTTGAAAAGGACAGTTTTATTAGGTTTCTGTTGCATGTTGTTGCTCTGTAAGCTGAGTATTGTAATTCTAGCGATGTGGTGCAGCCTTAACTTCAAAAACAGGGACAGAATTATTTTTAACAGCCTATAGTGGTGGCTGTCTATCCCAACACAAACATCCTCTGAACCGATCCTTTTTCAGACAATGTAAACAACCTCAAGCAGTTTGATGGGCTGTGATCGTCTGGTACTGCCTGATGACTGCCGAATGACCCACTGTGCTGCCCTGACGACCCTCACTGTTCTCTCTGATGGAATCACCAGACCTCCAAGTCAGCAGGTGGTAGCTCTGGTCCTTGATGGCAGATGCAGCATCTGTCACCAGGCTGGCACGGCAGACATGACACGATAGCTTCTTCAGAGCCTGTCGCACAACAAATCCTGAAATTTGAGTTAGTAATAGCCATAACCTATAACAATAATCATTAATAAGCATGGGGAAATTAAGGGAACACTTCTCTTTTTGGACAATCGTGAGATTGTTTTTCCCCAGATTGTGACAATTGGCACATTTTGGTTATAGGAAAAAAATAATGGACTTTCAGTTAGCCTTCACCTGAAATGTACATTAGAGCGTTGTCCACAAGACCATCGAAGTGGACGGGAAGGTAGCTGTGATCATGTACTAGGGCAGGTATGTCAGCAAACGGGGATGGAAGATCTTCTCCTCCTGCTGCAGAGGACACATCTACAGCTGACAGGCTTGTAGAGGTGTCGATGACAGCTGGTAGGGACTCTGTGTCACCCTGTGCTGTCACATTGCCTCTGCATGGTTTAACAACCCCACACTGGGCCATCCGCTTTACATCCTAAAGATGTACTTGAACTGGCTGGGATTAAGGTTGTTATTCCAGCCATCCTTTAAAAATAAATAAATAATAATAATAAATAAAAGATATGAGTATAGTACACAGATATTCAATACATGCTTTAAAATGTTTTATGCTTAAAACATTTTTACAAAAAGACTAATTAGAACTAGCCACCCCTGAATGATCTTTCCACATAAAATAGGTTGAATGACATTATCATACAATTCAGACTGTATCAGTGATAAGTTCTGCAAACAAATAGTCAAACAGGCATTTTTCTAAATACTCAAAATGGTTTGTGACACTTCCAGGTATTGTGTATGTCTTAGGGTGTATATCTTCAGAAAACATGTTACCAAAAGTAAAAAAAACATATGGACCGACAAACTGAAAACAATACAAGCATTTGCTGACACTGTGTCACTTAGTGTTGCAGCTGGTAAATATAAATTATGAACCCTACCAGATGCTCTAATGGAGTTGAAGAGAAGCTCAAAGTGGTCCTGGCTGAACCTGTAGGTCAGGACATATTGCTGTCCTTCAAGCAGCACAGGAACCAACCGGATTGAAAAGCATGTGCAACTTTGCTGGTTAGCAGCTAAACTGTAACGTTAGCTGCCATAGGTCTCACTCAAAGCTTATTGTTATTAGCCAGCAAATAACTACAACCACATCCACAAATATTGTAATTTAGACAAAAGATTAGTTGTTATAAAATGTTATTGGTGTCAGTAAAACCTCTATAATCGAACAGCTCGTTTGTGATATCTGCCTTGATAACTTGCGCAAGTAGCCGTGATCCAACTATGCTGCACGATATAGATGTTTTTAGAAAAGAAAAGCTCCAATTTCAACATTTTCAAGCATTCAGAATCATAGCCACGTTAATAACGTTTGTAAGAAACCAAACCGTTTGTAAATCCGTCAAGGTCTCAGCGAGATAAGAGTATTTGTGTTAGTGCTGATCACTCACCTTACATCAGGTACCACAGAGCCCGCCAGGAAGCCTGCCTGTGACAAGATGGCCACCGGTGATGCCGGAAGTGACTGCGCCATGAGACGTCTAGCCTTTATATATGATGTCTATGGAGCAGTTACCCTAATGACAGGGCTTGCTCTTCTAAAGGACTTGGGCTCCGGACTGAGACGCGAAAGTTTTGCGTAACCGCATTGATTTTGTCACGGAGAATGAGAAATGGTTAATTTGCCGTTTTTGGCTATGATTTATGTTGAAATCAGTGTTGCCAACTCTTGCGAGTCAAACAATCAACCGCAACTTCAAAAACAAGCCCAAAACAAGCCCAATACTGTTATAGCGTCTTACGGTCAATGAATGAGTCTGCAACACATTAAACTGAAGCCACTCAGAGTTTGAAATGCAAACATGTATTTTAACATAAACAAGCAAATAATTCTTTAAAAAATAATCAAACGTCAACAACGCGCATGGAAGGCAAAATGCAATCATCTCTGATCACCTGTGAGCAGAATATGAGAGGAGAGATGGAAAACGCGGGGACAGGAGCACTAAGGGGGAGTGTAAAATACATTAGTAGCATATACACTAAAGGATTATTAGGAACACCATACTAATACTGTGTTTGACCCCCTTTCGCCTTCAGAACTGCCTTAATTCTACTTGGCATTGATTCAACAAGGTGCTGAAAGCATTCTTTAGAAATGTTGGCCCATATTGATAGGATAGCATCTTGCAGGTGATGGTGATTTGTGGGATGCACATCCAGGGCACAAAGCTCCCGTTCAACCACATCCCAAAGATACTCTATTGGGTTGAGATCTGGTGACTGTGGGGGCCATTTCAGTACAGTGAACTCATTGTCATGTTCAAGAAACCAATTTGAAAGGATTCGAGCTTTGTGACATGGTGCATTATCCTGCTGGAAGTAGCCATCAGAGGATGGGTACATGGTGGTCATAAAGGGATGGAACTGGTCAGAAACAATGCTCAGGTAGGCCGTGGCATTTAAACGATGCCCAATTGGCACTAAGGGGCCTAAAGTGTGCCAAGAAGACATCCCCCACATCATTACACCACCACCACCAGCCTGCACAGTGGTAACAAGGCATGATGGATCCATGTTCTCATTCTGTTTACCCCAAATCTGACTTTACCATCTGAATGTCTCAACAGAAATCGAGACTCATGCATGTATGTAGCCTCTTTTTCCTATTTGTAGTGGAGATGAGTGGTACCCGGTTGGGTCTTCTGCTGTTGTAGCCCATCCGCCTCAAGGTTGTGTGTGTTGTGGCTTCACAAATGCTTTGCTGCATACCTCGGTTGTAACGAGTGGTTATTTCAGTCAAAGTTGCTCTTCTATCAGCTTGAATCAGTCGGCCCATTCTCCTCTGACCTCTAGCATCAACAAGGCATTTTCGCCCACAGGACTGCCGCATACTGGATTTTTTTCCCTTTTCACACCATTCTTTGTAAACCCTAGAAATGGTTGTGCTTGAAAATCCCAGTAACTGAGCAGATTGTGAAATACTCAGACCGGCCCGTCTGGCACCAACAACCATGCCACGCTCAAAATTGCTTAAATCACCTTTGTTTCCCATTCTGACATTCAGTTTGGCGTTCAGGAGATTGTCTTGACCAGGACCACACCCCTAAATGCATTGAAGCAACTGCCATGTGATTGGTTGATTAGATAATTGCATTAATGAGAAATAGAACAGGTGTTCCTAATAATCCTTTAGGTGAGTGTATAGTGCTTTATATCAAATAAAATGTATGTATTACAATAAAACATTGAAACAATGCATAAATTCCAAATCATACCAGTGTTGGGTACTGTCTGTGTATATTAGCTTTCTATTAGTTATTTTATAAATGTACAGGCAGTTCTTCTATTTGAGTCAATCTGTTCTTCAGTGGTCAGGGCTGGGTTTCAGGGTCTTTTCATGGTCCAATAATATTGTTTTATTATAATGATATTTCATAAATTCTTGCCTTGCTTGTGCATTTCTACAGGAGTGTTTTAAAACCAATCTATCAGCCCTATTGCCCCACAGTCAAAGAGTCTGCAGTCATAGACCAGGAACTAATTAACACAGTTTGGAGTCAGGCTTAGCATAGCTATAGAACCAGTAAGCCAGGTGTAGCCTAAACCTAACTTTTCTGGACTGTACAGCCTTAACGCTACCTGGATAAGACGCTGGGGTTAATCAGAATTATTGTGGTATATTCATAATTTTAGGCCTTTTCACACTGCACTGTTCTTAGCCCCGGGCTATCTTAGCCATAGGCTAAGACTGGCCCTGTGTTAGCTTAGCTTGTGTTCATACAATAATTTGTTCACCCAGGTTTAACCCTAGGCTATGGTTTGACAATTGTATTCCTAAGCCCGGGGCCAAGCACAACACAAGACTATTTTACATTCTATCTATGACAAGATACAAATGTGTCTTTCTCTCTGGCATGTGAATAATGTTACAGTACATTACTGACAAATAATGAATGTTACTCTCCCAAATTTCAATTCAAGGCCATAGCCATGGAGTCAACATTGGGGGGGACCAAATCAGCCGGGGATCTGAGGGTCCCCCCCCAGAAAAACATTTAAAAATGTTGAAAATATTTATAAAACGCTTAACCATCAATATTTACACAATCTGATATCAACATATCGGTGTTCCTACAGCATCATAATTAATGTTGCCTCAGGACCATCATTGCAACTGACCTGTAGTTAGTTGGCTACCCCAGTCCAAAGACAGAATAATCCTCTGCCCTCCACCCTTTGGCCTAACCCTTACTTCAGAGACACCTGTGCCTAAACCTAACCTCAGTAGGGCCTGTCCCTAAACCTAACCTCAGTTGTGCCAACATTAATGATGATGTCATAGGAACAACACCAACACGGCAATATCAGATCGGTCATCAATATTTGCTTCTTTTCTCACTCACCTCCATGTCACCTGCTCTCCCTGTCCTGTCGGCATCCTCATGTTCTCTCTCTCCCTCTTTCTCTCTTTACTCTGAACGCACCAGTGAATATGAAATATTATCAGTAAACAAGAGGTGTTTCATGCCAAGATGTCCAGGAATGTATTACTAACCATTTCTGATCTGAATGGCAATGATTATTATATCATGAAACATTGATACATCTTCTTCTTGATTCTCTACTTCTATAATCTGAGTGGTAGTCACTTTCTCACTGCTCTCAACTTCCTTTCTAAGGCTGCCCAAAAAAACTGACGAATGTCACTGCCACCCTTTCTCTTGTTGATGATGACACTCACTGTGAATGAAATATGACCAATAAAACGGCTTGCACAAATAAACACTAATAATGGTATTTATCATAAGCAAGTATTTTTAGCATATTTGAATATTGGGGGGATGTGTCAGTATTGTAATTACGTAGATTTGCGCCAAAAACAAGTTGCAATAACTAGCTCTCTAAGATAAACCCTGCATACTGAAACGAGGAAAGTTTGCGGAGTGAAATGACCGAAACAGAAATACAGTGTAACTATTGGTGACGGCAAGCATCAAGAGCGTATGTAAATTAAGTGAAAGTGCGGCTTTTGTGATTGGACAATAAATGTTCTATGCATTTGTTCTTCACCCCGTATCACTAGGGTTAATTTGTCACCGTGTTTCTAGGGCTAGCCCTGAAAAGTCGGTCCTAACACTGCTCCAGAGCAGAGTCAGCTAGCCCTAGGCTAAGGGTGGTACTAGCCCACTTCAAAATAGGCAAGTATGAACACTTTGCCTTAGGCTAAGTTGCAATGTGAACACACCTATTGGGGCTATACTATGCACCCTTTTATATGTAACCACACAATGCCTGTAAATTATTGGCATGTAAATATTCTGGCACACAAAAAACTAATATATTTTTATTCGCTTTACATTTTGTGTACCTTTGTTTCTTTCTGTGCTCCAAATTTAAAATGCATCGAATTCTGGGTAGATGTTGAATAGATAGTGTGGAAGAAAAATATGAGACGTGTGGATAAACCAGCCTTATTAATCTAACACTAACACACCATGAGCACAGAGGTTATGGTGAATAGGTTTGCTTATGTTTGATGCTTCAGAGAATGGACCAGAGTTTGACTGAAGGTAACATGTAGACCAACTTGTTGTACACAGGCTCAATGGATAGACTCATTCTATGAAATGCAAAATTAGATCATCCTATAAGGCAGGGGTACTGAACCCTACTATATGAGGTACTGAACCCTACTATATGAGGTCTGGAGCCTGATGGTTTTCGTTCTACATGGTATTGGACTCACCTGGTGTCCCAGGTCTAAATAAGTTCTTGTTTAGAGGATTGCAATGAAAAAAACAGAGTTCCAGAGTTGAGTTTGAGGGAAATAAGGAGTAACCAACATACCTGCAATGCTAGTTTGCAAAAGATGAATAAGCAACCTTAATAACACTACGTTGTCCGTACATACCAAGGATGTAATTAATTACATCGTAAGTACTCACATGGCAAAAATAGTTTTCTGGGGTTTGACTTTTATTACTGTTAAAATAATATTTCCTCAAAAGCATTTTGTGGTAACAGAAACTACATTTAGGATTTATCAATGTAGCCATGTCAGTTTCAGTGGGACATGCTGCAATATATTGACACCTATAAAAAAAATCCTAGTCTTTTGGACAAACATCCGTCCAAATCATCCACTAAAATAATATACATAATAATAAGAATTACATAACCAACGTTATCGAATTATAGTTGTACCATGTGAAGAGGTACAGCACAGCATAACGTAGGAAACATTGGGAGGTCACATTGGATCGCTAGGTGGCAGAATATTTTAAGTAGGTGCAGAAATATCCGGTGCTAAGAGATCTTGACATTCCGGAGCAGCTTTGGTCCTTCCTTTTCCGGTAACAGTGACAGCAGGTATGGCGGTTAACAATTTCATAGATATTTTAGTAAATGTAATCTGTTGCAATCTGTTGTAGTCAGATGATATATCCTGTTTTAAAGAACACGTTGATATAGTGTTAGAACTGTTAGTATATGGATGATATTATTACATGATTTCTGAAAATTAAAAGTACTTTGTAATCGGTCCTTTTAGCCCTTCTAACATGGATTTGCTGTAGTAAGGTTAGCCCGAAGTAGAAATAAATAATCACGAAATGTGTTTTGCTTACATTTGTATACGTGAGCACTCTTTATTTTAAGTCGTTACCTAGTTATTCAGCCAGTTCGTTGCAGTGTGTGAACAAAGCTGACTCGATTCCTAGTCACCGTTGCTTAGCTAATAGCTGGTTAGCTTGACGTTAGTTTACCGTTTTAAATCGGCTGACTACCCACGATCTGTCGTCTGTACAGGTATAAATATGGTCCAACGACTTACTTACCGCCGTAGGTTGTCCTACAACACTGCATCCAACAAAACTAGGCTGTAAGTATGTGTACCTTAGCCACGCACAGTTACTATTTTCAGTATTATTGTAAAATTCCCTTAACGTCTTTTTAAGTGGTTAATTGCCATTGGTAATTTTAAGTAGAACATTTTATTAAAAACCGAACCACCAAAACAGCCATGTTCGTAAAATATGTTTAACGTTGCATATGCCTCGGTTACAGGTCCCGAACTCCTGGTAACCGCATTGTGTACCTTTACACTAAGAAAGTGGGCAAGGCACCGAAGTCTGCATGTGGAATATGCCCCGGTAGACTGCGCGGTGTAAGTAATAGCTTATCTATATCCTGTTGCACTGGGGTGGTTTGTTTTTGTAAAGCTGACTACAATTGTGTTGTCAATGTATTGGCTTTTCCAATGGTGGTATTGGCTTTTCCAAAAGTTGGAATGCTTGCAAATATAAACAGAATGCAGTGATGTGCAAATCCTTGTCCCTGTATGTAATTGAAAATGGTACAAAGACAACATCAAATGTTGAAACTGCAAATTCTATTGTTTTTGGGTATAGATGCCAGCAACAAGTTTCAAAATATTTGGGACTGTGGCATGTTTACTGCTGTTGTTACCTCTTCAGTTGCTTAACAGTTCAGGGTCCCCTTTGCCATATTTTTTATTTCATAATGCACCAAAAGTTTTCAATGGGTGACATGTCTAGACTGCAGGCAGGCCAGATTTGCACACGGAATCTTACTATGGAGCCGAATCTGGGTGGCAGCATATGTTGCTCCAAAACCTGTATAAATTGTTCAGCATTAATACTGCCTTTACAAATGTGCGAGGCACCCATGCCATGTGCACTAATGCACTCCCATGCCATCATGGATGCTGGCTTTTCAACCGTGTGCTTATAACAAGCTGGATAGTCCCTATCCTCTAGACTGGAGGACAAGGTGTCCATGATTCCTAAAGATTTCATATTTAGATTTGTCAGACCGCACAACAGTATTGTCCTTCGCCTCAGTCCATCTTAATCAATCAAACAATCAAATGTATTCATATTGCCCTTTTTACAACAGCAGTTTTTTACAACAAAGTGCTTTTACAGAAACACCTGGCCTTAAACCCCAAGTAGCAAACAACATTAGTGTTGAATTTCAGTGGCTAGAGAGAACTCCCTGAGAAGGCTGAATTTTAGGAAGAAACCTAGAGAGGACGCAGGCTTAGAGGGGTGACCAGTCCTCTTCTGGCTGTGCCAGGTAAAATATTAAGAGTCCAATTGGAATAAATTAATAAATGCATGTGGGTTAAATCCAGAGTTTATTTAAATTTAGACTAGGTCAGAAGTATGACCAGATGGTCAAGGACAGGAACTGCAACGGGCCCCCCAAACCAGGTATTCCACAGGTGTGGACCAGGACCTCACGTCCTCCTAAAGTTTAAAACAGAAGGAGACTGGGAAATTTCAGAAAATGCGTTCCTCATATCAACAATGGAGAAGGAGAACTTAGTGGGGAAAGAGAACTGACCCAATCCCCCAGCACAATAGTATAGCCGCGTAAGACCGTGGGAATGAGACAGGCATTTTGGGCCCGGAGAAGGCGGTGGCGTTTCTGAATCTTGTTTATACGTGGTTTCCTTGCATGGTAGTTTTAAATTGCATTGGTGGATGCTGCGACATACTATATTCACAGACAGTGGGTTTCGGAAGTGTTCCTGTGCCTATGCCATGAATCTTGTCTGTTTCTAATGCAGTGCCGCCTGAGGGCTCGTAGATCACAGCCTTCCAATATTGGTTTTTGGCCTTGTCCCTTGCATACAGATATTTCTCTGAATCTTGGAATTATATAATGTATTGTAGATGATTCCCCAGGCGTTTTGCAATTTTTACGTTGAGAAACGTGGTTATTCTTTAATTGTTGCCCTATTTGCCTGCACAGTCTTTTATGGAGTGGTGAACCCCTCCCCATATTTACTTCTGAAAGACTCATCCTCCCTGGAATGCTCTTTTGATACCCAATCATGTTATTGACCTGTTGCCAATTAACCTAATTCTGTGAGATGTTCCACCTTTTTTTTATCTGCGTAACACAATTTTTCCAGTCATTTGTTGCCCCATTCCCAACTGTTTTTTAAGTTGTTGCTGGCATGAAATTCGGACTGGGCATTTTTTTTAACAGTAACACTTCTCAGTTTCAACATTTATGTTGTCTATGTACTATTTTCTATTGAATATAGGATTTAAATTATTTGCACATTATTGTATTCTGTTTGTCTTTTTGGAAACAAGGTTGTATTTATCCTACCCAGATCTGAATTCTAAGGGTGATGTGAAACAGGTGCAGGATTTTAAATTGCACCTATTTTACTAGCATATAAAGCTAAATAAATCAGTAATCCACCCAAAACTACACATTGCTATAATATGCATTGTTAAATGGTGACATGTTTTTGCATTTCACACAATTTGAATACTAAATTTAACTAGCAATATTTGTTGTGGTCTTTCAGAATGGGTTCTCCCTTATAGTTAACCCTCTGTGATTCTGGGTTCAGCTTTTTTAGACGTGTACTCACTATCTTTTTGTTTTGCCTTACAGATTCGTGCAGTTCGGCCCCAGGTCCTGATGAGGCTTTCAAAGACCAAGAAGCATGTCAGCAGAGCCTACGGTGGTGCCATGTGTGCAAAATGTGTGCGTGACAGGTAAGAGCCTTTACTTGAAACTGCTGTTAAAGAAAATGTGCATTTAAATCTATGTAGTCTACTGTAGCTCTGACTAACAGTGCTACCATTTTCAGACTCACGTCATTTTTTTAAAAGCAAGACATTAATAATATTGGTAATATTGTTTTCTTTAGCCATGGGAGGTACAGTCTAATACAAAATGGAATCCTTCATTACATCACTTTGCACATTGGTCTTTTGGCCGTAATCCATTATTTTAGTGGCTGCACTTGTTTCCTACCCTACAGAAACAAACCCTAAACATTAGTTTAAATGTTGAAGTTACTTTTGAAGATGTGAATAGGTAGGGAAGTAGTTAATTTTGCGGGACATGTTACCTGTTACTTTAGAGTCATTGATCAGTGTTGTAAAATTAAACTGTCTATGCCAGTGATGTGCTGAAGAATGAGAAGTTACCTGATCCACTGACCTTAATCCTTTTCTACCACAGAATTAAGCGTGCCTTCCTGATTGAAGAGCAGAAGATTGTTGTGAAGGTCCTTAAGGCACAGGCACAGAGCCAGAAATCTAAGTAAATGTGTATTTGTACTGCAACAATAAATTAATTGAGGTAGAATGTCCTGTGTCATAGTATTCCTGAAGTTTTTTTATATTGTCTTATGTAGATTACAAAAAAAAAAATTCAGGCATTTCTATGCTTTGAGGCTTTTATATTGATGTGGGTCTGGTTTGAACTGATGCTGTACCGGACGCAGTGACCTGGTCTAACCTAGGCCATCCCTTTTAAAAAGGAGAGGGGAAATATAGGTCAAATAAGCTATAATGTTGCTCCCATTTAGTTTCGGCTATTGAAAAATCTTGTGATAATAAATCCTAACAAAAATGCACTCCCTCAGAAGCTGCCAGATAATCTTCGTAACAAATATAATGGTTAAATGCGGTAAGCTTGAAAAAGAATTCCCATTTTGAGTGAAATAGTGAATGGTTCGATTTGGATTTATTATACAGTTTAAAGACAACCATGGTAATATTATGACTTCAAGGGTTACACAACTTCACTTTCCTTAATCCTTTTCTTTGAAAATGGCGAGATTGATTCATGATACCTAGGTAAATTGTCTAATGTACGGTTCATAATGAATTTGGTTAATTATCAATTCTGAATGGAATGGGTTATTTGCCAAGGGAGCAACATTTGTTTTTATTTAATTTCACATTACTGTAGATATTGCAGGCTTTTGGTAGCTCTGAAATGGTTGAAATGTGTGTTGTCCTTTCAACTGCCTATTTTTCTCTTCACCAGAAAGGGCTATTTCTTTCTACACCTTGTCTTATGTAGATTGTTATTCTAGCTATGATGTGATCTGTAATATGCGTTTAAGGAATCTGGAGGTAAGTGTAATTGTTTTATGTACTACTGATTTTACAAATAATCATGGTTGTGGTTAATTGCATTTAAATTTCAGTCAATTCAGGAATTACACTGCAATCAAAATGAAACAGCCAATACTCTTAGACTTAGCAACGAGGAAAAATGTGAACAGGAATTTCTGTAAACTTCCTGAATTAAAATGGACTTGATTCCAACCCTATATTTTCAAATAGACTGATCATTCCCAAGTTCTTTGTTTACTATTCAGTTACAATTGATATCCTCATCCAGCAAACAGATTGTTGGTTCTGGGCCGCTAAATCACCTGGACCAGAAGAAACACTTTCAGGCAAAGTATTCCTGGCCAACACTGATGGGTTGAGTGCCATTATTTTGACAGGAAGGAAGGGGGGGCATGCTGCTGAAAGATACTCTGCAATTGGTAATATTTTGGGATCAACTTATTGATCTCTGGACAAAATAGAACACTTGTTAGACTGTCCTTTGTAAAACCCCAGCACCGGCTGAAATGTGATAGAATTGGTTAGCCTTTGATACTGCTTTGGCGGGTAATGGCCTTGTAGGTGTTGTCTATTCTGGGGGTGGGATGGTTCTTAGTCAAACAAATTGTGCTCATTTTCTTAAGTCTTCTAAAAAAATATGTATAACAATTGCAGATTTTCTTTTTGTTTCTAATGACTGGTCGATTTTAATCTAGGCTATTATTTCAGATGTCAATTTACTATGAGTAGTAGTTAATATAGGGCAGTGTTTCCCAATCCTGGTCCTTGGGACCTAAAGGGGTGCATGTTATTGCCATAACACACACCGGATTCACCACACAGACCCCAGGTGATGGTCATTCAGTCTAGCCTGAGTAAACCTACATTACAAAACATGGCGGTTTCCACAACGTTCATCATTGGGTTTGAAACACCGGTGAAGGTTAACAGCTTAACCGTTGTACCGCAAGTCAGCATGAGAATACATTTGGATGGCGATAACATGAAGATGCCACCCCCTAAGAAACCGATGCAGTGTTTAGCTTGAATTCATCAACTACACCAGGATATATTGGCACAGGAGTGGAAGTTGGAAGACTGGTGAACTGGTGGACACATTTTCAACCCTGAGATACCAGAAGTCACATTTTATGAACTGTTTGTAAGTGCTGTGTTTAAACAGGGTTTGACTGATCAAATTACCGTTAGTGTTAGTTTGTGACACATTTCAAAGTGTTTTATTTGGGGCCGAAACAAGGGACATAATACGGTAGATGTCTTTTCTGAAGTCATCGAAGGAATGAAACTTTGAATCTGTTGTGACTATTTCCAGAAAATGTTAAGTTAGTGTGAATGCGAATGACCCCTGTGGAAAAGAATCATGAAAATAAAAAGAAGGATCTTATATAGCAGAAGAACATTATTTTTACAAAATATTCCACAAGTATTTGCTCGGATTTGTATGGCTTGCCTTATACGTTTAGGGTTTATTTGTACTTGTGTTTATTTATATGCCTTATATGACAAACACAATTGAATACAAATTGTGGTGCATTTCCCTACACAGTTTTGGTATGGCATTCATAAGACAAAATGTATGAATGAAATGAGTCATACCTAAATATTATAAGAAACATGTATGTTCTTATAATATTATGTTACCTGTACTAAATAATGTCTTAAATTTCATATGGTTTTCATACATTACCATAGAAAAACTAAATGATTGCTATAGGAAGTGTAACAATTTGTATATACATTTTACTTTATGAATATTCATTTTGTATATGATGTACACTCACCTAAAGGATTATTAGGAACACCATACTAATACGGTGTTTGACCCCCTTTCGCCTTCAGAACTGCCTTAATTCAACGTGGCATTGATTCAACAAGGTGCTGAAAGCATTCTTTAGAAATGTTGGCCCATATTGATAGGATAGCATCTTGCAGTTGATGGAGATTTGTGGGATGCACATCCAGGGCACAAAGCTCCCGTTCCACCACATCCCAAAGATGCTCTTATGGGTTGAGATCTGGTGACTGTGGGGGCCATTTCAGTACAGTGAACTCATTGTCATGTTCAAGAAACCAATTTGAAAGGATTCGAGCTTTTTGACATGGTGCATTATCCTGCTGGAAGTAGCCATCAGAGGATGGGTACATGGTGGTCATAAAGGGATGGACATGGTCAGAAACAATGCTCAGGTAGGCCGTGGCATTTAAACAATGCCGAATTGGCACTAAGGGGCCTAAAGTGTGCCAAGAAAACATCCCTCACACCATTACACCACCACCACCAGCCTGCACAGTGGTAACAAGGCATGATGGATCCATGTTCTCATTCTGTTTACGCCAAATTCTGACTACCATCTGAATGTCTCAACAGAAATCGAGACTCATCAGACCAGGCAACATTCTTCCACTTCAACTGTCCAATTTTGGTGAGCTTGTGCAAATTGTAGCCTCTTTTTCCTATTTGTAGTGGAGATGAGTGGTACCCAGTTGGGTCTTCTGCTGTTGTAGCCCATCCGCCTCAAGGTTGTGCGTGTTGTGGCTTCACAAATGCTTTGCTGCATACCTCGGTTGTAACGAGTGGTTATTTCAGTCAAAGTTGCTCTTCTATCAGCTTGAATCAGTCGGCCCATTCTCCTCTGACGTCTAGCATCAACAAGGCATTTTCGCCCACAGGACTGCCGCATACTGGATGTTTTTCCTTTTTCACACCATTCTTTGTAAGCCCTAGAAATGGTTGTGCATGAAAATCCCAGTAACTGAGCAGATTGTGAAATACTCAGACCGGCCCGTCTGGCAACAACAACCATGCCACGCTCAAAATTGCTTAAATCATTTCCCATTCTGACATTCAGTTTGGAGTTCAGGAGATTGTCTTGACCAGGACCACACCCCTAAATGCATTGAAGCAACTGCTATGTGATTGCAAAATACATGCTCCACTAGTTTAATTATAGGTAAAGGTGTGCCCCAAGGCTCTGTACTGGGGCCACTTCTTTTTTCTGTTTATACTAATGATATGCCCAGTATTTGTTTATCCTGTAATGTTCATCTTTATGCTGATGATACAGTTCTATATACATTGTATAACAAGAAGGACCAGTTACAAAATGCATTGCAATTGGATTTTATTATTGTACAGAAGTGGCTCAGAGAGCACAACCTTTTTCTTAACGAGAAAAAAACTTGCGATATGTTGCTTAAACTGAGACCATCTAAAGTTACCACGAATGAATTACAAATCTGTATGATTGATGGAAGATCTCTTGTAAATGTAAATGCATTGAAGTATCTGGGTGTGTGGTTAGATACTGAGCTATAATTCAGTGCTCATATTGAAGCTACAGTCAAGAAAGTCAAACAATGTTTGTGTCAGTTGTACCGTTCAATTGATTGCTTTACATTTGATACAAAATAGCGTATTGCACAGCAACTTCTATTACTGCTAATTGATTATGCAGATATTGTTTATCACACATCAAGTGTTACTTCTCTCAAAGCTTTAGATCTTTTATTTAATTCCACATGTAGATTTGTATTAAGATATCCATTTATGACACATCACTGTACACTATGAAAAATTGGACTGGCTCCAACCTAAAGAAAGAAGAAGGTATCACTGGTATATGTTTATTTTTAGTTGCATTAATTATGCCAATAAATGTCCCCTGTATCTTCAGCAATATTTTGTTAGACATATCTCAGTCTATCCCATACGACACTTGCTTCATACATTTTTTGCTATACCAAGAATCCATCAGGAAATTGGGAGAAGAGCTTTTTGTCATAAAGCTCCTATGGACTAGAATAACATCCCATTGTCATTGAAATCTATTACATCTTTACATTCATTAATGCATTCATTCATCTTTACATTCATTGTGCAGTTGGGCTGTACGCTGCTAGCAATACTCGGCCCTCATTCAGGGGGGTTGCGGTTGGTGGGTGTCCCTTTGGTTGATGCCTGGCAATGTGGTTGGATTGATTTCCTGCCTGTTGGGCCCTGTCCGGGGCCTCCCCCGGGTAGGGCCACAGTGTCACCGGACCCCCCCGTCTCAGTTTCCAAGGTGTTACGCTGCTATATTATTGTGCTGGGGGACATGAGGGATGTACTACTAACTTTTCTCAGTTTCCTCCAATTTTAAATTTTAGAAGGAGATGAGGTCCTGGTCCACACCTGCGGATTACCTGGTTTGGGGGGACCGTTGCTGTTCCTGTCCTTGTCCACCTGGTCATACTTCTGACCTAGTCTAAAATCAAATATACTCTGGATTTAGCCAAGAGAAATGTATTTATTATTCCAATTGGACTCTTAATATCTCACCCGGCACAGCCAGAAGAGGACTGGTCACCCCTCTGAGCCTGGGTCCTCTCTAGGTTTCTTCCTAAAATTCGACCTTCTTAGGGAGTTTTTCCTAGCCACTGAAATTCAACACTACTGTTGTTTGCTCCTTGGGGTTTAAGGCCGGGTGTCTCTGTAAAGCACTTTGTGACAACTGCTGTTGTAAAAAGCGCTTTATAAATACATTTTGATTGATTGATTGATTGATTAAAAGCGGCACTGTTTTTATATTTAAAGACACCATGTTCGTGTGTTTTAATTTTCTCAGTTTATATTGTAGGAAATTTTGTGCTCATCTGAATGTTGTATTATAATGCAGCATTATTATGTGAACCGCCTATGGGGACTTATTAATGTCAATGTAACCATGTAATTTATTGTATAATTTGGGGAGGTGATGGTCTTGGGGGAACATGCTGCGTCCTGTTGAGTTTGGTTTTTCTTTTTGTGCTGTTTTTCTTTTTATGTGTTATTGTGTAATGTCATGTTTTGAGCATGTGTGGCTCTGGTTGTTATTTTCAATCAGTGATTGAAAGGACCCTCTTGAAAATGAGATGGTACATCTCAAGGGGCTATCCAAAATAAAAGAAAGAAAGAAAGGACACAGAACAACAACTGCCTTTATTCACTACAGTTACTATAACTGAAAAATTATTTTTTTAAAAAAGCTGTAACTCCTGTATCCTCCAAATATGTTAGAGAAAAACCAGGATTGTATTACGGAATGATCTCACCGGTTGATGCTCTCTGGTCCGTCTCCTCTGACCATCAGCACCCTCCCTCAGGCGGGTTAGCATTCCTGTGTGTTCCTGTTGGATCACTCTTTGGCTGAAACAGTCTCTATTCTTGGGGGAACAATACATCTAAACAGCCGGTGTCTTGATTGCCATGGGTATCTTCCCAAACCCAATGTCCAGTCGAATGACTAGCGGTAGCTTCATACATTTAAACGTAGTGGTTAGCATTGTCTCTTCCTCAACCCCAGGTCTGTAGTCTTCTTAAGTCCCAGTCTCTGCAAATGCCGGCACAATGAGCATGCTAAATGGGCCCACAAGGAGCCGGCGCTGAAGGATGTGTTGAGAGATGCCACCACCCACCCACATGTCATGAGTGAAGGGCCTGTTACTCACTACAGAAATAGGAAGAACATTTACCTTCTTAGCACAGCACCATTCCTCTCTGGCTTCCAGCGTGTAACACAGAACTTTTCTGAAAAGTCCCATGGGAAAGGAGCTCCTGATGGAGTTGGTGGGGCAGTACAGCGTGTTGCAGACTCTGCTGTTCAAAGAGGTGCAGATGTACAGACCCCAGAAGTTCTGTACAATCTCTTAATAGGGAAGAGTTCAAGCATCAAGTATTACTGGATTTCTGAAAAGAACATTGAGAAATATGATGAAGCTATTCCAAGTACCTGCTGTGAAAGGAACACTGAAAATCCATCAGGTTACCTCTACAGAACCTGCTAAAGTCCAGCACAGGGATATATCCTGTTTCTGCAGCAAACCAGAGATCTGTCAATGTCATGATCCTTCAGAAGTGGACTTCCGGAATAAAACTGAGGCCCCTCTCTTGAGTCCCCAAGCAAAAGAAAACCATCAAGATCTGAATGGGAAATTTGTACTTATATGAAGGTCAATCTTTTTTGGGGCGGGTCCTCAAGGTGGTTGGCGATGAAATAGAGGTGAGCTGCATGCAGCAGTCAGGAGGAAAGAATGCTTTCTTTAGGCCTCATCCTCTTGACATTATATTTTATTACATATTCGATGTGCTGCAAACTGATTTGCGAACCAGAACCTCTCAGTAGATGCCACTCAATGCTGAACTGTACAGACTGGGACTGTTTCTTGCGAAAAACCTGATTTAAAATATAAACCCAGCATATAATTGTGATCCTCCAGTGCCTGAGCCATACTCGAAAGAATGTTTGATAGTTAATACATTGAAGTTATGTTCAAGCATACATTTGAGGTAGCAACCCTATTTTAAAAATATGTTCAAAGAAGTGTTCAGAAAAACATTAGTTACAGCCTTTAGTGTTTCATTAAAACAATGATTTGGACTTATATTTGAGAATGATATATCATTTGAAATTACATTATTTGCTGAATAAATTGTTCCAAGCTTTAAAATAAACCATAAAAATATGCATGAACTTTTTTTGGTGATAATCAATTGTTATTGCATAAATGCCATCTTAAAAGCTATACAAGAAACAAGAATACACAGAATACATTCTTATGAACATAAAAATGCATTTTACATCCATGTTGATGTGCATAATATTTTTTTCATTTTGAAAATCGTATTTGTCATTGGCCCATATACAGATAAAAGAGATTATGCAGTTGGTCTATGTCTTTAGACATTTATGGAATACATACAGTCTGTGTTCAACACGTGCAAATTTTGTGTAATTAGAATGTGAAACACACTTTGAAATACATTTGGTGACTGTAGGTCAAAGGTGTTCAAAGATATGGTGATTTCACAATGATGCACTGTAGCACCCCCCAAAAAATATTGGGGAAGTGTTTTGGTGGTTATAGGCCTTTAAACTTAACAAGTATCATGTTAGTGCTCCTTATGCCCCATCAGTTTCTACAAGGCTGTTGGTGACAACTTGTCAGTCAGCTTAATGTCACAGACACATACTTGAAAGCCATTAGAGATGTAGGCATATCACTGTGTAGGAGGTGATCTTAAGGCCCCTTTAAGTCATTAAATGCCTTTTAGGTCATACAGTGGGGAGAACAAGTATTTGATACACTGCCGATTTTGAAGATTTTCCTACTTACAAAGCATGTAGGGGTCTGTAATTTATCATAGGTACACTTCAACTGTGAGAGACGGAATCTAAAACAAAAATCCAGAAAATCACATTGTATGATTTTTAAATAATTAATTTGCATTTTATTATATGACATAAGTATTTGATCACATTCCAACCAAAACGAATTTCGGCTCTCACAGACCTGTTAGTTTTTCTTTAAGAAGCCCTCCTGTTCTCCACTCATTACCTGTAGTAACTGAATCTGTTTGAACTTGTTACCTGTATAAAAGACACCTGTCCACAAACTCAATCAAACAGACTCCAACCACTCCACAATGGCCAAGACCAGAGAGTTGTGTAAGGACATCAGAGACATGTCCAGGCCTGTCTGAAGTTTGCCAATGACCATCTGGATGATCCAGTGGAGGAATGGGAGAAGGTCATGTGGTCTGATGAGACAAAAATAGAGCTTTTTGGTCTAAACTCCACTCGCCGTGTTTGGAGGAAGAAGAAGGATGAGTACAACCACAAGAACACCATCCTAACCGTGAAGCATGGAGGTGGAAACATCATTCTTTGGGGATGCTTTTCTGCAAAGGGGACAGGACGACTGCACCGTATTGCGGGGAGGATGAATGGGGCCATGTATTGCGAGATCTTGGCCAACAACCTCCTTCCCTCAGTATGAGCATTGAAGATGGGTCGTGGCTGGGTCTTCCAGCATGACAACGACTCTAAACACACAGCCAGGGCAACTAAGGAGTGGCTCCGTAAGAAGCATCTCAAGGTGCTGGAGTGGCCTAGCCAGTCTACAGACCTGAACCCAATAGAAAATCTTTGGAGAGAGCTGAAAGTCTATCTTTGCCCAGCGACAGCCCCGAAACCTGAAGGATCTGGAGAAGGTCTGTATGGACGAGTGGGCCAAAATCCCTGCTGCATTGTGTGAAAACCTGGTCAAGAACTACAGAAAACGTATGATCTCTGTAATTGCAAACAAAGGTTTCTGTACCAAAAATTGAGTTCTGCTTTTCTGAGGTATCAAATACTTATGTCATGCAATAAAATGCTAATGAATTACTTAAAAATCATACAACTCACAGTTGAAGAGTACCTATGATAAAAATGACAGACTTCTACATGCTTTGTAAATGGGAAAACCTGCAAAATCGGCAGGTTATCAAATACTTGTTCTCCCCATTATATATGCCTTTTAAGCCATTTACGTGGTAAGGCCTGATATGTCTTGTGGCCTGTGAAAGCCTTTAAGAGTTCTACGAAAACCTTCTACCTCATTTAAGCCTAATTAAGTCTAATAGGTGGTTTTGGTCTTTTAGGCAATGTACATATCAATGTTGATTTGGCATATGGTGGTCACTAGGTTATGAAATACCAGCTTTTTTGAAAATGTTATATGTACATGGCCAAAAGGAGCTTCCTTTGAAGTTTTGTCAAATTCCGACCGAAGGCCTAGGACTAATAAGTTTCCGTTTTGTTGTAGTCTATTCAAAGTTCCGGGAAAGAGGATGACAGAGCTCATACATGTAGGCAGCAATAATGTTTTGCTCAAAGCAAGGCATATTTTGAGATATGTTAGGTGATTTCAGCTCTAAAGAGCACATAGATATCGACATTTGAAAATCTCAGGTTTGACCATACACTGTAGTGCCCCCCAATGGCCAATTAGTGCCACACTATGCAAGGATTGTTATCTTGTCATACCGGTGATGTGTACCAAATATGGTGAGAATCGAACGGACGCAGAACGTTGTTGATATATGACATCTGCTGTGTTTGAAATATCAAATTTTCTTTTAGTAATTATTGATGGGGAGTATCCACAGATGCTTTATGTGATGTTTTGTGGAAATGGGACAAACGGCGTTGGGCTGGTTTGTTTTAGTTTCGTTTTAATCTATTAGAAATACAGGGAAACGAAAACGATGCAATTCTTGTTTGGCTCAACATGAAGCACAATTTGAGATGAGTTTGGTCACTTCAGCTCTAAGGAGCACGGAGAAATCGCTATTTTAAAATCTCAAATTTAAAAATACACTGTAGCACCCCCCAATGGCCAATCTTGTCCACATTTTTACTGGTTGCTGGGGGCCTTTAGGAGCTTATACAGATCAAGAATGATGGAGATGAAGCATTTCTAAAGCCTATGAATCAAAGCTAGAATATCATTGGCCCATGGCGGTCACGTGATTTTCACTACCAACTTCCTCTTTATTGCAGTACAACAACCTGATGCATGCAACAGACCACATTTGCTTTAAATATCTGTTTGCATTCAGGAGTAATGAGCCTTTAAAGTGACATTCTGGTATAGTACCCCCACATTACCGATTAGTGCCAAACATTGTATGCTTCCTCTACTACTCCTTCCAACCATGGATACCAAGTTTGGTGACTATGAGACAAACTGTTGCTGAGATACGCCCTCACTTCCTGTTTGGCGGCCTCATTGACATATTTGATTGGCTGTAATGGACAAACGTTTTTGCATATCAAAAATACATTTCATTACTTTTGCTAGGATTGGTCTAAAGATCATCAGAGCAATTTTTCAGGAAGATTGCTCAAAATGTGTGGCCTGTAAAACAGAGTTTAATGTGATTTTTCTGGAACAGTGCCCCCAAATGGCCAATTGGCGCCACACTGCACATGTCCTTACCTTGTCATACCAATGATGCATACAGGGTCATGGAATTTCATGGGATTTTAAAAAGTATATTCCAGACATGGATTTTAAAGTCCAAGTCATGGAATACCAGGGAACTTTGTAGCATGTTTAAATTTTAGTTGCCATTCATCAAAATGTATTTTCCATTCAGTATTCTTCATTTCCCGTATTGCATATTGTTATGGTTAGGCCACTTAATTTTTCAGCGTACATTTATCCCCTTCCCGCTCGCCAGCTGGCAATCACTTGAGTCAAGATATGCGGTCTCCTGGACCTGCTAACAAAGGCAAACATGCCACAAAAATTTACATTTCAAGAGCATTGGCTACATAATGATGACTTCAAAGACTGGGTGTTAGAAGTAGACAGAAAAGTTAAATGTAAAGTTTGTTAAACTACTATCGATCCATCACATATGTGACAGAATTCAGGAAACTGGGCTAATGCCGCATGTCACTACTTTTCATGAGAGCCGTTTGTAAGAAGAAAAACGTATTCTGGGACATTTTGTCTTTTTTGCAGAAATGCCTTCTTGAAGATATACATTTTTATGTGACTTAATAAACTAGTATGCAAAGTGTAAATGTGAATACAATTTAAAACTAAAACCCTTGTTTAACCTGCGGAAAATACAGTCATTTTCTTTCCATTGGCTGAGATAATGAAGGGGCTAGACATGCTGACGTAATGATTTCTGATTGGTCTATCATGTAAACAGCTTTTGTCATAACACGACTGCTTGGTCAATAAATCATTGTGATACCAAGATAAAAAAATTGACAACTGCGATATCATTGCTACAGCTATGAATCACATCGCTGCCCTGAATTTTGCTAGAGTTATCAACGAAGTTGTGAAATACTACTTTTGGAGTACAATGATGCCATGACTCAGAAGACTAATTGGACGACGATGAGGAAATCCCAGACTTTGATACTGTTAAAAATTTCAGGCAACATTTTGGTATTTCATTGCAGTACCAATGGTGGAAAGAAAACGTTAGCTCCTCTTGTATAAAACAACTGTCTACAGATTACATTTACAAGAAAAAGGCAATAATGGCAGTTATGATAGCGACAATGAAAGATGCATGCATAGATTATTGGAGTATTGAATGCCTTGAGTGTGAACGGTAGCGAAAAGACGCGTTGTAACCAAATATCAACAGACTAAATGCAAACAACAAAGGACTTTGTATGTAATCAGAGGATATATAATTGTTTCATTCTGCCACGAAACATTCCTAGATGTATACGGGTAAGTGTAACATTTGCTAAATAGCTACAGATAATTCCTGACAGTAATTTGTAGGGCTAGTTATCTAGCTATAGCTACTGACGTTACTGTTAACGACATAACCACATTAACCTACCAGCTAGCTAACATTTCCGGGGTTTCTAGCTTGTGTGTGATTATGCTTAACTATTATGTTTGCACAGTAAATTATGTTACTGTTAACGTTAGCTAGCTAGGTAACAACACTGACTTACCAGCTAGCTAAAATTCCTGTGATTGTGATTATGCTACTGTTTTTAATGAATCCTGCTGCTAAGCTACTTTACCTTTCAATGTACTGTTTATACATGATGTATCAAGTCCATGTGAAGAAAACTTAAATTGTGTTTGGTGTCTCCATTTAATAGCTGGGTGGGTTTAAGGGCTAAGAGTGTGTGAACTATGCTGAATGGGCGTAAACAAAGACCAGCTCTCTGGAAAGTGTAAATCTTTCAAGCCTCTTTTGTCAGAACTAAGTATTGCAGATTATCAACTTTTAAATTAGTCTGTCCCATAACTTTATCAAACAGTATTGTTTTATATACTGTAATATATTGGGTGCTAGATAAAGGCACGGTAGACAGTGGTTGGAATAACTCAATAGCGTTTACTGAAAACTGCTCGGCACAACAGCTGATACACACAGCTGCTCCACAGCTCCCTTGTCCCCCCCCCGAGATCCCCAGAACCAATCACATAACTACATTTCACAACATGAGAAACACAGTCTACTACATTCCTCCCCTTTAAGTGTAATACCTGTTTACTAAATTAACAACCTAAACTCACTAGGTCTTCTTGAACCAGGAACAGACCTTCACATATTTATTTTTATTTTTTAACTGCCTCAATTTAACACCTTACAAGTCCAGTCTCTTGGGAGCATTTCTGAGTCTCTCTGGATTTCTCCTTGACTGCACTCCTGGAGGTACAGCGGCAGCGCTGTTATGACTGCATGGAGGAGACGTAACATTGCCTGAACATGCTGGAGCCAGGCAGACACCCTCCTCTGAGGTGTCGGAGTCAGGCATTTTCACTCCGCTGGCCGATACTGGGTCAGGCTCTGGTGAAGCATCTGATGTAAAGTTATGGCCCTCATAAAGTGTGCCTGGCTCTAGTTCCTTTAATTCTCCTCTTCTCCACAGCATGTGGTCAACATGAACGTACCGCTGTCTTTTTCCTTCCCAGACACTGTATGTCACAGGACCTAAGCGCTTTATGACAGTAGCGGCAGTCCATTTCTCTTCACCTCCCTTGAAATTTTTCACTCGGACTTGGTCGTTCTCCTGAAACTCTCTCAATTTCAGTCTCTCTTTGTCATGATACAGCTTTTGTTTTGCCTGCTGGTGCCCAATAGTGCGCGACATATCTGGTATCAAAAGACTGAAACGGGTGCGAAGCTCTCTCTTTAAGAATAGCTCCGCTGGAAAGCGACCTGTGACTGAGTGCGGGGTAGCCCTGTACATGAGCAGAAAGTTTGACAGCCTGTGCTGCAGCAAGATGCTGGGCTGTCCTCTTGCATCTAGAACCTGCTTCACAAGAGCACGCTTCAGTATTTGCACTGACCTCTCACCCGCTCCATTCGATGCTGGATGATATGGTGGGACCAGAGTTTGTTTTACACCATTTTTGTCAAGGAACTGCTTTAATTCTGTGGAGACTAATTGGGGTCTATTATCTGACACAACCTCTTCCGGAAGACCATATGCAGCAAATAGGTTGCGCAACACCTCTATGGTTCGGCTTGATGTTGTTGAGGTCATGTGGACATTTAGAATGACTATCCACTATCACTTGGTAGTACTGTCTATCTTTCTTTGCGAAGTCCAGATGGATCCTCTGCCACACCCTGACAGGCCACCGCTAGGGATGGAGCGGTGCCACCGCAGGTACCTTCTGCATGGCTTGACACACAGCACAGTTTTGGACCATGTTCTCAATCTTGCCATCCAAACCTGGCCACCATACATAACTGCGAGCTAGGGCCTTCATCTTACAGATGCCCGGGTGTTCATGGTGCAGGTCTTTGAGAATCCGTGGCCGGTGCATTTGAGGAACAATGACTCTGAGATCCCACAAGACACAACCTTGATCTGCTGACAGCTCACGCCTCCTGACAAAGTACGGTTTCATGCTTTTATCATTCAGGTAATTAGGCCATCCATTCATGGTATAGCTCCAAACCTTGCTCAACAACTGACCTCTGCTGGTGCCTATTTTATTGTCCTGAGCTGTTACTGGCAACTCTTCAACCTGTGAAAAGTAGAAAATGTTGGATTCCTGTGCCGTGTTGTCCAACTCAGTCACGGGAAGTCTGGACATAGCATCCACATTAAGGTGGTCTGACGACTTCTTGTATTCTAGCTCATAACTGTAAGCCATGAGAATCAAAGCCCAGCGCTGCATGCACAAAGCTGCCAATGTAGGCACTGCTGATTTTGGCCCCAAAATAGCCATAGTTCAAATCTCTCCAGATAGGATGCTAAATCCTCCTTGAACTCTTCCACTCGTCCTATGGGCGCCATCCTCGTCGCCAATGTAATATCTTGGGTGCTAGATAAAGGCACGGTAGACGGTGGTTGGAATAACTCAATAGCATTTACTGAAAACTGCTCGGCACAACAGCTGATACACACTCTGCTCCGCAGCTCCCTTGCGAGCTTCCGAACCACGTGATCCCCAGAACCAATCACATAACTGCATTTCACAACATGAGAAACCCAGTCTACTGCATATACCATTTCAGAGCTCGGAATCTGGACCTTTATAAATTGCAATAAAAAGCAAAACAAATATTTAGCAATAAGCCCAGTTTCCTGAATTCCAGCATTGGACAGGGGTCAGAATGGGCATCCTGACTGGTCTGTGGCTATGCAGCCCTGTACGCAACAAACTGCGATGCACTGTGTTTTCTGACTCCTTTCTTTCAGCACCAGCATGAACCTTTTCAGCAATTTGAGCTGCATTAGCTCATCTGTTGTATTGGACGGCATGGGCAAGCCTTCACTCCCCACGTGCATCAATGAGCTTTGGTTCACCGCTTTCCTTCCTTGGACCACTTTTGATAGGTACTGACCACTGCAGACTGGAAACACCCCACTAGGGCTGCAGTTTTGGAGATGAGGACAGCATGTTCACTTCTGTAAGGACAGAATGTTCACTTGCTGCCTAATATATCCCACCCACTGACACGTGGAATCATAACAAGAATATCAGTTTTATTCACTTCACATAATGTTACGACTGATCGGTGTAGATTGGAAAGTATTTTGGGCACTATTCATGCAAACTCTCAATTCATGCAAGCTCACAATCACTTATGTGAGATGCGAGTGAGCACTGGTGCCTTACTTTTTATTGTGCTGCTGCCTAATCAGCACATGGATTTACCAGCAAGAGACCTGCCTTTGGGTTATTGTTCTCCCAGTCTCTTTAAGCGGACGACTGAAATGTATATTCACATGTCATCTCTTCTCTGCCCTTTGCTTTTGCTGCTTCACTTGAAATATGTACAATATACTTCACCTCCAGGATTTCAGACAGAGCAAACATCCCAAACTGTCTTAACATTTTAGGTGAACAGTAAATAGGCAACGGAGGTGCAGAAAAATTTACATATTTTTTGGAGATTTCAGTTTATTGTGGTGTTTACCCAGTAAGCACAGCTGGTCTCCAAAAGACATATGTAAGCTTTTTTGGTCAGTATTGTGATTGAGGATGGGGATTAGCCTACAGCCAGCCGTTATTAGGCCATCATTTAATCCCATCCCATAGTCCTCCAAAAAATTAATTATTTTTGGATGACTGTTGACATTTAATGTTTTGACCACCAACTCTCAAACCATAGGCAAAAATGATGGTTATTGAGGTTAGATTCACTTTGTTGGCTGCATCTTTCCCACTTCGTTGAAAAAGCTCACTAGACTCCCCTTCCCCCTATTCCCCTGCCTCTCCTGTTGCTGACAAATGCACTCAGCTATGTTGCACACAAAAGCACGGATTTAGCTGCTGGCCCAAATTGGGGGTAATATGGGGGGTAGGGCCAGGGTGGATCATTCTGTTGTTTTCTTTCCTGCAGATTTGCAATGAATCAAAACAAGCTCTATGACCAGTCATCACATTTATGCTGGAGATGAAGCAAGATATGTGCCACTAAATGATGCGGAGGCTGAGGTGGGAAAAGAGCTGACTATCTCATTTGATAGGCAATATTATTGTCACATATTCAACCTCATGTGAAGAGGGGCTGTCTGCTAAGTGACACACATTTTTGAATTGTTGAATACAGGAGATGTAAAACTACATGATTAGCATAAAAGGACCTAAAATGAACTGTGGAGCTGTTTCAGAAAGTATACACAAGTTGTTTCAAAAACACAATTTACTGTGTCTTGAGACACATCATTTTGTACGAACTAAATTAAAATTACCGATAGATAAACAAAACTGCTCCCAGCACAGTCAATATTCTGCCACCATTTGATTGATCAAATAGCCTACACTACTTATCAACCCATCAATCAATCAAACACTAATTTTAATTAACTTGTCTAATGAAAGAAGACATTCTGAGTAAAAACTTCAGTCGGATGGCTAGGGAGCCTAATTGTGAGAGGCAGCACCAAATCCATTATGAAGAGTGCAAGCCAATGCATAATGGATCAAGCAAAGCAATTAAACTGTGAAACACTTGATACGGTAAGGTGTGGCCCAGTGGGCTTTTGCGTTGGACAGCGTCTCTACAAGTTCCCATTGGAAGGCCCCAGGAGACGTGTTTGTTTGTCTTAACTACCGTCATTACACACAAACTATATTTCTAAAGAAGTATTGTTACCACATTATATTAAAGAGTTTAAAAAGGATCTTAAACAATAAAAAATGTGTAAAATATGGTACTAATTAAAATTCAGAGCTTACCCTTCAAATTTGAATTTTTATTGAATTTTACAATTGAACTTAACATTTGCAAAGACCCATTCTGGCATGTAAGCCACATTTTTAAAACAGAATCTCATTGCACTAAATCCATTTACACAGTCCCACTCAAAAGTTTGGACATGCCAACTTATTCAATTCTTTATTTTTATTTTCCACATACTAGAATAATAGTGAAGATGTCAAAACTATGATGTAAGATAAATGGAATCAAGTAGTAACCAGAAGTAGAAACTTTTTTTTTTTATTCTTCAAAATAGCCACCCTTTGCATTGATGACAGCTTAGCACACTCTTCGCATTATTTCAACAAGCATCATGGGGTAGTCATCTGGAATGCATTTCAATTAACAGGTGTGCATTGTTAAAAGTTTATTTGTGGAAGTTTTTTCCTTCTTGTTGCATTAAGGTGGGTATACAAAGGGTGACAACATTTGGAGGGTATATAGAAGACCCCCATTATGTCTGTACTGTAGTAGTTCATTATGACTGAAATAAGCAAAGAAAAATAACAGAAAACTGGCAATTAACAGCAGCTGCAAATGCTGCCCAAATAAATGCTTCACAGAGTTCAAGTAACAGACACATCTCAACATGAACTCTTCAGTGGAGACTGTGTGAGTCAGGCCTTTTTGGTCAAATTGCTGCAAAGAAACTTCTATTGAAGGACACAAATAAGAAGAGACTTGCTTGGGCTAAGAAATGAGGTTCTAAATCGTTGTTGATCTGAGGAATGCATTTTCTGAATTTTCCCAGTCTCCTCCCGTTTTAAACTTTAGGAGGACATGAGGTCCTGGTCCACACCTGCAGAGTACCTGGTTTGGGGGGCCCGTTGCTGTCCCTGTCATTGTCCATCTGGTCATGCTTCTGACCTAGTCTAAATTTAAATAGACACTGGATTTGGCCCACATGCATTTATTAATTATTCCAATTGGACTCTTAATATCTGGTCACCCCTCTGAGCCTGGGTCCTCTCTAGGTTTCTTCCTAAATTTCGGTCTTCTTAGGGAGTTTTTCCTAGCCACTGAAATTCAACACTACTGTTGTTTGCTCCTTCGGGTTTAAGGCTGGTTGTTTCTGTAAAAGCACTTTGTGACAACTGCTGTTGTAAAAAGGGCTTTATAAATACATTTGATTGATACATTTGATTGATTAGTCCAAATTTGAGATTTTTGGTTCCAACCACCTGTATTTCTTTAGAAGCAGTGTGGGTAAATGGATAATTTCCATATGTGTGGTTCCCACCATGAAACATGGAAGAGGAGGTGGTGTGTGATTATGTGGCGCTGGTGACAGTGTTTGTGATTTATTAAGAATTCAATTGATTTGTTATCCCATCTCATCTTGTTAGCGCTTGGTGGGACTATCATTTGTTGTTCAACAAGACAATGACTGAAAACATACCTCAAGGCTGTGTAAGGGCTATTTTACCAAGAAGGAGATTACTGGTGCTGCATCAGATGACCTGGCCTCCACAATCACCCAACCTCAACCCAGTTGAGATGATTTGTGATGAGTTGAACAATAGAGTGAAGGAAAAGCAGCCAACAAGTGCTCAGCATATGTAGGAAAATGTCAACACTGTTGGGAAAGCAGTCCAGGTGTCTACCTAATGAAATTGGTTGAGAGAATGCCAAGAGTGTGCAAAGCTGTCATCAAGGCAACTGGTGACTACATTAAAGAATCTACTATTTAAATTGTATTATGATCTGTTTAACACTTGTTTACTACATAATTCCATATGTCTTATTTCATAGTTGTGATGTCTTGCCTATTATTCCACAATGTGGACATTTTTGTAATTAAAGAAATACCCTTGAATGAGTAGGTGTGTCCAAACATTTGACTGGTATTGTATGTATATATATCCTGGGAGTGGCCTCTGCCCTGTAGGGACCTCGCACTGACAGGATCTGCGCCGGAGACTATAGCTGGTGGGCCTTTTATGAATGATGTTCCTCTCCTGATCCAGGCTAACCAGCCGCTGAGAGACGAGTTTACCAAGCGTGGGAGTAATGAACTAATGAAGCCTTCTGCTTCTGAGCCCAACACAGTGGTGGGATTTAAGAAAAGCTGACATCCCGGCGCCATCAACCATGCAGGCATCAACTTCCAGTCTAGAAGTTTCCTCATGTGCATGGTGCCACCATGGGTTTGTCTATCTGTGGAGTTATCTGTGGAGGCTAGTTATCTGTTCAGGCCGAGTCAGCAGAACCACTAGAGGTGTAAAGGCTGAGCTGGGGGCTGATGAGATACATGGAACATTTTAAGTGTGGGTCATGGATTTATGCAGAATAATAATAATCAAGAGGCAAATTCCCATCTGTCCACCAGAGGCTAATGCGTATTTCAAAGGAAATGGGTAAGTGCTTTTTAGGATCAAATTAGGATTTCTTTTAAAAACAAATTGCCACAATTGGTGTATGCTGTTACCATCTGTGAAGCATTGTACGCTACCAACCCTACCAAACATACTAGCAACATTTATACCATTCAAAATGATTATCCTTGGAAATTTTGACTTCGACTGGGAACCAGAGCAAGCAGATGGCAGACCAAGTCTACACTGATCAATTATATTTGGATTATATTTAAATATACATTATGGCAAGTGGGGTGTTTCCACTAGA
Organism: Esox lucius; assembly: GCF_011004845.1. Lineage (NCBI taxonomy): Eukaryota > Metazoa > Chordata > Actinopteri > Esociformes > Esocidae > Esox > Esox lucius. The sequence continues at coordinate 29,008,461 of NC_047592.1, read as the reverse complement.
TATTAGTACCAATTGCCCAATTGCTTATATTACAGATTCTGAGAACCAAACCTTGTATTATCAACAAACTTTAGTGTATTCGTTTTGGAAATGTTTGTGTCTAAGCTTCCTTTATATGTCCTTGACCAAAGTGACATGGATTGCATTACTGTGATTCTAGAAGCTGAACTTGCACTACAGTAATTTACTGGTGGTTTTACCTCAGTTGCTGATGGGCAAGCCCCATATAAATGGATAAAGGTTAAGAACAGATCAAATCCCTGGTTCACCTGAGAATTATCTGATGCTGTTCCCAAAAGTGAAAAACATGACAATCAACCAAGACTGCTCTTGTAAAGATTACAAATGACTTGTTGAAAGCTGACTCTGGAGATTGAACAATCTTGTTGTTACTGGATCTTAGTGCAGATTTTCGACACCACAAACCACAACATTTTAATTGACAGACTTAGAAATTGGGTGGGGATCTTTGGGATTGCACTAGATAAACCTCAATTAGTGCTGCACAAGTCTGCTAGAAACCTAACTACAAAAAAAAAAACATTACTCATGTACTAGCGTCTTTACACTGGCTGCTTGTTAGGGTTAGGGCTGATTTTAAGGTTTTATTGTTAACCAACACATAATTTACGATCGCAAGATGCTGGCCTTTAAATTGTACCTTGAATTTCTAAACAAACAGCCAGAGGCAGGGCCTTTTCTCATAGAGCTCCACAACTGTGGAATGATTTGCCAATTAAGGTTAGAAATGCAAACTCAGTGCAAACTTTCAAGTGTCTACTAAAGACTAATCTCTACAGCACGGTCTATGATTAGGTGTAGCCTGGCCCAGGGGCGTGAAGGTGACCAGAAAGGCTTGATACTGTCCACCCTTTCTGTCTTGGCAGGTGGGCTCTCATCGCCACTGGGATGCCCTCCCTCCAATGCCTCTCGGAGGCAGAGTCACTGGCTTGTTGTTGTCTCTCTGTTGCGCACTTTTGCAATTGGGCTGTACTCTGCTGGCAATACTGGGCCCTCATTCAGGGTGGTTGTGGTTGGTGGGTGTCCCTTTGGTTGATGCTTGGCAATGTGGGTGGATTGATTTCCTGGGGGCCTCCCCCAGATAGGGCCACAGTGTCGCTGGACCCCCCTGTCTCAGTCCCAATGTCTTAGGCTGCTATATTATTTTTCTGGGAGAGTAGGGTCACTTCTCCTTTTCCAATAAGTTCTCCTTCTCCACTATAAATCTTTGTTGATAGGAAGAATGCATTTTCAGAATTTTCCCAGTCTCCTCCTGTTTTGAACTTACGAGGACATGAGGTCCTGGCCCACACCTGCGGAGTACCTGGCTTGAAAGACCCGTTGCTGTCCCTATCCAAAGTCCTCCTGGTTATGTTGCAGATCAAGACGATACCTGACGATTTCAGCTGCCACTGTGCTGACACCTCCCCCGTGAGGTCCCTTTCCTTGTCCATCTGGTCATGCTTCCGACCTGGACTAAGTTTAAATAGACTCTAGACTCAGCCCACATGCGTTTATCAATTATTACAATTGTAATCTTAAAATGTTAACCCGGCACAGCCAGAAGAGGACTGGTCACCCCTCTGAGCCTGGGTCCTCTCTAGGTTTCCTCCTAATTTTTGGCATTTTTAGGGAGTTTTTCCTAGCCACTGAAATTCAACACTACTTGCTTCTTGGAGTTTAAGGCCAGGTGTAAAAGCACTTTGTGACAACTGCTGATTTAAAAAGAGCTTTTAAAATACATTTGATTGATTGATAGATTACTTCAAGTTGTATCTGTCAAATCAAATCATTTGTAGTGTCCATTAACAATTATTTGTCTTCCTCTGTGCCTGTCATATGTGGTGTTCCGCAGGGTTCCATCCTGGGGCCAATCCTGATTTCTCTGTATATGCTTCCATTATGTAGTATAATTTTTTTTTATTGTAATGCAGATGATATGCATTTGGATTTGTCGGGTACGCCAAATTATTTGAGCAAGTTGTGTGTTATTTTTGTGCATAATTGCCTTGAAGACATTACAAACTGGATGCCTAATAATTTCTTTCAGTTAAACACTGATAAAACCAGAGTTTTATTTATTGTTCCCCCATCTATTTAGGATGGAGTTCGTTTGGCTCTAGTATTGCTTGCAAAAAATATTGTGCCTGTGGCCAGAAATCTAGGATTTTTATTTGTTCTAGACTTACAATTTGAATATAACACAAAAAACGGTTGCAGTCATGCTTTTAACAACTTAGAAACATTGCCAAAATAGATTTACAGAATTCAGCTGCCAGACTTATTGCAAGGACTAAATTAAGGTCTCATGTAACCCCAGTGTTGGCTGTTCTACACTGGTTACCGGGGAATTTCAGAGTAGATTTTAGAATTCTACTAATCACTTTTAAGGCACTACATGGTCTGACACCTGATTACATTAGTGACATGCTAAACCCATACTGCACAGCTAGGCATCTCAGATCAGCAGAAAAAGGATTTCTGGCTGTCCCAGAGTCTAGACTGAAGACTAAAGGGAACCGGGCCTTTGCTAGATGGGCCCCTAGACTCTGTAACAGCCTACCCAGAATGTCAGAGATGCTACATCAGTGCATCCTTTTTTTGCCTAAAAAACAGTTTTTATAACATGGCTTTTATGAATAATTTATCATTGTGATTTTACTTTTTAAAATAATATACAGCTCTGTAAAAATGAGATTTTTCTTAAATCAGCATTTCTACATGTATGGCAGCCATTCCATTGCAGTGTCTGTTAAATGTCAACACAGACACACCTACGTTTATTTAATGATTAGGTGATTACCTGAACCAAATCTAATTTAACAAGGAATTGTACAATCACCTAAAGGATTATTAGGAACACCTGTTCAATTTCTCATTAATGCAATTATCTAATCAACCAATCACATGGCAGTTGCTTCAATGCATTTAGGGGTGTGTTCCTGGTCAAGACAATCTCCTGAACTCCAAACTGAATGTCAGAATGGGAAAGAAAGGTGATTTAAGCAATTTTGAGCGTGGCATGGTTGTTGGTGCCAGACGGGCCGGTCTGAGTATTTCACAATCTGCTCAGTTACTAGAATTTTCACGCACAACCATTTCTAGGGTTTACAAAGAATGGTGTGAAAAGGGAAAAACATCCAGTATGCGGCAGTCCTGTGGGCGAAAATGCCTTGTTGATGCTAGAGGTCAGAGGAGAATGGGCCGACTGATTCAAGCTGATAGAAGAGCAACTTTGACTGAAATAACCACTCGTTACAACCAAGGTATGCAGGAAACCATTTGTGAAGCCACAACACGCATAACCTTGAGGCGGATGGGCTACAACAGCAGAAGACCCCACCAGGTACCACTCATCTCCACTACAAATAGGAAAAAGAGGCTACAATTTGCACGAGCTCACCAAAATTGGACAGTTGAAGACTGGAAGAATGTTGCCTCGTCTGATGAGTCTCGATTTCTGTTGAGACATTCAGATGGTAGTCAGAATTTGGCGTAAACAGAATGAGAACATGGATCCATCATGCCTTGTTACCACTGTTCAGGCTTCTGGTGGTGGTGTAATGGTGTGGAGCATGTTTTCTTGGCACACTTTAGGCCCCTTAGTGCCAATTCGGCATTAATTAAATGCCACGGCCTACCTGAGCATTGTTTCTGACCATGTCCATCCCTTTATGACCACCATGTACCCATCCTCTGATGGCTCCTTCCAGCAGGATAATGCACCATGTCACAAAGCTGGAATAATTTCAAATTGGTTTCTTGAACATGACAATGAGTTCACTGTACTGAAATGGCCCCCACAGTCACCAGATCTCAATCTAATAGAGCATCTTTGGGATTTGGTGGAACGGGAGCTTCATGCCCTGGATGTGCATCCCACAAATATCCAACTGCAAGATGCTATCCTATCAATATGGGCCAACATTTCTAAAGAATGCTTTCAGCACCTTGTTGAATCAATGCCACGTAGAATTAAGGCAGTTCTGAAGGCGAAAGGGGGTCAAACACCGTGTTAGTATGGTGTTCCTAATAATCCTTTAGGTGAGTGTATAAACACCACTGCTGTGGTCATCACTATCCTCTTGCAATAGGACCAGCTGGATGGCAAAAACAGAGCTAGTACCTCAAAGGTAATTTTAATTTAAAAAAAATATACTATTCTGCATGACAAAATAGTTCAAAAGAAAAGCTTTGAGTGAAGAAAAGAAGGGTTCGATTCTAGCTTTACTGGCAGAGGGATACAGTGATTGTCAGTTTGTTTCCATCCTGAAAATTTCAAAGATGGCGGTTCAAAAGAACAAGGTCAAACAACTGACAGTGGGGACAACAAACCTACAGACTGGCAGAGGGCGAAATCAACTGTCCACTGACCGAGATGACCATCAACTCATTCGAATGTCACTCAACAACCGTAGGATGACATCAAGAGACCTACAAAAAGAATGGCAAACAGCAGCTGGGGTGACGTGCATGGCGAGGACGGTTCGAAACAGGCTCCTAGGGGCAGGGCTGAAGTCGCGCAAAGCTAGATAAAAGCCCTTCATCACCTAGAAGCAAAGAAGAGCCAGGATGAAGTTTACAAAAGACAATAAGGATTGGACCATAAAGGAATGGAGTAAGGTCATCTTCTCTGATGAGTCAAATTTTCAGCTTTGCCCAACACCTGGTTGTCTAATGGTTAGACGGAGACCTGGAGAGGCCTACAAGCCACAGTGTCTCGCACCCACTGTGAACATTTGGTGGAGGAGCGTTGATGATCTGGGCATGCTTCAGCAAGGCTGGAATCGGGCAGATTTGTCTTTGTGAAGGACACATGAATCAAGACAAGTACAAGGTTATCCTGGAAGAACACTGCTTCCTTCTGCTCTGACAATGTTCCCCAATTCTGAGAATTGGTTTTTCCAGCAGGACATGCCACACAGCCAGGTCAATCAAGGTGTGGATGGAGGAACAACAGCACAAGAACCTGTCATGGCCAGCCCAATCTCCAGACCTGAACCCCATTGAAAACCTCTGGAATTTAATCAAGAAGAAGATGGATGGTCACTAGCCATCAAACAAAGCCGAGCTACTTGAATTTTTGTGCCAGGAGTGGCATAAAGTCACCCAACAGCAATGTGACAGACGCATGAATTAGGGTTATTCCACCAAATATTGATTTCTGCACTCTTCCTAAGTTAAAACATTAGTATTTTGTTGTTGAAAAATGAATATTAATTTGTTTTCTTAGCATTATTTGAGTTCTGAAAACAATGCATCTTTTTTTGGTTATTTGGACCAGTTATTTTCTATTAATAAATACTCTAAATGCCAATCTCGTAATTTTGAGAAAAGATCTCTTAATTACGGGATAATTTTAAACACCTGGAAGGCGGCATATCTACCCAGCAAGCAACATGCCAGTGGCCCACAGGCTGGCTTTCTCCCACTAGCGTTTTGCAGCCGCTTTTTTTCCGCAGTCGGGCCACCAGTTAGTGGCATTTATGTTTTATTTATAATAATCCTTTATAATTATTTTGGTCATATCAGAAATGACAATTAGCTGAATTAAATCTAAACAATTTATTTCCAGTAGTGCAAGATGCATACAAAAAACATGCATTATACAGCAAGCATACAAAATTAACAGGTGCAAATGAATTGAAATACTTAATTATTTTTTATCAAATAGTGCAAGAAACGTGTCCAGCAACCGATATAGTAAAATTATAGTATTTGAATGTGAAAAAGAACAAAATAAACAATACCATACAAAATAAACAAGGGCTAGAATGGCGGTAATATACATAAGTATGACCTAGAAGCAATCAATAGTTACTGAATCATAGATACATCAGTGCAATAAGCTTATGAATGGTGGCATAACACTACAACTACAGTCAGAATTAAGAACATTCACACAGAGCTATAAACATTTTGAGAATATAATGCGATCATATATAACACTGTACATAGCAGCAGTTAAAAAAATAATAGAGTACTGTACCTTAGCAGCAATATTGGTTGTGCTGAAGATGTCATTCATATTCACGGCAGGTCCCTTGTATCGCCGCAACGTCTTCTCCGACCTGCACGGTCAGCTGCCCCTTTCTGGTACCTGGGGACCTGGTTCTGGACAGCCTCATCAGTGGCATCCCGGTTGGAAGGATTCTTCCTTATGGCTCCTGTAATACAGTAATCAGATATTGTACTTAAATGATCTGACATGGTTTTGAGAATTGCATGACATTCAAGAAAAATAAAATGTTTCATGAAGACAACATACTAGCGCAACTATAGTCTACTATAGTCTATAGTTTTTACCTGATTATAGAGCCAGCTGTGCCCTCAGCTTGACAGTCTCTTCAGTCAGAGGTTTATCAGAAGCTAAAAAGCACAATGAAATAGCGTAATAGTGAAATAAATAAAACTGCCATATACATGTAATTTCAGAATGGCTGTACAGTATTGCATTTTAGTAAAGGGCACACATTCAGACAAATGCAGTTTCATGAAGACAAGATGCTAGCGTAACTATAGTGTTGTTTTTACCTGATTTTAGAGCCAGCAGTGCCCTCAGCTCAACCCTCTCTTCAGTCAGCCCCGCTTAATCTTCTCCAAATGTTCTGAATGTAAAGACAGACAGTTAATTATTCAGTCCTAAATATCTGTTTATTTTACAATCAGAACTCAAATCGCAGTGTCCGCCAAAATGTTCATTCTTACCTTCATGTGCAGAGCTAAAACCACCCCCTACCTCTGCCTTCTTGCCCTTAAAAATTTATTGAAATTTACAAATAAAATTGGAAGCAACAATAACAAGTAAAGCATCTGGGTTAAGTGAATGAACGCACACTTACCTATGTAGCAATCCTCTACATGATGGCATGGAGTACCTCTCTGGTGCCTTGGACTACTGTGCTTGCTCCATCCTAAAAATAAACATAAAATTTGGTGAAACCAAGTAAACGTTGCAGCAATTACGAGATCAACATGTAATTCACATACCTCCAGGGCTGAAATCCACAGGGTGTTGTGGTGTAGATATGCGTCCTTGGGGTGGTAGGGGCCCACACTGAAACGATTTTCGCTCCGATACACATGTCCGGTCTCTCACGTGTCTAGGAAAAGTTTAGGTTTCGTAAGCATTTACCCTGCAAAACATATTTTCATTCCAAGTTTCAAATTATTAAATGTTTTCTAATTCAACTGCATGCTTGATGAACTTATAAGGGACAGCCTCCCAGGTGTCTTCAGGTGGTGAACAAGTTCTGGCAAACTTTGTGGTGGCTGAAGGACTTCATGCTGGTGATTCTGTGTGGTGGCCAGTAGCAAAGTCCCCCTTTGAGCCACTGGCGTGGAACTACTGCCACACAGTCATCCTCCTCCGGGAATAAAACTACAGAAAACGTCATCACCTGAAAGCAATGTCTTAACAGGCTAGTTAAGAACAATGTGGATACACAAAGACACCTCAGTAACGGACTTGTAACAAGTGCAGGTTTAGCTAGTCTACCTACATTTAGTTTAGCTAGTCTAGCTACACTTCCCGGGAAGGCGTTCCGGGTTTGTTTTGGGTGTTAATCAAATTGTTTTACTACAATGTCATAATCCACAAGTTGTATTGTCCAATTCAGAGCATATAGCTTATACCGTACACACTTTGAACAAGAATTGTTCCTGTTCCTGAACGAAAGAACCAAATGAATCTATTAGTTTTCACGGTACTACAGAGGGGGATTCCTGGCTTTGAAAATCGCTATTGTCTTGCCTTACGTGCAATTCACATTCGCTATAGCGCCATCTACGGACACGGCGGTGTTTAAACACTGTAAAGAACTGTCCCCCATGAAGCGATAAATCGAGGCTATAGGCGAGTAGTTGAGCCGGTACCATGCAGTGAAAAATTGCCATTATTTCGAGAAAATATTATGGTAAGCAATCGCTGTGTTTACTGTACATATCTACACACAGGTCCTTTACACAAGCAATAGTGCAAAAGTCAAAGACTATTTTATTTAAGCAGCAAAGCAGCAAAAGCTGGTGCACATTTAGGACATTATAGTCTCTTGCGGCCCGCCAGCAGCAGAACACCGGTGTGCCACCAACGATTTTTCTCACTGGGTAGTTGTCAGTAGGCCACGGCTCAGTGATCAACTGTACCACTGAGGTAACATTAAATTCAGCTGGGTTAAGTTTGCGTGACACTTTTAGTGTAACTTCGTAGTATTAGTTAGTGGACATGTCTTTGCTTGTAGATTCAAGGTTTGTAGATACGTTTTATGAATGTGCTTTTTGTTACCTTTGGTCTAAGTGGTCCGTGGGCAACAGAGATGCCTAACTTTAGCTAACAGGCATGACTGAGTCAGTGTTGACGTTAGCATACAGCCTAGCAAGAAGCCTAGCTAACAAGGGAGAATGTTTGATGTAACGTCACCCCCTGTTAATGTTATGCCTCTCTTAACTGTTCGGTCACTGCAGAGGAAACGGAATGGCGAAGCAAACGCCACACCAACATGATGGTCTGTGGGATTCTCTCCGAAAGCGATGTTTTGGTGAACAAAACATCAACCAGATGCAGCAAGACAAGGTAATTCCACTTTCATTGCAATAACCTAGACTATGATTCCCTAAGAATTCTTATGTTAGCCGGTTTACAATGGCTTGTTTCCAACTACTGACACAATGATGCACTAATTACAGCAGGACTGCTTGCAACTTTTTTTTTACCTTTTGTTTCTCTTTTTGCTATTTGGTTAAACTTTCTATGAAGACCACATACACTCACCTAAAGGATTATTAGGAACACCATACTAATACTGTGTTTGACCCCCTTTCGCCTTCAGAACTGCCTTAATTCTACGTGGCATTGATTCAACAAGGTGCTGAAAGCATTCTTTAGAAATGTTGGCCCATATTGATAGGATAGCATCTTGAAGTTGATGGAGATTTGTGGGATGCACATCCAGGGCACAAAACTCCCGTTCCACCACATCCCAAAGATGCTCTATTGGGTTGAGATCTGGTGACTGTGGGGGCCATTTCAGTACAGTGAACTCATTGTCATGTTCAAGAAACAAATTTGAAATGATTCAAGCTTTGTGACATGGTGCATTATCCTGCTGGAAGTAACCATCAGAGGATGGGTACATGGTGGTCATAAAGGGATGGACATGGTAGGCCGTGGCATTTAAACGATGCCCAATTGGCACTAAGGGGCCTAAAGTGTGCCAAGAAAACATCCCCCACACCATTACACCACCACCACCAGCCTGCACAGTGGTAACAAGGCATGATGGATCCATGTTCTCATTCTGTTTACGCCAAATTCTGACTCTACCATCTGAATGTCTCAACAGAAATCGAGACTCATCAGACGAGGCAACATTCTTTCAGTCTTCAACTGTCCAATTTTGGTGAGCTTGTGCAAATTGTAGCCTCTTTTTCCTGTTTGTAGTGGAGATGAGTGGTACCCGGTTGGGTCTTCTGCTGTTGTAGCCCATCCGCCTCAAGATTGTGCGTGTTGTGGCTTCACAAAAACTTTCCTGCATACCTCGGTTGTAACGAGTGGTTTTTTCAGTCAAAGTTGCTCTTCTATCAGCTTGAATCAGTCGGCCCATTCTCCTCTGACCTCTAGCATCAACAAGGCATTTTCGCCCACAGGACTGCCGCATACTGGATGTTTTTCCCTTTTCACACCATTCTTTGTAAACCCTAGAAATGGTTGTGCGTGAAAATCCCAGTAACTGAGCAGATTGTGAAATACTCAGACCGTCCCGTCTGGCACCAACAACTATGCCACGCTCAAAATTGCTTAAATCACCTTTCTTTCCCATTCTGACATTCAGTTTAGAGTTCAGGAGATTGTCTTGACCAGGACCACACCCCTAAATGCATTGAAGCAACTGCCATGTGATTGGTTGATTAGATAATTGCATTCATGAGAAATTGAACAGGTGTTTCTAATAATCCTTTAGGTGAGTGTATGTATCAATGTGAGTATAGAAAGTCTATCTTCCTACAAACACCTCAGAATTTCCAGATAGAAATAATGGAAGGTCCACATTAAAATACACTTGTGCAATCTACTATTACAGGTGCATCTAAAAAAATTTAATATTGTGGTCAAATTAATTTTTTCCAGTACTCCGATTTGAGCAGTACTCTGATTTTAGCCAGCGATTGAGTTGCTAAAGTCTGCTGTAGAGCAGATCGCCGGCTGATTCTTTAGTCTAATATTGCAGGAAGTGGAATTACCGATGACTAGTTTTGAAATTGCCTGCCAATTATTTCCCTCCGAAGACGGCTCGTGCCTTGATTCCAACTCCAGCAGGGGAAAGCTGTTGAAAATCTCTGTCGGCCCTCGCAGCGACACAGGTTTAACTGGTTGACAGCATTTCTTCCCAGTGACCAAGAGAAAGTTCTTGCCTGGCTGCAGGGCTGTGCCAGGGGGCTAACAACACTGTTATTTCTTCCTGGTGGCACAGACGCATTTTTTTCCCGTTTCTACCCTAACAAAATCCTTGTCTGACATTTGCGCCTGAAGCCGAGCCTCTAACTCTACACTATCTGTTACTATCTTTACCTGAAGACAATTGTTGTGTTTGCTATGTCCAAATAGAGTCCTGTGTAGAAAGGTTAGGTAAAAAAAAATCTGTTGTTAAAAATAATACACTGGTAAACTTGTAAAGAAGTTTTTACCCACTTAGTTTGTATAAAGTACATTTGAAACGTTTGGTGGTTGGCCAAGTAAGTAAAAGAAAGTAGTGCATAGCACATCAACAATCCTCAATGGAGTCAAGTCAATGGTGATGTGATGTTGCCTGTCTCCAGTCTTGAAGAGCTCTAATCAGCTAATTAACTCAAAACACCTGCAAATGTTTCCCGAAGTATGTTAATTTATGCACTCAATACTTGGTCGGGGCTCCTTTTGCATGAATTACTGCATCAATGCAGTGTGGCATGGAGGCAATCAGCCTGTGGCACTGCTGATGTGTTATGGAAGTCCAGGTTGCTTTGATAGTGGCCTTCAGTAGTCAGTGTTGTTGGGTCTGATGTATCTCATTGTCCTCTTGACAATACCACAAAGATAATTTTTGAGGTTCAGGCCAGGCAAGTTGGCTGGCCAGTCAAGCACAGTAACACCACGGTTGGCAAACCAGTTACCAGTCGTTTTGGCACAGTGGGCAGGTGCCAAGTTCTGCTGAAAAAGGAAATCAACATCTCCATAAAGCTGGTCAGCAGATGGAAACATGAAGTGCTATAAAAAATCTTCTGGTAGACGGATGCATTGACTCCGGACTTGATAAAAACACAGTGGACCAACACCAGCAGGTGACATGGCACCTCAAATCATCACGGACTTCAAGCAACTTTGATTCTGTGCCTCTCCACTCTTCCTCCAGACTCTGGGACCTTGATTTATTTTATCTGAAGAGAGGACCACTGAGCAACTGACCAGTTCCTTTTCTACTTCACCAAGGTAAGACATATCTGACATTGTCTCTTATTCAGGAGTGGCTTGACACTAGGAATGCAACACTTGTAGCCCATTTCCTGGACACGTCTGTGCATGATGGGTCTTGATGCAGTAACTCCAGCCTCAGTCCACTCCTTGTAAAGCTCCCTCAAGTTCTTGAATTGGCTTTGCTTGACAATCCCCTCAAGACTGCGGTCATCTCTGTTGTTTGTGCACCTTTTCCTACTACACTTTTCCCTTCTAGTCAACTTTCAATGAATATGCTTTGATACAGCCATATGCAAACAGCCAGCTATTTCAGCAATAACCTTCTGTGGCTTACCCTCGTCGTGGAAGGTGTCAATGAGTGTCTTCTGGACAACTGTCAGGTCCGCAGTCTTCCCCATTGTGGTTGTGTGTACACAAGCAGACAGAGATTGAAGGCTCTGGGAGTTAATTAGCTGATTAGAGCTCTTTTCAGGTCACATTTCTGTATTGTAATTTTTTTTATATATATATATTTTGAGCTGTAAGCCATATTCATTAAGATTGAAACAAAAAAGGGTTGAAATATTTCACTTTATGTGTATTGAATCTAGAATATATGAAGGTATCATCTTTTGATTTGAATTACGGAAAAAATTTACAAAATGATGCAAATATTGCAGTTGATCTGAGTAAAATGTATTTAGAACCGATTTCTACAAAAAAATCCCCTTTCATTTTCTCTTCTTTTTTGTGTGATTTTTTAGGTGACCTTTAGCACTTCCTGGACCGGTTCGCATCCGAGTGCGAAACGGTTGGGGTGAGGATTAGCACCTCTAAATCTGAGGCCACGGTTCTCAGCAGGAAACCGATGGAGTGCGTCCTATGGGTAGGGAATGAGGCGTTACCCCAAGTAAAGGAGTTCAAGTATCTCGGGGTCTTGTTCGCGAGTGAGGGGACAATGGAGCGGGAGATTGGCCGGAGAATCGGAGCAGCGGAGGTGGTATTGCATTCGCTTTACCACACCGTTGTGACGAAAAGAAGGCATAGCTCTCGATATACTGGTCAATTTTCGTTCCTACCCTCACCTATGGTCATGAAGGCTGGGTCATGACCGAAAGAACAAGATCGCGAGTACAAGCGGCTGAAATGGGTTCTCTCAGAAGGGTGGCTGGCTTCTCCCTTAGGGATAGGATGAGAAGCTCAGCCATCCGTGAGGAACTCAGAGTAGAGCCGCTGCTCCTTTGCATCAAAAGGAGCCAGTTGAGGTGGTTCGGGCATCTGGTAAGGATGCCCCCAGGACATCTCCCTAGGGAGGTGTTCCAGGCACGTCCAGCTGGGAGGAGACCTCAGGGTAGGCCCAGGACTAGGTGGAGAGATTATATTTCAACACTGGCCTGGGAACGCCTCGGGATCCCCCAGTCAGAGCTGGCAAATGTGGCTCGGGAAAGGGAAGTTTGGGGTCCCCTGGTGGAGCTGCTGCCCCCGTGACCCGGTACCAGATAAACGGATGAAGATGAGATGAAATCAACGCAAAATAAGTTAGCACCGCATAGAGCAGCAAACATAACATACACATTTACACATACACATTTAATTCTTTCCCCTTCTCACCCACCGGACCATCATATCAAAATATATGTGTATATATATAACGATTTCAGCCTATCAAGAACTGTATTCCACATGTTCATGTTGTCTGGTTTTGCACCATGCAGTCAAGTAATTGATTGCTAAAATTGAGCAATATCTATGAAGGAAGAGATCCATTGCTGCTGGGGCAAAGTGTGAGAGGGTTGCCAGCATAAGGCAATCATTCTCTTGGCTGCTGTTAGAGCAAGTCAGATACTTGTTTCTTTGAATATTAAATTGAATGAGGAGTCATCATTAAGCAAGACTACATTAGGCAGATTTGGGATACATTTTGTCAAGATACTATTCAATGAAGATGTCACAAAGCACCAAAAGGACAAACCATGTGAATAAAGTGCACTCCCAAACCAATTTCTAAAATCCAAATAGTTCTATGAAAATGGTGGGTAAGACAGGAAAAATCAATTGCGCAATAAACGGTTTTAATTTTACTTGCAAGGAGAAAGTATGCAGGTTACAAGGTAACAGTGAATAGTCTCTAAATAAAAACATCATTTCGACAGTATTTATTACATAGGAAAAGGGGTGTGGTAAGATGCTGCCATCTGTCTCATGTCAATCAAACACCTTTCCCTTTGTTCTATCACACAAGTCAAATGCTATCTTCCCCCACCTTATCCTTCCTGCCATAATGTTTACTGTAGTGTTTACCCAAAGGGGCCAACTGACCTTACTCCCCCTGTTGTGTATCTTCTCCTATCCCGTCCTAAAACCCATTGATCTGCATCTGGACAGACAATAGATGCCCCCTATGCAAATACCAGATCACCCACATTCCTCTACCTATCTTAACAGTGGGACTCAGTCCTTTACTCAGTGAGAATACATTGTATAAAGAAATTTCCACAACAATCCATCCTCTTGATACCATGTCAAACCTTGGTATCAAACCTTAAACAGTACACTCATTAGGATGTAGACTGCAACAAAACAGTACTCTTTAACAACATGACCCAGTCAATATTATTACCCTTAATGATTAAAGAACTGAGCAAATCTGAAATGTCTGGATCCTCCTTTACATTCTTCTAGATCATTACCTTCTGTACAAAATCCAAGATCACACATTGTCATCATACAGAATCATAACATAGTACAGCAAAAAATTTTTGTTAAAATCATCATAAACACTGTTTACGCCAAATTCTGACTCTACCATCTGAATGTCTCAACATAAATTGAGACTCATCAGACCAGGCAACATTCTTCCAGTCTTCAACTGTCCAATTTTGGTGAGCATGTGCAAATTGTAGCCTCTTTTTCCTATTTGTAGTGGAGATGAGTGGTACCCGGTGGGGGCTGTTGTAGCCCATCCGCCTCAAGTTTGTGTGTGTTGTGGCTTCACAAATGCTTTGCTGCATACCTCGGTTGTAACGAGTGGTTATTTCAGTCCAAGTTGCTCTTCTATCAGCTTGAATCAATCGGCCCATTCTCCTCTGACCTCTAGCATCAACAAGGCATTTTCGTCCACAGGACTGCCACATACTGGATGTTTTTCCCTTTTCACACCATTCTTTGTAAAGCCTAGAAATGGTTGTGCTTGAAAATCCCAGTAACTGAGCAGATTGTGAAATACTCAGAACGGGCCTTTGATATTATTTCATTGTAATGATTTTTCTATGCACAAGAACAATATTCAAATATCGTAAGAATATCCATTCAGCCATTTTGAGCTGGAGACTAGAGTTATTGGGATTGTTATAAATTGGAATAAAATCGTAGATCTGGATAATTTTATCCAGGGTAATCGGGCCATGAAATTCTCATATCGTCCCACCCCTATCCATGAGCAACCATGAGCACCATTCAAAATAAATAAAAGATGATGTTGTGAAAAAACATTCAGAGAATGGCTAAGTTGGTGGACAAAATAACCTTTGTTAAATTGTAATGAAATATTGTACATGATTTCAGTATGAATTCAGCAATTAACAAATGCAGCTGCAGAGGTCACATTAGCTTGATTGCCAATTAGCAGTACATAGGATTCAGCTGTAAAAGAGCTATGACAAGAAGCTGAACAAGATGGGTAGATGGACACTTTAGAGGATAGTTGATCAATACCCCAGAATGACCACAGAACTGAATCAGAACCTCTGTGACAGTCTCAACCTAAATTGTGTTGTGATCTTCACAAATAGAAAATAAAAGTTCACCAGGAAAACCTGCTATTCTCTCCAAGAAGGCTAGTATGGAACATCATGTCTCAGCATTGGCACCCTTGGTAAGTATGATCAAAACAGGCTGTATTTATTGTATATCCTCTTGCTATTTCATTCAAAATATTAACCAATGTCTAATCTTTAAACAAAATAAAGAAATGTAAAAAGAAAAATAGTTATCATAAAATAAATATTTTTCTCAAATATAAACTACCATACAAAAGTTTGGGGTCACTTAGAAATGTCCTTGTTTTCAAAAGAAAAGCATATTTTTTGTCCATAAAAATAACATCAAATTGATCAGAAATACGTTGTAGACATTGTTAATGCTGTAAATGACTATTGTAGCTGTGTGGCTGATTTCTAATAGAATATCTACATAGGTGTACAGAGGCCCATTATCAGCAACCATCAGTCCTGTATTCCAATGGCACGTTGTGTTTGCTAATCCAAGTTTATCATTTTGAAAGGCAAATTGATCCTAACAAAACCCTTTTTTCCAGACCGCATAAGCAGAGCCAGCCTGGAAGAGTGAATGTTTCTGACCGACCGACCCTTGTTAAATAGCATAATGGTTAGAGACGCAGGCTAGCGAACAACTGGTTCTGCATTCAGCTGTGATCACAGGCGAAACAAATTATGCATTAGGATTTGTTCAGGATAGACAAAAACTTAGTTGGCTTCAACCTTCAGTAGCTATGTTATAGGAAGCCTAAAATAAAACTGTTTACTGTTATATTGCAACTATTTCTGGTGGATTTTCGAATTATGCATTAAGATTTCAGGATAGACAAAAACTTCGCTGGCTACACGAATCTCTTGTTTTTTCACTTGACGAAAAGGTCAGTTATCGGCACCTATATTGATAGTGCCATACATCAATGTCATTCATGAATGGCTAATAAGCTGTTAAAATGGCAAAAGTAATTCAGTTCATAGCTATTTGTGGTGGAGGTAAACTAGTCAGTCAGTTGGTCATAACAATACTTAATGATGTCTAGCGTAATATTCAAACTTATATATATATAGCTCTGTGGTGTAGTGGTTAAAGACACAGCCTCTTACTTGGGAGACTTGTATATGAATCCAGGGAGGACAACTACATTCATCATTTTTAATTGCGGGCTGGTTGAACTAGGCTTGCCTAATTTCTTGTTTTAGCTTAGTTTTAGTAACCTAAAAACATATGAGCGGGCTAGACTTTGATTATTTATTATTAATGTATTTAATAATGTGAAACAAGTAAATACTTTGCTGATGCTAATATCATTATTTCTAAGGATGAACCTAAAAATAAGGCAAGCTTACCTGCAAGGAGATGTAAGCAATACTTATCAGTGGGGAAATGGACATTGTAGCATCTGGTAATTAGTGCAGGATTGGGAATAGGCCTGCTTGAATACTTTACTGTAGTGGTTATCAAATCTCTCCTGTGGACACCCATTCCATGTATTAGATGTATTCCAGAGCTAGGGCGGCTCTATCAACTTGTCAACCAATTAGCGGCTTGATTCAGGTGAGCTACATCAGGGTAACAACAACAGTTTGAGACTGGAATTCCCAGGAAAGATTTGAGTACCCCTGACTTGATGGGTGGAAATTTGAATGATACATCTTGAGTAATCTTGAAAAAGTTGTGTGGATAGTGATAACTCTTTCAAGTGAACTGATACAATACAGTATACTGTACAATGATTTACAGTTCTGACCTTGAATGCAAACATTAACAATTCATTTGGAATTGTTTCATTTGAACAGGGGAAGGATCAAAGTATAAGCTGAATCCCTTAATGTGTTGAATCATGACAAAGTGGGACTGTGCCCCACTTTGGCCACCGCAGTCAAAATGTCCTGGACATGCCCCTGCTGCTCCCTGTTGTCACCTGCTGGTCTGAAATAAATATCAGTTGTTTAATGTTTATAAAAACGTATTTTCCATAATATCCCACAAGACTTCCTGGTGAACTGGTAAGACGTGTGCTTTGGTAAGGGGAATTAGAATGCAAGGTTCGTATCACATATTTTTTTTGCCTTTACAGCTAGCATTTTTCAACTGTGCATCCATTCTAATGTTTTGTATTATAAAATAAATACTAAATAAAACATATTATTTAAACCACAATAAACAGCATTGTTTGCATTCAATGTTAAACAAGACCTGGATTCGATCTCACACCAAAATATGTTAATGTTTGAGAGTCAATGACACTACCAGCTGCGCCATTGCTGGACTTACAATGTTAACTTTTTAAAATACGTTACTAAATAATGGGACCAGTAAAGGTCTGTGTTTGAAAGTTTCAGATATCGAACAACCATAGAAACCTGCATTTTTCAAAAGGCTTTGGAAAAAGCATGTGATAAAACAAGGCTTCGTCAACTATAAACTAGTCAGTCAGACTAGTTTACCTCCACCACAAATAGCTATGAACTGTATGGCTTTTGACATTTTAACAGCTTATTAGCCATTCATGAATGTCATTGATTCAGGTCTGGAGATTGGGCTTTCCATGACAGGGTCTGGTGGTCCTCCATCCACACCTTCATTGACCTGGCTGTGTGGCATGGAGCATTGTTCTGCTGGAAAAAACTATTCGCAGATATGGGGAACATTGTCAGAGCAGAAGGAAGCATGTGTTCTTCCAGGATAACCGTGTACTTGATTCATGCGTCCTTCACAAAGACAAATCTGCCCGATTCCAGCCTTGCTGAAGCATGCCCAGATCATCATCGATCCTTCACCAAATTTCACAGTGCGAGACACTGTGGTTTTTAGGCCTCTCCTGGTCTCTGTCTAACAATTAGACTACCAGGTGTTGGGCAAAGCTATAAATTTGACTCATCAGAGAAGATGACCTTACTCCATTCCTCTACGGTCCAATTCTTATGGTCTTTTGTAAACAGTGCTTCTCATTGATGAAGGGCTTTTTTCTAGCTTTGCACAACTTCAGCTCTGCCCCTAGGAGCCTGTTTCGAACCGTCCTTCCAGAGCACTTCACCCCAGCTGCTGTTTGACTTTGTTCTTATGAACCGCCTTCTTTGAAATTTTAAGGATGGATGCAACCTAACACTCACTGTATCCAGTGAAGTGAAGCCAGAATTGCCAGAATTGAACCCTTTTTTCCCTCACTCAAATATTTTCTTTTCAACTCTTTAGTCATGCTGAATAGTTATTTTTTATTCAAATTACCTTTGAGGTACATTTTGCACTGTTTTTGCCATTGAGCTGGTCCTATTCCAAGAGGATAGTAATGACCACAGCAGTGTTTTTTATACTTCTCCTCGTTAAATTAGATTTGGTTCAGGTAATCCCCTAATCAGTTCTTCATTAAGTAAAATGAGGTGTTGGAATTTAACAGACACTGGAATGGAATGGCTGCCATACATGTAGAGATGCTTAAAAATTTGAAGTAGTCTCTTAATTTTTTTCCAGGGCTGTATATTCAAGTTACAGTTAAATAATGTGAGCCTAAAGTGCAGTCTCTCAGCTTTAATGTGAGGTTATTCACATCCAAATTGGAAGAAGGGTTTAGGAATTACAGCTCTTTAATATGTAGCCCCCTCTTTTTCAAGGGACCAGTAATTGGACAGTTGACTCAAATGCTGTTTCATGGACAGATGTGGGCTATTCCTTCGTTATTTCTTCATTTATTAAGCAGGTAAAAGATTTGGAGTTGATTTCAGGTGTGGCAATCGCATTTGGAAGATGTTGCTGTGATCCCACAACATGTGGTCAAAGGAGTGCTCAATGCAAGTGAAACAGGTAATCCTTAGGCTGCAAAAAAAATATCCATCAGAGAGATATCAGGAACATTAGGAGTGGACAAATCAACAGGTTGGTACATTCTGTGAAAAAAAGAACACACTGGTGAGCTCTGCAACACAAAATATCCTGGACGGCCATGGAAGATTTTATGGTAATTCCATCGATTGGAACTCTTAAAGGAGTAAGTAGAGAGACAAAATTATCTTGGCATAATTAGCAGTTTATTTTCAAATAGAGAGACACGTCAAAAGCTTAAAAATAACCCTCTGAGGAATATCTGAGTTAAATATGTGAACAGTCAAAAGGGGTGTGGTAAGTTAATACACATTCTCTTTGTTCTGTCAATACCTAGGTTTTAACCAAGGGGCAGGCTGTCCTCCCCGATGTGGGTAACCTTTTCAACTCTGAAAAGGACATACAGCATCTGAACAAACAACAGATAGGCAGATTTACGAGTAGCCCTATAATCTGCTGATACCAGTCAATAATGACCCTAAACAAATACCAGATCCCCTTCTCCTACATTCCTTTTCTTATCTAAACATGCAGACTCAGTACCTTTAACTAGTAACCAATGTATGCATGTATAGGACTAATATATATCAGTTCAAGAATTTCCATAACGAAAACAACAAAAGTGGATGATCCTAGGATTTATTCCATGGTAAAGAAAAACCCCTTCACAACATTCAGCCAAGTGAAGAACACTTAATTATTTTTTTTTATTTATCTTATATTTTTATATGTTTTTTTTATATTTTTTATATTCTGTTGTCTACTGAAGCTTTTAATGGAAAGCACCTTGTGCACCTTTTGGCTGTTGTAAGGCGCTTTACAAATAAAATTTGATTGATTGATTGATAGGCATATGATTATCCAAGTCTACCATAAAGACTTCATGAGAGCAAATACAGAGGATTCACCACAAGGTGCAAACCATTCATAAGCCTTAAGAATTGAAAGGCCAGATTAGACGTTGCCAAAAAACATCTAAACAAGCCAGCGCAGTTCTGGAACAGCATTCTTTAGAATTAAAATCAACCTGTCCCAGACTGATGGGAGGAAAAAAGTATGGAGAAGGCTTGGAATGATTAATGATCTGATGCATACCACATCATCTGTAAAACAAGATGGAGACAGTGGGATGGCATGAGCATGCATGGCTTCCAATGGCACTTGGTCACTAGTGTTTATTGTTATTGTGACAGAAGATAGAAGCAACTGGATGAATTCTGAAGTGTATAGGGATATATTGTCTGCTCAGATTCCGCCAAATTCAGCGAAGTTGATTGGACGGCGCTTCACTTTACAGATGGACAATAACTTAAAACATACTGCTTAAGAAACCTAGGAGGAGATAGCATCAGAACTCATGTCCACTGTGAAAGATAATTAATTTGTTTCTTATTTGTGACAACTGCGACCTCTGCTGGTTCACCTCCCCCTGCAGTGGGCGGGCCCCAGCGGTCGACGTCACCGGCCTTCTGACACCACCGTCTCATCATACATTTCACCTGTGTCTCGTTTAGTGCACCTGTTCCTCATCATCGCTGTTTCCCCCGGTATATATGTTCCCTCTGCTCCCCCTGTCTTTGTGTGTGATTGTCTCTACCTACTAAGAGCTGTACGACGCTTCGTCACCTGTTTATACTTATTTTGCATTGGTTCGTGAGGATACCATTAAAAAGATCCTTCCACCACGCCTTCTCCTGCTCCTCCTTGTCCAAACCCCGAAGCCGTGACAGAATCACACACCCAGACAACAAACAAGGATATGGAGCAACAAGGAGCCACAGGCGAGGCCGGTGTTGCGGAGGTGGTAAAAGTACATTCAACCTTGCTGGCCAGCCTAGGCGCCGCGATGGACACTGTGTTGAAAGCGGTGCAGCGCCTAGAGCTGAGCCAGTGGAACCCCGCAGCACCGGCCGTCTCTCCACCTCCCCAAGCCGCATCGCCCAGCATGGGAGCGATGCCCATTCCGCTGCCCAGGGCCTACGACGGGGCGGCGGACCGCTGCCAGGGTTTCCTGCTACAACTGGACATCGCGCTCCAGGCGGTGCATCCTGCGCCGACCGAAGCCCAGAAGATCTCTTCACTCGTCTCCTGCCTGTCTGGGAAAGCCCTGGAGTGGGCCACCGCCGTTTGGAACATCGAGCAGCCCACCCAGGGCAGCTACGCCGAGTTCACCCGCCGCTTCCGAGTCGTGTTTGACCATCCTCACGAAGGGAGAGAGGCGGGTGAACGACTGTTCCACTTACGGCAGGAGACGAGATCGGCGCAGGAGTTCGCTCTGGAGTTCCGGACCCTGGCAGCGGGATCGGGGTGGAACGAGCGGGCTCAGATCGACCACTACCGGTGTAGCCTTCGCGAGGACGTCCGGAGGGAGCTGGCTTGTCGAGACGTGTCCCTCTCCTTTGACCAACTGGCGGACATGTCCATCCGTCTCGACAACCTGCTAGCTGCCCGAGGACGTCCCGGAAGAGGCCCGCCCGTTCCACCCTGCCAACCAGACGCCGCCGTCCCCATGGACCTGGGGACGGCTGCGCTGTCGGGCAGGTGTAGGGGAGGAGAGGTGCGGAGTGCCTCCAAGAGGAAACAAGGCCGTACAACCACGCCGCACCGCACCTCCCTCCCCGAGTCAAGAGGTGACAGGCAGGGCACTTCCGCATCACCCCAGGTAGCACATGCACATTCACCACTAACCTCTTCCCTCTCTATGTGCACTGTCCCTGTTAGGTTCCCCGGCTTTCCGCGGCTCTCCCGGTGTAAGGCGCTGGTAGACTCAGGCGCAGCCGGAAATTTCATGGATAAGTCTTTTGCCCTGCGGTCACGCATACCCCTCCAGGCCCTCGACACCCCCCTGCCCGTGAGAGCTCTAGACAGCCGGCCACTAGGGTCAGGTCTGGTCACGAGTTGCACTGTTCCCCTCCTCCTGGTTACCGACAACCGACACAGTGAAACCATATCCTTTCACATAATCGACTCACCCACTTTCCCAATAGTTTTAGGTTTCCCCTGGTTATCCCTACACGACCCCGTCATCTCCTGGTCTAGTCGACGTCTGTCGGGGTGGTCGCGGAAGTGCCAGGGTAGGTGTTTGGGTGTTTCCGTTGGCTCGACCTCGGTGGAGAGTCCAGACAGTGCGCCAGCCGTGCCCATTCCCCCCGAATACAGGGACTTGGCTACGGTTTTCTCCAAAGCCAAGGCTGCTGTGTTGCCACCACACCGGCTGGGGGATTGTGCGATAGACCTCGTTGACGGAGCCGCACTCCCGAAGGGTCACGTGTATCCACTGTCCCGCACCGAAACGGAGACTATGAACGCCTACGTTACGGAAGCGTTGGAACAGGGATACATTAGGCCCTCCAAGTCACAGGTCTCCTCGAGTTTCTTTTTTGTGAAAAAGAAGGACGGTGGTTTGCGCCCGTGCATTGATTACCGGGCGCTGAACAAGATCACCATTCCGTTCCGCTACCCTCTCCCTTTGATCTCTGCGGAGGTGGAGAGGATGCACGGGGCCCGCTTTTTCACTAAATTAGACCTCAGGAGTGCCTATAACCTGGTGCGTATCCGGGAAGGAGACGAGTGGAAAACCGCTTTTAGTACCACATCTGGCCATTACGAGTATTTAGTGATGCCGTACGGGTTGATGAATGCTCCTTCAGTCTTCCAGTCCTTCGTCAACGACGTATTCCGGGACTTGTTGTGCGAAGGAGTGGTAGTGTATATTGATGACATCTTGATATTCACTGCTACCCGCGCCAAACATGTCTCGTTAGTGCGCAGAGTGCTGGCTCGACTGCTGGAGCATGACCTGTACGTGAAAGCCGAGAAGTGTCTGTTTTTCCAGTCGTCTGTGTCCTTCCTGGGATATCGCTTTTCCAGCACAGGTGTGGCTATGGAGGAGCCTCACATTGACGCCGTGCGTAATTGGCCGACCCCAACCACGGTCAAGGACGTGCAACGTTTCTTAGGCTTCTCTAATTACTACAGGAGGTTTATCCGGGGCTTTAGCCAGGTCGCGGCTCCGATCACCTCCCTTCTGAAGGGGGGGGCGACCCGGTTGAGGTGGACCGTGGACGCGGAGCGGGCGTTTGTGGAACTGAAACACCGTTTCACCACCGCTCCGGTCCTGGCCCATCCCGACCCGTCGCTCCAGTTCATCGTGGAGGTGGACGCGTCCGATTGTGGGCTCGGTGCCATCCTCTCCCAGCGGACGGGGTGTCGTAACACGCTCCGTCCCTGTGCCTTCTTCTCCCAGAAGCTCAGTGCGGCGGAGCGGAACTACGACATCGGTGATCGTGAGCTGCTGGCCGTGGTTCGAGCTCTGTCGGCGTGGAGGCACTGGTTAGAGGGGGCTAAACACCCTTTCCTCGTCTGGACTGACCACCGGAACCTGGAGTACATGCGGGCAGCGAGGAGGCTGACCCCTCGCCAGGCAAGGTGGGCTATGTTCTTCACCCGGTTTGTGTTTACTCTCACTTACAGGCCGGGGAGTAAGAACGTCGGGGCTGACGCGCTGTCCCGCCAGCATGACACGGAGGAGAGGCCTGTGGATGATGCTCCCGTGCTCCCGGAGTCATGCATCGTGGCACCGGTGGTATGGGAACTGGACGCGGACATCGCCCGAGCGCAGCGCGACGAGCCCTCTCCGCCCACATGCCCTGAGGGCCGTACGTATGTGCCGGCGTCTGTCCGCGACCGCCTCATCTACTGGGCGCATACATCTCCCTCCTCCGGTCATCCTGGCATCGGGCCAACAGTGCGCGCCCTGGCCGGTAAGTACTGGTGGCCCACTTTAGCCAAGGACGCGAGGGTATACGTCTCTTCCTGCTCGGTGTGCGCCCAGAGTAAGGCACCCCGGCACCTACCGGTGGGCAAGTTGCACCCCTTGCCCATTCCACAACGACCATGGTCCCACCTTTCTGTTGATTTTTTGACTGATCTCCCCCCTTCCCAGGGCCATACCACCATCCTGGTCGTTGTGGATCGGTTCTCGAAGTCCTGCCGCCTCTTGCCCCTGCCCGGCCTTCCTACTGCCCTACAGACCGCGGAGGCCCTGTTTACACACGTCTTCCGGCACTATGGGGTGCCCGAGGACATCGTGTCTGACCGGGGTCCCCAATTCACGTCTAGGGTGTGGAAGGCATTTATGCAGCACCTGGGGATCTCGGTCAGCCTGACCTCGGGCTACCATCCCCAGTCCAACGGGCAGGTGGAACGGGTCAATCAAGAAGTGGGTAGGTTCCTCCGGTCCTACTGCCAGGACCGGCCGGGGGAGTGGGCAGAGTTTCTGCCGTGGGCGGAATACGCACTGAATTCTCTGCACCACTCCTCCACGGGAGTGACGCCTTTCCAGTGCGTCCTGGGCTACCAGCCGGTCCTGGCGCCGTGGACGCCGAGCCAGACCGGTACCCCTGCGGTGGACGACTGGTTCCGGCGGGCAGCGGGCACATGGGAGGCAGTGCAATCCCGCCTCCGGCTCGCTGTCCGCCGTCAAAAGACCTCCGCAGACCGCCACCGCGGGGAGGCCCCGGTGTATCGGCCGGGCGACCGGGTCTGGCTCTCGTCCAGGGACCTGCCCCTCCGCCTGCCCTGCCGGAAGCTGGCCCCGCGGTTTGTGGGGCCTTTTAAAGTCCTGAGGAGAGTCAACGAGGTAACATATCGGTTACGCCTTCCCCCCGACTACCGTATTAACCCCTCGTTTCATGTGTCTCTCCTCAGGCCGGTGGTGGATGGTCCCCTCCAGGGGTGTGAGGTGCGGGAGGTGCCCCCTCCCCCTCTGGACATCGAGGGGGCCCCGGCGTACTCTGTCCGCTCCATCGTCGACTCGAGGCGCCGGGCGGGGGGCCTCCAGTACCTCGTGGAGTGGGAGGGGTACGGCCCGGAGGAGCGGAGCTGGGTTCCGGTGAAGGACGTCCTGGCTCCCGTCCTTGTCCGCGACTTCCATCAGCGTCGGCCGGACCGCCCTGCTCCGCGCCCCCCGGGTCGGCCCCGAGGCCGGCGTCGTCGCGCGGCTGGGGCCGCGCGTCAGGGGGGGGGTACTGTGACAACTGCGACCTCTGCTGGTTCACCTCCCCCTGCAGTGGGCGGGCCCCAGCGGTCGACGTCACCGGCCTTCTGACACCACCGTCTCATCATACATTTCACCTGTGTCTCGTTTAGTGCACCTGTTCCTCATCATCGCTGTTTCCCCCGGTATATATGTTCCCTCTGCTCCCCCTGTCTTTGTGTGTGATTGTCTCTACCTACTAAGAGCTGTACGACGCTTCGTCACCTGTTTATACTTATTTTGCATTGGTTCGTGAGGATACCATTAAAAAGATCCTTCCACCACGCCTTCTCCTGCTCCTCCTTGTCCAAACCCCGAAGCCGTGACATTATTGAAAAAGTTCTAAGTATTAGACGGACCATCAGAACTACACAGTCTAACAAGGACACTGTACCGTCACTACGCCCACCGAGACATAATTTGGTTATTATGTTGCAATTTGGGTCAGACTAAGAGCGGTTCAAAAACCCCTTAATGAAGAAGAAAATTGTGTGTCCTGTGACGTCGCCCGGCATGGCGCAGCCGGGGCCCCACCCTGGAGCCAGGCCCGGGGTTGGGGCTCGTTCGCGAGCGCCTGGTGGCCGGGCCTTTCCCCATGGGGCCCGGCCGGGCCAAGCCCGAACGAGCGACATGGGGCCGCCCTCCCGTGGGCTCACCACCCACAGGAGGGACCATAAGGGGCCGGTGCAGAGAGGATCGGGCGGCAGTCGAAGGCAGGGGCCTAGACAACCCGATCCCCGGACACGGAAACTAGCTCTAGGGACGTGGAATGTCACCTCGCTGGCGGGGAAGGAGCCTGAGATGGTGCGTGAGGTTGAGAGGTTCCGACTAGAGGTAGTCGGGATCACCTCTACGCACGGCTTGGGCTCTGGAACCACACTCCTTGAGAGAGGATGGACTCTTCACCACTCTGGAGTTGCCCATGGTGAGAGGCGGCGGGCTGGTGTGGGTTTGCTTATAGCTCCCCAGCTCTGCCGCCATGTGTTGGAGTTTACCCCGGTGAACGAGAGGGTCGTTTCCCTGCGCCTACGGGTCGGGGATAGGTCTCTCACTGTTGTTTGTGCCTACGGGCCGAACGGCAGTGCAGAGTACCCAACCTTCTTGGAGTCTCTGGGAGGGGTGCTGGAAAGTGCTCCGACTGGGGACTCTATCGTTCTACTGGGGGACTTCAACGCCCACGTGGGCAACGACAGTGATACCTGGAGGGGCGTGATTGGGAGGAACGGCCCCCCTGATCTGAACCCGAGCGGTGTTCAGTTATTGGACTTCTGTGCTAGTCACAGTTTGTCCATAACGAACACCATTTTCAAGCATAAGGGTGTCCATCAGTGCACGTGGCACCAGGACACCCTAGGCCGCAGGTCGATGATCGACTTTGTTGTCGTTTCATCTGACCTGCGGCCATATGTCTTGGACACTCGGGTGAAGAGAGGGGCGGAGCTGTCAACTGATCACCACCTGGTTGTGAGTTGGATCCGATGGCGGGGGAGGAAGCTGGACAGACTCGGCAGGCCCAAGCGTACTGTAAGGGTCTGCTGGGAACGTCTGGCCGAGTCTCCTGTCAGAGAGATCTTTAACTCCCACCTCCGGCAGAGCTTTGACTGGATCCCGAGGGAGGTTGGAGATATTGAGTCCGAGTGGACCATGTTCTCCACCGCCATTGTTGAAGCGGCCGCTCGGAGCTGTGGCCGTAAGGTCTCCGGTGCCTGTCGAGGCGGCAATCCCCGAACCCGGTGGTGGACACCGGAAGTAAGGGATGCCGTCAAGCTGAAGAAGGAGTCCTATCAGGCCTGGTTGGCTTGTGGGACTCCAGAGGCAGCTGACGGGTACCAACAGGCCAAGCGGACTGCAGCCCGGGTGGTTGTGGAGGCAAAAACTCGGGCCTGGGAGGAGTTCGGTGAGGCCATGGAGAAGGACTATCGGCTGGCCTCGAAGAGATTCTGGCAAACCATCCGGCGCCTCAGGAGAGGGAAACAGTGCCCTACCAACGCTGTTTACAGTAGAGGTGGGCAGCTGTTGACCTCAACTGGGGATGTCGTCGGGCGGTGGCAGGAGTACTTCGAGGATCTCCTCAATCCCGCCGTCACGTCTTCCATTGAGGAAGCAGAGGATGAAGGCTCAGAGGTGGACTCGTCCATCACCCGGGCTGAAGTCACCGAGGTGGTTAAGAAACTCCTCGGTGGCAAGGCACCGGGGGTGGATGAGATCCGCCCTGAGTACCTCAAGTCTCTGGATGTTGTGGGGCTGTCTTGGCTGACACGCCTGTGCAACATCGCGTGGCAGTCGGGGACAGTGCCTCTGGGATGGCAGACCGGGGTGGTGGTCCCTCTTTATAAGAAGGGGGACCGGAGGGTGTGTTCCAACTATAGGGGGATCACACTTCTCAGCTTCCCCGGGAAAGTCTATGCCAGGGTTCTGGAGAGGAGAATACGGCCGATAGTAGAACCTCGGATTCAGGAGGAACAGTGTGGTTTTCGTCCAGGCCGTGGAACACTGGACCAGCTCTATACCCTCTACAGGGTGATGGAGGGTTCATGGGAGTTTGCCCAACCAGTCCACATGTGTTTTGTGGATTTGGAGAAGGCATTCGACTGTGTCCCTCGCGGCATCCTGTGGAGAGTGCTTCGGGAATATGGGGTCCTGGGTCCTTTGCTAAGGGCTGTCAGGTCCCTGTACGACCGAAGCAGGAGCTTGGTCCGCATTGCCGGCAGTAAGTCAGACTTGTTCCCTGTGCATGTTGGACTCCGGCAGGGCTGCCCTTTGTCACCGGTTCTGTTCGTAATTTTTATGGACAGAATTTCTAGGCGCAGCCAGGGGCCGGAGGGTGTCAGGTTTGGGGACCACACGATTTCGTCTCTGCTCTTTGCGGATGATGTTGTCGTGTTGGCCCCTTCAAGCCAGGACCTTCAGCATGCACTTGGACGGTTTGCAGCCGAGTGTGAAGCGGTGGGGATGAAAATCAGTACCTCCAAATCCGAGGCCATGGTCCTCAGTCGGAAAAGGGTGGCTTGCCCACTTCAGGTTGGTGGAGAGTGCCTGCCTCAAGTGGAGGAGTTTAAGTATCTAGGGGTCCTGTTCACGAGTGAGGGAAGGATGGAACGGGAGATTGACAGACGGATCGGTGCAGCTTCTGCAGTAATGCGGTCGATGTATCGGTCTGTCGTGGTGAAGAAAGAGCTGAGCCGCAAGGCGAAGCTCTCGATTTACCGGTCAATCTACGTTCCTACTCTCACCTATGGTCATGAGCTTTGGGTCATGACCGAAAGGACAAGATCCCGGATACAGGCGGCCGAAATGAGCTTTCTCCGCAGGGTGGCTGGGCGATCCCTTAGAGATAGGGTGAGAAGCTCGGTCACCCGGGAGGAGCTCAGAGTAGAGCCGCTGCTCCTCCACATCGAGAGGGGTCAGCTGAGGTGGCTTGGGCATCTGTTTCGGATGCCTCCGGAACGCCTTCCTGGGAAGGTGTTCCGGTCCCGTCCCACCGGGAAGAGACCCGGGGAAGACCTAGGACACGCTGGAGGGACTATGTCTCCCGGCTGGCCTGGGAACGCCTCGGTGTCCCCCCGGAAGAGCTGGAGGAAGTGTCTGGGGAGAGGGAAGTCTGGGCATCCCTGCTTAGACTGCTGCCCCCGCGACCCGGCCCCGGATAAGCGGAAGATGATGCAATGCAATGCAATGTTGCAATTTAATACAATTTATCAAAAGTGCCTAGAAGAAACAGTTCGACATCTTAAAGCTTCCACATGTTGTCTCAACACACTGCTATCAAACTTTTTTTAACTCTATAAAAATGGACATACATCAAAAAGTTAAAAGCTCTCTGCAGTCAGACATTTTCACGTCTAAAAACAGCTGCCATTAAGCCAAAAAGAACACTGGATGCATCTATATTGAACAACTACAGACCTGTATCAAATCTCCCTTTTATAGCCAAGATCATTGAGAAGGTTGTCATCAATCAACTCCTTAATTGGTTCAGATCTATATATATATATATGGCTCTCGAACCGTATGACAACAGCTCAATAGACTCACTGTGTCACTGTATAGAGCATATAAGTACCTGGATGAACCAAAATTGTCTACAATTAAACCAAGATAAAACAGAAATGATTGCGTTCGGCAACAAAAATAAACTTACTAGTATTAGTGAAGCGGTGGATTCTCGGGCCCTCAAAACCAGGGACCAAGTGCATGATCTTGGTGTTCTGACTCAGACCTCACATTTAAGTCAAATCAAAGCAGTCACCAAAACAGCATTCCATCATCTTAAAAATCTAGCCAGAATCAAGGGCTGGTGTCCCAAAAAGACCAAGAGACGCTCATCCATACTTTTATCACTAGTAGGGTTGACGACTATAATGGCCTATTTACTGGACTCCCCCAAACGACTGTAAAAAAGCTGCAGCTCATTCAGAATGCTGCTGCTAGAATTTTAACCAGGACCAAGTAAATACCTACACCAAAGTCCAGGACTGGCAGGATGGTAAATTTTGCAAATGTAGGTTTTGCAGCATGGATGAAGGATACTTTATTGCAGAATAAAAACCGATTCTGGATTTGGTATGAGATTGGAGATGGTTAATGTAGGTCTGTAAAGAATCCAATACCAAGGTTTTTATAGGTATCGACATACTCTAAGTTTAAATTAGATTAGATTTAAATGTATTTTCATTGAACAAGTACAGTACAATGAAATGCAGTTAGCGTCCAACCAGAAGTGAAATAGAAGAGGGAAAATAATACAAAAATAATATAAGTAATAATACAAGTGATACACTATACTTAATTCTTGTATGTCACAAGTGGAATGTATATATGTGCAATTAAGGTAAATGCAGTACAAATTGCTTTTCTAAATGTTTAATGAAGGAAAACAGAGGAGGGTAGAAAATGTACAAGTATTAAGTATAATGCATGTTACAAGTGGGATGGATAGTTGTGCAATAAGGCAAATGCGAGTAAAAATGGAAATTCTAAATGTGCAGTTCAGTCAAATTGAAGGTGTAAGGTAGCATGTGCAACTGAAATGTAGGGATAGCAACAATAAGGTTCCCGAGGTAGACATGTACATATATGTAACAACTGAACTTCCTTATCAGACTTTGCAAAGCAGTTTCAGAGTCCAGTAGTACAAAGGGAGTAGTGCAACATGGTCCCTGAGAGGCAGTACTAAGCAGTGGGTGGGTGGGTATGGTTGGTGATGGGTCACAGCAGGGTTACAGTCGATGGGTCCATCTGAGTCCCATTCCATCTAAGAATTTTTGCAGAGAAGACAAAGAGGTCATTTTTAATTGAACAGCATGCATTTTGTTTTACTGGGGTTGACGAGTAGTCGGAGATTAAAGAAAGCATGTTGCGTATTATTATATTCAAGTTGAAGGGTGGACAATAGAGTTCAGTGTGGGACCGGCTGTATACAACACTGTATAGTCTGCATAGAGGTGAATAAGAGAATCACCATCAGCAAGTACAACATTTGATATATACAGAGAAAAATATTGGCCCCAAAACTGAACTCTGAAGAACACCGATTGAGAGCAGGCCCTCAGATTTTACACATTGCACTCGGTCAGAGAAGTCATTTTTGAATAAGGCTAGGCAGCTCTCTGAGAAACTAAGGTAATTTAGTCTATTGATAAGGATGAGGTGATTGACAGAGTCAAGGCCTTTGGACATGTCAATAAAAAAGCTGCACAGAACTGCTTCCCACAGCAGATTTGTCTTGTTGGACATATCCAGCTCTCAAGTCAATGTCTTTTACTTATCAAATACACCAAATAACATGGTGTCCTTCTGAACAATGACATTTTTGTGACATGGCACACGAAATCTACGCAGTAGGCATTAAGAAATATATATATATATATATATATATATATATATATATACATAGCAAAAATTAACCAGAAAAGGAACCAGGCAAACCTAGTTCAGCCAGCCTGCGATTAGAAGCGATGAATGTTGTTGTCCCTGGCTAGTTTCAAGCTGCGGTTTTCTGTGGCAAACTGTCTTTAACTGTAGATGGCTAGATACCTACAATGAAAACAATGACTCCTATCACTCCATGGCTGGTTTGTTTCTTTAGAAAACAAATACAGTATAAAAGGGTCACCTAATACAATTATTCTCTTAAATATAAGAGATTCATGATATTACAGAATAGATAAATGTTGTAGAGCAGGGGTGTCAAACCGGTTGCACAGAGGGCCATGTGTCTGCAGGTTTTGGATTTTTCCTATAAATTGGTTCCCAGTTCAGACCTACACAACCAGGTGAGGGTAGAAACGAACCAATTAGTGACCTAATTAATCAATCAAGTACAAGGTGAGAGTGAAAACCTGCAGACACTCGGCCCTCCGGAAAAATGTAAATGTCTAAGAGGGGAATTGAACTGGGGTCAAAATATTGAACATCAGAGATGTCAACCACACAACCACAGGGTTTGCTGGAAGTCAGTCCACCTCCATTTAGTCTTCAAATGCAACTTTTATCCCAGCCATTACATTTTAGGTGAAAAAACATGTGCATCAGAACATTTATTGATGGAACTAAAGTGTACTCTGGTACAAAGATTACTGTAGATGGTTGTCCATACAATAACAATAGCTAACAACTATGTAGCTAAACATAGCTAACCACTAGCAAAATGTGAACTGTCAAAAGCATTGGTGAACTATTATGCCAGTATCAGGACCGAATGGGACATACTACCATGTCAGAAAATTGTCTCGAACTAAGAACATTTTGTCACACATTAAATAGTTAGGTTATTCATTTATTTCTCCCCCAATGTCTTACCGTGTTTTGTCACTTATGTCATTTCCAGCCAGAAGAAACCTATTGGTCAAATAAAAATTCATTATGGCTAAAAATTTGGCATGTATTTTGAGGAAGAAGAAAGATGAGTACAACCCCAAGAACACCATCCCAACTGTGAAGCATGGAGGTGGAAACATCATTCTTTGGAGATGCTTTTCTGCAAAGGGGACAGGACGACTGCACCGTATTGAGGGGAAGATGGATGGGGCCATGTATCATGAGATCTTGGCCAACAACCTCCTTCCCTCAGTAAGAGCATTGAAGATGGGTCGTGGCTGGGTCTTCCAGCATGACAACGACCCGAAACACACAGCCAGGGCAACTAAGGAGTGGCTCTGTAAGAAGCATCTCAAGGTTCTGGAGTGGCCTAGCCAGTCTCCAGACCTGAACCCAATAGAAAATCTGAAAGTCTGTATTGCCCAGCGACAGCCCTGAAACCTGAAGGATCTGAAGAAGGTCTGTATGAAGGGGTGGGCCAAAATCCCTGCTGCAGTGTGTGCAAACCTGGTCAAGAACTACAGGAAACATATAATCTCTGTAATTGCAAACAAAGGTTTCTGTACCAAATATTAAGTTCTTCTTTTCTAATGTATCAAATACTTATGTCATGCAATAAAAGGCAAATTAATTACTTAAAAATCATACAACGGGATTTTCTGGATTTTTGTTTTAGATTCCGTCTCTCTCAGTTGAAGAGTACCTATGATAATAATTACAGACTTCTACATGCTTTGTAAGTGGGAAAACCTGCAAAATCGTCAGTGTATCAAATACTTGCTCTCCACTCTAGAGATGACTACCTCCACTAGCTGGTCGGCACACCCCCTTAGGACACGGACTAGAATGCCATCTGGCCATGGTGACCTGCTGACGGTTCACTCTTTCAAAAGTTCTCCACACGTCAGCTGTAGCTAGTGTTGAAGTCTAACAGTTCCCCGAGTTGGTTTGTTGGAAAGGAGAATAAAACACCAAGAGTCAGGTCAATTACCGTACCGCATATTCCGTTTATTACAAAAGCTTTTGGAGACAAGGTGTCGCCGCACAATGTCTAAGGATCAACATTCAACAGATCATTTTATACTTCAACTACGTCCAAAAGATAGTCGTTAAGTTCACAAAGCAAGTGTGCTATTGGTCCAGTTCCAGTTCTATTCCTTATAAGGATAAATGCAAACATCTTCTTGTCCCCTTCTGGTTTCTGTCTTGTCTGTCAGACTATGTATGTGTGTGTGTCTCTAACCTGTGTCCTGTTTCTCAAAAGACAGACTAAATCTTTCTCTCCCCGGCAACCGCTTGAACAAGGTTTCCTATTCTCCTACTTGCACCTTCAGTTTCAGCTCATATTACAAACAATTAATATTTTGTTTCATTGGTTACAACAGCTTACAACAGTTCACTAACTTACACAATCAATACATCTACATTGGTTACAACAGCTTACAACAGTTCACTAACTTATACAATCAATACATCTACAATTCCCCCTTTTGATCTCTCCCCAGAGAGATCACCCCTATTCGCCAAGCTCCAGTTCTCCCGGGTCATGCTGCTCCAGTAGAGGCATCAGCATCCCTGGTGGCGATCCTGGAGCCTTCTCAATGGCTGTAGAAATCACTCTCATGGCAAGCCCTCTTATGCATGGGATACAACAACACCCACAAGTAACCATTATAGCACAAAATGTAGCAAGCGATAAAAGAACAGACATTATCAAACCTTCCCACTGGCCGAACATCAAGGTCATCCATTCCTCCAGCGGATTATCTATCCCAGAATGCTCGTATGTGACCCCTTGACATAGTCCAATTCAATCCCCCAAATTTCCTCAAACAGGTGTCCTCAGGTGGGGTCGCGAACCTCTTCGCTGTGGGAATGAAGACCCGATGCCAACCTGGGAAACCTGTAACAACACACAACACACATCATTATTCCACCAATGCCCATGTACCACTTCATTCTATTCTCATCTCCTCAGATCTTTCTCTGTGACCCTGTCATCTTGGTACGAGTGGTAGGAGCCACTCGGTGTCCTATACCCCCTTTTGTTACAGTATTCTTCAGTTCCTTCCCCTAAGAGTCTATTCCCCTGGCGCCGTCCTTTGTCTCCTTCACTCGCTCGTAGTCCTGCCGGGTCCTGGGGTCCGCTCCTGGCACCGGTCCGGCTGGTGCTGGTCCTCCTTCCGTCCACACTGGGGAAAGCTCCTCCTTCCCGGTTTGG
Organism: Esox lucius; assembly: GCF_011004845.1. NCBI lineage: Eukaryota > Metazoa > Chordata > Actinopteri > Esociformes > Esocidae > Esox > Esox lucius. Next base: position 28,974,363 of record NC_047592.1, on the reverse strand, counting down.
ATGAGGTCCGTTAGCGACCTCCCTGGCTCCTGCGCTGGTGTACACTGGCTCCAATGGTACCACGTCTCTCCTTTGTCCCTCAGGCGGACCGCATGACTCGTTCTCGCCACCAACTGATGAGGACCCGTCCACCTTGGCTCCGACCACTTTCGCTTGATGACCTTCAGCAGCACCCACTCCGCCTGGGGCAGGTTCTAGTCCAGCGGGTGCAGGTCCCTCCGTTCTCCGACTCTATTGGTGAATTCTGAAACGAGAGCTTGCAATTCATCAAAATACACTCTGTGATCTTTGGGCCACTTTTCCCCTTCCGGGACCGCAGGCCCGCGGCTGGTCCTGGAAACTGTCTCCCCGTCAGCAGCTCGTATGGGGTGAACCCAGTGGTCTCATTTAACGAGCATTGAATCGTCATGAGTGCCAGTGCATCCACCCAGTTCAATTTAGTCTGTGCACATATCTTAGCCAACTTGTTTTTTAAGTTTTGGTTCATCCTTTCTACCTTTCCCTGGGACTGTGGATGGTACACAGCGCCAAAAGCATGTTTTAGGCCCAATAAGCTCTCTACCTTCTGTAAATCACAATTCTTAAAGTGAGTCCCATTGTCTGACCTAATTTTCTCTGGGAAGCCGTGTCTGGGAATGTACTGGTTCACTAAACACTTGATCACTGTCTGACTGTCCTCCCTTCTTGCCGGCCAGGCTTCTGGCCACCCTGTGAACATGTCTACCCACACTAACATGTAGCGGCACCCCCATACTGTTTCCCCCATGTCCGTGTAGTCTATCACTATCTCTTGTCCAGGTCTTGTCGTCATGTGGAACGCCCCCATCTCAGGTTTGATCGTCGGTTTTGGGTTGTGGTGAGTGCAGATGGTGCATGTCCTAGTGTAGTTACGTACCATGTCTACCATAAACGGGTGCCACCAATGGCACAAGTTCCTCAACATCTGTGCTGGCCCTACATGGCCCAACCCATGGGCTTATGCAAATTTATCTCCTCGCATGGCTGGTGAAAGTATTACTCTACCGTCTGGCCCTCTCCAGAGCCCGCTCGTCTCTGTTGCTCCTCTCTGTTGCCAAATTGTTTTCACTTGTGGGGAAGCCCCCTTTTGATGTCTCACTAGCTCGTCTCTCTCAGAGCTTTCTCCCCCTTTTATCTGAAACAGGACCCCGTTCATGACTTGTCCTGTTTCAGAAACATCTAGAAAAAAGGGTTTTATGTAGTCGGGTATGGCCAGATCAGCTGCGGTGGCTAGTTGTTGTTTCAGCAAAATGAAGGCCTGGTCGGCCGGGCAAGTCCAATTGAGAGTGGCTTTACGTTTACGCATTCCCTGCTCTTTAACTAGCGCTCTAAGTGGCTCTGTGAGCCCTGAATAGTTTGGGATGTAATTGCGGCTGTACCCCTTGAGCCCCAGGAATGATAAAATTTCCTGTACAGTAGTGGGTTTAGGATGGTGGAGGAGGGTTGTGCGGTGTGCCGGTGAAAGCCCCGCTCCCTTCTGCGAGATTACTCTGCCCAGAAAGGAGACCTGTGTTCTTACCAGCTGTAGCTTTTCTTTTGACACCTTGAACCCTTTCTCTGCCAGTCTGGCGAGGACCGTCCTTGTAGCTTGGATGCAGGCGGCCACCGTCGGGGCCGCCAGCAGCAGGTAGTCTACGTACTGGACCAAAGTTACCCCTGTCGGCAGGCAGCATCCCTGCAGCGCTTCTCTCAGTACCTGGTTGAATATGCCAGGGGAAAGCGCGAACCCCTGTGGAGTCTTGTGTATCGCCATTGCCGACCCCTATGTGTGAAAGAAAAAAATATCACGAAGTTCCTCTGCTAGTGGGAGACAGAAAAAAGCGTTAGCCAGGTCAATGCAGGTGAACCATTTTTGACCAGGGGTCAAATTAGTGAGTGCTACATACGGGTTAGGTACCGGTATAGTGGGTGTGAGTAAAATGTTGTTAATAGCTCTGAGATCATGGGCCATACGGTATTTCCCTGTCCCTTTCTTTTCTACCGGGAGGATAGGCGTGTTCCACGCGGAACCTGACTCCTCCAACACCCCTGTGGGCCACAAACCATTCAATGTCACATCCAACCCTTCCTCTGCCTCTGGTTTGTGTGGGTATTGGGGCAGCCATATGGGCTCTCCCGGTCCGATATTAAAGGTGACCGGTGGGCAATCGGTGAGCCCCACGTCCCTGTGACCCTTGGACCACAGTGAGTCCGGTAACTCTAAGTCTGGCTGTGGCTACAGGGTGATCCATCTTTTCCCTCCCATGATCCTGAGTTATCTCCCTTCGCTCCAAATATACCCAATCCGTCCCTGGTGCCTCTAAACAATACGTCTTACAGCTGGGTGAGTACCATACGTTTGGCGCCTGAGTGAGTGTCCAATCAGTGCATTCGACCGCCCTTTTAACCATGGGCCCCAGGTCTTTTGCTTGGTGTTTAGGATGCAGGGCCAGTGACACATGCAGGATGGACTCCTCCGCCATCATGTACCACAGATCCTGCTCCTCTGTCAACTGTACATCTGCCGCTACCCCTTCAGGGCTTACATATATGAATTTAGACCCGACCTGCCACGTGTCCACACACACTACATCCCCAAACCCCTCTCTATACACCTCCTCGCCCTGCCGATCATAAAATAGGGTTACATGTGGGGGGTCTGGCGGAGGAAAGTACGGCTCGAGGAGGGAGATCCACGGCCTCCACTTGAAGTACTGGGACAAAATACCCTGTTTGTCCGGCTTTTCCGGTATCAATACTCCCCAGTATATCTCCGCTATTTCACCCTTCACCGGTTGTACCAGGTACTGCCCTTCGCATGTGGTTTCAGGTCCGCACACCACCGATGTCCCATCTGGTAATGTGACAGTTAGTCCATCTGGAGAACATAAGATATTAGCCCCCAGTTTTATCAACAAGTCTCTCCCCAATAAGTTAAGTCCTTCCCGTCGATATTCAGGGACAGCATAGGGTCTGCCTTTCCCCCGCTGTCCCCTCCCCTCCCTGTAGACCGTCATTCCTGGTCCCACCCTCCCTCATAAGAGGGTGGGTATTGTCCAGGTGCACTAGGTGGTGGGACGGCGTGTGGGTTGGGAACTGGAGCTGCCCCTTGGTTTGGGTATCCTCTGCCCCTTGCAGTGTTCTGTGGGCACTCTCTGGACCAGTGGTTCGGGTCACCACACGTAAAGCAGGCTTTGTATGGGACTTGGGCTCCTGGAGCCCCTCTGCCTCTACCCCGCCCCCTCCCCCTACCATAACCTCCCCTCGGAGTCCCTGGTCGATAGGGCGCGGTGAATGCCCCCCGGCCACTGTGGGGTTGGGGTGCCCATGTGGGAACAGGGTATAAATCGGGTGTGTCAGGGTCTCCCGAGCCTAGGGCTGCCATCTGTCTGTGTTTCTTTTTCCCTTCATTGAACCTCACTTTGGCTTCACCCAGCTGTAAGCGCAACAGGTTCTCTTTCAGTTCCTGTATCTGTTTGTCTTTCTCTGTCTCCTCATCTTTAGCCTTCTGTAAATGATGCACTTTATGTGTCTTTCCCATACGTGTGATTCACTACCCGGCAAGTCAGGATTTGCCATTATTGCCTCTTTTATTTTCTCTGGAGGTCCCTCTAAGATCGCCCTTCTAAACCACTCCTGCTGCAGACCTCCCTTCCCCGGGTGGTGCCCTGTGTGTTTGGCCCATGTTTCTTTGCATTCTTCCAGATTCTGTCTAGGGTGTTGATCTTTTTCCCAGGGTAACTTAGGTACCGGGGCCGCAGCCAGCAAGGGGAATCGTTCCCTCATGGCTGCGTCTATGCATCCGACCACCTGACTGAAAGGAGTGTTGTCAGGGCTCCGCCTAGTGGCGGCCCCTTTTTCTATCTCAGTCATATCCTGGGCGGACATGGCTCGGGCGGCTACTGCCCTCCAGTCCCCCAGTGCCAACATTTGACAGGCTGTGAGTTTATCAAATTGTGACAACCATAGTCCACCTCCCTCTCCCATCGGGGGTAATTTATCTACCAGTGCCTGTACGTCTCCCAGCCCCAATGGTTTATATCGCGGTTTGCCGCCTCCCACTCTAAAGAGAGGCAGCTGAAACCCAGCACAACTAGCTTCCCCTGCTTGTGACCGCATATACATTTTATTTTGAGTCCTTTGAATTGATTCTACTGCGTCATAGTGTAGTTTATGTTCTGGTGGGGGCAAACGCGGCAGAGGGTATACATCTACGTCTCCCTTACTCCCATCTCCACTATTGTCTGCGTCAGGGTCTTCGTCTGAGTCAGTCCATCTCCCTACTGCTTGCCCCGTGAGTAACACCCGTCCTCTATATGAATTTCCTTTTTTCTGCCTAGTTTTTGTCCTTCTCACTGTGTCACTATCGTCCGAACCCGACCCCGAATTTGAGTCCCTACCTAACCTGCCTTTAGTATGGCCTGATCTTTTCTTTCTGGCCCCTGTAATATCATTATGATTATTCTCTCCTAGTTGACTCCCCTTCTCGCTCCTCTCCTCGTACCTCCCGTACTCTCTTGCCTTGAACGGTTTCACCTCCCCCTCAGTGTCTGTCTCGCTCTCTGACTCCGCCTTCCTACTCAACTTTCTCTTATCTTGCTTTCCTGTGAATTGAGTTATGGGCTTGCTGTACTGTGTGTCTAAAGACAATATCCCACTCTCTAAACGTAACACTGGATCCAATGGTACACGACATCCAAACATGACAAGCACAATGAGCCACAATGTGGGGAGCAGAGGGGAAACATATATACACATACAAACGATTCAAATTGGGACCTGGTGTGAAGGATTGAAAACATGTGACAGTCCGGGATGTGTTCGTGAGAATATGGGAACTTGTGAAAATATGGCACGGTGGCGCTGCTGCTCACCGCACCATGACACCGGTGCTGGAACCTGTGAGTCCCGTATAGGTCAACTGGACCGAGTCGCATTCCTTCTCCCTTTTTCCAATCCCGGACCGAGCCCCCAAATTGTTGAAGTCTAACACTTCCCTGAGTTGGTTTGTTTGAAAGGAGAATAAAACACCAGGAGTCAGGTCAATTACCGTACCGCATAATCCGTTTATTACAAAAGCTTTTGGAGACAAGGTGTCGCCGCACATTGTCTAAGGATCAACAGTCAACAGATTTTATACTTCAACTACGCCCAAAAGATAGAGTCGTTAAGTTCACAAAGCAAGTGTGCTATTGGTCCAGTTCCAGTTCTATTCCTTATAAGGATAACTGCAAGTATCCTATTGCCCCCTTGTGGTTTCTGTCTTGTCTGTCAGACTATATGTGTGTGTCTCTAACCTGTGTCCTGTTTCTCAAAAGACAGACAGACTAAATCTTTCTCTCCCCGGCAACCGCTTGAACAGGGTTTCCTATTCTCCTACTTGCACCTTCAGTTTCAGCTCATATTACAAACAATTAATATTTTGTTTCATTGGTTACAACAGCTTACAACAGTTCACTAACTTATACAATCAATACATCTACATTGGTTACAACAGCTTACAACAGTTCACTAACTTATACAATCAATACATCTACACTAGGGACAGAGTGCAGTCGTCCTGGTGATGGATTCCTCACTCCAGCACTGAACTGTCAGAAAAACAGGTTATTTCTGCTTTAGTCATTGTCTGTAGGTTAGGAGGAGAAGAATGGAGGTGTGATCCGCCTTACCAAAGGCTGGGCGGGGAAGGAGTTTGTAGGTGTTCTGTATTTGTGAACAACAGTGGTCAGGAGTCTGATTACCATGGGTAGGACAGTTAATGTGCTGGTGATATTTCTGCAAAACTTCTGCTAACTACTCGTTAGCGCTATTGAAGTCGCCAACAACAATAAAAGCTGCCTCAGGGTGAGTGTCCTCTAGTCTATTAATAACTCCATATAGGTCCTCTAGCACGTGCGTTTTATCTGCCTGTGAGGGTATGTAGGATGCTTTTAATTATAGCGGAGCTGAATTCCTGCGGAAGGTAGAAGCGTGGTACTTTTATAGTCAGGAGCTTGTGATGGCAATTTCTAAAATTCCAAAGTTCTATGAAAATGGTAGGTAAGACAGGAGAAATCAATTGCGCAATAAACGGTTTTAATCTTGCTTGCAAGGAGAAAGTATACAGGTTACAAAGTAACGGTGGATAGTTTCTAAATAAAAACATCCTTTCGACAGTATTTATTACATAGGAAAAAGGGGTGTGGTAAGATGCTGCCATCTGTTTCATGTCAATCAAACACCTTTCCCTTTGTTCTATCACACACGTCAAATGCTATCTTCCCCCACCTTATCCTTCCTGCCATAATGTTTACCCAAAGGGGCCAACTGACCTTACTGCCCCCTGTTGTATCTTCTCCTATCCTGTCCTAAAACCCACTGATCTCCATCTGGACAGACAATAGATGCCCCCTATGCAAATACCAGATCCCACACATTCCTGTACCTATCTTAACAGTGGGACTCACTCCTTTATACAGTCAGAATACATTGTATAAGAAATTTCCACAACAATCCATCCTCTTGATACCATGTCAAACCTTGGTATCAAACCTTAAACAGTTCACTCATTAGGATGTAGACTGCAACAAAACAGTACTCTTTAACAACATGACCCAGTCAATATTATTATCCTTAATGATTAGAGAACTTAGCAAATCTGAAATGTCTGAATCCTCCTTTACATTTTTCTAGATCATTACCTTTCGTATAAACACCAAGATCACACATTGTCATCATACAGAATCATAACATAGTACAGCAAAACTTTTATGTTAAAATCATCATAAACACCTATCACTGAATGCATCCTTCAATTTATCACTGTTACAAAGTTCTCTCATGCCAATTGCTCGATTCACTGAAAAGTCCTCTCCATGGTTCCATTTGGATGTCATCTCAAATGTTCTGCTCCTTCAAACGTCAGACAGTCAGTTATGAACCATTTCTTTGACAGGCCAATGTAACAGAACGAAAAAGTCAGATGTATATTCCAAGGTGTTGTCCTTCACAGCTCAAATGCAGACACAGCTCTTGTTGTCTCCATTCTAGCTGCTTTATCAGCCAGGCCAGGAGAATCTGTGTGTTCTCCTTTGTGAATTCCAAGATGACCAGTTTTAGCTAAAGGTTCTAGAGCTAAAGGCCATGTAGAAAGTGACTGGTTACTAGCACCAGAAAATTCACTTTCCCTCAGTGACTTCAATTCACTGCGTCTAACCTTTCACCACTGAAATCCTCCTGTAGCGTGTCGTCGACCCCAGGTTCCTCTCTCAGCTACCTGGACAGCAGATGAGATGTACCTGGTATGGACCCAATCAGCGTAGCAGGATGTTGTGCAGTAGATCTTTCCTACGCCTCCATCCTCTCGGTCGGAGGTTGCCTTCTCCATCACATTGCAGAATCATCAGGACTCGAATCAGTCCAGCACACAGGAACCCAGCCTCCTGTAGACGTGCGGCACCTAGACGTGCAGCGCTCCAGAGTAGTAGGACAGTCTGTCTGTGTGTCTGTGAGATCCATCTCACCTCAGCCACCTCACAGTTGTCCTTTTAAGCCAAGCTCAGTCTCTCCCAGGGCTCCAACAAGTCCTCTCTTGTTGAATCGCTTTCAAGTGTTCTGTATCTGAATGTGTGAATTATCCTCAAGAAGATTAGTTCCAACTGCACAGTACATCATCACATATGTCCATCACGTTAGCTTGTTGCATCTCGCTGATACATTAGAACCACACACTACCAAACACTCAAACCCTATATTTCCCTACTTCTTTTCTCCAAATAGATTAGAACAGTTGAAATCAATAACAGTATCGTTAAAACATTAACATCTCTGGTGCTTCTGTTCTGCTAGTGTAGCAAAATAACAATTCCACTCTTTTCCATAGTTGGTGTAACAACCAACACAAAGAACAGAACAACACAATTTCACATTTCTTATTACTGTTCCAAAAACTCATCAGTTAAGATAGTTTACTTACATTGAAGTACCACTCTCTAAGAGCAGTTCATGAACAATTCTCAGTTCACCTATATGATTTACATCTGATTGTGTTGTATCGGAACTACAATCAAATTCACCCATTGTTTCACATATAGGATCAAATACCTCATTTCAAATCAAACATTTCACACCATCTTGAAGGCCAGCTAACATAACTGTTATTTAGCCTAATTTCTCTACAAGATGAAACTTAGTGTGAACTTCTCAATCTCTTCTTATTATCCTAGCACATCAAACACACTCTGAAATCCTGTCATAAATCATGACCCCCCCCTTTTTACTCCTTTATCACCACAGGGCTCTCCCTGGAGTGGGCGGTGGTTTACTAACCTAAGGATAACAGACCCTGGTCTTGGAGGATTGTCACCTTATCACTAAGGGACACTGTTGTTATCTTGAAACAGGCATTGACAATAGTAAAACAAACTTTTTCCTCATCATTCACCTCAAAGAAACCTCTGTTAACCATTAACATTCCAATGATTGTTTACTAGGACAGAACTTAAATTAGAATTAGAATACCCAATTTTGATAATGTCTGTTAAAATCCATCTCATCTGGTTTCTTGTGTCAGTGAGTGGAGTGCTCCAGTGGGTCTGTACCTCTCTTTATGCAATTTAGACTATGTAAGACTTCTCAACTTGTTTACCAGAAATATAACTCAATATCAATTAAAACATTGCACAATTTAGTAAACATGTTAGAAATAACAACATGTGCTCCCTGCACGTTTCTACCCACTTATTCAATAATGCATAAGATTAATATGATTACTTCTAATCAAATATTAAACTAACTGAACAGTAACACACCCATCAAATTAGTTATTGCTTAGCTAAACCATTTCAAAATGGCAAGATGTATTCTACTCAACCATAACCATGTTAGATTTCACATAAAACATACATTTCAAAAACCCAATTTGACAAACTAGATTATTCACGTAACTTCTTTAAGTACCTATTTAATTTGCTTTGAACTCTAAGTTCAACTCTTTTTCATTTGAACTCTAGATAATCATTTCATACAATCCCCCCTTGCTTTCAAGACAGAGAATGACTTCAAGCTTGAAAGCAGAACCATTACAGGACCAAAATTAAAAAGAAAATCGATAGTTGGGAGGAATCTAACATACATCCAGTAAACGTCGCAAACTGAATATCCAACCAAAACAACCGAAAATAAGAAAAACAAAGGAAATAAAAACCGTACCACACACACGGTCGCTCGTGTGAAGGAACTCCCAAATTAGCATATAAAAATTTGCATTTACACAGGAAATAGCCAAACCAAGTTGAGACCAACAAACATCATGACTCAATTTACCTCTTAAACTCTAGGGAATTTTCTCAATTTTAGATGTAAGTCTATGTCATTCAAAATAGTGGCGGTCAGCCAAAATCGCTACTTCCATGCATATCTCATGCAAAGACATCGAATTTGTTCTAGCAATTAACAATGTTGGATGACTCAAGGTCTCCACCCTTACTACAATTTGATTCGAAATCATAAATGTAAACATTAAAGCAACCAAAAGGAAAACTTATTCTGCTTTCACTTAATGTTTTATCATCCCAAAACTGAACATGTGTTGGTAAAATTACCACGTGTGAGAACAGGCTGAACACTCGAATTTAACCCTTAGTAATATGCTACCTTGATATAATGTTAAGGGTGGCGGAAGCCATCCCAGTGGACCTGCCCACCCTTCCTGAAGCTCTGAGCTTCACACATATATGGTGAGCCATTAGCAAGGCCAAATGTTCGTTTATGGTCCCCAGACCATCCTCTCAACTTAGCCTACATCGTTCGTTAACTGAAGATTCTAGATTTAGTGTCCAACCTATCTAATATTTTCGCAGTTTGTAAAAATGTGCTTATCAGTATCTATACAACAACTCAACATTATGGTGGAAATTAAGAAACTCTTAAGAATGGCAATCCAGGCAGAAAACAGATTTATGACGTCACTATAATCAAGGTACAATGAGAAATCCAAAGGAAACTCAATGTAGCCTTAAACACCTTTACATCAATACCCTATTTGTTCACAAACGTACCATTCCAGAATTTAAATTCCATGAACAAGTATCAGGCGCTGGTTTTAAAAACACAAGTATTATCCCAGTTATCGTTGGTAAATACATAGAAGAGAAACTATATTATTTAACCAAACTCAATTTAGCATTTAAAATAGGACGTCTAATTTTAGGTTAATTTAAACGGGGAATAAACTGGCTTTGACTATTAGGGGAATAAACGGGCCGTAGTCATTTTACCCTCTTTTGCAGGCTATGACTATATTGGCTGAATCCAGTCTTCATGGAAAACAGCATATTACCTTAATATTAAACCTTTCGCTATCGTCTGCTTCCCACTCCATACAAGGAGAGAGAAAACACTATTATACCAATTTCTAAGCTATCCCTCTAATTATATTTATGCCATTATTTTCTTAAACTCCTAAATTAGCAGGCTAACACTCCCACGTGTGCCAGCCATCAGGCAAATTCAATTTCAACACAAAGGCAAAAGCCAAAAGAGTAGGCCTTACATAATAACCATGTTAACAACGCAATGTAATCGTTCGCCCAAACGCACTCCAAACAAGACGAAACATTGCTATTACAAAACTTCCAAGTTAACACCAACCTCGGTAAACAAGATCCAATATTCTATCAAGGAATACTCAATGCAGCCAATCGGATCCCTCGTGCACAGGGAATACCAAAATGGACAAATGCATTTACTAGACCGACCACAACCAGACAATGACAAATGCCCGTGACTCGGGCCATAACAAACACAAGTGGCGCGTGCATATACAACTTCTGTAGCATACTGATCCAAACCATAAGCTGACTAACAATTGCGGCAATTTTACAGGAGCCTTCTACAGGCACTGAAAGTATGAGATCCAATCTCAATTGCATATTTAAGTCCAACCTAAATTGCAGATGTTCAAGCAGTCCAACCGCTTATAATCCAGCACTAATCGCAACGCAATAGGTTAGCAGCATAGGAATGGTTGTCAGGCCTAACTACAGTCGCTATTAACCAAAACACCACACTTACAAACACACATACAGGAGCACGCTATACTCCATCACGCAGTCCAACTGCTGCACGGGAATTGGTGTCAGGACATGGAACAAAAACGACATGTTTCTAACTACAGCCGCCCTGACTGCAATACTCAAAAAAACTTCTAGTCACCATACTTACTCAAATCCATCTATCAATTTCTACAAAACCATCAAATCATCAACCACATTGTTTACTAAAGCATATGAAAACTGTATTAAGGAACAATCTCACCGGTTGATGCTCCCTCTGGTCCCCTGTCTGACCGTCCGCACCCCTCCCTCAGGCGGTTCAGCGTTCCTGCGTGTTCCCGTTGAATCACTCGCGGCAAAGCCAAAGAGATTACGGGTGTGTACACCTGGTGTAAACAACTCCCCACTTTTGGAACTTTTCTTGAAACTCGTAGACATGCTCAACACTTCCAAAGCGGAGCAGAAAACGGCCTCCAGCGGCCCACAGCATTTCCACGTTCACAACGAAAAGGTCCACAGAGCTTGGCCACGTTATGACTCCAACGATGCAGTGTCCCGAGCGGGCCTCCAAGGAGACCCACCTATCGGTCCAACTGAACTCCGCGGGGTGGGGTGACAGGCGATCAGAGGAGAACGAGCCATCTAACCTGAGCAAAAAAAACTACAACACAGATCAATATACTCCACACTGTCTACACACCGTAGCCTACGCTTTCCAAACAACTTTTCATACGTTACCACGTCCATCTACCTCCAATCAGCCCGACAGGCCGCGCATCCATCACCGAATGAAAACGCCAGTCGCCGGAAAACCTAATAACACTCAAAGAAACATTGTTCACATGTCCAAACACCATATACGTCAGTGATAATTCTTGCCGGTCCAGCGTAAACACGAGAGACCGGCAAAGATTCACTGTCGCACGTCCCCATGTTTCAGATTTACCCAGTAAATCTACTTTATACTCAACCAACCAGAAAGCGAAGTCAAGCTCGTCAGCCCACAAATGAGATTTTAAAAAGGTCCAACCTTTTACTGCAGATTTTAAACTATAAAGTCCAACTTTAAGTTTTTAGACCGTATTGCGTTCTTGCCTCCAAATTCAATTTCCGCAGGAAACCTGTACTGATCAAGCACGAGTCACAGCTCCCGTCAGGCACTCTTTCTCAGCCCGTCAAAGGATAAGCCTTTTCTGGACGATACTAGAATTCCAGAGCTTTCTCTGGCCGTGCACGGTTAACCTGTTAGGAAAGGGACTCAAACCGATCAGGATTAGGATCCCGGACGTGCCCCCAAATTGTGATGGCAATTTCTAAAATTCCAAAGTTCTATGAAAATGGTAGGTAAGACAGGAGAAATCAATTGCGCAATAAACGGTTTTAATCTTGCTTGCAAGGAGAAAGTATACAGGTTACAAAGTAACGGTGGATAGTTTCTAAATAAAAACATCATTTCGACAGTATTTATTACATAGGAAAAAGGGGTGTGGTAAGATGCTGCCATCTGTTTCATGTCAATCAAACACCTTTCCCTTTGTTCTATCACACACGTCAAATGCTATCTTCCCCCACCTTATCCTTCCTGCCATAATGTTTACCCAAAGGGGCCAACTGACCTTACTGCCCCCTGTTGTATCTTCTCCTATCCTGTCCTAAAACCCATTGATCTCCATCTGGACAGACAATAGATGTCCCCTATGCAAATACCAGGTCCCACACATTCCTGTACCTATCTTAACAGTGGGACTCACTCCTTTATACAGTCAGAATACATTGTATAAGAAATTTCCACAACAAGCTCCAGCTCTGATGGGCAGTGTGTTGAAAGTACTGCAACATATGAACCCCAGTGAGAGACCCCTCCACCTCCACGTTTACCTGACTCCGAGGTTCTGTCCTGACGGTAGATGGAAAAACCAGCTGGGGTAATGGCCGAGTTAGGCTCCAATTATCAGAAAACACCAGAACGCAGCAGGTCTCAATGTCCCACTGGAAGGTAGTCCGTGTGTGTAGTTCATGCATTTTATTGTCAAGGGTTTGAACATTTGCAAGTAAAATTCTCAGTTACGGCGGACTGCAGTATCTTGTCCGAGATCGACATAGGATACAATGTCATTTTCGCAAAGTGAATAGGCTACAAGTCTTTGTGGGCCTGTCCCAGGAGTCCTTGCATTGAAATTAGTTCATTTCAGTGCCAGTGCATAAGGACACCAGACACGTGAGCAATAATATTTTCCCCAAACTCAACTGTGTTTGGACCTGTGCGCTGGCGTTGAAATCACCATGTTATCCCCATCAGATCCCCTGTGAGAGACCCGCAAAGACTCTTTACGAATATCGGTGAAATATGTGGGCTAAACGTGTCTTCTCAACAAGGAAACAAGTCACAGCAATGACAATCGAGAGAGTGCACGTTCACGCGAAGGCAGGGAGATTTTTGGCAGGGGGGATGATTTTTGCACAACACCAGCCGGGGGATGTCTGGTTCGCCTTCGACATTTCAGAATTGTATGCTTGAGCTGGTGCCGGAGTGTGCTGCTTTTGAATCTGGCGCCACACTTAGTCACATAACCAAACACTCAGTAGCGGCTAACCTAATGTCTTAGTGTAGTGTAAGAGCTAGCGGATAATATAGGTCACACAATATTAGGCTATTTAATATGCCATTAATCTATTTGGCATATTACCCACGGGACATTTTGGCTGTTGATATTTTCATCTACAGGACAACTTCGCCTACACCGGATTCTGGCGAAAAGCCAGAATTTGCTGACTGATGTACCCTGCAGTGAATAGAAAAATATTTTGAATGAACTTTTAAATTGACAAGACTTGAATGTAAAGTGGCAAATCAAAAGTAAACTAAATCTGGATCACATGGTCACAGACACAGTTTGAAAAACAGTGAAAAGGTATAAGAATATAATTATCCCCCTTGCAGTATGAAAGATGACATAACTATGCAATGTTCTGTTAGATTTAAGTGTATCCCAGCTAACAATTTTCCGTTGTCACAATGTTGTTACGACGTTTTCTGATGACCGAAAGTAGGTAGCAACAATGTTGTCAGCTACGTTGTCACAAACGGAAAAGTGAAAAGTTTTCTTGTTGTCTCTATGACGTAACTAATTGACGTTGTCAATTGGTCACTAGAATGTCGTAGCAACTTGGTCTTTCTAAGCTTGTCGGTTGTTAATCGGGAATCCCAGGCATCCTATCCAGTTGACCATTCATTGCCCTTCTCTTCTCTTACATTTTCTATATTCATACGTACAGCTGTTCCATGAAATCTTAAATGTGCACAACACATGTAAGCAGGGTTCTACACCAATGTTTAGTTTTACAGTGAGGTATTATGTATAAATATGATACATTTATTTTATCAACCCCTTCCCAGATATAATAATGGCAAGGCTGTTAGATCATCAGTCCACACATTTTCTCCTAGCAAATTACATGACATATCCTGTAATATACAAGAGCTCTATATGTAGCAAAAAAGTATATACATTTACAAATAAACCAGAACATTTATGTAATTAAAAAAATATAGTATTTATCGCCCCCCTCAGACTCCCAAGTTTGTCAACAGCTCAGAACTCTGTGGGAGTTCATAACCATCAGGAAGTATAAAGTAGCAAATCTCATCTAGTTAACTCAGATGAAACTGTAAATCTTCAGTGGCAATAGTCATGATAAAAAGTATTTTTTTCCGCTAGTAGAGTTATATCCTTCTCCAGTCATTTACATTTTTGTTCCAGCTATCAACTAGTCAAATTCAGAAATATTAGTGGTCTTCAATTCTATCTTCACCTTCCTCTGCCGTTGGACCCGTTGCTGCACCTGGACATGGTGTAAAAGTATAAAACAGAGTGTCAACCATTTGATTCAATTCATTCATAATTTATTTATATCACTTTTTAAATTTTTTTTATATCTTGTTGAATCATTACTTGTGGAACTCATAGTACAAATCTTTAAATTTGAATACTTGTGAGTTGACTCGATGTTCATCTGTGTTTGAAAAAAAAGTTACCAACCAAGTTAGTTAATAGTTGACTTACTGTAATGTAGCTTGCTAACTTTTAAGCCAATGTTAGTTGGTTTGCTAGACAGTACTGTAATTCGATGGAAAATACCAACGAGATTTTAGCTATGACAGATTGTTATCTATCTGCTTTGTAAACAAGTTAAATACGCTTACCTGAGATTCCTTGTCCAGAAATGATGACGGTGCTCCAGAAATGATTTCGGCTTAACAAACTAAACTGATGCTTAACGAAGTAGTACAGTACCGTTTGCTGGCTGCAATAGCTAGTTAGCCAGCCCAGTGAGCAATCGCTTCCAACGGAACGCATAAAGATTGCCGTGTCTGGTGTGAACGAAGCTTTACGCTGGCGGCTAGCCGCCGAAAAGAGGGCGTGCGCTTTAGTCTGCTGTATCTGCTTATGTTGCCATTTTCTTCCAGCAGAGATGCTATTGTACCCCTTTTATTCTTGTAATGATTATTATATTTATTTTAATATTGTTAAATCTTAGTGTACAGAATTTTGGTCAACATTGGTAGTTTATAAATAAATAGACTTTGAATTTTGCACTATTGCTTGTGTAAAGGACCTTTGTGTAGACATGTACAGTAAACTCATCTCGCCACTGCTTACCATAATATTTTCCGAACTAATGGCCATTTTCCACTGCATGGTACCGGCTCAACTACTTGCCTATAGCCTCGACTTTAATGCTTCATGGGGGACAGTTCTTTACTGTGTTTAATCACCGCTGTGTCCTTAGATGGCGCTATAGCGAATTGCACATGTGTAATTCAAGACAATAGCCATTTGGATCCCATGCTGTAGTAGAGTCAAAACAAGTAGGAACATTTTAGTGAGTGGGTTCTTTCATTCAGGAACAATTATTGTTCAAAGTGTGTAAGGTATAAGCTATATGCTCTGAATTGGACAATTCAACATGTGGATTATCACATTGTTTTACTACAATTTGATGAACTCCCAAAACAAACGAAGATCAAGGATTTTTTGGACATCAGACTGAAAATTGTTGAATTCGAGTCATCTACAAAGCTATGGTGAGTTCTGTTCTGTCTTATTATAAATAACTAGCATTAAGTGTTGTTAGGTTACTGAGTAAGAATGTAATGACTATTTTGTATTAAAACAAATATTATATTAACATTCAAATTCTTTAGTCAAGTTACTGGTAGCTGAACGCAAGTTCTAAACCATTGGCGGGAAAACAAGTTATAGAAACTGAGCTTGAAAAAAACAGCGTTGTCCTGAGATTAAATACCTACAGTAACCATTGTTTGGTTTCTTATAATTTTTGTTTCTTCGTTTATCCTCAAGTTTGGATGTTCTTCGCATATCAACAGTTGAACAGGTATGGCAACATCGTTAGCTAACGTTTTTCTTAGGATATCAACAAGTTAGAATTTTATAATATGTGCTTACTTCTTGTAACTTTGTGTAAAGTTATCCACATCATGTGGATAACATTACTCTTGGCAGTAAATTTAGATAGACTAGCTCAGCCTGGACTTGTTGCAATTCAGTTACTGAGGTGTCTGTGTATCCACATTGTTCTTAGCTAGCCTGTGTGTGTCTTAAGCTGCCGGTTTTTTAAACCTCTTTTCTAAACATTGCTTTCAGACGTTTTCTGTAGTATTGTTCCCGGAGGAGGATGACTGTGTTGCAGTAGCCACGCCTGTGGCTCAAAGGAGGACTTTGCTACTTGGCCACCAAACAGCATCACCAGCAGGAAGTCCTTCAGCCACGACAAGTTTGCCAAAACTTGTTCACCACCTGAAGACACCTGGGAGGCTGTCCCTTATAAGCTCATCAAGCATGCAGGTGAATTTGAAAACATAAATTTAAACTTGGAATGAAAATATGTTTTGCAGGGTAAATGCTTACAAAACCTTAACTTTTCCTAGACACGTGAGAGACCGGACGTGTATATCGCCAGAGGAGTAGAAATCATTCCAGCGTGGAATGCTGCAACGTTTACTTGGTTTCACCATATTTACCTGTTCAACAACTTTTATGTTTATTTTTAGGATGGAGCAAGCACAGTAGTCCAAGGCACCAGAGAGGTACTCCATGCCATCATGTAGAGGATTGCTACATAGGTAAGTGTGGGTTCATTCACTTAACCCAGATGCTTAACTTGTTGCTTCCAATTATTATTTGTCAATTTCAATGTCTTTTTAAGGGCAAGAAGGCAGAGGTAGGGGGAAGTTTTAGCTCTGCACATGAAGGTTAGAATGAACATATTGGCGGACACTATGATTTGAGTTCTGATTGTAAAATAATCAGATATTTAGGACTGAAAAATTAACTGTCTGTCTTTACTTTCAGAACATTTGGAGAAGATCAAGTGGCTGACTGAAGAGAAGGTCGAGCTGAGGGCACAGCTGGCTCTACAATCAGGTAAAAACAAGACTATAGTTGCGCTAGCATGTTGTCTTCATGAAACATTTCATTTGTCTTGAATTTCATGCAATTCTCAAAATCATGTCAGACCATTTAAGTACAATATCTGATTACTGTATTACAGGAGCCATAAGGAAGAATCCTTCCAACCGGGATGCCACTGATGAGGCCGTCCAGAACCAGGTCCCCAGGTACCAGAAAGGGGCAGCTTACTGTGCAGGTGTGAGATGTTGCGGTGGTACAAGGGACCTGCCGTGAATATGAATGACATCTCCAGCACAACCAGTATTACTGCTAAGCTGCAGCACTGTATTTCTTTTTTTCTTTTTTTTTCTTTTTTACTGCTGCTATGTACAGTGTTATATATATATATACACTCACCTAAAGGATTATTAGGAACACCTGTTACATTTCTCATTAATGCAATTATCTAATCAACCAATCACATGGCAGTTGCTTCAATGCATTTAGGGGTGTGGTCCTGGTCAAGACAATCTCCTGAACTCCAAACTGAATGTCAGAATGGAAAAGAAAGGTGATTTAAGCAATTTTGAGCGTGGCATGGTTGTTGGTGCCAAACAGGCCGGTCTGAGTATTTCACAATCTGCTCAGTTACTGGGATTTTCACACACAACCATTTCTAGGCTTTACAAATAATGGTGTGAAGAGGGAAAAACATCCAGTATGCGGCAGTCCTGTGGGGGGAAATGCCTTGTTGATGCTAGAGGTTGCCTGGTCTGATGAGTTTCCATTTCTGTTGAGACATTCAGATAACCCTAACCCTAGTGCCAATTGGGCATCGTGGAAATGCCACGGCCTACCTGAGCATTGTTTCTGACCATGTCCATCCCTTTATGACCACCATGTACCCATCCTCTGATGGCTACTTACAGCAGGATAATGCACAATGTCACAAAGCTCGAATCATTTCAAATTGGTTTCTTGAACATGACAATGAGTTCACTGTACTGAAATGGCCCTCACAATCACCAGATCTCAACCCAATAGAGCATCTTTGGGATGTGGTGGAACAGGAGCTTCGTGCCCTGGATGTGCATCGCACAAATCTCCATCAACTGCAAGATGCTATCCTATCAATATGGGCCAACATTTCTGAAGAATGCTTTCAGCACCTTGTTGAATCAATGCCATGTAGAATTAAGGCAGTTCGAAAGGGGGTCAAACACAGTATTAGTATGGTGTTCCTAATAATCCTTTAGGTGAGTGTATATGATTGCATTATCCTCTTATTATATTCATAGCTCTGTGTGAATGTTCTTAATTCTGACTGTAGTTGTAGTGTTATGCCAGCATTCATAAGCTTATTGCACTGATGTATCTATGATATTCAATAACTATTGATTGCTGCTAGGTCATACATATGTATATTACTGTCATTCTAGCCCTTGTTTATTTTGTATTGTATTATGTTTATTTTGTACTTTCACATTGAAATACTGTAATTTTACTATATCTGTTGCTGGACATGTTCTCTGGCAATATTTGATTATTTTCATTCATTTGCACCTGTTTATTTTGTGTGCTTGCTGTATAATCCATGTTTTTTATGTATGCATCTTGCACAATTTGATTTGTTTAGATTTGATCCAGTTCATTGTCATTTGTCATATAACCAAAATTTTATAAAGGATTATTATAAATAAAACCTAATATTGGGGCGTGAGGCATCCTGCTGGGTTTAGTGCATAAAAGCGGCTAGTTGCTGTCGGGGTGCTGGTGAGCAGCTGATCAGGGTATTGTTAGAAGGCATTGTCATGAAAGCGGCCCACCGGCAGCCCGACTGTGACATGTGCTATAAAAAAAAGTGGCTGCAAAACGCTAGTGGGCCGCCGGTGGGCCACTGGCGTGTTGCTTGATGGGAAGTATACCTTAAAAGAAATCTTGCACTACCTGCAGTAGATAGCTAGGTATATTACAGTACTATAATGTAGGCTACATGACTAAATTAGAAAATAACTAAATTGGAAAATTGCTAGATTAGAAAACAAAAGTATGATTAACATGAATGATTATAACATTTCTAAATAGCAATAACTACTAATGTAGGCTAACCACAGTAGCAGAAGAGTACTGAGGAAAACTCACAGACATGACTAAATCAAAACATGAATCAGAATTATCTTAAACTGGAGTAAAATAAACGTGCTATAGCCACCGGTAATGTCTGCTGAGATACTGTAAACGTCTGACGACTATTTAGGAGTACAAACTATAACGAACAAGAAATGGCGGGACGCTCGAGCTGTGGCACATCTGCGTGTGCACAGTTCACAATTTGTGTACACATTCCGTCTGTGTTGTGGGAGATTATATAGAACTATTTGAATTGGTCTGAATTGCAGTGATTGGGGAATTCTTGTGACTTAAAGATCTTCAGGTGAACTTTGAAATATTTGGAATGCGTGGTTTCCGATGTGGTAGCAGTAATGACATTGTAAGCAACGTACGTTGTAGCAATGAAAATAGGAGTTAATATTTCCCGGTTGTAGTTACATAGGATCGTTACCAAACCGTTATGTAAGTAGGTTACCTTGTCAGTACGTCGTGTAATTATGCTCCTGCGATATGCTGAGGAGGTAAAGAAAATTATCTGGTCTTGCAATTACCTTTGGATAATGTTGCCATAATGTTTTGAGAAGGTAGTGTTATGACATTACCAATCCATAACGTCAAGGTTGGTGGTGGTTACTTAACGTTTTAGCTGGGATACACTTAACAACTCAACTGCAACACATTTAAAACAATATACATAATCCCTCCATCCCGATTGAAAGGTATAAATAATTGCATGACTAACTTGTTGGCTGTAATACCACAAGGACTGACTCAAGAGTAGCCTACTGTACACAAGTCAATGTTTACCCATAGTAGCGAGGAAGCAATAGTTTTTGTCTTACATTGCAGATCATTGCAGGGATCTGATGGGGAAAACGTCTTGATTGCACAATAAGTGCATAGGTCCAAACCGAAAGGAGTTTGGTAAAATACGATCACTTAAATTACGAGTGTGGTCCTATACACTGGCACTGAAATGAACCAATTTCAATGCAAGGACTCCAGGGACAGACCGGCCATTTGCGTAGCCTATTCACTTCGAGAAAATGATAGCATTTTTCCGATAACTCCCTTTCTGTTTTTCAATACCTTAATCATGTCACCAATGCTTAAACAACGCATGTGCGAGGAATAGTAATTGGCAACATGGGGATGCACCAAGGATCTACTGTAAAACAGCACTCACCGTCTTTACAGTCAGATTCTATCTGCTGCTCTGGGCTTGATTGCTACGTTTGACTGTTAGTCCCACCCCATCACTAGCTTAAGGACATGGAAATGCAGAAATAAATACATACAGAAATAAAAGAACACAGAAATAATTAAAGAAATAAAAGAATATGGAAATAAATAAAAGAATATGGAAATAAATAAATACAAAAATAAATATAAAAGGAATTATAAGATTATGAAAATGAATAAAATGCACTGAACATTATAAACGCAAACCTTGTTTTTGCCCCCATTATTCATGAGCTGAACCACCTCACAGGTGTGACATATCAAGATGCTGATTAGACAGCATGATTATTGCACAGGTGTGCCTTAGGCTGGCCACAATAAAAGGCCACTCTAAAATGTGCAGTTCCATCATCACAATGCCACAGGTGAGGGGGGGAGCGTGCAATTGGCATGCTGACTGCAGGAATGTCCACCAGAGCTGTTGCCCTTGAATTTAATGTTAATTTCTCTACCATAAGCTTTCTTCAAAGGCGTTTCAGAGAATTTGGCAGTACATCCAACCTGCCTCACAACCGTAGACTATGTGTAACCACACCAGTCCAGGACCTCCACATCCAGCATCTTCACCTCCAAGATCGTCTGAGACCAGCCACCCGGACTGCCGCCGCAACAATTGGTTTGAACAACCAAAGAATATCTGCACAAACTGTCAGAAACCGTCTCAGGGAAGCTCATCTGCATGCTCGTTGTCCTCATAGGGGTCTCGACCTGACTGCAGTTCGTCGCTGTAACCGACTTGGGTGGGCAAATGCTCACATTTGATGGCTTCTGGCACTTTGGAGAGGTTTTCTCTTCACGGATGAATCCCGGTTTTCACTGTACAGGGCAGATGGCAGACTGTGTGTATGGCGTTGTGTGGGTGAGCGGTTTGCTGATGTCAATGTTGTGGATCGAGTGGCCCATGGTGGCGTTCGGGTTATGGTATGGGCAGGTGTGTGTTATGGACAACGAACATAGGTGCATTTTATTGATGGCATTTTGAATGCACAGAGATACCGTGACGAGCAATGCAATTGCTGTCGCTGGGCAATACAGAGTTTCAGCTCCCTCCAAAGATTTTCTATTGGGTTCAGGTCTGGAGACTGGCTAGGCCACTCCAGGACCTTGAGATGCTTCTTACGGAGCCACTCCTTAGTTGCCCTGGATGTGTGTTTCGGGTCGTTGGAAGACCCAGCCACTACCCATCTACAATGCTCTTACTGAGGAAAGGAGGTTGTTGGCCAAGATCTCGCAATACATGGCCCCATCCATCCTCCCTTAATACAGTGCAGTCATCTTGTCCCCTTTGTAGAAAAGCATCCCCAAAGAATGATGTTTCCACCTCCATTCTTCATGGTTGGGATGGTGTTCTTGGGGTTGTACTCATCCTTCTTTCTCCAAACACGGCGAGTGGAGTTTAGACCAAAAAGCTCTATTTTTGTCTCATCAGACCACATGACCTTCTCCCATTCCTCCTCTGGATCATATGGATGGTCATTGGCAAACTTCAGACGGGCCTAGAGATGCGCTGGCTTGAGCAGGGGGCCCTTGCGTGCGCTGCAGGATTTTAATCCATGATGGCGTAGTGTGATACTAATGGTTGAGACTGTGGTCCCAGCTCTCTTCAGGTCATTGACCAGGTCCTGCCATGTAGTTCTGGGCTGATCCCTCACCTTCCTCATGATCATTGATGCCCCACGAGGTGAGATCTTGCATGGAGCCCCAGACCGAGGGAGATTGATCGTCATCTTGAACTTCTTCCATTTTCTAATAATTGTGCCAACAGTTGTTGCCTTTTCACCAAGCTGCTTGCCTATTGTCCTGTAGCCCATCCCAATGTAGTACAGCAGAGGCGATAGTATCATGCTATTTTATGTGGTTGATTCTCATCTTTTAACAAGTTTGTGGTGTTGACCAAATATTGCACAGACTTTTTCTGAAGCTCACATTTTGCTTCACATTTGATTATTGGAGTGAAATAACCCCAAGAAATGCTTTGTTTCCGTTCAGCCATTAACACACTGGTAACCTCGTAAACTCCTAGTTCTTTAACTGTGACTGAGTGTGTCTCATAGCATGCCTGTATGTATGTAATACATCTGTAGGAGCTTAAGGAGACAGCAGAAGAACTAGTTCCTATAAACAACTTTTTTTCAGCACCAGAAACACATTGAGTTGATAAAATAAATAATAATATTAGTAATAATAACAGGTTACAAAATGCACTTATATAGATATTTATATGTGAATATCGATTCTCAAAAAGAAACATTAGATTCGAAAGTAACAAACGCGTTTATGGTGTCATAAATTTGGCAGTTCTAGTGTTAAATAAGAAGGTTGCTCAGAGTTCACTTACCAATTAATAAACATACCTGAGAGGACAGGTCATTAATATGTAATAGTTGATAAGGGTTCTTTAATTAGTATTAGTAGTTAATCTTAATTGGAATCTACTGGCAAATGCCAGAGGGGCCGGACCATGTTTTTTGGGGTGGGCTGGTCAGATTTCTTTTTAACTATATATAAATAAATAATTGTTACAGGCTGGTGGTGCATAGGACAGGTTTTCATGACTTAGCCAATCTCACTGTGGTTATAATCATCCATATTAAGCATTTGTCCCAGAGGGCAAGGGCTGGCCTGTTCCCAAAATGGGCCAACCTGATAAGAGTTTGCTCAAATTGGGAGTTTCAGTCAAAATCAAATGGGTCATCAGAGAGTGTGCAACACAAGCCGATAGTCTGTAAAGCTAGAGTAATATTGTCAGATCAGAAAACAATAGCTAGATAAATTCTTAAGTTCCAATGCTGCCAAATGCATAAAATTAACTGAACAATTTTTGAAAGGTTTAAGTTCATCTGTTTTGATTGCTGTGTGAGACTGGGACAGATGAAAGATCAGTTGCTGCTAAAGCTGCAGCGGGGACCGTGGTGCATTGGCGGTAGGAAGAAAACAGAGAAATGAAAGCTAGCACAAGTCATTTTCACGCAGTTCATGCTACTTCTGCCATTTAGCTCCAGAGTAAAAAAGGTGGCATTTGGGGTACACAAACTAGGCTTCTTGCAATATAATCTAACCCGTTTAAAATGTAACCTTTAGCAATAGCCATCTACTACTGTAAACATTTGGACAGAACTTTACATTGAACACAAATAGCTAGTCCATCCATCCATCTTCTCCCGCTTATCCGGGGCCGGGTCGCGGGGGCAGCAGTCTAAGCAGGGATGCCCAGACTTCCCTCTCCCCAGACACTTCCTCTAGCTCTTCCGGGGGGACACCGAGGCGTTCCCAGGCCAGCCGGGAGACATAGTCCCTCCAGCGTGTCCTAGGTCTTCCCCGGGGTCTCCTCCCGGTGGGACGGGACCGGAACACCTTCCCAGGAAGGCGTTCCGGAGGCATCCGAAAAAGATGCCCAAGCCACCTCAACTGACCCCTCTCGATGTGGAGGAGCAGTGGCTCTACTCTGAGCTCCTCCCGGGTGACCGAGCTTCTCACCCTATCTCTAAGGGATCGCCCAGCCACCCTGCGGAGAAAACTCATTTCGGCCGCCTGTATCCGGGATCTTGTCCTTTCGGTCATGACCCAAAGCTCATGACCATAGGTGAGAGTAGGAACGTAGATTGACTGGTAAATCGAGAGCTTCGCCTTGCGGCTCAGCTCTTTCTTCACCACGACAGACCGATACATCGACTGCATTACTGCAGAAGCTGCACCGATCCGTCTGTCAATCTCCCGTTCCATCCTTCCCTCACTCGTGAACAAGACCCCTAGATACTTAAACTCCTCCACTTGAGGCAGGCACTCTCCACCAACCTGAAGTGGGCAAGCCACCCTTTTCCGACTGAGAACCATGGCCTCGGATTTGGAGGTACTGATTTTCATCCCCACCGCTTCACACTCGGCTGCAAACCGTCCAAGTGCATGCTGAAGGTCCTGGTTAGAAGGGGCCAACACGACAACATCATCTGCAAAGAGCAGAGACGAAATCGTGTGGTCCCCAAACCTGACACCCTCCGGCCCCTGGCTGCGCCTAGAAATTCTGTCCATAAAAATTACAAACAGAACCGGTGACAAAGGGCAGCCCTGCCGGAGTCCAACATGCACTGGGAACAAGTCTGACTTACTGCCGGCAATGCGGACCAAGCTCCTGCTTCGGTTGTATAGGGACCTGACAGCCCTTAGCAAAGGACCCAGGACCCCATATTCCCCAAGCACCCTCCACAAGATGCCGCGAGGGACACAGTCGAATGCCTTCTCCAAATCCACAAAACACATGTGGATTGGTTGGGCAAACTCCCATGAACCCTCCAACACCCCGTAGAGGGTATAGAGCTGGTCCAGTGTTCCACGGCCCGGACGAAAACCACACTGTTCCTCCTGAATCCGAGGTTCTACTATCGGCCGTATTCTCCTCTCCAGTACCCTGGCATAGACTTTCCCGGGCAGGCTGAGAAGTGTGATCCCCCTGTAGTTGGCACACACCCTCCGGTCCCCCTTCTTAAAAAGAGGGACCACCACCCCGGTCTGCCATCCCAGAGGCACTGTCCCCGACCGCCACGCGATGTTGCACAGGCGTGTCAACCAAGACAGCCCCACAACATCCAGAGACTTGAGGTACTCAGGGCGGATCTCATCCACCCCCGGTGCCTTGCCACCGAGGAGTTTCTTGACCACCTCTGTGACTTCAGCCCGGGTGATGGACGAGTTCACCTCTGAGCCCTCATCCTCGGCTTCCTCAATGGAAGACATGTCAGCGGGATTGAGGAGATCCTCGAAGTACTCCTTCCACCGCCCGACGACATCCTCAGTTGAGGTCAACAGCTGCCCACCTCTACTGTAAACAGCGTTGGTAGGGCACTGTTTCCCTCTCCTGAGGCGCCGGATGGTTTGCCAGAATCTCTTCGAGGCCAGCCGAAAGTCCTTCTCCATGGCCTCACCGAACTCCTCCCAGGCCCGAGTTTTTGCCTCCACAACCACCCGGGCTGCAGCCCGCTTGGCCTGTCGGTACCCGTCAGCTGCCTCAGGAGTCCCACAAGCCAACCAGGCCTGATAGGACTCCTTCTTCAGCTTGACGGCATCCCTTACTTCCGGTGTCCACCACCGGGTTCGGGGATTGCCGCCTCGACAGGCACCGGAGACCTTACGGCCACAGCTCCGAGCGGCCGCTTCGACAATGGCGGTGGAGAACATGGTCCACTCGGACTCAATATCTCCAACCTCCCTCGGGATCCAGTCGAAGCTCTGCCGGAGGTGGGAGTTAAAGATCTCTCTGACAGGAGACTCAGCCAGACGTTCCCAGCAGACCCTTACAGTACGCTTGGGCCTGCCGAGTCTGTCCAGCTTCCTCCCCCGCCATCGGATCCAACTCACCACCAGGTGGTGATCAGTTGACAGCTCCGCCCCTCTCTTCACCCGAGTGTCCAAGACATACGACCGCAGGTCAGATGAGACGACAACAAAGTCGATCATCGACCTGCGGCCTAGGGTGTCCTGGTGCCACGTGCACTGATGGACACCCTTATGCTTGAACATGGTGTTCGTTATGGACAAACTGTGACTAGCACAGAAGTCCAATAACTGAACACCACTCGGGTTCAGATCAGGGGGGCCGTTCCTCCCAATCACGCCCCTCCAGGTGTCACTGTCGTTGCCCACGTGGGCGTTGAAGTCCCCCAGTAGAACAATAGAGTCCCCAGTCGGAGCACTTTCCAGCACCCCTCCCAGAGACTCCAAGAAGGTCGGGTACTCTGCACTGCCGTTAGGCCCGTAGGCACAAACAACAGTGAGAGACCTATCCCCGACCCGTAGGCGCAGGGAAACGACCCTCTCGTTCACCGGGGTAAACTCCAACACATGGCGGCAGAGCTGGGGAGCTATGAGCAAACCCACACCAGCCCGCCGCCTCTCACCATGGGCAACTCCAGAGTGGTGAAGAGTCCATCCTCTCTCAAGGAGTGTGGTTCCAGAGCCCAAGCCGTGCGTAGAGGTGATCCCGACTACCTCTAATCGGAACCTCTCAACCTCACGCACTAACTCAGGCTCCTTCCCCGCCAGCGAGGTGACATTCCACGTCCCTAGAGCCAGTTTCCGTGTCCAGAGATCGGGTTGTCTAGGCCCCTGCCTTCGACTGCCGCCCGATCCTCTTTGCACCGGCCCCTTATGGTCCCTCCTGTGGGTGGTGAGCCCACGGGAGGGCGGCCCCACGTCACCCGTTCGGGCTGAGCCCGGCCGGGCCCCATGGGGGAAGGCCCGGCCACCAGGCGCTCGCATTCGAGCCCCAACCCCGGGCCTGGCTCCGGGGTGGGGCCCCGGCTGCGCCATACCGGGCGACGTCACGGTACTCAAAATTGAATTCTTCATTAAGGGGTTTTGAACCGCTCTTAGTCTGACCCGTCGCCTAAGACCTGTTTGCCTTGGGAGACCCTACCAGGGGCATATAGCCCCAGACAACATAGCTCCTAGGGTCACTCGGGTACTCAAACCCCTCCACCACGTTAAGGTGGCAGTTCTTGGAGGGGCAAATAGCTAGTCATTAAATTTAAACAATGAATAAATGCACACATAGAGTATGTAATTTATCCTTATGTACGATGGAACATAGGCTTCCTGTCACGTCTTCGGGGGGCGGAATAAGGAGGAGCAGGAGAACGGCGTGATAGTAGTATCTTTTAATACTATAGAGTGAATATATATATGTCGATACACGAAGCGTAGCACAGCTCTTTGAACATACAGAGACAATAACACACAAAGACAGGGGGAGCAGAGGGAACATATATACTGGGGGGAATGATGATGATGAGAACCAGGTGCGCTAAACAAGACACAGGTGAAATGTATGATGAGATGGACGGTGGTGTCAGAAGGACGGCGACGTCGAACGCTGGAGCCTGTCTGCTGCAGGGGGTGGTGAAGCAGCAGAGGGCGCAGTTGTCACACTTCCATGAAAAGCACTCATTTGCAATTGTTGTTGCATAGCCCAATAGATAAGGTATTATAAGCCACTGGCTTACTTATGTTCTCCTTTGTCTGGATTGTGTGTTCATCTACTCACAAATAGAATGTTGCTGGGCCCAGTGCACACAGCCCAGCTTCTGCAGCAGAGTCAAGTGCAGTGGAGGTAGGAAGACAACACTGAGAGACACACTTACACATATGCTGCCATTTTCTTAATTTTGTGGCTCTAAATAACCCTTAATTAACCCCTAGGATATGGGGTACCTATCACACACACACGGATCACACTCACGCACCTACCCTTACACCACACACTGGCAGCTCTCACTAGCCCCCTCAAACACATTAACATACTTTAATTCATAAATAACTGTTTAGCATAAAGGATTTTAACATTTTAAAGTCTGTTAATCACAAACAAACACAAAACTATTACTGCGGCTACTTTTTATAGTTTTTGCATATTTTGTAGTACTTATTTTCAATATTATTAGGGGGCCAAGAAACGAAGTTGCTGGAACCCTTTTATGTTTGTACGTTTTATTAGGGCACCAAGTACCGTAGGTACGGTACCCTATTGTTTTTGTTGGATTTATTATTATTATTAGGGGACCAAGTATCATAGGTATGGTACCCTATTGTTTTTGTTGGTTTTATTATTATTATTATTATTATTATTTTTCTCCGGGCCCATTTTCAGAGGTCCGTAACTCGGCCATATGTGGCTCAATTTGCATGAAACTTTGCATACTTGTTGCCAGGAGAGGCCAGAAGGGCCTCGGCCATTACTATACCTATACACCCCATGGTGGCGCTGTAGCACTTAGTCAAATGTTGAAGGTTTGAGCATGCATATCTCATGACCCGTATGTCGTAGAGTCATGCAGCCAAGTTCCATACATGCCCCTTCTCATGTTGACCAAATAAGTCTCTGGGGTCTTTCAAATTCGCCCATTGGATTTTCCTCCATTTTGAATATGGTGAAAAACTTGTTAACAACATCTCCTCAGAGACCGCTGAACGGATTTGCATGCCGTTTGGTGTGAATGACCTCGGAACCATTGTCTTTAAAATCTATATATGAAAAGTTGATATCTCAAACAATATGGCCTCCATTTTGACTTCTGTGAAAAACTTGTTAACAACAAATGTTGTAGGGCAGAGGCCCTTCCGAGACTGCTGAACAGATTTGCATGCCGTTGGGTGTGAAGGATCTTTGAACCAATATCTTTAAATGTTATATAAGGAAAGTTGATATCTCAAACAATATGGAAATCGCATCGCATCGCATCGCATCGCATCATCTTCCGCTTAATCCGGGGCCGGGTCGCGGGGGCAGCAGTCTAAGCAGGGATGCCCAGACTTCCCTCTCCCCAGACACTTCCTCCAGCTCTTCCGGGGGGACACCGAGGTGTTCCCAGGCCAGCCGGGAGACATAGTCCCTCCAGCGTGTCCTAGGTCTTCCCCGGGGTCTCTTCCCGGTGGGACGGGACCGGAACACCTTCCCAGGAAGGCGTCCCGGAGGCATCCGAAACAGATGCCCAAGCCACCTCAGCTGAATATGGAAATCAGCGAATGAAATTGATCTTGGCGGGTCTATGACTTTAGACGTCCATTAAACCCAAATGGAACATCAAACAACTACTAAACGAAACATACATAAATGTCTGCTAGGAATGGACAGGAAAACTCCCATACAGAATTACCATTTGGGGGCGCTATTAACATAATGTTTCTCACGATTTTGCCGTTGATAAAAACACACTTAAACCACATTTCCTCAGATACAGTTGAATGGGTTTGGATGACAATTGGTGTAAAGGACGACTGGACCATTGTCTTTAAAAATTATATTATTGTAAATGTTTCTGGTGGATTTTCAAAATATGCATCTGTGTGCTATTTCGGGTATTATAGATCACAACCCGATGAGACTGTTGTCTGCCAGCTGGCTCTGTGGTGTAGTGGGAACATTCTGGTTCTTCAACATTGTGTCCTTGGGTCGATTCCCTTCTCAGACATTCCATCTCATAAATGCTTTCCAGCCTTCACACAACAATACATATCCGAAATACCATGATTTTCATTTATTTGCGAGAATATTACGTGACCCTTTTTTGCTGTTCTTGTTTTCCAAAGAAAGGAACCAGCCATGGAGTGATTGGAGTCATTGATATTTTTTATAAATGGGATGTATAGCTATTAGCTATATAGTCTTTGTGCAAGACTACTCTTTAGTTCTGTTAATAAATGTTATTTTGTCCACGTTATTTCAACAAAAATGTAATGGCTGAGGTAAAAGTTGCATTCTGCTGTTTAAATAGTGTAATGATTAGTGACAGTCTGCGAACATAGAAAACCAGGGATTGAAACGTGCCAGCGAAAACAATATTCATCCCTCCTAATTGGCTGAATTAGGATTGCCTGGTTCCTTTTCTGGTTTCAAGGTCTTTTTGTTTTGTTTTGATTTCCTCTCCTTTGATTGGACATCCTGACTACTAGCGGCATTGGGCATTTTTAAATAGCAAAACATTTCTCTAGTGAGAGCATGCAGTGAGATGCTTCCTGTGCCCTGCTTTGCCCCCTGAAACGCTGCTCGCAGCTTTATTTCTACACATTCCTATTGTCTATGTTTATGTTTGTATTCATGTGTTTTCCAGTGTGAAGAGCAGTTTTTGAGAAAGCATTTTGCTGCAACGTTTACACAGACAGGCAAAGTTCACAGAGAGTGAGATCAGAGATGAACAAATAGAACCAAACAGACAGTGATAACAAAGAACAACATACTGTAGAATGACAGTAAAGGCAGGGACAGTAGACAAAATGTATAGACAGAATGCACACAACAGACTCCGATACACAGCCATTGTTTTTTTTTTACATATTGTACTGTATGTGTGCATTTGTTAGAAACATTCATCCATCCATCATCTTCCGCTTATCCAGGGCCGGGTTGCGGGGGCAGCAGTCTAAGCAGAGATGCCCAGACTTCCCTCTTCCGGGGAGACACCGAGGCGTTCCCAGGCCAGCCGGGGGACATAGTCCCTCCAGCGTGTCCTAGGTCTTCCCCGGGGTCTCCTCCCGGTGGGACGGGCCCGGAACACCTTCCCGGGAAGGCGTTCAGGAGGCATCCGGAACAGATGCCCAAGCCACCTCAGCTGACCCCTCTCAATGTGGAGGAGCAGCGGCTCTACTCTGAGCTCCTCCCGGGTGACCGAGCTTCTCACCCTATCTCTAAGGGATCGCCCAGCCACCCTGCGGAGAAAGCTCATTTTGGCCGCCTGTATCCGGGATCTTGTCCTTTCGGTCATGACCCAAAGCTCATGACCATAGGTGAGAGTAGGAACGTAGATTGACCGGTAAAACGAGAGCTTCGCCTTGCGGCTCAGCTCTTTCTATACCACGACAGACCGATACATTGACTGCATTACTGCAGAAGCTGCACCGATCCGTCTGTCAATCTCCCGTTCCATCCTTCCCTCACTCGTGAGCAAGACCCCTAGATACTTAAACTCCTCCACTTGAGGCAGGCACTCTCCACCAACCTGAAGTGGGCAAGCCACCCTTTTCCGACTGAGGACCATGGCCTCGGATTTGGAGGTACTGATTCTCATCCCCACCGCTTCACACTCGGCTGCAAACCATCCCAGTGCATGCTGAAGGTCCTGGTTTGAAGGGGCCAACACGACAACATCATCTGCAAAGAGCAGAGACGAAATCGTGTGGTCCCCAAACCTGACACCCTCCGGCCCCTGGCTGCGCCTAGAAATTCTGTCCATAAAAATTACAAACAGAACCGGCGACAAAGGGCAGCCCTGCCGGAGTCCAACATGCACTGGGAACAAGTCTGACTTACTGCCGGCAATGCGGACCAAGCTCCTGCTTCGGGCGTACAGGGACCTGACAGCCCTTAGCAAAGGACCCAGGACCCCATATTCCCGAAGTACCCTCCACACGATGCCGTGAGGGACACAGTCGAATGCCTTCTCCAAATCCACAAAACACATGTGGATTGGTTGGGCAAACTCCCATGAATCCTCCAGCACCCCGTAGAGGGTATAGAGCTGATCCAGTGTTCCACGACCCGGACGAAAATCACACTGTTCCTCCTGAATCCGAGGTTCTACTATCGGCTGTATTCTCCTCTCCAGAACCCTGGAGTAGTTAGTGTAGGGTATATTGTGTCAGAATGTTGATTTATGGCCCTGGGGGGCGGGACTTCCATATTGATGTGACAGGTGGGCGGGACATCCGGTTTGTAGGGTGGGACTTCCTGTATGACGTATGTTAGGGTGGGACTTCCTGTATGACGTATGTTAGGGTGGGACTTCCGGTATGACATATGTTAGGGTGGGACTTCCAGTATGATGTATGTTAGGGTGGGACTTCAGGAGTGACGTATGCATGTCCGGTGACTTTGTGATTGATGATTACATTGATGTGCATGAACAACGGCGAATCGTTGACAGGTAAGGATAGGTTATTTCAGGTAATTAAAACATTCGTAAAGGCGTCTTTTGAAATTGTACAACAGAGATCAACGCAAGATTGTTTTCCACACATTGGTAGAAATGTTTAATAATAGGCAACGTTGGTTAAAAAAAATACTATAGTATTTGTGTTATTATGGGGTTATGCTGTCACTTCCGGGTGAAGATGTGCTGCATTCTCTTAATGAACAACTCGTGAAATCTGATTTTGTACTGCTGCATTATGGTCCTGTGTTTGTTAAATGTTGAACTGATTAATGGCAATATGGTGACAATAGCAAGCGTTTATATGTAAGCAGATGAGTTTATCCTTAATATATACAATTATATGACGTGATGTCACGGCTGAGCCGCAAAAATTAACGAGAACGGTGGTTCTACCAGAAAGGGTGTATCAATATATTTGGTTGCCAAACGGCTACAATAATCAGAACTAAATAGTTAAGTTTTATCCTGAATTTTTATCATTGCAGCATGAATAGTTCTAACACAATTTGAATCTAACGTGAAGAACGATGACATGTAACCAATGACAAAGTTAAGAGGCGTGACTTGGTGGAGGCGCCCCGGCTGCGATGTGAAGACCGAAATTAAACCCCGCAGCATCCACAAAAGGCAGCTGTTGTTTATATCGTTTCTGTTGTAAGTACAAGTTATTTTATTTGAAGTAATTTATTTGAATTGTGATGCAACTTTTTAAGAATTTGTAAATACATTTTACGATTGCGCAATCCATTCATTTTTAGCTGTCTTTCATATTGCCTGTTTAAATCTCCGGCTTAGGTTGAGCGGAATTGAACACCGACCGTGTTTGGTAAACACATGTTTGGACCTCCAAATCTTGGTAAGTAGACTTTTGACATTATTGTTAATCAGCTTTAATTACCTGTATACGCTTGTTAATCCTATTTGTATTTAGTTCAAGTGACCGGCATCTGCGTCAGTTGGACTGGGCGGTCAGACTGTGATCTTACACAACCTGAGCAGATACTTTGTGTAAGTTTAATTATTTACAGACATTTTTAGTCTTGTTCTAAAGTGTTATTAACAATTATGACTATGCATACTGACCCTTGGTACAACATTCTATATTCCAACAGATTGAGGACAGCCAGGGTGATGATACAAAGTACATTACCACAATGGGGTCAGTTACGGACACCCTTCCTTGTGGCTGCACAGCGTGAGGGGATTTTTGTTTTCTTTCAGGCTTGAAAGCAGAAGGTAATACAGCCAACTCTTCAAAACTGCGCTGTATGTGAATGTATGTTTGAGTTAGAATATTTAAATCTGAAAAGTGGATTGTTATTTACACGTTAAACCAGAGAAATGACGAAAGATAATGCTAACAACAGACCAGACACGGAACAGCCAACAACCTCTACACATAATCAATCGACCACACCCCAAAATACAAATGAACCAACCGTTACTTTGTTACACAGCGATGCGCACAATAATCCTCAGATACAAGGCTTGTTAACCGAGCTTAGTAGCCCCCATTTTTCACACGATCTAGTTGACACTCCTTCGAGCTCTCTGATGCAAACTCAGTGCAGTGATGGCAATGTTAGAGTTATAAAGCGTAATGCGTTTGACAATGTTGAATTACGACAGTTGATAAATTTACAAAATACTGGTGAAGTTGGTGATTTTGGCACATTCTACGCAAGTATTATGGCAGGCTTGGATACTTTGATTGTTAGAGCCTCAGACTTTTCTACACGGGCCTGGTGATCGTCTGCAGATTGAGTTGATTGGTGAATCTCTGATAGACCCCATACATGTCACCATGAGAGCGGATGAATATAATGAATGCACGTTTGGTAATTTACTTGAAAGTGTTATGCAGAGTAATGCCGAGATTATGATTGATGAATCACTAGAACTGGTGGTACAAATTGTCAAAAACCGTGAGGGTGGTGCCCCGCGACGTAAAGCTCAAACATTGTTGATAGATCAGATTATCAATAAAAAAAGAAGACATTTATATGTGGCTGTGAATAATGATTCTGCATGTTTTTCCATTTGTTTGATGGGTATGTTGAACCCGCAGTACACATATCCTGAGGCTCTGGTTAGTGGTCGTGAGCTACATAAGTGGGCTGGTTTAGCGTTAGATGAATGTGTGTCATTCACAGATATCGTTAGGTTTGAAGAAATGACAGGGTGTAAAATTGTTGTCTTTCATCGAACAAGGGATGGTCACTTTACCAAGTTTCAAAACAGCGAGGACATCCACCCTAGAACTATCTTTATGTACTTACATGATAACCATTTCTACGGTATCACAAATCTGAAGGGTTTTCTGGGTGTGTCTTATGTTTGTGACTGGTGCTATACCGGTTTCAACACACGTGGTGATCATGGTTGTAAACATAGCTGTAGTGTCTGTCTTCATGAAGATTGTCATACCCAACCCCGTAACACAAAGCAGTGCCCTGACTGTAAACGGATATGTTATTCTGATTTTTGTTATAGCCAGCATAAACGCTTGAAGCACTACAAAGGTGCGGGTCGTTGGGTTAGCTGGTCTGACCAGAAGAAATACTGTGTCGACTGTGGTCACTATTACAATGTCAGTATTGCCAACTATAAAGCACACAGGTGCATTGCTAACATGTGCCCCAATTGTAACGTGGATCTGGCGGTTGAAATGAATCATCAGTGTTTTATAAAACCAGCCAAGCCCGAGGACCCCAGTGAGCGCTACATATTTTATGATTTTGAGACTATTGAATGGTGTACACACTGCAAATTTTGTGTGTGCAATAAGCTTTGATAACAAGACGTGGTGTTCAGCCGGAGATGGTTGTGTCCCTGCTTTTTTTCAAAAGTTTAGGCAACCGAAATATAATGACTACACATTTAAAGCACACAACTCTAAAGGTTTCGATGGTTACATCTTGATGCAGTACCTTGCTAACAATGGTATTGGCACGACACTTATTGCTAATGGTAGCAAGCTCATGATTTTTACAGACAGCACATTCAATCAGAGATACATTGATAGTCATTGCTTTCTACCTATGAAGCTGTCAGCCTTGCCACGTGCTATGGGTTTTAAGGATTTGAAAAAAGGCTACTTTCCTTACAAATTTAACATCAAGGAGAATGAGAACTATGTTGGCCCCCATCCGGAACCACATTACTATGGTGTGAATACCATGATGGCTAAAGAAAAAGATGAGATTTTGCAATGGTATGCAACTGTTTCCGCAGACCCCTTTGTCATGCAGGATGAAATAAAGGCTTACTGCGTGAATGATGTGGTCATCTTGAAAGAGGGTTGTATGCGCTACAGACTCAAGTTCCTGGAGTGTGGTGGTGTTGACCCATTCCGGTCAATTACGATTGCTTCGGCTTGCATGAAAGTCTTTTGCAACAGATTCCTCACCAAGGACACCATTGCATTGGTCCCCTCAGACAACTACAACCGTTGTCAGAAGACATTCTCAAACAGCTCAATCCAGTGGCTTGAATATGTGGCCTCCGATGAGAATATATCAATACAGCACGCCCTGAACAAGGGTGAAGTGAAAATCGGTGCCTACTACGTTGATGGATATGCTGAACGCGATGGTTTTAGCACGGTCTATGAATTTCTATGTTGTTTCTGGCACGGTCACCCAAAGTGTCATTGTTCAACAAGCATCAATCCAATGACAAAGATTCAGTATGGGTTGAAGCACCAGCAATGGTTGACAAAGCTAGAGGCTTTGAAAGAACAACACAACGTACATGTTCAATACATATGGGAGTGTGAGTGGAACCGGCTTAAAAACACATCCGCAGATGTCAAGGCTTTCTTGAAGACCTTTGGTGCTCCAGAGCGCCTTATTGTTAAGGCTACAGTGTGTCCACCGAAAGGCCTTTATCACCCCGTTTTAACACACAGGGTTGGCGGTAAGCTGTTCTTTCCATTGTGTAGATTATGTGCAGAGTCTGAAAACCAGGTAACTGATTGTTCACATACTGATTCAGAAAGATCTTTAACCGGTACCTGGGTTTCTATTGAGCTGGTTAAGGCTGTTGAGAAAGGTTATCGCATTGTGGAAATATTTAAAGTCTGGGATTTCACCAGGACATCAGATTATCTTTTTGCAGATTAAATGAGAACATTCCTGAAGCACAAGCAGGAAGCTAGTGGCTTCCCACCATCTGTGGTTGACGATGAGGCTAAAGACCAGTATATCCGTGAATATCATGAAAAGGAGGGTGTGCAGCTTGACAAGGAAAACATTGTTGTAAACAGTGCTAGGCGATCTTTAGCTAAATTGGCAATGAATAGTCTTTGGGGTAGGGCTGGGCAATAAATCGATTTAATCGATTTATCGATTTTGTAGTGTAAAACGATTTTTATTTTGCAAACTCGAGTTTTTTGCCACAATAGTTTTTTCGGACTTTTCCGCGTTTCGTCCTTGTGCGTTACCATAGATACTAAAAGAAGCGCGTAACACACAATCAAAACAACATGGCAGCGTGTAGTACTAGCAGAGAACTACTTCCAAAGAAAGGCACAGGAAACTCCGTAATTTGGAACTGGTTTGGTTTTGATGCAGCAGACAAAACACAGACGAAGCCTTGCTGCAAAATATGTTTCAAGGCTGTTGCTACTGGAAGCAGCAGTACAACAAATCTTTTTCAGCACCTGAGGAATAAACATCGCGAAGAATGGGAGAAGTGCAGCCGGCTCCGTAGCGAAAACGGCTCCTCTAGCACACCTGCTAAAAAGCAAACTACACTTCCTGAGAGCTTTACAAACTGTGTGCCTTATGATAAGAACGGAACGCGATGGAAAGCGATTACAGAGGCGATCACGTTTTATATTGCCACAGACATGCTGCCAATTTATTCTGTCGAAAAGCGAGGCTTTAATCACATGCTAAAAATATTAGATGCGAGGTACTTTGTCCCCAGTCGCAAGTATTTCGCCACTATAGCGCTGCCTCACCTGTACAATACAACTCGGGAAAAGATCTGCAGTGAGCTGGAGGAGATGCAGTTTTACTCAGCCACAACGGACCTTTGGTCCAGCCGGACGATGCAGCCATATCTGAGTCTGACGGTTCACTACATCAACACTAGTTGGACTCTGCGCAGCATTTGCCTTCAGACAGCGTATTTCCCCGACAACCACACTGGTGAAATAATTGCCCATGGCTTAAAAGACGCTCTCAGCTCCTGGGGACTTTCGGAGGAACGTCTCAGTTTCCAAGGTGTTACGCTGCTATATTATTGTGCTGGGGGACATGAGGGATGTACTACTAACTTTTCTCAGTTTCCTCCAATTTTAAATTTTAGAAGGAGATGAGGTCCTGGTCCACACCTGCGGATTACCTGGTTTGGGGGGACCGTTGCTGTTCCTGTCCTTGTCCACCTGGTCATACTTCTGACCTAGTCTAAAATCAAATATACTCTGGATTTAGCCAAGAGAAATTTATTTATTATTCCAATTGGACTCTTAATATCTCACCCGGCACAGCCAGAAGAGGACTGGTCACCCCTCTGAGCCTGGGTCCTCTCTAGGTTTCTTCCTAAAATTCGACCTTCTTAGGGAGTTTTTCCTAGCCACTGAAATTCAACACTACTGTTGTTTGCTCCTTGGGGTTTAAGGCCGGGTGTCTCTGTAAAGCACTTTGTGACAACTGCTGTTGTAAAAAGCGCTTTATAAATATATTTTGATTGATTGATTGATTGACTCGTCTGCATGACAACTGATAGTGGCACCAACATCATAAAAGCCCTTAAAGACAACAACTGGCCCAGCTTGCAGTGTTTTGGCCACAGACTCCACAACGCTATAGGTAAGAGTTGGTGTAAAAATAAATAGGTGCACATATTTGCACATTGTAAAGTACTGTTTGCTCATAATTTAATAGCCAGAACATGGTATATATTTCAACTGGTTTACACACATAGACTGGGTTACATAAATAAACCTGACTTTTCCTTAACCCTTGTATGGTGTTCGGGTCTGTCGGACCCGTTTTCATTTTTTATCAAAAGAAAAATAATACATTTAATTATTTTGTCAAACTGAGACTTATTGGCCTTGGCTTATTTTCTGTGAGGAATATATATGTGTGTGTGTGTGTGTGTTTTGTGTGTGTGTGTGGTGTGGGTGTGTGGGGGTGTGTGTGTGTGTGTGTTGTGGGTGTGAGCATGAGTGTGTGTCTGTGTGTGTGTGCGTGTGAGAGAGAGATTGTGTGTAAGTGTGAAAGAGTGCAAGAGTGACTTTTGTGTTTCTACTCCTGCCATTCCCTCACAAGGTTGCAATTCTTAAATGTGATCTAACAAAGGTAAAGAGAAAATGTTAACCATATATGCTGTTTATATTGCTTGTAATTGGGATGAAGTAAACATCTGTTGAGTATCTTAACATAACATTTTTGATTGTTTTGAATTAAAAACCCAAAAATGTGACGGGTCCACCAGACCCACGAACACTGGCTGTGTAACAAAAACATGAACACACAAGGGTTAATCTGCATTCATTATACATTATGTATTAAACTGTGTTACAGCTATTAAAATTGTGATAAAAGTACAAAACAATTTTGAAAACTCGCGTAATCAAATATATAGTTTGGAGTGACAAAAAATATACTAAATATCTTTTCACATTTATTACAGAGAATGGTGTAAAGGATCCAAGGATCGATCGGGCCATAGGGGTCTGCAAAAAAGCTGTATCAGCCTTCTCCTACAGCTGGAAAAAAAGACGAGACATGACAGAGTTGCAGGCTGAGCTTGGACTTCCCCAGCATCTTTTGATCTCAGAATCCCCAACACGTTGGGGGTCTCGTCAAAAGATGATTGAGCGCTTTCTCGAGCAAGAGAAGGCAATAACTCGTGTCCTGGGTGCGGACAAGAAAACGCGTCATCTTGTTCCCACATGGCAAGATTTGGAAGTATTAGAAGCCACCAACAAAGCAGTGAAACCTCTCCAGGACTTCACTGATGCACTGTCAGGGGAATCATATGTCAGTGTGTCATGCATCAATCCAGTGCTG
Source organism: Esox lucius (assembly GCF_011004845.1). NCBI lineage: Eukaryota > Metazoa > Chordata > Actinopteri > Esociformes > Esocidae > Esox > Esox lucius. The sequence goes on along the minus strand of NC_047592.1, from coordinate 28,935,118 downwards.
CATTTGTTTAAAACAAGTCTCCTCCTGCCGGAGGAGGAAGATTTGGAGCTAACAAAAACAATCAAAGCTAACATCATGCGTTACCTCGAAAGTAAATACTGTGATTTGGAGAAAGAGGAACTTTTGGACATGGCCACACTTTTAGACCCGAGGTTCCGTACAACCTACATTGATGCTAGCAAACTGGAAGTTGTCAAAAAAAGAGCGGTGTCTGAGATCTCTGCTCTCTGCAACTCTACCACAGAGGAAGCTGGTCCCTCAGCTGTTCAAGAGAACACCCCACCAAAAAAGAAAATGACTCTGGGTGCCTTCTTTAAAAACAGTGCACCATCCACCACTCCACACCCACAATCTGAGAAAAATTGAGACTGAGCTTGCAACGTATTTCCTTATTCCAGACATAGAGCCAGACACAGATCCTCTTGAATGGTGGAAGCTGCATCAGCCCAACTTTCCAAGGCTAAGCTTACTGGCTAAAAAATATCTTTCTATTCCAGCCACTAGTGCCCCCTCAGAGAGGGTATTTAGTGTGGGTGGGGGAATAGTTACCTGCAACCGGGCCTGTCTTAAGCCAGAGGTTGTGGACAGGCTCATCTTTCTTGCAAAAAATGCTTAGAATGAGCATGCACAATGTTTCAGAGATCTAACAAGCACGTGTTTTGTTATAGATAAAAGTTTACATTTGTTCACTCTTTGAGCAGGCTATATGTCTGCCACAGGCATATTTAATTTTTTATATTCACAGTTCACACTATACTGAGAAGAGTTTATTTTTTTAATTGTAATATTATATGTTACAAAATTTCTTGAACAGAAAATTTAAGCTACTGTGAAGTTGTTGCACTTTTGCTTAAACCTGGGTTAAAGCTTGAAATTGTTGAATGACAGAGCCTCATTTACTTTTTGTTTTGGGATTCTACGCATTTTAACTCTTGAGGACAATCATAGCAATAAAGTTGCACTTTTGACACTATATCTGATGTCTGCAGTCATTTAAGTGCATTGAAAAAAAAATCGGAAATCGAATCGAAACTCGAATTTTTCTTTTTTTCTTTTTAGGCAAAATCGCCCAGCCCTACTTTGGGGTAAGATGGGTGAGCGGACTAACCTTATGAACACAATGTTAATTACAGATCCGGAGGAGTTTAGCCACTACCTTTTTTCCAGTGAAATAGATGTTGGTTATTTCTCGTTCATCTCAGACACTGTTGCGATGGTACAGTGGCGTTACACAAAACAGACACCAATCAAACCACGTAACGGCAACATTTTTATTGCCGCGTTCACAACCGCTTATGCTAGACTCGAGTTGTATTCACTCTTGGAGAAGTTGGATAGACGTGTATTCTACACAGACACTGATTCCGTGATCTTTGTCACACGCGGCCGTTCTTGGGTGACTTGACCGATGAGTTACCGGATGGTGACAGCATAGCTCAATTTGTTAGTGGTGGGCCAAAGACATATGGTTACAAAACCGTTAAAGGTCTGACCTGTCTCAAAGCAAAAGGCATTACGCTCAACAGCTACAACACAACCATTGTTAATTTGGAGACGCTGACACGACTGGTTGACAACTTTGTACGGGGTGAGGGCAGTGATGATGATCATGTCCTTGCTAATACAGACACAATTGCTAGAGATAAAAGAACATTCACGTTGAAAAACCGAGTAGTGTCTAAGCGTTTCAGAGTTGTGTACAACAAGCGTGTACTGCTCCCTGATTACAGCACAAGGCCTTATGGGGACTAAACCACAGTCTAGGATGGATTCAGCTGTGTCATTAGTGGCCCCAGTAACTCTCCAAAGAAATTCAAAATATCGTCTGGGTTTATTCATGTTGGCAACCGCTGTATGACGAACTGTTGAAAGTAAGGGAGATACATTTCATAGAAGGTCTACCAACAATCTGCTACCGATTCAGAAAAACAACCTTTTAATTATTGACGATTTAATGAAAAGTGCATCAGAGTTTGGAGATGGAGCGAGTTTTCACACAATATTCACACCACCGTAACCTGAGTGCAATTTACCTCGTCCAAAACATGTTTGTTAAAGGCAAATCTAGTAGAACTATTAACTTGAACACAAACTACCTCATCTTGTTTAAAAACCCCCGCGACAATCAGCAGATTAGTATTTTAGGCAGACAGATATACCCCGGTCTTTCTCGATTCTTCATGGAGAGTTTTAAAGATGCAACACATCCGCCTTTTGGTTATTTACTTATTGACTTTAAAGCTACAACACCAGAAGACTACCATCTGAGAATAGGGTTATTTTCTGGGGATTGGCTTGTCGTGTACGTTCCTAAGAAAGTTTGATCATGTCTAAACGCATTCGTAGAAATTTACCACTTTTGAAAATGATATTTAAGGCACCGGCAAGTCAACGAAAAGTTATTTTAGAATCAGCATCCACCGACCTCATTCTATCACTCTGTGAAATAGCGCTTAATCTAAGGCGTAATATAAGTAATATATAGTAATATACCCTTAACCGAGACGCAGCTCCGAAAAGTAAAGAGACAAAAAGCCAAAATGATATACATGTCTACAAAGAACACTTCAGTTGGACGGAAAAGAAAAACCATCAACCAATCTGGAGGTTTTCTATTGCCATTACTAAGTGTTGCAGTTCCATTCTTAACCAGTCTATTTGCATCGAGACAGGGTTAAACAACATGGAGCATGCTCAGAAAATGTTTCTGGTGCCACAACATCAGTTAGAAAAACTGCGAGAATCCAAAACGACTATCACCGATGTAAGACAGTCTGTTGAAAATGATTTGGACTCATCGATTCGCAATATACTGTTGAAGCCTGATATGGATTTACATGAGAAAGCTAAAAGATACTCGGCCATTTTACAAAGATTTTTGACTGTTGTGCGCCAGGGTGAGCTTGATACAAACACACTGACTTTAAGTCTAACCGGGTCTGAGACAGGGTCTGATGTAGTAAACGTGACTGAGAATAAGCAAACTGTTGACCGAAATGTTGACCTTGTTGATTAAATTTTGGATAATGTGCCTGCGAGGCGTAGAAAGAATGTTGAATATATTCTTAATAGAATGCACAGGTCTAAAGAATTGACTTCATGGAATCCAAATGGTGAATTTGTTTTCAAAGGTGAGATAATCAAGGGCTCGCACCTATTGGATCTTGTTAAAAGTGTGACAGCAACCAATAAAATTGCTGACGATAGAAGACCGTTGGGGTGGGTTGTGTTTTTAGAGTCCATGGCATGTCTCAACATGCCTTTTACAACTATTCCAAATGCAGATGTAAGACGTAAAATCAATTTGTATAAACAAAAGTCTGGTGACACAATGGATGATTTAGCCACACCACCAGCAACTGGTTTTCAAACAACCAAAGCTTTCTTTGAACCTCATACCACGGACCCCGCAAAATGGCTTCCATTTTAATGTGTTTTTATTTTATTTGTGATACATTGTATGTTTGTTTTATCTTGAATAAATGTTGTATGAAAAATAATATGTAAACATTGATGTGGTTTTACATATGTTTTTATTTTTGAATAATAAAGTTGACATACACGTGATTGGCTTTTCTATTTCTTCAACAACCATGGCACAAATTAAACGTTTCACAAGATTGAGCATGTTGTATGCAATTAAACATTTGCTTATCACGCTTACTCTGGTACATCTTAGCTACAAACTTTGAGACTAAGGCATCATTTTCTCGTAAATCATCAGCATAAAAAGACAAAATCTTTATAACTCAGACCTTTTGTCATTAGAAAGAGAAAGAACAAACAATGCTGTCCACACATGGTTGAAACCAGGTCCTGTACTTGTTTTGAGCTGTATTCCACATTCTCACAGGTTTTCAGAAAGGCCTTGATTGACTTGGGAAAATATGTAAAATCCGGGGGGTTTCCAAAACTGTCATAAAACCTTCCAATGCCATCATCCGTTATGTAAATAGCCAGCCAGTGCTCCCCAGGTTGATTGCTTGGGTGTGTATTAACAATCATCATTGATGCAACATCTCGGACAGGCACCCTAGGTAGTTGGTCACTTGCCAGCACACCATAGAAATGGGTCCTAGATGAAAATTGGTTCACCACACTGGTCAACTCTGCGGTATTCATTTCCACACAGTTCTCCTAATAGTAGTCAACCATGACTTGTCGCTGGTTTGACACTTCGATAATGGAGTCAAAGATTGAATAAACAACTAAATTAATTGCGTGGGGTAGTGGTTGTCTGAACCTCATCTCAAGTCGTACATTCCCTGACTTGATCAAGGATATGTGCTGACCACATTCCTCATCTGGCGCGCAGTTGAATGCATAAAGAGCATAGCCGTGTAAGAAGTCCGACCTGTCAATAGCCAAGGCTTGGTCCTTTAGGTGTTTTCCTGAAGCTAAGGCCAATTGGTAAAATTCACGCACTGCTGACCCTGTTGTGTAATTTGGTTGGAATGGTTTGCTAGGAAATTGCTGACCATCTACATACATAGCCATAAACTCCAAATGATAATGTTTGAAATTAAATGGATTCTTTGTGTAACTTCCGGTAAAACTGTCATTGTCCACCAATCCGATTACAATACATTTTGGCAGAGGTCCTAAAAATAGGTTTTCCTGGTTACAAACACGACCCCCAGCCGGTAAACTAAATGTCTTCATACACACTCTTGTTGGGTACCCCTTGTTGGGTACCCCTTGTTTTTGTGGTGTTCTTCCTTCTTTTAATATGTCTTCAAATGCTCGCTTTACCTCTATAGCGCTTTTATTTCTCTGCACGCGAATCCATGCGTATTTGCTTAATACATCTATGCATGTTAACATAAATTTCATGTTATCGTTTTCCACACTGTAAGCACTCATGTCAACCAAATCCAGCTGAAATTGTGAATTTATATCATGAACAATAACTCTATTTCTTTTAAAATGTATAGCTACAGGCCTGTGTAGCGTGTATGTATCCTGGGCGAGCGGCCAGTCATCGGCCTCACCATTTTTGAGGATCTCCCCGGTTTTTTCCAAGTATGCTCTTTTCAAACCCTCTCTACCCACATAAGCACCAGGGTTTGCCGGGTCATAGTAAATACTTTTCATAACCTGTTCAGACATCGTAGAGTGTTCGAGCAATAATGAGAATTAATACATGTTTAACAATGTTTTATTTGAGTTTTCGAAATTACACAACCAATATATTCAGAAAAGTTACACAAACATTCAGATTTCTCATAGTCTTTGTTTATATACATGTTAACATGAGAACTGAAGGTACCCTGGACTTAGACAACAGACTCTTTGCTTTCATCACACCATGACCCCGCTGCGTCGCATACAACATCCTCATTAAATTTGTCCATGTACTCATCCCTGTTCTCACTCAGTCTCTGTGTGATGTTCGGCTCCAACTTGAGCTCGTGCAGAAAGTTCTCAGCGGCCTTGTGAACATCAGTCATCGGTGTGTGAAAACCAGATGCGTTCAAAGCCTTGACCAACACATGTTTCAGTCGCGGTGTTAAAACTGTCACCACAATGTCATCATAATGACAAAAAAATTCTCAGGCGGTTCGAGACATGAATGGCTTGGGTGATCCACTTCGCATCCGATGCATGCTTTGTGTAGAATAGCCCCAACAACGTTTTCCAGAATCATACCCATTGTTGCTTTGATGATCTTTAAAATTTTTGGTGCTAGTTGTTTGTCCATTTTGTGATAACTCTTGCCTGGGAATTTAACATTCCGGAACCCTAAGCCCCATTTGTTAATTAACATTCCGGAACCCTAAGCCCCATTTGTTCATCATCAAACATAACCCACCTGTTATAACACTAGTCTGGTTTGCTCATCAGGCGTTGTAAAACATCAAACACTGACACATCAATGTAATCATAAATCACAAAGTCACCGGACATGCATACGTCACTCCTGAAGTCCCACCTTAACATACGTCATACCGGAAGTCCCACCCTAACATACGTCATACAGGAAGTCCCACCCTAACATACGTCATACAGGAAGTCCCACCCTACAAACCGGACGTCCCCCCCCCGTCACATCAATATGGAAGTCCCGCCCATAAATCACCATTCTGACACAATATACCCTACACTAACTACTCCCTGGCATAGACATTCCCGGGGAGGCTGAGAAGTGTGATCCCCCTGTAGTTGGAACACACCCTCCAGTCCCCTTTCTTAAAAAGAGGGACCACCACCCCAGTCTGCCATCCCAGAGGCACTGTCCCCGACCGCCACGCGATGTTGCACAGGCGTGTCAACCAAGACAGCCCCACAACATCCAGAGACTTGAGGTACTCAGGGCGGATCTCATCCACCCCCGGTGCCTACCTCTGTGACTTCAGCCCGGGTGATGGACGAGTCCACCTTTGAGCCCTCATCCTCTGCTTCCTCAATGGAAGACGTGACGGCGGGATTGAGGAGATCCTTGAAGTACTCCTTCCATCGCCTGACGACATCCCTAGTTGAGGTCAACAGCTGCTCAGATCCGATGACACAATCACATCGATCAATCATCAACCTTCGGCCTAGGGTGCTCTGGTACCACATACACTTATGTTCGAACATGGCGTTCGTTATAGATAATGACTAGCACAGAACTGTAACAACAAACGACCACTTGAGTTCAGATCAGGGAGGCCGTTCCTCCCTATCACGCTTCCAGAACCTTCCCCCACAGAGAGGTGACGTTCCTCGTCCCAGTGCCAGCCCCTGCTGCCCGGGTCTGGTCCGTCGAGGCCCCTGGCCTTCACTGCCATACATATGGCAGCGCACCCGACCCCAGCGGTTTCTCCCATGAGTGGTGGGCCCATAGGATGGAGAGGGGGGTACCATGTTGCTTTTTCGGGCTATGCCTGACCCGGCTCCGTGGCAAACCTGGGCATCAGGCGCTCGCCGGCGAACCCTCCCTCTGGGCCTGGCTCCAGACGGGGGCCCCGGGCTTCCTCCAGCAGGGTAATTCTTTCTCTCGTTTGTGCATAGGTTTTTTTTTAACCATTCTTAGTCTGGCTCCTCTCCTGAGACCACTTTGCCATGGGAAACCATACCAGGAGCACTAAGGCCCAGACAACACTGCCCTCAGTTTGATAGGAACACACAAACCTCTCCACCACAATAAGGTGATGGCTCCCGGAGAGGCCATATTTAAATAAATATGTTAAAATAACCTCGAAGAGATTCTGGCAAACCATCCGGCGCCTCAGGAGAGGGAAACAGTGCCCTACCAACGCTGTTTACAGTAGAGGTGGGCAGCTGTTGACCTCAACTGGGGATGTCGTCGGGCGGTGGAAGGAGTACTTCGAGGATCTCCTCAATCCCGCCGTCACGTCTTCCATTGAGGAAGCAGAGGATGAAGGCTCAGAGGTGGACTCGTCCATCACCCGGGCTGAAGTCACCGAGGTGGTTAAGAAACTCCTCGGTGGCAAGGCACCGGGGGTGGATGAGATCCGCCCTGAGTACCTCAAGTCTCTGGATGTTGTGGGGCTGTCTTGGCTGACACGCCTGTGCAACATCGCGTGGCAGTCGGGGACAGTGCCTCTGGGATGGCAGACCGGGGTGGTGGTCCCTCTTTATAAGAAGGGGGACCGGAGGGTGTGTTCCAACTATAGGGGGATCACACTTCTCAGCCTCCCCGGGAAAGTCTATGCCAGGGTTCTGGAGAGGAGAATACGGCCGATAGTAGAACCTCGGATTCAGGAGGAACAGTGTGGTTTTCGTCCAGGCCGTGGAACACTGGACCAGCTCTATACCCTCTACAGGGTGATGGAGGGTTCATGGGAGTTTGCCCAACCAGTCCACATGTGTTTTGTGGATTTGGAGAAGGCATTCGACTGTGTCCCTCGCGGCATCCTGTGGAGAGTGCTTCGGGAATATGGGGTCCTGGGTCCTTTGCTAAGGGCTGTCAGGTCCCTGTACGACCGAAGCAGGAGCTTGGTCCGCATTGCCGGCAGTAAGTCAGACTTGTTCCCTGTGCATGTTGGACTCCGGCAGGGCTGCCCTTTGTCACCGGTTCTGTTCGTAATTTTTATGGACAGAATTTCTAGGCGCAGCCAGGGGCCGGAGGGTGTCAGGTTTGGGGACCACACGATTTCGTCTCTGCTCTTTGCGGATGATGTTGTCGTGTTGGCCCCTTCAAGCCAGGACCTTCAGCATGCACTTGGACGGTTTGCAGCCGAGTGTGAAGCGGTGGGGATGAAAATCAGTACCTCCAAATCCGAGGCCATGGTCCTCAGTCGGAAAAGGGTGGCTTGCCCACTTCAGGTTGGTGGAGAGTGCCTGCCTCAAGTGGAGGAGTTTAAGTATCTAGGGGTCCTGTTCACGAGTGAGGGAAGGATGGAACGGGAGATTGACAGACGGATCGGTGCAGCTTCTGCAGTAATGCGGTCGATGTATCGGTCTGTCGTGGTGAAGAAAGAGCTGAGCCGCAAGGTGAAGCTCTCGATTTACCGGTCAATCTACGTTCCTACTCTCACCTATGGTCATGAGCTTTGGGTCATGACCGAAAGGACAAGATCCCGGATACAGGCGGCCGAAATGAGCTTTCTCCGCAGGGTGGCTGGGCGATCCCTTAGAGATAGGGTGAGAAGCTCGGCCACCCGGGAGGAGCTCAGAGTAGAGCCGCTGCTCCTCCACATCGAGAGGGGTCAGCTGAGGTGGCTTGGGCATCTGTTTCGGATGCCTCCGGAACGCCTTCCTGGGAAGGTGTTCCGGTCCCGTCCCACCGGGAAGAGACCCCGGGGAAGACCTAGGACACGCTGGAGGGACTATGTCTCCCGGCTGGCCTGGGAACGCCTCGGTGTCCCCCCGGAAGAGCTGGAGGAAGTGTCTGGGGAGAGGGAAGTCTGGGCATCCCTGCTTAGACTGCTGCCCCCGCGACCCGGCCCCGGATAAGCGGAAGATGATGCAATGCAATGCAATGTTAAAATAAAAATGTAAGTGTCACTGACTTAACATGAAACCAAGAATGACAAATTTACTAGTCAAGATATGTTCAGCTAATTGTCAGCCTCTTACATGTCTGGCAGCTCATAAAGAAATTCCCCATTCATCTTATGATGGTGCAATAATTTGTGCAACAATGTGTCCCATCTTCAGCACCAACTACACTGGATGGTCCAGCCAGGCTTGTTGAATTAGAGGGGGACAGGAGGTTATGACCCCCCCAATATTACAGACAGGTCAATGTTAACACCCCTGGAAAAGAGTGAAAATCCTGGGATCCATTGACCCTGTCCCCCCCAATAAACAATACAAACCTACTCCGTTGGGTCCAGCTAATGGCCATGAAGCTTTGTTTCTTTGTAATTGGCGAATGAGGAAGCCAAATGTTTTGTTGGACGATATGGGGTCTGGAGAAGGCATTTATTGTTTGATGTGATTTTTTACTGACAGAAGACTCAGATACAGGCTACGTAGTTCAGCTGGATAGCTGCATTTTCCCTGTAGCCAAGTAGCGTAGAGTTGTCACAACCTTGATCTCCGGTGTTATTGGGTTGTTGCTGTTTTTTGAAGTGACAACATCAATGACTATCTCTAATATGATCATAATACCCTCGCGGTTAAGGCAATAGCTCTTTAAAAGCTCAGGATCATTAAATGTTTCTAAAACGTCGACCTGATAACGAGGCAGATTGCCGGCAGCAGCCCTTTTAGGATTGTTTGTGATTTGGTCTTAGTGACTTAGGACTCCTCTTAACTTTTCACAGATTTAGGAGCTGGTTTTAGCACAAAAATAGTTTGTGAAATGGTTTTAGGCCAAAAATTAAGGAGACCTAAAGTTAGAACTAACATACCCATATTTTTTAAGAGTTACTCCTAAATCAGCAATTTAGGAGCTACTTTTAGCCTCAAGATGTTTTGTAAATACGGCCCCTGGACTCCATATGTCTACCAAATCTAAGAGGCCACAGAGGATGATACAATGTTAATTGCTTAATTGTATGGGATTATGGAAGCATTTGGATTTATGTATGGAAGCATTGGGATTTATGTTCACTCATTTATTCAAATTTTTCCTTTTTTTTACCCATTTGTATGAATGTGTATAATCGTTCTTTTTCATAGAAATTAGCTTCATAACAAATTTGACTGAATTATATATTTTCTTCATGAAAGTATAGAGAACATGAATTGGTCAAAGACAGCTCATGGACAAGTTATGGGCAGCTCTTCCTGCAACTTCAAAAACCTGTGTTGTTCCTTAAGACAAAAATACATTTCCTCTCTGTCTAATAATCAAAACAACGGTTTCTCCCATGTTTGACCTGGGTTTGAAAAACAGCTTATTACCCAAAACATGCATCTTTCTTGCTAAATCTTAAATGTTATGTGAGGTCATTAAAACATATTGAATAATAATCAATTATGGGGGTGCATTATGCTGATTGGATATGTAGAGAGCAGTTTAAGGCTTTGACTTTCAAGTTGACTTTCTCAATTTGTATTTCTAAACTTGACACAATTGGGTAGATCTGTGTGAATTGTTCATGCATGCATCTGTTTTTCAATGGTAAGTGGATATTGATAACAGGAATGCAGTTACTGTCTTTGCTGATTTTGTGTTAATTGCAGGCAGGGAAAGAAGGGCAATCAATGAGGTCAGTGAATTGTAATTAATCATCTACCAGGAGGGCATTAGTGTCACACACACTTTTTCAGGCTATGCAGAGATTGCTGTTTTTATGCACAACATGGCTTTTTTGGATGTTTGCTAACGCTAAGCCCTGGTGGAGCTTTTGATATAAAAGGAATAGATAGTAAACACTGGAAGCAGGTTTGCAGTGATGAACGTATTATCAACAGAGAGCTGAGAAGCAGACAAATCCTTCAACACCAAATCCCACTGGTTTCATAAAGCATGTTTGAAGGTTTGACCTTGAAGTCACAACTGCATTCTTTTTTGGTGCTTAACTGTATACTATATTAATAAATATAATTTCAAAATACTAACTCAAAGATGACAAATCCAATACCATCTGGGGTTGTAGTCACAAAGCATTTGAATAAGGGTGCTTATTCATTATGATTTGCAAACAGATCTGCTTGGTAAATACAGCCCTGGTTTAGCTTCACTGGGCGTCTCCCCTGCAATGACCTTCAAATATCGAAGGTCGTTGCAGGCATAATGGAACGTTATTTCAAACGTGCCCAAACATATCCATTTACACTATGTCAGCTCAATCTGTGTAGTTGAAAAGGTGACATTGCCGTTTCTGTGGGCAAACCACAACTCCATCCAAGTCTGGTCTATTCGTGTTATATAGCATCATTCTGACAGCTTCCACTGTACCAGACATCCAGGGAAATGGTTTGTCCTCTGATGGGTTAGTATTCACGTGATTAGACCGAAACAACCATAGGTAATTTCTTTTTTGATTTGCATGGTATTTTCGACCAAAAGGAATCTCTTTTCGATGGGGGATAATGCTGAGGTGAGTGCAGTTTGAAACCAGTTTGTCAGAGCTCCTCCTCAATCGCCGGATAGAGTAGTAGGCTAACATAATTTTGCTCAATGAGAGCAAGAGGACACGAGAGGATACTAAATTTTGACCTGGCGCTCTACCCTTGACGTTCTATTTGCCTCTATATACGGTAAGACATAGAAACTCACACGTTTGTCAATTTTACGCGTATTTTAAATAGATTATGATAACTAAATGGCATAATTTGTCACGCAGCTTTGGAATGTTATTGTTTAAAGGTTAACCGGCAGGGCGATTGTATTGAAGAACAGGCGCACGTTGCAACAGCTGTTTTGCCTGTTTAGGCAGCTTGCCTGTTCCTCTTAGCTAAGATGACATGCGGATGTTTAATTGCTCGGTGTGCCGTAGGCTACATACGCAGGAGAAGGCCAGTTTTGCCAGTTTATTCTACTTCGTTTATTTAATGACTGACATCGTGAATCTCCATGTCTTGTTTTTTTCTTGAGATTCCTGTCTCTGAAGTTAAATCACTGCGGTTTGCAAAATATTACAATTAGCTGCAACTACAAATTAAACATTCTGCAAATGGATAGCCTTTTTAGAACAAACGCAAGCTGGGTGAAAGCCCTAGTGTGAAAGCTACAGATGATTTGACTTGGCAACTAAATCATTGGCATCCTATGCCGCAACCCAATCGTGTTGGTCTTCCCTTTAACTATAACCTTTACAAGGTGCCACTAAAGTTCGTTTTAGGTCGCATTTAGTGCATCATATCGCCTACAGGTCATATATAATTTAGTTGAATGTTACCATTATAGGCTTAATTTAAAAGAACATTTCTAATTATTCATTGTCTCAATCCAAGCCTAAATGTACTTGTTAACAGCTACAGAGAATGGTCCTGTTGCTACATATATTCAAAAAATATTCAAAATATAGCATTACCATCTATATTTTGATGATGAAATACTTGTTTCTCATGTTATTATTAGTCTGTGTATGGCTATAATCTGTCTATCAATTAAACCATTTATCGATTTTTCATTGTATTATATAGGCCTTATTATTTCAGACAAAATTAATTTGATTATGGTGTAGCTATTCTGTAATGTTACTGCTCTTGAACCTGTATTTCAGTATAGCCTAAGGTAAGTACTACATATTTAAAGCATAGAGGGCTTCATTGATAAAACATCAAACTACTTGCCCGGAGTCAGATTACCTTGTGGATAACATTTTTATTTATTTTCATTAGTGCATTTGCTAGCTGGTACTGTAGGCATTGGCTGGCAAATTATTTCCAACTTCTTTCATACTGGATGCAGAGACATATTGTGCAAAACATGCCTTTAATAGAGAATACTCTTTTCTCAAATTGATGTTTGATACCCATCTATCATCAAAAAATAAACTAACCCGTTCAGCTGTCTTTAATCAGCCATTATGAACCTCAGCTGTCTTTAATCATCCGTTATGAACCTCCATTAACTTTAGCATTTGCTTAATGAAATCAGTTTCAGTAATGGGAATCTAACATCAAATAAGAAGAAAGGGAAATTCCCCTCTAAGAAAACTGGACACTGGTCTCTAATGGGCTACATTCTGGTGATAAAACACACTTAAAAATAAAATGGCATGTGAAAGCAAGTTCTACATGATGAAGCTTTACTCCTTTTCTTGTTTTCTGTCATTCTATTGCAGACTAATATGAAGACATCGTTTGGGAAGCCAGACCCTGGAAAGCTTCTGGAATCCTGTGTTGTTTGAAGCCCAAGACAGCACCATGCATTGTGTCTGGTGAAAACCAGCCAATCCATTTCTATACCCAACTATTGAAAGTATAGACACACACAGCACATCGATGGGTTTGGACCAACCCTGCCTAGATACAGTGGTACAAAGGCCCTTTATGGGTACAACGTATAAGATGCATGGTCACCAGAACCTGCGTAGGAAGCTGAGGCCCACACGTATCTTGGGTTTTGTGTTCAGCCTAGTAGCCATAAGTGCTTTTTCCTTTTCCTTCAGTGCCTTGACCTGGGATTCAGAGTCCCCCTTGGAAATGCCTCTGCCCCAGGAGGCCATTCTTCAGTCTGGCCCAGCTCCCCACAGGACTCTACTTTCCACTCAGCACCAGAGGGACCCAAACATCTCAGCTGACATGCCTGTGGCCATGAGGTCTTCAGTGGATGGCAATGAGAGCCAGGGGGACTACCCCACAGACCTGTTCACTCTGGAGGAGAGGCGCCAGGGTGCTGTGGTGCTCCACATGTTCGGGATGCTGTACATGTTCATCTCTTTAGCCATTGTTTGCGATGAGTTCTTTGTACCCGCTCTGACAGTTATCACAGAGAAGCTGGCCATCTCTGATGATGTGGCGGGGGCCACCTTTATGGCGGCAGGTGGGTCAGCGCCTGAGCTCTTCACTTCAGTCATTGGTGTATTTATCTCTCACAGCAATGTTGGCATTGGGACCATTGTGGGCTCAGCTGTCTTCAACATCCTCTTTGTCATTGGAATGTGCGCCATCTTCTCCAGGGAGATCCTTAATCTGACTTGGTGGCCCCTGTTCCGTGACGTGTCTTTCTACATAATGGACCTGATCATGCTCATCTGTTTCTTCCTGGATAACTACATCTCCTACTGGGAAAGTATTGCATTGCTGTCAGCCTATGCGGCCTATGTGATCTTTATGAAATTCAACAGCAATGTGGAGGGCTTTGTGAAAGGCTGCATGAACAAGAATCAAGTGGTTGAGGTGGAGGTTCAGCCCAAGGTGAGTCTGTTAATCTATTTCCCTACATCTCTATTTCTTCATCTCCCTTTTCAATTCAATATTAACATCTCCTCAACCCCCCATTCTTTCAATTACTTCTGCCATTTATGTTTGTAGAGCATGGCACTTGTAAAACCAAGATTCATAGATTGATTCCCTGTGATACACACATGTCAAATGTATTGATGACTGACTGTAAGTCACTTTAGGTAAAATCTTCAGTTAAATGGCATATTACTACAATGTTGTAAATACAGCAGTTAAAGTCTCAGATCACAAGGGGATGTAGTATTGCACAACAAATGTAACCAAGAAAGATTGTGTTACCAAGCAACGGATAGACAGCTTTTATAGGAAATAACCCCAAACCCCACCATCCCACTGCACACTACATGCTGAGACACATAGCAAATAATTGTACAATAAATAGTGTTTTTTTAATTATTGAATTGGAATTCAAGATTAGTTTCTAACCTTCTCGTCTGAGTTATTTGAAAGCATTGAATGCTTACCCTGTATGAAACAATTTTATGCATGACATTATTATAAGTAGTCTACCACTTGGCATTGTGCTCAACTATATTGCTTCCCATACAGAAATCTAATATATGGCCATATACACTCACCTAAAGGATTATTAGGAACACCATACTAATACTGTGTTTGACCCCCTTTTGCCTTCAGAACTGCCTTAATTCTACGTGGCATTGATTCAACAAGGTGCTGAAAGCATTCTTTAGAAATGTTGGCCCATATTGATAGGATAGCATCTTGCAGTTGATGGAGATTTGTGGGATGCACATCCAGGGCACGAAGCTCCCGTTCCACCACATCCCAAAGATGCTCTATTGGGTTGAGATCTGGTGATTGTGAGGGCCATTTCAGTACAGTGAACTCATTGTCATGTTCAAGAAACCAATTTGAAAGGATTCGAGCTTTGTGACATGGTGCATTATCCTGCTGTAAGTAGACCAGCACCTGTATATTTTGACATATGTACATATGTGTTGATCAAACAAACATATGTTTACAACATACAGTGAGGAAAAAAAGTATTTGATCCCATGCTGAGTTTGTATCTTTGCCCACTGACAAAGAAATGATCAGTCTATAATTTTAATGGATTTATTTGAACAGTGAGAAATAACAACAAAATCCAGAAAAACACATGTCAAAAATGTTATAAATTCATTTGCATTTTAATGAGTGAAATAAGTATTCGACCCCTCTGCAAAACATTACTTCGTACTTGGTGGCAAAACCCTTGTTGGCAATCACAGAGGTCAGACGTTTCTTGTAGTTGGTCGCTAGGTTTACACACATCACAGGAGGGATTTTGTCCCACTTCTCTTTGCAGATCTCCAAGTCATTAAGGTTCCAGAAAGACTCGTCAAAAATGTTATAAATAGATTTTTTTTTTCTTAATTTTTTCCAGAGCTGTGTATGTACATATTTGCGCAGACAGGTGACAAATTAAAGGATAAATAACATGAAGTGTGAGGTGTGAGGCCACCACATTGCAACAGAGATGGTCATAATTTTTTTTATAAAACATAAAAATGAAATGATCATCTATTCTCCAATTAGTAATGAAGACATTCCAATTGAAGGAGAAACAAAACATGATATATGATAATTTTATTATTAAAAAAAAGTGATTTATTCAACAAAAATCATGTGTGCAAAAATATGTGAAGTAAGCTTACCAGATGGGGTTGGCATTCATCTGATTTATAATTTTTTTTGTGGCTCTTGGGAATTGTAAGGCCGTCCACTTCTAATTTAGTTTTTCTACTACACACATGATTTTCTCTTAATCAACATAAGGAATTGATATCCACAAACCTGTTATGTCAGATAAAACATGGTTCTGATAAGATAAACATTTCATGGTGAAATATTTCATTGCAGAAGGGGTTCACATACTTTCAAATAGCACTGTATATATTTATCCTTTGATTCAAAGCATGACATCTCAGAGAATAGAATGCTATCCTCAATGACACTGGAGGGCACAGGAAATATATTCCAAAGCAATTGGATACCGTTGTTGAGATTATCTAAATGGATTTAGGTTACTTTGTGACATAAGGTGGAAATTAGTTTTAGAGAGATGATCCCAGAAAGCTTTACTGTAGAGCGTTAACAAAATCAGGATTTATTTAAGTACATAAAGGATAGTTCATTTGAGGTTACACAAGTCTAGGAAACAAGCATCCAAGAAGACTATAGGAATCACTTTTAAGGATGTGTAGGTGCTCATTTCCAATTTAGATTCTGATAACAAGCAAATCAAAATGTAAATGCTTATTGGAATCTTTTGTCTATAGTGATGTATTTTGATATCTGCATCTAGTGAAATAGACCCAATAGAAATGCAGCATGGGCCACCATAGGAAAGCACATATACTGCTGCAGCATTGGATCTTATCTAATGCCCTCAACAACAAAAAATATCCTCTATATTTCACAGTTTTCCAGTCCAATGAAGCGTAAAAATACCTTAAAATATATATATATAAAAAAGTATTTTTTCTCCAAAGTGTGTAGGTACTGGCAAATACTTAGTAGTTAAGCATGTGTATTATGGGCACGTCTCAAACTTTCACTGTCCCAAACCTGCTTGGAGATGCTGTTTCAAAGTCAAGGCCATCATTTCTGAATTGGCCATCATGGAACTGGAAGGTATGGGTGATTTCTGCTGTAATGGCTTGCTGAGAAATGCTCTCAGCACTGTCCCCAGACTTATGTTTGAATTACTTTAAACTGCTTGTTTATGTTGTAAGAATAAATCTCTATGTATATTGTTATATATTTGAGGGTTGATAGGATGACAAAGCAAATGTTTCCTGCTTCCTTCTTTCTTGACTGAGAAATGTATTTTAAATATAAATCAGTCAGGTTTTACATTTCTGCTTAGCACTGTTACTGCATCTACACTACTTGTCAATTATCTTGTAAATGCTTTGGATGCTAAAATGACTTGTGCTGCATTGTTCATTGATACTGTTGATCTTGGTTTCTTGTTGAGGAAATTGTCATCAATTTGCCTGAGCTCTGCCACATGTATCAAGAATATCTTAGGGACAGAACACAGACTACTGTGTTGTATGGAGTTCAGTCTGATCTTCTTGAGGTACAGAGGTGTTCCTCAGGGATGAATCTTAGGACATGTTCTTTTTACAATATACATAAATGCTATTGGTCAATCTGTAAATAATTGTTTTTTACCTGTATGCAGACGACATTCTGTATGCTTACATTTCAACAATTAATGTAGCTATGTCCAGTTTACAGTATGATTTTATAGCTGTGCAGGAAGCACTTAATGATTTAAAGCTTGTACTTCATACTAGCAAAACCAAATACATGCTGTTTTTAAAATCACATCAAAAGATCTCCACTGGCTTACATCTTCACTCTTTGGATGGTTCTGTAATTGAACGGGTCCCTGCATATAAATACCTTGGAATTTGGTATGACAGCGACCTGTGTTTAAAAAACCAAACAAATAAGCTTGTTAAGAAGCTAAAGTGTAAAATGGGTTTCTTATTTAGAAACAGATCCTGCTTTTCTCAGGTGAGCAAGAAACTTTTCTGTCTGTTCTTGACAATGGGGATACAATATACCAAAGTGCATCTGATTTTACTCTGAAGTCACTTGATTGTGAGTGCCCTTCGTTATATAACATATGACAGTTATAATACTCATCACTGCATCCTTTACCAGAAAGCAGACTGGACCTCTTTAAAAATGGGTAGATCCCCTTATTACTCTGTTTTTGTATATAAAGCTCTTCTCCACATGCTTAACATCTCTGTTGACATGGAGAATTTCTAGTTAAAATACAAGATCACAGATTTACAGACTCCTTTTGTAAAGGACTGAGTTGGGTAGTTTGCCTTTTCATATAAACCACCTAATTTGTGGAATAGTATCCAATTGGAGCGTTGTTTGGATGCCTTGGTGTCCATGTGTCAATAAAAAAAAAAATAGTGATACATTTTTATAGTGAGGAATGTGTTTGTTTAATTGATTGCGATGGCTAATGGAAATAGTATTTCATTTGTTTTATTCTAATATTATTGTTCCCATGGCACACGTGTAAATGAGAGCTAGGTCTCAATGTGTCTCCCTGGTTAAATTTAAAGTGAAGTCAAAGAAAATATCGGCCAGTGGTTTCTGAGATATCACATGACTTAACATACTAATGCACAAGACGTTTGTACTAACGAGCAGAGACAGATCTAATGCCTCATTGATTTCACTGTGTTGGACATACATTTTCAGACAATAACATCTTTAGGTAATATCAATAATAATAACCCGGAGCCATGTGGTTTGGCATTTTACTACGGAGAATGTTGTTTCGCATTGTCTTGCTTGACGTTCGTTTGATTGACTATCTAAAAGATAAAAGTCAGGCTGTCAGAGTAGACGACATCCAGTCGGATCCACTTAAATTGATTTACAGGGTCCCACAAGGTTCCATACTTAGTCCATTGTTGTGCACTCTCTACATGAACAATATCGGTGATGGGAAAAGACAGAGTAAAATGAATCTGTACACTGATGACACTGTCATGTACTCTGCTTGGACAGCTGACCAAGCATTATTTCAGCTGGAGAATGATTTTACTACACTAAAAGGGTCTTTTTTACAACTTAAACTGGTTTTCAATGCAAAGAAAACAAGTGTTATGATTTTTAATAGGTCCAAAAAAAGCAGGTTGAAAATACACTTGCATTCACATGCTTAAGATTTGGCTAGATGATAAACTGTCTTTTGAAATACATGTCGATGAACTCTGTAAAAGGATAAAGATCAAACTAGGTTTCCTCTATAGAAACAGAACACTTTTTTGTCCTACACAAATAGAAAAAAGATGGTGAAAACTACTTTTATGTTGGTTATTGACAATGGGTATTTTATCTACAGTGGGGAGAACAAGTATTTGATACACTGCCACTTTTTGCAGGTTTTCCCACTTACAAAGCATGTAGAAGTCTGTTATTTTTATCGGAATCTAAAACAAAAATCCGGAAAATCACATTGTATGATTTTTAAGTAATTAATTAGCATTTTATTGCATGACATAAGTATTTGACACATCAGAAAAGCAGAGCTTAATATTTGGTACGGAAACCTTTTTTTGCAATTACAGAGATCATACGTTTCCTATAGTTCTTGACCAGGTTTGCACACACTGCAGCAGGGATTTTGTCCCACTCCTCCATACAGACCTTCTCCAGATCCTTCAGGTTTCGGGGCTGTCGCTGGGCAATACGGAATTTCAGCTCCCTCCAAAGATTTTATATTGGGTTCAGGTCTGGAGACTGGCTAGGCCACTCCAGGACCTTGAGATGCTTCTTACGGAGCCATGCTTTAGTTGACCTGGCTGTGTGTTTCAGGTCGTTGTCATGCTGGAAGACCCAGCCTCGACCTATCTTCAATGCTCTTTCTGAGGAAAGATCTGGCGATACATGGCCACATCCATCCTCCCCTCAATATGGTGCAGTCGTCGTGTCCCCTTTGAAAAAAGCATCCCGAAAGAATGATGTTTCCACCTCCATGCTTCACGGTTGGGATGGTGTTCTTGGGGTTGTACTCATCCAACACGAGTGAGTGGAGTTTAGACCAAAAAGCTCTATTTTCGTCTAATCAGATCACATGACCTTCTCTCATTCCTCCTCTGGATCATCCAGATGGTCATTGGCAAACTTCAGACGGGCCTGCACATGTGCTGGCTTGAGCAGCGGGACCTTGCGTGCGCTGCAGGATTTTAATCCATGACGGCGTAATGTGTTATTAATGGTTTTCTTTGTGACTGTGGTCCCAGCTCTCTTCAGGTCATTGACCAGGTCCTACCATGTAGTTCTGGGCTGATCCCTCACCTTCCTAATGATCATTGATGACCCACGAGGTGAGATCTTGCATGGAGCCCCAGACCGAGGGAGATTGACCATCATCTTGAACTTCCATTTTCTAATAATTGTGCCAACAGTTGTTGCCTTCTCACCAAGCTGCTTGCCTATTGTCCTGTAGGCCATCCCAGCCTTGTGCAGGTCTACAATTTTATCCCTGATGTCCTTACACAGCTCTCTGGTCTTGGCCATTGTGGAGAGGTTGGAGTCTGAGTGTGTGGACAGGTGTCTTTTATACAGGTAACGAGTTGAAACAGGTGCAGTTAATACAGGTAATGAGTGGAGAACAGGAGGGCTTCTTAACGAAAAACTAACAGGTCTGTGAAAGACGGAATTCTCACTGGTTGGTAGGTGATCAAATACTTATGTCATGCAATAAAATGCAAATTAATTATTAAAAAATCATACAATGTGATTTTCTGGATTTTTGTTTTAGATTCCATCTCTCACAGCTGAAGTGTACCTACGATAAAAATTACAGACCTCTACATGCTTTGTAAGTAGGAAAACCTGCAAAATCGGCAGTGTATCAAATACTTGTTCTCCCCACTGTACATGCTAGCTACAGAACTCACCACTGTAGCTTGTATCAAAGTATGGGCTGGACTTCGCAGTCCTTGAGATGAGAGCAACATGCTCTCGTGTTTGTAAAGCACTTCTAAATAAACTACCCTCTTATTTATCAACACTTATCAACATCAGAAATAAAACCAGATCTCAAGCCTGGATTACACTTGAGGCCCCTGCATTCTCCACAAAATTGGGTATGACTGCCTTTTCCTGTAATGTTCCTTGCTCATAGAATTGTCTGCAGTCCAAACTTCAGATGAGGACTCTTGTCCCCCTTGCCCATTTTAAACATCTATTGGAAGATTTTTATTTCTGTGTTGCTTGTAACTGTTTTGGTTAATGCAAGTTCTGTGCTATCACGGGATTGTAACTGTGTAAATGCAACAATCTGCTGTTATCTTTCTGTTTCCTCTGATTGTTTCATCTTAACGCATTTAATTAAATATATATTATTTTTACCATAACTGATTTTTAGTTTAGTGTTGCCTGTCTGTGATAATTTTGACAGATTTTTTGTTTTTACATTTTCTGTGCACTGACAAAAGTATCTAACTTAAAAGATGATACATGTTTTGATGTGTTGAAGTATGCATGGTTCGTCTGATGTATCGGAGTATCTGATGTACGTAAATCCTTCAGAGTGGTATGTCAGGCATGCTCTGATTGTACATGACTTGTATGTAACGCTTGACAGTAATCCATGATTTGTACTTTTGGGGGTGTTATCTGTATATACATGTATGCTCTGAAAACAAGTGCACTGCGTTCTTTTAGTACACGTAAGGGGCAGTGCAGACCTTGCCAGACCCAATACCTACTAAAAACATGAGAACATTGAGCGGGAATAACACCGGTTTAAAGCAATACACTTTGTTTTAGGGTCTTCTTTTAATTTTACCTGATTTTTATTTTTGTTACCTCTGTGATTATTTTAACTGAATTAGATTTTTGTTTTCTGTGCACTGACAAAAGTATAAAACTTCAAAGAAGCAACATGTTTTGATGTGTTGAGGGACCTTAAGCATGGTCTGTAGATCCCTGGGTTAGGCTAGCTGATGTACATAAATCCTCCAGAGTGGTACATCAGGCATGATCTGATTGTACATAACTTGCATGTAAAGCTTGAGAGTAGTACATTATTTGTACTTTCAGGGGTGTTATATGTATTTGATTTACAGGTGCATCTAAAAATATATATATATTGGGAAAAGTTTTTTCAAATCAAAAAGTGACACCTTCATATATTCTAGATTAATTACACATGAAGTGAAACATTTCAAGCCTTTTTCATTTCAGACTTGATGGTTAAGGCTTACAGCTCATGGAAATAAGGAGTGGTTAGAGAAGTGGACTTGCGAACTATAGGTCCCGAGTTCGTATCTCCTCGCCGGCAAAGTGAAGTATGCGTATTGGCGAAAACTTCGCTGGCTAAAACAAGAAACCTGAAAGTGTATACGGTTATATTGCGACCATTTCTAGTGACTGCTGAAAGGTGTAATGCCGTTGCGTAGTGGTTAAAGACAGTGCCTTTCATGTGGAAGACCTAAGTTCAAATCCATTGAGAGCAATGACATTTATTAATTATTTCTGGTAGATTCCACAATTCTGTAGTCTTTTCACTTGATAAAAAAGTTAGTTATCGTTGCCTTTATTGATAGTTATTGTATAAATGTCATTCACGAATGAAAGAAAAAAGTTTGTTGTTTTGGCATGAAATGAATTAGCTTTGTCAGATTCACTATCAATTGCTCAATTCTTATGAGTATTTCAGTAAATTAGTAGATACTGGTAAAGCTTATTACTGGCTAATACGCTGTTAAAACGGCCAGTGGCAAACACATTACATAGCAGCTATTTGTGGTGGAGATAAACTTAGTAAGAAGCGTTTAAGTCAGTTTAACTGTATCAATATCATTCACAAATGGCCAATTAACTGTTAAAACCGTTGGGCACCTTGTCCTGCGGGCATCCTAGCTGGCTGGTGAGTAGCAAGATTGCTCTATGGCTTGAAATTTAGGATATGAGGGTAGAACAAATTGGGACCCAGACAAAATTGCTACTGGAAAGGATGTGCAGTCAGGGCTGAAAGAAAAAAAGTAAAAATATGACTAATTACCATAAAGAAATTACAATAATGGCCTGTAGTAATGGTAATGTACAGCCAAATAACATCCGTTATGCAAGAATCTGATGATAAAGTTAAAGAGCAGACAATGCTATTTACATACATACATCTTCTTCCGCTTCATCCGGGGCCGGGTCGCGGGGGCAACAGTCTAAGCAGAGATGCCCAGACTTCCCTCTCCCCAGACACAGAGGCGTTCCCAGGCCAGCCGGGAGACATAGTCCCTCCAGCGTGTCCTAGGTCTTCCCCGGGGTCTCCTCCCGGTGGGACAGGACCGGAACACCTTCCCAGGAAGGCGTTCCGGAGGCATCCGAAACAGATGCCCAAGCCACCTCAGCTGACCCCCCTCGATGTGGAGGAGCAGCGGCTCTACTCTGAGCTCCTCCCGGGTGACCGAGCTTCTCACCCTATCTCTAAGGGATCGCCCAGCCACACTGCGGAGAATTTTCGGCCGCCTGTATCCGGGATCTTGTCCTTTCGGTCATGACCCAAAGCTCATGACCATAGGTGAGAGTAGGAACGTAGATCGACCGGTAAATCGAGAGCTTCACCTTGCGGCTCAGCTCTTTCTTCACCACGACAGACCGATACATCGACCGCATTACTGCAGAAGCTGCACCGATCCGTCTGTCAATCTCCCGTTCCATCCTTCCCTCACTCGTGAGCAAGACCCCTAGATACTTAAACTCCTCCACTTGAGGCAGACACTCTCCACCAACCTGAAGTGGGCAAGCCACCCTTTTCCGACTGAGCACCATGGCCTCGGATTTGGAGGTACTGATTCTCATCCCCACCGCTTCACAAACCGTCCCAGTGCATGCTGAAGGTCCTGGTTTGAAGGGGCCAACACGACAACATCATCCGCAAAGGGCAGAGACGAAATCGTGTGGTCCCCAAACCTGACACCCTCCGGCCCCTGGCTGCGCCTAGAAATTCTGTCCATAAAAATTACAAACAGAACCGACGACAAAGGGCAGCCCTGCCGGAGTCCAACATGCACTGGGAACAAGTCTGAATTACTGCCGGCAATGCGGACCAAGCTCCTGCTTCGGGCGTACAGGGACCTGACAGCCCTTAGCAAAGGACCCAGGACCCCATATTCCCGAAGCACCCTCCACAGGATACTGCGAGGGAATGCCTTCTCCAAATCCACAAAACACATGTGGATTGGTTGGGCAAACTCCCATGAACCCTCCAGCACCCCGTAGAGGGTATAGAGCTGGTCCAGTGTTCCACGGCCCGGACGAAAATCACACTGTTCCTCCTGAATCCGAGGTCCTACTATCGGCCGTATTCTCCTCTCCAGTACCCTGGCATAGACTTTCCCGGGGAGGCTGAGAAGTGTGATTCCCCCTGTAGTTGGAACACACCCTCCGGTCCCCCTTCTTAAAAAGAGGGACCACCACCCCGGTCTGCCATCCCAGAGCCACGCGATGTTGCACAGGTGTGTCAACCAAAACAGCCCCACAACATCCAGAGACTTGAGGTACTCAGGGCGGATCTCATCCACCCCCCGGTGCCTGGCCACAGAGGAGTTTCTTGACTACCTCTGTGACTTCAGCCCGGGTGATGGACGAGTCCACCTCTGAACCCTCATCCTCTGCTTCCTCAATGGAAGACGTGACGGCAGGATTGAGGAGATCCTCGAAGTACTCTTTCCACCGCCCGACGACATCCCCAGTTGAGGTCAACAGCTGCCCACCTCTACTGTAAACAGTGTTGGTAGGGCACTGTTTCCCTCTCCTGAGGCGCCGGACGGTTTGCCAGAATCTTTTCGAGGCCAGCCGATAGTCCTTCTCCATGGCCTCACCGAACTCCTCCCAGGCCAGAGTATTTGCCTCCACAACCACCCGGGCTGCAGTCCGCTTGGCCTGCCTGTACCCGTCAGCTGCCTCAGGAGTCCCACAAGCCAATCAGGCCTGATAGGACTCCTTCTTCAGCTTGACGGCATCCCTTACTTCCGGTGTCCACCACCGGGTTCGGGCATTGCCGCCTCGACAGGCACCGGAGACCTTACGGCCACAGCTCCAAGCGGCTGCTTCGACCAAGGCGGTGGAGAACATGGTCCACTCGGACTCAATATCTCCAGCCTCCCTCGGGATCCAGTCGAAGCTCTGCCGGAGGTGGGAGTTAAAGATCCCTCTGACAGGAGACTCGGTCAGACGTTCCCAGCAGACCCTTACCCGGATCCTTCTTCTATGCAGCCATGACATTGTAATTGATGCAGTATGTGGTCTGGCATTGTCATGTTGGAAAATGCAAGGTCTTCCCTGAAAGAGACGAGGTCTGGATGGGAGCATATGTTGTTCTAGAACTTGGATATAACTGTCAGCATTGATGGTGCCTTTCCAGATGTGAAGGCTGCCCATGCCACATACACTCATGCAACCCCATACCATCAGAGATGCAGGCTTCTGAACTGAGCGCTGATAACAACTTTAGTTGTCCTTGTCCTCTTTAGTCCGGGTGACATGGCGTCACAGTTTTCCAAAATGAACTTCACATTTTGATTCGTCTGACCACAGAACACTTTTCCACTTTGCCACAGTCCATTTTAAATGATCCTTGGCCCAGAGAAAACGCCAGCGCTTCTGGATCCTGTTTAGATACGGCTTCTTTTTTGTACAGTGTCCCAACTTTTTTAGAATCGGGTTTGTACAAGGTAAAATAAGAGACATTATCGACCAGTTAGCAACAATCAAAGGATATATGCATAAATAGCTGTACATAGGCCTAAAGCAAGAATGAATAACACATATGCTACAGCCTATTCATAGAAATAAAATTAATAGAAATAAAATCCAAGGATATCAATCAATCAATCAAATTTATTTATAAAGCCCTTTTTACAACAGCAGTTGTCACAAAGTGCTTTACAGAGACACCCGGCCTTAAACCCCAAGGAGCAAACAACAGTAGTGTTGAATTTCTTTGGCTAGGAAAAACTCCCTATGTAACCCCTCTTCAAGGAAAGACATTGCAGTGTATTATTCGCTAAATTTTATTTGTAACTTATTGATTAGCAGAGTAAAAGGATGATTTACAGTAGTCTACACTGTCACTCCCATGATCACCTCCCTCCGGGGAAGCTCGACTATATTGCTCCCTGTCGCCCTGCCTGTTAACCACGTCCATCTACATGTTAATTTTTCCGGTTGCCACTATAGCACCGCATTCACGGAACACCCTGTACTCACCACTAATACGCACACCAGATCCTCACTACTACAGCCTATAAATGCCCTTGTATTTGTCGGAGTCTTTGTGGAGTATTATTTGCTAGTTGTCCTTGTATGTAGTTTTTCTCGCCTAATGCGCTTGTTCCTTTGTATTAGTTCTAGTTGTTTTGGCCTTTTACGCATTACACTTTTCAGCTTAGTAAACCCTTGTTTCACCATTCATCCTGTGCCTGGGCTCCTTGCTTACCACACTGTGACATACATGAATAGGCCTAATGAAATTTAAAAATGTATATTCGATAGCAGAGCAAGAGGATGATCAAAGGATAACTTACAGTAGTGTCTCGCAGTGGCATTTCTGGTCGCTGTTGTTACGTTTATTTTTTTTGCGGGGAGGCTCAGGCATTGAAGCTGGCAGCTCAGAATCAGATGAAGAACCGACAACCGAAACGTTGATCTCAGAGTCTATTTCTATCTGACTCCATTTCATCAAAATTTTGCAGCACATGTAATGCTGTCAGGTCGTCGAATCGTTGGGTTCTGTTTGGCATGGTTAGCATCTAACCAGAAGTGCAAATAGAAGAGTGCCAAAAATGTACAAGAGAAACAATTAAGAACAGTATATGTTATAACTGGCATGTATGATTGTGCAAATTGAAGTTGCAAGGTGGCATGTGCAACTGAAATGCAGGGATAACAGCAATGAGGTTCCGAGGTAGACATGTACATGTAACAACTGAAAAATTATGTAAACAATGTACACAATTTCATAGAATTATTTACAGTAGCCTACATGAAAATATAGTAAAGTAATTTGTCGACTGTACTGATGATTTTTGTTGGTATTTCATATTGTGAATAATTATTTAGCCTAATACATTTGTAGAATCTTAATCTTCAGTAAAATAAGCAGAGAAAATTCAAAGAGAGAAGATAGGATGTGTATGCAATCTTGTCTCCTAATAAAAACAGTAACGGTGTAATAAGTTTGTTGAATTGGTATTGGTGATTAGTAAAGAATGTCTGGTATTTTGTTTTGTAAATTATTATTTAGATTTACTTTTTAGATTTACATTCGATGAATTACAAGGATGCTGAATCCCTTATTGAAAAATTGTAATGTGTGATACATATATATTAATTTGTGAAGTAGCAAGCAAGCAAACTTATTTATATTGCACAATGTGTGCTTTACAAAGAAAAAGCACCAGGCAAGCCTAGTTAAGCCGGCCCGCAATAGAAAGTCTTGATTGTGGCTGCCCTCTCGAGATTCGGTCTCCCACGTGAAAGGCTGTGTCGTTGACCACTACACCACAGAGTTTAACATTTACCGGGTCTCAGTATAGCCTCTTGACATTATGTAATTTCATTTCAAGTTTGAATATTTCATTAGACACCATTAACCATACCCGATACCGGACCCGATACCGGATAAGCGGATGAAGATGAAATGAGAGACACCATTAACCATTGCCAATTACTCAAAGGGTATTGCGTTGTTGTATATAAACATTAAGATATCCATAGCTTTTCGCGCATAAACTAAATCTGCAGTAATCTGATGATTTGCTACACAACCAACATTGTCAAAAAGTTGCAGAAACCCCCGTCATGCAAATGCACGTTTGCAATCGTGAACACCCGCCTAGAAATAAGATTTACCCCGCGCAAACGTAACCTGCGATTATTATGGTCACCAGTGATGGATTTTCAAAACGCAAATTAAAGAAATAAACGTATTTTAAACCTGCACTCTTTGCTTAAAGTAAATGACGAAAGCAGACAATGATAACCAATTAACACAATTTTCAGAGATGCAAAGCCAGCAAACTCACATGGCCTACCTGAATGGACAGAGTAGATGTGGCCACGTCAAATGCAAATATATCATTCTTTGGCAGTGCTTCCCAACACACCTTTTCCTCAAATGTTGTGGTAAATTCCATATAATGTTTTCTCTTGAAGGCAGCGCCATGATACAGCTATCTAACAAATAGTTGCCTAATCTATTAAACACTTTCTGTAAAAGGTCTTCAGTGCAACTTATCCTGGCTTGACAAATAAACCTTGAAACTTGAAAAAGATATAACGCCAGGTAGGCCTATTGCCTATCATTGTTCTGAGAATTATGCGTTGAGTAGATAACTAAATAACATTTTATATGACTTGGCAAATATTATTGAAGATATACTATTTATTTATTTATTTTTTACCAGCCATCCAACCAACCAAAACCGGAGAAATTTAAACTAGTGCTTCCTGCACGTCCACCTTTGCACACACAATGATCACACAAAACTGAGGTGCCCAATACATATTTTGGTTCAAATAACGTTTTTATAACATTAAATAATAAACTCAAACATACAACGTGTCATAATTATTTTGCGCACCTATTCTTTTTCAATTGAAGTAATCCGATTACAATGTTTTTGTTGGTAACATAACCAATTACAGTTAGTTTTTTTTTGTCTATCCTGAACAAATCCTCTTTTGCCACTGGCCGTTTTAATAGTTAATTAGCAATTGGTACAGTGAGAAAAAAAAAATATTTGATCACCTGCTGATTTTGTATGTTTGCCCACTGACAAAGAAATTATCAGTCTATAAATTTTATGGTAGATTTTTTTGAACAGTGAGAGACAGAATAAGAACACTTTTGTTTTTTGTCTGTCCTGAACCTCAGGCATAATGCGTTTTGACTTTTACAGGAGCCAAATGCAGGACCTGATGTTCCGTAGCCTGCGTCTCTAACCACTACGCTATTTAACAAGGGGTAGTCAGTCAGTGACTCGCTCATCGACTCACTCACTCAGTAAGAGACATTCGCTCTTCTAGGCCGGCTCCGCATACGCGGTCCGGCAAAAATATAAAAATACAATAGCTTAAAACAAATACTCAAATGAAAACATCAAAACAACATCATAACAATAAAACATTGAATAAGAAAAAAGAAAGTAGCCTATATAGTTTCTATTATGTTTCAATAGTAGCCTAATTAAATTGTTTAATTGTCATGGAAATCTTGTAAGTTCATTCAAATTTGATTAAGACTATTCATCTGGGAGTATCGCACATTCATCCATTAATGTCATGCATTCAGTGAGGGGTGATTATCACCTGGGTACCATTGGGTACCAATGTTAAGTGCCGTAGGCTGTTGGACGATTTTAAGTTGGAAAATGCTACTTGCAGCTAACGTTAACATGTTTTATAGTACTATGTCTTCACATGGCTCCAGCAACGTTATTGTCATGTATATATACAGCTATGGAAAAAAGTGACAACTGCACCCTTTTCTTTCCTTTCCTAAAAAATTGAAAAGGAAACTTGAGTGAGGAACAGAAGCGTTCAATTTGCAGCGGTCCTCACTCAAGGAAAGAAAAAGGTTAGGGTTAGTTAGCAGTGGTCTCCTAATTTGTTCTGGAGCTGAATTTACACGGTTCTCAAAATGTTGAGGTGGTTTACGCCTACACGAAACACAGACCTTATTAGAAAACCTTATTTTCCCTATGGAAAAAATGAATGGTGTAATGGCAGAAAGAGATGCTTTTCCATATGTGCTGCAGGGTTTTATGGGTATTATGAAAATTACAATTCATACTTTTTCAGTCTATAACCCGGCCGAGTTTAGACTAGTAGTACAGATGCCACGTTGAGATCTTTTGAAATGCCTTGTCTGATGTTGCAAGCTCGTTGCTTTTGTTTTCCCTATTGGACTTGGTGTTTAGGGTGGTTGTTTTTAAACAGAGATTAAACAAATGAGAAATTGTTTATAATTTCACTTTTTTTGGTCGAGTTCTATGAATACATGCCACTGTCTAGCCACCTTCTGGAATATATTGCATTTGATTCGAATTGACCTCCGGTTTAGACATAACAGTTTCAATTTGTTAATATGATGAATGTTCTTGGTCAGCCTCAATGGTCAATTGTATTATTGTTATTTACCCATTGATTTTTGCTCATATCATTTGTAAATGTTTCACAACTGTCTTTCACATATAAGTATGTAAAGAAACAATTTAAAATAAGAAAAGTAAGGGACTGGCAGTTCTGGCATCAAGAGCTGTCTACTGTTTGAAAGGATGTAACATTCCCTTTGTCCGTTCCCTTACCTACAATACTCTTTATTTGCTCTCCAAATACCACAATATGGGTTAAATGTATAAACCTGTAGTTTATATGTCCTACATATGTACTTCACAGATTAAGTTAGCCAAGGTCATACAGTAACAACAGGTAATTTTATTGTTTCTATTTATCCCTGTGTCTAGAATGCAATGATATTCTGTCACATTGCATCTGGCAAAGAGTGCACATTGCTCTCTAGGTTCGGGACATGAAATGGATAAAATCAGCAGTCGTTGTCAATTACTGGACAAGTCAGATATGCAACTCAGTTAAACCCTGCGGGCAATGCATAATACTATCAATACTTCATTCTCAAACAGTCTGTCCCTTGTTCCGCTTCATGCGTCCCTGCAAAAGTCCTATGTTGGTCATCAGTTGGGCACCATGCTGTGTTAACAAAGGGGCTATTTATACTTTATCAGTATGTTTTTGTTTGTAGTGCAATGGGTGGCAGTTAACTGATTCCATGCTCAAATATAATTCACAATATTCTATCCAACTAGTTAAGAACAGTTAATTGTACTGTACATTATCATGGCTTTAATATTGAAACTACGTGTGTATCGGAAAGTGCACTCACTTCTGGACACTTTGTGAAAGACAGTGAAGAATGTTTAAGGAAAGCAATGGTACATCAAGTCTAAATTATAATCGAGTTTGTAAATGCTGTGTGATCGATCCATGCCTTTTTGCAAGCACATAAATAATGATAAAAATAATGTGCTTAAAATAAGCACATTATTTTAAGGTATATTGATTTGAATCCTTTATGGCATTTGACTGCTGAAGAAAATCCCAAACTAAGTCTCATATGCGTATCTGGCATAACCTGTAATACAGGTTGATGTATTGTTCCTTGAAAAAGGAAAACAATTATATTGTTCCTTGAAAAATATAATGCCCACTTGCTGACATCAAATTCAAAATGGTCATGTATTTTTCCAAAAACAATAACATTTCTCAGTTTGATATGTCGTCTTTGTACTATTTTTAATTTCTATATGCATTTTACGCACCATTAAATTTTTTTGTGAAACAGGGTTGTAGTTTCGGTTTTTGTTACCTTTTAGTTCCTCTGTTCTCCCTCCGCCTGTGTTCTGCCTCCTGTTTCAATGTTAAACTAACAATACGATTTTTTCATGATACTTAGGCCACAATACGATAATATTGCAAGTATTTATTGTTGCAATTCGATTTTGCAGTATAGTTTTTCACTTTATTGTTTGTAATACATTTCTCATTGATAATCATACACATAATGAGAAATTGCAATAATGCACTATACCTCATTTTAATTTTTATTCAAATGTAATTTAAAACACGTGTTTCTGCAGTATGAGCAATATGAAGTGTTCATTGAATAATGAGAAACATTGCAAAATAAAATATTAAATAAAAATTCTATTAATTTTGATAGAATTATACCATAAATTACCCAATTAATGCATATACTGTGTATTGTTTGCTATATAATTTATTGTAATGTGATATATTGCTGCTTATTTTGCAACCAAATGTTGTGTCCTGAGTCTAAAGCAAAATCATACATTTACAGCTGCCCCAGAAAGGAGGTTACGTCTGTGAGAGAGGTCTTCTGTTGACATTTGCTTACTTGAATCTGACTACTGATAGCAATTATATTTTTTTGCTTGCAGTTGCATTTTAAACACAAATTTACATTGAAAAACCACCACGCATTTGAACAAAACAATGTGTATATACCCAGACAAATTCAATTCAGGAGATATTTAGGTAAACATTTTCTTGCTTTGAAAAGTACTCTGTCCGCATCTGAAAAACCTCTATACCGTGTACTGCTCTTAAGGAAAAAAGTGGTCGGCTCTCGCAGTGGCAGGAAATGTTATCCTGCACACAGGAAGTAATGCATTTGATGTATCAAACAAAGAGCGGAGGCTGGACAAAATTAGGAAGTGGCTACTCTTATTTTGTGTATGAAGCAGCGAGAGATGCTAGCCAATTTTAGAAAAGTTCAGAATGTAACCATACCTAAGAAACAGTTTGGATCAAAAAAGCAATGGCCAAAAAGTTCAACCTTGGTTTCATCAGAACATAACACATTTTCCCACATGCTTTAGGGGGACTTTTGTTTTTTAAAACTTCAGCCGGGCTTTTCTTTAGAAGAAAAGGCTTCCGTCTTGCCACCCTACCCCATAGCCCATTCATATGAAGAATACGGGGGAGACTGTTGTCACATATAGCACACAGCCAGTACTTGCCAGAAGTTCCTGCAGTTGCTTTAATGTTGCTGTAGGCCTCTTGAAAGCCTCCCTGACCAGATGTCTTCTCATCTTTTCATAAATTCTGGAAGGACGTCCAGTTCTTGATGATGTCTCTTGTGCCATATTTTCTCCAATTGATTACTAATATCTTTCAACAATGAGATCCCTCTGATGCTTTGGAAGCTCTCTACAGCTGAACTTTATTTGTGATTAATCAGAGTCACTTAAAATGATGGCAGGTGTGTAATCTATTTAACATGAGTTTGAATGTGATTGATTTATTCTGAAAACAGCCACATCCCCAGTGATAAGAGGGTGTGCACACTTATGCAACCAGGTTATTGTAAGGTTTTTATTTTTCTGTCATGATTTATCTTTGTCTCATTCTTTTACATCACAAAAACTTTGCATTTTAACAGGGGTGTGTAGACTTTTTATATTCACTGTATGTTGTGCATATTTTAGCCTATTTTAATGCTTTATAAATCCTTCATGAGATTCAATTTAAATACTGACTACTGTATATTTTACAGATGTAAGATCTTTGGCTAATTTACAGCAGAAGAAATCTTGCAAAATCTGAATTATGTGGATTATAATCAGTTTAAAAAAGATGTTTGGTCCAAGTCTGACATTTTGTAATATAATCATTTGGACCCTCACAGCAGTGGATTCTTTTCATTAGGCTCCGATATTATACCAACAAATACATTTAGTTATATTTAAATTGCTTATGGTGCATATCACATTCAGAATTAACTTACAAAACCTGTGAAGTATAGTCTTCAGAATCAGTCTTGGCCGTGGAAATTGCAATAATGACAGAATGTAGTGTACCATATGCCATACTTTTGATTTCAGGTCCATGGAACACTTCACAGCCAGAAACCTAAGCAATAAGTACAAATGTATTAGAAATTGCCATTCAAATACTCCCCTCATTTATACCTTATAATTTATACCAGTCTACAAAGGCCATTTTAGATTTTCAATAAGTTTATACATCTTGATTTCACAACCACTTTGTTGGGCATGTACAGTGTGCAACAAAGTACAGTGTTTCACGAAAGTGAATTCATGTAATTTAGGAGACAAATCCAGCATAGCGAGTGCAAACACTTTTGCTGGACCTTGTAAGAGGAGCCGGTAATGAAGAGTGAATGTCTCTGACTGAGTGACTGACTGACAGACTAAGTACCAATTGTTAAATAACGTAGTGGTTAGAGAAGCAGACTGCCAATCCATTATGGCCAGTCTACTAATTCAAATAAAAAAGTGACACCTTCATAAATTATAGATTAATTACACATGAAGTGAAACATTCCAAGCCTTTTTTGTTTTTATATTGATGGTTATGGCTTCCAGCTCATGGAAATCAAAAATCCAGTATCTCAAAATATTAGAATAAAGAATGCATAATACAGAAATGTTGACCTGAGAAGAGCTCTAATCAGCTAATTAACTCTAAACATGTAAAGGTTTCCTAAGTATGTTAATGTATGCACTTGTTAGAAATCAGCTGTTTCGTGTAGTGGTTGAAATAATGTTTGCATACCCGGTCGTCAAGGGAGAGAGTAATTAAATTTTTAATTGCAGCATTTGATAGTCCATTGTTCATGATATTACAGACTCTGTTATCTCACTCAATCTCAATGAAACTTCCGGTTGTCCTCTACTTTATAGACAACCTGGAATACACATCACAGTACTGTAAGCCCATTGGTTAATCACTGTCGTGTTTTGACAGAACGTGACGAACTGTTTACGGATAAACACATGTTTTGTTGTAAAATATAAAACATACACTTCAAGCAAGCAAGCAAATGTATTTATATAGCACAATTCATACAAATACAATAGCACAAAAACAAATACTCAAATCAAAACAACGTC
Source organism: Esox lucius (assembly GCF_011004845.1). Lineage (NCBI taxonomy): Eukaryota > Metazoa > Chordata > Actinopteri > Esociformes > Esocidae > Esox > Esox lucius. The sequence goes on along the minus strand of NC_047592.1, from coordinate 28,900,844 downwards.
ATCATAATAAAAAATAGAAAAAGAAAATAGAAAAAGTATAAAACGGGATAAAAACATAGGAAGCTGTAAGGCTCAAAAGTGCGGTTAAGTTTAAGTGCTCAGTCATAGGCATGTGAAGAGAGACGTGTTTTTAACCTGGATTTTAAAATTTAACAGAGCACATAGTTATGTGCTAAAACTAGAACATAGAACAGAATGCCAAACATCCCAAATTTTAAATGCAGAAAAACTGTAAATACCTGACATATATTGAAGTTTGTGGACTCTTTCATGACAAAATATTAATAGAAGTATTTTTTTAAATGAATGTGTCAGCTTCAAAAGAGGTATGACAATCTCTACCTATATGTTTTTAAAGCAACATATTAGACACCATAGAGTTCCAACGAGGTCAAACTTTCCGTGTCCTAACTACAGGTGTTTCAGTCATAAAATTTGAAATAAATGTAATTGGGGGTAGTTAAAAAAAATTATTACATAATATGCCATACCTGAACAACTGTAGAGGCAAAAAACGTCATAATTCCAAGCTCTCCACCAGAGGTTGTTGCTTAAAGTTTAAAGTAGAGTTTGGTTGCATTTTAGAAACATGAAAGATTGCAACATTCTGTGACCTAAACATGCACGTGGGGTCTCATTATAATGCCCCCTCTACTAAAAACCGTCAGTAGTTAGTGCAGGGTATAATGTGTCAGAATGGTGATTTATGGCCCTGGGGGGCGGGACTTCCATATTGATGTGACAGGTGGGCGGGACATCCGGTTTGTAGGGTGGGACTTCCGGTATGACGTATGTTAGGGTGGGACTTCCTGTATGACGTATGTTAGGGTGGGACTTCCTGTATGACGTATGTTAGGGTGGGACTTCCGGTATGACGTATGTTAGGGTGGGACTTCAGGAGTGATGCACGTCCGGTGACTTTGTGATTTATGATTACATTGATGTGTCAGTGTTTGATGTTTTACAACGCCTGATGAGCAAACCAGACTAGTGTTATAACAGGTGGGTTATGTTTGATGATTAACAAATGGGGCTTAGGGTTCCGGAATGTTAAATTCCCAGGCAGTAAATAAGTGTTGTGTCAGCGGTAAGGTGTTTGGTGTACAGCAAATGGTGTTCGACAAATATAAAACCCCGGTGTTTTATCTTCTGACAAGTGGTGCAACAGCTGGCATACAAACGGTGCTTGTTAACCTTTCATGTTTTATGGGTTGACTGGCGTGGTATGTGTATTTAAACCACACAGACATCGGTGATGGTCAGTCAGTCTTGCCTGAGCGAACTTACCTACACATTACAAAACATTGAGGATTGTGCTGCTATCAATGTTTTGGGTGAAACACCGGTGAAAGCTAACAGCTTAAACGTAGCTCAGCGATTTGGTAAGAAATTGCAAATGGACCGCAGAGATGCAATCAACATGCCAGCCCCGAAGAAACCGATGCAGAGTTTAACCCGAATCCATCAACTACACCAGGATATGTTGACACAGGAGTGGAAATTGGACGATGGTCGACCCAGAGCTACCGGAGGTTGCATTTTATGAATTACCCGAAGGCCAAGTGTTCAAGGCTGGTGTGACCGATCAAATGCCAGTTTATGGGTCACCTTTCGAAAAGTGTTTTATTTGGGGCCAAAACAAGGCCCACATAATACAGTAGATGTACTTTTTAAAGTTGTTGAGGGGCTGAAAGAGTATGACTCTGTCAGATTGGAGTTATTTCCGGAAAATATCAGCGTGTTAGTTTGTGACTGCGGACTGATCGACTGACCTAAGACCCCGAAGCCCCGCCTTAAGCCAACACCTTCATCAGCACAGCATAAAAACCGACAGACTGCCGGTGACATTCAAGCAGTCGGAAGAATTTACGAAACATGTCTCAAGATTACAACCAAGCGGTGATTGAAGAACCCAAGGCTGAGGACTGGCTGTGTGACGCCTGGGATGACAACGCTGAAGCCTTCTACGGAACCCCTGACCCAGACAGCTCGATTCCACCGGCATACCCAACAAGAAACTACCATTGGATTGACAGGGCTGGTGATCAACTAGGTCCTCTTAACCTGTCATACCTTTCAAATGCTAACTAGAGTTATCACAAAATGGACAAAACTTGCACCAAAAATGTTAAAGTTAATCAAAGGAACAATGGGTATGATTCTGGAAAACGTTGTTGGGGCTATTCTACACAAAGCATGCATCGGATGCGAAGTGGACCACCCGAGCCAGACAAGACATTCATGTCTCGAACCGCCTGAGTATTTTTTTGAGGCCCATTATGATGACATTGTGGTGACAGTTTTAACACTGCGACTAAAACATGTGTTGGTCAAGGCTTTGAACGCATCTGGTTTTCACACACCGATGACTGATGTTCACGAAGCCGCTGAGAACTTTCTGCACGAGCTCAAGTTGGAGCCGAACATCACACAGAGACTGAGTGAGAACAGGGATGAGTACATGGACAAATTTAATGAGGATGTTGTATGCGACGCAGCGGGGTCATGGTGTGATGAAAGCAAAGAGTCTGTTGTCTAAGTCCAGGGTACCTTCAGTTCTCATGTTAACATGTATATAAACAAAGACTATGAGAAATCTGAATGTTTGTGTAACTTTTCTGAATATATTGGTTGTGTAATTTTGAAAACTCAAATAAAACATTGTTAAACATGTATTAATTCTCATTATTGCTCGAACACTCTACGATGTCTGAACAGGTTATGAAAAGTATTTACTATGACCCGGCAAACCCTGGTGCTTATGTGGGTAGAGAGGGTTTGAAAAGAGCATACTTGGAAAAAACCGGGGAGATCCTCAAAAATGGTGAGGCCGATGACTGGCCGCTCGCCCAGGATACATACACGCTACACAGGCCTGTAGCTATACATTTTAAAAGAAATAGAGTTATTGTTCATGATATAAATTCACAATTTCAGCTGGATTTGGTTGACATGAGTGCTTACAGTGTGGAAAACGATAACATGAAATTTATGTTAACATGCATAGATGTATTAAGCAAATACGCATGGATTCGCGTGCAGAGAAATAAAAGCGCTATAGAGGTAAAGCGAGCATTTGAAGACATATTAAAAGAAGGAAGAACACCACAAAAACAAGGGGTACCCAACAAGGGGTACCCAACAAGTACCCAATTGAAAGAGTGTGTATGAAGACATTTAGTTTACCGGCTGGGGGTCGTGTTTGTAACCAGGAAAACCTATTTTTAGGACCTCTGCCAAAATGTATTGTAATCGGATTGGTGGACAATGACAGTTTTACCGGAAGTTACACAAAGAATCCATTTAATTTCAAACATTATCATTTGGAGTTTATGGCTATGTATGTAGATGGTCAGCAATTTCCTAGCAAACCATTCCAACCAAATTACACAACAGGGTCAGCAGTGCGTGAATTTTACCAATTGGCCTTAGCTTCAGGAAAACACCTAAAGGACCAAGCCTTGGCTATTGACAGGTCGGACTTCTTACACGGCTATGCTCTTTATGCATTCAACTGCGCGCCAGATGAGGAATGTGGTCAGCACATATCCTTGATCAAGTCAGGGAATGTACGACTTGAGATGAGGTTCAGACAACCACTACCCCACGCAATTAATTTAGTTGTTTATTCAATCTTTGACTCCATTATCGAAGTGTCAAACCAGCGACAAGTCATGGTTGACTACTATTAGGAGAACTGTGTGGAAATGAATACCGCAGAGTTGACCAGTGTGGTGAACCAATTTTCATCTAGGACCCATTTCTATGGTGTGCTGGCAAGTGACCAACTACCTAGGGTGCCTGTCCGAGATGTTGCATCAATGATGATTGTTAATACACACCCAAGCAATCAACCTGGGGAGCACTGGCTGGCTATTTACATAACGGATGATGGCATTGGAAGGTTTTATGACAGTTTTGGAAACCCCCCGGATTTTACATATTTTCCCAAGTCAATCAAGGCCTTTCTGAAAACCTGTGAGAATGTGGAATACAGCTCAAAACAAGTACAGGACCTGGTTTCAACCATGTGTGGACAGCATTGTTTGTTCTTTCTCTTTCTAATGACAAAAGGTCTGAGTTATAAAGATTTTGTCTTTTTATGCTGATGATTTACGAGAAAATGATGCCTTAGTCTCAAAGTTTGTAGCTAAGATGTACCAGAGTAAGCGTGATAAGCAAATGTTTAATTGCATACAACATGCTCAATCTTGTGAAACGTTTAATTTGTGCCATGGTTGTTGAAGAAATAGAAAAGCCAATCACGTGTATGTCAACTTTATTATTCAAAAATAAAAACATATGTAAAACCACATCAATGTTTACATATTATTTTTCATACAACATTTATTCAAGATAAAACAAACATACAATGTATCACAAATAAAATAAAAACACATTAAAATGGAAGCCATTTTGCGGGGTCCGTGGTATGAGGTTCAAAGAAAGCTTTGGTTGTTTGAAAACCAGTTGCTGGTGGTGTGGCTAAATCATCCATTGTGTCACCAGACTTTTGTTTATACAAATTGATTTTACGTCTTACATCTGCATTTGGAATAGTTGTAAAAGGCATGTTGAGACATGCCATGGACTCTAAAAACACAACCCACCCCAACGGTCTTCTATCGTCAGCAATTTTATTGGTTGCTGTCACACTTTTAACAAGATCCAATAGGTGCGAGCCCTTGATTATCTCACCTTTGAAAACAAATTCACCATTTGGATTCCATGAAGTCAATTCTTTAGACCTGTGCATTCTATTAAGAATATATTCAACATTCTTTCTACGCCTCGCAGGCACATTATCCAAAATTTAATCAACAAGGTCAACATTTCGGTCAACAGTTTGCTTATTCTCAGTCACGTTTACTACATCAGACCCTGTCTCAGACCCGGTTAGACTTAAAGTCAGTGTGTTTGTATCAAGCTCACCCTGGCGCACAACAGTCAAAAATCTTTGTAAAATGGCCGAGTATCTTTTAGCTTTCTCATGTAAATCCATATCAGGCTTCAACAGTATATTGCGAATCGATGAGTCCAAATCATTTTCAACAGACTGTCTTACATCGGTGATAGTCGTTTTGGATTCTCGCAGTTTTTCTAACTGATGTTGTGGCACCAGAAACATTTTCTGAGCATGCTCCATGTTGTTTAACCCTGTCTCGATGCAAATAGACTGGTTAAGAATGGAACTGCAACACTTAGTAATGGCAATAGAAAACCTCCAGATTGGTTGATGGTTTTTCTTTTCCGTCCAACTGAAGTGTTCTTTGTAGACATGTATATCATTTTGGCTTTTTGTCTCTTTACTTTTCGGAGCTGCGTCTCGGTTAAGGGTATATTACTGCGCCTTAGATTAAGCGCTATTTCACAGAGTGATAGAATGAGGTCGGTGGATGCTGATTCTAAAATAACTTTTCGTTGACTTGCCGGTGCCTTAAATATCATTTTCAAAAGTGGTAAATTTCTACGAATGCGTTTAGACATGATCAAACTTTCTTAGGAACGTACACGACAAGCCAATCCCCAGAAAATAACCCTATTCTCAGATGGTAGTCTTCTGGTGTTGTAGCTTTAAAGTCAATAAGTAAATAACCAAAAGGCGGATGTGTTGCATCTTTAAAACTCTCCATGAAGAATCGAGAAAGACCGGGGTATATCTGTCTGCCTAAAATACTAATCTGCTGATTGTCGCGGGGGTTTTTAAACAAGATGAGGTAGTTTGTGTTCAAGTTAATAGTTCTACTAGATTTGCCTTTAACAAACATGTTTTGGACGAGGTAAATTGCACTCAGGTTACGGTGGTGTGAATATTGTGTGAAAACTCGCTCCATCTCCAAACTCTGATGCACTTTTCATTAAATCGTCAATAATTAAAAGGTTGTTTTTCTGAATCGGTAGCAGATTGTTGGTAGACCTTCTATGAAATGTATCTCCCTTACTTTCAACAGTTCGTCATACAGCGGTTGCCAACATGAATAAACCCAGACGATATTTTGAATTTCTTTGGAGAGTTACTGGGGCCACTAATGACACAGCTGAATCCATCCTAGACTGTGGTTTAGTCCCCATAAGGCCTTGTGCTGTAATCAGGGAGCAGTACACGCTTGTTGTACACAACTCTGAAACGCTTAGACACTACTCGGTTTTTCAACGTGAATGTTCTTTTATCTCTAGCAATTGTGTCTGTATTAGCAAGGACATGATCATCATCACTGCCCTCACCCCGTACAAAGTTGTCAACCAGTCGTGTCAGCGTCTCCAAATTAACAATGGTTGTGTTGTAGCTGTTGAGCGTAATGCCTTTTGCTTTGAGACAGGTCAGACCTTTAACGGTTTTGTAACCATATGTCTTTGGCCCACCACTAACAAATTGAGCTATGCTGTCACCATCCGGTAACTCATCGGTCAAGTCACCCAAGAACGGCCGCGTGTGACAAAGATCACGGAATCAGTGTCTGTGTAGAATACACGTCTATCCAACTTCTCCAAGAGTGAATACAACTCGAGTCTAGCATAAGCGGTTGTGAACGCGGCAATAAAAATGTTGCCGTTACGTGGTTTGATTGGTGTCTGTTTTGTGTAACGCCACTGTACCATCGCAACAGTGTCTGAGATGAACGAGAAATAACCAACATCTATTTCACTGGAAAAAAGGTAGTGGCTAAACTCCTCCGGATCTGTAATTAACATTGTGTTCATAAGGTTAGTCCGCTCACCCATCTTACCCCAAAGTAGGGCTGGGCGATTTTGCCTAAAAAGAAAAAAAGAAAAATTCGAGTTTCGATTCGATTTCCGATTTTTTTTTCAATGCACTTAAATGACTGCAGACATCAGATATAGTGTCAAAAGTGCAACTTTATTGCTATGATTGTCCTCAAGAGTTAAAATGCGTAGAATCCCAAAACAAAAAGTAAATGAGGCTCTGTCATTCAACAATTTCAAGCTTTAACCCAGGTTTAAGCAAAAGTGCAACAACTTCACAGTAGCTTAAATTTTCTGTTCAAGAAATTTTGTAACATATAATATTACAATTAAAAAAATAAACTCTTCTCAGTATAGTGTGAACTGTGAATATAAAAAATTAAATATGCCTGTGGCAGACATATAGCCTGCTCAAAGAGTGAACAAATGTAAACTTTTATCTATAACAAAACACGTGCTTGTTAGATCTCTGAAACATTGTGCATGCTCATTCTAAGCATTTTTTGCAAGAAAGATGAGCCTGTCCACAACCTCTGGCTTAAGACAGGCCCGGTTGCAGGTAACTATTCCCCCACCCACACTAAATACCCTCTCTGAGGGGGCACTAGTGGCTGGAATAGAAAGATATTTTTTAGCCAGTAAGCTTAGCCTTGGAAAGTTGGGCTGATGCAGCTTCCACCATTCAAGAGGATCTGTGTCTGGCTCTATGTCTGGAATAAGGAAATACGTTGCAAGCTCAGTCTCAATTTTTCTCAGATTGTGGGTGTGGAGTGGTGGATGGTGCACTGTTTTTAAAGAAGGCACCCAGAGTCATTTTCTTTTTTGGTGGGGTGTTCTCTTGAACAGCTGAGGGACCAGCTTCCTCTGTGGTAGAGTTGCAGAGAGCAGAGATCTCAGACACCGCTCTTTTTTTGACAACTTCCAGTTTGCTAGCATCAATGTAGGTTGTACGGAACCTCGGGTCTAAAAGTGTGGCCATGTCCAAAAGTTCCTCTTTCTCCAAATCACAGTATTTACTTTCGAGGTAACGCATGATGTTAGCTTTGATTGTTTTTGTTAGCTCCAAATCTTCCTCCTCCGGCAGGAGGAGACTTGTTTTAAACAAATGCAGCACTGGATTGATGCATGACACACTGACATATGATTCCCCTGACAGTGCATCAGTGAAGTCCTGGAGAGGTTTCACTGCTTTGTTGGTGGCTTCTAATACTTCCAAATCTTGCCATGTGGGAACAAGATGACGCGTTTTCTTGTCCGCACCCAGGACACGAGTTATTGCCTTCTCTTGCTCGAGAAAGCGCTCAATCATCTTTTGACGAGACCCCCAACGTGTTGGGGATTCTGAGATCAAAAGATGCTGGGGAAGTCCAAGCTCAGCCTGCAACTCTGTCATGTCTCGTCTTTTTTTCCAGCTGTAGGAGAAGGCTGATACAGCTTTTTTGCAGACCCCTATGGCCCGATCGATCCTTGGATCCTTTACACCATTCTCTGTAATAAATGTGAAAAGATATTTAGTATATTTTTTGTCACTCCAAACTATATATTTGATTACGCGAGTTTTCAAAATTGTTTTGTACTTTTATCACAATTTTAATAGCTGTAACACAGTTTAATACATAATGTATAATGAATGCAGATTAACCCTTGTGTGTTCATGTTTTTGTTACACAGCCAGTGTTCGTGGGTCTGGTGGACCCGTCACATTTTTGGGTTTTTAATTCAAAACAATCAAAAATGTTATGTTAAGATACTCAACAGATGTTTACTTCATCCCAATTACAAGCAATATAAACAGCATATATGGTTAACATTTTCTCTTTACCTTTGTTAGATCACATTTAAGAATTGCAACCTTGTGAGGGAATGGCAGGAGTAGAAACACAAAAGTCACTCTTGCACTCTTTCACACTTACACACAATCTCTCTCTCACACGCACACACACACAGACACACATTCATGCTCACACCCACAACACACACACACACACACCCCCACACACCCACACCACACACACACACAAAACACACACACACACACACATATATATTCCTCACAGAAAATAAGCCAAGGCCAATAAGTCTCAGTTTGACAAAATAATTAAATGTATTATTTTTCTTTTGATAAAAAATGAAAACGGGTCCGACAGACCCGAACACCATACAAGGGTTAAGGAAAAGTCAGGTTTATTTATGTAACCCAGTCTATGTGTGTAAACCAGTTGAAATATATACCATGTTCTGGCTATTAAATTATGAGCAAACAGTACTTTACAATGTGCAAATATGTGCACCTATTTATTTTTACACCAACTCTTACCTATAGCGTTGTGGAGTCTGTGGCCAAAACACTGCAAGCTGGGCCAGTTGTTGTCTTTAAGGGCTTTTATGATGTTGGTGCCACTATCAGTTGTCATGCAGACGAGTCAATCAATCAATCAATCAAAATATATTTATAAAGCGCTTTTTACAACAGCAGTTGTCACAAAGTGCTTTACAGAGACACCCGGCCTTAAACCCCAAGGAGCAAACAACAGTAGTGTTGAATTTCAGTGGCTAGGAAAAACTCCCTAAGAAGGTCGAATTTTAGGAAGAAACCTAGAGAGGACCCAGGCTCAGAGGGGTGACCAGTCCTCTTCTGGCTGTGCCGGGTGAGATATTAAGAGTCCAATTGGAATAATAAATAAATTTCTCTTGGCTAAATCCAGAGTATATTTGATTTTAGACTAGGTCAGAAGTATGACCAGGTGGACAAGGACAGGAACAGCAACGGTCCCCCCAAACCAGGTAATCCGCAGGTGTGGACCAGGACCTCATCTCCTTCTAAAATTTAAAATTGGAGGAAACTGAGAAAAGTTAGTAGTACATCCCTCATGTCCCCCAGCACAATAATATAGCAGCGTAACACCTTGGAAACTGAGACGTTCCTCCGAAAGTCCCCAGGAGCTGAGAGCGTCTTTTAAGCCATGGGCAATTATTTCACCAGTGTGGTTGTCGGGGAAATACGCTGTCTGAAGGCAAATGCTGCGCAGAGTCCAACTAGTGTTGATGTAGTGAACCGTCAGACTCAGATATGGCTGCATCGTCCGGCTGGACCAAAGGTCCGTTGTGGCTGAGTAAAACTGCATCTCCTCCAGCTCACTGCAGATCTTTTCCCGAGTTGTATTGTACAGGTGAGGCAGCGCTATAGTGGCGAAATACTTGCGACTGGGGACAAAGTACCTCGCATCTAATATTTTTAGCATGTGATTAAAGCCTCGCTTTTCGACAGAATAAATTGGCAGCATGTCTGTGGCAATATAAAACGTGATCGCCTCTGTAATCGCTTTCCATCGCGTTCCGTTCTTATCATAAGGCACACAGTTTGTAAAGCTCTCAGGAAGTGTAGTTTGCTTTTTAGCAGGTGTGCTAGAGGAGCCGTTTTCGCTACGGAGCCGGCTGCACTTCTCCCATTCTTCGCGATGTTTATTCCTCAGGTGCTGAAAAAGATTTGTTGTACTGCTGCTTCCAGTAGCAACAGCCTTGAAACATATTTTGCAGCAAGGCTTCGTCTGTGTTTTGTCTGCTGCATCAAAACCAAACCAGTTCCAAATTACGGAGTTTCCTGTGCCTTTCTTTGGAAGTAGTTCTCTGCTAGTACTACACGCTGCCATGTTGTTTTGATTGTGTGTTACGCGCTTCTTTTAGTATCTATGGTAACGCACAAGGACGAAACGCGGAAAAGTCCGAAAAAACTATTGTGGCAAAAAACTCGAGTTTGCAAAATAAAAATCGTTTTACACTACAAAATCGATAAATCGATTAAATCGATTTATTGCCCAGCCCTACCCCAAAGACTATTCATTGCCAATTTAGCTAAAGATCGCCTAGCACTGTTTACAACAATGTTTTCCTTGTCAAGCTGCACACCCTCCTTTTCATGATATTCACGGATATACTGGTCTTTAGCCTCATCGTCAACCACAGATGGTGGGAAGCCACTAGCTTCCTGCTTGTGCTTCAGGAATGTTCTCATTTAATCTGCAAAAAGATAATCTGATGTCCTGGTGAAATCCCAGACTTTAAATATTTCCACAATGCGATAACCTTTCTCAACAGCCTTAACCAGCTCAATAGAAACCCAGGTACCGGTTAAAGATCTTTCTGAATCAGTATGTGAACAATCAGTTACCTGGTTTTCAGACTCTGCACATAATCTACACAATGGAAAGAACAGCTTACCGCCAACCCTGTGTGTTAAAACGGGGTGATAAAGGCCTTTCGGTGGACACACTGTAGCCTTAACAATAAGGCGCTCTGGAGCACCAAAGGTCTTCAAGAAAGCCTTGACATCTGCGGATGTGTTTTTAAGCCGGTTCCACTCACACTCCCATATGTATTGAACATGTACGTTGTGTTGTTCTTTCAAAGCCTCTAGCTTTGTCAACCATTGCTGGTGCTTCAACCCATACTGAATCTTTGTCATTGGATTGATGCTTGTTGAACAATGACACTTTGGGTGACCGTGCCAGAAACAACATAGAAATTCATAGACCGTGCTAAAACCATCGCGTTCAGCATATCCATCAACGTAGTAGGCACCGATTTTCACTTCACCCTTGTTCAGGGCGTGCTGTATTGATATATTCTCATCGGAGGCCACATATTCAAGCCACTGGATTGAGCTGTTTGAGAATGTCTTCTGACAACGGTTGTAGTTGTCTGAGGGGACCAATGCAATGGTGTCCTTGGTGAGGAATCTGTTGCAAAAGACTTTCATGCAAGCCGAAGCAATCGTAATTGACCGGAATGGGTCAACACCACCACACTCCAGGAACTTGAGTCTGTAGCGCATACAACCCTCTTTCAAGATGACCACATCATTCACGCAGTAAGCCTTTATTTCATCCTGCATGACAAAGGGGTCTGCGGAAACAGTTGCATACCATTGCAAAATCTCATCTTTTTCTTTAGCCATCATGGTATTCACACCATAGTAATGTGGTTCCGGATGGGGGCCAACATAGTTCTCATTCTCCTTGATGTTAAATTTGTAAGGAAAGTAGCCTTTTTTCAAATCCTTAAAACCCATAGCACGTGGCAAGGCTGACAGCTTCATAGGTAGAAAGCAATGACTATCAATGTATCTCTGATTGAATGTGCTGTCTGTAAAAATCATGAGCTTGCTACCATTAGCAATAAGTGTCGTGCCAATACCATTGTTAGCAAGGTACTGCATCAAGATGTAACCATCGAAACCTTTAGAGTTGTGTGCTTTAAATGTGTAGTCATTATATTTCGGTTGCCTAAACTTTTGAAAAAAAGCAGGGACACAACCATCTCCGGCTGAACACCACGTCTTGTTATCAAAGCTTATTGCACACACAAAATTTGCAGTGTGTACACCATTCAATAGTCTCAAAATCATAAAATATGTAGCGCTCACTGGGGTCCTCGGGCTTGGCTGGTTTTATAAAACACTGATGATTCATTTCAACCGCCAGATCCACGTTACAATTGGGGCACATGTTAGCAATGCACCTGTGTGCTTTATAGTTGGCAATACTGACATTGTAATAGTGACCACAGTCGACACAGTATTTCTTCTGGTCAGACCAGCTAACCCAACGACCCGCACCTTTGTAGTGCTTCAAGCGTTTATGCTGGCTATAACAAAAATCAGAATAACATATCCGTTTACAGTCAGGGCACTGCTTTGTGTTACGGGGTTGGGTATGACAATCTTCATGAAGACAGACACTACAGCTATGTTTACAACCATGATCACCACGTGTGTTGAAACCGGTATAGCACCAGTCACAAACATAAGACACACCCAGAAAACCCTTCAGATTTGTGATACCGTAGAAATGGTTATCATGTAAGTACATAAAGATAGTTCTAGGGTGGATGTCCTCGCTGTTTTGAAACTTGGTAAAGTGACCATCCCTTGTTCGATGAAAGACAACAATTTTACACCCTGTCATTTCTTCAAACCTAACGATATCTGTGAATGACACACATTCATCTAACGCTAAACCAGCCCACTTATGTAGCTCACGACCACTAACCAGAGCCTCAGGATATGTGTACTGCGGGTTCAACATACCCATCAAACAAATGGAAAAACATGCAGAATCATTATTCACAGCCACATATAAATGTCTTCTTTTTTTATTGATAATCTGATCTATCAACAATGTTTGAGCTTTACGTCGCGGGGCACCACCCTCACGGTTTTTGACAATTTGTACCACCAGTTCTAGTGATTCATCAATCATAATCTCGGCATTACTCTGCATAACACTTTCAAGTAAATTACCAAACGTGCATTCATTATATTCATCCGCTCTCATGGTGACATGTATGGGGTCTATCAGAGATTCACCAATCAACTCAATCTGCAGACGATCACCAGGCCCGTGTAGAAAAGTCTGAGGCTCTAACAATCAAAGTATCCAAGCCTGCCATAATACTTGCGTAGAATGTGCCAAAATCACCAACTTCACCAGTATTTTGTAAATTTATCAACTGTCGTAATTCAACATTGTCAAACGCATTACGCTTTATAACTCTAACATTGCCATCACTGCACTGAGTTTGCATCAGAGAGCTCGAAGGAGTGTCAACTAGATCGTGTGAAAAATGGGGGCTACTAAGCTCGGTTAACAAGCCTTGTATCTGAGGATTATTGTGCGCATCGCTGTGTAACAAAGTAACGGTTGGTTCATTTGTATTTTGGGGTGTGGTCGATTGATTATGTGTAGAGGTTGTTGGCTGTTCCGTGTCTGGTCTGTTGTTAGCATTATCTTTCGTCATTTCTCTGGTTTAACGTGTAAATAACAATCCACTTTTCAGATTTAAATATTCTAACTCAAACATACATTCACATACAGCGCAGTTTTGAAGAGTTGGCTGTATTACCTTCTGCTTTCAAGCCTGAAAGAAAACAAAAATCCCCTCACGCTGTGCAGCCACAAGGAAGGGTGTCCGTAACTGACCCCATTGTGGTAATGTACTTTGTATCATCACCCTGGCTGTCCTCAATCTGTTGGAATATAGAATGTTGTACCAAGGGTCAGTATGCATAGTCATAATTGTTAATAACACTTTAGAACAAGACTAAAAATGTCTGTAAATAATTAAACTTACACAAAGTATCTGCTCAGGTTGTGTAAGATCACAGTCTGACCGCCCAGTCCAACTGACGCAGATGCCGGTCACTTGAACTAAATACAAATAGGATTAACAAGCGTATACAGGTAATTAAAGCTGATTAACAATAATGTCAAAAGTCTACTTACCAAGATTTGGAGGTCCAAACATGTGTTTACCAAACACGGTCGGTGTTCAATTCCGCTCAACCTAAGCCGGAGATTTAAACAGGCAATATGAAAGACAGCTAAAAATGAATGGATTGCGCAATCGTAAAATGTATTTACAAATTCTTAAAAAGTTGCATCACAATTCAAATAAATTACTTCAAATAAAATAACTTGTACTTACAACAGAAACGATATAAACAACAGCTGCCTTTTGTGGATGCTGCGGGGTTTAATTTCGGTCTTCACATCGCAGCCGGGGCGCCTCCACCAAGTCACGCCTCTTAACTTTGTCATTGGTTACATGTCATCGTTCTTCACGTTAGATTCAAATTGTGTTAGAACTATTCATGCTGCAATGATAAAAATTCAGGATAAAACTTAACTATTTAGTTCTGATTATTGTAGCCGTTTGGCAACCAAATATATTGATACACCCTTTCTGGTAGAACCACCGTTCTCGTTAATTTTTGCGGCTCAGCCGTGACATCACGTCATATAATTGTATATATTAAGGATAAACTCATCTGCTTACATATAAACGCTTGCTATTGTCACCATATTGCCATTAATCAGTTCAACATTTAACAAACACAGGACCATAATGCAGCAGTACAAAATCAGATTTCACGAGTTGTTCATTAAGAGAATGCAGCACATCTTCACCCGGAAGTGACAGCATAACCCCATAATAACACAAATACTATAGTATTTTTTTTAACCAACGTTGCCTATTATTAAACATTTCTACCAATGTGTGGAAAACAATCTTGCGTTGATCTCTGTTGTACAATTTCAAAAGACGCCTTTACGAATGTTTTAATTACCTGAAATAACCTATCCTTACCTGTCAACGATTCGCCGTTGTTCATGCAAATTTATACGCAACCTTGCTGGTAACTTTGTAACGTTTTGCCTTATAATGCAACTTAGAAGTTAATGCTGACTTAAACAACCATTTTTATTACAAAACTCACCATTGCTCATACATACACTTGTTTTTATTCATAACAATATTTTAAAACCCCTACCGCGACACAATCCACCTTTGCGAAATGTGTGGTTGGCCCTGGGCCATGGATACTCCTTCAAAATAATAGCATTGCTCATGCGATGTTAGTTTGCTGTAATGCTGTGTTGGACTACAAACCGTGAGACACGGGATGATTTCAACCTGCATATATTGTATTAGTGGTTATTTAAGGACCATTACTACTGGGCAGATATAACCTTGAAGCCCATCTCTTGTTAAAATGAATGTTGGGCTGAAAACTATCCAAAATCGTAAGTCCCTCCCCATCCTCTTCTTTATATCTTACAGAAAAAACATGTCTCTCACGTGTAACTCCGTGCTTGTGGAAAAACACCATGTTACAACCACATTGTAAAACATGGAAGTTTACATCTGTACCACATGGCATTGGAACCCTGGCACCCTTTTGTTTAACACCAAACAACTTACCGCTGACACAACACTTATTTACTGCCTGGGAATTTAACATTCCGGAACCCTAAGCCCCATTTATTAATTAACATTCCGGAACCCTAAGCCCCATTTGTTAATCATCAAACATAACCCACCTGTTATAACACTAGTCTGGTTTGCTCATCAGGCGTTGCATACGTCACTCCTGAAGTCCCACCCTATGGAAGTCCCACCCTAACATACGTCATACCGGAAGTCCCACCCTACAAACCGGATGTCCCGCCCACCTGTCACATCAATATGGAAGTCCCGCCCCCCAGGGCCATAAATCACCATTCTGACAAATTATACCCTACACTAACTACTACCGTCTCCACTGGTACCAGCTGAGGCAGACACTGACAACACCTTCAGTGCCAAACTGTGGAGTTGTGGGAATTCGTCATGGTTTTTGGCTCAGAAGACAAGTGCATTGTTGGAGTCACGAATGGCATCAAAGTATTTGATAATCTGTGTTAGAATACTCAAATCCTGGGCTGAGTCGCTCTTGAGGCTGAGCCTTGTAGTTGGACAAATGGCGCGGGCATTTTACTGGCGGCGAATCATTAGGTGGATCCACATTCATGGCCCCTGAGTCAGTTGCATTTCCTCCACTATCCATCACGTTCTCCACATCTGTGTCTGACAAACAAATAAGTACATAAACACAATGACTGGTGTACATACACTTACCTAAAGGATTATTAGGAACATCATACTAAAACTGTGTTTGACCCCCTTTCGCCTTCAGAACTGCCTTAATACTACGTGGCATTGATTCAACAAGGTGCTGAAAGCATTCTTTAGAAATGTTGGCTCATATTGATAGGACAGCATCTTGTAGTTGATGGAGATTTGTGGGATGCACATCCAGGGCACGAAGCTCCAATTCCACCACATCCCAAATATGCTCTATTGGGTTGAGATCTGGTGACATTTCAGTACAGTGAACTCATTGTCATGTTCAAGAAGCAAATTTGAAATGATTCAAGCTCTGTGACATGGTGCATTATCCTGCTCGAAGTAGCCATCAGAGTACATGGGTACATGGTGGTCATAAAGGGATGGACATGGTCTGAAACAATGCTCAGGTAGGCCGTGGCATTTAAACGATGCCCAATTGGCACTAAGGGGCCTAAAGTGTGCCAAGAAGTTTGGAGTTCAGGAGATTGTCTTGACCAGGACCACACCCCTAAATGCATTGAAGCAACTGCCATGTGATTGGTTGATTAGATAATTGCATTAATGAGGTGTTCCTAATAATCCTTTAGGTGAGTGTATACAGGGGCAGGTTGTTGGTGAGAACTTATTTCTTTAGGTTAGACAACAAGGTGCTTTAATAAATCTAACCATTGACTTACTTTTTTTTAAGTTCTTGGGACAGGCAAGTCTTTTCTTAGATTTTTCTCTACACGTGAGTATAACATGCAAGTATAACATCGTACAACACAGATAATAATCCACAGCTAAGGGAAAAACAAGGGCAGCTTTAAAAAGGATCCCCAATCAGAGGCAATAGGGAGTAGCACACATAGAGATGGACAGAGGCACCCTAGCCAGGACTTGACACCTGTTCCCGGCAGGTTAAGTATAAAGACAGTATTCCTTTTAGTAGACCAAGAGTTTAAAAAAATAGAGACAAAAGTAAACAGAAGAGAACTCAGTGAATTAAACTTTAAGACTATTTAAGGCCTACAATTTTTTTTAATGTAAGACATTTTAAGATTCATAGTTTTGCAAATGACAAGACTATTTCATTCACAGTAAAAAATAAATACTAACCTGTCAGAGTGTTGTTAAGTTAATCTCTGAACGTCTTCACTGATTTTGCATTTCTCCTATTGGTAACATCCAGATCCACCCAGCTTAGGCCAAACTGTGGATCCAGCATGGTAGCAAAAAGTACACATTGTGGTTTAAAGGTTCCTCTCGTCTTCTCTCTTGAGCTATGTTCATTTTTGTAAAGATTCCAGAGGATCTTTTCACCAGAGACTGACGGAGGACCTTAACTAATGGCTGGCATTGCATTCGGGTATCTTCCGTCTTGAGAGTCCAGGACAGTTGGAACCACCATGCTAATGGTAACTGATTTCTCTCCTTCTGTTAGGTCTGTTGCCTCAGAGAAAGGTGCAAGAACTGCACACAGCTCCTTCAGCTGGTTCAACTCATGAGCGCTAAACACCACATTCTCATAGTCCTTGCTACACATTTTGTGTGTACTCACTATACATAGTCTCAGGAAATTGTTTAAAATGTGACAGAGGCAATTATCAAATCTTAGATAATGGCTTCACCGATGGCTTGTTGCCTGTAGGCTGTAGACTTGCACATTCCGGGTAAAAGTTGCTATAGCTGGCTGTGTGACACCTGTTTGTGGTTGCCTTGCCTGGTAATAACCTAAAATTGAGGGTGGAGGAATCACTAGGATATTTGGTCACTAGAACATCAATCACATCAAAAGAGAGCTTAAAAATTAAGGGTGTAAGATGCACAGAAAGCAAAAGGATCAAAACTTCATAAATCTATGTAAAATCTGTGTTCCGTATTAAAACACATATGTGGATCATACACAGCAAGGGCATTATGACAACCAAGTTTTTTTTTTATACACAAGGATATGATTGATATGGTATGACATGGCCCAACCAATACTTTTTTTCTTACCATAAAACTGAAATAATTATCTTTAAATTAAGGTGATTAAACACCAGGAAGGGCATATTTTTCTTTCAAGTTACACCCAGTGTGGGGTAGGGGTGGGTATTGGCAAGTACCTTGCGATAAGATATACAGTGGGGAGAACAAGTATTTGATACACTGCCGATTTTGCAGGTATTCCCATTTAAATAGCATGTAGAAGTCTGTAATTTTTATCGTAGTTACTCTTTAACTGTGAGTGACAGAATCTAAAACAAAATCCAGAAAATCACATTGTATGATTTTTAAGTAATTAATTAGCATTTTATTGCATGACATAAGTATTTCATACATCAGAAAAGCAGAACTTAATATTTGGTACAGAAAACTGTTTGCAAATACTGAGATCATACGTTTCCTGTAGTTCATGACCAGGTTTGCACACAATGTAGCAGGGATTTTGTCCCACTCCTCCATACAGACCATCTCCAGATCCTTCAGGTTTCGGGGCTATCGCTGGGCAATACGGACTTTCAGCTCCCTCCAAAGACTTTCTATTGGGTTCAGATCTGGAGACTGGCTAGGCCACTCCAGGATCTTGAGATGCTTCTTACGGAGCCACTCCTTAGTTGCCCTGGCTGGGTTTTTCAGGTCGTTGTCATGCTGGAAGACCCAGCCACGACCCATCTTCAATGCTCTTACTGAGGTAAGGAGGTTGTTGGCCAAGATCTCGTGATACATGGCCCCTTCCATCCTCCCCTCAATACGGTGCGGTCGTCTTGTCCCCTTTGCAGAAAAGCATCCCCAAAGAATGATGTATCCACCTCCATGCTTCACGGTTGGGATGGTGTTCTTGGGGTTGTACTCATCCTTCTTCTTCCTCCAAACACGGCGAGTGGAGTTTAGACCAAAAAGCTATTTTTTTTTCTCATCAGACCACATGACCTTCTCCCATTCCTCCTCTGGATCATCTAGATGGTCATTAGTAAACTTCAGATGGGCTTGGACATGCGCTGGCTTGAGCAGAGGGACCTTGCGTGCGCTGCAGGATTTTAATCCATGACGGAGTAGTGTGTTCCTAATGGTTTCCTTTGAGACTGTGGTCCCAGCTCTCTTCAGGTCATTGACCAGGTCCTGTCGTGTAGTTCTGGGCTGATCCCTCGCCTTCCTCATGATCATTGATGCCCCATGAGGTGAGATCTTGCATGGAGCCCCAGACCAAGGGAGATTGACCGTCATCTTGAACTTCTTCCATTTTCGAATAATTGCGCCAACAGGTGTTGCCTTCTCACCAAGCTGCTTGCATATTGTCCTGTAGCCCATCCCAGCCTTGTGCAGGTCTACAATTTTATCCCTGTTGTCCTTACACAGCTCACTGGTCTTGGCCATTGTGTAAAGGTTGGAGTCTATTTGATTGAGTGTGTGGACAGGTGTCTTTTATACAGGTAACGAGTTCAAACAGGTGCAGTTAATACAGGTAATGAGTAGAGAACAGGAGGGCTTTTTAAAGAAAAATTAACAGGTCTGTGAGAGCCGGAATTCTTACTGGTTGGTAGGTGATCAAATACTTATGTCATAGTAATAAAATGTTAATTAATTATAAAGAAATCATACAATGTCAATCCGTCTCTCACAGTTGAAGTGTACCTATGATAAAAATTGCTTTGTAAGTAGGAAGACCTGCAAAATAGGCAGTGTATCAAATACTTGTTCTCCCCACTGTATATCACGACACATGATACAATTCAATACATCATGATTCCTCACGATATCACAACTGAATCACAATACTTACAGAAGTGCCAAAGAAAACCTCAGATAATATTAGGCTATATACTTGATAGGACAATCTTTAACTAATCCCCATGGGCAACCCCGAATAAAAAAAGAACCACTCAATTTGAAATGTCTTAGAACTTCTAAATTTAACCATTTAGACCCTAACTGAATTCTAGAATGCTGCTGTTGATTTTAAAGAGCATGTATTTTGACAACACATTAATGGAACTTGGAACAATAGAATTTTTCTCCTATTAACAATCAACCGAAAGTACGAACATCTAAGTTTGAATAAAACTATATATTACGATGAGATTTAGCCAGCAGTCAAATTAGGTTCTTACAGTTAATATGATCATAATAAAGTAAGCACAAGGCAAATCTCAAGCAATACTTCCCCTTATCATTCATAAAACTTGTAAGTGGCGTACATCTTTTGGCAAAAGCAGGATATCATCGCGATCAAGTGACAACGTCATCAGCCAACCACAACATTACTGCTTCTTGGCTAGCTAGTAGAATTAAGAGCTTGTTGCTGCTCTTAAGTGAATCAGGTGAACATGAACTGAATTAAAACAAAAACACATTTTTTAACTAGTGCAAGATGCATACAAAAAAAATGCATTATACAGCTAGCATACAAAAAATCTAAACAGTGCAAGAAAACGTGCAATATACAATATATTCTGTCCAGCAACAAATATTGAAAAATCACAGTATTTCAATGTGAAAAATTACCAAATATACAATTCAATACAAAATAAACAAGGGCTAGACACCAAGCGTTGTGGTGTTATCCTGCACAATGATATTCTTATGACATCGCACCCAACAAACTACCTAGTTAGAGTTAAGAGTATAAGCAAAAACGTAGCTAGACATCAAATAATAAAACAAGCAACATTATACATAACTGTGCACTAGCAGCAATAAAAACAAGTACTGTTAACTAGCAGCAATCTGGGTAGTATTTTGATAAAGCAGCAATCTGGATAGTATTATTGAACATTTAGATATGGAAAGTATGGCAGTAATATACATAAGTGTTACCTAGCAGCAATTAATAGAGGCATTGACTATTATAGATACATCAGTGCAATTAGCTTATGAATGGTGACATATTAAGAACATTCACACAGCTTTAAATATATCAGGAGGATAATGTGATCATTGGTTGGTCATTCATATTCATGGCAGGTCCCCTGTAACGCCGCGACACCTTCTCCTGCCTGCACGGTCTGCTGACCCTTTCAGGTATCTGGTGACCTGGTTCAGGACAGCCACGTCAGTGGAAGGATTCTTCCTTATGGCTCCTGTAATAGAATAATCAGATAGTACAGGTGCTGGTCATAAAATTTTAATATCATCAAAAAGTTCATTTATTTCAGTAATTCCATTCAAAAAGTGAAACTTGTATAATTTATATTCCACACAGACTGATATATTTTGTGTGTTTATGATTGAACTAATGAAAACCCCAAATTCAGTATTCAGTATAAATTGTAATATTGTGAAAAGGTTCAATATTGAAGAGAACTGGTGCCACACTCTAATCAGCTAATTAACCCAAAACACCTGCAAAGGCCTTTAAATGGTCTCTCAGTCTAGTTCTGTAGGCAAAACAATCATGGGGAAGACTGCTGACTTGACAGCTGTCCAAAAGACAACCATTGACACCTTGCACAAGGAGGGCAAGACACAAAAGGTCATAGCTAAAGAGGCTGGCTGTTCACAGAGCTCTGTGTCCAAGCACATTAATAGAGAGGCGAAGGGAAGGAAAAGATTTGGTAGAAAAATGTGTACCAGCAATAGGGATAACCGCACACCCTGGAGAGGATTGTGAAACAAAACCCATAGAAAAATGTGGGAGAGATTCACAAAGAGTGGACTGCAGCTGGACTCAGTGCTTCAAGAACCACCACGCACAGACGTATATAAGACATGGGTTTCAGCTGTCGCATTCCTTGTGTCAAGCCACTCTTGAACAAGACACAGCGTCAGAAGCATCTCGCCTGGGCTAAAGACAAAAAGGACTGGACTGCTTCCTGCTGCTGACCAACTTTATGGAGATGCAGATTTCATTTTCCAACAGGACTTGGCACCTGCACACAGTGCCAAAGCTACCAGTACCTGGTTTAAGGACCGTGGCATCCCTGTTTTTAATTGGTCAGCAAACTCGCCTGACCTTAACCCTATAGAAAATCTATGGGGTATTGTGAAGAGGAAGATGCGACATGTACAGCACCCAACTAAGTATTGAGTGCTGTACATGCTCATACTTTTCATGTTCATGCTTTTCAGTTGGCCAACATTTCTAAAAATATTTATTTTGTATTGGTCTTAAGTAATATTAAAACCTTCTGAGATACTGAATTTGGGATTTTCATTAGTTGTCAGTTATAATCATCACAATTAAAAGAAATAAACATTTGAAACATATCAGTCTGTGTGTAATGAATGAATATTATATACAAGTTTCACTTTTTGAATGGAATTACTGAAGGAAATCAACTTTTTGATGATATTCAGATTTTATGACCAGCACCTGTATATCAGCTTGTAAACAGCTTTATAATGAGAACATTTTGGAACGTTCATTGAAACAGGACAACTCTGCTGCATTATTCCAATAAATACAAAATGTATTTTCTCCCTTGATTTGTCCAGGTTCTCTATTGTTTATTCACTGTAACCGCTAAATTCTATCAGTGACTTGAGTGGCAAACAAACTCCAGTCTGTGTGTTGAAACTGGTGCTGTAGAAGTGAGTCTGACCCTTCTGGCCACACTTTAACTGCCCTGACTGATGGTTTCACACATTTAACGAGGGGTAAACACTCGGGAAGTAGGAACAGTGAAAGATGATGTGAGGGAAGGCAATGGCTTTGTAAGCCTCCGGAATGTTTGTGTACACATGGTCTAGTGTATTGTCTCCTCTGGTGGGGCAGGGACAGTTTGGTGGAATTTGGTACAAACAGTTTTCAGATTTGAATGGTTGAAATCCCCTGCAATCACAAAAACACAATCCTGGTGTTCAGTCTGCTGTTTGCTAATGGCAGCCTGCAGTTCTTTCATTGCGAGTTTGGCATTAGCATCCGGGGGTATGTAGACTGCAGTAACAACAATTGATGTAAACTCCTGAGGCAAGTAAAAAGGCTTGCATCTGATCATCAGGTACTACAGTGGTTGAGCAGTGACGCCCAGTATAGTTGATGTTTGTACACCATTTTTTTGTTTACATAAGCAAAACATGCACAGAAGCAACATCAGCACAAGAACAGCATTGGGAGCTTCACAAAATGGGTTTCCATGGATGAGCAGCTGTACGTAAACCACACATGCGTGATGCCAAGCGGCAGCTGGAGTGGTGTAAAGCACAATGGCACTGGACTCTAGAGCAGTGGAAACGTGTTCACTGGAGTGATGAATCATGCTTCAGGGATAATGGTCTGGGGCTTACTAAAATTGGGTACTTCCAACTTTGTGGCTTGTTCCTGTTGCAGCGTGACTGTGCCCCTATGCACAAATTGGGGTCTATAAAGACATGGTTTGAAGAGGTGTGTCGGAACCTGAGTGGCCTGCACAGAGCCCTGACCTCCCTGAACACCTTTTGGATGAATTGGAACAGCGATTACGAGCCATGCCTTCTCATCCAACATTAGTGCCTGACCTGACAAAGGCTGTTTTGGCTGAATGGGCACAAATTCCCAGAGACACTACAAAATCTTGTGTAAAGCCTTCCCAGAAGAATGCCAGCTGTTGTAGCAAAAGTATGGCCACATACTTTTGGCCGTATAGTGTACAATTACTATATATAACTATAAATAATTTCCACTCTGTTGAAAGATGGTTAACAGTGTTTGTTGGTTTTATAACATGGGTTGTGAGAAATTATTAAGCCATTGATACTTAGTGAGGGAAAAAATGAACAACAATAAGACATCTAGCGCAATAAACCTTATGTCTGATTTGAATATGATGGAAGACATTCAGTAAAGACAGGCAACAAAATAAATACAGACGATATATCCACCCCTCACCCCATGTTGGAGAAGCCAGTGTGCTGAGGCAGATGTTCTTGCAGAGATGGAAGGTGCAATCTTCGATGCATTACCAAGCTATAAATAGAGGCACAGAGGCAAGATCCACCATCAGGATGGGCTTCAAAGATCAGTTACAAAGAGGATTGCGTTCAAGCATAGCAGACTGTTTGCATTTCCCTTCTGCAAATTTACATAGTGGTGGGGGGACATAATATACCTAGAAAGGCCTCACAAGAATAGTAAACCAAGAAAAATAAACGCTTTAGTTTGGACAATCCTAACCAATCCATACTTTTAGAAAGGCTATTAAAGTTGTATTCATATTCTAGTTAGGGGTTCAAATCTAGTTGTTTTGTTGTCATATGCTTCATTAACAATAGGTATAGACTAAATGTGAAATTATTTTTTTCAGGCCCCACAATGCAGAGTTAAAAAGTAGCTAAATATTGTGTAGGGAATAGTTTTTGACTTTGGTCCCTGGGAGTTTTAGGAGCTCTTTTAGGGCCTTTGACACCTTGTCACACCCTGTCACCTCTCTGTTCTTGTGATCCTCTTTCCCAGGTGTTCCCGGTTCTCTTGATTACGCATTATGTATTTAACACGTGTCCTCTGTTTGTTCTGTGACAGTTTGTCTTGCGCTCCCATGCCAAGAGTCCCTGCGTGTTTCCTAGTTTGAACTGCTTGCCTACCTGTGTACTGATCTCCTGCCCCCTCGGTCCAGTCTGCTTTTGGGTCTGGCACCAGACAATACAAATAGGAAAAAGAGGCTACAATTTGCACGAACTCAACTAAATTGGACAGTTGAAGACTGGAAGAATGTTGCCTGGTCTGATGAGTCTCGATTTCTGTTGAGACATTCAGATGGTAGAGTCAGAATTTGGCGTAAACAGAATGAGAACATGGATCCATCATGCCTTGTTACCACTGTGCAGGCTGGTGGTGGTGGTGTAATGGTGTGGGGGATGTTTTCTTGGCACACTTTAGGCCCCTTAGTGCCAATTGGGTATCGTTTAAATGCCACGGCCTACCTGAGCATTGTTTCTTGACCATGTCCATCCCTTTATGACCACCATGTACCCATCCTCTGATGGCTACTTCCAGCAGGATAATGCACCATGTCACAAAGCTCGAATCATTTCAAATTGGTTTCTTGAACATGACAATGAGTTCACTGTACTGAAATGGCCCCCACAGTCTTCAGATCTCAACCCAATAGAGCATCTTTGGGATGTGGTGGAACGGGAGTTTCGTGCCCTGGATGTGCATCCCACAAATCTCCATCAACTTCAAGATGCTATCCTGTCAATATGGGCCAACATTTCTAAAGAATGCTTTCAGCACCTTGTTGAATCAATGCCACGTAGAATGACAGTTTGGTCAGAAAAATGCGTACCAGTAACCTGCTGGAGGTCATATTGTAGAGCTCTGGCAGTGCTCCTCCAGCATTTTAATTTGTATCAACTGGCTAGGCATTATTTTGTGATGATTCCCTTAATCTTTTTGAGCAGTGTATATCATTGGTAAAAGAATTACAAAAGAATGAAGTTTTATTTCTGTATCTAATATCAGTATTGTTCCAAATAAAACATTCATGCCCATGAAATAATGCTAGTTTAACAGGATGTTTTCCCACTGCATTAGGGCACTGGAGTAAAACATTAAGACCCCAATTTTCTGAAAGATAAAGTTTGGTTTAACATACCTAAGACTAAGGTTTCTTCAGGTATCTCTTAAGCCAATTCACCTTTGTGGTCTGATTAAACAGTACAAAGAATAAATAGCAGTCTGTCGAGAGTGGTACAAGTAGATTTGGATATTTCCAGAACCTCAAGAAAACCCTTCTGCCTATGATAGGATAACTCTTCCCTCTAGGTAGGGGTTCATATTACGGGGAGGATTGGTGGGGTTTGACCCCAATTATTAAGACTCAAGAAGCCCCAAAGAGGAAAAACGGTCGGGGGCATCAAAACATTTATATATTGTTCTTAGCTGTAATCGTAAATATTACAATATATTTACCATATTCATGCCTGGAAGAATACAATTTCAGACACCCCTAAAGTGGACCATACCATTTTTTAACCTTGACTTTAGTTGAAAATCTCATCTGCTTGCCTCACTCCCAACTTCGCAGTGGCTTTTTCGGGGCTCGACAATAACGATGGCCCCGGGCCAGTAAAAGTCAAGTTGAGACTAATAAATCTAGAAAGTCACTGTGCTGATCGGACCATGGCAAAAAGAGATTATTAAGAAAATTATTTTTACAAAAGCAGTGACAACTTTCGCAAACAGCACATGGTCTGCATGACAGCTAAGCCAGTGGCTGACAATCTGTCTTCAGGGCCCTTGACCATGTTTGTTAGAAATTTACATGCAGATGCCCATTGGTGATTGCATGACCGCATACCTATTAACTAAGACTTTTGTTTATGTTTTATATCCAGAATGCATTTCATAAAGGATTAAACATGTTAAGTAATACAAATGTTTGGCTATATGTTGTAATGCTGATAAATTACAACTTTTGGAAGAGGGACAGTAATATATTTTTAGAGGCTAGTCAATATCAAACACACAGGCCTGACTGGCCAATTCTTTTTAACATTGAGCCCTGCACACCCTACTACTAGACATTAATTAATTCATTCAATATAAGGTTGGCGATACACAGACATTTGAACTTTATGGAAGTGAAAATTACACACAGTAGCCCAGGGGTTCCCAAACTGTTTTGGCCGATGACCCAATTTCAATATAAAAATATTCTCATGACCCCAACCATTTATTTGGGCTATGAGAGTCAATTGTAAAATATTCCCCTCTAACCCATTTTCATATCAGGTGACCCCACATGGGGTCGCACCCCCTAGTTTGGGAACTGCTGCAGTAGCCTATGTTAGCTTCTGGCTCTTTTGCAGAATAATAATGGAACCAAGTCAGGGGGAGAAGAATTCACAAAATCTAGTAAGTGTCTTTCCTAGGTGTTCAGCCTTCTTTACATCTCTTTCTCTTGGTCTTTCCAGATCTCTGCTTTTTCAAATGTCTTTGTCTTGAACAGCACATTTATACTAGACAGAACCTTCAGCACATCCCCTCCACTATCTGGCTGTCTTCCAATCATATAAATGCAATGTTTGTTCCAACCTCCCTACAATCTTGTATAGTATCCATTGTCCTTGGATCCACACACAGGATGTATGGACAGGATGTATGGGGGATTTATGGGGTAGTGAGCATCACATGTCCAACCACTGTCCTTTGTGCAGTTTCCAAGAATAGAAAGAAAAAGGCACATATTTGCAAAGCAACATTCCTCTGTGTTGTGTTTTCTAACAAAAGTATAGAACTAAAATACACCTATATTATCAGGAAAATACATGTTTTCTCACAATTCCCCCCATGACATTAAAGTACTAAATGTATATGTCATAACAACAACTCTGTAGAGCATAATAACACTACCCATGTAAAAATTTGAAAATAAAAACAGTTTACGAATAATAAAGCAAGCTTATTCATCTCACATCCTAATGACATAAGAGGTACACTTGCGGTAATAAAATAAAATCGTTTGTCACAGATATCACAGCCACTCTGGGCACACTGGAGCTGGTATGGACTTGTGAAAGTCCCATGGGAGCATACGCCTTACTTTGAGTGACAGACACCTATCGACAGCACACTTGGCAAGTGTTACTAGGATAAAAGAGACCAGCACTACAACCACCGCTGGCATAATCATGTTTAGCAGAGAACCTCCCAATTTACCAAAAAAAGATGACAGCCACGTAGAAAAACCTAAATCATCAGGATTGTAATTATTGTATTTAGTGCCTTCCTCACGGATCATACCATTCAAATCAGTCAGTTCTTCTGAGTTATCAGGTATGTAGGTACAACACTCAGTTCCAATAACTGCACAGGTTCCCCCCTGAGCCGACAATATGTAATCGAGAGCAAGTGTATTTTGAATTGCAACAGTACAAAGGGTGACCATTTCAGCTGACTGCAATTTCAGACTTTCAGAGGTCATATTAGCTAAAGCCTCCAAAGCTGTAGCCATACTAATAACTTCTCTTGCCAACATGGTGGTGCAATAGGGAGGGAATGCAATAGCAAAAAACCTTTCAGTTTCAGTGATGGCTTGAGGATGTCATGCCAGAATCTGAGTACAAGGGAGACTCTGGTGGGAGCCATGGATAGGCATTGAGGTCACAAATGAAGTGAGTTCTGTAAGGAGCAATCGTGCATGTTGTTATAAGGTTCCCTAAGATGTTAGCATAAAATACAGTTTCAGCACCATTATTGAGGGTTTTACTGGCATACATCTAAGACTCAGGTATAGTAGTTCCATCGCAAATAGAGAGGTCTGCTGTTTGTTTGCAATAACTTCAGACTACAAACACAAAAGCATTAGAATATTGTTCCATTAGACTTTTGGATTGTTCTTGCTGTATACACAACCCCCCCCCCCCTTAGGTGGATTAGTAACTACTATATGTGTCTGGCGACGCCAGAAATCAGGGCTGTTCCTATTGAAGACTGGCATATAACTATGACGCCATGATTTCACAGGCGCACTTAAAGATGTTACATGATCTTGGACGGAAATGCATCCAGATCATTTTGGTTACCTCCAGCAGGGGTCAGAAGCATTTGGTCTGAGAGAGTGCAAGTAGCTGTCATTAACACCCCAATTATTGTATATACAAAATTGTAACCAACTGAGGTCTCTCTAATCCCTAAAATCTCAGACTGATTGAATGTAATGACTCCTAAGTCAATACCTCTGTTAGCAGTGAATGGGGTATGGGTACAAATCCAACAACTACTCTGGGTAATCGTCCTTGCAAATTGTAGGGAGAGGGCCAAATATGTATTAATACCATGATGACCATCCACGTCTATGTGCATCGATGTTTGGGACTAGAGCACCACCACACTGTTCCACCAGGAAACACACAGAAACAGTATACCATGAACATAGTGATCTATATATCTCAATAGTGTTAGAATCTACTGTCCTAGTGGCTAACTATTTCAATAGGTGTTTAGTCCAACACAAATAACAATCACAATGGTTCTAATTGGAATATAAAAATAGTGAAGAATTCTTCTTCTTGTCCATTGGTCAATTAGGGTGGTCTTGACGCTGATCCCATATGTCACTTTATCTTTGTAGAACCAAAAAGACCAGGATACAGTTTGTTTTGTCATGGGGTCAGGTAGATAACCTGCTTAACCCGCAAAAAGAACAAAGAGAGAATGTGAGAGTATGGGTGTTTCTATGAAAAAGGTAACATAGAAATGTATCAGATTCTGATCCCTTTTTTTGCATCTTCACCCGCGATGGGCCCCCGGTTGCCTATTCCAACTGGTTCTGTAGTCTCAAGTCCCTGCTCTTCGTCTTGTTGTACTACCTTGCAATGAGTAACATGTATACACCTTGATTTACTTTGTACCTTCACTGCTGTTCTAGTGACAAGTAAAACTTGGTAAGGTCCCACTTATGTCTCTGTAAGAGCTTTTCCTAATGTCTCTGTAAGGTGTTTCTTTATCATTACCCATTGTCCTGGCACTACATCTACATCATGTCCCCCCTCGGGGGTTGTTCCCCACACTTTCTTGACGTGTCTGTCTGCCTCTGCTTCTGCTTCTGACAGTTGCATACAGTAATTAAGCATAGTATCACTCATGATGTGTATATCTCCTTTTCTCAGTTCTAGCGTGCCTGGTAGTGACATAGGCCTGCCTGTGACAACCTCAAATTGACTTAACCCTGTAGTCTTGTTGTGTAATCCCCACCTGGGAATTATTTCACAAATGAAAACTTTTGCTGTGTGCTGTGCTGTCCCTTTCTTTGTAGGATAGGCCTCCACCCATCGTGGGAAACGGTCAGCTATTACCAACACGTCTTCAGATCCTTTACTCTTAGGAAAAGTTATGTAGTCAAGCTGTAAGTGTCTGTAGGGTCCCGGCGGGGCACGTACCCGACATATCTGCACTTTCACTTTTCCCTTTGTATTGTTTCCCATACAGATGTTGTAGTTTGCTACAATAGTTTCAGCTTCCTTCTGCACACCAGGGTTCCACCATTTTACCACAAAACAGTAGATTATTTTGTCGATGCCAACATGTCCCAAAGAGTAGATCTGAGTTATTGGGTATGGGAGAAGTGCATATGTTTCTACCCACCTAAGGTTGTATTTCCACCCACCTTTGTTGAGTTTGCATCCTACAGACATCCATTCCCATACTTCATCTTTTGGTGCATTGTTCTGCATGTCTTTGTTGTATTGCAGCGCATCCAATGTATATCTTCTTATGAGTCTGGGTTATAGTGGTGTCTACTTGGCAGCTGCCTTCGCAGCTCTATCAGCCAGATCATTGCCTTTGTTTTCTCCTGTGATAATCTTGCCATGTACTTTTGTTTGCATGAATGCAACTTGAACAGGTAAATGGAGAGCTTTCAGTAGAACCATTATTTCGGGTCCATTCTTCACGGGAGCCCTCAGGTGACATCATGAATCCCCTGTTCTTCCAGATTGCATAGCTTGAGTCAGTGTAGATGTTTGCTGTTTTCCCTTCAGCCCAAAAGGGTGTATGGTTGTACTGAGTCAGGAATGCCCAGAGCAGGTACTGACGACAGTGCCATCTTGAGTTTGACAAAGGTATCTTTCTGTTGTTCTGTAAGCCGGACCGGATCTTTTGAGTGAGGGTCACCTTTTAGGAGATTGTTGAGGGGTTGTGCTATTTCAGCATACAAAATCATACAGCATCTGTTGTAGTTACACAGGCCCATGAAAGAACTTAATTCTTTAATGGTAGTGGGTTCCTTTGCAGCTTGGATGGGTGCAGTGCGAGTTTGATTAATTTCCCGTTTCCCCTGTGAGACTAGCTTACCTAGATAGGTGACCTGTGACTGCATGATTTGTGCTTTGTCAGGGCTTGCCTTGTGACCTTTTGCATGTAGATGGACTAGCAGTATTTGGACATCCGTGCATGAGTCATCTCATCTTCAGATGCCAATAGGATGTTGTCCACATACAGTGGGGAGAAAAAGTATTTAATACACTGCCGATTTTGCAGGTTTTCCTACTTACAAAGCATGTAGAGGTCTATCATTTTTATCATAGGTACACTTCAACTGTGAGAGACAAAAATTCAGAAAATCACATTGTATGATTTTTAAATAATTAATTTGCATTTTATTGCATGACATAAGTATTTAATCACCTAACAACCAGTAAGAATTCCAGCTCTGGAATTCTTACTGTTTGAACCTCGTTACCTGTATAAAAGACACCTGTCCAAACATGGGAGATGGTTATGTGGTCTGATGAGACAAAAATAGAGCTTTTTTGGTCTAAACTCCACTCGCCGTTTATGGAGGAAGAAGAAGGATGAGTACAACCCCAAGAACACCATCCCAACCGTGAAGCATGGAGGTGGAAACATCATTCTTTGGGGATGCTTTTCTGCAAAGGGGACAGGACGACTGCACCGTATTGAGGGGAGGATGGATGGGGCCATGTATCGCGAGATCTTGGCCATCAACCTCCCCATCAACCTCCTTCTCTCAGAAAGAGCATTGAAGATGGGTCATGACTGGGTCTTCCATCACGACAATGACCCGAAACACACCAGGGCACCTAAGGAGTGGCTCAGTAAGAAGCATCTCAAGGTCCTGGAGTGGCCTAGCAACTCCAGGACCAATAGAACATCTTTGGAGGAAGCTGAAAGTCCGTATTGCCCAGCGACAGCCCCGAAGCCTGAAGGATCTGGAGAAGGTCTGTATGGAGGAGTGGGACAAAATCCCTGCTGCAGTGTGTGCAAACCTGGTCAAGAACTATAGGAAACGTATGGTCTCTGTAATTGCAAACAAAGGTTTCTGTACCAAATAATAAGTTCTGCTTTTCTGATGTATCAAATAATTATTTCATGCAATAAAATGCAAATGAATTTCTTAAAAATCATATAATGTGATTTTCTGGATTTTTGTTTTAGATTGCATCACTCACAGTTGAAGAGTACATATGATAAAAATGACAGACTTCTACATGCTTTGTAAGTGGGAAAACCTGCAAAATCGTCAGTGTATCAAATACTTGTTCTCCCCACTATATTGTATGACAACTGAGGATATTGGAGGCAAGTCTTTTAGGTGCTTCCGCAACGCCTGATAGAATTTGGAGGGGCTATTGTGTAGACCCTGCAGTAGGCATTTCCATTGATAAGGCTGACCATCTACAGTAAAGGCAAGCCACTGTCTGACATCAGGATGTAATGGTCCTGACCAAAAGTCATTAGCTATGTCAATTACAAAGAAAACAGTGTTCAGGTGAAATAGTAGATGTGTTTGCTACCAGTGGGGTGAGTTTGGAAATGGTTTCATTTGTGTTCCTGTAGTCTACAGTCACATGCCATGCCGGGATGCTCAACGCAGAATGTGTCTTTTCCATTAGACCCATGTTATGTAAATCTCTAATAACTACCATAGTTAGCCATGACTGATAGGGTATTGTTTTGTGCAAGGTAGTACTTCACCTATCAGGCATACAGGGTCCATATCCAATTTACCACACTCATTCTTTTTGGTGGTCCATATAGGGTGGTCTTTCACGTTTGTGGTTTCCACCTTTCTGATTCGCCATGTCCTCTTTCCTTCATTGATGTCCAATGTGGAGTCCAGTTTTTTGATTAACATCAAGACCCAAGATAGTCTGATCAAACGGACCAACCCAAAGCATCTCAGCATCAGTTGTCAGTGGACCAACAGAAAATTATAATGGTTCAGTTTGTTTCATGTCTGTTTTCCCCCCTCCCACACCCATTGCTCTCATCTTCTTGCCGTTGTAGGTTCAAGGTTCAAAGGTTGTACACAGGATGCATGTGTTTTACGTATGATGTGGGCATTACAGTAACTTCAGCTTCTGTGTCCACTAAAAAAATCTTTCGGGGAGTTGTTTACTAGCATATTCACATACAGCTCTGGAAAAAAATAAGAGACCATTCCAAATGTTTCTTAAATCAGCATCTCTACATGTATGGCAGCCATTCCATTCCAGTGTCTGTTAAATCCAACACAGGCACACCTAATTTTACTTAATGAGGTGAAGATTTGGTGATTTCCTCATTACATTTGATTTGGTTAAGGTAAAGTTTAAAAACCACTGCTGTGGTCATCACTAACCTCTTGCCATAGGACCAGCTGGGTGGCAAAAACACTGCAAGTAGTACCTCAAATGTAATTTGAATAGACAAATAACTATTCAGCATCACAAAAGAGTTGAAAAGAAAAGCTTTGAGTGAGGAAAAAAATGGTTCAATTCTGTCTTTCCTGCAAAATTATCAGTTTCTCTTGTTTTACAATTCATAGGTATGTGTTTGAGTAAAATGAACAGTTTTATTTTATTCTAAACTACTGACAACATTACTTTATAAAAATATTGTCATTTAGAATATTTATTGTTAGAAAATAACAACTGGTCAAAATAACCCCAAAAATATGCATTTGTTTTCAGACCTCAACTAATGAAAAGAAAACAAATTCATATGAATTTTTCAACAACAAAATACTAATGTTTTAACTTAGGAAGTGTACACAAATCAATATTTGGTGGAATAACCCTGATTTTTTTAATCACAGCTTTGATGTGTCTTGGCATGCTCACCACCAGTCTGTCACATTGCTGTTGGGTGACTTTATGCCACTCCTGGCACAAACAATCAAGTTGCTCGGCTTTGTTTGATGGCTTGTGACCATCTATCTTCCTCTTGATCAAATTCCAGAGGTTTACATTGGGGTTCAGGTCTGGAGATTGGGATGGCCATGACAGGGTCTTGATCTGGTGGTCCTCCATCCACACCTTGATTGACCTGGCTGTGTGGCATGGAGCATTGTCCTGCTTGAAAAAACAATTCTCAGAGTTGGGGAACATTGTCAGAGCAGAAGGAAGCAGGTGTTCTTCCAGGATAACCTTGTACGTGGCTTGATTCATGTGTCCTTCACAAAGACAAATCTGCCCTATTCCAGCCTTGCTGAAGAATTCCCAGATCATCATCGATCAAATTTCACAGTGGGTGTGAGACACTGTGGCTTGAAGGCCTGTCCAGGTGTTGGGCAAAGCTGAAAATTTGACTCGTCAGAGATGATGACCTTACCCCATTCTTCTATGGCAGACCTGGGCAAGATAAGGCCCCCGGGCCGGATCAGGCCCATTGAGTCATTCTTTCCGGCCCGTGATACTTCCAAAACTTAAATAATAAAAAATAAAAAATACCTGATGAGGTCCGCAGATTACGTGACTTTATTTACTGTTGCATATTTATTTATTTTCAAATTAAAAGTCCTGTGGCACTCCCAGTAATAAGTACAGCAGTATCATACTGTCTGTTTAAAATACCTTTAAGATGAAACAAGGTATTTGCGTTGCTATGATATGTAGGGACCAGCACCACAATCCACGCAAGGAAGTTATCATTTGTATGTACGCAATTGATGGCTAGCGATTTCTGGAAATGAGCCTGAGAAAAGTTGATAATGAAAGCAGGGTATTTAAAAATCTGTTGATTGGAAAATATTTATTTGCAGATGTCGCAGCTAAAGAAACTTGCTTAATATGTTAAGCTAACGTCACAGTTTTTAAAGAGTACAATTTTCAGAGGCACTTCCAGAGCAAGCATGCAGCGAAATACAAAAACTGTCACCCGATGCTACAATTCAAAAAGTCCAAGCGCATATGCAGCCTCACTGATGAACATCTTGCAGCAGTACCGCACACTGCTTCAACAGAACCGCACACTGCTTCAACAATACTGCACACTGCTTCAACAGAAATGACTCCTGACTTCACCTCACTTGTCAATGCCCATACAAGGCTCTCCTGTTCATATTGAGTGAATAGCCCTAAAAGTTGATTTATTGGGTCTGGGCTGCTGAAATAGCTGTCATTAAAAGCAAGTAGCACAAAAAAATATACTGTATGAAGTTAGATGACGGCAATTATACCAACATTTGCTTTAAGTGAAAATCTTCAGATGTGATTTCATAGACTTATGTCTGCCCTAATAACTATTATACCTATATAACTGTTATACACTATACCTTATGTAATGTAGCTTACTCTATTGAGTTAAAAGTTAAGTTTAAAGGCTAATATGTGTTGAGTAAATACCCTAAAAAGTGATTTTTTTTTAGGCCTTTGCATGTCCATAATAACAGTTGTTAACAGAAAATAATAAAAAAAACACTGTTAAAGTAAATGAAGTTCAATTATGAAAACGGTTTTGCATGGAAAATAAATATGCATAAATATAATATGCAAGTTAACAGAGTTTGCTATGTTGTGTGTTTTTTAGGCATGTTGGTAAAAAAATAGTAATCTGGCCCACGATACTCTCTGGCATTTTCATTGTGGCCCCCCAGTGAAAAATATTGCCCACCCCTGGTTTAGGGGAAGGCTACAAAAAGCTATCGCAGAGATTTAAGCTGTCAGTGTCCACTGTGAGGAACATAGTGAGGAAATGGAAGACCACAGGCACAGTTCTTGTTAAGGCCAGAAGTGGCAGGCCAAGTAAAATATCGGAGAGGCAAAGGAGAAGGATGGTGAGAACGGTCAAAAACAGCCCACAGACCACCTCCAAAGACCTACAACATTAACTTGCTGCAGATGGTGTCACTGTGCATCGTTCAACAATTCAGCGCACTTAGCACAAGGAGAAGCTGTACAGGAGAATGATGCCGAAGAAGCCCTTTCTGCACACACGCCACAAACAGAGTCGCTTTAGGTATGCAAACGCACATTTGGACAAGCTAGCTTCATTTTGGAATAAGGTGCTGTGGACTGATGAAACAAAGTTATTTGGTCATAACAAGGGGCGTTATGCATGGCGGCAAAAGAACACAGCGTTCCAAGAAAAACACTTGCTACCCACAGTAAAACTTGGTGGCGGTTCCATCATGCTGTGGGCCTGTGTAGCCAGTGCCGGTACTGGGAATCTTGTTAAAGTTGAGGGTCGCATGGATTCCACTCAATATCAACAGATTCTTGAGAATAATGTTGAAGAATCAGTCACAAAGTTGAAGTTACGCCGGGGCTGGATATTTCAACAAGACAACGACCCAAAACACTGCTCAAAATCTACCTGGGCATTTATGCAGAGGAACAAGTACAATGTTCTGGAATGGCCATCCCAGTCCCCAGCAAGGTTATTATAGTTTGGTATTTTTTATTAGTTTTTATTTTTATTTATTTTTGACTTTTTGTTTTCAAATTCAGTTTAGTTTTAATTAAAGTTTTTAAAGTGGGTTTGCTAGTTATTTTTTGAAAATGCTTAGTTTTATTTTAGTTTTTATTAGTTTTAGTGTTAGTTTTAGTCTTTTTTGTAATATGGGCTATTTGTCAGGGGCAAGATTCAAACAGGTCAGAAAAAGTATTGTGTAATAATAACTCAACAAAAACAACATACAATTTTAGAAAATATTTATTCAACAATAAAACCAGTACATAAAATGTACATATGGGCACAAATATGTAAACATATTTGCGAAATAAATGCAAAATGTGGAAGTGACGTGTGCCAAGAAAATAAACTAAATAGCCAACAGACTAAAGAAGACATACATGATGAACCGCATGTATTCAACAAATTTTTTACTCACACAAGAAATTTCTGTCAGAATGTCAGGGAGCTTAATCTGAGAAAAGAACATGACAAATAAAAAAGAATGTGTCCCGTGTGTGTGTATGTGAGTGACAGAGAGACGGAGGGAGATTTAGTTTTGTCAACCACACATTACAGTTTTAGTTAGTTATCGTTTTTTTGTAATGCCTCGTTTTAATTTTTATTTCAGTTAACGACAATGTTTTTTCCCACCTAGTTTTTGTTTTTTCGTTCGTTTTCGTTAACGATTATAACCTTGGTCCCCAGACCTGAATATCATTGAGAATCTGTGGGATGATTTGAAGCGGGCTGTCCATGCTCAGCAACCATGAAACCTAACTGAACTGCAGATGTTTTGTAAGGAGGAATGGTCCAAAATACCTTCATCCAGAATCCAGACACTCATTAGAGGCTATAGGAAGCGTCTAGAGGCTGCTATTTTTGCACAAGGAGGCTCTACTAAATATTGATGTGATTTTTCAGTTGGGTTGCCCAAATTTAGGCACCTGTCTAATTTCATTTTGATGCATATTGCACATTTTCTGTTCAACCAATAAACCTAATTTCACTACTGAAATATTACTGTGTCCATCAGTTAATTGATAGATGAAAATGAAATTGCTGATCCAAACACCCAATTATTTATAAATGAAAATCATGGAAATTCTCAGGGGTGCCCACATTTTTTCATACGACTGTATCTGAAAGATATCAGTTTTTTAGTGTGGATGGCATATCCTCTGACAAGTCAAAGGTATGTTTTGGTGTTCTTCAAGGCTCGGTTTTGGGCCCATTATTGTTCTCACTATATATGCTGCCTCTGGGTGATGTAATCCACAATGTCAACTTTCACTGTTATGCTGATGACACACAGTTATATATTTCAATGAAGCATGGAGAAGCCCCAAAATTAGCTACTTTGGAAGCATGCGTTTCAGATATTAGGAAGTGGATGACAGAGAACTTCTTGCTTTTAAACTCAAGAAGAACAGAAATGCTCGTTTTAGGACCCAAGAAACAAAGAGCTTTGTTAGCAGATCTCACTGTGACCTCGATGGCTGCATGGTCGTATCCCCAAAAACTGTAAGAAACCTCAGCATTACCCTTGAACCTGACCTGTCCTTTGATGAAAATATAAAATATGTCTCAAGAGTTGCTTATTTTCATCTCTGAAATATTACAAAAATCTTTTTATCAAAAACTGATGCAGAAAAACTGCTCAATGCTCTACTTTCCGGTTTCCTTGACAAATCAATAAATAAACTTCAATTAGTGCTGCACACGGCTGCTAGAATCCTAACTAGAACAAAAATATTTGAACACATTACTCCTGTACTAGCCTCTTTACACTGGCTGCCTGTTAAGGTTAGGGCTGATTTTAAGATTTTATTGTTAACCTATAAATCAATATATGTACTTGCTCCTACTTACCTCGTTGAAATGATCCAGCCATACATACCTACTCGTAACCTACAATCGCAAGATGCAGGCCTTTTAATTGTACCTAGAATCTCTAAACAAACTGCCAGAGGCAGGGCCTTTTCTCATAGAGCTCCACTACTGTGAAATGATTTTCCAATTAAGGTTAGAAATGCAAACTTTAAAATGTCTACTAAAGACTCATCTCTGCAGCAAGGGTCTAAGATTAGGTGTAGCCTGGCCCAGGGGCGTGAAGTTGACCAGAAAGGTTTGATACCGTCCACCCTTGCTGTCTTGCCAAGTGGGCTCTCATCGCCACTGGGATGCCCTCTCTCCAATGCCTCTCGGGGGTGGAGTCACTGGCTTGTTGTTGTCTCTCTGTTGCGCACTTGTGCAATTGGGCTGTACTCTGCTGGCAATACTCGGCCCTCATTCAGGGTGGTTGCGGTTGGTGGGTGTCCCTTTGGTTGATGCTTGGCAATGTGGGTGGATTGATTTCCTGCCTGTTGGGCCCTGTCCAGGGCCTCCCCTAGATAGGGCCACAGTGTCCTACGCTGCTATATAATTGTGCTGGGGGAGTAGGGTCAGTTCTCTTTCTCCACTAAGTTCTCCTTCTCCACTATAAATCCTTGTTGATATGAGGAATGCATTTTCTGAATTTTCCCAGTCTCCTCCTGTTTTGAACTTAGGAAGGCATGAGGTCCTGGCCCACATCTGCGGAGTACCTAGCATGGAGGCCCCTTTGCTGTCCCTGTCCACAGTCCTCCTGGTTGTGTTGCAGATCGAGACGATGCCTGACGATTTCAGCTGCTACTGTGCTGACACCTCCCACTCCCTCATGTTGTCCCTTTCCTTGTCCATCTGGTCATGCTTAAATGGACTGTAGACTTTAAATGGACTGTAGACTCAGCCCACATGCATTTATTAATTATTACAGTTGTAATCTTTATATGTTGACCTGGCACAGCCATAAGTCGACTGGTCACCCCTCTGAGCCTGGGTCCTCTCTAGGTTTCTTCCTAAGTTTTTCCTAGCCACTGAAATTCAACATTGTTGTTTGCTCCTTGAGGTTTAAAGCCAGGTGTTTTGTAAAAGCACTTTGTGACATAATGATTAATAACAATGATTATGATGATACATGATATAGCTGACTCTGACAAATTGCTGTCTTGTCAGGATGCTGTTGATTAACTAATTGCAAATCAAAAAAGCTAGTTACATACAGTAGTGTATCCTAGAAAATCGGCCAACATCACAGTCAAATCCATGTAATGTTCCTGAAAACAGCTGGTCTAACCAGTAGCGGAATCTGGCTTTATGAGATAGGTCTTCATCCTAAAGAAAGATGGTCTGTGGGATTTGGTTCACCTGGCTTTCAACTGCTCGACATACTGTAGGTCATTGATATGTTGACGTGGAGTGTCCTTAATGTGCCTCCACATAAATGGTCTTTATTTCTAGAATGCACAGAAAGCAAAGCTGCATTTAAAGAAACGCTGCCCTATTATGGACATTGCAACGTGTGTTTTCATTTCAGCACCAAGGAGTGCATGTGCTGTCCCTTTGGGATTGTCTTGCATTGCCTGTACAAATCTCCTTGTGTATTTTTAACTGTTTTAATCCTGTTTGGCCCACATTAAGGCCTTGAGAATTGGCCTTAAAATTAACTACATCCACAGTCTGCTGGACTCCAGCTCTTGCAGAGAAGTAAATATTAATAGATCTAGACTGTGCAACACTTATTTACCTTTGATGAATAATGAGCATGTGTTTTGAAGTGGCCTGGGAGTGGGTGTGCCTGCAGTTTGTTCTAGCTCAAAGTTAAACTGCCATCTGCAATGGAGGCCACTTCAAATGATAGGACAATTGTTTGTCCCACTATTGTTTTAGGCCCTGAGGACTAAAGATGTTTTTTTACAAACCCTGTGGCTCTAGCAGTCTAGGGTGGATGGTATAGAGACCCGTAACATAAAACTAATTCAGTGGTAGAGTGTACATGAACAGTGAGAACAAACAACACAGACAACCAAAGCTGCCTTCAAACATAAAAAGTTTATTATAAACACACAGTAAAGGGGTTAGGGAAAATTGGCTGAGCTGGACCCAAGAACTGAAATAATACAGTCCAAACACCCCTAAACTGAACTTGCCTGCCTCAAGAACCACTTGGCTTACTACTAACCAATACAAAACTACAGTGGGTGGTCCTCTCAGTTCTAACTATTGTTTTCAGACAATGTTTTCCTACGGGTTGTGTATGCCCAAACCACACAGGTTAAACAAGGACTAAACAGCAAACAATTGACTTAATAACACCAAACAAAACACCACAGAAATATTTTCTCACATGGAAAAGGACAAAGTGAGACGTATGTGCTAAACTGAGTGATGTATGAATGAACAAAGTGTCTGTCTATCAACAGGGTATGTATCTCAAGAGTGTCCATGTCGGGTAAAGCAAAAGAGTCTCTCTGGGAGAACCAACTGATTGGGTTTTTAAACCAGGGATGTGTGATGCGATTGGGTAATGGAAAAAGGAACAGGTGGTGCAATTGGGAGGGGTGTCCACTGATTGGTCCACCTCAGCAGTCAGGCGATGCACTCATGACTGCCAGGTAGGAAACACCAACGAGCACAATCAGGAACATAAGGGACACTTGGGGAAAGGCAGGAGGGGAAAAACCCAAACGCATATACAGGGTACCTGCATGCGTAACAATGGTCATGTCAAGTATGTTTGAATGCGGTTTTTTATTTTTTATTCAAGGTGCTTTAACAATTTCAAAAGAGTAAATAGTATGATTTTAGTTGCATGGTTTCAACACATACTTATGATGTTTGCATGTCTAGCTAGAACTTGTACTGCAGCTAGTCTTATTCCATAATAAAATATAGAATGTAATACTATTGCTGAAGCCTTTAATCACCAATTTATTGTACTGGGCAATTTCTGAAAAAAAAGCACCCATGTCCATGACAAATGAAACACAAAAAAAGTTATTGTTATCTTATCTCAGGATGGCCTTGCTATGTCTAGTTTTGATTATCTTCAAGACACAATAGTGCTGACATTTTAGGGGGTAGGCAGACTGTATCAGCTTATTTAAATTCTCATAACATGACAAAGGGAGTACCTTCTTAAAGAATTGTATTTCAGTGTCAAAAAGATCAACCATACAGCCTGATCTAGATGCACTTGTACGCGTGTAATGCAATCATGCTGGCCTGAATATTTTTTCTACTTCAGCTTTATATGTAACAAGGATACTCAAGGTCAAGAATCAAGACAAATGAGTAACTGGAAACTCAATCGATGCTGGCTGTTTAGAAAGCGGGGTCAGATTAGCTAATGTAACCACTGTAAAAGCATCATGTGAAGGGCATTGGATTGGTATCCTACCTTATGAAATGACAAATGGGGTGATGGTGTGATGGTTCATGGGTGATGGTGTGTTGTTGGGGTGAGTGGGGTGAGTCATGCAAAAGTGGTAGTTAAGCCACACCTGTTGTTTCTAGGAAAGCATTCTATATATTATTATGTGACCAAATATTTAGGAAGAAAGCACTATGCCTGAATGTGGAAACCACATTTTAATCAATTAACCAAAATATTTACTTTAATGGATAGTTCGAATTTTGCTTACCCTAAGTTGTTCTTGAAGGCACAACCAGCTATTATTCACCTCTGTCCCAACCTGGAATTAGCATTATTAGCATTGTCCAAATTCATGAATTGAAACAGTGTCCCACAATGCAACAAAAGCTGCATTGTGGCTTGAAAAGATGTTAATCGGAGGACACAAACTTTGACTACCCTGTAAGAGTTATTGAGTTGTTGCAACAAGGCAGGAACATAATCTCAAATTGGGCAAACCGGAGGAGAGAAAAAGAACTGGTTAAACTTTATTTGTATAGTCTAAATTATCTTCTGTCTGTTTATCTTCTGTAGGCTCTACAGATATTTATGCTATCAACAAACTATCAGAAATAGAGTAAATTATTAGTGTAAGTGTAAGGGTTATGGAGTGTCTTTTGCTTTTCAATTTAGCTTTTGCTTTTGAACTTACTACGTAGTTCTCAAACTAGCTATGAACCTCACTATAAGTTGTATCAATGAAGTTTGAGTGTCATACAAAAATGTAGTTTCAGCATTAGATATGACTCTACAGTTTGCATTGAATGGTGGATGAAATGAAACCTGAAAGTAATCAAAGTTGTTCATTTGTCCCCTCACGCTAAATCAAGGGCCTATGGGGCAGCTTTTGTTAATTGCACCTGCACTGAAAATAGCAATCAAAACTCAATTTGGTTTCCGAATTGCAGGAGAAATGGGCAGGAGTAAAGACCTTATCGTCTTTGACAAGGGCCACATTTTAATGGCCAGATGACTGGGTCAGAGCATGTCTGAAACAGCAAGGCTTGTGGTCCCAGTCAGTTGTGGTGAGTACCTATTGACAGTAGTCCAAGGAGGGACAAACTACAAACCAGCGACAGTGTGTTGGGTGCCCAAGGCTCATCGATGTGTGAAGGCAACGAAGGCTTTCCCGTCTGGTCTGTCCCAGAAAATGTAAATGGTGCTTACCGAAGGAATGTACACACTGCTGTGTGGCTACACTGGGGCTTTGTAGCCGTAAACCAGTCAGAGTGCCCATGGTGACCCCTGTGACCACCTTTGAAAGTGCCTACAATGGGCATGTGAATGTCGGAACTGGACTTAGGAGCAGTGGAAGGTCACTTGGTCTGATGAGTCCTATTTTACTTGTGCGCTGTTTACCTGGGGAAGTGATGGCACCAGGATGCACTGTGGGAAGATGACAAGCCAGTCAAGGGATATGATGCTCTGGACAATATTCTGGATAATGGGTCCGGTCATTCATGTGGACATCAATTTGACATGCGCCACCTACCTAAACATTGTTGCAGACCAGGTACACCCCTTGATGGCAGTGGCCTCTTTCAGCAAGATTCAATATGTTTTTGAATGCATTTCACCAGGATACCGACAATGAAAAATACACAGAAAAATAGGCTTTGATTATATTTAATTACTGCGACATTTAGAAGTAGTAGTTAAAACATTCTTAATCTTAATAACTATCTACAAAACAATGTAAATATTTCACATTTTGTTTCCTGAATCTCCCTTTTCCAAAGCATTCCTAACATATCAGTTCCTCATGTCTTGGTTCAAATCACCTCATATTAGAATATGCACCAAAATGTTCTCTATATAGCAATAAATACACTGGGTCTTAGAGTAATAGTCTGACAGAACATTGCACCTAATGGACATTTTTGGAGAGATTTAATAAAAAAGGTATTTAAAAAAGAGGCAGTTTAATGAGCTAGTTATATCAAAAACAGTACTGTTAATTATTTAAAACCTTTAAAGCAATTAATGTACAGTAAAAATTCACCTTAATGTTGTCTATTGAAAAGTGTGATGTCATAGTCCAGATGAGGAGGAGCTGGTTAAGTGAAGTTTGAGCTGGCCAATCAGTAGTCAACTTGCATTAATATATAACCATTCACTTGTTGGGGTCTACTCATCATTCTAAAACAAAACATCTGCTTTGAAGGTCATATTTCATAGACATCTGGTAAATTA
This sequence comes from Esox lucius, assembly GCF_011004845.1. Classification (NCBI taxonomy): domain Eukaryota; kingdom Metazoa; phylum Chordata; class Actinopteri; order Esociformes; family Esocidae; genus Esox; species Esox lucius. The sequence continues at coordinate 28,857,225 of NC_047592.1, read as the reverse complement.
CTTTATGCCCTTGCAGTTACTTTATGCCACTCATTAGGTTCACTTGCAACATCTCCATCAAGCAGCTTAATGTCAACATCAAGGTGACCTGACTGGAATGCATCAGCATGTTGCCATGTCATCAGTAAGTGCGATACTGTATTGATGTTGCTGATAGAAACAGACAAGTTCTTCCCGGTACTTCATCTACAACTAGATAAGGTTTGTTATCTATGACCTGATTTGGAGATGACCGTGAACTGACATGCTGACAAAGCAGCAGGAAATCTGCTGTTGGGATTAAGTGACAGATGTGCCAATGGCATGCTGTCCAAAAAGTGCTGTCTCAACACGGAGACCACAAAGGGACAATAGCAATAGTGTGTCCTGATAAAGCTTTGTTTTGATAAACAATTGAACTTAAACCAGGCAGATAATTAAAAAAGAGATCTGAACGTTAATTAGTTAGTAGGAAAACAAAGTGGGAAACAGCCAGTAGGAGCTATACAAAATAACTTGCTGTTCTCCCAGACTCTGCCAACAAGGCAGATTCTTTGGCTCACCTAACCGGTAACAATAACAGCAGTCCCTCCAGGATTCCGGATGGATTTTTTGTGATATTTGTGGGCTACAATGCTTGACTGGACCACTTTTAATAATTGTGCAGCGACTGGTTAATATTGGAAACTCGTTTAAAATATGAAATTAAGAGAGAATCCTGGAAGGATTGTAAAATAAATATTAAGCTTGTTGGAGAGATGTTTTGCAGCTATCATGACCATGATTCATTATTCATTTGTAAATGTATTAGGGTTCTTAACACACATTAACACATTAACTACAAAGCACCACCAGAACTGAGAGTCCCTCATTTAATTCACTCTGAGATATTTAACTTACACACTTCCTGATGAATTTAATGGTAATTGTATACTGTTAACTGATACAGACATTTGTTTCACTTAAATGTCATAAATCATTTTATCTGCAATTTCTAAGAAATGTACAGGACACATTTTAATCAAGAAAATGGTATATGATTTACTGTTGTGCTCATGAGTTTGCATACCCTGGCAGAAATTGTACAATTATAATGATAACAGAAATCACCCAAATGACCCTGATCAAAAGAAAAGAACTGTCAAAAGACATGCGTAACAAGGTAATGGAACTTTATATAGATGGAAAAAGATATAAAAAGATACCAAAGCCTTGCAAATGCCAGTCACTTATGAATAAGTGGAAAATTCGGGGATCTCTGGATACCAAGCCAAGGTCAGACCAAGGGTAGACCAAGAAAGATTTCAACCAAAACTGCATGAACAATTGTTCAGAATACAAAAAAAATCCCACAGGTAACCTCAAGAGAAATACAGGCTGCTCTGGAAAAAGACGGGGTGGTTGTTTCAAGGAGCACAATACGACCATATTTGATTAAAAATTAGCTACATGGTAAAGTTGCAAGAAAGAAGTATTTACACAGCTTCTGGGACACTGTAATTTGGAGTGACGAGACCAAAATAGAGCTTTATGGTCACAACCATAAGCGCTGTATTTGGAGAGGGGTCAACAAGGCCTATAGTGAACAGAATACCATTACCACTGTGAAGCATGGTAGTGATTCACTGATTTTTTAGGCGTGTGGGCTCAAAAGGCCCTGGGAATCTTGTGAAAATTGATGGCAAGATGAATGCAACATGTTATCAGAAAATACTGGCAGACAATTTGCATTCTTCTGCACGAAACTGTGCATGGGATGCTCTTGGACTTTCCAGCACGACAATGACCATAAGCACAAGGCCAAGTTGCCACTCCAATGGTTACAGCAGAACCAGAAAAGGAGCCAGACAAGCCTAGTTCAGCCGGAAATAAAATCAATAAATACTGTTACCCTGACCAGATTCAAACCTGGGTCTCCCACATGAGAGGCACTGTCTTTAACCACTAAGCCACAGCACTACACGCTTACCCAGTGGCTAGACACCATTAAGCGTTGTGTTGAACTGACTAACATTGCTTACTAAGTTTACCTCCACCACAAGTGTCTATGAACCGTTTGGTGTTTGCCATTGGCTGCTTTAACAGCGTATTATTAGCCTGTAATAGGCTTTACCACTATCTACTAAATTACTGAAATAGTCATATGAATTGAGCAGTTGATAGCGAGACTGAACTTTACACCGCCAAAGCTATTTCATTTCTTGGCATAACAACATACTTTTTTCTTTCATTCATTAATTACATTGATACAAAATAACTATATCAAAGTTACGATAACTTTTTCATTTAAGTGAAAAGACGAGAGAATCATGGAATCTACCAGAAATAGTTGCAATACTGTATAACCGTAAACAGTTTGAGTTTAGGCTTACCCTGAATGTTGTAGCCAGCTAAGTTTCTGTCTATCCTGACCCAAAAACCATGCCTGGGTGCGTACTTCGAAAATCCACAAGAAATAGTCGCAATATATCCGTAAACAGATTAATTGCGGCCCACGAATGAAATAAAAAAATGGTGTTGTTCATATTAGATTCGAACTCAGGTCTTCCACATGAGAGGCACTCTCTTTAACCACAGCACTACACGTTTCATTAGTCACTAGACACCATTGAGCATTGTGTTAAACTGACTAACATTTCTTATTAAGTGTACCTCCTATGAACTGTATGGCTTTTGCCACTGGCTGTTTTAACAGCTTATTAGCCAGTAATAGGCTTACTAGTATCCACTAACGTCCTAGGAATAGTCATGAGATTTGAGCAATTTCTAGCGAGACTGAAGATGAACTTTTCCATGCCAGAAACAGTTGCAATATAACCGTAAACTGTTTTATTTCAGGTTTACTGTAATGTAGATACTGAAGGTTATAGCCAGCAAAGTTTTCGTCTATAATTCATAATGCATAATTTGTATGACTGTGAGAAGATACGAATGTGGGACCTATAGTTTGTATGACTGTGAGAGATACAGTGTGGAGAACAAGTATTTGATACACTTCTGATTTTGTCATTTTTATCATAGGCACTCTTCAACTGTGAGTTACGCAATCTAAAACAAAAATCCAGAAAATCACATTGTATGAATTTTAAGTAATTACATACATATATACATCTTCTTCCGCTTCATCTGGGGCCAGGTCGCGGGGGCAGCAGTCTAAGCAGAGATGCCCAGACTTCCCTCTCCCCAGACACTTCCTCCAGCTCTTCCGGGGGGACACCGAGGCGTTCCCAGGCCAGCTGGGAGACATAGGCTCAGAGTAGAGGTGGGGCTCTACTCTGAGCTCCTCCCGGGTGACCGAGCTTCTCACCCTCTAAGGGATCGCCCAACCACACTGCGGAGAATTTTCGGCCATTTCGGCCGCCTGTATCCGGGATCTTGTCCTTTCGATCATGACCCAAAGCTCATGACCATAGGTGAGAGTAGGAACGTAGATTGACCGGTATATCGAGAGCTTCGCCTTGCGGCTCAGCTCTTTCTTCACCTCGACAGACCGAAACATCGACCGCATTACTGCAGAAGCTGCACCGATCCGTCTGTCAATCTCCCGTTCCATCCTTCCCTCACTCGTGAACAAGACCCCTAGATACTTAAACTCCTCCACTTGAGGCAGGCACTCTCCACAACCTGAAGTGGGCAAACCACTCTTTTCCGTCTGAGGACCATGGCCTCGGATTTGGAGATACTGATTCTCACCTCCACCGCTTCACACTCGGCTGCAAACCGTCCCAGTGCATGCTGAAGGTCCTGGTTTGAAGGGGCCAACACGACAACATCATCCGCAAAGAGCAGAGACGAAATTGTGTGATCCCCAAAACTGACACCCTCCGGCCCCTGGCTGCACTTAGAAATTCTGTCCATAAAAATTACGAACAGAACCGGCGACAAAGGGCAGCCCTGCCGGAGTCCAACATGCACTGGGAACAAGTCTGACTTACTGCCGGCAATGAGGACCAAGCTCCTGCTTCGGTCCTACAGGGACCTGACAGCCCTTAGCAAAGGACCCAGGACCCCATATTCCTGAAGCACCCTCCACAGGATGCCGCGAGGGACACAGTCGAATGCCTTCTCCAAATCCACAAAACACATGTGGACTGGTTGGGCAAACTTCCATGAACCCTCTAGCACCCCGTAGAGGGTATAGAGCTGGTCCAGTGTTCCACGGCCCGGACGAAAACCACAATGTTCCTCCTGAATCCGAGGTTCTACTATCGGCCGTATTCTCCTCTCCAGTACCTTGGCAGTACCCGGGGAGGCTGAGAAGTGTGATCCCCCTGTAGTTGGAACACACCCTCCAGTCCCCCTTCTTAAAAAGAGGGACCACCACCGCAGTCTGCCATCCCAGAGGCACTGTCCCTGACCGCCACATGATGTTGCACAGGCGTGTCAACCAAGACAGCCCCACAACATCCAGAGACTTGAGGTACTCAGGGCGGATCTCATCCACCCCCGGTGCCTTGCCACCGAGGAGTTTCTTGACTACCTCTGTGACTTCAGCCCGGGTGATGGACGAGTCCACCTCTGAGCCCTCATCCTCTGCTTCCTCAATGGAAAACGTGATGGCAGGATTGAGGAGATCCTCGAAGTACTCCTTCCACCGCCCAACGACATCCCCAATTGAGGTCAACAGCTGCCCACCTCTACTGTAAACAGCATTGGTAGGGCACTGTTTCCCTCTCCTGAGGCGCCGGACGGTTTGCCAGAATCTCTTCGAGGCCAGCCGATAGTCCTTCTCCATGGCCTCACCGAACTCCTCCCAGGCCCGAGTCTTTGCCTCCACAACCACCCCGGCTGCCTCAGGAGTCCCACAAGCCAACCAGGCCTGATAGGACTCCTTCTTCAGCTTGACGGCATCCCTTACTTCCGGTGTCCACCACCGGGTTCGGGCATTGCCGCCTCGACAGGCACCGGAGACCTTACGGCCACAGCTCCAAGCGGCCGCTTCAACAATGGCGGTGGAGAACATGGTCAACTCGGACTCAATATTTCCAGCCTTCCTCTGGATCCAGTCGAAGCTCTGCTGGAGGTGGGAGTTAAAGATCTCTCTGACAGGAGACTCGACCAGACGTTCCCAGCAGACCCTTACAGTACGCTTGGGTCTGCCGAGTCTGTCCAGCTTCCTCCCCCGCCATCGGATCCAACTCACCACCAGGTGGTGATCAGTTGACAGCTCCGCCCCTCTCTTCACCCGAGTGTCCAAGACATACGGCCGCAGGTCAGATGAAACGACAACAAAGTCGATCATCGACCTGCGACCTAGGGTGTCCTGGTGCCACGTGCACTGATGGACACCCTTATACTTGAACATGGTGTTCGTTATGGACAAACTGTGACTAGCACAGAAGTCCAATAACTGAACACTGCTCGGGTTCAGATCAGGGGGGCCGTTCCTCCCAATCACGCCCCTCCAGGTATCACTGTCGTTGCCCACGTGGGCGTTGAAGTCCCCCAGTAGAACGATAGAGTCCCCAGCACCCCTCCCAGAGACTCCAAGAAGGTCGGGTACTCTGCACTGCTGTTCGGCCCGTAGGCACAAACAACAGTGAGAGACCTATCCCCGACCCGTAGGCGCAGGGAAACGACCCTCTCGTTCACCGGGGTAAACTCCAACACATGGCGGCAGAGCTGGGGAGCTATAAGCAAACCCACACCAGCCCGCCGCCTCTCACCATGGCCAGAGCCCAAGCCGTGCATAGAGGTGATCCCAACTACCTGTAGTCGGAACCTCTCAACCTCACGCACAATCTCAGGCTCCTTCCCCGCCAGCGAGGTGACGTTCCACGTCCCTAGAGCTAGTTTCCGTGTCCAGGGATCAGGTTGTCGAGGCCTCCGCCTCCCCCGACCCCCCCTTTTAAGTAATTAATTTGCATTTTATACATAAGTATTTGATACATCAGAAAAGCAGAACTTAATACCTTTGTTTGCAATTACAGAGATCATATGTTTCCTGTAGTTCTTGACCAGGTTTGCACACACTGCAGCAGGGATTTTGGCCCACTCCTCCATACAGACCTTCTCCAGATCCTTCAGGTTTCGGGGCTGTCGCTGGGCAATACGGACTTTCAGCTCCCTCTAAAGATGTTCTATTGGGTTCAGGTCTGGAGACTGGCTAGGCCACTCCAGGACCTTGAGATGCTTCTTACAGAGCCACTCCTTAGTTGCCCTGGCTGGGTTTTTCAGGTCGTTGTCATGCTGGAAGACCCAGGCACGACCCATCTTCAATGCTCTTACTGAGGGAAGGAGGTTGTTGGCCAAGATCTCGCGATATATGGCCCCATCCATCCTCCCCTCAATACGGTGCAGTCGATACATTTCCCCCATCCCCAAAGAATGATGTTTCCACCTCCATGCTTTACGGTTGGGATGGTGTTCTTGGGGTTGTACTCATCCTTCTTCTTCCTCCAAACACGGCGAGTGGAGTTTAGACCAAAAAGCTTTATTTTTGTTTCATCATACCACATGACCATCTCCCATTCCTCCTCTGGATCATACAGATGGTCATTGGCAAACTTCAGACGGGCCTGGACATGCGCTGGCTTGAGCAGGGGGACATTGCGTGCGCTGCAGGATTTGAATCCATGACAGCGTAGTGTGTTACTAATGGTTTTCTTTGAGACTGTGGTCCCAGCTCTCTTCAGGTCATTGACCAGGTCCTGCCATGTAGTTCTGGGCTGATCCCTCACCTTCCTCATGATCATTGATGCCCCACGAGGGGAGATCTTGCATGTAGTAGTAGCGGTAGTGGTAGTAATACCAGGTATTGTTCTGTCCCTCAGACGAAGGCTGTTCTGCAGTCAAATGATCCATTAAAATAGCAACATGAACTGATGTATTGACTAACAACTTGGTAATATTGTATTGATGCAGTTGTACTGATAAATGTAGTATTTGTGTAAATTACACAGCATTATTTTTCTACTTACCTCCCACCAACAAGCACGGCCTGATTGGAGGGAGGGCAATTATGGCTCAGTTCTGGTAGACATGTGATGTGTTGCATTGTGTAAAATCAGTGTGGCAGCTACTGTAATTAGTTATGCTTGTTAGAATGATGAAGGGGATACTAATTAACAAGTGGGTGGCTTCTTGACTTGTTGCCCCATCATTATTTATTCTTACGGAAATTCTCAAACAAATTTTACAAATATGTAAAAAAGCTATATGTAAAAAAATGCTCCATATTGCCTCTTAATAACTTTGTGCGGATGTAGTGCATTTAGACATAATCAGACTTATAATCAGACTGATACTTCATCTTTTCAGCAATTTCAGGCAACCAAGACAATCATTTTAGTACAACCACAAGAATGTTTCTTTAAATATCAGATTATGTTTAATCACAATCAGAAAGAGATTTATTGCCAAGTAAGTTTCACAACAAACTAGGAATTTGTTGTAGTCCATTAGTGCAGTAATTTTGTACAAAAGTATAATGGACTGAACATAAAACAAATAAAAAGAATGGACTGAGCATAAAAACAGTAGACTGAGCATTAATACATTACAAAAAAATATGTAAGTTTCAAGAATTGTCCAGTTGAGGGTTGTGTATGTATGTGGGGAGTGGTTGTAGACTTTTTCCAGTTGAGGATTGTGTGTGTATGTGGCGAGTGGGCTATTTTGGTTAAGTAATGTAGCCTATATAAAAACATAACACTTTTATTTAGCAAGGATGTAATTAATTAATAAAAGGTTGATCAACATTGATCAAAATTAAGAACCTTTCTTAACTGAGCACCAATAATAATTGAGCATACAATCAACATTTTACTATGATTTTTAATGAATCATGTGAAATTGAAAACTGGAGTAGGTCTAATGATACAGAACATTCTGCTTTTACATCACAGGAATAAATGACATAGTAATTATACATATAATATATAACCGAAAAAAAATACAAAATAGCAAATAGCTTGTAATGTTTAATAAAAGAAAAAAGCCATAGTGAGCTTAAGAGACATATAGGCCTATAGGCCTTTACAATACACACGTGTATAAACACAGCAAACAGATTATTGTGCGTGTATTTGTGACAATTTTTATATTATTAACAAAACACAGCATACAGTAAGTAAAAACCCTTACCTTGAAGTTTATGTTGCATCCACACATCCAGTGTTGGTTAAAAGTTGAAACGCACAGGATAACAGTAACCTGTAAGTGAATATTGTCATTTGGTTTGCCGATTCTTTAGGTCTTACCTTGTTACTTCAACTAGCCTACTGTTAAAAAAAAGTGGGCTGGTGCACCGTCTATAATTCTCTCTCATTCAGTGTCTTTCCCATTCAGTTAGTTGTGCACAAACGAACGAGAATTTGGAGCATGTGGGGGCTGGTGACGTCATCGTCTATAATTCAATGTCTAATATTTTAAACCCCAACGCAGCACAAACGAAACTTTTACCAGCACAAACCAGCACAAATGTAGCACAAACGATCTAGACTAATTTGGGTGAATTTGGAGCATGTGGGGGTGCTGAGTGACCTCAGATTGACCTACAAATATTATTTTAATATCTAAAATACCGAAGCAGCACAAACAAAACTTTTTACAGCACAAACCAGCACAAACAGAGCACAAACGAACGAGACTATTTTGGGTGAATTTGGAGCATGTGGGGGGGCTGGTGACGTCATCGTCTATAATTCAATGTCTAATATTTTAAAACCCAAAGCAGCACAAATGAAACTTTTACCGGCACAAACCAGCACAAACGTAGCACAAACGATCAAGACTATTTTGGGTGAATTTGGAGAATGTGGGGGGACTGGTTGACCTCAGATTGACCTAAAAATATTATGTTAATATCAAAAAAACCGAAGCAGCACAAACAAAACTTTTTACAGCACAAACCAGCACAAACGGAGCACAAACGAACAAGTATAGTTTGACGACGTTTTGCATTGGTGGGGGGGCCAACTTCACGCAGGTGAGCGATGACGGTGCCCAGAAAGCAGAAGGACTCCACAGAGTTGACTGGGGAACCACCCAGGGCGATAGGGGGAGGCAGCTGGGTTTCTCCCTATATCCACTGTCATCTCCACTGTCTTGTTTTTAAATGGGTATAAATGAACTTTTTCTGCATCTGCATGCAGTTTGGAAGTCAAAGCTAGTTTTGTGCTGCTGCCATATAACTTTAAGTGCATTGACTTGAACTTTCCCCATCCGAGAATCGCTATGTTCTGTGAGTTAGTAAAGAAAGAATTATAATAATACATGGATTATTTAAGAAAATATATTTAATCTCACATATACGATAATGAAGCCTGAACTGCTAGGAGTTCTTAAAATTCTTTGATGAAATTAGATCAGGGATATAAGATAAAAGGAAGATGTTTACTTTGAACTCACCACTGTTTTACTTACTGCCATATAACCATGGTTTGCTGGTTGACTGACAAACTTACACCATGTTTTAACAGGGTACAGTATTTACAAATGTTTTCTAAGATTTTATTGTTGCTCGTACCAAGGCTATTACCAAGACTAGTAACTTTTAAGTCCACCTGTTTTGGGAATATACTCAGTATACTCAGAGAAACTACACAGTTTCTCAGCTTTTAGTACTTTTAATGGATATCTGTTTTAAACATAATGCAGCATAAATCTTTTTTTCCAGCATGGCATGGATTGCTTTCATCAAGGATGTTTCCATGATCTGTTTCCAGGAATTATCCTGATGTGACATTATATAAGTACTGGGACCAGAGCTGTTGGGATTAGCACGCACAGTGACTCTAGAGGACATTCTAATCTCCCTATGTGATTATTAGTCATGATGATATTTAGCATGGGCTTAATGACAGAAGCAGTATTTTCTGACATACTCTGCTGTTCTACACGCTCTTGGTTACCTTTTAGAAAGTACAGAAAATGATAATGGGTTTATTTTAAAATCAGGGATTATTCAAAAGATATTGAATGACAGAGAATGGCATTAGCAGTTCAGTGATTTAGGCCTGATAAATTTGGTAAAAAATTAACTTTTAGGCCCTTTTTTACAGACAAATGTTCAGGATTGGCATTTGTTTTCCATCCAGCTCAAGCACACTTTGTGAAACGATTCTGCTGTGGGAAATTCCGCTTGTGCATGTGTAGAGAGGTTGCTCTGGATAGAGGTTTTGTAAATGTGGTGATAATGAAAATTAATTACATTTAAGTAATGAAACAAGATGATCTTTTAATGTTGTTCCTTTTACATTACTTTTCCATAGTAAAACATTAGGGGAAATTTGTAAAAATATGTAACATAGTAAACATAACAAAAGTAGATGATCTTCCAAAAATGTGTCCAATATCTCCTGTTTAGTGATACTTTGAGGCCAAAGCTTAAAATTGGTTACTTAAATTTTTACTATATTTTTAGAACATTGGGGGTAAGATTGATTTTCAAATTTTCATCAAGGGTACACAAACTACCATTAATGAATACAGTAGTTAACATGAATGAATGATGAACAATTAATAATGATAACCATTGCTTAATGATTTACACATGCATTAACTAACAGTGTGTAGTGTCATTTGTTCATGTTGACACAGGACATAAACTCATGTCGTTTTTTGCAGGAACAAACAGTTTTTACTGTAATTTGTTAACATTGATGCAGGGACATCCATTTATGGTTTGATTTGCACAGACGCATGTTTAGAACATTCTAAACATGCGTCTGTGCAAATCAAGCACACGTGAATTGTTTTAAAACAACTAGCTTTCCCTCTATTTATTTAAATCGTTTGGACATCAGGTAGAGCTAAAACGATTTGTGAATAGATATAGTTATCCATGCTGCTGATAAATCGCAATGTAATTTTCCGCATCAGCCTAATGACTTGCACATTTTGCACTATGAGCCTATCTTGGTTTTCTAGGTAGTGATTGAAAAACTGTCATGGTGTCGGTCTCTTGAATCCATTCATGTCACATCATTGTCATCACTATGATAATGTCTATCATACTGTCTTTTCATCTGCCTGTCTCTGGTTTGTATGGCATGCTTCACATTTATGTGCTCTTTCTCCCTTTTTCCTTTCTCTTTTCTTGGATGTGAAGGCTGTTAGTCCCGTGGCACCAGAGGATGAGAGCAAGCTGTCGGTAGGTCCTGCCTTGCTAGTCTATGTTTTTTCGATCTATGTATCTAGTGAAACTTTTTTATCTCCTTCCATAATGTACTGTACCAAAAAAAATCATGTCTTCTCTGTTTACTGAGTCCAATCACCCTTGTGTATGTAGTAGCTTTGTCTGTCCTTGCAATTCTCCAAATACTCAATGTAGGGCAACTGTTAATAGGTTATGACACCTACTGTTTCAACAACTTAAAGAACAGTTTATTTATCCAAGCTGCAAAAAAATAGTTATTGATATAAGTGTTAACTAACAGGCAAAAAAAAGTATTTACTAGTTTATTTAGTTTTTTTTTGGGCACCAACAAGATTATTATTTGCAGATTCCACTAAGCTGCATCCATATGGCCTTTCACAAACAGTGCAGTCTGTGTCTTCCCACCAGCTCACATCCATATGGGCTTGAGAATTAGCAGCTGACACCTCCAGATTGTGCCGATGCATCACTACAGGCTAGCCAAAGTGGACTTACTCAAAACAGCTGTTGTCTATGACATGGGCCCACAGATCTGAAGTTCAGCACAAACTGCCAGAGTAACCTTGAAAATGTCTTTGCCAAGTATCTATTTTGGCTAAGTTGTGATGGCCACTAGCTGTGATGGGTGACTTTGACCAGAAAAGTGGTACTTAGTACATCTGAAAATTCTGGCCCAGTATGCCTGTTTTGGCATTCACTGCTGATGAAATAAGCAATTTCCTCCACGGTGTGTTAACCAGCCGCAACGCTTAGTCTGTCTTTTGCATATTCACTGAAGCAAGAAAGTGTTGAAGAACATTTTACTTACAGTAAGACAGATTTTAACCTTTCCATGTGCCGCAGCACTGAATGCAACTTTGCTGTAAACTTGATATATCTTCACTTTCCATTAGGGCCTTATTTCAGACATTTCTTCTATATACTTTGTATACTTTCTATATACTTTCTATATAGGTTATTGTGTGACGATTGTGTTACCCTCTTAAAATGACCAGCTTGACGGACTAGATTGTTGACTATATTGCCTCATATATTACAATGATGGCTTTTATTTTGAAAAAGTCAGCACTGTTAACATAATATCCTGCAGCTAGAAAAACAGTTATTAAGCCTCGAATGGCCATCACTAACTTCAACCACATTTTTTACAAAAAATATAAATATTGTCATTTAGAGTATTTATTTGTAGAAAACAACAACTGGTCAAAATGACCAAAAAAATATAGTTTTCAGACCTCAAATAATGCAAAGAAAACAAATTAATATTCATTTTTCAACAACAATATACCAATATTTTAACTTAAGAAGAGTTCAGAAATCCATATTTGGTGGAATAACCCAGATTTTTTATCACAGCTTTCATGCATCTTAGGTGACTTTATGCCACTCCTGGCACAAAAATTCAAGTTGCTCGGCTTTGTTTGATGGCTTGGGACCATCCATCTTCCTCTTGATCAAATTCCAGAGGTTTTCATGGCTGGGGATACCGGCTGGCCATGACAGGGTCTTGAGCTGGTGGTCCTCCATCTACACCTACTCTAAATGACAACATTTTTGGAATTTGGGTGTAATGTTGTCAGTAGTTTAGGGAATAAAATTTTAAATTTTATTTTACTCAAACACATACCTATGAATAGTAAAACCAAAGAAACTGATCATTTTGCAGTGGTCTCTTATTTCTTGAGTAAGGAAAGTTTTGAGTAAGGAACAGAAGCGTTCAGTTTGCAGTAGTCTCTTAATTTTACTGCAAATTGAACGCTTCTGTTCCTCACTCAAAACCTTCCTTTTCGACTTCTTTGGAAAGGAAAGAAAAAGGTGCAGTGGTCATTTCCCCCCCCCAGAGCTGTATATATACCGGTCAGCGAATAACACTAATAATTATTTTATTATTCAATGTTTTATTATTTTTATGTTTTAATTTGAGTATTTGTTTTTATGCAATTGTATTTTTATATTTTTTTCATTTTTGCTTCTATGTATGAATTGTGCTATATAAATAAATGCGCTTGCTTGCTAGTCAGACTGGGTCAGAATATCTCCAAAACTGCAGTCCTTGTGGGGTGTTCCCAGGCTGCAGTGGTCAAAAAGGGTCCAAGGAATGGAAAGCGTACACCGGCAACCGGGTGATGGGTTGCCAAGGCTCATTGATGCACATGGGGAGCAAGGCTTTCTTTTACAACACGTGGATGACCGGTTGCGCTTACCTGGAGAACACATCGCACCTGGATGCACTATGGGAAGAAGGCAAGCCGGCAGAGACAGTGTGATGCTTTGGGGAATGTTCTGCTGGGAATCCTTGGGTCCTGCCATTCATATCAATGTAACTTTGACACATACCACTTATCTAACCATTGCTGCAGACCATGTGCACCTTTTCATGGCAACGGTATTCCCTGATGGCATTTGCCACTTTCAGCAGGATAATGCGACTTGCCACAAGGCAAAAGTGGTTCAGGAGTGATTTGAGGAACACGTGTTGACTTGGCCTCCAAATTCCCCAGATCTCAATCCAATCGAGCATCTGTGGGATGTGCTGGACAAACAAGTCTGATCCATGGACGAATCATCTCGCAATTTACAGGACCTAAAAGATCTGCTGCTAATGTCTTGGTGCCAGATACCACAGCACCTTCAGAGGTCTAGTTGAGTACATGCCTCGATGGGTCAGGGCTGTTTTGGCAGAAAAAGGGGGACCTACACAATATTAGGCAGGTGGTCATATTGTTATGGCTGATCGGAATATTTTCTGTGGCCACCATCATTTTCCAGCACTGCCTTAACCCTCTTGGGCATGGAGTTCACCAACGTTTCACAGTCCTCTTCCACTCCTCCATGACAACATCACGAGCTGGTAGATGTTAGAGACCTCGCGCTCCTCCACCCTCCATTTGAGGATGCCCCACAGATACTCAATAGGGTTTAGGTCTGGAGACATGCTTGGCCAGTCCATCATCTTTACCCACAGCTTCTTTAGCAAGGCAGTGGTTGTCTTGGAGTTGTGTTTGAGGTCGTAATCATGTTGGAATACTGCCCTGCAGCCCAGTCTCCGAAGGGAGGGGATCATGCTCTGCTTCAGTATGTCACAGTACATGTTGGCATTCATGGTTCCCTCAATAAAATGTAGCTCCCCAGTGCTGGCAGCACTCATGCAGCCCCAGACCATGACACTCCCACCACCATGCTTGACTGCAGGCAAAACACACTTGTCTTTGTACTCCTCACCTGGTTGCCACCACACACACTTGACACCATCTGAATCAACTAAGTTTATCTTGGTCTCATCAAACCACAGGACATGGATCCAGAAGACTTCACTCTGGGACGACAGCCATGCAGACCAATTTGATGCAGTGTGCGGCATATGGTCTGAGCACTGACAGGCTGACCCCCCACACCTTCAGCCTCAGCAGCAATGCTGGCAGCACTCATACGTCTATTTCCCAAAAACAACCTCTGGATATGACGCTGAGCATGTGCACTCAATTTCTTTGGTCGACCATGGCAAGGCCTGTTCTGAGTTGTGTTGAACTTCCAGTGACCAGTATGAGGGAGTGTGAGAGCGATGACACCAAATTTAACACACCTGCTCCCCATTCACACCTGAGACCTTGTATCAGTAACAAGTCACATGACACCGGGGAGGGAAAATGGCTAATTGGGCCCAATTTGGACATTTTCACTTAGGGGTGTACTCACTTTTGTTGCCAGCGGTTTAGACATTAATGTCTGTGTGTTGTGTTATTTTGAGGGGACAGCAAATTTACACTGTTATACAAGCTGTACACTCACTACTTTACATTGTAGCAAAGTGTCATTTCTTCAGTGTTGTCACATGAGGGGTGTGAGGGGTGATGGGTGTACTCCCTTTTGTGAAATACTGTAAGTTTGCATGCCCTGACAGAAAATGTGAAATTTTGGCATTGATCATGCATCTTTAATTGAAGGATAGTGATCAAATGAAGTAATTTTCTATCACATAGTTGTTTGGCTCCTTTTTAAATAATAATGATAACAGAAATCAGCCAAAATGGCCCTGATCAAGAGTTTACATCCCCTTGAATGTTTGGCGTAGTTACATACACACAAGGTGACACACAGGTGAAAATGTATTTAAAATGTGAATTTCCCTCACCTGTGGCTTTTTAAATTGCAATTAAATAATCAAAGAGTTTGTTAGTTTTCAAGCTCAATGACAATTTACAGACTCATTAAAAAAAAAGTTTTAAAATGGCTCCAATTTGTTCTTTGGCAAGCCATAACATTGAATATCTCTGTACGTTCGTGTTGTTCGTCTACCTGTCTGCCCAAGTTGCCTCCTCGCTCATAGTATATGAACGTCAAGCTCTCCTCGACATTCGGGTCACCACTGCCGATCTACACAGTCAGAGTCCAGGGGGAAACAGACGTTTTCGCTCCCTTGTTTCGTTTTGATACCGGCGGGTCTGTGCCAGCTCCCCTACTGCACCTCTCACAAGAGGAAACACTGCATAAAACGGGGTAAACGAGGAGGCATATTAGCCAGGATTAAACGAAGCTCTTGGTCAAGGGTTTCAGTGTTTCCAGGAGATCGTCCCAACCGCAATCCATTCATCTCAGTGAGACTTGCCTGCCTTGTACCTATTCTTCCGCATCCAGTACAAACAGCGCTGTACCTGCCGTTTAGACCTCACGTTCGTAAGAGAGTAATTAACCACTGTAATTCATGTTCGTTGGGCTACAATCCCATTCCAAAGAATGCTGGCGGACCTGTAATTTATGTTCGTTGGGCTACAATCCCATTCCAAAGAATGCTGGCGATCCTGTTTCATGCCATCTGGCAGAATCCATCTCCATTAAATTGGCCTTGGTAAATGCATTCTTTCGAACAAACATTTTATATTGAATTATACTTTTTTATCTCGTAAATTAGATTTCTTGTTTGTGTCTGAGACATGGCTTAACATCGGTGAGTTAAGACCTCTTTTTAAACTTTCTTCCAGCGACTGTGATTTTTTTTTTTGTTCCCCAGAATCGCTGGTGGTGGTGGAGGATTAGCAGTTAAAAACAACCTGTTGTTTTAAATGCCACCCTTCCTTGCCTACTCCCAAAACATAAACTTCCAGGCAATTTATCTCGCTCTTTTAACCCTTTCACTACAAAACTCTTCCAAGATGCTTACAAGGCTTCTCCTCTCCTCAGCAGTATTGAGGCTCCCTCCTCTAGCCTGAGCACAGAGGGGTTAGTCACTATATTTAATTCCACTTGCTCTGACATCCTGGTTTCTGTTGGTCCTTTTAAAAAGAGGGGAGCGAAAGCTAGAACTCCGTCCTGGCTAAATAATATTACACATACTCTCAGACAGGAATGCAGAAAAGCAGAGAGAAATCTCTAAAGGGGGCAATATACAGTATTAAGAGCTAAGGGTACACAGACCTTTGAACAGAGATCAGTAAAAAAAAATCTTTGTTGCCATGTTTAGTTTTATGATTGTGCCATTCTGTTATGATCAACCGTTTAATGTGAATCCCATAAGAAATAAAAGAAGTTTTTTCCCTGCTCACTCATGTTTTCTTTACAAATAGTACATATATTACCAATTCTCCAAGGGTATGCAAACTCTTCAGCACAACTGTACATAGGAAAAACAAAATAAAGGGAACTACTACAGAACCTGATTATGTTTGCTAAAAAATTTAAGCTTGGAAGGGAATTCTCATTTCAGCAGGACATTGATCACAAGCACAAGGTCAAAGCAACATTGGAGTGGATGAAGAACAAAAGATGAATGTTTTAAAGTGGACCCTGCCAATCTAATTTAGAATCTGATGGACATTTGAAAATTGTGGTTCATGAGCGTTGTCCAAACAACCTGGAAAGATTATGTCAACCTGGAAAGAATATAGTTTTCTACCAAATATTGATGTGTGGGCATTAAATTAATATGCAAGGAACATAGGTCAGTTTAAACATTTTCTTACGAATAAAATGAATAATTTATAATAATTTGTTTTCACATTCAATGACAAGAAGTGCTGAATCTAACGCAAATCCAAAATTAAAAGGTGTAGGTCCTGGAAAACAAAAAGCATTTGATTAAATATGATAAGGAGAGAGAAACTGTCTGTTTACACCACCTGCAAAACCATTCCCTCTTTGGGAGTTGTCTTGCTTTTGCCTCTCCAGTGCACCTGTTGTCACTTTCATTTGTGTAAGTAAAAGGTATGTGTAAGTATAATGTTACTCTCAAAAGACCTGCATGAGGAATTATCAGTTCACTATGACTGTCATTAATACAACAGGACATCCTAAAAGGGGAAGGGGTGTGTGTGTGTTAGTTACAACATGATCCTCATATCAAAATCCTAATTTAGTCCTGAGGTTTTAAGGGTGTCTAGAGTGAATGCAAAATAATTGTCTCTGGCAGGGTTTGCGATCAATATCTCCTCCTTCCACCTTCTCAATGACCGGGAATTGTAGAGAACATTTGAGAAAATTGGTTTAGAGGTCTGAATACTTTTGCAAGGTATATACTATACAGTATATTACAGCCTTAGCTGTCCTATATATAAACAATGTTATAGGACAGCTAAGGATTGTGTAATGGTACCACTGCCTATTTGATAGCGTTGGCCTCCTCTTGCAGGCTAGACCAAGGCTCCAGAGAGGTGGCAGCTCAGCCTCCCTACACAACAGCCTGATGAGAAACAGCATTTTTCAGCTTATGATCCACACGTTGGACCCTCTAAGTGAAGGTAAGTCGTTATCCAATAACATTAATTGCTTTATTTCACAAAGCAATATGGAATTTGTAAATGGTTACTATTTCACAGAATCCACTTGCCTACAGTGCCAGAAGATTAAGATGCAAACTGGTGCTTATAATCCCAGTTATCTTGAGGTTAACATCTCTGTGCTATGGCCCTACATTTTCATATTTTTTGTACTGACTCCCTGTGGGAATTGAAGAACCCTCCAACCTTGCGTAGCAAACGCCATGCATTACCTTCTAAGCTAGAGTGGGGACAACAAGAATTTGATACACTGCCGATTTTGCAGGTTTTCCCACCTACAAAGCATGTAAAAGTCTGTAATTTTTATCATAGGTACTCTTTAACTGTGAGTGACGGAATCAGAACTTAATATTTGGTACAGAAAACTTTGTTTGCAATTACAGAGATCATACGTTTCCTGTAGTTCTTGACCAGGTTTGCACACACTGCAAGCAGGGATTTTGTCCCACTCCTCCATACAGACCTTCTCCAGATTCTTCAGGTTTCGGGGATGTCGCTGGGCAATACGGACTTTCAGCTCCCTCCAAAGACTTTCTATTGGGTTCAGATCTGGAGACTGGCTAGGCCACTCCAGGATCTTGAGATGCTTCTTACGGAGCCACTCCTTAGTTGCCCTGGCTGGGTTTTTCGGGTCGTTGTCATGCTGGAAGACCCAGCCACGACCCATCTTCAATGCTCTTACTGAGGTAAGGAGGTTGTTGGCCAAGATCTCGTGATACATGGCACCATCCATCCTCCCCTCAATACGGTGCAGTAGTCCTGTCCCCTTTGCAGAAAAGCATCCCCAAAGAATGATGTTTCCACCTCCATGCTTCACGGTTGGGATGGTGTTCTTGGTGTTGTACTCATCCTTCTTCCTCCAAACACGGTGAGTGGAGTTTAGGCCAAAAAGCTATTTTTTGTCTCATCCTCCTCTGGATCATACAGATGGTCATTGGCAAACTTTAGACGGGCCTGGACGTGCGCTGGCTTGAGCAGGGGGACCTTGCATGTGCTGCAGGATTTTAATCCATGACAGTGTGGTGTGTTACTAATGGTTTACTTTGAGACTGTGGTCCCAGCTCTCTTCAGGTCATTGACCAGGTCCTGCCGTGTAGTTCTGGGCTGAGATCTTGCATGGAGCCCCAGACCGAGGGAGATTGACTGTCATCTTGAACTTCTTCCATTTTCTAATAATTGTGCCAACAGGTGTTGCCTTCTCACCAAGCTGCTTGCCTATTGTCCTGTAGCCCATCCCAGCCTTGTACAGGTCTACAATTTTATCCCTGATGTCCTTACACAGCTCTCTGGTCTTGGCCATTGTGGAGAGGTTGGAGTCTGTTTGATTGAGTGTGTGGACAGGTGTCTTTTATACAGGTAACGAGTTCAAACAGGTGCAGTTAATACAGGTAATGAGTGGAGAACAGGTGGGCTTCTTAAAGAAAAAAAAATTGGTCTGTGAGAGCCGGAATTCTTACTGGTTGGTAGGTGATTAAATTCTTATGTCATGCAATAAAATGCTAATGAATTATTAAAAAATCATACAATTTTTGTTTAGATTCCGTCTCACATGCTTTGTAAGTAGGAAAACCTGCAAAATTGGCAGTGTATCAAATACTTGTTCTCCCCACTGTATATGACCACATGTTTCTGGAGGCTGAGTTGTTTCACATGCTTTGGCTTTTTCAGAGACTATTTTATATAGAAATGAGGAGCACACCCTAATGCCTATATTCTGACGTTATAAAATGTAAGTCTTTATTCTATCGTAAATGTAGCACAGCCACCAACCTCAGAGCAGTACAACAGTTTTCTTAAACTTCTTTCTCTATTGCCAATCCCAAACATCAAGATGATGCAACCATTACTGCTTTTTGTTAAGTGCGTGGCTAGTGCACAATACTATTTCAGGCCAGGGGATATACAATGCCTAAGGGGTAACTGATGAGGGGAGGAATGCTCATAAAAATAGTTGGAAGAAAGATAATGCAATGGTATTAAACACTTTACATGCTACCTTTGTCTAGCATATTTCCACCTACAAGGATCTTTGACAGTTCAAAGAAAACCATGTGTTTTATATCCTTTATCTGATACAAGCCATTACTAAACACATCATTCAGTTTTAAGTGCCACAAGCCACCACAGGGTGAAAGTATCCTCAGTGAGTAATGGTTTTTCAGCAGAGTCCCTGCACTGTTTCTCCTCTGTCACTGAACTCGCAAAAATGCTGTGGTCATTAAAATGTAGGCACCTCAGTTCCCCCCTGTGAGGTGAGTTATTAATTTCTTTGTTTCTGCAGGGGAGGATGGAGTCTAATAATACACGTGTTGGTTTAGTTGTATGTAATTTAGTCAGCTTTTTCATATTATATGGCATTCCCAGCTTAAAGCCACCATACAATCTTTGCAATTGCATTTTTAAATAATCACCTATTTTCATAGAGCCCTCCTCTCACCCAGATTCTTTGTGTTATTTTGACCCATAATGTGGAAATATTAACAGGTATATTATGTTGTTGTTTTTCAAGCTAGAAAGTAAATAAAATAATTTAATATGTTGTATGGATGAATAAAAACAAATGAGGTCATTATAATGCTTTTTGTTTTACTGGAATATTTCTTCTCAGTTTTATGTCTTTGGTCTTACCTTCTTGAAAATCGTTGATTACAAAGAAATGCAAGGTCCTTGAAATTCATTTGATTTAAAAAACACCTTAGAATTAGAAAGAGGTAGACCTATCCAAATACAGTACATATATAATGAAGACGCAGAGTCAATGTATGCATGAAATTGTGAGGTTGATGGACAATGCTTAAAGTCTACCCAGTTTTTGTCTCCTGGCTACCTCCCACCATTTTTCATTTGGTAACAGCTTGATGCAAAATTGTGCAGAGGTTGTGCAGAGGTTGTGTGTCTAGGTTATCGCATTCACAGCAGAGCATCTCATGGCAAAATCATTTCACTGAGCTGACCTTGATATACAGTGGGGAGAACAAGTATTTGATACACTGCCGATTTTGCAAGTTTTTCTACTTACAAAGCATGTAGAGGTCTGTAATTTTTATCATAGGTACACTTCAACTGTGAGAGACGGAAAAAATCCAGAAAATCACATTGTATGATTTTTAAATAATTAATTTGCATTTTATTGCATAAGTATTTGATCACCTACCAACCAGTCAGAATTCCGGCTCTCACAGACCTGTTAGTTTTTCTTTAAGAAGCCCTCTTATTCTCTACTCATTTCCTGTATTAACTGCACCTGTTTGAACTCGTTATCTGTATAAAAGACACCTGTCCACACACTCAATCAAACAGACTCCAACCTCTCCACAATGGCCAAGACCAGAGAGCTGTGTAAGGACATCAGGGATAAAATTGTAGACCTGCACAAGGCTGGCATGGGCTACAGGACAATAGGCAAGCAGCTTGGTGCGAAGGCAACAACTGTTGGCGCAATTATTAGAAAATGGAAGAAGTTCAAGATGACGGTCAATCTCCCTCGGTCTGGGGCTCAATGATCATGAGGAAGGAGAGGGATCAGCCCAGAACTACACAGGAGGACCTGGTCAATGACCTGAAGAGAGCTGGGACCAGAGTCCCAAAGAAAACCATTAGTAACACACTATGCCGTCATGGATTAAAATCCTGCAGCGCATGCAAGGTCCCCCTGCGCATGTCCAGGCCCGTCTGAAGTTTGCCAATGACCATCTGGATGTTTCAGAGGAGGAATGGGAGAAGGTCATGTGGTCTGATGAGACAAAAATAGAGCATTGTTCTTTGGGGATGCTTTTTTGCAAAGGGGACAGGACGACTGCACTGTATTGAGGGGAGGATGGATGGGGCCATATATCGCGAGATCTTGGCCAACAACCTCCTTCCCTCAGTAAGAGCATTGAAGATGGGTCGTGCATGGGTCTTCCAGCATGACAACGACCCGAAACACACAGACAGGGCAACTAAGGAGTGGCTACGTAAGAAGCATCTCAAGGTCCTGGTGTGGCCTAGCCAGTCTCCAGACCTGAATCCAATAGAAAATCTTTGGAGGGAGCTGAAAGTCTGTATTGCCCAGCGACAGCCCCGAAACCTGAAGGATCTGGAGAAGTTCTGTATGGAGGAGTGGACAAAATCCCTGCTGCAGAGTGTGCAAACGTGGTCAAGAACTACAGGAAACATATGATCTCTGGAATTGCAAACAACTGCAGCAGGGATTTTGTCCAAAAACAACAACAAAAAGTTTCTGTACCAAATATTTAGTACTGCTTTTCTGATGTATCAAATACTTATGTCATGCAATAAAATGCTAATGAATTACTTAAAAATCATACAATGTGATTTTCTGGATTTTTGTTTTAGATTGCGTCACTCACAGTTGAAGAGTACCTATGTTAAAAATGACAGACTTGTAAGTGGGAAAACCTGCAAAATTGGCAGTGTATCAAATACTTGTTCTCTCCACTGTAGGACTATGACAGGACACATACACAAGCTATGTCATGGTGGGAGTCCATATCATGGTAAATTTTGAACCCTATTAGTGCATACTTTTTTCTTAAGAAGTGGATAGTGGAGGCAACATCTTGTAACGTAAGCTCAGTGTCGCCTCTGGGAGGGAGCTGATTTATTTTAATGCACTTAGAAGACCCATTACTGTAGCCATTTACAGAGAAATTGTAAACGTCATCGCGTCAGGATTTAATATGCTAATTCAGTTGGAAGGTACAGCGACTTTCCAATCTAATCCCATCAAGGGAATAGGGAATAAATATCATCCAATGTTGCTATGTAAATAGTAAGGCAAGAGACTTGAGGAGGACTTGAACGATTTTCATTCTGAAATATTACGTATGAAATATATTTTTTTAAGATAGTTAGCAATGTAAAAGGGGTTAGCATGTAATTGATAGTTAGCATGTAATTGTGCATTACCCTGCTTTATTTAATGTTTTTTTTTTTTTATGCCGGTGTAGAAATACAGGAATACTTTATGAGGAGGAAATTACTCGTTTTGGACTAGTCAATGACTGCTTGCATAGTTAATTCCACAGGGGTTTGTAGTTGGATTGGAATGATTTTGGACATCAATTTCCAGGAAAGCTGAGCATTGAATAATTGATTCAAAGTTGAGATTACTAAATCGAGCACCCACTGACTACTAAGTGGCCATTACCTAATATTTACCCTCAGATTTCTAGACGCCACATTACTCACCTACTATTACTGTTAGTCGTTCTATCTGGGTCATAAAGTTCTAGTTCACATCCTGGAGTGGGAAGTGACATGTGAGGGAAAATGTGCTGTAAAAGTATATGCAACCAACTCAGAATGTCTTTTCTCCAAAAAAGTTATTCAAGTGTCCTTGTAGGATACTCGTTTGAAGAACCCTTTTGGGTATGAAGTGAAGCTATTTTGAGTTTCATATAGAACCTTATATAAAAGGTACCAAAAAGTAATCTACATTTTTTTTTCTTCTTTGAAAGGAATTCTCTTTCATTTTCCATTCTAAACATTTATATGCATTGATTTGAAAGGATTTATGAACTTGGGCAGAAAATAACTAATTTAACTATCATATTATTATATTATTAAAGAGCCTTTAATTAGCATTCATTAGTATTTTTAAATTACAATAAAACCTGTTTATAAAGATTAGGAAACCACAAACCTAATTTCACAGGTAATCTTTACTATAAAGTCTAGTAAAAGTCCACATTGCAAATAAAATATTTCAATTGGCAGTGTCAGGTCTTGGCTGGAGTGCCTCTGATTGGTCCTTTTTTGTTGCCCTTTGTGTCCTTAGTTGTCTGTCATTGTGTGTAGTTAGCGTTATGGTTGCCTATCTTCAGTTCACAATCATACTTGCCTTTTGTTGTTTTGGTTAAGTTTGGAAGAAGAAACATTAAAAGGATGTCTGCCCTCTACTCTGCGCCTGTGTCCTGCCACCACAACTGTGACAGGGAGATCCACTTTTTATTTAATGATGAAAAAATAAAATCATTGGTTAATTCAGGCAGCTCAGGACATATTCACATTGTTATTAATGACCTAAATATACTTCAAAACCTTCATAAGAATAGGGTCTAATGTTTTATCATGTTTTATCAAATTACCCTTCATCTGCTTTATCTTTTCTCTCTCCCTTTCAACATTTTCTTCCTTTGTCCCCTCAGAATTTGCTGATTCTGGTGAGTTAATTTTTCTAATTCTCTCAAAAAAGCTGTTCATTATCATCCCCATGGCTTGGAAGCAACTTTTTGCCAAACTTTACCCTTTTATATAACTCTCTCTGATTCCAGTGATGCCAGTGACATTCCAAACTTTACAATTTGATGTGGATGTATACCCATTGGAAAACCTCTGTAACCCTTTATGCATCGTCTCCATTATCCTTCCATTCTCCCCTTTTTTACATCTTGTAAGCTAACCATTGTGACTATAAGAACCATCTTGCATGCATGCGGAAGGGTGATACATTGGGGCCAAACACAAGAAGAGCTATAAGATTTCTACTTTGACACACAAAAGGATACAGTCCAAAGGACATTCAAATCCAGTCAGTGGCCCACCATTGCCCACTGCTGTTTGCACTTACAACTTTGATTTCTTAATAAATCTGTATGTTTTCTGGATAGCACAAGCACCCTTGAATTATATTTTAGTTAAAAAAAGGTCCTATTGGCAAACATTTTTGTTTTGCGAGCCAATAAAAACTTGCATTGAGGGAGAAATGTCCAAGCTAAGTAAACTGCAAAAGTCTAGATTCAAACCAGCTCTCCTCCCCCTGCTGATTCCCACTCACTATAGTATTTCACTTTTGCTTTTTTAGGCTTTTAGACTTTTTAATATCAACTTTAAAAGCTATAAAATATATATTCTTTCAGATATATTGCAAAATGATACATTGCTAATTTAACGCAATAACCTGTTCTCATAGACCTCCAATCATTGTTATGACTCTACAAATGGAACTGGAAAGAAGAGCTACACCCTCACTATTGATAAACTTATACGGTACCAGTTATGTTTACATAGACCTGTCCATAACTTTGAGGGAGTAGAAAAGCACTGTTTCATTGATTAGTAAATCATTAATAATTTTACTCTAATCGGCGTATACGACAGCGTGTTCCAGGTCCTGCCAATATCCAGCAACTTCGCACAGCCATTGAAGAGGAGTGGACCAACATTCCACAGGTCATAAACAACCTGATCAACCATATGCGAAGGATATGTGTTGCACTGCGTGAGGCAAATGGTGGTCACACCAGATACTGACTGGTTTTTGGATCCCCCCAATACAGTGAAACTGCACATTTTAGAGTGGCCTTTTATTGTGGCCAGCCTAAGGCACACCTGTGCAATAATCATGCTGTCTAATCAGCATCTTGATATCCCACACCTGTGAGGTGGATGGATTATCTCGGCAAGGAGAAGTACTCACAAACCCAGATTTAGACAGATTTGTGAACAATATTTGAGAGAAATAGGCCTTTTGTGTACATAGAGAAAGTCTTAGATCTTTGAGTTCAGCTCATGATAAATGGGGGTAAAAACAAGTGTTGCGTTTATAATTTTGTTCAGTGTATTTTTAGACATTCTTCTACTGTAAAAACATTGGTGGACTGTAGCACAATGCTGTTCTGCCTGATGTAACATTGCACAAGATGCACAGTGTTTGAAATTGAATAAGAGGAACAAGCTAATATTTTATTTTATATTTCTTTAAACCCTATTACTTTTTTCAGTGTGAAAGCTTACCTATGATGTTTTCTGGCGTACCGAATACCCATGGCACTGCTCTATTTATTTGAAATAATAATATGCACGGTTTGACGGGGTGGACGGTGGGTTTGGGAGAGATGAACAAACAAAATTGAATAATTAACTATTTTAACAAAAGCTGGATTCTTGCTCACAAATGAAACTGCTATGTGGATTATCACTTATAATCACTGTGCTTAACATCAAAATTGTCGACTCCAAATAATAATCTAGAAATTGTCACGTGTTGACTTATGGGGGGCAATAGCTTACACAGCCAAATACATCAATGCAAGTTGCTTGACCCACTCTCTCCCCTTTCTTTCTACTCAGCCTCAGGAAGTTAAGCAAGCTTGTTTCTCTCTCCAGTCAGAGAAAGCCTGCCTGTCTCACATAGTCAGTCTGTTCTCACATGATAAAAGAATAACCTGAGTGGTATGAAATTTGGGTAACCACTGCTTTAACTTCATGTAAACTCCAGTCACTTAATCCAGTAAAGAAGTTACTTCTGTGACATCATGCAAACACATACAGTATGCTACAGGCATTTAGCTGTTAAGCCAAACTTAAGCAAAACCCTTCATAATAGTTGTCAAATCAAACAGCAGTAGCCTGACTAGCATCCTAGCCATCCTCCACTTCCAGAGTCTGTACTGTTTTAAGTCAACGTCAAACTGTTCACCGGTGTACTACATATTTGCTGGTCCATTTTGTAATGTCTATGCTAATATAAAACAATTCTGAACTTGTCAACCCTCAACCAGTA
Source organism: Esox lucius (assembly GCF_011004845.1). Taxonomy (NCBI): domain Eukaryota; kingdom Metazoa; phylum Chordata; class Actinopteri; order Esociformes; family Esocidae; genus Esox; species Esox lucius. The sequence continues at coordinate 28,830,866 of NC_047592.1, read as the reverse complement.
ATGTTGTTTGTTATTATTGCTCAACACCACCACAGCAGGAAGCACCTAGTACTTGTTACCACTTATTAGCATAAAAAAGTGCAATAAAGAACATAATGGAATACAGAAAACAGATGGAAGAAGGACACAGTAATTGGCACACAGTAAAACTGATAAGAAAGTTGATATATTTCAAGTGTCTTCATTTATTTATTTTAAAGGGACCACAACATTTTACTCAAGTCCAATTAGAATATTTTTACATAATACTTGGAAATTGTCATTCTCAGGTTTTGAACTGACTTTTGCATTATCATCCTTGCATTTGAATAGGCCAGTAGCATAGTTAGGTTATCTGTGTTTGTATAAGAGTTGTTTTTCACTGCAGAAGATTCTAAATATTTTCACAAAAATATTCACAATATTTCCCAGACAGCGTATTTTATCACACAGGTTGCAGTGACAATTCCACTTTAGGTGGAGGTCCATTAGCCTCTGACTAGATGGAGGCGGCAGAGGTTGAACCTGAACAATGTACAGTAGAACCTACACAATTATTACCAGTTATTACCAAAGACAAAACTGCAATCAATAAAAGTTTGGAATGAGTTTAGAGGGTGTGATACAATGTCATATTATGATGTGACACAGGGATATTGATACCTGCAGAACTCCACCTATCAAGTTTAAAAAATGAATCGCAGTGTAAGGTTTAAAACTGCAACATTTTCTTCCGCTGAATGGCACAATGTTTAGAATTGCAGAGTATTTAGTTTGAAGCTTTAACAATTAAAAATTATGTAAAATTGCACTTAGTGTGAAAGGCCCCATTCTAAGGGAAAACCTTTTTACCTGGATGGGCGAGCTTGCTCTTGTGTGTTATGGCTCAGGCTGTAGTTCCCTCTCGTGTCAGTGTGTATTCAGTTAATCAGTCACCCATTGAATGAACCTGAATGTGTGCACCTGTTTATAAAGGAAAGAGAGAGAGAGCAAGTTACCCCCGCGTTTGTGTCCCGTTATGACTGATTGCCCGGTACCCAAACGCAAAGCGGGGCTGCTTAGCATTGTTAATATTGCACCGATAATACCGATTTGCACTGTGCCTAGAGCAAAATGTATATTCTATTTTTCCCAACTGTCTTCAGCATAAAACTCTCCCAAAGTATATTAGAAAAATAAATGTCTAAATTAAAAGACATGAAATCTATCAAAAATAATGGGTTTGGTGCAATAAGAAAGTGACATTGAATGTGTTTTTGTGCTCAATTAAAATAGTTCTAAATATATTGATGAAACTTCGATGATCTGTTTCAATTTCTGTGATTTCAGTTCTGAAAACTGCACCAAAAAATAAATAATTATTTTAATGTAATCATGGAAATCAATCTTACACAATTGGGTAAGACTTTTTTTTGGGGAAAAGCATTTAAATCTGGTCAGCCCGTGCTATTATTAGCCACACTCCAACTGTCAGCACACTATGTCTTTTTCCATTAGTGTGGAGCTAAAAACAGTATCACTTAGGAGCTGCATCAAATATTGAACTGCAGAGAGCAGTTTGCCACATTAAACATAGTTGTTGTGTGCCTGGGCTGTTTAAATAGTAAAATCATATCATGGTTATGCAGCACAATGCCTTTTCTAAATCCTTAAACAGATCATAACATGGAAGTCTCACCTCTTATATGCCCAAATTCCTGTCATCAGTTCAGTTTTGTTGAAGTCGTACTGGGATTTCATGATGTAATTGTTTAAAACAAAGCTTTAGATCTTTAATGTAAATGCTGAGATGCCTCATTGCCATTGCAATCAGTGACTAGTTGTCATTGATTAAGTCAATCAAGGTCAATATGGTTTTAATGCATGTTGAAACAAAGAGACAGAATTTTGGAGTAGATCACGTGGCTCATTTATATCACGTGCATAAGCACAAATCTGTGCATAAACCGTGCATGCAATAATTTCTGTCCAGTGTAAGATTTATCAATATGAATATTCACTTGAAAATATTCATACATTTACACACAGCTATGACCATGTGTACTAATAGTGCCAACTTTTGGAATACAGGAACTGCTTCTGAAACATAGTTACTGTGGAGTGTGTATTTTTCAGACTGCCTCCCTCCTTAGGTTTAGTTCAAGTACACTTTTCGATGATGCATCACACCCTGCATACCTTTTCATCTCACCCTCAATGAGCCAGCTAATTAACGAACAAAAATGGGCAGTTAACACAAACCTTACGTACATACCTTTTCATAAAGTCAAGAGAAGGTTATTAGCTTAATTGCCATTTGTGATTTTCTTTTATACATACCACTCAGATCGAAAAAGCACCAGTGTGAATTAATTTAGAATTGAAAAATGAAGCAATATTGATTAATGAGGCCCCACAATTCTAACCAGCCTCTCCTCAGGCCTGAAAAACTCAAAATCGAAGTGTTATAATACAAATTACAGTACATTATAGATTTTTAGCAGCCTTTTCAGAAAAACATAACAACCCTTATCAGGACATACCACTTTCATCAGGAAAGACCGATTTTATACCGATTAATCAGCCAATATTAACAGTTTACCGATATATTTGTATCAGCAATTTTTACACTGATAAAAGACTGGTATATTTTTTTGATATTCATTATTTGATATGAAAAGGCCCCTCCATGAACTGCCAACTTAACGTGGTGGAGGGGTTTGAGTACCCGAGTGGTACTTCCCGTGGGCTCACCACCTGCGGGAGGGACCATAAGGGGCCGGTGCGGAGAGGATCGGGCAGCAGTTGAAGGCGGGGGCCTAGACAGCCCGATCCCTGGACACAGAAACTAGCTCTAGGGACTTGGAATGTCACCTCCCTGGCGGGGAAGGAGCCTGAGATTGTGCGTGAGGTTGAGAAGTTCCGACTAGAGGTAGTCGGGATCACCTCTACGCACGGCTTGGGCTCTGGAACCACACTCCTTGAGAGAGGATGGACTCTTCACCACTCTGAAGTTGCCCATGGTGAGAGGCGGCAGGCTGGTGTGGGTTTGCTTATAGCTCCCCAGCTCTGCCGCCATGTGCTGGAGTTTATCCCGGTGAACGAGAGGGTTGTTTCCCTGCGCCTACGGGTCAGGGATAGGTCTCTCACTGTTGTTTGTGCCTACGGGCCGAACGGCAGTGCAGAGTATCCGACCCTCTTGGAGTCATTGGTGAGGGGTGCTGGAAAGTGCTCCGACTGGGGACTATCGTTCTATTGGGGGACTTCAACGCCCACGTGGGTAACGACAGTGACACCAGGAGGGGCGTAATTGGGAGGAACGGCCCCCCGATCTGAACCCAAGCGGTGTTCAGTTATTGGACTTCTGTGCTAGTCACAGTTTGTCCATGACGAACACCATGTTCAAGCATAAGGGTGTCCATCAGTGCACGTGGCACCAGGACACCCTAGGCCGCAGGTCGATGATCGACTTTGTTGTTTATTCATCTGACCTGCGGCCGTATGACTTGGACACTCGGGTGAAGAGAGGGGCGGAGCTGTCAACTGATCACCACCTGGTTGTGAGTTGGATCCGATGGCGGGGGAGGAAACTGGACAGACTCGGCAGGCCCAAGCATACTGTAAGGGTCTGCTGGGAACGTCTGGCCGAGTCTCCTGTCAGAGAGATCTTTAACTCCCACCTCCGGCAGAGCTTCAACTGGATCCCGAGGGAGGCTGGAGATATTGAGTCCGAGAGGACAATGTTCTCCACCGCCATTGTCGAAGCGGCCGCTCGGAGCTGTCTCCGGTAAGGTCTCCGGTGCCTGTCGAGGCGGCAATCCCCGAACCCGGTGGTGGACACCGGAAGTAAGGGATGCCGTCAAGCTGAAGAAGGAGTCCTATCAGGCCTGGTTGGCTTGTTGGACTCCTGAGGCAGCTGACGGGTGGTTGTGGAGGCAAAAACTTGGGCCTGGGAGGAGTTCGGTGAGGCCATGGAGAAGGACTATCGGCTGGCCTCGAAGAGATTCTGGCAAACCGTCCGGCGCCTCAGGAGAGGGAAACAGTGCCCTACCAACGCTGTTTACAATTGAGGTGGGCAGCTGTTGACATCAACTGGGGATGTCGTCGGGTGGTGGAAGGAGTACTTCGAGGATCTCCTCAATCCCGCCGTCACGTCTTCCATTGAGGAAGCAGAGGATGAGGGCTCAGAGGTGGACTCGTCCATCACCCGGGCTGAAGTCACAGAGGTGGTCAAGAAACTCCTCGGTGGCAAGGCACTGGGGGTGGATGAGATCCACCCTGAGTACCTCCAGTCTCTGGATGTTGTGGGGCTGTCTTGGTTGACACGCCTGTACAACATCGCGTAGCGGTCGGGGACAGTGCCTCTGGGATGGCAGACCGGGGTGGTGGTCCCTTTTATTAAGAAGGGGGATCAGAGGGTGTGTTCCAACTATAGGGGGATCACACTTCTCAGCCTCCCCGGGAAAGTCTATGCCAGGGTTCTGGAGAGGAGAATACGGCCGATAGTAGAACCTCGGATTCAGGAGGAACAGTGTGGTTTTCATCCGGGCTGTGGAACACTGGACCAGCTTTATACCCTCTACGGGGTGTTGGAGGGTTCATGGGAGTTTGCCCAACCAATCCACATGTGTTTTGTGGATTTGGAGAAGGCATTCGTGTCCCTCGCGGCATCCTGTGGAGAGTTCTTCGGGAATATGGGGTCCTGGGTCCTTTGCTAAGGGCTGTTAGGTCCCTGTACGACCGAAGCAGGACCTTGGTCTGCATTGCCGGCAGTAAGTCAGACTTGTTCCCAGTGCATGTTGGACTCTGTCAGTGTTGCCCTTTGTTCTGTTCTGTTCGGTTCTGTTCGTAATATCTATGGACAGAATTTCTAGGCTCAGCCAGGGGCCGGAGGGTGTCAGGTTTGGGGACCACACGATTTCGTCTCTGCTCTTTGCGGATGATGTTGTCGTGTTGGCCCCTTCATACCAGGACCTTCAGCATGCACTGGGACGGTTTGCAGGTGAGTGTGAAGCGGTGGGGATGAGAATCAGTACCTCCAAATCCGAGGCCATGGTCCTCAGTCGGAAAAGGGTGGCTTGCCCACTTCAGGTTGGTGGAGAGTGCCTGCCTCAAGTGGAGGAGTTTAAGTATCTAGGGGTCTTGTTCACGAGTGAGGGAAGGATGGAACGGGAGATTGACAGACGGATCGGTGCAGCATCTGCAGTAATGCAGTCGATTTACCGGTCAATCTACGTTCCTACTCTCACCTATGGTCATGAGCTTTGGGTCATGACCGAAAGGACAAGATCCCGGATACAGGCGGCCAAAATGAGCTTTCTCTGCAGGGTGGCTGGGCGATCCCTTAGAGATATGGTGAGAAGCTCGGTCACCCGGGAGGAGCTCAGAGTAGAGCCGCTGCTCCTCCACATCGAGAGGGGTCAGCTGAGGTGGCTTGGGCATCTGTTTCCACCAGGAGGAGACCCTGGGGAAGACCTAGGACATGCTGGCAGGACTATGTCTCCCTGCTGGCTTGGGAACGCCTCGGTGTCCCCCCGGAAGAGCTGGAGGAAGTGTCTGGGGGGAGGGAAGTCTGTGCATCTCTGCTTAGACTGCTGCCCCCGCGACCCGGCCCCGGATAAGCGGAAGATGATGGATGGATGGATATGAAAAGGGTGCTCTTTCACTGGATATAAGTTTGCATTCTACTAAAGAACATCACCCACAACTTTAAATTTTTTGTAACTTTGTCTATTGAGCTTTTTTTTTCTTCACAACAGAACATAGACATAGAGACACACTCAGAACATAGTTCCCACCCCAAGATGTCACGTTTTAGATAGGGAGACGGAAGCAGGCGCAGAATGTCGGTGTGTTTCCTTTTTAATAAACAAAAACAAAGAAAGCAAAGCGGAGTGCCGGGCACTACAAGACGTTCAGGAGTTCCAGATGTACAGGAAACATGACACGCACACAAGCACAATGACCGAACAGGGACAGGGAGAAAATGGCTGAACTAAATACACAGACTAACGAGGAGAACAGAAACAGGTGGGGGCTAAACACAGGTGAAAGGAATATACAGCTTAACTGAAACAAGAAAAGGAAAGACCATACAAGGACAAGACAAGTCAAGGACAAACAGAAAGCACGAAGTGGAACGTTCCCCTCAGGCTGGGACCGTTACAGTACCCCCCCCCACCAAAGGTGCGGACACCCGGGCGAGCCAAAACAAACAAAGGTGAGAACGGGCAAGGCACCAAGGCGGAGGCTCAGCCCCAGGACAAAGACCAGGGACAAGAACAGGCGGAAGCTCCCTCGTGGCGCACCAACCAGGGACCTGCGGAGAACCAGGGGCAGGGATAGCCGGCAGCGGGTCGGGAACCGGGGGAGCCGGCGGCGGGTCGGGAACCGGCGGAGCCTGCGGCAGGTCGGGAACCGGGGGAGCCTGCGGCAGGTCGGGAACCGGGGGAGCTGGTGGAGGGCCGGAAGCCGGGGGAGCCGGCAGAGGGCCGGAAGCCGGGGGAGCCGGCAGAGGGCGGGATTGAGCCGGGGGAGCCAGTGGAAAGCCAGTAGCCGGGGGAGCCGGCGGGGGTTCAGGAGCCGGTGTAGGGCCAGAAGCCGGGGGAGCCGGCGGAGGGCCAGTAGAAACATGAAAAGCACAATGACCGAACAGGGACAAAATGGCTGAACTAAATACACAGACTAACGAGGAGAACAGAAACACCTCACTTTTCTGAAGGTTTATTTTATACCCTGAGATTTTACCAAAATTCTCAAGGATGGAGTGGACCCTGAGATGTCCGGGCACGAAACATATAGTATCATATCTTCCGCATAGAGCAAGATTCTATGCTCTAGCCCCTCTCTGAATAGGCCAATCATTATAGTGTCCTGCCTTACTGCGATCGCTAAAGGCTCTATGGCCCATGCAAAAAGTAACGGTGATAGGGCAGCCTTGCCTTGTTCCACGAGAAACTGCAAAATGCTCAGAATACATCCCATTGGTACAGACTGATGCTACTGGCATGGTATATAATAGTCTAATCCATTTAATAAATTGTTTCCCAAAGCCGAACCTATCCAATACATTAAACAAATACCCCCACTCCAGCCTATCGAAAGCTTTTTCGGCATCCATGGACATAATAAGCTCTAGGGTGGTAGGATCTGAATCATGATAAATTATATTTAGGAGTCGCCTGATATTAAAAAAAGAAAAACATTTTTTTTATAAATCCTGTTTGATCAGGGGATATTATCTGGGGTAAAAACCTTTCTAATCTCAGTGCTAACACCTTGGCTAAAATCTTGACATCAACATTCAGCAGTGAGATTCGTCGGTAAGAATCACAATGGCTAGGATCCTTATTCTTTTTCAAGATTAAGGATATAGATGCCACTTTTAATGATTGGGGTAGTACACCTAACTCAAGGGATTCATTGTACATGTTCAGCATGTGAGGGATTAGGTGGGTGGAGAATATCTTAAAGAACTCGGATGGAAAACCGTCCGGCCCCGGACTCTTGCCATTCTGAAGTGCTTTAATTGCCACATTTAGTTCTTCATCAGTAATAGGATTTTCTAAAATGTTCTTGGACTCTTCACTAATAGTGGGCATGTTCGTCAAATAATAAGAATCATGCTCAGAAGAATAAACTGAACTATAGAAATCCCTGAACATTTAATTTATTATTTTATTATCATATGTATAACCCTCAGCTGTTTCAGTCTTTGTAATAAGTTGTGAGGCAGCTGCTTGTTTAAGTTGATGGGCAAGAATCTTACTAGGTTTGTCGCCAAATTCATAATATGTACGTCGGGATCTCCAGAGCATGTTCTCTGCTACACTGGTTGATACAGTGTCAAATGTATTTTTCTCAAGCAGAAGCTCCTTCAATAAGTCAGGTGAGGGGGAGTTTGTGTATGCTAGTTCTAATTGTGAGATTCAGGCAGAGGAGTTAACCTTGACAAAAAATCCTATTTGGTCAGCTACAAAGTGCACAAATTCCTCCTGGGATAATGTAATGGAACTAAGTCTCCAGCGAGGTCTAGGAGTGTTGTGCGCAAACCTAAAAGTGGCTGTAAGGGGGGAGTGATCTGATATGACTATGGCATTGTATAGACAGGCTTTGGCTGAAGATAGTAAACGATTATTTACTTAGAAATAATCAATCCGGGAAAATGTCTGATGTACCTGGGAGAAAAAGGAGTAAGTCCGAGCAGTAGGGTTCATGCTTCGCCATAGATCTGAAACGGCATAGTCTTTAAGAAAGGAATTAATCACTTGGGCAAATTTAGATTGTTTAGAAGGGTTAGCTGAAGACCTGTCCAACACTGGATCGAGGCAACAGTTAAAGTCACCTCCTAAAATTAAAAAGTGGGTGTCCAAATTGGGTAAATTATATAACAAATTAGAAAAAAATATATAATTGTCCCAATTAGGTAAATATAGGTTAGCTAGTATCACAGGTGTATTAACAATACGACCTGTAACGATTATGTAGCGGCCCTGAGGGTCTGCAATGACATCTGAAGGGGTAAACTGCAGAGATTTATGGATCAAAATAGCTGTGCCTCTTGACCTGCTATTGAAGACAGAGTGATATGAGCGTCTGTGTATCCTTGTGTGATCTGACTTGTTTAGATGTGTTTCCTGCAGATATGCAACTTTTGCTCCCAAGCTATCAAGGTGAGAGAGAACCTTATTAAGCTTGGTGGGTTTCCCCAGCCCACGGACATTCCAACTGGCAAATGTTATTGATGTTCCTATGGGGCTTTGTAATCCACTAAGTGACACCATAAAATAAAGCTGTTATATGGTAGGTCATGACACCCGCCTGGATATGTTGCCAGTTCATCTCAAGAGATGTATTTCATAATATATCAAACAAAAACAAAAAATAAACAAAGTCATGAAACAGAGAAAAAGACAAAAACACCCGCCCTTACACCTCCGCAATTTAGGTGCATACAAGATCCCATCAGACTTTCTATTAACATAACCCTCAGAAGAGTTGCAAGCTAAGGTCTATTCTACATATTATCTGCAGAACTGTCAACATCGCCAAGAAAAGAATGTATATACTCAGTAAAAGGAAACCTATTTTGCTCTCTTATTACTGTAGTCACAAATTCAGCATCTATAGATTGTGAACAACAATTAACAATTAGTAACACTGCGTGCAACAGCACTCACATACAGGTGTATAAAGTTGAACATTACAATGCACAGTCAAACATTGTATGCATAGGCACCAGGTGATATATAGTAGTAGTCCCATCCTGGTAATTTTGTTAACCACACAGTGTCACGCCATGGAACCATATGTGTACATTGCAATGAGTGATAACAGCAAGAATAGAGAGGGGGAGAGAGACATACCTGTCTGCCATCAGCATATCTAACGGCAGTTGCACAGTTAAAGTAATGTCCAAAGGAGGCTGTACTTCTTACCCCGGCGGAAAAGATGCAATGTCTCATTCGCTTGGGATGGCATTGTGTGGATGAAGTCCAGTGCCAGGGTGGGATCCTCGAAAGTACGTTCCTTACCCCCCGGAAGAGTGACACAGAGTGTAGCCGGAAATCGTAGCCCGTACTTGGCTCCCTCTTAGGATCTCAACCTCCTTTTCACGTCTCCAAACGCTGCCCTTTTCTTCATCACCGCGGTGGTGTAGTCACGATAAATATGGACAATCGTCCCTTTGCACATCAGGGGGCCCTGAGAGGATTTACGCAGTATCTCATCCCTCATATGTAATGCACGCGCATGATAAACACACGCGGGGGTTCCCCGGGTTTTGGTTTTGCTCGTAGTGATCTATGAGCTCTGTCCAGCAGCGGGGTTTCGCACAGGTTTAGGACGTCTTTCAAAAGTTGAGACACAAACTGCGTAGGCTGACCATTCTCAAGTCCTTCCTCAACACCAGTAAGCCGCAAATTGTTCCGTCTGGAACGGCCTTCCAGGTCTTCACATTTTGCCCACAGCTCCCTCACATCACCTTGAAGTTGGGATACAGTGGCGCAGAGCTCAGTAGTGCAGTCGCCATTATAGTCAGCAGCTTTCTCCAGCTCCTTCAGTCGGGTATCATGTGATGATAACGAGGCCTGCAGGCTAGTGACCGCCGCCGATAGCTCGCCCTTCACCGAGTCAATATCCGATTTGATATCATCCCGCAGTGCCTGAATGGCCACCCCAATCTTTGCACAGACAGAATCCTGGAGCAAGTTGAGCAAGTTGGTGTCAGCGTATCGTTGCTGGATGAAGCCTCGGGGGTAGCCGAGCTAGCACTGAATGAGTGCTACGCTGTTGTTTCGCCGACGGGTTTCGAGTGTTTGAAGCCGCCATTATAGTCTCAAAACAGTTTTAACTTGTTGTTCAACGCTTAAATTACTTTAAGACATATGAGTTAGGTCTCGGCACTTGTTTTGACAGAGTTATATTTAGTTTAAAAAATTGACCTTGTAGGAGCTTGCAAGAGACGCGTCTACATTCTAGCTTGCGCAACAGTGCCCCTCACCCACAACTTTAAAACAGTGGGATGTCATTAAAGCAGTTTAACTCACCTCAAACTGCTTTTAAGGTGAGTTTAAATAGAACCTTTCCAGTTTTAAAAGGTTTCACAATATGCACACAAACTTTTACATGAATTTAAAGCGGGATGAAAAGGTGTTTATGGATAGGGCATATTCTGTCACTTTGGATGATTCATTGACAGGTAGGTGGAAACTTACGATAGGTGGGACTTCCTGTGTGAATCATGCAGGGGTGGGACTTCCGGTGTGATGTATGTTCCGGGATGGTACTTCCTGTGTGACGTATGTTAGGGGTTGTAACTTCCTGTATAACGTATGCATGTCCGGGAGATTAAATGTGGTATGGGGGGGTTTGTAGTTGGTAATTTATGGTGGCTTTGATGTTTAACAATAGGGCTCCAGGGTTCTGGGAATATTAAATTCACCAGACTTTTGATGTTAAGTAATGATAAGTCATATATTTAACAATAGGGCGCCAGGGTTTGGGAATGTTTAATCCCACAGGCAATCGATGTTAACATAAGGGGTTATGTAATAGATGGTTTATAATGATCCAGTGTTGATCTTTCATGTTTTACATATATGCCTGTGTAACATGGATTTGTGCCATTTTAACAAGTGTAGAATTTCTTGTGTAAGATATAAAGAGGGGGTCGGGACTTACGATTTTGGAGAGTTTCTGCCCATTTATTATTTTAACATGAAATGGATCTTAATATCATATCTGCCCATTGTAATTGTCCAGAAATATAGAAAATAATCTTTAATACAAACTGTAATATATTCAGGTAGATAAACATCCCACGTTTTACGCAAGGTTTTTAATCCACCATAGTATTACTTAATACATACATCGTGTGGGCAACGTTGTTATTCTAAAGGGACAAATTAAACCTGGGTTAAGCAGACATTATGGCTAGGTTGATTGTATCCTTGTTGGGTTAAAAATATTGTTAAAAATAAAACTGATGACTTTGTTACATGTGAGCATTAATGATTTGTGAAAACAAAATAGATAATTTAAGCCAGCGTTAACCTTTGAGTTAAATTAAATGGCAAAAAGTTTCAAACGTACCCAGAAGGTTGAGTTTAAATTTGCATGAACAACGCTGATTCATTGACAGCATAACATATGTTATTTCTGGTAAACAAAACATCTGTAAGCCAGTCTTATCAAATTTAACAAAGAGCATTAATGCAAGAATGTTTTGTACACAATTGTAAAATTGTTTAACAGACAACGATGCTTACGAACTGTAGTGTTTGTAATTTTGTAAATATCTGTCATGAATAGCATGTCGTGAATTTAGATTTTTGTATACTGTATTTTGGACCTACACTCACCTAAATTATTATTAGGAACATCATACTAATACTGTGTTTGACCCCCTTTCGCCTTCAGAACTGCCTTAATTCTACGTGGCATTGATTCAACAAGGTGCTGAAAGCATTCTTTAGAAATGTTGGCCCATATTGATAGGATAGCATCTTGCAGTTTGTGGGATGCACATCCAGGGCACGAAACTCCCGTTCCACCACATCCCAAAGATGCTCTATTGGGTTGAGATCTGGTGACTGTGGGGGCCATTTCAGTACAGTGAAATCATTGTCATGTTCAAGAAACCAATTTGAAATGATTCAAGCTTTGTGACATGGTGCATTATCCTGCTGGAAGTAGCCATCAGAGGATGGGTACATGGTGGTCATAAAGGGATGGACATGGTCAGAAACAATGCTCAGGTAGGCCATGGCATTTAAACGATGCCCAATTGGCACTAAGGGGCCTAAAGTGTGCCAAGAAAACATCCCCCACACCATTACACCACCACCACCAGCCTGCACAGTGGTAACAAGGCATGATGGATCCATGTTCTCATTCTGTTTACGCCAAATTCTGACTCTACCATCTGAATGTCTCAACATAAATTGAGACTCATCAGACCAGGCAACATTCTTCCAGTCTTCAACTGTCCAATTTTGGTGAGCATGTGCAAATTGTAGCCTCTTTTTCCTATTTGTAGTGGAGATGAGTGGTACCCGGTGGGGTCTTCTGCTGTTGTAGCACATCCGCCTCAAGGTTGTGCGTGTTGTGGCTTCACAAATGCTTTGCTGCATACCTCAGATGTAACGAATGGTTATTTCAGTCAAAGTTGCTCTTCTATCAGCTTGAATCAGTCGGCCCATTCTCCTCTGACCTCTAGCATCAACAAGCCATTTTCGCCCACAGGACTGCCGCATACTGGATGTTTTTCCCTTTTCACACCATTCTTTGTAAATCCTAGAAATGGTTGTGCGTGAAAATCCCAGTAACTGAGCAGATTGTGAAATACTCAGACCGGCCCGTCTGGCACCAACAACCATGCCACGCTCAAAATTGCTTTAATCACTTTTCTTTCCCATTCTGACATTCAGTTTGGAGTTCAGGAGATTGTCTTGACCAGGACCACACCCCTAAATGCATTGAAGCAACTGCCATGTGATTGGTTGATTAGATAATTGCATTAATGAGAAATTGAACAGGTGTTCCTAATAATCCTTTAGGTGAGTGTATATTATGTGTGTTAAATTTTGTTTTGAATAATAAGATAAACGCTGGCTGGTGTATGAAAGTGGATGATATTGTCATTAATAGATAAAATGAAATGACATGCGGCTAAGACATGATAACTAACGAGAACAGGGTTTCTACCGGACAGGAACTATCAATCAGTGAAACTGGGTGTCAAATGTAAACAAATACTTCAACTAAATAGTTCACCTTCATCCATATAACAGTTTTATTTAATGTTAACTATATAATTCTAAAGGGATGAACGGTGACATGTAACTAATGACAACGTTAAGCGGCGTAACCTTTGGAAGCGCATTATTAAATCTGCGACTGCCACAGAAGACATCTTCCATTTCGACCATTGAGTAGGCCGTTTACATAGTAAGTACAAGTTATTTCATTTGAAAGAATTGTTTTCAATTATAAAAGCTAACAAATGACACATTTGACAAGAATGTATAAAACTACATAATGAAAATGGAGCAATCCAAATGTTAAGCTTTTATCTGTCTTTCATATTGTCTATTTTATATCAGTGGTTTAGGGGTGAGTGGAATTCAACATAGCCTTGTTTGGAAAATACCTTTTTGGACCTTCAGACCTTGGTAAGTAGTCTTTTAACATTTAGTAATCATCAGCTTTAAATACCTGTATACGCTTGGTCTTCCGTTAACCCTCATTGTTTTTATTTCAGACCAAGTAAGAAACATCGGTGTCAGCTGGACTGTGCAGTTGTGATTTTAGGCAATGTCGTGAACCGATGCTAAGTGTAAACATTCACAGACATTGACAGAATTCCTGAACGGGGTCCTATCGCAAAATTTGAGTTCAGCTTTTTATTAAATTTTATCCATTTTCAGAGCTTTGTAATGGTGTATAATGCAATACTGTTTGATAAAGTTATGGGAAGGATATGCTGCTTTAAAAGTGGATCATCTGCTCTACTTAGTTTTGAGAAAGGAAGCTTGAAAGATTCACACTTGCCAGAGAGCTGGTCTTTGTGCCAATTCAGTGTAGTTCACACCCTCTTAGGCTTTAACCCCACCCAGCTATTTAAGTACTCAAATGGGGACTCTCTGGCCTTGTGCTGCACTGGTCTGGTTGGTCTCTAATAAACACATACTATATCAAACCAAATAATATAATAAAATAAAAGTTTTTTCACATGGACTTGATGCATCAGGTATAAACAGTACATTGAAAGGTAAAGTAGCTTAGCAGCAGGATTCATAATAAATATTATCAGCAATGTAAGTGCAGATAGTTTGAGTACATGTGGACCGCCACTGAGCCATTGTAGGGTTATAGATTAGGCATAATCACGCACACCTGGATGAATGACCTGTCAATCAGGTAGCTTATTATCAAACTAAGTGACTTGCTCACTTTTGTGAAGAAAAACTAGTTACCCAACGAACAAGCTAGAAACCAGGAAATGTAAGCTAGCTGGTAAGTTAATGTTGTTACCTAGCTAGCTAACGTTAACAGTAACGTCGGTAGCTAAAACTAAATAACTAGCAATACAAACACATTTTCGAAAAGGAATTATCTGTAGCTAGTTAGCTAACGTTCGACTTACCCATGTACATGTAGGAATGTTTCACTGCAGAATGAATATCTTCTGATTACATACATCCTTGGTTGTTTGCGTTTAGTCTGTTGACCTTGTTTACAACACGTCTTTTCGCTACCGTTCACACTCAAGGCGTTCAATACTCCAAGAATCTATGTATCTTTCATAGTCGCTATCATAACTGTCATGGTTGTTCTTTGCTTGTAAATGTAATCTGTGGACAATTGTTTTATACAAGACAGGACAGTGTTTTCTTTCCACCATTGGCACTGCAACGAAATGCCTCAATTTTATCTGAAAGTTTTTAACATTATCAAAGTATGGATTTTCCTCATGGTCGTCCGATTCATCTTCAGAGTCATGGCATCATTGTACTCCAGAAAGTTGTATCTCACAACATGAGATTTGTTGATAACACCAGCTTAATTCAGGGCAGCGATCTAGTTCACTTTTTAAAAACCTGGAGTGTTATGACAGAAATTGGTGACTTGGCAGACCAATCAGAACTCAGTATGTCAGTATGTCCAGCCTCTTCATTATCTCAGCCAATCATGTCTAGCAAAAGTCCTGTATTTTCCGCTGGTTAAACAAGCGTTTGAGTTTTAAATTGTATTCGTATTCTGCAAAAAAGACAATATGTCCCAGAACAAGTTTTTCTTTTAAAAACAGCTCTCCTGAAAAGTAGTTACATGAGACATACACGTTCATGAATTCTGTCACAAATGTTATTAACATTATGACAATCTGCATATAGCTGAATATTTGTACTCTATACATCAACCAACAGTGTGGAGCAGGTGATGTTGGAGACTACTATAACACCATAATGGCTTCAGTTACAGAACCCCCCACTTTGTGGCTGTACAGCGTCAGAGTATTTTGTTGCCCTATTACACAATGCTTGAAAGCTGAATGTAATACATCTTTACAGTCAACTCATCAAAACTGTGATGTATGTAATTGTATGTTTGAGTTAGAATAATATTTTAACCTGTTAGTGGATCGTTTTTACATGCTAAAGAAATGGTGAAAGATAGTGCTAACAACAGACCACACACTGAACAACCATCAACCTCAACACATATCCAACAGACCGTACCAATCACAAGTGCACACAGTGATACCCCCATAGATAATACTTATAATACAGCTAAAAGATACCGCATGTCAGCACCAGGGTCACGCCATCAAGAGGTACAAAACTGTGAATCTGTTAATATACAGCCTAATTCTGGACAATCTAGTTTACTCACCTACATACTCTCTCATACTCAATACAACAACTTGGCTGATTTTGAAAGGTTTACATCTTTAACACAGACCGGTGATGGTGATGTTAGAGTGATACAACAGAATCAATTGGACAATGTGGAATTACGACAGTCTGTACATTTCCAAAATATTGGTCAAGTTAATGATTTTGGTGCATTCCACTCCGCCAAATACCCC
The DNA here is from genome assembly GCF_011004845.1 of Esox lucius. Taxonomy (NCBI): domain Eukaryota; kingdom Metazoa; phylum Chordata; class Actinopteri; order Esociformes; family Esocidae; genus Esox; species Esox lucius. The sequence continues at coordinate 28,814,818 of NC_047592.1, read as the reverse complement.
TGTTTTGTAGTCCTAGTTATTTTTACACCTCTTACGAATGTTGCTAATTCCAGGCTAGTTGCGAGAACTACAGTCTTTAATTAGTCAACACTCCAAAGCCAGTTTATCTCAACTTTTCACAAAGAGAAACTCCAAAGGAACAAAGTATGTAGAGGTCTGTCATTTTTATCATAGGTACACTCAATCAAACAGACTCCAACCTCCCCCAATCGCCAAGACGAGAGAGCTAAGGACATCAAGGATGAAATTGTAGACATGCACAAGGCTGGGATGGGCTACAGGACAATAGGCAAGCAGCTTGGTGAAAAGGCAACAACTGTTGGCGCAATTATTAGAAAATGGAAGAAGTTCAAGATGATGGTCAGTCTCCCTTGGTCTGGGGCTCCATGCAAGATCTCACCTCATGGGGCATCAATGATCATGAGGAAGGTGAGGGATTAGCCCAGAACTACACAGACCTGGTCAATGACCTGAAGAGAGCTGGGACCACAGTCAAAGAAATCCATTAGTAACACACTACGCCGTCATGGATTAAAATCCTGAAGCGCATGCAAGGTCCCCCTGCTCAAGCACTCAGCGCATGTCCGAAGTTTGCCAATGACCATCTGGATGATCCAGAAGAGGAATGGGAGAAAGTCATGTGGTCTGATGAGACAAACATAGAGCTTTTTGGTCTAAACTCCACACGTGTTTGGATTTTGGTTTTTGATTCCATCACGCACAGTTGAAGAGTACCTATGATAAAAATTACAGACTTCTACATGCTTTGTAGGTGGGAAAACATGCAAAATCGGCAGTGTATCAAATACTTGTTCTCCCCAATTTTCTATAAAACTCCAAAAGTAATTCCAAAAAGTGTTTCACATTGTTAACAAATAAAAAAATTATGTTTCTGTTTTACCTTCATATAAAAGTGATATAAACCCATTTTAGATTTGGCCTTATTTTATTTATTTTTGAAGAAAATTTGTCATCACTTTCAATCAAATCAAAACTAGTTTTTTTCTTTCTACACATTTATAAACAAACCTGTCGCTGGCGTTGCCATCTCTGCTCTTTGATGTCCCTCTTTGCTGCTCTGCTCTGTTCTCCCTTTGTGTCCAGTATCGGCTTGCAGATGCATCTGAGAAGTCAAGTGTGGTGTTTTAGCAATTATAATATGCTGTATAATCCTTAATTATAAGTTTGCAGTCAGGCTATTTCTTATCTGCAAAGTCAGTCCTTCTCCATTTTTCATCAATACATTTTAGACTAAACTGATTTACCACTAATCCCAGCACACCAGTGTTGTGTGGACTGTTCTTTCTGACATATGAAAGACAAAACATTCATTTTTCAGTACAGTATTGGATAAATCTATTGCATATGATGTACATATTGAACCAATGCAGTAAAACACTAAATGTGAAAATCTTTTTTTGCCATGTACCTTCTACACATAACAAATAAATATGTCTATAGACAAATGGTAATTAACAAGTAATTAACCAATTTAAACTCAGTAACAAGGTGTTAACCAATTTATATAACTAGGTACAGTGTTTACTGTTTAGTGTTATTCCCACCAAATTATTCCTCCCCCAAAGCCCACAATCCAGACAACCTAAGCCTAATCTTGTGCATGATACATTTTCAACTTCAGTAATATAAATTCACATTCACCTTTCATGCGGCCTATACTTTTCATCCTCGCCAGCAGGATTGAGTAGGTCCCTGACCGCACGCTATGAAAATGGGGTAAATCTTGGCAATTAGCAGATGATGAAAATGTGAATAAAATTACAAACCACGCAAGTGTAACATAAGTACAGTACTGTAGTTTAATATTAAACATACAGATAATATTCAACTCCACATTTTTCTTAAATCAGCATCTCTGCATGTATGGCAGCCAGGGTTGGAATTTTGTCATATTTGGTGTCACAAAAATTTTTAGGGCACAAAGGCCACATGCTTGGGCACAAAGGCCATTGAGTGAAATAGCTAGGATTTGGAGCTTACAAATAAACAACTTGAATTGCTGATAAGAAAAAAAGCATGCATGGCATAAAAACATTATTCATTTTTTTAACATAATCATTTTAATAATAACTTATTATAATTATACTAATAATATAATAATTATTGTGTTTAATTTCAGAAGTGTTAATTGAGAGCATTCACATGACCACAACAAACAGGCAACAGTATTGACAGTGAAGTAGCTAACGTCCCCCTATTATCGGTCAGCCCCTCTTATCGGCCGTTTCTATTGGTTGGGCAACTAAATTCTCTTAAGTTAAAAATGTAAATGCACTGGAAAACAACATGGAAATTGTTTTAGACAAGTTGCAAATCGTGAAATCTGACTTGCACGACAGGCCAGACATCATGTCATATCAAAGTGATCAGATGTAATTAGCCTACTATTTTTCTTCACCAGAAGGCATGACATGTTGGTAAAACCTTCTAGTAAACACTTGAGAGAAGACAATGATCTGTCATTTGTAACGCTAATAAAAAGGAAATAAAATGTTCCTGAACAAAATAGTAAGTAAGGTGAAACTGCGGCTCTGCGTGGCACTGTGTGCTCTCTTCCTCTCCGGCACCCCACCTCGCTGGTGGATTAACCACTGGCTGGAGCAGGTGGCAGCAACGCACCCAATACACCCTCACACCTGTTTTGAGGTAGTCGTCATGTTGTCTATTTAGGTTGCTTGTTTTCACCCCCACCTGGCGGGTTATTGGGTCTGTTTGTTGAGACAGTGTGGTGCTGCTTTTTTCTTATAAAGACAAGAAATCTGATTCCTCATGTCAGTGTTGTTTTGTTTCTTTCGTTTTGCCTCTCCATTACATTCGCACCTCACATAAGGTGGTTCAATAATAGAGGACAATGGCCGATAATAGATGGCGTATTACACGTCGCCAACCAACTAGCTGAAAATATTAATATTTCCACTGAGATTTCAGAAATTCTAATTAACGACATGCTATTTAACATTTCTATGTCACCATTAATCACTAAACATTGACAACTTGATCAAATGATTACTCAGTACATGAAGATATATTTCAGGAGGGTCACGTGATGCAGCTGAGCTAGAAGGACGCGTTCCTGGATGCTCTCCGAAATGTTATTCTTATAAACACTCTTATCCCTTCAAAAAAGAAACACTTCTCTTGTATTCTGGTTTATCTGCCACGTAATGGATCTGAGATCTAGAAATAAGTAAGCTAACTCGACGAGTGTACATACTTCATCGTGTGAAAAGGAAGATCAGCAACAAGAAGCTAGCATTAGCATAATGGCACACGGACAAGCACAACCTACCGGAGACAATGCTCTTATACTTCAAGAGATACGAAATGGGAACCTAGCCCTCTCCAATAAATTGGATACCAAAACGGCTGAGATTAACGAATCCATATTGGGTTTAAAATCTATGCTTGATAATCTGACATCCCGCGTAACTGAAGCGGAAGGCTGCATCAGGGCAGCGGAGGATCATGTCATTGAGCTGGATTCGCGGGTGATCAAGATGACTGGGGGAGCATTTTTTGGAGATGGCACTAGGGGGTTCTTTATGTGGTTTTTGGGGTAATTTTCTTTTTGTTTGGGTGCTCCATTTATTTGTTGCTTACAGGTCTACAAATGCTCTGCTTATGGTAATATTGTGAGAGGTCGAATGAAATTCATTTGTAAGAAAGAACTTAGTGGAAAGAGTATTAAAATGTGTCAGTTTTAATGTTCAAGTTTTGAATGGGCGATTAAAAGAAAAAGGTTTTTTTTACATATCTTAAAAAGTAAAAAGTAGATTTAGTTTTCTAGTTAAGAAACTCACCTCACTGCGCAGGAACATAAAAAATTTAAGAGAGAATGGGTGGGGCAGGTAGTGTCATCTTCGTTCAATTCAAAGGCCAGAGGAATAGCCAACTTAATAAATAAAAATACACCTTTGGAATTACTTGATACTGATATTGACTCCTCAGGATGATATGTTTTTGTTAATTGTAGAATATTCTCAGAACAGTGGTCACTCCTAAATTTATATGCACCGAATTATGATGATGAATTGTTCATGCAAAATATTTTTCTAAAGGCTGCGGGTGGTCAACAAAATATACTTATAGGGGGGGACTTCAACTTTTGCTTAGATCCTATAATGGACAAATCGACAAAGAAAATCTCAAATTCAAAAGCAGCCAAGACCACTCAAACGTATATGAAAGATCTAAATTTAATTGACATTTGGAGGCGGATGCACCCTCAGACCCAGGATTATTCCTTTTATTCATGCCCTCATAAATCCCTTACTAGAATCGATTTATTCCTATTATCCACCCAATTATTCCATAGAGTATTAGACTCTGAATATTTATCCAGAACGTTATCGGATCATTCGCCACTGACTTTGTCCATCTTGTTTCCAGATAAACCTAAAACACCATATAGGTGGCGCCTTAATCCCTGACTTTTGCACATTCATGAGAGACCACATTAGGCTGTTTTGTGAAACAAACTGTGCTTCCTCCCCCAATAGCTTTATCTTATGGGATACACTGAAAGCCTATTTGAGAGGGAAAATAAGCTCCTATACAAAAGGCCTGAAAAGGAATATTCAGAAGATACTGACAAATAAGAAAAATAAATATTATCCCTAGAAAAAGATTATCAAAGAAATGGTTCTTCTGACACATATCAATCCTTAGTTCAGAAAAAACTCCAATACAATACATTAGACACTTACAAAATTGAAAGAGCCATTTTAAGAACTAGACAGGAGTATTATGAATTGGGAAGGCACATAAAATATTATCCTGGCAACTGAAGGCAGAGGAAAGCACTAGAAGTATTAATGCTATTCAAACTGAAACAGGCTCTATCTCATATAGTCCAACAGAAATGAATGATACATTTATAAACTTTTATTCAAATTTGTACAAATCAGAGCAACCTACAGATTTGGCCCATATAGACAATTTTCTATCTAGAATCGAATTACAAAGAATTAGTGAAGAAGATTTAAAAAATTTGGACCTCCCCTTCACGCAGGCAGAAATTATAAAAGCCCTCAATTCACTTCAGTCTAATAAATCTCCAGGAGAGGATGGTTTCCCACCTGAATTCTATAAGGAATTTAAAGATTTACTCACCCCACTGATTATGGATGTAATAAACCTTTCATCTAAGACACATAGGCTTCCCGAATCATCCACGGCCGCTATAATCATAGTTATATAAAAATAAAATAAAGATCCACTAAAATGTGCCTCTTACAGACCTATTTCATTACTGAATTCTGATTATAAATTGATCTCTAAAGTGTTAGCAAACAAGCTTAGCCTGGTATTACCAAAAATAATTCATCCAAAAACGTCTATCTGCCAATAACTTAAAATCAAGGCCGGACCACACAGTGGCTGTGGCGTTAGATGCCGTAAAAGCCTTTGATAGGCTGGATTGGCCCTACTTATTTAAGGTATTAGCCCGATTTGGTTTTGGACATAAATTTATTAACTGGGTGAGAACCCTATATTATAACCCCAAAGCAAAGATTACTACTAATGGACAAATTTCATCCCCATTTTTGTTACATAGATCCAGTAGACAGGGATGCCCTCTGTCTCTGAGTTTGTTTGCCTTAGCCATTGAACATGTGGCGGAAGCAATTAGAAGGGACCCTGATATAAAGGGCGTCAAAGTTGGACAGACAACCCATAAAATTAATTTATTAGCTGATGATGTTCTTTTATATTTAACAGACCCTTCTCACTCTCAGGATTTATTAAACACCTATAGTACTGTTTCAGGATACAAAGTAAACTATGATAAAAGTGAAATGATCCCCTTAACAGCATTTAATTATCATGTGTATCAGGGTGCATCCGCATTCAAATGGGCCCCAACTGAAATAAAATATCTCTGTATAGTTGTGGATAATAACTTTAAAAATCTTTATAGATTAATTATTGTCCTCTACTTAAAAAAATTTAGGAAGATCTACGCAGATGGATTAGTCTCCCCATCACTTTGATTGGGAGAATTAATTGCATTAAAATTTACATTCTACCAAGATTGCAGTATCTTTTTCAATCATTGCCTATTCCATTACCCCAAAACTTTTTCAAAACTCTTAATACAAATTTAAGACAATTAATTTGGAACAACAAGGTACCGAGGATATCTTTTGAGAAATGAACGTGGGACTATCGGTCAGGGGGACTACAATTACCCAATTTTAGGACATATTATTTTGCTGCCCAAATGTGATTTCTTTGGTCTATGTCTGAGAAAGACACAGTTCCATCCTGGGTTTATATTGCATTTCACTCCTTGAAAGATTACTCCTTTAGTGAATTTGTGTACAAGTACAACTACCAAATTTTATCAAGAAAAACTGATAACCCAATTTTGTTACACCTTATTAAACTTTTGTATAATAAGACTGTCGCCAAAGTCACATTTGAAACAAAACGAGCTTATCCCAATGACTGTAAATAACAAGATCCTGGAAGCATGGCATCGCAGTGGAATTCATACTTTGGAGGATTGTTATGAGGATGGGCTTTTCATGTCCTTTGAACAATTAAGGAGGAAATATAACCTGCCCAGCAATACTTTCTTTTGTTACCTTCAATTGCGATCCTTTTTGAGGAGCACTTTGAACGACAGCATGACTCTGCCCAAGCTCACGGAAATTGAGAAATTGATGCAAGAAAGTGGACAATGTTAGCTTATTTCTAAAGTGTACTATTTGCTGATATCTGAATGTCCTAAACCTGATTTGTATAGGTCTAAGGGGAAGTGGGAATCTGACTTAAATACCACAATTGAAGACCAACTTTGGTCAGAGTTGTGTAAAGACAGTTTATCTGCCACTATTAATGCATGGTATACCCACTATAATTTCCTCCATCAGTTGTATTTAACTCCGGAGAAGATTCATAAGTTCAAATCTGAGCTATCTGATGCATGTTTTCGCTGTACAATAGAGGTGGGCTCCTTCCTACACTGTACTTGGTCGTGTGTAAAAGTACGAGATTTCTGGATTGACTTTTTTTGTGTCTTGACTAAGATTACACAAATTTCATTACCGATTGACCCAGAATTTTGTTTGCTGGGGAACTTCATGAAAATTTATGAAATATTAAACAGGTTTCAGAAACGTTTTCTGGAGATAGCTCTGGCAGTGGCTAGAAAATGCATTGCTGTCTCATGGAAGTCTGTTTCCCCTCTATCTATGACTAAGTGGTATTTAGAAATGAATAGATTGTGTGCCTTTAGAAAAATTTACATATAGCCTTAGAAAGGGGTACAATACCTTCATTAAAATCTGGCAATCCTATCTAGATCATGTGGATAATGTGATATTAGAATGTGACTGACCTCGAAGACATTGTTACATTACATATCTACTGTAGAACATTGGAGCACACTTTTGGGGAGGGGGGTATTTTAATTTTTCTGCTTGTTCTTCTGTCTTTGCTTTCTGTTTTTGTAAACTGAAGTATTCCAAAAAAAAGAAAATATATTTCAAAACTGCTGTTGGTTATGCCGACATTAGGGGGTTCTACGCTAACGTTAAGGCTAGCAAGCCAAAAGGCTAACATTACGACCAGTTACACAAAAGTAAACCGCAAAGTATACTTTAGCATCACAATCACCTGTGCTTATGAATGTGGCCTAAATAAACAAATGTAGTGACTTTTTTGTGCATGAAGCAAGGTTATAATCGTTAACGAAAACAAACAAAAAAATGAAAACCAGGTGGGAAAAAACATTGTCGTTAACTGAAATAAAAATAAAAACGAGGCATTACAAAAAAACGATAACTAAAACTGTAATGTGCAGTTGACAAAACGAACTAAAAAAAAATTATTGAGTAAATGTTCTTACTTTTCGTCTTTGTCAATGTCTTTCCTTTTTTAACGCTATTTAAAACACGCAGAGTATTCACTCAGCTGTGTTTCCTTTCCCTGCTCTCCCTCCGTCTCTCTGTCACTCACATACACACACCCCTCCCCTCTGTGCACACCGCGTCTCCATGACGTTGAAGCAAGTTCGCGAAAGGTTGGTATCTCGTGAACACCTTTACACAATCACACATTAAAAAGTGGTATAAAAATATTTTTAATTCTGAATATAATTTTGTCAGTGTGTTAATGTCTACCCGAGAAGCGATTGCGCCTTCTTTAGAAAGTTATCTAGTCACAAGTTTGAGGTAAAATGCACTTGGGTTGTCGATGTCAAAACACTATAAGCTGTGATTCAAATGTTAAATAATGTTATGTCATTTTTACTTTTACACTGAATGTTTGCTGCTTCAATCCAGATGAGTAGGCAGAAGGCTATTGTATACATTTAGAATAGGGTGTTAAAATTGTACAGCTGTGGTATTTGTATAGAGTGTGAATTCTGTTTAGAAGATGTGTAACGTTAGATTTTTGGTACGGCGTGTGAATTTTATAAGAGGTAACGTTAACATTAAAGGAATTTCCATGGGGTGTGAATTTGGTAGGCATTATTATAACATTATTAACGAAGGAATTATTTTAACTACCCGTTTCAGATACTTTTTTCAAAACATTAAAGCAAATCTACTAAATAGCGATCAGATGGCTAAAAACTTCATCTGCATTTTGAGTTCTATCTATTTATGCTCTTGGCAAAGGTCATAACAAAACTAGTGCTAGACATATAAATGTATGATGATTCATGGTTATCACAGGTTTTGAGTGCTAACATCTGTGAATCTGTGCCTTGCTCCAAATATACATATCATTACACTTTGCCCCTAAACAACATAGTTTTTGTTGAGTTATTATTACACAATACTTTTTCTGACCTTTTTGAATCTTGCCCCTGACAAATGGCCCATATTACAAATAAATACTAAAACTAACACTAAAACTAATAAAAACTAAACTAAACTAGCAAACCCACTTTAAAAACGAATTAAAACTAAACTGAATTTGAAAACAAAAAGTCAAAACGAAATATAAATAAAAACGAATACAAAATGCTAAACTATAATAACCTTGGCGTGAAGTCAGTAATTTTCGTGTCCAGGTGTATTCTCACACTCGAGGTCGAAACTTTCCCACTACCCAGTTACTCATGAACGCACCTTCCAAAAGGGAGAGGTTTGATTCAGTTAAGCACTAAGTCAGCTATTTATTGATCAATAACTAGCTTGCTTGCTTACCTGCATATAGTCTGTTCTTGTGGTTGTCCTCAGTTGCGAACTACAAACAAACAAACAAACCGACTGAAGATTTTGACAGTAGCATGGGCACAATGGACATGGTAGCCTTTGGGTGCACAATGATTTTCGGGGCATCATGTCCAAAACGTGAAATTCCTACACTGCCATTCCATTACAATGTCTGTTAAATTCCAACACAGGCACACCTCATTTTACCTAATAAGGTACTGATTAGGTGATTACCTGAACCAAATCTAATTTAACGAGAAAAAGTATAAAAACCACTGCTGTGGTCATCACTATCCTCTTACAATAGGACCAGCTGGATGGCAAAAACTGTGCAAGTAGTTCTTTCAAGGTAATTTTTTAACTATTGACAAAAGAGTTGAAAAGTAAAGCTTTGAGTGAGGAAAAGTAGGGTTCAATTCTGGCTTTGTTGGCAGAGGGATACAGTGAGCGTCAGGTTGCTTCCACCTTGAACATTTACGGTGGTTTCATGAGAACAAGCTCAATCCTAACCCAACAGACATTGGGGAAAACAAAGCTACAGAATGGCAGAGGGTGAAAACGACTGTCCACTGGCGGGATGGCCGTCAACTCATTCGAATGTCACTCAACAACCGTAGGATGACATCAAGTGACCTACAAAATGAATGGCAAACAGCAGCTAGGATGAAGTGCACGGCGAGGACGGTTCAAAACAGGCTCCTAGGGGCAGGGCTGAAGTCATGCAAAGCAAAAAAAAGCCCTGCATCAATGAGAAGCAAGGAAGAGCCAGGCTGAAGTTTGCAAAAGGCCATAAGGATTGGACCGTAGAGGAATAGAGGAAGGTAATCTTCACTGTCAAGTCGATTTTTCAGCGTTGCCCAAAATCTGGTCGTCTAATGGTTAGACGGAGACCTGGAGAGGCCTACAAGTCACAGTGTCTCGCCCCCACTGTGCAATTTGGTGGAGGATCAGTGCTGATCTAGGGATTCTTCAGCAAGGCTGGAATCGGGCAGATTTGTCTTTGTGAAGGATGCATAAATCCAGCCAAGTACAAGGTTATCCTGGAAGAACACCTGCTTCCTTCTGCTCTGACAATGTTCCCCAACTCTGAGAATCTTTTTTTTCCAACAGGACAATGCTCCATGCCACACAGCCAGGTCAATGAAGGTGTGGATGGAGGACCACCAGAACAATACTTGGTCAGGGCAAGTCCAATTTTCAGACCTGAATCCCATTGAAAACCTCTGGAATCAAGAGGAAGATGGATGGCCACAAGGCATCAAACAAAGCCGAGCAAATTTTGGGGCAGGAGTGGAATAAAGTCACCCAACAGCAATGTGACAGGCTGGTGGAGAACATGCCAAGACGCATGAAAGTTGTGATAAAAAATCTGGGTTATTCCACCAAATATTGATTTCTGAACGCTTTCTAAGTTAAAACATTAGTATTTAGTTGTTGAAAAATGAATATGAATTTGTTTTCCTATCACTATTTGAGGTCTGGGGAAAACAATTTAAGTTATTTGGACCAGTTGTTACTCTAAATGACAACCCTAACCCTTATTTGGAATTTGGGAGTAATTTTGTCAGTAGTTTGTAGAATAAAACAAAACTGTAAATTTTACTCAAACAGATACCTATGAATAATAATACCAGAGAAACTGGTAATTTTGCAGTGGACCCAGTGTTTTCATTATCTGTTTCCATGGCTTGGCGAGTTGAATAGAAATTGCTGTAATGCATTCTTGATGCTGTACTGAAATGTTGGATTTTGATTACAACCACCAGCAAAATACATTTACAATTGCGTTGTAAAACTTTTTAATTTTTTTTTATTTTGAGAAGCGGGGTTGTAGTGAAGTCCAATCTTTTTAATTTCACAGGTCATTAAAAATCGTCACGCCCTCACTCCTGGTTGTGCTGTAAAAAGTTGAATAAAGGTGCCATCAGTTGTATTCTTATGAATTACTTGTTTGTCTTTGAGTCAGTATTGCTTATACAAAGTAGGCCCCTCATTACCAAACACCAAGTAAATAAATTAGGATACAATTATGAGTCATTAGCAAAATCCCAGGATTTTCACTATTTTGAACAGTACATTTGCAAGGCTTTGGATATCTTTTATATCCTTTTCCATTTTTATAAAGTTCCATCACCTTGTTACTCAGATCTTTTGACAGTTCTTTTCTGCTCCCCATGGCTCAATATCTAGCCTGCTCAGTGCATCCACGTGAGAGCTAACAAACTCATTGAATATTATTACACAGATACTAATTGCAATTTAAAAAGACAGTGTGATCAGGGCCATTTGGGTGATTTTTTGTTTTCAATATGATTTCAAAAGGAGCCAAATAATTATGCGATAATAAATGGGTTCATATGATCACTATCCTTAAATAAAAGATCGTTTTTGAACATGATCAATGTCAAAATTTCACAATTTCTGCCAGGGTATGCAAACTTATGAACACAACTGTATGACAGTCACTTCCCACTAGGGCTTTTACCCAAAAGACATGCAGCTCCGGAAAGAATGTATACCACTTTCTTTCCTTTCCAAAAAAGTCAAAAAATAAGGTTTTGACTGAGGAACAGAAGGGTTAAAATTAAGAAACCATTGCAAATTGAACACTGCAAAGTGGTATACATTTTTTCCGGAGCTGTATGTCTTTTGGGTAAAAGCCCTACAATTCCTATTTTTATTTCATGTCCTAATCAATCAACTTATTCTGAATTGGGTCAAATAATCTCCTTGTACACAGTCTTTCAAAAACAAAAAATAATTTTGTCTTAACCCTAAACCTTCCTCTTTGAAAGGGACTAAAAAAATACAAAATCACTGTAAAAATATTATTTTGGAACAATTTTGTTGTACTTTATTTTAAAACTATGTAATGTGTTAAAATATATTTCAATGTTTTAATATTGATGCAATTATTGGATTTCAATTATATTATATACAGGAATACAACCTTTAAAAATGACTGGGTCCATTTTCACTCAATGAACTAATTCTGCACTACTTTGTGTCCAAAAGTACAATACTTAAATATACTGCTTTTTAACTTTAGGTTGCCTGCTGAGTGTAAACTGTTGAATTTAGAATGAGGACAAAAGACAAGTGTTAAGAGCTAATTTGCATGTGCCAAGATCTAGGAGTTTCCAGAAATGTCAAGCGCTGACTTCTTACGACTGGTTAAATCTTTTTATATAATTTCTACAGTGGGGAGAACAAGTATTTGATACACTGCCGATTTTGCAGGTTTTCCCACTTACAAAGCATGTAGAAGTCTGTTATGTTTATCATAGGTACTCTTCAACTGTGAGTGACGCAATCTAAAACAAAAATCCCGAAAATCACATTGTATGATTTTTAAGTAATTAATTTGCATTTTATTGCATGACATAAGTATTTGATACATCAGAAAAGCAGAACTTAATATTTGGTAAAGAAACTTTTATTTGCAGAGATCATACGTCTCCTGTAGTTCTTGGCCAGGTTTGCACACACTGCAGCAGGGATTTTGGCCCACTCCTCCATACAGACCTTCTCCAGATCCTTCAGGTTTTGGGGCTGTGGCTGGGCAATACGGACTTTCAGCTCCCTCCAAAGATTTTCTATTGGGTTCAGGTCTGGAGACTGGCTAGGCCACTCCAGGACATTGAGATGCTTCTTACGGAGCGACTCCTTAGTTGCCCTGGCTGTGTGTTTTGGGTCGTTGTCATGCTGGAAGACCCAGCCACGACCCATCTTCAGTGCTCTTACTGAGGGAAGGAGGTTGTTGGCCAAGATCTTGCAATTCATGGCCACATCCATCCTCCCCTCAATACGGTGCAGTCGTCCTGTCCCCTTTACAGAAAAGCAACCCCAAAGAATGATGTATCCACCTCCATGCTTCATGGTTGGGATGGTGTTCTTGGGGTTGTACTTATCCTTCTTCTTCCTCCAAACACGACGAGTGGAGTTTAGACCAAAAAGCTCTATTTTTGTCTCATCAGACCACACGACCTTCTCCCATTCCTCCTCTGGATCATCCAGATGGTCATTGGCAAACTTCAGACGGGCCTAGACATGCGATGGCTTGAGCAGGGGGACCTTGCACTGCAGGATTTAAATCCATGACGGTGTAGTGTTTTACTAATGGTTTTCTTTGAAACTGTGGTCCCAGCTCTCTTCAGGTCATTGACCAGGTCCTGCCGTGTAGTTCTGGGCTGATCACTCACCTTCCTCATGATCATAGATGCCCCACGAGGTGAGATCTTGCATGGAGCCCCAGACCGAGGGAGATTGACCGTCATCTTGAACTTCTTCCTGGAGAGGCCTACAAGCCACATTGTCTCACACCCGCTGTGAAATTTGGTGGAGGATCGGTGATGATCTGGGGATGCTTCAGCAAGGCTGGAATCGGGCAGTTTTGTCTTTGTGAAAGACGCATGAATCAAGCCAAAATGGACAAATGCCTTGCACCACAAGCTTTAAAGTTCATCAAAGCAACATTGGGTATGATTCTGGAAAACGTTGTTGCGGCTATTCTCCACAAAGCATGCATCGGATGTGAAGTGGACCACCCAAGCCAGAGAAGACATTCTTGTCTCGATTGGCCTGATTATGTTTTTGAGACCCATTATGATGACATCGCGGAGACAGTTTTAACACCACGACTGAAACGTGTTGGTCAAGACTTTGAACACATCAGGGTTTCATGCATCGATGACTGATGTTCACATGGCCGCTGAGAACTTTCTGCATTAGCTCAAGTTGGAGCCAAACATCACACAGAGACTGAGTGAGAACAGGGATGAATACATATATTTTATGAGGATGCTGTATGCGACGCAGTGGTGTCTTGGTGCGACGGAAAAGCGAAGAGTCTTATCTAAGGATGGTTAACTTCAGTTATCGTTTTTACATTTATATAAATAAATCCTATGTGGGTTTAGCGATTAAACAGTTGATGCACAAAGCTATCAAAAGCAGTTTTGCTGGTGTAGTCCTTTTAATAACCGAGACCAAGTCAGTATAAAGCGTTTTAATAATCTGAACAAGCATATGGAGGCAGTCAGGAACACACCTGATGATTGGCGGCAATTGTTTTCAAACGGTATTGAATCAATGGCTCTAAACAACTTCAAGTATAAACTTCTAACATTTTCAAATGTTGACAAAAAAGACTTTAAAATTGGACACCTGTTATGTTTGTTTGTGTATATTACAGATGTGTGTGTGATAAAATTGTTGAGTAATGATGCTGTGGATGTAGATTGTATTTCTAAATTGTTTACAGATTTTCTAATCGGCCGAAATCTGAAAGTTTTCTGAATTTTCTTGGATGATGTGTAATTTCGAAAACTGAAATAAAAAGATGTTAAACATGTATTACTTCTCATTATTGCCCGAATGCTCTACAATGTTTGAACAGGTTATGAAAAGTATTTACTACAACCCAGCAAACCCTGGTGCTTATGTGGGTAGAGAGGGTTTGAAAAGAGTGTACTTGGAGAAAACAAGGGAGATCCTCAAAAATGGCGAGGCAGATGACTGGCTACTCACCCAGGATACATACACGCTACACAGGCCTGTAGCTATATATTTTCATAGAAATAGAGTTATTGTTCATGATGTAAATTCACAATTTCAGCTGGATTTGGTTGACATGAGTGTTTAAATGAAATGTATGTTAACATGCATAGATGTATTGAGCAAATACACATGGATTTGTGTGCTGAGAAATAAAGGCGCTATCTAGGTAAAGCGAGCATTTGAAGACATTAAAAGAAGAACACCACAAAAAGTCCAAACAGACAATGGGAAGGAGTTTTTTATTTCACATTTTGAAATGTTAATGAAGAAATACAACATCAAATATTTAGCTACAGGAAATAATGTCAAAGTGCGTATTGTTGAGAGATTTAATAAAACTTGGAAGTATGAATTCAACACCGGTTATTACAACGGCATAGGAAAACTAGTGGCATAGATCAATATTTATATAAAACCACATGGTGTATTGGCGGGGTATGATGAATTTAAAAATATAATTTTTCTAGAAGGCGAGACCCATTTTAGTTTGAGATTTTGTGCAAAACTGGAACAGATATTAGGCTACCATGGGGTGTACCATGGTGGTACACCCCATGGTATGGGCCATTCCCCAAAGATATTCTGGCAGGGTTTAACACCCTATACATCTACAAAGATATAATTGATTATCAACGAGTCTGTGACAGTCATGTCCCGCTTTTGAGAACTGTACATATTGCAGGGGAAAATAATGAAGTTTTCACAGTGACGTACGACAAGCCACACTACGTACCTCTTAGTAAGAGTCAGTTTGAGGAGATCTGAATTGAAGTAAAATCTGATCAGAATCAGCTGGTTTCATTCGTAGTGGGAAAGGTGATTACAAAATTACATTTCAGACCAGTTAAGCAATCTTTTAGACTATAAGATGCAACCTCAGAAACTCTACAATGATCCTCAAAGGTATGTTAAATACTACACAACACAGGCCAGTAACGGTTTACCGGGGTATCATGGTAGTACTGCAATGTAAGGGGCTGGTCTAGGGATGCCTTTTCCAAGGGGTTTTCCGGATGGCAATACCTTTGTTGAAGCGTGGGTTCTCAATATCAAAACCACATTTGAAAAATACAGTGAGGTATATAGTTGGCGATGTTGTCTGCAGTGTTATGTCACACCAAACACAACAGCAGGATGGATCAGGATTTATGGTTATGACTCGAGGAGTTAGAAAGAGACCACTGGTAGGAGGAGTCTACCAAAGAGTAAAAGAATGAGACAAAAACAAGAGCCATGGTTAAAAGAAGACATACAGCTCGGAGGACACTCAAAGGGAATACAGCAAAGTTGATTAAGAATATATTTTAGAAAGATGGCACTCCTACACCGTATGTCTGGTGAATGTATGAAAACAGAGTTGGATTTATTCGCAGATCCTTTAATCTATTGAGAATAATACATACATTAAAATACCAACCCTATCAGCAATAATCAGACGCAGCCCCTCTGGAGTTCCCTACATGTAAAAGTCACTAAACCGGACGGAACTAATATTGATGCCGGAGCACGTGTCGAGGTTATCAACTATCCGATAGCCACCCTATTTTCACTAATGGATGTCTCCTTGGGTGATCGTTTAATTAGCCAGAGTACCAACACATACCCCTACAGAGCCGTTATAGAGAGCATTCTGAATTATGGATGTGATACATTAAAGACACAGTTTTCAGCTGGTTTGTTTTACAAGGATGCCGCAGTTCACATGGATGTTACGGACCCTGCAGGCGAGAACGATGGACTCACGAAAAGGGCTGCCTATTCAGCAGATAGTATAACATTTGAAATGATTGGCCCTGTTCATAGCGATATCTTCTTTCAAGACAAACTCATGTTAAACAGCGTTGACATGAAGGTTAGGATGGTCCGCGGTAAAGACGAGTTCTGTCTTATGGGGGCAGGGGATGAGCATTATCGTTTGCATATATTATCTGCGTCACTATTTGTCAAGAAAGTGTCTATTTCACCAGCCGTGAAACTTGGACATACTCAAGTCCTACTCTCAACCACTGCCAAGTACCCAATTGAAAGAGTGAGGACATTTAGTTTACCGGCAGGGGGTTACATTTGCAACCAGGAAAATCTATTTTTAGGACCTCAGGCAAAATGTATTGTCGTTGGATTGGTGCACAATGACAGTTTTACAGGAAGTTACACAAAAAAACGATGTAGTTTCAAACATAATTTGGAGTTTATGGCTATGTATGTAGATGGTCAGCAATTTCCTAGCAAACATTTCCAACCAAATTACACAACAGGGTCAGCAGTGTGTGAATTTTACCAATTGGTAAGAATCAGGAAAACCTAAAGGACCAAGCCTTGGCTATTGACAGGTCTGACTTCTTACACAGCTATGCCCTTTATGCATTCAACTGCGCGCTGGATGATGAATGTGGTCAGCACCTATCCTTGATCAAGTCAGGGAATGTACGACTTGAGATTAGGTTCAGACAACCACTACCCCACACAAATAATTTGGTTGTTTATGACATTTTTGACTCAATTATCGAAGTGTCAAACTGGCGACAAGTCATGGTTGACTACTATAAGGAAACGCTGTGGAAATGAATACCGAGTTGACCGGTGTGGTGATCCAATTTTCATCTAGGACTAATTTCTATGGTGTGCTGGCATGCGACCAACTACCTAGTGGACCAGTCTGAGATGTTGCATCAATGATGATTGTTATTACACACCCGAGCAATCACCCCAAGGAGCACTGGCTGGCTATTTACATAACAGACAATGGCATTGGAAGGTTTTATGACAGTTTTGGAAACCCCCCAGATAAAAAAAGAAAATCCCAAGTCTATCACTGCCTTTCTGCAAACCTGTAAGAATGTGGAATACAGTAAAAAACAAGTACAGGACATGATTTCAGCTATGTGGTGGACAACATTGTGTGTTCTTTCACTATCTAATGACAAGAGGTCTGAGTAATAAAGATGCTATGTCTTTTTATATTGATGATTTATGAGAAAATGATGCGCTAGTCTCAAGGTTTGTAGCTAAGCGTGATAAACAAATGTTTAATTGCATAAAACATGCTCAATCTTGTGAATTGTTTATTTGTGTCATGGTTGTTGAAGAAATAGAAAAGTAAATCATGTGTTTGTCAGCTTTATTATTCAATAAATAAAACCATGTGTAAAACCACATCAATGTTTACATAGTATTTTTATAAAATGGCAGAGCATCTTTTAGCTGTCTCTTTTAAGTCCTTATCAGGCTTCAACAGTAATTGATCAGTCCACTTAATTTTCAACAGATTGTCTTACATCGGTGCTAGTCGTTTTGGATTCTCACAGTTTTTCTAACTGGTGTTGTGGCACCAGAAAACATTTCTGAGCATGGTCCATGTTGTTTAACTGTGTTTCGATGCAATTAGACTGGTTAGGAATGGAACTGCAACGCTTAGTAATGGTAGTAGAAAACCTCCAGATTGGTTGATGGTTTTTCTTTTCTTTGTGACTGAAGTGTTCTTTCTAGACATGTATATAATGTTTGAATTTCGTCTCTATACCTTTCGGAGCTGAGATTCTGTTAAGGGAATATTTTCACGCCTTAGATTAAGCGCTATTTCACAGAGTTATAGAATGAGGTCTGTGAAAGCTGATTCTAAAATTACTTTTCGTTGACTTTCGGGTGCCTTAAGTAACATCTTCAAAAGTGGTATATTTCTACGAATGCGTTTAGACATGATCAAACTTTTTTACGACAGGCCAATCCCCTGAAAATAACCCAGTTCTCAGACGGTAGTCTTCTGGTGTTGTAGCTTTAAAGTCAATAAGTAAATAACCAAAAGGCGGATCATTCTGAATCAGTATGTGAACAATCCTGGTTTTCAGACTCAGCACATAATCTACACAATGGAAAAACTGCTTACCGCCAACCATGTGCGGTAAAACGGGTTGATAAAAGCCTTTTGGGGGACACACTCTAGCCTTAACCATACCAAACTAGGTGTCTAGCGGTTTGAAATCTTGAAAGATTATGTCTGGATGCTTAATCAGATAAGTATTTGTCTTGTTGCAGAATGGGTAAAGACTACAGACATCGTTATACTGAATAGTCTACCCTTCTCGAGCCTTAAACTTCAAATGAATTCCATTGGTACGACCGCCAAAAAGAGCATCCCGAGGGTCAAGGTGCTCTGGAGCATCAAAGGTCTTAAAAAAAACTTTGATATCTGCAGATGTGTTTTTAAGCTGATTCCACTCACACTCCCATATATTTTGGACATGTACGTTTTGTTGTTCTTTTAAAGCCTCAAGCTTTGTCAGCCATTGTTGGTGCATCAACCCGTACTGAATCTTTGTCACCGGATTGGTGCTTGCTGAACAATGACACTTTGGGTGACCATGCCAGAAACAGCCTAGAAATTCATAGACTGTGCTCAACCCATCATGTTAAGCATATCCATCAACATAGTAGGCACCGATTTACACTTCACCCCTGATGTATTGATATATTCTCATCAGAGGCCACATACTCAAGCCATTGCATTGAGCTGTTTGAGAATATCTTCTGACTACGGTTGTAGTTGTCTGAGGGGACCAATGCAATGGTGTCCTTGGGTGAAGAATCTGTTGCAAAAGGCTTTCATGCAAGCCGAAGCAATCGTTATTGACCAGAATGGGTCAACACCACCATACTCCAGGAACTCAAGTCTGTAGCGCATACAACCCTCTCTCAATATGACCACATCATTCACACAGTAAGCCTTTATTTCATCCTGCATGACAAAGGGGTCTGCGGAAACAGTTTCATACCATTGCAAAAACTCATCTTTTTCTTTAGCTATCATGGTATTCACACCATAGTAATGCGGTTCCGGATGGGGGCCAGCATAGTTCTCATTCTCCTTGATGTTAAACTTGTAAGGAAAGTAGCCTTATTTTGAATCCTTAAACACATATTCATTATATTTCGGTTGCCTAAACATTTGGAAAAAAGCAGCGACACAACCATCTCCAGCTAAACACCACGTCTCGTTATCAAAGCTTATTGTGCACACAAACTTTGCTGTGTGTACAGCATTCACTGGATTGGCAATTGTCTCAAAATCATAACATATGTAGCACACACTGGGGTCCTCAGGCTTATAAGGTTTATGAAACACTGATGATTCATTTCAACCGCCAGATCCACGTTACAATTGGGACACATGTTGGCCGTGCACTTGTGTGCTTTATAGTTGGTAATACCAATGTTGTAATGACGGCCGCAATCGAGACAGTATTTCTTCTGGTCACACCTGCTAACCCAACGACCCACACTTTTGTGGTGCTTCAAGCGTTTATGCTGTTTATAACTAAAGTCAGAATAACATATCTGCTTGCAGTCCGGGCACTGCTTTATTTTACGGGGTTGGGTATCTTCATGAAGACAGACACTTCAGCTATGTTTACAGCCATGATCGCCACGGGTGTTAAAACCCATATAACACCACTCACAAAATGACACACCCAGAAAACCCCTTCAGATTCATGATGCCATAGAAATGTACGGTTCTAGGGTGGGTGTCCTTGCTGTTTTGAAACTTGGTAAAGTGACCATCCCGTGTTCAGTGAAAGACAACAATTTTACACCCTGCCATTTCTCCAAATGAACAATATCTGTGAATGTCACACAACCATCTAACGCTAAACCAGTTCCCGTATGTAACTCACGACTACTAACCAGGGCTTTAGCATATGTGTACTGTGGGTTCAACATACCCATCAAAGAAAACTGAAAAACTTGTAGAATCATTATTCACAGCCACATATAAATGCCTTCTTTTTTTATTGATAATCTGCTCTATCAACAGTGTTTGAGCTTTATGTCGCGGGGCACCACCCTCACGGTTGTTGACAATTTGTATCACCAGCTCTAGTGATTCATCAATCATAATCTCAGCATTACTCTGCATAACACTTTCAAGTAAATTACCAAACCTGCATTCATTATATTAATCTGCTCTCATGGTCATATGTACGGGGGATATCAGAGAGAGGGGATATCAGAGAGATATCAGAGAGGGTTAACAAGCCTTTACAGGTAATTAAAGCTGATTAACAATAATGTCAAAAATGTGTTTACCAAATACGTCTGGGTTTAATTCCGCTCAACCTAAACCAGAGCTATTAAACAGACAAAATGAAAGACAGATAAAAGTGCCTGGATTGCTCAATCGTAAAATAGATTTACACATTCTTAAAAAGTTTAAATGTGTCGTTTGTTTGCGTTTGTAATTGCAACACAATTCAAATCAATTACTTCAAATAAAATAACTTGTACATACAAAGTAAACGGCTGGAAACAACAGCTGACTCCTGTGGAAGCCGCAGATTTAATATTGTCTTTACATCGCACCTGGGGCGCCTCCAGCAGATCACGCCTCTTAACTTTGTCATTGGTTACATGTCATTGGACTTCACGTTTGATTAAAACTGTGTATAAAGCTTAACTAGTTCAGTTAGTTGTTGACGTTTGACAACCAAATACATTGATACTTCCTGTCCGGTAGAAACGCCATTTTCGTTAGTTATCGCGGCTCAGCCGTGACATCACGTCATTTAATTTTAATAAATACTTCAGTTTGTAACCATTGTTGCCTTTTAAAAATGTCTAACAATGTGAAGAAAACAGTCTCGCGTTGATCCCCGTTGTACAATATCATAAGACGCCTTTACAAATGTTTTGATTACCTGAAATAACGATACACTGTTTTTCATGCAAATTTATACACTACCTTCCGGGTAACTTTGTAACGTTTTGCCATATAATGCAACTTAAAAGTTAATGCTGACTTAAAACAAAAAATGTTATTACAAAAATCTCCATTGCTCATACATACACATGTACCAACATATTTTATTTTTAACAATATTTTAAACCCAACCACGATATAATCAACCTAGTCATAATGTGTGGTCGGCCCAGGCCATGACAGTTCCTTCAAAATAATAGCATTGCTCATGCAATGTTTGTTTATTGTAGTGTTTTGTGGGACTACAAATCTTGTGTGAAACATGGGATGTTTTTCAACCTGCATATACTACAGTTTGTGTTAGTTGTTATTTAGGGTCTATTACTACAGGCAGATCTGATTTTAAGGCCCATCTCTTGTTAAAATAAAAAATTGGCAGAAAATCTCCAAAATCACCCTAAGACTCCATTGTTAAACATCAAATATATCGCACCTGGTATAACACTCGTCAGGGGTGCTTATTAGTTGTAATCAAACATCAAACATGGACACAACAATGCAATCATAAATTACAAAGTCATCGGACATGCATATGGCATTCTGGAAGTCCCGCCCTAACACACGTCATATAGGAAGTCCATACTTCACATCAGAAGTCCCACCCTGCAAACCGGATGTTCCACCCACCTGTCAAATCAATCTGGAAGCCCCGCCGACCCGGGTCATAAACCACCAAAGTGACACAATATGCCCTACATTTACTACTCACATCTCCTACAAGGATAATGGTATAATATTTGGTACATACAGTATCTCACAAAAGTGAGTACAACCCTCACATTTTTGTAAATATTTGATTAAATAACACAACACACAGCCAAAATAACACAACTCACAGCCATTAATGTCTAAACCGCTGGCAACAAGTGAGTACAACTCTAAGTGAAAATGTTTAGACATTAATGGCTGTGTGTTGTGTTATTTTGAGGGGACAGCAAATTTACACTGTTATACAAGCTGTACACTCACTACTTTACATTGTAGCAAAGTGTCATTTCTTCAGTGTTGTCACATGAAAATAATCAAATATTTACAAAAATGTGAGGGATGCACTCACTTTTGTGAGATACTGTATGTGCATGTAATGTCCTAGGAACGGAAAGGGCATGGATTCGGCGTAATGGCCCATGAACATTTCAGAACAACTATGGATGAATGATTATCCTTACACTTTTGAAAACACTAGTCGAATAAGAAATAGGAGATATGACCAATTTTGCCAAAGATTTGTTTTTAGTAATACACTTGAAACAAATAGCTAAACCGAAAATTTAAGACAGGGCCTTCCTACGTGATCAACCTGCCTTAAAAAATCGAATAGAAACGCAGCCTAACGTAGTCATTGATTGCTGCCTTGAAGTACACAAACAAAACCTTTTGCTAAGAAGGTCAGTAAAATGTAGGCTAAACTGTTAATTACGGTGTGAACAGCAGATCTCTCTATAAGCAAGTCGCAGCAATGAGATTCGAGAGAGTGCATGTTCACTTGAAGGGGGGACATTTCCGGCAGGGGGGAGATTTTCGGCACAACAACGAGAAGCACACCCTGAAATCCATGAAGCATGCCCAGACATTAAGGGGTCCCCCAGACTGAAATCCTTATTCAAGCTGACCTTAAAGTAGTACTTTCTTTTTAAGAACACTTATTATTATTTATTTATTATTATTAAATTGATCAAATCTTTTTTAGCCAATTATTAATCATTGTTGCCTATCATTTTGGAGGTGAACGTGTGGAAGATGTGAAATGCTAAACACACTGCTAAAAAAAGAATGAATGCTAAACACACTGCTAAATTCATATAAAATGTGTAGTTTTGCTGCATGTGTGTTTTCTGTATATGTAATCATTCGTCTTTGATATGAAATGGCTTTATTTATTTATTTTAATTTTTTTGTGTGATCTTCCAAATGACTAAATCTATCATTTCATACCCCTGTAAGAGCTTACCTGTATGTGCATATATTGCAACCCCTACAACTACAGAATAGTCATGCAACAGGAATCCCCTAAGTTCTGTTAGATTGAAACAATTCTATGTGTATGTAACTCAGATAGGAAATATTGATTTAAAGTAGGGGTAAGGATTCAATTGTTTTTATTTATTTGTCATGAAGTCCTTGCTGTTTTGTTTTGCACTTATCCATTGATGTCCTAGTGTGAGAGAGATTTGCTGTCATTTTTTTATGCTGTGAAACTCTCCAAATAAAATGAAGGGATGTGTCGATTCTGCAGGTACTAGGTTACACTTTCCATTTTAATTATGCCATGTTGTTCTCCATTTTTGCTTATGTCAGGACATAGCGATATAATTGCACAATCTTGTTCTGTACCTATATTTCTATTAGTTAATAAGCCATGACTTGACTTTAATTTAACTTAGGTTTAGGAGTTTTTTGGGAAATGGTTAAGCTAAGGGTTAGGATTTGGAAAATGGTAATTTAAAAAAAAATATTATACACCAACCAAGCCAAAATTACCATCTTAAACACCCATTCAGCATACCCATCTGCAAAGCCTAAGCAAGCTGCGAGCTAGCAACATGGGAAAAGGCGTTTACGTTGCCCTTAGTCTCTATTGGAAAGTACAGTTTTCACATTCCTCTAGGTCCATATGTAATCTTCCACTTGCAAAATCGGCACGTCCACATGCATTCCCTAAAATAATGCGCTGATGGTGTGTGTGTGATTCTCAAATTTTTTGAAATGTCTTGTTCTTTCATGCTCCTTTCCTATTCTGTCTTCGTTGCCCCACCCTTGCCCCACCCTTTTGCTGTAACGTTGTAGAACTTGGGACTTATGGAAAGCTAAAATATTATCACACAATGACAGAGGAAGGTAAGACTTTTCAAAAGATATTTTGTGTCACTTTTCCCATTCATTAAGCTTAATATTCTTTTAATTTTGATAACCACGTCTGGCCATATATTTCACTTTTAAGATATGCTGATGTTTTTTATCTACACAATTTCACTGACAAGTCCAAGTCGTATTGCCACGCCCTTTGTTGAAATTATATGGGGTTTTTTTTGTTGTGGTTTTTAGGCTTGGATTTTTTTTTTTGCTTGAATTTTTCTTGATTGATTGTGTTTGTTGACATGTATACATTTATGTGGCCATCTAATAATGGGTCCTTTTTTAACGCCATATAAAAATGAATTAATGTATGCTTAGGATATTCTGACATATTTATTTATTCATTTTACATGTTTACATTACATGTTTTATTTTTCAAGCTGAGAAATATGCAGTATCAACCATATTGTTGAAATTCACTTTAGGTTATAGGGGTACATTAGAGTATGATGTAGCTTGCAGGAGGGCTATAAACATTTACGTTACCACTGGTAATCTGCTAGTAAGGGGAGGTGCATTGTCCTGGTTTATGATTATTTTATGGCCTTATTATCATATCTGACACTTTTCAATATAAATAGATACACACAAACACAGATTCCTGCAAAAAGACATATATAGAGTATCAGATATTTTCCTTTTTCTTCTTGGTGGCATAGATTTGCCAAGCCTTGGCACACTCTCGGAAACCCCACAATTGACCATGGGAGTGGAACCGTGTATGCACGGTTGCAAGATGCAAGATGTATGTCATTGGTTTTGGTAAATTGGAGTGACACATCCACCCATGAAATATATGTAATAGGCATCGCTGTCAGACAACAGAGTGGCCTAAGAGACATTTTGATAACGTTAACTGAGAAAGAGATGTCTTTAATCAAATTTGGTATTTAAGTGTGAGGATAGTTAGGATATATACTGTGTATATTACCTTTGAAAAATAGACTCATGCTGCATAGCAGCTTAGAAGTAAAAGTAGAAAATGTAAAAAACTTGAGAGTGAATTGTTAAACCAGTCATTTCTCAGGAAAGTCACAGTAAATACCTCACATATTTAAAATAGTTCTCAGTATTACACTGGCTTAACACTAGATTGTGACCTTGCGGGTTGAACTGTTCTATTATTACCGATACTCTTGCTTCAAAATTACACCCCTCAGGGGTCTCCTAAGTGGCAAAGCAGTGTAACACTTTCATTGGTTCAAGCTGCCTAGTTTTGAGTCTCAACAGTGTTGCTAGCTGACAAGTGGCTGGAAAACCCCACGGGTAATGCAAATTGGCCAGCATCGCCTTGTAAATTGGGGTGATGCATCGTCAATAGGGTTATCCGGATCTAAATGTTCTTCGCGACTCCCTCTAGCTCCTTGGGTGCCTGCAGTACTAAGGTAGTCAGGTGATTGAGCATGCCCTCATATGCATTGAACAACATGAGCAGTGTGGAGAAATAAACATGATGGCTTGGTGCGAGTGCCTCGGAGGAAGACTTGCTGCAATCTTCAACTCCTGAATCAGATGGGGCATTTGCAAATGATAAAAAGATCTGAAAAGTAGTACGCCCTATTATCTGTGCATGAAGATATTTCTGGAATCACTGATCACAAACAACACGCAGGTGACCTCAATGCTGACCTCCCAAGGTGAGTTGGGCTAGAAACAGCAGACACATAGGGTCTGAGATCGATATTAATGCGTCAGAATGTATTTAACGAGTGTATGTGTGCCTTGAAAGGGTGCTTATTGCTTCTGACATAGAATGGAGGGCAGTTAATGATTCTGCTGGGAGCTCAATGATGGTGACATGGTTGGGTGGAGTAAATGTCAATGACTAACCGCAGCAGCTCTAACAAATTAGCCAACCGTACTTAATTCATTAAAAAAGCTAATGGAAGCTTTTATATTAAGTGAAAGACAGTCACCTGTTTGAGTAGTACAGACTTCATACTAAAGAGATGGTGCCTACAGTGCAGCACATACAAAGTGAAATTGTGAGTAGGTTCTCATGATGCCTCCTTCTTGTAATTGCTGCAGCGCTTACTGAAATATAATGCAGTACCTTTAGACCTGTGTTGTCTGCGGGTAACCTGGATATAGTTGATCAAATGTATCGTAATGGAGATGTTGATCTACAGACTCATTTCTGATAACAGTTGCTCTAAATATAGTGGCAGCATGTCTATAACATTATGCTAAATAAAACAAGTTAACCAAGCTTTTTGAGGATTTGGAATTAGCTAAGAAAATGTGCTAATAACATGATTAGCTACAGGTAGCTAGCTAAGGAAGGATTGTTTGCTAATTTAGGTGGTGTGAAAATGTTTCTTGGCATGACCACAGCACTATAGATCAATGGTTACACCAGAGAAGACACCACAAAATCAGACCACATCTAAGGCAATCATGACATAGGTGGTCCCCATGTATAGGAAATACGTTATTGTACAGTGCCGCAGCAAACCATTTACTGTAGTGTGGGCCAAATTTCCAATGCAGGCACCAATTTGCATATCAAGAGAGTGCACATCCTGAAATAGCAACATGCTTGACCCAGCTGTAGATTATTTCCCCTTTTCAGCAATATTACTTGTTTTTGTGGGTTATAAATATACTTGCAATGTAATTGTTTTTTGATCAGTTGACTTGAAAAGAAAACATTGTTTCCACAAAACACGTTTCCTGTTGGTTTTGTGATTGGGCACACGTCTGTTAGGAACGTTGAAATATATGCTTCACGTCTCCTTTGAAATTTCAGCAGTGGAATATGTTGTTTTTGCATCTATTTCAAAACAAATGCTTGAGTGCAGATTAAAATGAAATGAAGGAGATTTGTGATTAATACCATAAGACAGAGAATAAAGCGATTATTGAAAACACATTGAAATTCAGTTGTAAAGTCCTGGCCAACCTCTGCAGTTAAGAAGGCCCTGGTCAGTTAACTGGATTGTAGAAAATGTTGCTTGAAATTGTTTGGAGATACAGTAGGGGCCACACTCCCTACTGGTCTAAAGTCCCAGTAGTCCTGTAGGGGACATTGGCCTGCACTGTTGGCCATCTTTTTGTAAATGAGGTGTTCTCAATCAAGTAACTGTATCTGGTGTTGCGGATAATTATTTTCCACTTCTCAGGTTCGAGGGTTAGGGTGAGTCTAATTTCACTTGATTCTAATTTCTCAAATATAAGTACTCCAGAAAATCATACTTTAATAGTTTAATACAAGCTTATAGGTGAAACAGACAAAGTACACAAGTGGAGAGCAAGGTATTTGATCCCCAGCTGATTTTTTGTATGTTTGCCCACTGACAAAGGAAGGTTTATTTGAACAGTGTGAGACAGAATAACAACAAAATAATCCAGAAAAACGCTTGTCAAAAATGTTATAAATTGATTTGCATTTTAATGAGTGAAACAAGTGTTTGATCCCCTCTCAATCAGACAGATTTCTGTCTCCCAGGTATCTTTTATACAGGTAATGAGCTGAGATTAGGAGCACACTCTTAAATGGAGTGCTCCTAATCTCAGCTTGTTACCTTTATAAAAGACACCTGTCCACAGAAGCAATCAATCAGATTCTAAACTCTCCACCATGGCCAAGATCAAAGAGCTGTCCAAGGATGTCAGGGACAATATTGTAGACCTACACAAGGCTGGAATGGGCTACAAGACCATCACCAAGCAGCTTGAGAAGGTGAGAAGGTGACAACAGTTGGTGTGATTATTCGCAAATGGAAGAAACTCAAAAGAACTGTCAGTCTCCCTCAGTCTGGGGCTCCATGCAAGATCTCACCTCGTGTAGTTGCAATGATCATGAGAACGGTATCAGCTCAGAACTACACCGGAGGATCTTGTCAATGATCTCAAGGCAGCTGGGACGATAGTCACCAAGAAAACAATTGGTAACACACTACGCCATGAAGGACTGAAATCTTGCAGCGCCCGCAAGGTCCCCCCTGCTCAAGAAAACACATGTATGTGCCTGTCTGAAATGTGCCAATGAATATCTTAATGATTCAGAGGAGAACTGGGTGAAAGTGTTGTGGTCAGACCAAATCAAGCTCTTTGGCATCAACTCAACTTGCCATGTTTGGAGGAGGAGGAAAGCTGCCTATGACCCAAAGAACACCATCCCCACCGTCAAACATGGAGGTGGAAACATTATGCTTCGGGGGTGTTTTTCTGCCCTGGGGACAGGACAACTTCACTGCATCAAAGGGACGATGGACGGGGCCACGTACCGTCAAACCTTGGGTGAGAACCTCCTTCCCTCAGCCAGGACATTGGAAATGGGACATGGATGGGTATTCCAGCATAACAATGACCCAAAACACACAGCCAAGGCAACAAAGGAGTGGCTCAACAAGAGGCACATTAAGGTCCTGGAGTGGCCTAGCCAGTTTCCAGACCTTTATCCCACAGAAAATCTGTGAGAGGAGCTGAAGGTTTGAGTTGCAAACGCCTCGAAACCTTAATGACTTGTGTCATGGCAATTTCTAAAGTCCAAGCAATTTGGTAGGTAAGACAGAGGAAAACTCAATTGCGCAATCAACAGTATTTAAAGGGGGAAAAGGGGAATGGTAAAATCCTGCACAACTGTCCCAACTCAACACGACACATTCTCTAGGCTTCACACAAAGGACAGGATGTCCTTCCCCACATGGGTAACCTCTTTACCTCTTTATTTTCGAATCCGGACAGACAATAGATGCCCTGATGACTTATACAGATGCACAGATTAATGAGTAACCTTATCAGCCAATACCAGTCAATGATGCCCCTTAGGCGAATACCAGATACCCCCCTCCCACATTCCTTTTCTAATTTGAACAAGGGGACTCAGTCCTTTAATCAGTGAGAATAAATTGGTTAGAGACACTTGGAGAAGACCTGCAAAGAAAAGTGGGGAAAAATCCCTCCTGAGATTTGTGCAAACCTGTTTGCTTACTACAAGAAACGTCTGACCTCTGTGATTGCCAAGAAGGGTTTTGCCATAAAGTACGAAGTCATGTTTTGCAGAGGGGTCAAATACTTGTTTCACTCATTAAAATGCAAATCAATTCATAACATTTTTGACATGTGTTTTTCTGGATTTTGTTGTTGTTATTCTGTCTCTCACTGTTCAAATAAACCTAAAATAAAAAATATAGACTGCTCATTCCTTTGTCAGTGGGCAAACATACAAAATCAGCACAGGATCAAAAAAAAATTTCCCTCACTGTAGCTGACTGTAGTCCCCATGTCCTAACCATATTACCCCAACTCCTAGACAAAGTATCCAGTATGTATAACACAAACCTTCATATTTAACCCATATTTAATCATCCCTAATTTATCAAAAATAGAATATATTTATTAATCATTAATGTGGAATTTATACAGTATCTCACGATAGTGAGTACACCCCTCACATTTTTGTAAATAATTGATTATATCTTCTCATGTGACAAAACTGAAGGAATGACACTTTGCTACAATGTAAAGTAGTGAGTGTACAGCTTGTATAACAGTGTAAATTTGCTGTTCCCTCAAAATAACTCAAACACCCATTAATGTCTTAACCGCTGGCAACAAATGTGTATAAACCCCCTACAGTGGATATAAAAAGTCTACACACCCCTGTTAAAATGCTAGGGTCTTGTGATGTAAAAGAATGAGACAAAGATAAATCATGTACTTTTTCCACCTTTAATGTGACCTATAACGTGAACAATACAATTGAACAACAAACTGAAATCTTTTAACATTTTAAATAAAAAAACTCACTATAACCTGGTTGCGTAAGTGTGCACACAAACTACTGCTATGTTGAAACACCTTTTGAATTTATTACAGCACTCAGTCTTTTTGGGTAGGAGTCTATTAGCATAGCACATCTTGACGTGGTAAAAAGCACACCAAATCTACCAGATTGCGAGGACATCTCCTGTGCACAGCCATCTTCAGATCATCCCACAGATGTTCAATTGGATTCAGGTCTGGGCTCTGGCTGGGCCATTCCAAAATGTTAATCTTCTTCTGGTGAAGCCATGCTTTTGTGGATTTGGATGTGTGCTTTGGGTTGTTGTTGTGCTAGAAGGTGATCTTCCTCTTCATCTTCAGCTTTCTAATGGACGCCTGAAGGTTTTGTGCCAAAATTGCCTGGTATTTGGAACTGTTCATAATTCCCTCCACCCTGACTAAAGCCCCAGGTCCAGCTGAAGAAAAACAGCCCCAAAGAATGATGCTGCCACCACCACGCTTCACTGTGGGTATAGTGTTCTTTGGGTGATGTCCAGTTTTTGCACCAAACATACCTTTTGGAATTATGGGCAAAAAGTGAAACCTTGGTTTTGACCAAAACTGATGAAAACACGAAAAGAAAACTGGAGGGATATCCAGTTCTTGGTAATGTCTCTGTTGTGCCAATAGTCCTCCACTTGATGATGACTGTCTTCATTATGTTCCATGGTATATCTAATATTTTGGAAAATTATTTCCCAAACTTCTCCTGACTGAAAATCCTACTAAAACAGCTGAACTTTATTTGTGATCAATCAGAGTCACTTTAAATGATGGCTGTGTAATGACTTCTATTTGAGTTTGTAATGACTTCTAACATGAGTTTGAATGTGATTGGTTAATTCTGAACACAGCCACCTCCCCAGTTATAAGAGGGTGTGCACACTTATGCAACCAGGTTATTGTAAGGTTTTTATTTTTCCTTTTCCCCCCTTTCAGTTTGTTTTTCAATTGAATTGTTCACATTATAGGTCACATTAAAAGTGAAAAAAGCTCTGACATGATTTATATTTGTCTCATTCTTTTACAACACAAAAACCTGGCATTTTAACAGGGGTGTGTAGACTTATATTCACTGTAAGTGAAAATGTCCAAATTGGGTCCAAGTAGCCATTTTCCCTACCAGGTTTCATGTGACTCTTTAGTGTTACAAGGCCTCAGTTGTGAATATGGAGCAGGTGTGTTAAATTTGTTGTTATCGCTCTCACACACCATCATACTGGTCACAAAGTTCAACAAGGCACCTCATGGCAAAGAACTCTCTGAAGATCTGAAAAAAATAATTGTTGCTCTACATAAAGATGGCCTAGGCTATAAGAAGATTGCCAAGACCATAACACTGAGTTCCAGCACGGTGGCCAAGACCAAACAGCGGTTTAACAGGACAGGTTCCATTCAGAACAGGCCTTGCCATTGGTCGATCAAAGAAGTTGAGTGCCGTGTTCAGCGTCATATCCAGAGGTTGTCTTTGGGAAATAGACGTATGAGTGCTGCCAGCATTGCTGCAGAGGTTGAAGGGGTGGGGGGTCAGCTTGTCAGTGCTCAGACCATATGCCGTACACTGAATCAAATTGGTCTGCATGGCTGTCATCCAAGAAGGAAGTCTCTTCTAAAGATGATGCACACAGTTTGCTGAAGACAAGCAGACTAAGGACATGTATTACCATTTCCTGTGGTCTGATGAGACCAAGATAAACTTACAGTGGGGAGAACAAGTATTTGATACACTGCCGATTTGCAGGTTTTCCTACTTACAAAGCCTGTAGAGGTCTGTAATTTTATCATAGGTACACTTCAACTGTGAGAGACTGAATCTAAAAAATCCAGAAAATCACATTGTAGGATTTTTAAATTATTAATTTATTTATTGCATGACATAAGTATTTGATCACCTACCAACCAGTAAGAATTCCGGCTCTCACAGACCTGTTCGTTTTTCTTTAAGAAGCCCGTCCTGTTCTCCACTCATTACCTGTATAAACTGCACCTGTTTGAACTCGTTACGTGTATAAAAGACACCTGTCCACACACTCAATCAAACAGACTTCAACCTCTCCACAATGGCCAAAACCAGAGAGCTGTGGAAGGACATCAGGGATAAAATTGTAGACCTGCACAAGTCTGGGATGGGCTACAGGACAATAGGCAAGCAGCTTGGTGAGAAGGAGCAATTATTAGAAAATGGAAGAAGTTCAAGAGGATGATCAGTCTCCCTCGGTCTGGGGCTCCATGCAAGATCTCACCTTATGGGGCATCAATGATCATGAGGAAGGTGAAGGATCAGCCCAGAACTACACGGCAGGACCTGGTCAATGACCTGAAGAGAGCTGGGACCACAGTCTCAAAGAAAACCATTAGTAACACACTACGCTGTCATGGATTAAAATCCTGCAGCGCACGCAATGTCCCCCTGCTCAAGCCAGCGCCTGTCTGAAGTTTGCCAATGACCATCTGGATGATCCAGAGGAGGAATGGGAGAAGGTCATGTGGTCTGATGAGACAAAAATAGAGCTTTTTGGTCTAAACTCCACTCGTCGTGTTTGGAGGAAGAAGAAGGATGAGTACAACCCCAAGAACACCATCCCAACCGTGAAGCATAGAGGTGGATACATCATTCTTTGGGGATGCTTTTCTGCAAAGGGGACAGGACGACTGCACCGTATTGAGGGAAGGATGGATGGGGCCATGTATCGCAAGTTCTTGGCCAACTTCCCTAAAGTAAGAACATTGAAGATGGGTCGTGGCTGGGTCTTCCAGCATGACAACGACCCGAAACATACAGCCAGGGCAATTAAGGAGTGGCTCTGTAAGAAGCATCTCAAGGTCCTGGTGGCCTAGCCAGTCTCCAGACCTGAACCCAATAGAAAATCTTTGGAGGGAGCTGAAAGTCTGTATTGCCCAGCGACAGCCCCGAAACCTGAAGGATCTGGAGAAGGTCTGTATGGAGGAGTGGACCAAAATCCCTGCTGCAGTGTGTGCAAACCTGGTCAAGAACTACAGGAAATGTATGATCTCTGTAATTGCAAACAAAGTTTTCTGTACCAAATATTAAGTTCTGCTTTTCTGATGTATCAAATACATATGTCATGCAATAAAATGCAAATTAATTACTTAAAAATCATACAATGTGATTTTCTGGATTTTTGTTTTAGATCCCGTCACTCACAGTTGAAGAGTACCTATGATAAAAATGACAGACTTCTACATGCTTTGTAAGTGGGAAAACCTGCAAAATTGGCAGTGTATCAAATACTTGTTCTCCCCACTGTATTTGGTTCAGATGGTGTCAAGCGTGTGTGGCGGCAACCAGGTGAGGAGTACAAAGACAAGTGTGTCTTGCCTACAGTCAAGCATAGTGGTGGGAGTGTCATGGTCTGGGGCTGCATGAGTGCTGCCGGTCCTGGGGAGCTACAGTTCATTGAGGAAACCATGAATGCCAACATGTACTGTGACATACTGAAGCAGAGCATGATCCCCTGCATTCGGAGACTGGGCCGCAGGACAGTATTCCAACATGATAACGACCCCAAACACACCTCCAAGATGACCACTGCCTTGCTAAAGAAGCTGAGGGTAAAGGTGATGGACTGGCCAAGCATGTCTCCAGAACTAAAACCTATTGAGCATCTATGGGGCATCCTCAAACAGAAGGTTCTTGGCCAATAACCTAGCGCAAGGTCTCCACCAGCTCTGTGATGTCGTCATGGAGGAGTGGAAGAGGACTCCAGTGGCAACCTGTGAGGCTCTGGTGAACTCCATGTCCAAGAGGGTTAAGGCAGTGCTGGAAAATAATGGTGGCCACACAAAATATTGACACTTTGGGCCCAATTTGGACAGTTTCACTTAGGGGTGTACTCACTTTTGTTACCAGCAGTTTAGACTTTAATGGCTGTGTGTTGAGTTATTTTGAGGGGACAGCAAATTTACAATGTTATACAAGCTGTACACTAACTACATTACATTGTAGCAAAGTGTCATTTCTTCAGTGTTGTCACATGAAAGATATCAAATATTTACAAAAATGTGAGGGGTGTATTCACTTTTGTGAGATACTGTATATGCATAATTTAATTAATCTTCCACACTGGTAAAATAGGGATAAAATAGAACCAGAAAACCTGAATTCCGACATACATCTGTGTTTCATTAATTGTTTTTTAATATATTTTTAAATGAATGAACCGCTGAATATTTTACCCTATTATCCATTTTAATCCAAACTGTATTTTTGACCTGTTATCAATGTTGGGCACACTAAACTTTTATCAATGTTGGTAAACACCCTCAAAAGAGAATATAGGAGAGCGGAACGTAAGTGGAGAAAAACTAAACTTCAAATCCACTATGACATCTGTAAACAAAGCCCTTGTACCTTAAACTATGAGCTAAGCAACATTAATTGGGAATGATCAACAAGAATGTCAACAATACCCGTACTCTTTTTGACATGGTTGACAAGCTTACAAACCCCTTAAAGCAGAAATGTAGAAATGTAATGAATTTGCATGTTTCTTTAGTGATGAAATAAGTATTAGACCAACCATTAGAACAACATATTGTTGTGCTGCGTGTCCCATGCGCAGCTTTCGTGCAGAAGAATGCAAATTGTGTATCAGTATTTTCTGATAACATGCTGCATTCAACTTGCCATCAATCTTCACAATATTCCCTGTGCCTTTAGAGTTCACACACCCCCAAAACATCAGTGAGCCACCAACATAACATAATGGGGATGGTATTCGTTTCACCATAGGCCTTGTTGACCCCTCTCCAAACATAGTACTTATGGTTGTGACCATAAAGCTCTATTTTAGTCTCATCAATCCAAATTACAGTGTGCCAGAAGCTTTGTGGCATGTCATGGTGTTGTCGGGCATATTGTAACCGGGCTTTTTTGTGGCATATGTTGCAACTTAATACAATTGATCAAAAATCCCTAGAAGAAAGAGTTTGACATCTTAAAGCTTCCACTTGATGTCTCGGCACACTGCCATCTGACTTTTCTAAAACTATTTTTAACTATATAACAGTGGATCTATGGCAAATAGTTAATGGCTGTCTGCAATCAGGAATTTTCCCAATGTCTCTATAAACAGCTGCATCTACAGCTCTGGAAAAAATTAAGAGACCACTCCTAATCTCTTCATGTATGGTAGCCATTCCAAAATTCCTACATGTATGGAAGTCTGTTAAATTCCAACACAGGCTCACCTCATTTTATTTAATGAGGTACTGATTAGATGATTACCGGAACTAAATCTAATTTAATGAGGAAAAGTATAAAAAACACTTTTGTCTTCACTATCCTCTTGCAATAGGACCAGCTGGATGGCAAAAACAATGCAAGTAGTATAAAACTATTCAGCATGACAAAAGAGTTGAAAAGAAAAGCTTTGAGAGAGGATTCAATTCTGGCTTTGCTGGCAGAGGGATACAGTGAGCGTCAGGTTGCTTCCATCCTGAATATTTCAAAGACAGCGGTTCATAAGAACAAGGTCAAGCAACAGACATTGGGGACAACAAAGCTACAGACTGGCAGAGGGCAAAAACAAGTGTCCACTGGAATTTGATCAAGAGGCAGATGGATGGACACAACCCATCCAACAAAGACTAGCTACTTGAGTTTTTGTGTCAGGAGTGGCATAAAGTCACCCAAGAGTTATATGACACACTGGTGGAGAGCATGCCAAGATGCATGAAAGATGTGATTAAAGATCAGGGTTGTTCCACTAAATATTGTCCTGTGTGTGAGAAAGGCCAGGGTCAAGTTCTGGTCTCAGTGAGCCCCTTGTCTGACCATAGATACAATTAATCTAATTACACTTCATTAATGATTCTCATCTGCTGGCTTGGATCTAGGACATTGCTGGCTCATCAGTAAATTATTGACTAAAAATTGTCATTGGTATAGTGATGTGCCAACTTGCTTGTAATACTTTCCTCTGGAAGCATAAAAGAAACAATGGAGATCTGAGTCCAGGCAATGGACGTGTGAAAGTAAAGTGTTAACTGCTCAGTCCTTGCATTCGCCTAGTTAACTTCCCGTGGTTGTTTTTCAGGAAAATTCAGAGAGAAGGCATCCATCCTTCACAAGATTGCCAAAAAGAAATGCCAAGTAGAGGACAGTGAGAAGGCCAACGGAGTAGCCAGCCGCTCAGGTGAGTGGCCTCTGTACTTGAGGTCTACTGTTAGCACAAGTTTATTCTGTGAAATGTAAGTTACACAAATGTTAGATATTTCTTTATTATTAACAAGTACTAAACAAACCACAATAAGACACAGTAGGCATCAAAATGATATGTATTGACATAGTTAGTTTTGGTGCAGTTAGATTAATCTAACGGAACAATAATTTAGTCATATTGTAAAAACAATATCAAACTAAATACAATCCAAGTATGAAACACTAACTGAAGGGATTTTTTTTTTTTTTTTTGAGAAACCCTTTAAATGGTTGCTCAAAGAACCATGTGAAAACCTACCTCGACAAAGGATGATTGAACTCAACCCGGACTCATTCATTGTTGTAACGGGTGGTGGTAGTGGAGGAACCAGGCACAGGCGAATATACTCAACATAGGGGTATTTAATGAAAAACAAACAAGCATACAAAACAAACTTAATGAAAACAAAGGGGCTGAATCTTTAAACAGCAAACTGAACCACTCACCGGTTACGTGTAACATACAGACAGCAACAACAATGATGAACAAATGTGGGAAGCAGAGGGGAAACATTTAAACACATACTAATGAGAGGATGGGGACCTGGTGGGAATAGTTGAAGACATGTGACACGAAACAAGTCCGGGATGTGTTTGTGGAGTGATTGGAACTGGAGGTGTACGGGACAGTGGCGCTGATCCTCACCGTACCGGTACAGTACCCCCCCCACCCGGAGGCTCAGCACCTGGAGCCGACAGAACGTGCTGGGGAGGCGGAGCCGCCGGAACGTGCTGGGGAGGAAGAGCGGCCGGAACATGCCGGGGAGGCGGAGCGGCCGGGACTGGAGAGGGCGCCACTGCGGCCGGGACAGCATGGTTGGTTGGTTGGTTGGTAGGTAGGTAGGTAGGTAGGTAGGTAGGTAGGTAGGTAGGTAGGTAGGTAGGTAGGTAGGTAGGTAGGTAGGTAGGTAGGTAGGTAGGTAGGTAGGTAGGTAGGTA
This sequence comes from Esox lucius, assembly GCF_011004845.1. Classification (NCBI taxonomy): domain Eukaryota; kingdom Metazoa; phylum Chordata; class Actinopteri; order Esociformes; family Esocidae; genus Esox; species Esox lucius. The sequence continues at coordinate 28,777,527 of NC_047592.1, read as the reverse complement.
GGTAGGTAGGTAGGTAGGTAGGTAGGTAGGTAGGTAGGTAGGAAGGAGGCACGGGCTGCCGCTTCCTCCTACGGCCTCCTCTCCTACGGCCCGTCCTCTCCGCCTCCTTCATCTCCTGTAGGAGCCCTTTTATTGCTGGAGGAGCGGGATGTGTTCGTGGAGTGATGGGAACTGTATGTGTACGGGACTGTGGCACTGATCCTCACCGTACCATGACAATTGTCTTCAATCATCACGCACACCAGGTCCCAATTGAGTCATTAGTATGTGTTTAAATGTTTCTCCTCTGCTCCCCTCCCCTGTTGGTTATTGGTCCCTTTCTGTTTCATTTTGCCAGCCTTTTGTTTTCTTTCAGTTTATATTTTGTGCTCTGTTTTGTTTTCTATTAAATCTACCACATCAATTGCCATGCTGCCTGCGCCTGGTTCCTCCTGTCCACCACTACACAACCCTGACAAAAAGGTTCTTAGATAATTCAATACAAAGGGTTATTTGAAATTTGAAGGTTCCTCACAGTTTTAGTAATAAAATATATTTTTTTTCTAGTAGTTAAAATTGCTGTCTGCTGATATGTATAACCTAGCTGGATAGATTTGGCTAAGGGTACTATTTTACTGATGCAGAAAATCCAATACATAGCCTTAGAACCTTCTTATTGTAGGGAGAGTTAACTTTGATCAGTGTGTGGCCCACAAAAAGGTGAATATATTCTGAGGGGAAGCAATGGCTTACACAGCTTTGTCCATACCAATATAAAAATAGTGACATGCTTTGGAATTTTACAGTACCAATTCCTTGGAAAATTTGGAGGATTGAATAAACCACCATTACATTCATATATATAAAACATACTAGCTTAAGGGTTAATGAGGCCTCACATGTAAAGCCAAGCATGGCAGATAATGCTGCCACATCAGTTATGACTGTTCCCTCAATGGAGCCACTGCCAAGTACAATTTATGCATGTTTTCACTTCAATAAGCCCTGACACATTGGACCAAAAGATACTCAGAAGGGTCACAGAAAGACTTTCATTGTGCAATGTTCCCATGTAGATTAAATCAAAGAGGGACATGGATATTTATTAAAGAGACAATATTATGCTAACTGCACTATAATAACATATTAGCATGCTAACTGAACTCAAATGCATCACCAGTATGATTGATGCTTGCTTTGATGCTTGCACATTTACACTCACTTAAAGGATTATTAGGAACACCATACTAATACTGGGTTTGACCCCCTTTTGCCTTCAGAACTGCCTTAATTCTACGTGGCATTGATTCAACAAGGTGCTGAAAGCATTCTTTAGAAATGTTGGCCCATATTGATAGGATAGCATCTTGCAGTTGATGGAGATTTGTGGGATGCACATCCAGGGCACAAAGCTCCCGTTCCACCACATCCCAAAGATGCTCTATTGGGTTGAGTTCTGGTGACTGTGGGGGCAATTTCAGTACAGTGAACTCATTGTCATGTTCAAGAAACCAATTTGAAATTATTCGAGCTTTGTGACATGGTGCATTATCCTGCTGGAAGTAGCCATCAGAGGATGGGTACATGGTGGTCATAAAGGGATGGACATGGTCAGAAACAATGCTCAGGTAGGCCGTGGCATTTAAACAATGCCCAATTGGCACTAAGGGGCCTAAAGTGTGCCAAGAAAACATCCCCCACACCATTACACCACCACCACCACCAGCCTGCACAGTGGTAACAAGGCATGATGGATCCATGTTCTCATTCTGTTTACGCCAAATTCTGACTCTACCATCTGAATGTCTCAACAGAAATTGAGACTCATCAGACCAGGCAACATTCTTCCAGTCTTCAACTGTCCAATTTTGGTGAGCTCGTGCAAATTTTAGCCTCTTTTTCCTATTTGTAGTGGAGATGAGTGGTACCCGGTGGGGTCTTCTGCTGTTGTAGCCCATCCGCCTCAAGGATGTTCGTGTTGTGGCTTCACAAATGCTTTGCTGCATACCTCGGTTGTAACGAGTGGTTATTTCAGTCAAAGTTGCTCTTCTATCAGCTTGAATCAGTCAGCCCATTCTCCTCTGACCTCTAGCATCAACAAGGCATTTTCGCCCACAGGACTGCCGCATACTGGATGTTTTTCCCTTTTCACACCATTCTTTGTAAACCCTAGAAATGGCTGTGCGTGAAAATCCCAGTAACTGAGCAGATTGTGAAATACTCAGACCGGCCCATCTGGCACCAACAACTATACCACGCTCAAAATTGCTTAAATCACCTTTCTTTCCCATTCTGACATTCAGTTTGGAGTTCAGGAGATTGTCTTGACCAGGACCACACCCCTAAATGCATTGAAGCAACTGCCATGTGATTGGTTTATTAGATAATTGCATTAATGAGAAATTGAACAGGTGTTTAGGTGATTGTATAATGACCATGTAAAATAGCCATGTTATAATGACCATAATGACCATGCTAATTGTCCATGTTTCTGATTAAATTAGAACAAACAAACTCCTGCCATATACAGTTGTGCTCATAGATTTGCACACCCTGGCAGAAATAGTGAAATTTTGGGCGTTGATTTTGAAAATATGACTGATCATGCAAAGGATAGTGATTTATTTAAGGATAGTGATCATATGAAGCCCAAATGGCCCTGATGAAAAGTTTACATACCCATTAATATTTGACCTTGTTACAGGCACACACGGCCACAACCATGCATAATTTTGCATGCATCACCACCAAAGCTCTATTTTGGTCTCGTCATTCCAAATTACAGTGTACCTGAAGCTGTGAGGCATGTCAAGGTGTTGTCAGGCATATTGCAACTAGGTTTTTTTGTGGCATTGGGACAGTAAAGTCTTCTTTCTGGAAACTCGACCATGCAGCTCATTTTTGTTCAGGTATCATCATAGTGTGTAACCTTTCACCTGAGGTTACATGTGGGTTTTTCTTTGTATCCCGAACAATTCTTATGGCAGTTTGAGCTGAAATCTTTCTTGGTTCACCTGCTTTGGCATGGTATCAAGAGTATGGAGTCAGCCAAAAGGTTAAGCGTACGTATTGTTGGCATTGTAAGAAAATACTGATCATACCAATTTACAGAAAATATTCTATTTAAACATCTCTTCTTTCTTCATGCATGCCTAGTGAATTCAGATTTTCATGCAGAATTCACTAGGCATGCATTAAGAAAGAAGAGACGTTTAAATAGGAGTGTTGGAGTTTACCCCGTTGAACGAGAGGGTCGTTTCCCTGCGCCTACAGGTTGGGGATAGGTCTCTCACTGTTGTTTGTGCCTACGGGCCGAACGGCAGTGCAGAGTACCCGACCTTCTTGGAGTCTCTGGGAGGGGTGCTGGAAAGTGCTCCGACTGGGGACTCTATCGTTCTACTGGGGGACTTCAACGCCCACGTGGGCAACGACAGTGACACCTGGAGGGGCGTGATTGGGAGGAACGGCCCCCCTGATCTGAACCCGAGCGGTGTTCAGTTCTTGGACTTCTGTGCTAGTCACAGTTTGTCCATAACGAACACCATGTTCAAGCATAAGGGTGTCCATCAGTGCACGTGGCACTAGGACACCATAGGCCGCAGGTCGATGATCGACTTTGTTGTCGTTTCATCTGACCTGCGGCCGTATGTCTTGGACACTCGAGTGAAGAGATGGGCGGAGCTGTCAACTGATCACCACCTGGTTGTGAGTTGGATCCGATGGCGGGGGAGGAAGCTGGACAGACTCGGCAGGCCCAAGCGTACTGTAAGGGTCTGCTGGGAACGTCTGGCCGAGTCTCCTGTCAGAGAGATCTTTAACTCCCACCTCCGGCAGAGCTTCGACTGGATCCCGAGGGAGGCTGGAGATATTGAGTCCGAGTGGACCATGTTCTCCACCGCCATTGTCGAAGCGGCCGCTCGGAGCTGTGGCCGTAAGGTCTCCGGTGCCTGTCGAGGCAGCAATCCCCGAACCCGGTGGTGGACACCGGAAGTAAGGGATGCCGTCAAGCTGAAGAAGGAGTCCTATCAGGCCTGGTTGGCTTGTGGGACTCCTGAGGCAGCTGACGGGTACCGACAGGCCAAGTGGACTGCAGCCCGGGTGGTTGTGGAGGCAAAAACTCGGGCCTGGGAGGAGTTCGGTGAGGCCATGGAGAAGGACTATTGGCTGGCCTCGAAGAGATTCTGGCAAACCATCCGGCGCCTCAGGAGAGGGAAACAGTGCCCTACCAACGCTGTTTACAGTAGAGGTGGGCAGCTGTTGACCTCAACTGGGGATGTCGTCGGGCGGTGGAAGGAGTACTTCGAGGATCTCCTCAATCCCGCCGTCACGTCTTCCATTGAGGAAGCAGAGGATGAGGGCTCAGAGGTGGACTCGTCCATCACCCGGGCTGAAGTCACAGAGGTGGTTAAGAAACTCCTCGGTGGCAAGGCACTGGGGGTGGATGAGATCCGCCCTGAGTACCTCAAGTCTCTGGATGTTTTGGGGCTGTCTTGGCTGACACGCCTGTGCAACATCGCGTGGCAGTCGGGGACAGTGCCTCTGGGATGGCAGACCGGGGTGGTGGTCCCTCTTTTTAAGAAGGGGGACCGGAGGGTGTGTTCCAACTATAGGGGGATGACACTTCTCAGCCTCCCCGGGAAAGTCTATGCCAGGGTTCTGGAGAGGAGAATACGGCCGATAGTAGAACCTCGGATTCAGGAGGAACAGTGTGGTTTTCGTCCAGGCCATGGAACAATGGACCAGCTCTATACCCTCTACAGGGTGATGGAGGGTTCATGGGAGTTTGCCCAACCAATCCACATGTGTTTTGTGGATTTGGAGAAGGCATTCGACTGTGTCCCTCGCGGCATCCTGTGGAGGGTGCTTCGGGAATATGGGGTCCTGGGTCCCTTGCTAAGGGCTGTTAGGTCCCTGTACGACCGAAGCAGGAGCTTGGTCCGCATTGCCGGCAGTAAGTCAGACTTGTTCCCTGTGCATGTTGGACTCCGGCAGGGCTGCCCTTTGTCACCGGTTCTGTTCGTAATTTTTATGGACAGAATTTCTAGGCGCAGCCAGGGGCCGGAGGGTGTCAGGTTTGGGGACCACACGATTTCGTCTCTGCTCTTTGCGGATGATGTTGTCGTGTTGGCCCCTTCAAGCCAGGACCTTCAGCATGCACTTGGACGGTTTGCAGCCGAGTGTGAAGCAGTGGGGATGAAAATCAGTACCTCCAAATCCGAGGCCATGGTCCTCAGTCGGAAAAGGGTGGCTTGCCCACTTCAGGTTGGTGGAGAGTGCCTGCCTCAAGTGGAGGAGTTTAAGTATCTAGGGGTCCTGTTCACGAGTGAGGGAAGGAAGGAACGGGAGATTGACAGACGGATCGGTGCAGCTTCTGCAGTAATGCGGTTGATGTATCGGTCTGTCGTGGTGAAGAAAGAGCTGAGCCGCAAGGCGAAGCTCTCGATTTACCAGTCAATCTACGTTCCTACTCTCACCTATGGTCATGAGCTTTGGGTCATGACCGAAAGGACAAGATCCCGGATACAGGCGGCCGAAATGAGCTTTCTCCACAGGGTGGCTGGGCGATCCCTTAGAGATAGGGTGAGAAGCTCGGTCACCCAGGAGGAGCTCAGAGTAGAGCCGCTGCTCCTCCACATCGAGAGGGGTCAGCTGAGGTGGCTTGGGCATCTGTTTCGGATGCCTCCGGAACGCCTTCCGGGGAAGGTGTTCCGGTCCCGTCCCACCGGGAGGAGACCCCGGGGAAGACCTAGGACACGCTGGAGGGACTATGTCTCCCGGCTGGCCTGGGAACGCCTCGGTGTCCCCCCGGAAGAGCTGGAGGAAGTGTCTGGGGAGAGGGAAGTCTGGGCATCCCTGCTTAGACTGCTGCCCCCGCGACCCGGCCCCGGATAAGCGGAAGAAGATGGTATGGTGGTATGGTATGTGTGTAACTGCTGTTTGTGCATAGGTTTCATGTGTAATAAAAATCACTCAAACCTATAGACATTTTATTATTGTGTAGGCCTACACACTTGTTGTGGTCCCAAATACTCAAACAGTGTTGCTTTGTGGTTTTTGTTTTTCCCCCTGGGCTGTTTATGTAAAATGAGAATTTGTTAAAATACTGAATAATTAAAACGAAATGTTAAGCAATTACTAGAGAAGCTCCAGGCCACATGCAGCCATCATAAATAGTATGGAAAGAACACAGCAATTAAAGCACATGCCAGACTAATATTTAAAGAGTATCTTTACCTAAATCACTTCATTATATTTTAGTATACCAGGTTATTCTATGCAATGGTATACTGTGTCCTTGTCATTTTCACACAAGTATTTTTACCTAACGCCTAAATGCTTGATAGCCTACTGGTGTAATGTGGGTAAGCAGCCTTAAAAAAAACAGAATGTGATATCCAGATATCCAGAATGGCAAAGCTATGGTTGAACACTGGGATAGCGGTCCAACTTATTGTTGCTTGCTTTACAATTTCGAAGAGCTACAGTGGGTATAGAAAAGAATCACCCCCCATTTTCGAACGTGATATTGCGATAACGGTATTGAGTCAATATATCGTGCACCCGTAACACAAACGCTATGATCCAACAAATGTTTTTTATTTAAATTAGTCAGCAGAATGAACTCTTCACAATCTTTGCAAACTGAGCATAAACAGTGGGTATAGAAAAGAATCACCCCCCTTTAAAATAATAAAATGTTATTGCTTTACAGCCTGAAATGAAAACGGACTAAAACTATTTTTGTTTTATTCAGCTGTATTTACAACTTATAACATCCAAGTGAAATATATAATACCAACTTTTTTTTATTAAAAAACAGAATCACTGAGTTGGAAAAAGAATCACCCCCTCCTAAAAATGACTTGTAAACCCAACCAGGTATAGTTAATCACCTTCTCAATAGCACACAAAGCCAATTTGACTTTCAACTGTGATCAGCTGTGGTCATTTTGATTAGCTCAGCTTGAAACAAGCTTTTCCTGAAGCATTTCAGTCCTTGGTAGTGCAACTGAAGAAAACAATCAACTATGGGTGGCAAGGCATTGTCAAAAGATCTCCGGGATAAAGTTGTGGACAGGCACAAGTCAGGAGATGGATAAAAAAAAAATCTAAGGCTTTATCAGTGCCTAGAAGCACAGTGAGGTCTATTATTAAGAAGTGTAAGGTATTTAGTACAACACAGACCCTCACATGGTCAGGATGTCAATCCAAACTGGATGAAAGAGCCAGGAGGAAACTGGTCAGAGAGGCTACCAAGAGGCCTACAGCAACTCTGAAGCAGGAATTCATGACAAAGAGTGGTCATTGTGTGGATGTGACAACAATATTACAAATTCTCCACAAATGTGGCTTGTATGGGAGGGTTGCAAGAAAAAAGCCACTCCTCAAGAAAGGCCACATGCAGTCACAACTGAGTTTTGCTAAAACGCACCTTGAAGATTCTAAGGCAGGGGTGGCCACTGCAAGACATTCCTTGACGAACTCTCCAGTAGCAAAGGCTCTTCCACTTTTAGCAATTAGAGCGAAAATCTGATAACTGGCCCGTGTGGCGCTTTCTTGTGCTGATGAAGGACGTAGCAGCGCGCTCTGATCAGATCGAAGTCCAGCAAGCAGCTCGTTAGCCTTCTGTTTTCGCGCCTCACCGCTGTACTGTTTTGTTTCATAATAACGACGGATATTGTACTCTTTTAAAACAGCAACAGACTGTTTGCAAACTAGACATACTGCCATTGATTTTACTTCTGTGAATAAAAACTCATCTTGCCAAGCTTTTTTAAAATGTCTCTTGTCTGTGTGCCACTGCCTTGATTTCTCCATTATTGCGTTTAATTTGTTGACCTTTATTGACGTCAAGTGTCGCAACGCACGCTCTACCTTGAATTGCGCATTTACAGGAAAAAATCTAATTAATTTACATTTAATTTAAACATTTAATTTCAGTTTACTCTGTTGTAGTTCAACAATAAAACAAACAAAAATGTTATGTCAAATTAGAAATGACAATCTGTGTCGAAGACCTTCTCTCTCTCTTCTCTCTCTCTCTCTCTCTCTCTCTCTCGGTGGGCCAAATCAAAGGTTACCACGGGCCAACTTTGGCCCGCGGGCCCTAGTTTGGGCATCTATGTTCTAAGGCCACATGGAAAAACGTGTTATGGTCAGATGAGACAAAAATTGAATGATTTGGCCTCAAAGCCAAACAATCTGTCTGGCGAAAATCCAATACAGCTCACCATCCAAATAACACCATTCCTACAGCAAAGCATGGAGGTGGTAATATCATGTTATGGGGTTGCAGCAGGGACTGGAGCACCTGTCAGGATAGAAGGAAAAATTGGTGGGGCAAAATACTGTCAAATTCTTGAGGAAAAATCTGCTGTTCTCTGCCAGAAAGTTGTCAATGGGAAGAAGATTTACCTTCCAACATGACAATGACCCAAAGCACACAGCAAAACTGACCACACAGTGGTTGAAAGAGAAAAAAGTGAATGTCATTGCATGGCTTAGTCAAAGCCTGGACAAAAACCCCATTGAAAATATGTGGAATGACTTGAAGACAGCAGTCCACAAACGGTCATCAAATTTAACTGAACTTGGGCAGTTCTGCAATAAGAGTGGTCAAATATTGCAACGTCTAGATGTGCAAAGTTCATATAGACATACATCATAGGTACACTTCAACTATGAAAGACAAAATGAGAAAAAAAATTCCAGAAAATCACATTGTAGGATTTTTAATCAAGTATTTGGTCAATAACAAAAGTTAATCTCAATACTGGCTAAGCCCCTCCAGGACCTTGAAATGTTTCTTACGAAGCCACTCCTTCGTTGCCCAGGCGGTGTGTTTGTATCCCAACAGACTAAAGGCTGTATTTAAAGCAAAAGGCGGTTCAACAAAATACTGACACAAGGGGGTGATCCTTTTTCCAACAAAATTTGATTATTTTAAAGGGGGGTGATTCTTTTCTATACCCACTGTACCTTTGCGTCTTGTCTTTGCAGATGCCGGATTACTGACAAAAGTTTATATTTAGAAAAACAATTTGTAAACAAATAAATGACGACAAAGTAAACATTTAACGTGTGGAAAGTCGTAAAAGGGTGTTTGTACGTTCACATATTTCATTTCACGCTTATGTTTCATATTTTACTTTTGACCTTTTTTACGATCATACCAATTTACAAATGCATTTTCTTATGATCCTAACAATACGTATGCTTAACCTTTTGGCAGATATCTAACTCCATACAAGAGATCCCCTGAATTTTCCATTTCTTAATATGTGATCAATCAATCAATCAAATTTATTTATAAAGCCCTTTTTACAACAGCAGTTGTCACAAAGTGCTTTACAGAGACACCCGGCCTTAAACCCCAAGGAGCAAACAGCAGTAGTGTTGGATTTCAGTGGCTAGGAAAAACTCCCTAAGAAGGCCGAATTTTTGGAAGAAACCTAGAGAGGACCCAGGCTCAGAGGGGTGACCAGTCCTCTTCTGGCTGTGCCGGGTGAGATATTAAGAGTCCAATTAGAATAATAAATACATTTCTCTGGGCTAAATCCAGAGTCTATTTGATTCTAGACTAGGTCAAAAGTATGACCAGGTGGACAAGAACAAGGACAGCAATGGGCCCCCAAACCAGGTACTCCGCAGGTGTGGACCAGGACCTCATCTCCTCCTAAAATTCAAAACTGGATGAGACTGAGAAAAGTTAGAAAGTGCATTCCTCATATCCCCCAGCACAATAATATAGCAGCGTAACACCTTGGAACAGAGACGGGGGGGTCCGGCGACACTGTGGCCCTACCCGGGGGAGGCCCCGGACAGGGCCCAACAGGCAGGAAATCTGTGATTGAACAGTATTGACTGGCATTTGCAAGGCTTTGGATATCTTTTTATATCCTTTTCCATCTTTATAAAGTTTAATTACCTTGTTATGCAGGTCTTTTGACAGTTGTTTTCTGCTCCCCATGGCTCAGTATTTAGCCTGCTCAGTGCATCCACGTAACATGGCCAAACATTCAAGGATATGTACATTTTTGATCAGGGCCTTTTGGGTGATTTCTGTTATCATTATGATTTAGAAAGGAGCCAAACAACTATGTGATAATGAATGGCTTCATATGATACTATCCTTAATATCTTGTTTTCAGTAAAACATGTTTAGTGTAAGGATGTTTTGTTCAGTTTTCTAGTGCACATCAACTGATAATACTGAAAATATTATATTAAACGACTCTCCAATAAATGTAGAGATGCATCTTAAATGTTAATACATGCTTCGCCTTTTAATGTAGGTACATCTTTGCTAATGACTTCATCAAGCAAAGGTCTTGATCAACAGGGCACAAATGTGCACCATAGTAAACCACATATTTCAGAGGCCTATACAACGAAGCAAGTTCAACATACCCAGGATTTCTTTTCATTAGCTGGTTTCAGTAAACCTAAAAACCGCAGTCCTGCATAAACGATGTCACGACAGTGGTTATCAATTTGTTAAATCAACCCAGGTTACTCTAGTTACGAACGTGTACACATAAAAGGGGCAGTGTTTGCACCATATGACTTATCGCAAACATGGACAAGTCTACCAGAGCCACATATTTCATTCAAGAGGAGCAAATTATCATTTTAGACAAAATATGAAAAATACATATAGCATATATAAAAGGAACATAGGGAGTGCTGCTAAAAGCATGAAGGAAAGCTAGCAAAATATTACAGACTAAATGCGTAAGTTACAAAACGTATTAAAATCACTGCCCCATCATTAAGGTACAACTAGATCTGACTATAATTACAGTTGTGCACTCCATTAAATTAATGTGTTGCTTAGATTAATTCTTATGGCGTGATAATTTTTGCTGTATTCTTTGAGTTGCAACGCTAACAGTGTTAAACGTCTTGGGAGCAAATACAAAATAAATAATATATCCGCAAGTGGTAATGGCGGGGTCTTTTCCTTCCAGGACCACCACGGCACTCATTCATTCTGAATTCATTGTCATTAATTCCCGATTAACTCCTATTTTCTTTCCACAGACTCCCATTGAATCACCCTTGACTTCCATTCATTCCCTGTTGACCTCCCATCATTCCCCATTAACCTCCATTCATTCCCCATTGACTTCCATGTGTTCCCCCTAGACCCCAATTATTTCCCCATTACCGCCCATTCATTCCCCGTTAACTTCTATGTGTTCCACATAGACTCTCATTGAATCACCAATTTCCCATTCATTCCCCATTGACCTCCATCCATTCCCCATTGACTCCCATGCGTTCCCTATAGACCAAATTAATTCCCCATTGCCCTCCATTAATTCCCCATAGACTTGCATTAATTCCCCATAGACTTCCATTCATTTCCTATTGAATCACCGTTCACTCCCATTCATTACCCATTGACATCTATGCGTTCCCCATAGACTCCAACTGAATCACCATTGACTCCCATTCATTCTCCATTTCCCCTCCATTCTTTCTCAATAAACTCGCATTCATTCCCCATTGACTTCTATTCATTTCCCACAGAGCCCTATGCATTTGTTGATCAATCAAATGTATTTTTACATTAGCAGTTGTCAAAAAGTGCTTTTACAAATCATCCAGCCTGAAACCCCAAGGAGCAAGCAACAACAGTGTTGAAGCATAGTGGGTGGGAAAAACTCCCTAAAAGGGGCCAAAATGTTGGGAGAAACCTAGAGAGGAACCAGACTTGGAGGGATGATCTGTCCTCTTCTGGCTGTGCCGGGTGATCATTTTAAAAGTACAAGTTGTAATAAATATCTAGATTTCCTGAGGAAAATGTGGTGTGCTTGCTAGCTGTTTAAGATAGTATTTATGGTTCAAAATAATGTTTACCTATCGAAAGGTTTGGAGTCTGTATTTTTTTAAGGTTCAAGAGGTAATGTTGGTGAGGGTAGTTAGCATAATTAGCATACATTACATATTTAAAGTTCATAAAAGTGTTACCAATGACAGGTCTCGTGTCTGTAACACGAACAGTTCAATACGTAATTAACGCTAATTACACTAACTAGCATATGTAAAATCACTAAACATTTCATCATATGAACTGGGGAAAGCCTAAACGTATGAACCGAAGTTGGTTTTGTGTCTGTAGCTTGAACGGTTCAAAAGATACAGCTTAGTAGTTAATTCCCGCTAATTACGCAAATTAGAATACGTAAAATCTGTAAACATTTCCTAATTTGAAGTAGGGATAGCCTAAACTGGTGAAACAAAGATGGTTTCCTGTCTGTAGCTATAGTTTCTATAGTCTGTAGTTTCAAGGATACAGCCTAATAGTAAATTAACGCTAATTAGCATACAATCCATAACCATTTCATAATTGGCAGTGGGGATAGCTTAAACATGTGAAAAATTGTTGGTCTTGTGTCTGTAGCACAAACAGTTCAAAAGATACAGCCTAATAGTTAATTAACGCTAAATGTGCTAATCAGTTTGCGTAAAGATATAGCCTAGTAAATCATTAACACTAATTACGCTAATTAGCATCTGTATAGCCTGGTACTCCAGAGGTGTGGGCCAAGACCTCACGTCCTCTTACTTTCAAGTGGAGCAGGAGACTTGGAAAGCGTAGAGAGTGCATTCCTTAGATTTACAAGGATTTACAATGGAGAAGGAGAACCCACCCTACTCCCCTGGCACAAAAATATAGCCGCTTAAACAATGGGGCCGAGACAGGGGGGTCCAGTGATACTGTGGCCCTATCTGGAGGAGGCCCCAAACAGGGCCCAACAGGCAGGAAGTCAATCCACCTACATTGCCAAGCATTAACCAAAGGGACACCAACCAACTGCAACCACTCTGAACGAGGGCTGAGTATTGCCAGAAGAGATCACTCCAATTGCATGATGGATGCAACGGAGAGACACCAACTAGCCAGTTACTCCGACCCAAATTGTATTGGAGAGATGGCATCCCAGTGGCGATGAGAGCCCACCTGGCTTGATTATAGCGCGACCGTCAGGTCGATGAGCTTGAAACGTTGTGGAGGCCTTCCTGCCATAGGTCTGAATCCATTTACTAAGTTTGGTTGCAGTAGGCCTCACCATTTTGCATAAATGAGCATTTGAATTGAGACCACACCCACAATAATTTTAGTTGGCTCATATCAGCCATTCATTTAAAGATATCAACAGTCCTTATACCGAATCTTTAGATACTTGCCCCAAGATGATATATACCAAGCGGCTTGAAGATCGGTGCAGAGCTCTAGTAAAGAGAACTTTTTAGAGTTTCAAAACGGCAGAAAATCTCATGGGAATATGCGTCCAAAAAAGGCATAATAATCCTAACAAAAATGATTGGGCTCCTAAGCCCCTTCAGGGCAAGGACCCCTAATAACAAGTGAAAAATCTATGTGCATTTGAAAGGACTCCAAGGTGGGGAGAAAGACTGTGTCACCGGTGCTGTGTGAATATTTCTATGTATGCTAAAAAGGTATAACATTTAATTGTCCAGCCTACTGCTTTTTCAGAAAACACTTGGTGTCCATGTAGCAGTATGAAAAACAATGAATATCCTTATTTTTTCTTAATCTGAACACTGATGCTGTGTAATGACTTGCGATTAACAAAATCGCCTTCACTCTCATTCAGCGATGCTGTTATATGGAATATGGGTGCAATCTATGACACCGATCACTCTGGGGAACCCTATGAAAGGAGTATGCTGAATTTAATATACAACAGTAAATGTGTGATGGCAATTTCTAATGTCAAAACGATTTACGAAATAAAAACAGAGGAAATCTCAAATGCACAATAAACAGTTTATTCTTGCAAGGAGAGAATACACAGGTTACAAAGTAACAATGAATAATCTCTAAAGTAACACAGGACAAGCATCATCATTTAAAGGATGAAAAAGGGTTGTGGTAAGATGTGTGTCAATAAAACACATTCACATGGTTAACCTTTTCAATCTTTTAGGAGCTAGAATGTCTGGACACCCAAGGATAGACCCTAAAAGGGTTATACAGATTTACTAATTTACGAGAAACCATCTAATCCACTGGTGCCGTTCAAGGATGCTGGTCAAGGATGCCTCCCCAGGCAAACACCAGATCCCCCTCTAACTACATTCCTTTACTTATCTAAACATGGGGACTCAGTCCTTTAATCAGTAAGAATACATCAGTTTAAGAAATTTCCCTGACAAAATGTCATAGGGTCTACATTATTTATAGATGAAGTAGTCAACGTGTGTTATTGTCTACCTGCTATTTTATAAAAGTCCTCTTTAATAGATTGCATGGCAAGTGGCCTGGGAACACAAAACATTTATGAAGTAGATCTTTTAGAGCAAGAACTGCCTTGCGAATTGCACGGCAGAATGTGTTTCTGCTTATGTTCTCCACATAACCCACAGCACACATTAAACTGCCTGTAGCAAAAAAAAATAATGTTATGCATACAGTCTGTGATGGTAATTCCATCTATAGGAAGTACCAGAGATGGGGACAAGTCACACGTGGTCAAGTCCAAGCAAGTCTCCAGTCTAAACCATCAAGTCTTGAGTCAAGTCAGTTCAGATAAATCAAGCAAGTCAAGTCAAGTCTAGGGTTGACCCTAAGCAAGTCAAGTCGAGTCCTTATAAGTTTCAAGTCAAGTCAAGTCACAGTACCAAAGAGATGAACACACACAAACACTGTCCTCTGTTTCTGACGTGCGCTCGGTGCGAAGCTCGATTTCAAAATCAAATATTTTTCTCCTGCGCGGTACAATTTCTTGGGGGGGACGAAGCGGAGGGATCTTAAATCAGCCTGAAGGGGTTGTATTCGCTATAACAACCGCCTCGCTATACCTTATCCCGCTTATTACATGGCTACCTACCAAATAAATCAATAATTTGACACAAAATATTGATTTCAAAAGGAATGTATTGATTTAAAAACGATTGTATTGCTTCCTCTAAAGAAAATAGTCCGTTCCGTCTCTGGTTAGAATCCTGCTGCGTCCATAGCAACGCGCTGTTTTTCATGGCAACGGTCTGTTATCAAGAAATAACACGCATTCCGCACTGGAATTCAGCCAATCCATGTAATAAGGGCTAATAATAACAACCTTATAAACTAATTATTGGGACTGAAAAACTCCCTAATATGTAATTACGCTGTATGAGTAAAAATAAAACCTATTCGAAATGTTTAGGGGCTAGTAATCACATCGGCGCCTCGTGTTAGCCTTTCATGCAGTAAAGTTAACTGTTATGGTGTAAGCAAAATGCCTTTTAGTTTCCACGCGCAGTCCACAAACACTTGAAAATGCGCACATTTAATACAGACATTATGGCCTACGTGTAATAATATACATGCCCGCTCATTTTAAGATGCCCATCAACATTAAAATTCAGGCTATGCCACTGTTATAGTCAAAGTCCATCTATTTACCAGACGTATTCAGTAATGATAATGGTCACATTTCTAACAAGAAAAAAAACAAAACATAATATGCTACCAAGGCCAAATTATGACAAACAAAAGATTAATTCATTACATTAGTAACTTAATCGTTATAGATCTTAGTGAAACTGAATATAAAGAGATTACTTTCTTACCTTTCCTTGTGGTTCTTAAAATGACGAATGAAATTTGAGGTTGTTGCATATTTTGCATCTGGCAAATCTTTTTTTATTCACACGGTCCAGTTCAAAGTCCTTGTTTCCAAACGATACTATTTGTGGAGCTCGACTAACGTTACTGTCTGCCATGTTTGGCGTGGTTTGAATTGTGCAGCGTTAAAGGCACATACGCTGATTATTGCTGCTGATGTCACAACATATAAAATAATTTTATTGCTGTTTGTTTATTATAAGTTCAAGTCATTGTCGAGTCTTCCACTTCAAGTCAAGTCTCAAGTAACTTGTTCTCAAGTCAAAGTCAAGTCAAGTCATTTTCATACTTTAATCAAGCAAGTCACAAGTCCTGAAAATTGTGACTCGAGTCAGACTCGAGTCAAGTCATGTGACTCGAGTCCCCCACCTCTGGGAAGTACTGAGACTAAATACCATAAATACAGTTTTGACCACTGAAGTTTTTCTTTGCTAAATGCAGCAGACATGATTTGATTCTCTGCAACTGAAAAGTAAAAGAAATAATAACATGTTATAACATTGTTTATTTATTTTTATGTTGTCTGCTCTTAAAAGTTTAGCCTGTCAATTAGTTAATGTGGGTGGGATTCTCAAGTTAGTGAGGATGTTAGTGAGTCACAGATTAAGTAGGGTAAATCAACCAATGTTGGTGAGACTTATAGGGAAGGTAGTTTATTAGGAATCTAAGTCAGAAACACACTTTTTAAATGTTATGTATTGTGACAAATAACTTAATTTATTTTGTTAAGAAACAATATACAATTGCAATTGCAGTAAATGTTTTTGAAAATGCAAAAACAATTCTAGGAGAGGACCACAATTGAATTGCTCTTATTATATTTTTTGTGATATGCAGATAAGAACCTGCCAAACAGCTCAAATGTTGAAGTAGAAGTCACACCACCGATGAATGGAACTGCAGGACAAGAGGGGGAAGCTCCGGTAAGAAACACATTTGTATGGCACACATACACACTACAAAATTGTAGCCTGTAACTTTAATTGCAGAACCATATGAACAATATACCTGATTTGGCTATACCACCACTGAGCACAAGTTTGCACCTTGTTCATAACAGTGTATGAAATTATGTCTCTACAAAAAATCGTACTGGTCTCTGTTTTATTGTTATTATTCACTATTTAATAGAAGATAATAAGAATAATTTCAAGAATGATTTCATGTTATTCCATTTGAAAAACTTCTTAATTGGAAAATAGGGAGGTCCCGGAACACATTTGGGCACACGAGAGACATGGATCCGGTTGGCGATTTAACACAAATAAAGCACACTGCGCAAATAGCGGGAAAAGCTAAAATTTCACAATCCTGTCAGGCAGTGCTAAGGTTACAAGAGGCTACAGGAGTAAGCACCTTATGAACTGTGATTGCTTCTAGTGGAATGTTTACAGTGCGAATCGAACCTAGTGATGGAAAAATACAAGAAAAAGACAAAGCCGACCGAATCTGTGAAATATTTTATATTTTAGTGGTAACAAGTAAGAAATTAACATGAAGTAATAGTTGCCAATGAACAAGTACTAGTTGTTGGCAGCTTGCCACTTGTAGTACTAATAGTAGTACTAGTGGTAGTATAGTAGAAGTAGACACTGCATAAAATGCAAATGAAAACAGAATTCAGTGATGTGCAAATACTTTATTCCTATATTTAATTGAAAATAGTACAAAGACAACATGTACAATTTTGAACCTGAGAACTGTTATTGTTTTTGGAAAATATTCATGCCCATTTCGAATTTGATGCTAGCAACACTTTTTAACAAATATGGGACAGGGGCATGTTTACCACTGTGTTTCATCACCTCTTCTTTTAATAATACTCTGTAAGTGTTTGTGAACTGAGGAGAATTGGATATAGTTTTGAAAGTGAAATGTTTTCCCATTCTTGCTTGGAATAGAAATTCAGCTGTTCAACAGTTCGAGGTCTCCCATGTCATATTTTTTGTTTCATAATGCGCCAAATGTTTTCAATGGTTGACAGGTATGGACTGCAGACAGGTAGTTTAGCACCCGGACTCCTTTACTACGGAGCCATGCTGTTCTAGTACGTGCAGAATGTGGTTTTGCATTGTCTTGCTGAAGTAAGCAAGGCTTTCCCTGAAAAATATGTAATCTGGATGGCAGCATATGTTGCTCCTCTACCTGTATATATTGATCATCATTAATGGTGGCTTCACAGATGTGCAAGTCATGCCATGTGCACTAATGCACACCCATACCATCACGGATGCTGGTTTTTGAACAGTGCGCTGATAACAAGCCGGATGGTCCCCTCTCTTCACATTTTTATTCAGACCACAGGACAGTTTTCCAGTCCATCTTAAATGAGGTCGTGCCCAGAGAAGACGGAGGCGTTTCTGGATCTTGAGACCACTTAAAAATTATTAGTTTCTCTGGTTTTACTATTCATAGGTATGTGTTTGAGTAAAATGTTTTGTTTTATTCTATAAACTACTGACAACATAACTCCCAAATTCCAAATAAAATATTGTTGTCACGTTTTATAAAGGGATACGGAGGCAGGCGCAGAATGTTGAAGCGTTTCTCTTTAATAAACGAAAGCAAACCAGAGTGCCGGGCACTACAAGAATACTCAGGGTTTCAGGAAACATAACAGGCACACAAGCACAATGACCCACAGCGACAAGGCGAAAATGGCCGAACTAAATACACAGACAAACGAGGAGAACAGAAACAGGTGGGGGCTAAACACAGGTGAAATGTATATACCGATTAACTGAAACAAGAACAGGAAAGACCATACAAGGACAAGACAGGGACAAATAGAAAACACGAATTGAACGGTCCCCTCAGGCAGGAACCGTTTTTTGTAAAATTTAACAACTGGTCAAAATAACCAAAAAAGATGCATTGTTTTCAGATCTCAAATAATGCACAAAAAAAAAATCATATTAATTTTTTCAACAACAAAATAACTAAGGAAGAGTTCAGAAATCAATATTTGGTAGAATAACCCTGATTTTTTTATTTGGTTGTGTGGCATGAATCATTGTCCTGCTGGAAAAATCAATTCTCATAGTTGGGGAACATTGTCAGAGAAGGAAGCAGGTGATCTTCCAAGATAACCTTGTACTTGGCTTGATTCATGCGTCCTTCACAAAGACAAATCTGCCCGATTCCAGCCTTGCTGAAACATCCCCAGATCATCACCGATCCTCCACCAATTTTTACAATGGGTGCAAGGCTTGTAGGCCTCTCCAGGTCTCTGTCTAACCATTAGATGACCAGGTGTTGGGCAAAGTGGAAAATTTGACTCGTCAGAGAAGATGTCCTTACTCCATTCCTGTACGGTCCAATCTTTGTGGTCTCTTGTAAACTTCAGCCTGGCTCTTTTTTGCTTCTCATTGATGAGGTCTTTTTTCTAGCTTTGCACAACTTCAGCCCTGCCCCTAGGAGTCTGTTTCAAACCGTCCTCACAGTGTCCTTTACCCCAGCTGCTGTTTGCCATTCTTTTTGTAGGTCACTTGATGTCATCCTATGGTTGTTGTATGACATTTGAATGAGTTGTTGGTCATCTCGGTCAGTGGACAGGCATTTTCGCCCTCTGCCAGTCTGTAGCTTTGTTGTCCCCAATGTCTGTGGCTTGATCTTGTTCTTATGAACCGCCGTGTTTGAAATTTTCAGGATGGAAGCAACCTGACGCTCACTGTATCCCTAAAGCCAGCATTGGACCTGCCTTTTCCTCACTCAAAGCTTTTCTTTTCAACTCTTTTGTCATGCTGAATTGTTATTTTTTAATTCAAATTACCTTTGAGGTACTACTTGCACCGTTTTTGCCATCCAGCTGGTCCTATTGCAAGAGGACAGTGGTGACCACAGTAGTGGTTTTTATATTTTTCCTTGTTAAATTAAATTTGGTTCAGGTAATCACTGTTGTGGAAATTTCTATATACAATGTATTCTGACTGAGTAAAGGACTGAGTCCCACGGTTTAGATAGGTATAGGAATGTGTGGGATCTGGTATTTGCATAGGGGGCATCTATTGTCTGTCCAGATGGAGATCAGTGGGTTTTAGGACAGGATAGGAGAAGATACAACAGGGGGCAGTAAGGCCAGTTGGCCCCTTTGGGTAAACACTACAGTAAACATTATGGCAGGAAGGATAAGGTGGGGGAAGATAGCATTTGACGTGTGTGATAGAACAAAGGGAAAGGTGTTTGATTGACATGAAACAGATGGCAGCATCTTACCACACCCCTTTTTCCTATGTAATAAATACTGTCGAAATGATGTTTTTATTTAGAAACTATTCACCGTTACTTTGTAACCTGTATACTTTCTCCTTGCAAGTTTCATTAAAACCGTTTATTGCGCAATTGATTTCTCCTGTCTTACCTACCATTTTCATAGAATTATTTGGATTTTAGAAATTGCCATCACATCACCTAATCAGTACATTAAGTAAAATGAGGTGTGCCTGTGTTGGAATTTAACAGACACTGAAATGGAATGGTTGCCATACATGTAGAGATGCCAATTTAAGAAATAATATGAGTAGTCAAAAAAAATTCCAGAGCTGTAAGTGACCCCAAACTTTGAATGGTTGTGTATTTATTCATTACATTTAAATTAATCATACATGTTGTTGAGAAACAATCAATCAATATGTTTGAGAAAATAATGCCTTATGAACTTAGTTTTACTACCCCATATAGAAAGTGAAATTTCAGCTTGTTTTAGTCCATTGTTTTAAAACATAGTCATTGTTTGCAAACGCTGTATAGCCAAAAACATAGCTCAATGTGGTTCTATATGATTTTCACCACATGGATGGTCAGTTAAATTTTTCTGTCTATGAATTAGAATTTTTCTTGAGCCCCACCAAAACACTGTGTGGACATAGTATATATTTAGACCTGTGAAGCACAATCAGTGGAATCAACTTCACATAGGACATTATAATCCCCACAGATTTCTGCGACATCCATTGGGAAAACATTATGTCCCTCCCCATTCCACAACCCACAGTCACTCTAGAGATTTAGCTGGAAAGTCAGATTTTTTTAAGGAATATCTACATAGGCATACTAGGGATGAAATGGTTACCGATTTCATAACAAACCACAGAAACATTCAGAAGGTTAGTACTACCGATTCAAATTTAAATTATCGTGAAAACTGTTTGAAAAACAGCATCAACCAAATTTAGTAACAGTCTGATGCAGGCGCAGTATGCAACGTGGTTTTGTTTTGTGTGAAAACATGACGGGAAGCATTTTCTCCTGAGCATTTTCTCAGGAGATTTTAAAATAAAACTGCCTTTTTTAAATTTACACACTCCTCCTTCCATGACTTTTCCTGAATACAGTATCTCACAAAAGTGTGTACAACCCTCACATTTCTGTAAATATTTGGTTATATCTTTTCATGTGACAACACTGAAGAAACTTTGCTATAAAGTAGGCTATTCATATTTGAGTATATCTTTTCATGTGACAATCCCGGCAATATTCTTATAGCTTAGGCCATCTTTTTTCAGATTCTCAGAGAGTTCTTTGCCATGTGGTGCCATGTTGAACTTCTAGTGACCAGTATGAGGGAGTGTGAGAGCGATCACGCCAAATTTAACACACCTGCTCCCCATTCACACCTGACTGATTCAGAATATTGACTGAACTCTTTCCTGATTTTTGCATTGCATAGTGGGATCGTTGACGTGCTGTATGCTGCCTGCTGTTACCTACCTGGCTACCTGCCAAATAATTTGAATTGACTCTATAAAAAGTAATTGGTCAAATTTTACTTTAAGAGTTTACCAACGCCATATTTTTTTATCTGTTGACCTCTTACCCAACTTTACTACATCGGGACTCATTTTGGACATAATTAACAGAACTTCTCACCCCTGAACAGCCGTATCATTACAATGCCTTATCACTGTAATTGTTGTAGCTACAACATGGAGAACTATCGTCTTCAGGTAAAGATAGCAGAGTTAGAGGCTCAGCTTCAGATGCAAATGTCAGGCAAGGATTATGTCAGTGTAGAAATAGAAAAAAATGCGTCTGTGCCACCAGGAAGAAACAACAGTGTTGTTAGCCCTCCAGCAAAGCTCCTGCAACCGGGCAAGAACTTTCTCTTGGTCGCTGGGAAGAAATGCTGTCGACCAGTTAAACCTGAGTCGCTGTTAAATCCAACTGAGACTTTGAACAGGTTTTCCCCACTGGAGTCGGAGTCAAGGCCCAAGCCGTCTTCGGAGGGGAATGATCGGCAAGCATGTTCTACCGATGACCTTAGTCATCGGCGATTCCATTACCAGCAGTATTAGACTAAAGGATCAGCCAGCGATCGTACACTGTTTACCGGGGGGCAGAGCCAGCGACATAGCGAGATATTGTTATTCATGTTGGCAACAACGACGTTAGGATGAAACAGTCAGAGGTTACAAAGCAGAACATAGCATCAGCGTGTAAACTAGCTAGAAAGATGTGTCGGCTTTGAATAATTGTCTCTACAGCAGACTTGCGCAACTCAATCACTGGCTGAAAACGGAGTTCTGCCCGTTGCAGGAGGTAGAGTTTGTAGATAACTGGCTCTCTTTTTGGGCCAGGCCTGATCTGTTGAGAAGCGACAGACTCCATCCTAGCTGGAGTGGTGCTCTTCTTTTAACTAGGAACATTGACAGGAGTCTCACTCCTATAGCCTCAACATGAGGTAGGGTGCAGGTCAGGCCGCAGGCTGTTAGCCAGCCTGCTAGCATAGTGGAGTCTGTCGATAGCATAGCCAGAGTAGTTAGTACAGCTTTACCTATTGCCACTGTGACTCGTTCAAGGCCGAGAAAAGTTAAACAAGGTAGTGATAACAAAAACAACCTTATTAAGATAAAGCCTTCCTCCACCTCAGTCACAAATAAAAATGATTGTATTACCTCGCATCTCAAAATAGGATAAATTTACTCCCAAACCCATCACTGATTTTAATTATTTTATAGTTTTACTCATGAAAATTAACCAGGCCAATAAATTGTTTTACATAGCTACTATTTACAGGCCCCCCAGGCCATACACAATGTTCCTCAATGAGTTTCCAGAATTATTGTCTAACCTTGTAGTCATGGCAGATAGTATTAACATTTTTGGCAATTTCAATAATCATATGGAAAAGTCCAATGATCCTCAATGGGTTTTATCCAACATGTCTCAGGTCCAACACACTGCCACAATTGCACCTTAGATTTAGTCCTGTCACAAGAAAAAGATATTGTAGATCTAATAATTTCCCCCCAAAATCCTGGATTATTGGATCACTAGCCTGGATAGACAGTACACTACAATTCTGTAAATCACTCACGTCTGCTCGATCAGCTTATTTCTCCAACCTAATTGAGGTGAACAAAAACAATCCAAAATGTATCTTCGATACAGTTGCAAATTTAACAAAAAAGCAAAGCTTAACAAGTGAAATGGGTCTTCACTGTAGTTGTAATGAATACATTAACTACTTTGATGAAAAGATCATCACCATTAGAAAACAAATAACTGACTCCTCCTTAAATAGTTATGGTCCTCAAAATCTCAGTTGTCCTGAGAATGTCCTAAACCTCCCTGACCAATGGGGACACTTGAATTTTTTGAAACTGTATCGCTCGACACATTCACAAAATTGGTAAAGAGTTCTAAACCCACAAACTGTCAGCTAGACCCATTTCCAACAAAATTACTTAAGGAGCTATTTCCTGTGCTAGGTCAGCCAATGAACATAATAAATTGCTCCCTTTTCTTCCGGATGTGTACCAAACTCACTAAAAATATGCAAAAATGAAGCCTCTCCTAAAAAATCTAATCTGGAAAATGTGTTTCCCAACAACTGAATGCCGTCATGAAGACAAATTACTTTTATGAAATGCTCCAGTTCGGTTTCACACCCCATCATAGTACTGATACTGCACTCGTGAAGGTACAAATGACCTTCTAATGGCCTCAGATAAAGATTCTGCTTCTTGGTCTTAGTGCTGCTTTTCACACTATTGATCACTCCCTTCTCTTAGAGAGACTGGAAACCCATATTGGGCTATGTGGACATGTTCTAGCCTGGTTTAAATCTTATTTATCTGAAAGATATCTGTTTGTTAGTGTGGATGGCATATCCTCTGATAAGTTAAAGGTATGTTTTGGTGTTCCTCAAGGCTCGGTTCTGGGCCCATTATTGTTGTCACTATATATGCTGCCTCTGGGCGATGTAATCGGAAATCACAATGTAAATTTACACTGTTATGCTGATGACACACAGTTATATATTTCAATGAAGCATGGAGAAGCCCCAGAATTAGCCACTTTGGAAGCATGCATTTCAGATATTAGGAAGTGGATGACAGAGAACCTTTTGCTCTTAAACTCAAGAAAAACAGAAATGCTCGTTGTAGGAGCTTTGTTACCATATCTCACTGTGAACCTTGACGGCTGCATGGTCATATCCCAAAAAACTGTAAGAAACCTTGGCGTTACCCTTGACCCTGACTTCTCCTTTGATGAACATATAAAATATGTCTAGAGTTATTTTCATCTTCAAAACATTGCAAAAATCAGAAACTTTCTATCAAAAACTGATGCAGAAAAATTTATTCATGCTTTTGTTACTTCTGGACTAGATTACTGCAAAGCTCTTCTTTCCGGTTACCCTGACAAATCAATATATAAACTTCAATTAGTGCTGCACATGGCTGCTAGAACCCTAACAAGAACAATTTTTTTTTTAACCCATTACTCCTGTACTAGCGTCTTTATACTGGCTACCTGTTAGTGTTTGGGCTGATTTTAAGGTTTTATTGTTAACCTATATATCAATACATGGACTTGCTCCTACTTACCTTGCTGAAATGATCCAGCCATACATACCTACACCTAACCTACGATCGCAAGATGCAGGCCTTTTAATTGTACCTAGAATTTCTAAACAAACAGCCGGAGGCAGGGCCTTTTCTTACAGAGCTCCACTATTGTGGAATGATCTGCCAAATAAGGATAGAAATGCAAACTCAGTGCAAACTTTCAAGTGTCTACTAAAAACTAATTTCTACAGCACGGTTTATGATTAGGTGTAGCCTCTCCCAGGGGCGTGAAGGTGACCAGAAGGCTTGATACTGTCCACCCTTGCTGTCTTGCCAGGTGGGCTCTTGTCGCCACTGGGATGCCCTCCCTCCAATGCCTTTCGGAGGAAGAGTCACTGGCTTGTTGTTGTCTCTCTGTTGCACTCTTGTGCAATATTGGACTGTACTCTGCTGGCAATACTCGGCCCTCATTCAGGGTGGTTGCGGTTGGTGGGTGTCCCTTTGGTTGATGCTTGGCAATGTGGGTGGATTGATTTCCCGCCTGTTGGGCCCTGTCCGGGGCCTCCCCCGGGTAAGGCCACAGTGTTGCCAGACCCCCCCGTCTCAGTCCCAAGATCTTACACTGCTATATTATTGTGCTGGGGGAGTAGGGTCAGTTCTCCTTCTCCACTAAGTTCTCCATCTCCACTATAAATCGTTGTTGATATGAGGAATGCATTTTCTGAATTTTCCTAGTCTCCTCACGTTTTAAACTTTAGGAGGACATGAGGTCCTGGACGACACCTGCGGAGTACCTGGTTTGGGGGCCCGTTGCTGTCCCTGTCCAAAGTCCTTCTGGTTTTGTTGCAGATCAAGACAATACCTGATGATTTCAGCTGCCACTGTGCTGACACCTCCTCCCTCCCCTGTGTTGTCCCTGTCCTTGTCCATCTGGTCATGCTTCTGACCTGGTCTAAATTTATATAGACTCTGGATTTAGCCCACATGCATTTATTAATTATTCCAATTGGACTCTTAATATTTCACCCGGCACAGCCAGAAGAGGTCACCCCTCTGAGCCTGGGTCCTCTCTAGGTTTCTTCTTAAATTTCGGCCTTCTTAGGAAGTTTTTCCTAGCCCGTGAATTTCAACACTACTGTTGTTTGGTCCTTGGGGTTTATGGCCGGATGTTTTTGTAAAAGCACTTTGTGACAACTGCTGTTGTAAAAAAAAGGGCTTTATAAATACATTTTATTGATTGATTGACACCTGAGACCTTGTAACACTAACGAGTCACATGACACCGAGGAGGGAAAATGGCTAATTGGGCCCAATTTGGACATTTTCACTTTGGGGTGTACTCACTTTTGTTGCCAGCGGTTTAGACATTAATGGCTGTGTGTTGAGTTATTTTGAAGGGACAGCAAATGTACACTGTTATACAAGCTGTATACTCAAGTGTCATTTCTTCAGTGTTGTCTGTTGTGGAATTTCACATAGATATTGATAGATTAATAACACAAAGACACCTTAATTAACAAAGTATAGCTGAGTCATTTAGTATGTTTTAACATGCTGCATGGAGAGAGTCTGCATGCAAGGAATACGCATGCAAGGTATACGCACTTTTGTGAGATACTGTATATAAACCTACAACCAGAGTGCAAATTATACAATGATAATCGGGGGCTGGGTCAAATTCTTCTCCAGGCTTAAATGGATCACAGTACAGTGCAGGCTCATGCTTCAGTGAACGGAAGTCTTACAATCCTTACAGTATCATACTTGTTTAACGTAATTTCTGCAGTCTGTAGATTATGATAAATCCAGTCCATTACACCAGCTCATGGGGCACATACCACACAACATCCTTTGTAGTCAGGGGTCACCAGCAAAGTATCTTAGTGCAAAACTGGCAGCTAGTCAGACCAACACACACAATACAACAGCAGACCATAATTTCTATGGTAAGACATTTCTAAGGTAAGAAAACAGCTGACAAATTTGGCAGATCTATTCCTTTAAATAGTAGCTAGGCTAATGTTTCAGTCTTCAAAGAAGCCTAATGCAGAAGATTCTATCAAGTCAGTCTTACCTTAACAAATTGATAACAGAGTTTTGGGTTGACTCTCCTGGGCTGAAATGCCAAGCCATTGACACCTAGTGAGTCAGAAAATATGCAAATGAGTGGAACTCTCAGACAGATTTGACAAGACAACCCATGACAATACTCAGGAATATGTTAGCAATTTTCTATCATTACATTTTCATGCATTTTAAGCCAGAATAAATTACATTTAAATGTGCTACCTTAACACTAGAACCGCTAGGCCTTTCAGAACAACAGTATCAGCCAGAGCCAAATGCTGTTTCTCATCATTAGCATACGATTCAGCCCTATTAGCATACACATTCTCCCCTGCAGCATTACCATCCACCCAGAGCATCAGTTCATTTACTGGTTCATCAACAAACTATATAGAATTGTCTGAAAAATTATGAATTACAAAATGTGTTTGTTTTAAATGCTTTAAATTTTTAAATTTTTAAAATACTGAATGGGTTTGTATTGTAGGTCTTACCACTATGTATTCTAAAAAAAATTATACATAGAAGTATTAGTTCTGAGAACACAGGCTATATAATTTTCATTGGTTTAGTAGGCACTACAAATATACAAAATGAAAAGTACACAACCCTTGAACTATTCAAAATAAATACATTAGAATTTAGTTAAAATATTTATGTAATTTTGATGATATACAAGGTAAAATAAGAGACATTATCGACCAGTTTGCGTCATTCAAATGATATCCGCATGAATAGGCGTACATATGCCTAAAGCATGGTTGCTTGATAAACATGACAAATTTGATAACTAAATAAAGTAAAGTATGATTTATAGTAGCCTACACTGTCACAGTGCCTACTGTGATCACGGCAGCCTCTGGCTGCTAGCTCCACATTCACGGAACACCCCTGACTCTCCACTATTATCCACTCCTGTTCCTCATCACATCACCTTGGATTTCCAATCATTATGCACACCAGATCTTCATTACTACAGCCTATAGGGTAACATGGAGCAAAACGCACCCTGGGGTAAGACGCCCATGTAACCCTCACGTAACACCCATGTAACACAAAATGTTGCCATTCTTTTTTTCAAAACCTCCTGTAGCGGCCACTAGTCTTAATCAACTACTAATTTCCTCTGTATCATCACACATTCTCAGCCAACTATTAAAAACGTTTTCTTCTCTATCTAATTTTAAATCCTCTGGGGACAATTTTCTGGCCGTTTTCACTACTTTTGGCCTTATAAACAATATGTAATGTATATGTATCTTCATGTTTTCAGGATCTATTAACTCAGAGGAACCCAAGCTAATATAAGCATGCATGTTCATGTACTTGTAAGGTAATATTTGAGGGAAAAATTTACAAAACCGCAAGAAAAAAATAAATGAAATTAGATTTTCTATAGTTACTATTGAATTCACACCGAATGTCAAACAGTTTTCAAACTATGAACATGTTTTTCAAACACTTTCTAACACAAATATGCATTTCTCAACAATTAAATATGACCAGAAAAATGCAATAGTGAATCTTTTGAGCAAGCAGTCCAACTCGTCTTCTACCCAGATAGTCACATTACTCCGGCATGCCACTGAGCAAAGCAAGCCCTATCCATGAAGTTGCAGAGGGGGACCTGGCATCCCCTACACTGCCAGGGGGTCTTGTTGTAGACCTTGATTTTCTTGCCGAGCTCACAATACTTCCTCACATCTGCAGGCCTGTGTGCAGGGTTTGCTGGGTCCAAAGGGGCAATGGGCAAAGGTATGTGGTTTGTCTTCCTTTCTCCTGCCACTGCTTCCACAGTCACCCCAGCAAGTTGAGCTGTGAGCACCTCCATAAAAGCTCTGTGTATCATGGGCTTAGTCTTTGTGTAGAAAGTAGCTGATGCATGTGGCGATGTCTACAAAGTGCATGAACATGGTCTTAAACCACCTCATCACTTTGTGGTGAACAGAGGTATATTGGATCAGCTGATCCGACAAGTCCACACCTCCCATGTGCTTGTTGGGTATGGGAATGCTGATTTTCTCCCAGGCGCCACCTCTTTTCTTCTGTCTTCTTATGACCTTGCCTGATTTGTAGGCTTGATGGATTGTTGAGCCAATGGACACCTCTCTTAAGTCCATCCACTTGACAAAGAGCAGGTCACCATCTCAAATCCACCTGATCAAGCCTCTTTGGGACTTTTTCGACAGGGCATTCACCGTAGTCTTAGGGGTTTCCTTCCTCCCATCTCGATATGTACCACAGGCTCCAAAGTGCAGAGAAGACAGGTGTCTGAAGAGATGAGTGCTTGTATAAAAGTTATCACAATAGATGTGATAAGCATTTCCTGAGAAAAAGTTTTTTTGCCTCCAGTAGGATTTAACTGATCCTAGCTTTAGAAGTCCCATGAAAATAACATTGTAAAAATATTTTATGAACTCGAAGGGGTGACATCAGTCCATTTGAACTGAAGAGTGGTGTGGAGCGCTTAATCTTGAGCGCCTCAGTGTGGGGTTCTGAATGCTACCTGCAAGCTCTCTGTGCCCCTCCTTGATGTAGGCGTTCTTCTCCTTGGTGGAAGCTGAGGTGCTGCTGTCTGTGTAGATGTGCTTGGCCTTCTTGGTGTGTATGTAGGGTCATCTCTATCAGTACTGAAATAAATAAAAGGAGAGAGCAATTACACAATGAAACTGGAAGCTTAACTTCTGAAAGAGCCATCCTCTCTGGGATGTTCTTTTTATACCCTATCATGTTGCTGACCTGTTCCCAGTTAACCTAATTAGTTGTGAGAGGTTCCACCAGGTTCCTTTTTTGTATTACACAACTTTTCCAGTCTTTTGTTACCCCTGTCCCAACAGGGTTGTATTATTTATTTTATATTTATTTACTTCCAGGCTTACAAGAATCCTGTTGCCCTTAAACGTATATGATATTCCTGACAAAAAATTCTAAATACAAATAATGCATAAGAATGTACAATTCAATACACCAACACTAGCCTTTTAAAAGGAACCCTTGGCCGATCTATCGAGCACAATGCCCAGCGCTACACAGAGCATCCATCATGTCCATAGGAGCGATGTCCCAGGTTACCTTGGCATTACAGGATAAATGGCTGCAAGAGGTCAAAGACAGGATGGGTAACCTACATGACCTAACTGTCCCCTCCAGGTTCTCCCTGGTATTCCAGGCTGCTTAAACAAAATATGGGCTTTTAATTAAAACTGTAAGAATGTTGTATTTTTACATGGTTTGGAGGTTAAGTTGAAAACAGCCTAATAATGTATTTAGTTATCAGGGACAAATACAAATGTAAACAATGACACTATTAATTAGTGTGTATTTGCTTAACAAATCAATGTAGTAATATTTATTGTTACAATACCACTTTGTTTATGGTAAAATGTTAACATTTATGGTTAACATTTTAATTTATATTTTTATGAGGAAGCTTCTATGACAACAAATGAATGAATTGTGAATAATGATGATTGTATACAGTGGGGAGAACAAGTATTTGATAAAACAGCCGATTTTGCAGGTTTTCCCACAAGTCTGTCATTTTTATCTTAGGTACTCTTCAACTGTGAGTGACGGAATCTAATACAAAAATCCAGAAAATCACATTTTATGATTTTTAAGTAATTAATTTGCATTTTATTGCATGAAATAAGTATTTGATACATCAGAAAAGCAGAAATTAATATTTGGTACAGAAACCTTTGTTTGCAATTACAGAGATCATACGTTTCCTGTAGTTCTTGACCAGGTTTGCACACACTGCAGCAGGGATTTTGTCCCACTCCTCCATACAGACCTTCTCCAGATCCTTCAGGTTTCGGGGCTGTCGCTGGGCAATACAGACTTTCAGCTCCCTCCAAAGATTTTCTATTGGGTTCAGGTCTGGAGACTGGCTAGGCCACTTCAGGACCTTGAGATGCTTCTTACGTGGCCACTCCATAGTTGCCCTGGCCGTGTTTTTCGGGTCGTTGTCATGCTGGAAGACCCAGCCACGACCCATCTGCAATGCTCTTACTGAGGGAAGGAAGTTGTTGGCCAAGATCTCGCAATACATGGCCCCATCCATCCTCCCCTCAATACAGTGCAGTCGTCCTGTCCCCTTTGCAGAAAAGCATCCCCAAAGAATGATGTTTCCACCTCCATGCTTCACGGTTGGGATGGTGTTTTTGGGGTTGTACTCATCCTTCTACTTCCTCCAAACACGGCGAGTGGAGTTTAGACCAAACAGATCAATTTTTGTCTCATCAGACCACATGACTTTCTCCCATTCCTCCTCTGGATCATACAGATGGTCATTGGGAAACTTCAGATGGGCCTGGACATGCGCTGGCTTGAGCAGAGGGACATTGCGTGCGCTGCAGGATTTTAATCCATGACGGCGTAATGTGTTACCAATGGTTTTCTTTGAGACTGTGGTCCCAGCTCTCTTCAGGTCAATGACCAGGTATTGCTGTGTAGTTCTGGGCTGATCCCTCACCTTCCTCATGATCATTGATGCCCCACGAGGTGAGATCTTGCATGGAGCCCTAGACCGAGGGAGATTGACCGTCATCTTGAACTTCTTCCATTTTCTAATGATTGCACCAACAGGAAGGAAGACTATTTCCTTCATATTGTGAGCAATTCATGGTAATATTTCATAGAATTCCAGAAACTGAATTGTATTCTACATTTTAGATTACCCCTCAGTCCTGGAAGAACCATTGAAACCAAAAAGGCACTAGAAAATATGGGCTTGGCCAAATATAGCATGGTTGTTGACACCTAGCCTGCACACCAAAACTATGCTGTTCTTAACAATTCAACCATACCGATGTGAAGAGGGAAGGAAAGAATAGAGGGAGCATTAACTGTTTTGTTGTGCTGTTGTTAGGTTACAAGCAAGTCTCTTGACAGGCCAATGGTCACAGCAGACTAAGCCACTTCAGCTGTCATCAGTTTAATTGCACCCATATTCTACAGTACTCTAACACCTAATAGCAACATATTTTCATATTCCAAACTAACACATGCACCATCTCATTAAAACAGGACCCCAACCTCTCGGGTTGTTTTTATAAAAAATTTGGCCACAGGTGCTCCTCTCTATTTGTTTTCAAATGGATCTGCAAGTGGATCAGAAAGCTTTTTTGTTTGTGTTCTAGCTGTACTACATAAAATAGCTTACTATAAGAACAAAAGCATACCTACAAAGGTTTCAACATGTTCCACGTTTTACATGACTGTGTCAAATCTGTGACTATATTGCATTTTTCCTTCAATGCTATAATTGATACACCTATTACAGTACTGTGCAAAATCTATAGGTCTCTCAAAAAAAATGAATAAAATCCATTTATATAAACAGTAACTCAGTGCAATGAACACAGCCAAATTCATCAGTTCAAATCAGTATTTTTTGTGGCCTCCCTTAGAACGCAGAACTGAAGCAATTTGCTTTGCTAGATTATAGTACAATATTTTCAGTTAGTCCTGTGGTAAATTCTTCTTGCAGGATTTGCCATGACTCTTCTTTTGGCTTTCACTGCGTTTTTTTTCTTCAACTGTCAGGTCCTGGCTGGGGTCCTCTAGGCATCTCCATGCGCCTGGGGATCACAGTCAGGGCCTGATCACAGTGGTGCTCTTGCTGTCTCTCGTTGCCTCTGATTGGGGACCCTATATTAGTTGCTTTTGTTTTCCTCAGTTTGTGGTTCATGGTTTGTGTTCAGTTTGGCACTTCAGTTCACTTTTGGAATGCTCCTTAGATTCATTTTGTTTGTTGTGAGTCTAGAAGACGGAATTAAAGACTGTTACAGCAACCGCACTCTGCTCCATGTTTCCCACTTTCAAACAACCGTGACATCAACCTGTCCAGTGTCCTCAAATGTCTTTATGAAATTTCTTCTAAGCATCTTACATCATATCAAATACCTCACAAAATATTATCATCAATTTGTATTTTCATATTTATTTGTACTCATTTTAATGTTATATAGTGTTTTGGCAAGCAAATAAACACTTAATGCCCAGATATATAGCTTGACACAAACTGCTTGGGTGGCCTAAAACTTCTGGAGTATCGTACATCAAAATGTAAGTATCCTAATCAAATAATGAGTCTGCCGTTTTGGTGAGAAGAGGACTGAGCAGACAAAGTTGTGCAGTAAACCATATTTCAGTGAAAAAAGTGAGCCATTGCCACCTTTGTCTCATTATACACAGTAATCCTTTTTACAAGCAGAGGTCTCTCCCAGGGACGTGTTTAGGCACCTGATTAGTAGTGCTCTGTGTGTCTGTGTGTGTGTGTGTGTGGGAGGGGGGGGGGGTCTTTTGGTGAATGAGGGTGCTGCAACTCAGGCAATTTCAAGAACCAATTTCTCCAGACACATTCCACATTTAATTGTATCCATAATGAATATTTCTCTGTTTTTGTAAGTTATATTACTCCCATGCACCTGCAGCTAGCATCCAGATATGAATAGGATTTTGAAACTGTATCCATGAAAGGCTAATTTGTTACACTTACTCTGTCATCTTAGGCTGAGGACGAGGAGGATGAGGACCAGCCTTTGAGCCTGTCCTGGCCAGATACCATGCGCAAACGTTTTACCTACCTCTTAATCATGCCCATCGTCTTTCCACTGTGGCTAACACTGCCCGATGTCAGGAAACCAGTAAGTGCTTACTTTCAGTTTCTGTATCTTAGTGTTCCAGGTAGAGAATGCTGTTATGTGTCCAAATGGTACCCTATTCACTCATGAAATTCTTTATCAGTACAGTCCAAAATAGAGTACATTTCACATTTTACTCATTCAGTAGAACTACTTATCCAGAGAGAATTATGGGAGCAATTAGGATAATGTACCTTGCTTAAGTACATTTCTCAGAATTTTTCTTAGTCAACTTAGGGATTCAAAGCAATGATATTTCTAAACATTTGTCCATAAATGCCTAAATGTCCATTAAGCTATCCGCTACCAACTGCTGAGTAAAGAGTAAGTTGCCATTTGTGATGCAGACATTATTAGGGTGCTGTATTCTGTAGATTGGCTGCACATGATACTTCTTTCTGTAATGTATGCCTATACAGTAACCATAACCTTTTTTTCCTTCTTTGTCTAACAGACTGCAAAAAAGTTCTTTCCCATCTCATTTCTGGGTTCTATCTGTTGGATTGCTGGCTTCTCCTACTTAATGGTGTGGTGGGCTCACCAGGTACTTTGGGGCACTGGGTGCTAAATTAATTAAAATTTTAAGGTCTTCTGAACTGAGCTATATCAATCTATGCTGGGCTGGCCCCATTAAGCAACACATGTGCTGAAAAATTTGAGATGTTAAGGTACTACATTTACTGTACTCATTTCACCTTTTGTAAAGTTGCTAAATCAAAAAAGGTATAGCAATCAACTCCTCGACTGGAGAAAAAAATAATATTTATTTTCTCTTGCAAGGTTGGAGAGACCATTGGGATAACAGAAGAAATTATGGGCTTGACTATATTAGCAGCTGGTACCTCTATCCCTGACCTAATCACAAGTGTCATAGTAGCACGGAAAGGCCTGGGGGACATGGCCGTGTCCAGTTCAGTGGGCTCCAACATCTTTGACATCACTGTTGGGTACGATGGTGTCATCAGTGCAGTGACTCCTATCATTTCTTATTACCAATATTTTTTTTTGTTGTATATCTGTTCGTTTGACACTTAAATCATTCTTCCCTAGAATATCATTTTTATTAGCATTCTCACAGAGCTGAGGGATTTTCACAATTTCTTTGGTATTCATTAAAACCACTGTAATCGCACATTTGCCATTTGCTAACAATTATTCTGATTGTATATGAAAAACACCATGTATAATAAATATATTAAATTTAGTTTTTTGTGTTTCAGCCTACCGTTCCCGTGGCTTCTCTGGTCCATCATCAACAAAATGCAGCCTGTGGCAGTAAGCTCTAACGGGCTGTTCTGCGCCATTGTGCTGCTCTTCCTGATGCTCCTGTTTGTTATCATCTCAATCGCCGCCTGCAAGTGGCGGATGAGCAAACTGCTAGGCTTCATCATGTTTGTGCTCTACTTGGTGTTCCTGGTGGTCAGCGTAATGCTGGAAGACAAGATCATTGCCTGCCCTATATCCATCTGAGACCCATGTCTCTCCCACCCCTGGCACAAAACATTTACTCCCTAATATAAGATTAAACAAGAATGGGGAGGGTGATCAAGAGGATGAAAGACTACAGATTTTTTTTTTTTTTACATCCAAAAAAATAAAGGCTTATAACATGGCTTTGCCTAATTAATTGGATGGCTAAACCTGAGTGGAAGACCTAGATAATTGATATGATATATAGTTTTTAATATTATTAACATTCACATTTCATTTATTTTGAGGGGATAGACATGTAGAATATGGAGGGTTGTTGTTTTTTAGGATGAAGGGGTGGGTGTATTATCCAGGTAGAGAAGCAGCTATGCCATCTTATGCATAACACTTTTACTTGATCAGTGGATTCTGGACTCTTCCTAGTAGATTGAGGAGGCTGACCTAATGTAGACTTTGAGGTCAGGAAGTACACAAAAAGCTTATGACGAACGTATGCAAACTGAGCTTAGCCCAAAAGACCAGAGATGCAACAATATTGTTCCCTATTTCAGGACTGATTCTCAGAACTTTTCTAATCAGAATTCGGCTAAACTGAACTTCACAGACTGACCGGATGACATCACATACTCAAGTATGTATTGTTCTAGTGAGTGTGATGACAAACAACCCTTGGAAGAGCGAATGTGGCTGATGCTTCACAAGGCTTGGATTCACTTAAGACTAAAGTATGGTTTTGAGCCATGAACAAGTCCTCTGTTGTGAACATAGTGACCGAGCATCATAAGAAGAAGCGGTCCAAGGCAGTTTTGCATGCAGAGCTGGAGATAACAATAGATTTTTGCTGTACAAGTCTGTACAAAAGACTAAAGTTCACATTTTCCCGGCCACTTTCCAGATGTCATTGCTCCCAATGTCTCATCAGAAGATTAATGTCATTTTTTTAGTACTGTAGCACTGTACTGTAGCAGTAATATGTACTGTTGGTGTTGGATCTAGACTCATCTTGGGTCATGGTCAGCCTATGTATTATCCTCACTTCTCTACCTGTCATTGGACATAAGAATTCATATTGTACAGAGCTTGCCATGCATTACACACCAAATGGTAAAGTAAAAATAGAAAATATTTATTTGGAACCCAGTTTAATTGATGGCAGACAAAGGAGAAACATCACAAAGTCTGATTCAATGTTAACGCTGCAATGTACAGTATGGACATGTATCCATTGACTACAGACCAGATTCAGAGTTGAGAGAACCAAATGCAACTAAAACTTTTGGATAAATCCTTTATTTTGATCTCAACTTAGAAATTCGGCAACTGTCTGCAAGGATGAAAGTGACTGCGGATGTGCCTGTTTTGATACATTTAACACTTCTGACATTGGGTAAACATTCTATGGGGCAACACATGGAAGTTTTCCTTTATCTGCAGTTGATCAAATTGGCCTTACATATAGACTCTCAAAATATATAAACACTTACAATATTCATTACTCTGAATAAGCAAAGCATGTGTAGACTCAGATAGGACACTCATAACCAATGTGTAAATGTCGAAATACGGTGGTAGATAGATGCCATTTAATGTTTGAAAGAGTCATTCAATGGTCTATTTAGGTTAGTTACTGTTTAGCACACTCTTGAAATTTACACTGGATTATTCAGACTCCTAGAGAAGCATATAGGAGTAAAATGCATGATAAAATATAAAAGGCTGAATATTCTTGTTATCCCTGTGAGAATTTTCTCAAAAAAGAAAACATTCTCAAATATATTATAAATTATATTTATTTGACACAAGTGTGTTAGGCTTCTATGTACAAAATGTCAAAAATATCTATAGTTAATATCTATCAATCTTGTGCAACTTATTTTCAATTGAAGGTTGCTTTTGTCTGCATGTGTGCAGTATACATTGCCATCATAAAATTTGAATTTTAACGAAAAGGTATACAGGTATAATAAACATATTATGGTTATTTTGGCAGTTTTTACAGCAATCTGAAATGTACACACTTAATATTATGGAATTATTTATTTGGTTAAAAATTCTCATATAATCATTTTCACAGTCACCCATACGCTAAACGGAACATGGACCTCACAGAACTCACAGCAATATATCCTAAATGTACTGTATATCAGGGTTTGGGTCAATTCTGAGGTATTGTATTTTTAAGGGTGAGTGAAAATACACTCATTTAATCATTAAAATGGTGAAGAATCTGATGAAGAATACATACAGAAGAAGCATTCAGTAAGACTAAGAATTACGTGTTTGGCCATCACAATTGTGCATGTGTGCTCTCTATACATGGTGTAACCAGTTGCCCATTTATTCTAATTCGATTTTACAATCTTATTGGCCACATCCCCTTTGAAGTCCTACATTTATTCATTAACATATGGTTGTTTTTTTTTTACCTCTTCTATTCTTTCTAAAATACCAGAATGCATTAGTTTGAATCTTCCAGAATGTAAGTTACAGTATCAACATCACTTGACAAAAATTAAACAATAATCTTTTAGACTGGAACCAAATATCTTCAAATAGCAATAACACTACTTGAAAAGGTATCTGTATTCTTTGTTGTTGTTTGTTAATAGTCATAATAATTTCCAGTGTGCCATGTCCAATACAAAATTTAAATGAATGGGTTAAATTGCATAGACTCCAAAACTGCTACCTTGACCCAAACCCTGGTTTTATTATGTTCATGTATTTCACTGATTTACTTGTCTTTTGTGACTTCACTATACAGACACATTTAGAAACAATTTCTCCAGAAATCCTCTGAAATTGCTAATTTTTTGAGAACTGGCCAGAAACACCTGCATTACCTCAGTTCTTTGCAAGAACTTACTGTAGAATATGAACAGCTAAATAATGTGAATGCACAGGGAAATGCATTTGAGGAATTTGGGCTGTTTACCAATGGGTGGCATATATTCAATGGAATAATGTACGTAAATCTTTTGCAGAACTTACAGTATATTGTTACTCATTACACGTTTTTGTAAATAGAAAATACATGCTTTTATAAGATTCCTGATTTGAATCAATCTAAGACAGAACAGCATGGTTCATGTTTGTATTGTATTACACATTTATTGTTTTAATGGCAGCAACAATATTTATTACATTATTAAGCTTGTTCTCATATTTAGATAGTACTTAAAAAATAAAAACATTAAGCCACCACCATTCACTTCAAAAATTTACTTTTATCATAATTGATTTGTTTTCTGTATACCTCCCCTGTGTTTACCTCATTCATTCATTGTATTTCTTACAAAAAAAAGAGAGCTTTAGATACCACATTGCCTCCTTATAGTTAAAAAGATACTACATTATACTAAGCTTTACATTTATTTGTTTATTACCACAACCTGTCTTTTTAGTGAAGGCGCCTATGTCAAAAGGAAGATCAAGCTGTCACTCCTAATTAACCATTTCCTCTCTCCTACACCCATGCACACATAAAAATACAAGTTAGGCAGCCAAGATGGACAGCAAGTTTTGAGCATAAGATAACAGATGTTTTCCATGCACACTTTTTTCTCCATATTTGCTACTGTGGTCATTGTACTATTCTCTAGTAGAATCCACACAAAAGACCAACTGTGGCTATAATACCTTATAATACAATTGTCAGAAGGATTGTGTAATTGAGTCCCTTCCAACCACATGCATTATTCTTGCCTCATCCTGAACTACTTGTTCTTACCCTACTTCCTCTTAGGTGCAGGTAAATTGCTTGAGTTCACAGATTCACAACCTTAGCAAAACTGCTAGTTTATGGTGCACTTGTATTATTCATTTAGCTTCAGTTTTACTGCTTCCCTCAGTGGCTTTTATGTCTGGTGTCAAAGGTGCCGTATGCATTAAGAATTTTGAAAGGCTACTGTATGAAGAATCTTGTTAGGAGCAAAGGCACTGTTTCCAAAGTTACATGGTGTACTTGTGTGCAAGAATGGATGTTGAGAAAAAATGCTAAGACAATCTGTTTAGCATAAAATAATTACATTGATTGCAGATTGTAGGTAATGAGTCAACCACTAATACAAATTTTTGCACTGTAAATGTCTCTATTTTATTGCTGTTAATGTAAGATTTATTTAAGGTGTACATATATACAGACAAATTAGCTATATAATCTATATGTGTACAACTAATATGTAAAACTCAACTGTAAAACACAAGGTATCTAATAAAATGAATAAAGTTAAACAATGAATAATAATTTCAGACTGTCTGTTTTATGTTATGTTAAAAACAAATGCTTCCCCAGATATCATAAACAACTACCGTCCCATCTCCAGTCTTTCCTTCTTCTCGAAAACATTGGAGAGGGTGGTGGCCGTTCAACTGCAAAACCATCTGAACTCCAATGAAGCATTCCAGTCTGGTTTCCATTCCAAATACTGCACTGAAACAGCCCTAGTCAAAATTACCAATGATCTACTTTGTGCAGCTGACTCAGGCCTGCTCTCCATCCTCGTCCTCCTCGACCTTAGCGCAGTCTCCCATCCAATCCTCATGGAAAGTCTGGCTGGTGTTGGTGTCACAATTATTGCACTTTGACTGTCAACAATTTGTGCAAGTACAAAATCACAAATTAGCATGTGAGACACATGGTGTACCCCAGGGGTCAGCCTTCAACAGCTCAGCACCCAGGCTCTGGAATTCACTCCCCCCACACATATGCCATGCAGATACGATCATCACATTCAAAAAACTTTTCAAAACCCACCTCCTTCAGATTGCATATAACCTCTAGCTCTTAACTCTTCTTCAGTCCCTACCATTAATTTATCCTCTTCCCACCCTTCCCTCCTCATATTGTTTCTCCTTTTTATCTGGTTCTTTGATATCTGTTTAAAAGGTTTAATGCACTAATGTTATGTCTTGATGTACTGTACTTCATTGTTTGTAGGACCATTCCCCATGCAAGATGTCCTTCAATTATTATCATCATTATTTATGCTACAGTTGGAGATTGGAAAAAAATACAATACTACAATTTCTTGTTCTACAGAAATTGTTGTATTGTATGAACATATATCAAATGGAACAAATACCATTAATTCATGCAATCTTTTAAATCCGATTTCAGTACACATCTTGGTCTCCTTGCAGAGAGCTTTACTTCAACTGCCCATATACAGGAGCTACAAGCAACTACTTCCCCCTGCAGGACACTAACAAGTGTAACTAAAATAACTATTACATCCCACAATAAATCTAGTCATCCGATTTAACTTATTTATATTTAACCAATTTATTTTACTTTTTCTTGATTTTTCAATCTTTTGAAACTACAGGTAAATACTAAACCTGAATTTAATGAATTAATCTTGAAAATCATCTACGATGCTTACTTATCTGCTAACTGAACAACACCTAAAATCAGCCCAAACTTCAATTTTCCCACATTGGATTTCTTGTAACTGTAAAATCAAAGAACCACAATGTTCTCAGTTGTTCACTGTAATGTATTTGGCAAAGGAAAGTGAAGGTAGAATACCTACTTGCCAAATGGAGAGAAGAGCCATAGCCACAGATGTTATGATGTTTTGATCAGGCAATGCTGATAATGGCCGAGCACGGGGTGGTATACAACAGATCTGGAATGAATGGACGAAGTGCGCTAATTGGCAGTAGTGTCTCAAACAAACAAACAAATGAAAAAAATCCATGCATTGTTATCAGTCAAACAGTAAAACTGAATTTCAGAATCTCGTTAGATGGTGCTGAGGCTACGAAAGGTTGGGCAACATCAACCCTACTTCCTGTGGCTATGATTAGGACACATTCTCACACAATCTCCCTAACTAGTTAAAATCTGTCAGAGAGCTGGTGGGTGGTTTTTCCTTTGTGAGCATAATAATTCCACTCTCTCAGGAATTCCATGCCTGCTGTTTCCTGTATTGTTGTCCTCAACTGGATTTGTCTCATCTGTGTGCAAAGATGTGGGACCTATGTCCTTGAGCATCCACTTGCTGCTAAGCTGCTCCCACTGTTCCTCTGTGTTGACAGTTTAAAAACGGGTCAGTGTTCCTGTATATCCACCAATACCAAAGTATATCACACAGGACCAGTGATTCCCTGAACAAACCTTGGGATCTACTTAGGACTGTACCAAATCCAGTTCCTTATACTTACAGCATCACCTACCCACAAATGTCATGCTCTGGCATGCTTTGTTTTCACTTTACTTTTAGGAGCCAAGAGATTTGTTGGCAGATCTCACAGTGAAACTCAATGGTAGTATGGTCGTATCCCAAAAAGCTGGAAGAGACCTCGGCAGTACCCTCAACCCTGAATTCTAAATTGATGAACAGTTATACAGTTGTGCAAAAAGTTTGCATATCCTTGGAGATATATATACCATTTGTAAAGAAAACATGAGTGAGCAGGTCAAACATAGCTACCCATTGGTCATGGCAAAATGGCTCCAGGTTATGCATAGTCTTTGGTTGTCTTCCCTGAACTGCACATTTGAGATCTCGGCAGAGTGGCTCAATTATATTAAGGTCAGGAGACTGCTGGGCACTCCAGAACCTTCACCTTTTCTGCTGTAACCACTGGAGGGTCAACTTGGCCTTGTGCTTAGGGTCATTGTCATACTGGAAAGTCTAAAAGTGTCCCATGCGCAGCTTTCGTGCATGAAGAATGCAAATTATCTGCAATTCTTTTCTGATAACATGCTGCATTCCTCTTACCATCAATCTTCAAATGATCCCCCGTGACTTTAGAGCTCACACACCCCCAAAACATCAGTGAGCCATTACCACATTTTACAGTGCGGATGGTATTCTGTTCACTGTAGGCCTTGTTGACCCCTTTCCAAACATAGCGGATTTGGTTGTGACCATAAAGCTCTATTTTGGTCTCGTCACTCCAAATCACAGTGTGCCAGAAGCTTTGAGGCATGTCAAGGAGTTGTCATGCAAATTTCAACCGGGCTTTTTTGACGCATTGTCGCATTAAAGACTTCTTTCTGGCAACTTCCGGCTTCTTTCAACCATGCAGCTCATTTTTGTTCAAGCATCGTCGTATTGTGCTCCTTGAAACAACCACACCATCTTTTTCCAGACCAGCCTGTAGGGTAAGTAGGATAAGAGGTTACCTGTGGGTTTTTCTTTGTATCCTGAACCATTCTTCTGGCAGTTTTGGCTGAAATCATTCTTGGTCTACCTGACCTTGGCTTGGTACCAAGAGACCCCAAATTTTCCACTTCTTAATAAGTGATTGAAAAGTACTGACTGGCATTTGCAAGGCTTTGGATATCTTTTTATATCCTTTTCCATCTTTGTAAAGTTCCATTACCTTGCTGAC
This sequence comes from Esox lucius, assembly GCF_011004845.1. Classification (NCBI taxonomy): domain Eukaryota; kingdom Metazoa; phylum Chordata; class Actinopteri; order Esociformes; family Esocidae; genus Esox; species Esox lucius. The sequence goes on along the minus strand of NC_047592.1, from coordinate 28,735,621 downwards.
AGTTCATTTCTGCTCCCCATGGCTCAGTATCTTGCCTGCTCAGTGCATCCATGTGAAAGCTAACAAACTCATTGACTATTTCTACACAGACACTAATTGCAATTTTAAAAGCCACAATTGCCATTTACACCTGTGTCTGTCACCTTGTGTGTCTGTAACAAGGCCAAACATTCAAGGGTATGTTAACTTTTGATCAGGGCCATTCTGTAATCATTATGATTTAAAAAGGAGCCAAACAACTGTGATAATAAATGGCTTCATATGATCACTATCCTTGAATAAAATAAATTTTTTTTTGCATGATCAGTCATATTTTCAATGCCAAAATTTCACATTTTCTGCCAGGGTATGCAATCTTATGAGCACAATTGAATTCAATGTAATGTGTACCATACAGCTCTGGAAAAAATGTAGACCACTCCTAATTTTGCTAAAATTGGCATCTCTACATGTAGGGCAGCCATTCCTTTCCAATGTCTGGTAAATTGCAACACAGGCGCACCTCACCTTCCATCCTGAAAATGTCAAAGACGGCGGTTCATAAGAACAAGGTCAAGCAACAGACATTGGGAACAACAAAGCTACAGACTGGCAGAGGGCAAAAACGACTGTCCACTGACCGAGTTGACGTCAACTCATTCGAATGTCACTCAACAACATAGGATGACATCAAGTGACCTACAAAAAGAATGGCAAACAGCAGCTGGGGTGAAGTGCATGGCGAGGACGGTTTGAAATAGGCTCCTAGGGGCAGGGCTGAAGTTGTGAAAAGCTAGGAAAAAGCCCTTCACCAATGAGAAGCAAAGAGCCAGGCTGAAGTTCGCAAAAGACAATAAGGATTGGACTGTAGAGGAATGGAGTAAGGTCATCTTCTCTGACAAGTAAAATGTTCAGCTTTGCCCCACACCTGGTCGTCTAATGGTTAGACAGAGACCTGGTGAGGCCTACAAGCCACAGTGTAAAATTTGGTGGAGGATCTGTGATGATCTGGGGATGCTTCAGCAAGGCTGGAATTGGGTAGATTTGTCTTTGTGAATCAAGTACAAAGTTATCCTGGAAGAAAACCTGCTTCCTTCTGCTTTGACAATGTTCCCCAACTCTGAGAATTAATTTTTCCAGCAAGACAATGCTCCATGCCACACAACCAGGTCAATCAATGTGTGGATGGAGGACCACCAGATCAAGACCCTGTCATGGCCAGCCCAATCTCCAGACCTGAACCCCATTCAAAAAACCTCTGGAATTTGATCAAGAGGAAGATGGATGGTCACAAGCATAGACTGTATAAATAATGGACGACGCCCTTTCGCTCTTTTCCATTGGTGAAAAATGAAGCCACCAGTGTCCTGATACGGCGCTGACATCTTGGACTTGCGTCTGCGCAGATAGCGATCTTGGGACCAGTTCTGCGCAGTAGTTATGCGCAGTAGCGAGAAGGAAGTAAAGCCGTAAAGCCGCGAAATCAACGGCCCCACCCCTGTGCCCCGCCTTCACTCTCCCTCGCAGAATGCGCATACCGTAATCAATCGCAAGTCCAAGTACAGTACAACCTTTGCTTGTTAAACCTAGACGATATGTTATAGCCTAACTTACATCATGTTTAACCTTAATTTAGAATAGGCCTAATAAAAAAATATTTGGTAACTTCTAGCTAACAATCACCTGCTAGCTATTAACATGGCTATTAACGGGGCTTGTTGTCTTTTAGCTAACGTTAGCTAGCCCATTACATTTATTTACTAATTAAATAGCTTATAAATTTAACTTACCGAAAAAAATTCAAAGATTGATTGGAAATGCCAGATCGGTTAGCACAATGTACTGCAGAACAACCCATTATGTCCGTGTGAAATTATATCAATTATAGAAATTTAGAGATTAAATGTAAAGTTCCAATCTCCTCAGTCCTCCGAAGATTCAGTGGCTCCTCGGCTCAGATAGCTGTCAATCACAGCTGTGAATCACGACGTCACACCACCGTTTTTAGAGCATTAAATAACTAACTAAAAACAAACTTATTTTAAAAACAAACTCTTGAATTTACATTAGCGTGATACAAACTACAGTAAATGACAGAAACCAGCTTCGGAAAAAATATATTTGAAGGGTAATTTAATTGTTTAGTTGGTCTCGCGTCCCATTGAATAACATGGGGAGGGCGGGGTTTATGACCTATACTGGGACCACTCACCAGGGGGCAATCGAGACGTTTTGGCTTCACTTTTCAGGGCTTGTGCGGCACGCTTGGTCACAAGCCATCAAACAAAGCCGAACTACTTTGTGCCAGGAGTGGCATAAAGTCACCTAACAGCGATGTGACAGACGCATGAAAGCTGTAATACAAAATGTGGCTTATTCCACCAAATATTGATAAGTTAAAACATTAGTATTTTGTTATTGAAAAATGAATATTAATTCGTTTTCTTCATTATTTGGTCTGTAAACAATGCATTTTTTTGTGGATATTTTCACCAATTGTTATTTTCTACAAATAAATATTCTAAATGACAATATTTTTATTTGGAATTTGGAAGTAGTTCATAGAATATATCAGAACTGTTAATTTTATTCAAACACATACCTATGAATATTAAAACCAGAGAAACTGATAATTTCTTAACTCTTTCCAGAGCCTAATGATGGAGTGGACAAAATAACGTTACTGAATGTAGCACAAAATGACACTTACAATTCCTTTAATTTGGTTGGCATACACTCTCTTAAACATTTGCTAGGATATATTCTCTGTGGCATGTATAATCGTTTTTTATATCAGGCAAAATGCATTTCATGTATGGTAATTAACACTGGCTTTATTTATTTGACCTTGCAACATGTTTTAAAACCCATATTTTATTGGAATGCCACTGAAACATGAATAAACGTTTACAATTGTTAATGTTTAGAGTTTCTTTTCATAAATCGTGAATAAATAGCCTATAGTTGTGTGCTACTTTTCAACCTATACGACAGTGACTTTTATTTTGAAATATTCAAACATTCCGTGACCCGGAAATGATTTTGTAACGTTCTAACAAGATTTCATTAGCGTCATGCTGGTAACATTAGAGATTCGGTAGCAACAATAACACTTCCGGTTTTCGGCTATTGCCTTAAAAATAAATAAAAGTCGGCAGTAAAACGCGATATTCATAATATTAAATTAGTCTGTTTAAACTGCAGCCAGGAGCATAATCTTTGGCGAGGATGGGCAAACAACAACTGTCATAGAGTAAAAAAATGTTTTATTGAATCTAGAAATCCAGAAAGCTGCGCAATGCTTGGTCAATTCATGCCATGACTGAGTCTGATTCCCCCCTCAGTAAAAAAAATACCTTTAAAGGAGATACTTTCAACACATGAAAGAACCCCTTGATGATCCTATTAACGTCATCTTCATTCTCAAGTTTTTCTTTCAGTAATTGCAGTGACTTGATTTCGTCAGAATCCAAAAAGTTATTTGTGCACTGTTCTGATTTTATGTTCTCAACACTGATGTATCTACTCCAGTGCCACTTCTGTTCTGAGCAGCTAAACACTGGAGGTCGGCATTTGCTATTAAATCTCTGTGAACTTTATAAGGGGCATTATTATGAAATGACAATGCAAGGTTCTTCTTCCCCTTGATTTTCCAACATATTTCCTACAATATATTCACTAAATTTTTTGTATAAGGCATTATGTATTTCATATCCATTGAGTTACATCGTTGAAAAAGAGGGTGTGGAAAATATTGTGTTGCTAGATGTAGCACTCCATTCCCCATGATTAAACAGGTCTGTCTTATTCTGTACATTCTCCTGAACATTGCTTTCTCTGTGGAATATTCAATAGTTTATGAGCTATGAGGCAATATGTATTCCATATTCAGTCATTGGCATTGTCTGAATTTTGCCCTCGGAAAAGTGTTTTAATACCCACTTTTTATTGAAATTACTCTTAAATATGATCATATATGAATTGTTGTCAATGTTTTGAGCGGTACATTTTCTTAAACAATTAATAAACTAAATTTATGTCAGTTTTGAAGTAATATGTTGGTCTCTTATTTAGAAAATTTCCTGATTTTCGTGACCCGGAAGTGTTTGACGCTGATGACGCTGATGCAGTTTGAACGTGGATTTATTTGCTCCGAGGAATCAAATAGTTTTGCTTACCTATTCTGTCTTAGTCAAAATAAAGTTCAAGTTGTAATTTGTACTTCAGCATCGTGAGAAAAACGTTCGATGAAGTGCAAGTGTGTCTGGTGATAAAGGCGGTATTTACAAATACTAATCACTCAAATATATGTAGTCAGCAAATGTTAATATGAATAGTGAAAACATTTCCATATGTGAGAAGATTGTGTCGCCATCCTACGTTCGCCAGGGGTCACAGGCACGACGCAGTCATGAACAACTTATTAGAATGCTTTTGGAACAGGTAATATCCTTTGAGTACTATTAAATCAATCAGACGCAGCTTTTAGTCTTAAGATGCCAAAGTTTTTTGATGAAAACGTTTACTCCAAACAAACAACAATTTGCGGGGAAAAAACGTTTTTTTTAATACTCTGGTTGCGAAACTCCTCGTCAAACAGTTTATATTGGACAAAATGGATGTAACACGTGCAGATTGCCTTAAGGTTGTGGCTCTTTTATGAACAGCAATGACAAGCTGGGTCTACTTTCATTGACTTCCTTTAAAACATAAATGAGAGAGCAGAATGTCTCTCTCTGGCTTTGAACAATCGGTTCTAATGAGCAAGTCAGTTAAATCTAATTGCTCCCCAGTTTCTCATCATGGTTTCACCCTGCACCTCACCAGTTTGAGGGGTTGGGTCAAATGCATAGGACAAACATTTGGTTCTACATTGTGTGTAAACTAACAAATATTCCCTTTTACCTACAGGGCAAATGTCCAGAGGAGGGATGGAGTGAGAGTACAATAGAACTTTTCCTAAATGAACTAGCTGTCATGGACAGCAACAACTTCTTAGGAAACTGTGGCGTAGGCGAAAGAGAAGGCAGAGTGGCCTCTAGTCTGGTGGCCCGACGACATTACAGGTTTTTATCACCTGCTTCTTGTAATGGTGTTTTTAAAATATATTTAATTTATTTAAATATCCAATCCATCTTTATTTTTGTGAGAAGTGTTCAATGGAGTAACACTGGAGTGTCTTTTGCGTTTTGGATTGCACAGGTTAATTCATGGTATAGGACGGTCTGGTGATATTGCTGCAATACAACCCAAGGCTGCTGGTTCCAGTTTGCTGAACAAGCTGACTAATTCTGTTGTGCTGGACGTTTTGAAACTGTCAGGTATGTAACTTTTTGCATATAGCGTTGTTTGAGCCACGACCCTTCCCTACCCTGAAAATTGTCCTTAATCGATTCTGTCCTATCCCTCTCAAAACAAATTTTCAGTTCAAGTCAGAGGGAGTCTGGGAAAGGCTATATATGATATCTTGCAAATAGGGACCTGCAACAGCCAGGGGTTATCATGGTCCAGTCACAAATAATTAAGTCTGGTTGGCATCCCCAGAATTCCATGCCCATGATCCCTTTCTTAATTAGCTTCCACCATATATGCAAATAAGGATTACTTAGGCTTGACTAAAATCCTTAGATCAATTTCTGTAATTATGAATGTGTTAGTATGGTAACTTGGGTCTTGGTGCCTTGATTTCTGGAAACCAGGGTCCTGACTTATATAACTACATCAGATTTTTCATCCCCAACTTAATGTGAATTGGGTCTCATATAGGTCTATTAATGAAAATATTATTGTTGTTCCTGCCAAAGTTCATGCTTAACTTTAAAGATCCAAATCACACTTCTAATGACACTAAACAAGAATATAAAATAGATGCCGATACCAAATCTAACTAAATAATTTGTCAGCCCCTTATCTCAAAATGTCACTTAATTTAAACAATTCCTATGTCTGACAAAAAGACACATTTTAATTGTCATGCATGCATCTCATTACATGTTCCCTATTATATAAATGAGTTCATGGGCCTGAACTCTAGATCACTTCTAGTTCTGTAACAGTGATACCCCATCAGTGAATTGTTTCAACTTGTTTGTTATTGTGTGTTTTTGAAGGTGTGCGAAGTGTGGCCAGTTGTTTCGTAGTTCCAATGGCAACAGGGATGAGCCTGACACTATGCTTCCTAACACTTCGCCTCAAGAGACCAAAGGCGAGCTATATCATCTGGCCCCGCATTGATCAGAAGTCCTGCTTCAAAGCCATGATCACTGCAGGTGAGGCACTAACATGACAAGTTCATTACCACTATATGTAACACTGACAAATATGAACAAATAGGGTAATAATTGAGTAAAATGCTAATAAAAACAGAATGCATTGATGAGCAAATCATTTATCCCTAGTTTTAATTGAAAATAGTACAAAGACCACGTATCAAATGTTAACAGTCAGAAATGTTATTGTTTTTGTAAATATGCCCATTTTTAATTTGATGCTAACAACCCATTTCAAAAATGCTGGGACAGGGGCATGTTTACCACTGTGTTGCATCACCTCTTTTAACAATACTCTGTAAGCGTTTGGGAACTGAGGAGATCAATTGCTGTAGTTTTGAAAGTGAAATGTATTCCCATTCTTGCTTGATATAGGATTTCTGCTGCTCAACAGTTTAGTGACTCCGTTGTTGTATTTTTTATTTCATTATGCTCCGAATGTTTTCAATTGGTGAAAGGTCAGGACTGCAGGCAGGCCAGTTTAGCACCTGAACTCTTACTACGGAGCCATGCTGTTGTAATACCTGCAGAATGTGTTTTCAAGTTCAAAAGGTTTATTTGTCGTTTGCAATAACAAGTTATGGCAATGAAATGCTTGGTTTTCCTACTCACGACAGTGTAGTTAAAGTAAAAAAAAAGTACCAGTAATTATAATATAGAAATAAGAAGATAACACAAACTATCAATAAAAACACTATACAAAAAACATACATCAATAATAACTATACAACTGGACAACCGTAGTGCATTGTAAAAGTGACAGGTGTGCTTTGGACTATGGATGGAAGTGAGGAGGGCTTCCTGAATTGAGCAGCCTTACAGCCTGACGAAAGAAACTGTCCCGTAGCCTGTTAGTTTTGGACGGAATACTCCTGTACCTTCGGCCTGACGGCAGCTTGGTAAACAGTTCATGGCATGGATGGCTGGGATCTTTAATGATTTGTTTGCTCCTCCTCCTACACCTCTCTGTGTAGAGATCCTGCAGGGATGGCAGGTCAGACCTTGTGATGTGCTCTGCTGTTTTAATCACCCTCTGACTTTCCAAGCGGTGACACAGCCGGACAGTATACTCTCGTAGTGCATCTTTAGAAGTTGGAGAGTATCCTGGAATCCATGCCAAATCTCTTTAATCGGCGTAGGAAGAAGAGCTGTTTCCTGGCCTCCTTCACCAAGATGTTAGAGTGATGAGACCAGGTCAAGTCATCGCTGATGTTGACACTAAGGAACCGGATGTTGTGAACTCTCTCTACTGCAGACCCATTGATGTGTATGGGGGCGCCACTGCCTCCTTCGTATTCCTGATATTAAGCTGGAGTCAATGAACAGCATTCTCACATATGTGTTCCTCTTGTCCAGATGAGAGAGTGAGGAGTGGAGGGTCAGAGAAATGGCATCTACTGTAGATCTGTTATGTCTATAGGCAAACTGCAGCGGGTCAAGTGTTATTTGCAAATGTCTGCCCTGGTCATTTGAAAAGGTCAGCCGTCCTGGCCCATTTGAGTATCCATGCCAGTGATGATGTTCTCAAAGTGCGCATAAAAAGAGTTCAGTTCCTCTGGGAGAGAAGCCAGCACTTCCACCACACTGCCTGAATAGCTTTTATAGTCAGTGCTGGTTCTCAGACCACTCCACATGTTCCTGGTATTGGAGCCCTGGTAGAGAGATTCTACTTTGACTCTGTATTGGCTTTTTGCAGTTTTTATTGCCTTCCTGAGGTCATATTGGGATTTATTATAATTGTCCTTGCTGCCAGAGTTGAATGCTGCAGTCCATGCTTTAAGCATGGCACAAATACCACCATTGACCCACGGTTTTTGATTAGGAAATTATTTTGTAGTTGTACGTGGTACAAAGTCATCGATACATTTGCTAATAAAACCGTTCATAGGCTCTTTGTATTTGTTGATATTGCCTCCAGGCGCCTCTCGGAACATTTCCCAGTCGGTTTGAAAAGGACATTGTCTGAATCGCAGCATATGTTGCTCCAAAACCTGTATAGTGTTCAGCATTAATGGTGCCTTCACAGTACAGCTGCACGACTAATCTAATAATAATCGCAATTATGATATTGACGTGAAATATCCAAATTGCTAATTTACCCCAAAAAAGATGAATGAGATGCGTTTCACTCGAGGCAGCGGGCACAAATCGTACATCTGTAATAGTTTTTCTTGCGGGTGCTGTAGGTATTTTTGTAGATTATTTAAATACCTGGACATTTTTTGTTTAAATACTTGATGGTTTTTCAATGTTAGCTTGAGGTAACACTACAACTGCTAGCGAGGTCATCTGCTTCAAGCTAGCAAGTGGCACCAAGATATTATCCCACATAGCCTACACAACAGCATGATTAATAAATGTTTCGGCTTCAATGCCTGCAAACTTATTTTGGGGGAAAATATACCTCAAGGGTTGCGAAGTTTTGCCCAACCAGCAATGACAATGGCACAAACATAGCAAACGCTATGTTTGAAAATTGCAAATCATAAGCGCATTTGTTAATTGCAATATTTGTCAAAGAAATCGCAATTTAATATTTTATCCAAATCCTGCAGCCCTCCTTCACAAATGTGCAAGTCTGTACCAATGTCTGGGTATGCACTAATGCACCCCTATACCATCACGGATGCTGGCTTTTGAACTATGCCCTGATAACATGTTGGATGGTCCCTCTCATCTTTAATCCTTGGGACATGGCGTCCATGATTGCCAAAAAGATTTTCAAATTTGGATTCTTAAGACCACTGGAGAGTTTTCCCCTTTGCCTCAGTCCGTGTTAACACTAGACCCGCCAAATGCCTGCACCATTTGGTGTTTGAGTTTGTAATTTGTAAAATGTAATTGTCATTTTGAAAGCTGCACCTTCCTCCTTCCATGAATTCTAAACTGACAGACAGAAAACTATTTACACTATTTACCTTTTTTATTATATTTTTTTAATTTACCTTGTTTTCCGACTTAATCTGCCAACAGCCCACGGCACTTAGCATTGGTACCCAAACGGTACCCTGGCGCTAATCGCCCCTCACTGAATGCATGATTTCAATGCATGTGTGTCGTCAGGCCGGGGAGTCTGGGGCTATAGCCCTGAATCTTTTAGGAATAGCCCCGGACCTCAAATTATTTATGTATAGGGTAACGTGGGGCAAGACTCCCCCATGTAACTCTCACAAAAACACACTGTCACCATTCTATTTTCACCACCTCTACTGACTGCCACTAGTCTTAATCAACTACAAATTTCCTCTGTACATTACACCTTCTCAGCCAACTATTAAAAACGTTTTCTTCTGTATCTCATTTTAATGACATCTGGGATTTAAAACATTGCCTTACTTAAACAATAATAAGTCTAATTTAACTGTATGAAATGGCATGTAAGGAAAATGTAAATGATGTAAAAAAAAAAATAGGGACAATTCATAAAATCCCTAAGGCATCATCTTCTATTGGGATAAGATTCCCCGGGGGGCAGTTAACCCTATGAGAGCATATTACCCCAGTACCTTTTCCTAAAAAATACATATTAATCTGTCAACTGTAGCCATTTATTTTGCTTTATAATCCATTATCCTAAGCATAGCCGTTTTCAACATACAAACATTTTTGTTTCAGTAAATAGACATTAGTCTTGCCCTAACCTACTTGTTACCCCACTTAAAAACATTGTTATAAAAAATAGCCCCTCATCTATTCATCTGTAATTCTGATCATGCAATAAAGCCCTCAAAAACTATGATATTGTTGATAAAATAATGCAAATGTTTTGGGTCCTCTGTCATCTAAGCAGCAGATCTACTTCGCACTATTTGGAACGTACGCATTTATTGTGAGCTGCCGAGAGAAAGTGAGTGCACCGGTTACAGGGCTGGATATACAATAATTTTTGCCGGACCGTGTAAGCGGAGCAGGCCTAGAAGAGCGTATGTCTCTTACTGTATGAGTGACTGACAGACCCCTTGTTAAATACGGTAGTGGTTAGAGACGTGGACTACTGAACAACCGGTACCGCGTTCGACTCCTGTTACAGTCTAAACTAATTATGCATTAGGATTTGTTAGATAGACAAAACCTTCACTGGCTACAACCTCCAGTAGCCACGTTATAGGAAGGCTAAAATAAAACGGTTTACTCTTATATTGCGACTATTTCTGGTGGATTTTCGAATTATGCATTAGGATTTGGACTATGCATTAGGATTTGTTTCGACAAAAACATTGTTGGCTACATGATTCTCTCGTCTTTTCACTTGACGAAAAAGTCAGTTATCGTCACCTATATTGATAGTTACAGTGTCATTCTCAAATGTCTAATAAGCTGTTAAAATGGCCAGTGGCAAAAGCCATACAATTTATAGATGCTATTTGTGGTGGAGGTAAACTTAATAAATGTTAGTCAGTTTAACATAATGTCTAGCGAAATATTCAAACTTTGCATGATGTTTATGCGTGATAAAATAATATAATGTTGATATGCTATACCGACTCTTCATAAGCATGCAGTTCCGTGATGTAGTAGCTAAAGACAAAGCCTTTCATTTGGGCCACCCAGGTTAGAATTCAGTGTGGGCGGCAACGTTTGTCCTTTTTCCAAGTACGCATCCATGTATGCTTTTTAGGGTAATATAGGCTGCATCACAACCCCTTGGGCACTGAAAGAGTAGGGGTTTCCATGATTCTCTTGTCTTTTCACCTGACGAAAAAGTCAGTTATTGTCACCTATATTGATAGTTATTGAATCAATGTCATTCACAATTGAAAGAAAAACAAACGTGAAATTAATTAGCAATTAATTAGTCAGTTTAAAACTGCTTAAGTGTGTCTAGCAAAATATTCAAACTTTGTGGTATGTACGCTCCGTGGTGTAGTGGTTAAAGACATAGCTTCTTTCGTGGGAGACCCGGGTTCGAATTCGGGGAGCGCAACTACATTCATTACTTCTAATTGTGGTCCGGCTGAACTAGGCTTGCCTGGTTCCTTTTCTGGTTTTCAATCATTATTCTAAGGGAAATAAACGAAGTGCAGCTGAAGATTAATTGAAATCATACTGAAATCGCAATTTGAACATGTGCGATTTCTAAACCGCAGAAAACTGCAATTTTGGCTTTTTAATTTTAATCTCAATCAAAATATAATTTTGACTGGTGTGCCATCTTCACTATAATCATATTCGTATTTGTATACAATGTATTAGGACTTGATTTTGGAATCCGTTTGCCTACTTAATTCAGATTATTAGTATAGGCTATATTTTGGAGTCTGTCAGTCAACACACATTTACATCCGGAAATATGTGGACACTGACACAATTTTCATAATTTGGGCTCTGTATGCCTCCACAATGGATTTGAAATGAAACAACCCGAGATGCAATTGAAGTGCAGACTTTCAGCTTTAATTCAAGGGGTTGAACAAAAATATTGTGTGAAACCATTTTCATGCAAAGTCACCATATATCCCCTCAAATACAATTGGACGAATTTACACAATCATAAATAAATGTAGTTTTAATACTTAGTCTAGAATCCTTTGCAAGCAATGACTGCTTGAAGTCTGGAAACCATGGACATCACCAAATGTTGGGTTTCCTCTTTCGTGATGCTTTGCCTGGCCTTTACTGCAGATGTTTTCAGTTGTTGTTTGTTCGTGGGTCCTTATGCCCTTGCCATTACACTGCCTCCACCGTGTTTTACAGATGATGTGGTATGCTTCGGATTGTGAGCCGTTCCAAGCCTTCTACATACTTTTTTCTTCCCATCTGACTGACTACTGCTTGTTAAATAGCGTAGTGGTTAGAGAAGCGGACTCGTGAACTATAGGTCCCGAGTTCGTATCTCCTCACAGGCGAAGCTAAGTACGCATTATGAGTTATTCCGTATAGACGAAAACTTTGCTGGCTAAAACCGTTAGTATTTACATTATAGTAAGCCTGAAATAAAACAGTTTACAGTTATTTTGCGACTGTTTCTGGGGGATTTATTATGTACGCATCTGTGCTTGCATTTTGGGTCAGGATAGACAAACACATTTGCTGGCTTAACAACGTAGTTACGTTATAGTAAGCCTTAAATGAAACTGTATACAGTTATATTGTGACTGTTTCTGGCATGGAATAGTTCATCTTCAGTCTCGCTAGCAATTGCTCAATTCTTATGATTATTCCTAGGATGTTAGTAGATACTAGTATGCCTATTACTGGCTAAAAAGCGGTTAAAACGGCCTGTGGCAAAAGCAATACAGTTTATAGACGCTATGGTGGAGGTAAACGTAATAAGAAACGTTAGTCAGTTTAACTGTATCCATGTTATTCACAAATGGCCAATTAACTATTAAAACAGCCAGTGGCAAAAGAGTATTTGTTCAGGATAGAGACAAGAGGCTATACTGACACCTGGCAAATGTACAGCTCTGTGGTGTAGTGGTTAACGCACAGCCTTTCTCGTGGGTGGCCCGGGTTTGAATCTAGAGGTGGCAACACTCTATTGCGGGCTGGCTGAACTAGGGTTGCCTGGTTTCATGTTTTTTTGGCAAGTTTAAGGCCTAATAAATGATTGAAAATATTATAGAATGTGCTTAGAAATAATCATTCATTGTATTCTATTTATATATTTTTTTGTGTGATAAGAACTTCAATACAAACACATTCTTGTATTCTTCAAATTCATTAACATTTTAAACAAACAAAATTACACAACTTTTCCAGTTTTGTTGCCCCTGTCCAAGCTTTTTTTGAAGCATGTTGCTGGCTAATTCAAACTGGGAATATTTTTCAAGGAACAATAACATTTCTCAGTTTCAACATTTGATATTTTGTCTTTGTTCTATTTTCTATTGAATATTGGGTTTAAATGGTTTGCACATCATTGCATTCAATTTTTCTTACAATTTTTCACACGTTTCAACATTTTGGGATACAGTGTTGTACATAATGGGGTTGTGTGTGTATATGTGTGTATACAGTATCTCACAAAAGTGAGTACACCCCTCACGTTTTTGTAAATGTTTGAATATATCTGTTCATGTGACAACGCTGAAGAAATTACACTTTTCTACAATGTCAAGTAGTGAGTGTACCGCCTGTATAACAGTGTAAATAAGCTCTCAGAATAACACAACACACAGCCATTAATGTCTAAACCGCTGGCAACAAAAGTAAGTACACTCCTAAGTGAAAATGTCCAAATTGGGCCCAAAGTGTCAGTATTTTTTTGCACTGCCTTAACCCTTTGGCGCGTACGATCACACCAGTGTGATCAATCTTGAGTGGTCCCTGGAGCGTACGATCACACCGGTGTGATTAGAACGTCATGTTTAGAACGCACTATTAGCATACCTAGCTACAAGTAACGTAACAATGGCTGGTAAAACCGCGCTATTATTTACTCACATTTAGCTCAAACAGTGTTTATAACTTTATTTCCTGATTGTAATTGTTTCAAGACCATACTATGATATTAACCAGGTAGAAAGCATTCAAATCGGGACAAGAAGTGTTAGTTACGTACCAACAGACAGCCAACACTAATGCACAAAAACGAATTATATTAGCGACTACTACCGATCAAAACCATTGCAAAAACTTTCTAGAAGTTACGTTCCCCGTTGTATGCATTTTATATAGTTTATTCATTTTCACTGCATTGAATAACTGGTCACGATTTGTTAGCTAGCGGGCAGCTGATGTTTGCTAGCGGTTAGCTGACGTTTTCTAGCTAGCTACAGTAATAAATCAACCAACTTTTGTAGCTCTTAGAATTCGAGTCAACGAGAGAAGCTTGCAATGCAATGCATGTAGTGTTCCTTACCTAGCAAGGTGACTGTTCAAAGGCTGGCATGAGTTCAAATGCTGCAGAGTACCGAAGTCACGTGCAAAAAAAACTCACGCTGGGGGGTCGGTCAGGAATATTTGAAACTCACGCGTGAAAAGGTTAACACTCTTGGACATGGAGTTCACCAGAGCTTCATAGGTTGCCACTAGTCCTCTTCCACTCCTCCATGACGACATCACGGAGCTGGTGGAGACCTTGCGCTACTCCACTTTCTGTTTGATGCCCCACAGATGCTCAATAGGTTTTAGGTCTGGAGACATGCTTGGCCAGTCCATCACCTTTACCCTCAGCTTCTATAGCAAGGCAGTGGTCATCTTGGAGGTGTGTTTGGGGTCGTTATCATGTTGTCCTGCGGCCCAGTCTCCGAATGCAGGGGATCATGCTCTGCTTCAGTAGGTCACAGTACATGTTGGCATTCATGGTTCCCTCAATGAACTGTAGCTCCCCAGTACCGGCAGCACTCATGCAGCCCCAGATCATGACACTCCCACCACCATGCTTGACTGCAGGAAAGACACTTGTCTTTGTACTCCTCACCTGGTTGTCGCCACACACATTTGACAACATCTGAACCAAATAAGTTTATCTTGGTCTCATCCGACCACAGGACATGGTTCCCAGTAATCCATGTCCTGCTTGTCTTCAGCAAACTGTTTGCGAGCGTTCTTGTGCATCATCTTTAGAAGAGGCTTCCTTCTGGGACGACAGCCATGCAGATCAATTTGATGCAGTGTGCGGCGTATGGTCGGAGCACTGACAGGCTGACCCCCCACCCCTTCAACCTCTGCAGCCACTATACTGCAGCTCATTTTCAAGGTCTTGGCAATCTTCTTATATCCTAGGCCATCTAAATGTAGAGCAACAATAATTTTTTTCAGATCCTCAGAGTTCTTTGCCATGAGGTGCCATGTTGAACTTCCAGTGACCAGTATGAGGGAGTGTGAGAGCGATGATACAATTTAACACACCTGTTCCCCATTCACACCTGAGACCTTTTAACACTAACGAGTCACATGACAGCGGGGTGGGAAAATGGCTAATTGGGCCCAATTTGGACATTTTCACTTGGGTGTACTTTTGTTGCCAGCGGTTTCGGCTGTGTTGGCTGTGTTGAGTTATTTTGAGGGGACAGCAAATTTTCACTGTTATACAAGCTGTACACTCACTACACTTACATTGTAGCAAAGTGTCATTTCTTCAGTGTTGTCAAATAAAAAGATATAATCAAATATTTACAGAAATGTGAGGGGTGTACTCACTTTTGTGAGATATTGTATATAAACCTACTGTATATAGTAAGTATAGATGTACAGAATGACTAGATAATTTGTCTTGATCTATTTTCTTAGTTGGCCACTATAAAAAGTCTAATTAATTTTAGAACAAGGATGGGGAGCTCCATTCTACAGAGGCCCTGATTGGTATCACAGTTTTCCAACAGCCTCAGCTAACACACCTGAATCCAATAATCAGCGAATATTGATCTTCTGTTTAGAATGCAATTAGTTTAATAAGCTGTGCAAGAGATGGAGGAAGTGTGACACCACTTACTGTTTCGATCCCTACTGTCTTGCTCTTTGTAAACTTGGAATAGGGTTTGAACCCGTGGTGGTTGAGAATGTTTTGGAAGGAGATGAGCTCAGAACCGATCTGGAGGCGGTGGAACGTAAGGTAGAAGAGCTGGGATCGGAGAACATCCTTTGTGTCCACTCCACTACTTCCTGCTTTGCCCCTCGTGTCCCAGACAGGTATGATTAGTCCTCAAGCCATCCAGTCACGGTTCAGAAGAGAGGTTAAAAAGAAAATGTCAAATTACTATATTAAATGTCGTATTACTATATTAATTATTAATGTCATTGGACTGGACAATGTCACTGGACATTACTATATTAATGTCTGTAAATTCTGTAACTGCTTTATGCTTTTTATGCTGTTTACTTTACGATGTATTGGCCAAAAGCATACATACACAAACCGTTGCATCAGGCCTAAAAATAACTTGACCTTACCCTATCCTGGTGAACAGAAGGCCAAGCCTTGCTAACCCAAATCTTTCAAAAGTCATAGGCTATCTAATCTTTCTTGTGAATTCAAAGCAAGAATTTGAGTTTTTTTTGACTGAGACAATGTTATCACCTGGCTTCAGAGATGATTCAGTATTAGATTTAGGTTTTATAAATCTCCATTGGGATATATTCTGATCAGTGTTAATGAGCCTGATCGAAACATCATAGATGAAAAGTGAATAATGAATAATCATTACGTGCCCCTCCAAGAAATGCTAACATTTTAACATAATCAATTACCTAGGTTCAACAAAAACAGGTTAAGACACAGTGCATCCGTGCATGCGTTTTGGGTCAGGATAGACAAACGCATTTGCTGGCTACAACATACAATAGTTATGTTATAGTGAGCCTAATACTGTATACGGTTATATTGCGACTGTTTCTGGCATAGATCATCTACAGTCTCGCTAGCAATTGCTCAATTCTTATGATTATTCCTACGAAGTTAGTAGATACTAGTACGTGTATTACTGGCTAATAAGCTGTTCAAACTGCCTGTGGCAAAAGCTAACAATTCATAGACGCTATGGTGGAGGTAAACTTAATGAGAAACCTTATCCATTTCATCACAATGCTCAATAGTGTTTAGCGACTAGTGAAATGCGTAATGCTGTGGCGTTGTAGTTAAAGACAGTGCCTCTCATGTGGAAGACTGAAGTTCGAATCTATTGTGAATTACATTTATATTTTATTTCCACGATTCGTCGTTTCACGTGATGAAAAAGTTAGTTATCGTCACCTTTATTGATAGTTATTGTATCAAATGTCATTCACGAAAGAGAAAAGTACGTTGTTATGCAATGAAAGGAAAAACATACGTTCTTATGCCATGAAATGAAATAGCTTTGGCAGATTCGCTAGCTATTGCTCAATTCCTATGACTAGTCCAGTAAGTTAGTAGATACTGGTAAAGCCTATTACTGGCTAATAAGCGGTTAAAACCGCCTGTGGCAAAAGCAATACAGTTTATAGACGCTATGGTGGAGGTAAACGTAATAAGAAACTTTAGTCAGTTTAACTATATCAATGTTATTCACAAATGGCCAATTAACTATTAAAACAGCCAGTGGCAAAATAGTATTTGTTCAGGATAGTCACAAGGCTATACTGACACCCCATGAATGTGGAGCTCTGTGGTGTAGTGGTTAGCGACACAGCCTTTCACATGGGTGACCCATGTTCGAATCTCAAGAGGGCAATACTTTCTATTGCAGGCCGGCTGAACTAGGCTTGCCTGGTTTCTTGTTTAAATACGTTTTGACTGCTCTTGATTTTAATCCGATCTCTTAACTCCATTGATATTACCTTCCATTAATTTACAATCCATTATAAATGAGTTATTACATGGTGTTATTAACTGCTACACTTTCCTTTGTTCTTGCAGATTGGAGGAGCTAGCCATTATGTGTGCCAAATATGACATCCCCCATGTTGTCAACAATGCTTATGGAGTGCAGTCATCCAAGTGCATGCACCTTATTCAGCAGGTACAAATGCTGTTCCTCTTTCGTAAACCCTCAAAAATCATCCATGACCATGTCCAAGTTTACTTATTTCTATTATCTTTTTAGGGTGCTCGTGTTGGGAGAATTGATGCCTTTGTGCAAAGCCTTGACAAAAACTTCATGGTTCCAGTAGGTGGTGCCATAATTGCTGGCTTCAATGAGTCTTTCATTCAGGAGATCAGCAGAATGTATCCAGGTTAATGCTGTTTAAAATTGCTGCATGTGTTTGAACCAGGCTTGCACGTTTGTGTAAAGTTGTAAAGTTGCCATTGTTGGGTAAAGTTACAGTTAAGGTCAGTTGTGTGCTAGGTGATGGAATGTTCTACAGGTTTTCATTTGGGAAACACTGAACTATATTTAAAAAATAAATACATTTATAAATGAATTATACATTTCAAACTCTAACGCTAGTCCTTAGTTTAAAGCTAGTCGAAACTGAAGCAATGCAATGTTTTGGTAAAAAGCTGAGGGTGGGGCATGTTGTCAAAGGAATATGCTTCAGGGTAGCCTAATTACATTTTAACCTTGCTTGAACATTGGTGTTTACGTTGTGCTACTCATTATTTGTAAACAATCTTAATTTCATGAATCCTAAAATGTTTCAGCAAAGCTCATGATGCATTTTAAAAGTAATATTAGTCAGGAATCACTGGATTTGTATCATCAGTAGAAACTGCAAATTGGCCCTTTATTTGTTAAACACTGATATTACAGTTATTGAGTAAAGGTTCAGGTTTAAAAATTTTTAATATATCCTCTGTCCCAGTGTGGCTCTGACTGCCCCTTGTTTCCAGGTCGAGCGTCAGCCTCGCCATCCCTGGATGTACTGATCACACTGCTTACCCTGGGGGCCAGCGGCTACAAGAAACTCCTTGCAGAGCGGAAGGTGAGACGATTGTCACTGAAAAAGGCTGTGGCAAATGTTCTGTCAAATCTTTTGGGTTACTGAGCATAGGTCTGGATACCAGAGTGAAATCTTAAAAGTTATGAAAATTCTGTGCAACCTCGGGCCTATACCCACTTTAAATTACTGTTTCATAAGTAGCCAATAGGCTATGGTAGCTGTTTGAGCATATGGAGATTGCTTGTTCAAGAGGAGCACATTTTGTATCTTTTTTATATAGAAATAGATTTTGATGTAAATGATGTAGTGTTGTTCAATGGAGACCTACGTTTTAGTTAGAACCCCCTTTCTGAAAAATGTAAATATAAACTGAATGCAATGTGTGCAAATCATTTATACCCTATATTTAACAGAAAATAGTAAAAGGACAACATATGAAATGTTGAAACTGAGAAATTTTATTGAAAATATACTCCCACTGTGAGTTTGATGCCATCAACACTTTTCAAAAAAGTTGGAACAGAGGCTGGAAAAGTTGTGTAGTGCTAAAAAACTCAACCTGGTTGAATATCACACAACTAATTAGGTCAATTGGCAGCAGGTCAGTAACATGATTAGGTATTAAAAGATCATTCCAAAGTGGATGGTTCTGTCAGAAATGAGAATGGGGAAGGGTTTACCACTCTATGAAAGACTGCATCTGCAAATAGTGCTACAATTTACGAAATAATGTTTCTCAACATAAAATTGAAAAAAGTTTGGGGCATGATTTTAGAAGATAATGTAAGTCAGCATGAACAACAGCAATAGAAGTGTTATCTAATCCACTGTGCATGCTTGGTTTCTGTAGTTAAGGAGCATGCACATCTTAGGCTGCAGTGAAAAACCAGTGCTATCATATAAAGATTCATACTGGTTCTTACCACTGGTACACCACCAGTTACAGAATTGAAAAAAGTTGGAATTGTGGATGCTTAAATAGGTGCCATTTAAACATTTTTGAAAACTTATAGGTGATAGCTCAGCCTGTGTATCATATATATTAACTGAAGAGGAGGTACAGGTCTTCACGGATACATCTGAAATCCAATTTTGAGATCCAATCCCATATCCGATCTGGTCAGATGCATTATTGTGTACTTGACTGTCAGATCCCAAGTTGGATCAAACATGGTTGCCATGGTTCTCGGATCGGTGTGATAAAATTCTGGCTATATCTCAAATTATATCATACAAGGAGAATATCCTGAAAATAATAAACATCCTATTCAAAACTGCTATGCTTTGTAGTTGGTTCAAGACAGGTTATTCACATTCAAAACAAATAGTGTGGGCTAAGCAGGGGTAAGCGAACTACAGTTTAATTTAGCTAAATGGTTCTGTACTGAACTAGTAGACAATTAGTATATGGTTTGCTGGCTAGTTTGTTTTTTGCTATATTCACTAGCATCAACTAAATTTCACGTTACAGAATATTATGCTATTGAAAATAGTTTGTGTGTAACGTTAGTAGTTAACTCCATTTATTTGAGCAAAGGCAAGCCACGGCATGTTTAGTTAACTTCACGTGAGTTTTAGCTACTGTATCTTAAATGTATGTTACTACTAAACGTCACCTTGCTACCTGTGTATCTAGCAGTTTTTAGTTATTGGCCTGTATTACGTGGCTATGCATGAATGCAGCATTATTTGCTAAGAACAGTACTATAATACATTTATTGTGTTTATTATTCAAGGAGAAGTTAGGATAAAGAGAACATGAAAAGGAAACAGGATATCTAAAGTTTCTTTTGAACCTGAAAAGGAACCAGGCAAACCTAGTTCAGCCGGCCCACAATTGACAGTGATGAATGTTGTTGCCCGCACTGGATTCAAACCGGAGTCACCCACATGAGAGGCCATGTCTTTAGCCACTACACCAAAGAACTGCACGCTTATCTAGTGTCGGTATGGTGTCTTGACATTAGATCATTCTGTCACCCATTAACATCATGCAAAGTTTGAATATTTCGCTAGACACTATTAAGCATTGTGTTAAACTGACTAACATTTCTTAAGTTTACCTCCACACCAAATAGCATCTATGAATGGTGTGACTTTTGCCACTGGCCGTTTTAAAAGCTTATTAGCCAGAAGTATTTTGCTAGACACCATTAAACATTGTGTTAAACTGACTAATGTTTTTTATTAAGTTTACCTCCACCACAAATAGCATCTATAAACTGAATGGCTTTTGCCACTGGCCATTTTGCCACTGGCTGTTTAAAAAGCTTATTAGCCAGTAATGGGCTTACTAGTATCTACTAGTTACTACTTGGAATAGTCATAAGATTTGAGCAATTGTAAGCAAGACTTTACACTGCCAAAGCAGTTTCATTCCATGGCACAACAACGTACCAGAATATAGCCACAATACTGTATAACTGTTAACAGTTTTGGTTGAGGCTTACTATAACGTAGCTACTGAATGTTGTAGCCAGCAAAGTGTTTATGGAGATAGATGGATGGATTGTGCACGTATGTTCCAAATCCTTGGAGCAGCCCTAGAAAAACAAGCCTAAAGCTCCATAGCTTGGACCGGGGGATGTTAAGGTGATCACTTGTAGTAGAGTGGAGTGATCAAGAGTGTTGGTATTGGGAATACGATCAGAGAGGTAGGTTGGAGCAAGCTGTTGGAGAGCTTAATAGGTGACCAGAATAATTTTATAATCAATGCGCTTAGGGACAGGGAGCAGGTGGAGTTCTCAGAGGAACAGGGTGATGTCCTGCCTGGACTTGATGTGGGTGAGAAATCTGGCTGCTGAGTTTTGAACCATTTTTAGCTTATGGAGTGATGAAGAGTTGCCAAGATGAAGATTTGCAATCGTCTAGGTGGGAAGAGATTAATGCGTGTATTAAAGGTTCAGCGGCAGTATGGGAAAGGGAAGCCTTTAGCTTGGCAATATTGCGGCGGTGAAAGCACACCACTGTCAAACCACTGGGCTAATTGTCTGTTTTGTGAATAGTGTATGTATGTGGCCTGCATTTAAGCCACTCTCTCCCTGGCACTCACCCTTCTCCCGACTTGGGCTGTGTGGGGTTGTTTCCTTCTCCCACTACAAACATGGAGCGAGATCTCTGCACTCCCAAGGTTAGGTTAAATACCACATGTAGTCCCAGTTGTTGCATTCAGGTAAGTGTAATCAGGGCCGTTAACTAGTCAGACACCTCTCCTGGCCAGCAGATGTAGCCAACAAGCAGGAACATAGCAACCATCATAAACCCATCCCCTCAGTCCACCACAAACCATTAATGCTGTTAGTTTAACTGAAGTTGTTTAACTGAAGTTGTGTTAGTTTAACTTCAGTTTAACTGAAGTTAAACTAACACAACTTGTCTCCTCCCTTTCCCTTAACGAATGAAACGTAAAAAGTATTAGCTTGTCCAGGGTTGTTTAGGGTAGGGGGTAGAGTCTAAAGCGAGTATGAGACTACATGTCATTGTACACGCAGTGCTCTAGAAAATTATATTTCAAACATTAGATTTATACATTAACAGCATATGTCTTCTTGTCATTAGAGGCAGTATTCTACACAGTTCAAATCCAACATGATTCTACAAAAGATTTGCTCCCTCTGAATCCAATCTATGCTAATTACACAATGTGCTTGGTTTGTTGGCATAATATTGGTTAATATAAAAAAGACACCGCCGATCAAGTTGTCTCACCCCGGTACCTATTGACAGACAACCAAACAACCATAAAATCATGAGGCAGGGGTAACCAGTCAGTCCTGTTCTGGAACCAAATTAACCTTCTCCTTTAGATGATCTGAGCCACTTTAGCTAGCTCAACATAAGAATGTCCATCACTGATTTTGACCTACCGAAGCAGTTGTGATTGGGACGGCCTATGAAGTCCATTCATCTTAAAGCGGTAATGCATGACTTCGCATAATTTTTGGGGTTGGGTTCCTGCAATTTAGTGCTTGGAAAAGTCCTTAAATCCTTGAAATTGAATTGCCAATGTCTGCAAAAACCCTAATTAAGACTAATGTTTATATGTTTAGTAGCTGTAAATGTACGTCATTTAAATCATTCATGTACAGGTCCAAAAGCATGTTAGCAATATCCCCATATTCTGAATGATAGGCGTGTATGTGGAATCACAAGGTGAGTTTTCAGTTTGTTTGGGGTCACCATGGGGTTAGTGACCCCATGACCCCATGGTGTGCTATGGGCTTTACTGACTAAAATAAATCAGTTGAAAGATTTGTGCTTTTCATTGTCCCAAATGGCAATAAAGGTCATTTTCACATAATATTCTTAGCTTAGTATCAAGTTTGCCAAACCAAAACAGATGTAGGATTTGTCAAACCAAAAGCAATGTAGGATTTGGAATAATTGTGTAAATATTGTGCCAAGTTTTACTTTTATTCAGCATATTCTTTTTTTATCCAAATAACTTAATCTTCAAAATAATTTACTGAATACTCCACTTCCAAAATAGTCATTAGTAACAACCCTAGCTCATTCTGATCATTAATATTTCACTCTGAGACGGATTATGGCCGTGTTGAGAGCATCACAAACATAATGTGTAAATTGTTTTACTGACTGATTTATGAATGGTTATCTCGACTCACCTTTGGATTCAGCTGTAATGTTTAACATGCACATTAATACCATCTGCATCTTAGTGATTTCATAACATCCCTTTGCATGTCCACACTGTTGAATAATTGATGTCATAAAAGGACTCATTAAAAGCTGGTATACCTTTTAGCTACGTCGGCACTGTACAGTAGCTATCACAGAGAACCCGACATGAACCCGTCATTGTAAAATAGCATTACCTACAAGTTTCTACCAGGCTGCACTTTCAGCCACTCTATTCAGCAGGATGAATACTTCAGCTAGAGTTGCTCTAGTCTAATGAAGAACTACATGGCCGTTGTTTCGTAATTAAAGTAGGCAAACAGGCATCAGTGTATTTAATGCCGGGTGTCTCTGTAAAGCACTTGTAAAAAGGGCTTTATAAATACATTTGATTGATTGATATTGAGTTACAGTTATAGGCTGTAGTAGTGAGGATCCAGTGTGTATAATGATGGAGAGTCTGGGGTGATGTGATGAGGAACAGGTGTGCCTAATAGTGGAAAGTCCGGGGTATTCCGTGAATACGGATATCCTTGGTCATCGCAAACTGGTCGATAATGTCTCATTTTCCCTTGTACATCATCAAAATGAAAACTAAATTCTAGTGGATTTATTTTGAATAATTCCTACTCTCTACCTACGTTCCTACTCTCACCTATGGTCATGAGCTTTGGGTCATGACCGAAAGGACAAGATCCCGGATTCAGGCGGCCGAAATGAGCTTTCTCTGCAGGGTGGCTGGGCGATCCCTTAGGGTGAAAAGCTCGGTCACCCGGAAAGAGCTCAGAGTAGAGCCGCTGCTCCTCCACATCGAGAGGGGTCAGCTGAGGTGGCTTGGGCATCTGTTCCGGATGCCTCCTGAATGCCTTCCCGGGAAGGTGTTCCGGGCCTGTCCCACCGGGAGTGGACCCCGGGGAAGACCTTGTACATGCTGGAGGGACTATGTCTCCCGGCTGGCCTGGGAACGCCTCTCGGTGTCCCCCCAGAAGAGCTATGTATTTTTTTCGTCTTTTTTTTTTGCATGATAAGACCTTCAATACAAATACATTCTTGTATTTTTTCAAATTCATGAACCATTTATAACAAAGATTCTGTAATTCATATTTTTTTTGTTGACTATTCTGTATGGTTTGATGACGACCCAGTATATAAACTGATGCTCTGGCTGGATGGTGATGCTGCGGAGGAGAATGTGTATGCTAATAGGGCTGATTCATATGCTAATGACGAGTCACTGTGTTCAGCTCTGGCTGATTCTGTTGGTCTAAAAGGCCTGACAGTTCTAGTGTTATGAGTACTCATGGTGAAAATGGTTGGCCTCATCATTTAATGTCAATTTGTGACAGTTTGATATCTGTACAAGACCTTTCTGATGTGAAGGCAATGTGCCACAAGAAAGCCATGTGATCATGGAAGTACATTGAGCGTAGCCAAACATTTAAAGTCATCGCCCTGGTGTGCTAGTGACAGGAGCCAACTCAGCCTATCTATTTAGCATCCTGAAGGGGAATCTCAGTGAACCAGATGGATGCCTCCTTGGGAGAATCAAGAAGGTGGTTTCCTTTTTCCACTGAACCACAACAGCTGTTCATGCTCAAGATCAAGCAAGAAATACTACAGCTGCCGACCCACAAGTTCATACACAATGTCACAACAAGATGGAACGCCACTTATGAAATGTTGGAGCACTATCTTGAACAGCCGCCAGCTGTTTACTCTGCACTGACAGACGTGACCCTGAAAAAAATAAATAAAGACATTGTCACCTTGTCTGATGATGATGTGAAAGTGGCAGAGGAGGTCCTCCAGGTGGTCAAACCCCTCAAAACAATTACAACCCTATTGAGCACTGAAATTGCACCATCTGTGTCCATGAGCCTATCTCGGAAAACAAGGATACTAACATCGTTATTTCAGTAAAAAAAAAAAAAACATAAATAATGAATATTCTTTCTATTACAATCATACATTTTTGTTTTGGAATATTAATGGCTTTTATTAAATGTTATTGCCACAATTATAGTTCTATGAAAAAAAAAATAGGTTAAACCTGCACTAGGTGGGATGTTTTTAGTAAATAAACTGAATTTTTGTCCCCTTTAAACATGTTGTCATCTAAGAGTTGTTTAGCAACACAGACAGCTCAGTGCCTGTGGAATGTCAATTTATAATTTTGGAGCATGCTGCTACTTTCCAGCCAACTCTGTTCCAGCAATCCC
Source organism: Esox lucius (assembly GCF_011004845.1). Classification (NCBI taxonomy): domain Eukaryota; kingdom Metazoa; phylum Chordata; class Actinopteri; order Esociformes; family Esocidae; genus Esox; species Esox lucius. Next base: position 28,710,270 of record NC_047592.1, on the reverse strand, counting down.
GTTCCAGCCTATCGCATTCTGCAAGGCGTGCCTTCCTCCTTGGCTTATTTTGTGAAAGCGCATTTTGCAATGGATATACAAAGCATAAATCTGCCACAGGGAGCAAAGTTTGCTTACTGTAAGAAACTATAATGGCAGCTAGAGACCAGGACCACAAACTGCCAATTCCTCCCTTATCTACTACAGCATACACTACCAAAACTGCAATGATGCTGAAGAAGGCTTGGTGTCTATAGCTTGCAACCCGAACCATGAGTTTTGTTATCCGTTGCCCCACAAATCATTTAAATTACTTGTGTGCATTTAGTTTTTACATAATGTTAGGATGGTTTATTTTTTTCTTTTAGTAAAATTGTATTCACCCTAGAATCAATTTGTACCGTGCGCTACAGTGGCACACTGGTTCCATTGTGTTTTCAGTGATACATTTTAAATCATTTTAATTAATGTCTGAAATAGGGCTGTAACGGTATCAGATTTTCACTAGATTATTATCGTGGCCAAAATAATTCACAGTAATGATATTATCAGGGTATCTATAGAAAAATTTGGGAAAAAAATACTATCTGTCAAATTCATCTCCAACTTTGTTTGTGTTTTTTGTTTAGTTTTTTTGGGGCAAATGAATTACTCAAAATATGAGTGCATGGAGGTGGAGAGTGTCTGTAACTATAACTGTACAATAAAAAAATAAAAGCATACAAAAAGAACAATTACACTTAATGGATAGTGAAAAGGCAACCAGATGAACTGATAAACAAAAGATCCACAAGGCCTAACACCAAGAGGAGTTTTTGGAAAAATACAAAACATTTCCGGCTATTGAATAGGCTACGAATAGGTGGTAATTACAACGCTAGTGTATAGGTCCAGACTCGTAGTTCAAACACATGCATCGTTTGTCCATGAATAAGCTATGGAAAAACCGAGAGGGGTTTTTGGAAAAATACAACATCCTTTTTCTATGTGAATAGGCTAAAGAAAAGGGACCTCTTTTGCAGATCTTACCCAGGGGGTTCTAGTTGGACTAACGAGTTGATTTCAACGGCAGTGCGTAGGTCCAGTCTCCTTGTTTAAGCTCTTTGTTTGTTTGTCTATAAGTTACATGAATAAGGTATCAAAAATAGTTTTTGGGAAAAATACAACTTCAGTTCACCAAGTGAATACGATATTTTCATATGTGTATTATTAACATGATATGAATATTTCCTTTTTTAAATATCAAGGTTTTTGTCAATACCGGTATATCGCGACACTCCTAGTCTGAAACACTGTTTTATTTCCATTCACTTACAATTAATCCCAGAAGTGTACTCTGTGATATAATGACATCACAGGCATTTTTATTGTACTGTTGAAAGCAAAGGAATTAATTCAGTAATGTACACATCAAAGGTTAATTTGTCTGACTTACCATTATGCAATGTGTCTGACTTATGAAAGCATTTGCCAAGGGACAGACATTATCAGGGGGTGTTGTGAACTTGGCAACATTTTGTTTAACAATACTTTTTCTGTGCTCTTGCCTTCATCCTTTTTGAGGCCTTTCTTTGCTTAAACATGATCTTAGATGTGTGCAAATGTACCTAATGTTTTGATTTCTGTTTTCGTCCGATTATTTTTTTTTTATAGTTTTCTAGTTTCTCTTTAAAATTACGTTATGACTATCAGTAACATGGATGTGTCCTCTCTAGGACTGTGACAAAACCGCGATAGAAAACAAGTCTATCTTTTTGTCCTACACACAGTCACTGCCTGAAGATTTTCCTGATGTTTTCTCAAAGACATGTCTGACTCTGTGATGCAGAGAGAAATAACTACACCTTTTCCTTTCTTGCATAATCAATAGTGATTATCGCCTTTTTAAATATGCATCCTCACTGTAATCAGGCAGTTATTCAATGTTGTCTGTTCAGATGTGGTATATTATGTACGGGGACTATGTTGAATTGCTGTCTGTATTTTGTGTGGACATTGTCTAGATGTCCACACTATGTGCATGTGTTTCAATGTAGATTAGAATTAAGTTGATTCCCTTGTAGATTTTTGCTGGACCGTGTAAGCGGAACTGGCCGAGAAGTGTGAATGTCTGTTACTGAGTGACTGACCCACCGCTTGTTAAATTGTGTAGCGGTTAGAGACGTGGCCTTCCACGCAAGTGTCAAGTGTTCGAGCCTCACCGCAGACATTAATTACGTATTAAGATTTGTTCAGGATACACAAAAACTTTGCTGGCTACAACCTTCAGTAGCTACGGTTGTAGTAAGCCTAAAATAAAACAGTTTACAGTTATATTGCAACTATTTCTGGTGGATTTTTGAAGTACGCATCCGTGCATGCTTTTTGGGGTGATAGTCTATAGATCACATCCTTATTCTCAATGGTGTCTAGTGACTACTGAAACGTGTAATGCCATGGCGTAGTGGTTAGAGACAGTGCCTCTCATGTGGAAGACCTAAGTTTGAATCTATTGAGAGCAACGACATTTATTAATTATTTCTGGTAGATTCCATGATTCTCTCATCTTTTCACTTGACGAAATAGTCATCTTCACCTATTTTGATAGTTATTGTATCCATGTCATTCATGAAATGAAATATCTTAGGCAGTGTAATGCTCATCTTCAGTCTCATTAGCCATTGCTCAATTCTTATGACAATTCCAACTAATAAGTAGATACTAGTAGGCCTATTACTGCCTAATAAAAGCTTTATATAGTTCATAGATGCTATTTGTGGTGAAAGTAAACTAAGAAATCTTAGTCAGATAACACAATGATTAATGGTGTCTAGCTAAATATTCAAACTTGGCGTGATGTTAATGCTTGACAAAATGATCTGATGTCGAGACGATGTAGTATGTCCCAATACTGGCATACTAGTGTACTATATACAAAACAGTATGTACAGTTGTACTCATAAGTTTACATACCCTGGCTCTCTCATGGATGCAATGAGCAGGCTAAATACTGAGCCGTGGGGAGCAGAAAATAACTGTCAAAATACCTGTGATTGGAGTCATTGTTTTCGTTATTGGTAGGCTGTATAGCTATTAGCTAGCCATCTGCAATAATCTTCGTGCAAGAGTACACTTCAGTTTAATTAATAAACATTCGGTTTCCCATGTTATTGCAGTAAAAAGGTAAAGGCTGAGGTAAAATCTGCATTCCCGCTGTATAAATGGCATAATGCTTAAAGTCTGCCACATAGAAAACCGCAGATCGAAACCAGCCACGGACAACAACATTCATTCTTTCTTATCGCGGGCCGGCTGAACTAGGTTTGCCTGGTTCCTTTTCTGTTTTTTCAAAACAGGAGGCTGTTACATCAATTTACATCAACGTGAATGGCATTTTCACTATTTATAGCTCTTCATGATTGTATTTTGTATTGTTTTTCAACAGTAAAATTAAAAGAATCGATGAGGTGCGTCTCCTAACTATGCTGTATAAATCAGAGTATTTACAGACCAAATGTGAGACTGAACAGTTGCATGTAAAATACATAATACTAAATAGGTTCAGTGTCTAGTTAGCATCATCCTAGGGAATGGTGGCAGTCCTAGACCAGAGATTGAGAAACACTATTCTAACCAATCCTTGGAGGAAAGCGTCCAGGTAAGCAATATACAGTCTGCTCCTAAAATAAAACTGAGGGAGAGAGTGGGAGTCTAATGCTATTTATATCTGTCTTTATTTGTATTGCCTGAAGGAGATGTACACCTATCTGGCGCAGGAGCTGAACAGACTTGCTGAGGCTCATGGAGAGAAACTGCTGCACACCCCACACAATCCTATATCACTAGGTAAGATACAGGCCACCAAACCCATCACTAAGATGTTTCCTATACACCCTTTATCATGTACACCTTCCCTGCGTTACTGTATCTGCAATTAGAAATTCAGTAAAGCTGCTTTCTTGTTACACTGCTGGTTTAGTGGTGCCAGGAGTCGTGCCTGGAGATTTGCAGGCGACTGACCTGCCTAAGGAAGTTGCTATTGTACGCCAAAATGCTGTACTCTTACTCCCAAACTCTGCTGGCGTGGCACAAACAGGATGTAAACCTAGGTCACTGAGATGTAACCTCAGTGTTAGATTGCAATGAGGTCACAAATCAGTCAAATCAATGATTGGATGTGCCAGAACATTCTGCAGCTAATTAAAGATAAAACTGAAATAATTGTCTTTGGTGCCACTGACAAGAGACTGACAATCAGTAATTACCTTTACACAATGTCCTTTAAGACTAAAAGCCAAGTTAAAAATGTTGGGGTTATTTTGGATTCTGATATGAATTTCAATAGCCACATATAATTAATATCACCCTATTATCACCTTAAAAGAATTAGTGGATTAATTTCTGGAGAAGATCTAAAAAAAACATTAACACTTTTTTCTCCAGTAGGTTGGACTACTGTAATGGCCGGTTTTCAGGTCTCTGCACTGATTGCTGCTCAAGTTCTAAGAAAAACTAAGAAAGATATTTTTAGGTTTTATCTAATAGAATTGATTTTAAGATATTAATAATATAAATCAGTTACTTCTCTCATTATGAACCCTCTAGACCCCTTAGGTCATCAGGGTCTGGTCTGCTAACTGTTCCAAGAGTAAGGACAAAGACTGGTGAGGCAGTGTTTGGTCATTATATTGCAGGAGTTGGAACAAACTGGCAGAAAATCGTAGACTTGCTCCAACGCTGACCACTTTTAAATCTAGGCCTTTCATTAATCTTTTAGCCATCTTAAATGTAATGTTTTTATCTGTATGCTTTATCTTTTATGCAAAATTTATTAAATGTATTTCCATAATTTTTTTCTAATGTAAAGCACTTTGAATTGCCCTGTTTAAGAAATGTGCTATACAAATAAACTTGCCTGGTCTTTAACTGTTAATGAAGCCAGCATCTTCACTTAGCTGTAGTTTTCTGCTCAACCCATGTTGGCTTTCTATTGCAAATTGTATGCTCATATATCTTCAAGTGAACATTAAGGTTTGGCCAAATTCATGACTTGTTACAAACCTACCTTTACTAAATCATAGAAAAGAGATTAAGTAATCTTTTGCTAGTGTGTCCAGTATGAATGATAAATGTTTTTTTTAACTAAAAATAGCACACAACACCACAAACATTTCAATATGCATACACACAGCTTTTATTTTGCATACATTTCCTGTGAGTGCCAATCTTGACAACCTTCTGTTTGTGGTCATTTCTATGTAGCAATGTCTTTGGATGGCCTCCAGGCACAGTGTGACAAGGCTGTGACGCAACTGGGCTCCATGTTGTTCACGAGGCAGGTATCTGGTGCAAGGTAATCATCACCATTGGCCGGAGGACAGATTGTGTACATACTTTGTGCTTAACAAAAGATCCTCTAAACCAGAGGTTCCCAAACTAGGGGTTGCGACTCCATCTGGGGTCACCTGATGTGATAATGGGGTTGGGGGATAATGTTTTACAATTGATTCTCTTAGCCTCAAATAACTAAAAGACAATTATCTACATTTTCTTCACATGGTTGGGGTTGTGAGAATTTGTTGTTAAAATGGGGTCGTCGGCCAAAATATTTTGGGAACCCCTGCTCTAAATGCTACCCAATGATGTTCATGTTCAACTGTTTATTTAACATATATTTACAGTGAGTGGGAATTACAAATTGAGACCTGCGTATATTTTGTGAGTGTTCTATACAACATAAACATTTCAAATAGGGTTCTAGTATGTAGAACAGCAAACAACAAACATAACAGATTTCTTATATAAAAACTATGTGGACACATCTTACTAATGACTTGAATGATACTCAGATCTGATTCTCAAGAAATGGGTTAGGGTTAATAATCTACAGGCAATACCCATAAAGACAAGGTGTAACTCTTTAACACTCTGAAAATGAAAACCTGAAACATTTCTAGAATTTGTTTGGAGTCAGTTGATTGGACATGATTAAGAAAGGTACTCACCTTTTCTAAATATGCATAATAATTTCAAACAATTAGCAGATTTAGTTTTTCACTTTGTCTTAATGGACTTGTTTGTGTTGATCTGTGGAAAATACACCTGATTGAATCCATTTAAATACCACGTATTCACACAATGTGAAAAGGTCCAAGGGGTGGTAAAAACTTTCTAGAGCCAATGTAGAACAGACTGCTACAATAATGTAATTGTGGTATAGGATGATTTTATTTTCTCTTTTGTGTGTGTTTCTTCAAATAGGTATGTGAAAGTTTCTTCTTTGAAGACAGTGGTTGTGTGCAAAGGGTATGGTAATGTCTTTTTTGTTTATTTTCAGGGTGGTTGCTCTTGGCAATGAACAGATAGTTAGCGGCCATACGTTCTCCGGCTTCATGTCCCACTCGGAGTCCTATCCATGCCCATATCTAAATGCTGCCTCAGCAGTGGGAATTACAAGAGATGATGTGACACTATGTATCAAGAGACTTGACAAGTGCCTGAAGAGCCTTAGAAAGGAAAGCAGTGCTAGAAGTAGTTCACCATTACCTCTCACAGGTCAAGGGGAGAATGAAGATCATTTTGGAGAATAAAGAAGTAAAAAAGATGAGGGGTAAGAAATGCTCACTGATGTTTGATTTTGTCATCTAACTACTTGCACTGTCTTCTATACTACTTGTCTTCTCACCACTTGCATTATTTTTTTTTATGAACATTTTGAGAACTTTACTCTTTTCCATAAAAAGAAAACACATTTATTTTGAAGAATTCATTAAATAAAATAAAGACCCACTCCCTTCATGAAGCAGAGTTGTTTCATGCTTTAAATTTACTTTCTGAAGATATATATAAACCTCTCATTTTGAAGATATGAAATTGACTAACAAATCAGTTGTAATTCCATTAAGAAAAAATGTAAGGCACCAAAACATGACATCTAAATTGTTGGTGCAATTAATATTTAGTTTTTGTGACAGCTAACTGTCACTGATGCTAACAGATAATTGGATTTTCTGATGGAGACAAGTCCGCCTACAGGTGGGAGACTGACCATCTTGTATCCTAGTGCAGTCAGAATAACTTGGAGCTCAATGCCCAAAAGACAATGGAGATGATAGTGGACTTCAGGGGTCTGTTTTCAGTGAAATGTTTGCTCTGAATTGAAGTAGGTTTTCTAATCAATGAGTTACCATTATCCACATGTCAATATTTAGTTTTTTGCTGCTCCATGTTTTCTATGGAAACTTGCCTGGTAAAATAACAGTAAAAGTTTGGTAGGTCATTACAGGGCATAAAACATTCAATCCACATCATAGCCATATCTGCAATTGTAAAACTATATAACCTTATTAGGCTAATATTTGCATAAAAACTTTACATTACCCTACCAATTGTTGCTTCCATATACTTGAACTCATTCTACTGCTGTCATCATTTGTTAGATCAATACAGATGAGTGAGCCAGTTCCAAAGGCAGCCATGCATGCCCATGTCATGACACTCCCTCCACCATGCTTTACAGATGAGGTAGTATGCTGTACTGGCTGATCTCTTTTATTTTTAGCAAATTCTTATCTGGCCTTTCTGATTTGGGTACTGATCAGAGGATTGCATATTCCAGTGTAGCCTTTGTAATTCTGTTGCCGGCTGGGGGATGAGGGTAACACAACAATAGATTATTACCCTCATACCCCAGCATTGTGGAGGTTATTGGTGATTTTACTGGCACTGATTTTAGGTTGGTTTTTCACAACTCTGTTCATTTTTCTACCATTAACTGCTGTTGTTTTCCATGGCCAGTCTTGTGTTTGCCAAAAGCTGAAGACACCAGTGGGTTAATTCTGTCAGCATATTCCAAACTGTTAATATGGCTATGCGCAACCTTTGTGCTATGGTTTTGAGTTTCTCTTTTCTTTTAGCATCACAATCACATGCTCTTATTTCATAGGCAGCACCTTAGTCAAGTTGGATAATGCCTATTGACACCAAACCCATACAGCGAACCCGGAAGGGAAAAGCAAAGGATAGAACTGAGACTGACATTTACAGCTCTTATGTGTGAACAATCAATCAAGGACCAAAAATACTCAACAGGTTTTGTTAAACCACTGACTTATTATTGCACTTCATTATGTTCATCTGTTAGTGGTGTATTTATCTCATAATATTGCTATTACAAGGTTTGGCAAGGACTTTTTGTTGCCTCACTGAACACAGAAATGATTTGCAAAAGCTAGACATATTCCAAGTGACCAATGTAATCGAAAAAATGGTAATCTATCAAATAGGTTTAACCACCTGGAATTGTGACTTAGTACAGTATATCTTGGTAAAACATGCCGTACTGTCTGAAATATTGTGCTATGTTTTCTCCTTGTATAAATAAAGCAATTCACGTTGAACTAATTGTGTATTATTTTTGTAAAATTTTGCAGTGACTTGCCAGTACAGTATATGGCTTCAATATGCTTTGTTGCCAAGTAGCTTCAAAGGACTTACCTTACATTAGATCAAAAAGTGTATAGTAAATATTTTAGGACTGTATTGTATGAAACTGCATTCATTGCCAATTTTTAAATGGTTTTACTTAGGTGTCTACACCGATCAGCCATAACATGACCACCTGCCTAATATTGTGTAGGTCCCATTTTTGCTGCCAAAATTGCCCTGACCTGTCGAGGCATGGACTCCACTAGACCTCAAGGTATTCTGTGGTATCTGGCACCAAGACGTTAGCAGCAGATCCTAGAAGTCCTCTAAGTTGCGAGGTGGGGCCTCCATGGATCGGACCTGTTGGTCCAGCACCTCCCACAGATGCTCAATTGGATTGAGATATGGGGAATTTGGAGGCCAGGTCAGCACCTTAAACTCGTTGTGTTCCTCAAACCATTCCTGAAATATTTTTGCTTTGTGCCAGAGGCCAATGCCATCAGGGAAAACTGTTGAATGAAAGGGTGCACATGGTCTGCAACAATGCTTAGGTAGGTGGTATGTGTCAAAGTAACATCCACATGAATGGCTGGACACAAGATTTCCCAGCAGATCATTGTACAAAGCATCACACTGCCTCTACCAGCTTGCCTTCTTCCCATAGTGCATCCTGGTGCCATGTGTTCTTCAGGTAAGCGATGCACACGCACCCAGGCATCCACGTGATATAAAAGAAAACATGATTTATCAGACCAGTCCACCTTCTTCCATTGCTCCATGGTCCAGTTCTGATGCTCACATGCCCATTGTAGGTGCTTTTGGCAGTGGACAGGGGTCAGCATAGGTGCCCTTACTGGTCTGCGGCTACACAGCCCCATACGCAACAACCTGCGATGCACTGTGTTCTGACACCTATCAATACCAGCATTAACTTTTTCAGGATTTGTGTACTGCAGTCTGTACATCTTAAGTCTCTCTGTGCTACTATAGTTTAACTTAGGATGTTGCCTTAAGTCAAATTCAAGTCAAACATCACCTCCATAGTTTTGTTTAGGTTACATTTTTCAGTTTATTGTACCTACCCCAAGTCATTCAGTCAACCGTTTAGTGGTAGATGGGATGATCAGGAAACGTATCAGTGGCTTGACAGTTGTTTCTGTAGAGAACAGTTGAAAAACTAATTCTTGCAGCATTAGTGCTGAGGGTTTTATTCTGGAATGTGTATACCCATTTCATGTTGTTGGTCAGCAAGTCAGTGATCAACTGACTGATGGAACTGGATGCATTCAATTTGAATGCACTGCTAAAAACGAACCGTATCCTTGCAAACATGTCTGGAATGTCATGGTGAGGGAGGATGTTGTGGGCATTATCTCACCCCCTATTACCTGTTTATTTGAGTTTGCTAAAGCCTTACACTCTCAACCACCGCAACCTTATCAGTAGATTCCAACTACTCCTTAATTTTTAAAGCCAGTCAGAGTATGACCACTTACAATGCCCTCCACAATTGTTGACACCCCTAGTAAATATAAATAAAAAGGTTAAAAATTCACCTCTTGGGAAATTAGCTTAATGTCACATTGAATAATATGAGAAATATCTAACCTTTAAAGTAAATTTCTTCAGGAAAAAAAAAAATCTGTCATCAAGATATACTTATTTCTAACAAAACCACATGTGCCACAGTAATTGTTTTTCTGGCTAGATAAGAATTTAATAAATACATTCATACACTGCTCAAAAAAATTAAGGGGAACATGTGATCATCATTTGCTGGTTCAAAACCCTTTAATGATAAAAAACATTTTGAGGACCGTGACGTCGCCTGGTATGGCGCAGCTGGGGCCCCACCCTGGAGCCAGACCCGGGGTTGGGGCTCGTATGCGAGCGCCTGGTGGCCGGGCCTTTCCCCACGGGGTCCGGCCGGGCTCAGTCTGAAGGAGCGACGTGGATCCGCCTTCCCGTGGCCTCACCACCTGCAGGAGGGACCGTAAGGGGTCAGTGCGTAGAGGATCGGGCGGCAGTCGAAGCAGGGGCCTCGACAACACGAAACTAGCTCTAGGGACATGGAACTTCACCTCGCTGGCGGGGAAGAAGCCTGAGATCGTGGGCGCTTGGGCTCTGGAACCACACTCCTTGAGAGAGGATGGACTCTTCACCACTCTGGAGTTGCCCATGGTGAGAGGTGGCGGGCTGGTGTGGGTTTGCTCATAGCTCCCCAGCTCTGCCGCCATGTGTTGGAGTTTACCTCGGTGAACGAGAGGGTCATTTCCCTGCGCCTACGGGTCGGGGATAGGTCTCTCACTGTTGTTTGTGCCTACAGCCCGAACGGCAGTACATAGTACCCGACCTTCTTGGGGTCTCTGGGAGGGGTGCTGGAAATGCTCCGACTGGGGACTCCATCGTTCTACTGGGGGACTTCAATGCCCACGTGGGCAACGACAGAGACACCTGGAGGGGCGTGATTGGGAGGAACGGCCCCCCTGATCTGAACCCAAGCGGTGTTCAGTTATTGTCCATAACAAACACCATGTTCAAGCATAAGGGTGACCATCAGTGCACGTGGCACCAGGACACCCTAGGCCGTAGATCAATGATCGACTTTGTTGTCGTTTCATCTGACCTGCGACCGTATGTCTTGGACACTCAGGTAAAGAGATGGGCGGAGCTGTCAACTGATCACCACCAGGTGGTGAGTTGGATCCGATGGCGGGGGAGGAAGCTGGACAGACTCGGCAGACCCAAGCGTACTGTAAGGATATTGAGTCCGAGTGGACCATGTTCTCCACCTCCATTGTCGAAGCAGTCGCTCTGAGCTGTGGCCGGTCTCCGGTATCTGTCGAAGTGGCAATCCCCAACCCGGTGGTGGACACCGGAAGTAAGGGATGCCGTCAAGCTGAAGAAGGAGTCCTATCAGGCTTGGTTTGCTTGTGGGACTCCTGAGGCAGCTGACTGGTACCGGCAGGCCAAGCGGACTGCAGCCCGGGTGGTTGTGGAGGGAAAAACTCGGGCCTGGGAGGAGTTCGGTGAGGCCATGGAGAAGGACTATCGGCTGGCCTCGAAGAGATTCTGGCAAACCGTCCGGCATCTCAGGAGAGGGAAACAGTGCCCTACCAACGCTGTTTACAGTGAAGGTGGGCAGCTGTTGACCTCAACTGGGGATGTCGTCGGGCGGTGGAATGAGTACTTCAAGGTTCTCCTCAATCCCGCCATCACGTCTTCCATTGAGGAAGCAGAGGCTGAGGGCTCAGAGGTGGGCTCGTCCATCACCCAGGCTGAAGTCACTGAGATAGTCAAGAAACTACCTCAAGAGTAACTCAAGTCTCTGGATGTTGTGGGGCTGTCTTGGTTGACACGCCTCTGCAGCATCGCTTGGTGGTCGGGGACAGTGCCTCTGGGATGGCAGACCGGGGTGGTGGTCCCTCTTTTTAAGAAGGGGGACCGGAGGGTGTGTTCCAACTATAGGGGGATCACACTTCTCAGCCTCCCCGGGAAAGTCTATGCCAGGGTTCTGGAGAGGAGAATACGGCCGATAGTAGAACCTCGGATTCAGGAGGAACAGTGTGGTTTTCTTCCGGGCCGTGGAACACTGGACCAGCTCTATACCCTCTAAAGGGTGATGGAGGGTTCATGGGAGTTTGCCCAACAAATCCACATGTGTTTTGTGGATTTGGAGAAGGCATTTGACTGTGTCCCTCTGCAGTAATGCGGTTGATGTATCGGTCTGTCATGGTGAAGAAAGAGCTGAGCCGCAAGGCGAAGCTCTCGATATACCGGTCAATCTACGTTCCTACTCTCACCTATGGTCATGAGCTTTGGGTCATGACCGAAAGGACAAGATCCCGGATACAGGCAGCCGAAATGTGCTTTCTCCGCAGGGTGGCTGGGTGATCCCTTAGGGTGAGAAGCTCGGTCACCCGGGAGGAGCTCAGAGTAGAGCCGCTGCTCCTCCACATCGAGAGGGGTCAGCTGAGGTGGCTTGGGCATCTGTTCCGGATGCCTCCTGAACGCCTTCCCGGGAAGGTGTTCCGGGCCAGTCCCACCGGGAGGGGACCCCGGGGAAGACCTAGGACACGCTCAAATAAAGTGTTAAAATTTTTCTTAAGTAAGAATCTCTACATGTATGGCAGCCATTCCATTCCAGTGTCTGTTAAATTCCAACACAAGCAGACCTCATTTTACTTAATGAGTTACTACTTAGGTGATTACCTGAACCAAATCTAATGTAGCGAGGAAAAGTATAAAAACCACTGCTGTGGTCATCACTATCCTCTTGCAATAGGACTATCTGGATGGCAAAAACTGTGCAAGTAGTACCTCAAAGGTCATTTCAATTAAAAAAAACTATTCAGCATGACAGAAGAGTTGAAAAGAAAAGCTTTGAGTGAGGAAAAGAATGGTTCAATTCTGGCTTTACTGACAGAGGGATACGGTGAGCGTCAGGTTGCTTCCATCCTGAACATTTCAAAGAATGGCAAACAGCAGCTAGGGTGAAGTGCATGGCGAGGACGGTTTAAAACAGGCTCCTAGAGGCAGGGATGCAGTCGTGCAAAGGTAGAAAAAAGCCCTTCATCAATGAGAAGCAAAGAAGAGCCAGGCTGAAGTTTACAAAAGACCATAAAGATCGTACCGTAGAGGAATGGAGTAAGGTCATCTTCTCTGACGAGTAAAACTTTCAGCTTTGCCCAACACCTGGTCGTCTAATGGTTAGACGGAAACCTGGAGAGGCCTACAAGCCACAGTGTCTGGCACCCACTGTGAAATCTGGTGGAGGATCGGTGATGATCTTTGGATGCTTCTGCCAGGTTGGAATCGGGCAGATTTGTCTTTGTGAAGGACACATGAATCAAGCCTAGTAAAAGGTTATCCTGGAAGAACACCTTCTTACTTCTGATCTGACAATTTTCCCCAACTCTGAGAATTGGTTTTTCCAGCAGGACAATGCTCCATGCCACACAGCCAGGAGTGACATAATGTCACCCAACAGCAATGTGACAGACTGGTGGAGAGCATGCCAAGATGCATGAAAGCTGAGATAAAAAATCAGGGTTATTCCACCAAATATTGATTTCTGAACTCTTCCTGTTAAAACATTAGTAATATGTTTATTCTTTTGCTTTGTTTGAGGTCCGGAAACAATGCATATTTTTTTTGTTATTTTGAACATTTATTATTTTCTACAAATAAATACTCTAAATTACAATATTTGTATTTGGAATTTGGGAGTAATGTTGTCCATTGTTAATAGAATAAAACAAAACAGTTCATTTTACTCAAACATATACCTATGAATATTAAAAGCAGAGAAACTGATAATTTTGCATTGGTCTCTTAATTTTTTCCAGAACTGTATATTCATATGATTCCAAAGAACAGAAAAAACTAGATGATCACAGTAGCAGAAGACAAATGGCAGACCAATGCTTTAGACAAAGTAAACTAATTAAAATAATAGTTATATTATATGACAAATCTTTTGGAAATCAGGCGTAGTACCCCCACAGAGCTTACAAGCTAAGATAGTTAAATACAGTGGCGTCATTAGGCCTAGGTGTCCAGGGCTATAGCCACGGATCTCAAATTGACTAGTTATAGATGAGCTATTAATCTATAATTCAGATAGCGCATTATGATAATGTTTGTGTATAGGCCGCTAGCATGCGCTTAGAAATGTTCTTCTAGCATGTACATTCAGAACCCTGTATTTTCTGCCGGGGGTGTGTGTAGGTGCGAATGTATTGTGATCCTAGCAACACCTAAATATCACCAAATCGGGTGAACAACACCCAAGCTCATGGGCCATGGGCTCAATTGTACAAGTCATCCCACTGGGATGTTTCTTTAGATAAGCCTGTAATTTTCTCCTTTACTCCTTTACTTGAAATTAATGCACTTAAACTGTCAAATAACAGAAAAATGTTGTAGGACAACACCGGGAAACTGTATTAAAATAAAAATACAAATGTATGACTGTATTGTTACAGACTACATTTTTATTCTATCAAAAAATAATATCTATTTAAGTGGTATTGAACGGCAAAAACAGTTAATTGTCCTGTTAAAACATGGATGAAACACCTTAGTAGATGGCAAATCACTGCTAAAATGAGGATGCTATTTAAAAAAGGCTAAACATAATACAATACCAAATAAACTAGGGCTAGAATGGGAGTAATACATACATATGCAATAAAATACCAATTTATTAAATCATACAGTGTGATTTTCTGGATTTCTGTTTAAGATTCCGTCTCTCACAGTTGAAGTGTACCTATGATAAAAATTACAGTCCTCTACATGCTTTGTAAGTAGGAAAACCTGCAAAATCGGCAGTGTATCAAATACGTGTTCTCCCCACTGTAAGTGTGGCCAAGCAGCAATCGATAGTTATTGAATATTATAGATACATCAGTGCAATAAGCTTATGAATGGTGGTCTAGCTACAGACAGAATTAACATTCACACACAGCTTTAAATATATTAACAGGATAATGCGATCATATACATAACACTGTTATACACTGTATATTAACACTGCAGTTAAAAAAACAAACAAAAAAATGTGTACTGTAGATAAGCAGCAATATTGGCTGTGCTGAAGATGTCATTCATATTCACGGCAGGTCCCTCATACCACCGCTACGTCTTCTCCCACCTGCATGGTCAGCTGTCACTTTCTGGTACCTGGGGACCTGGTTCTGGACAGCCTCATCCCAGTTGGAAGGATTTGTTCCTTATGGCTCCTGTAATTCAGTAATCAGATATTGTACTTAAATGGTCTGACATGATTTTGAGAATTGCATGACATTCAAGACAAATTAAATGTTTCATGAAGACAACATGCTAGCGCAAATATATTACCTGAGTGTAGTGCCAGCGGTGCCCTCGGCTTGACATTCCCTTCAGTCAGTTTATCAGAACCTAAAAAGCACAATGAAATGTCAATGGCTTAATAGTAATATAAACAAAACTGCCATATACATGTAATTTCAGAAAGTGCACACGTTCAGACAACTGCAGTTTTATGAAGACAAGAACTATAGTCTAATTTTTACCTGATTGTGGAGTCAGCTGTGCCCTCAGCTTGACATTCTCTTCAGTCACCCACTTGATCTTCTCTAAATTTTCTAAAGACAGTCCTAAATATCTGGTTATTTTACAATCAGAACTCAAACTGCATCCGCCAAAATGTTCATTCTTACCTTCATGTGCAGATCTAAAACTTCCCCTAACCTCTGCCTTCTTGCCCTTAAAATGTAATTGAAATTGACAAATAAAATTAGAAGCAACATGCTTTAGTAACAAGTTAAGCATCTGGGTTAAGTAAATGAACCCACACATACCCATGTAGCAGTCCTCCACATGGTGGCTCGGAGTACTTCTCTGGTGCCTTGGAGTACTGTGCTTGCTCCATCCTAAAATAACCAACATAAATGTTGCTGAACAGGTAAATATATTGAAACTAAATAAACATTGCAGCAATTACGAGATCAACATGTAATTCACATACCTCCAGGGCTGCAGTCTACAGGGTGTTGTGGTGTAGATGTGCGTCCTTGGGGTGGTAGGGGCCAACGCTAGGACGATTTTCGCTCTTCTGACGATACACATGTCTGGTCTCTCACGTGTCTAGGAAAAGTTAAGGTTTTGTAAGCATTTACCCTGCAAAACATTTTCATTCCAAGTTTCAAATTATTATGTTTTCAAATTCACCTGCATGGTTGATGAGCTTTATAAGGGGCAGCCTTCCAGGTGTCTTCAGGTGGCGAACAAGTTCTGACAAACTTGTTGTGGCTGAAGGACTTCCTGCTGGTGATGTGTGGTGGCCAGTAGCAAACTCCCTGTGGAAGCCAAAGGTGTGGAACTACTGCCACACAGTCATCCTCCTCCGGGAACAAAACTACAGAAAACGTAATGATCTGAAAGCAATTTTTAGAAAAGAGGTTTTAAAAAAACAGCAGCATAAGACACACATAGGCTAGCTAAGAACAATGTGGATACAGAAAGACACACAAGACCCCTCAGTAATGGAATTTTAACAAGTGCAGGTTTAGCTAGTCTAGCTAAATGTTACTGCCAAGAGTAACGTTATCCACATGATGTGTATAACGTTATACAAAGAAACACGATTTAGCTAACGTTACGTATCAGTTGATAAAAGATACAAGGAAGAAGCACAAAACATCCAAACTTGACGACTAACGAAGAAACAAAAAATAGTAAGCCACCAAACTTGTGGACACGAAGAAATATAAGGGTTACTGTAGTTATTTCATCTCTTTTTTTTCTTTCAAGCTCAGTTTCTATAACTTGTTTTCCCACCAATGGTTTAGAACTTGCATTCAGCTACCAGTAACTTTGACTAATAAGGGCAACTGTCAAGGTCTGAGGAGATTAAATGGTAAGCAAACAGTCGGTTTCCTTAGTCAACGTGTTGGATGCAGAGAAATGAGCAGGAGTAAAGACCTGAGCGAATTGTTCTGTCTAGACGACCGGGTCAGTGAAACTCTGAAAAGACAAGGCTCATGGGGAGCTTCTAGTCAGCAGTGGTGAGTTCCTACAGTTGTCCAAGGAAGGACAAACCACAAACCAACGAAAGGGGATTGGTCACAAGGGCAATGATCCAAATCAACAGAAGTGATTTTCGAGGAACGTGTCCCATGTCCACCATTGAAAGCGCCTACAATGGGCATGCAAGCGTGAGAGCAGTGGAAGGTCGTCACCTGGACGGCTGTGTATGTGTGTGCCGTTTACCCGGGGAAGTGATGCCACCAGCATGTACTGTGGGAAGAAGACAAGCTGGTGGAGGGGGTGTGATGCTCAGGGCAACGTTCTATTGGGAATTGACACATGCCATTAACCTAAACATCATACTAGACCAGGTACACTGCTTCATGGCAATGGTATTCCCTGATGGCAGTGGTCTCTTTCAGCAGGATAATGCGCCAATGCTACACTGCACACATTATTGAATGGATTGAGGAGCATGATTAAATGTTCAAGGTGTTGCCCTGACCTCCGTACTCCCCAGATCTCAATCTGATAGAACATCTGTGGGATGTGTTGGACCAACAAGTCCAATAAACAGTGCATCCACCTGGCAACATACAGGACTGGAAGGATTTGCTTCTACTATATTAGTGCCAGATACCACAGGACACCTTCAGAGGTTTGTATAGACCATGCCTTGGTGGGTCAGAACTACCAACAGTACACTCACCAATCACATGGCAGTTGCTTCAATGCATTTAGGTGTGTGGTCCTGGTCAAGACAATCTCATGAACTCCAAACTGAATGTCAGAATGGGAAAGAAAGGTGATTTAAGCAATTTTGAGCTTGGCATGGTTGTTGGTGCCAGACGGGCCGGTCTGAGTATTTCACAATCTGCTCAGTTACTGGGATTTTCACGCACAACCATTTCTAGGGTTTACAAAGAATGGTGTGAAAAGGGAAAAACATCCAGTATGCGGCAGTCCTGTGGGCAAAAATGCCTTGTTGATGCTAGAGGTCAGAGGAGAATGGGCCGACTGATTCAAGCTGATAGAAGAGCAACTTTGACTGAAATAACCACTCGTTACAACCGAGGTATGCAGCAAAGCATTTGTGAAGCCACAACACGCACAACCTTGAGGCGGATGGGCTACAACAGCAGAAGACCCCACCGGGTACCACTCATCTCCACTACAAATAGGAAAAAGAGGCTACAAATTGCACAAGCTCACCAAAATTGGACAGTTGAAGACTGGTAGAATGTTGCCTGGTCTGATGAGTCTCCATTTCTGTTGAGACATTCAGATGGTCGAGTCAGAATTTGGCGTAAACAGAATGAGAACATGGATCCATCATGCCTTGTTACCACTGTGCAGGCTGGTGGTGGTGGTGTAATGGTGTGGGGGATGTTTTCTTGGCACATTTTAGGGCATCGTTTAAATGCCACGGCCTACCTGAGCATTGTTTCTGACCATGTCCATCCCTTTATGACCACTATGTACCCATCCTCTGATGGTTACTTCCAGCAGGATAATGCACCATGTCACAAAGCTTGAATCATTTCAAATTGGTTTCTTGAACATGACAATGAGTTCACTACTGAAATTGCCCCCACAGTCACCAGATCTCAACCCAATAGAGCATCTTTGGGATGTGGTGGAACAGGAGCTTCGTGCCCTAGATGTGCATCCCACAAATCTCCATCAACTGCAAGATGCTATCCTATCAATATGGGCCAACATTTCTCAAGAATGCTTTCAGCACCTTGTTGAATCAATGCCACGTAGAATTAAGGCAGTCCTGAAGGCGAAAGGGGGTGAAACCCAATATTAGTATGGTGTTCCTAATAATCCTTTAGGTGAGTGTATACCTCTTTTCAAAATTTTATTTTAAACATAGTGAGTGTGGTGAGCTTGCAAATCTGAGGAACCCCAGCAGCGCCACCGTGTGGTTGATAAAGAAATCTTTGCAGTAATTTTTTTCGTATGGTCATTGGTCAACATACTTACCAAGTAGAATTATTATACCATTATCCTTGTAGGCAATGTGTCTATATATGTGCAAAACCACGCCCCCTCACATGTTTATTGGTCAATAGTATCCATGTTTTTTTGACATAATGGTCTGCCTGAGATAACTTTTGAAGACCATGGTCCCTAGATGCCAAATATCAAAGTATATGAAGATTGGAAATTTGGTGCCAGTGGAGTAATTTCTTTAGTGTTTTAAAAAGTGTTTTGGTCCCATAAAATATATCAAAAAAATTGCAACAACAGATGGAGCCCTCCATGACTCACCTGAAGATGTCTTTGTAGAGACAGGAAAGTATTTTGAGGAAATATACTCAATTAAACCTCCACTTTACCCACTTACTGAGGGAAATTGCAGGATTTCTTTCCTAATAAACAGGAAGTTAATTTAACATACAGTGGATATAAAAAGTCTACACATCCCTGTTAAAATGCCAGGATTTTGTGATGTAAAATAATGAAACTAAGATAAATCATGTCAGAACTGTTTCCACTTTTAATGTGACCTATAATATGTGATCAAATCTTCGAGAGGGATTTAAAAAAAATAAAAACCTTACAATAACCTGGTTACTTTAAACTTTATTTCAGAACCAGGGGGATCCATATTACACAAAAAACACAAAACTTTTCTGGGTGAGTCCTCCCAGAAACATAATCAATCCTAATCTACTTGAGAGAATTTATTACAAGCGTGTAGGTGATACAACAGTTGTTACACATAGTGTTCAGCAACGTATGACATCAGTGGACAACCTCAGTGCAAGACAAAAGTGTATGACAACGAAATACAGTTTAGGAATACTTTTGTAATGAAACATGAACCAACTCCAAGTTACCTTCCCCTGACTTCTCCACTGACCATGGGTGTGTCTAGGCTTGGCTTAGGGCCTATCTGACCTAATTCAGCTAATCCATACCTGCTTAACCTCCATCCTATGTGTCTGATCACATGCCACCACTGAACTTTCAATACTATACAGATGCTTCTGCAGGGTCTCCATACAGGTTCTAAGGTCATGCCTTAACCACCCAATCTTGAGCAGATCACTCAGTCTTACAGTATGGTGTCAGGAAGAAAAGATTGAAATATATCCCTAGTTGACAAGAGTGGCAAGACAATACAAGTCTTGTGATTCTCAGGTCAGTCAATCCAAGTCCAACTATACAAACTGATGAATCATCAAGATGTATCCTCTCACAGAATGTTCTAATGACAGAGCTGATATATAGCTGGTTTGTTCATGTCTAGATAAGTGTATTCTAAGACACAGAATTAAATCAATTTCACTGATATAATATGAATCACAAAAACAGTAATGTAACATTTACAAAATCTTCTACAATCGTTAAAGGATACTACTGTTACAATTCCATGTAAACTTCCAATCAAATAAACCTATGGGGAAGTGCATGTTGCATGTTGGTGAAGGAACCAGGCGCAGGCATTTCTCTCGTTCGTGGGGTTTAATGAAAACAAACAAACAGAACACGAACGGAAAACGATACTAATATACTGATGAAAAGAAAGGTGCGCGACAACGCGTCTTAACTAGCAAACTTCAACAGTACAAACATAACAGCAACAATGATCCACAATGTGGGGAGCAGAGGGGAAACATTTAAACACATACAAACGATACAAATTGGGACCTGGTGTGAAAGATTGGAGACATGTGACAGTCCGGGATGTGTTCGTGTGATATGGGAACTAGAGAATATATGGCACGGTGGCGCTGCTGCTCACCGCACCATGACAAAATGTATGTGTACATGTATGCATGTATGTACATATTTATGTACAGTGGGGAGAACAAGTATTTGATACACTGCCGATTTTGCAGGTTTTCCCACTTACTTTAGAAGTCTGTAATATTTATCATAGGTACTCTTCAACTGTGAGTGATGGAATGTAAAACAAATATCCTGAAAATCACATTGTATGATTTTTAAGTAATTAATTTGCATTTTATTGCATGACATAAGTATTTGATACATCAGAAAAGCAGAACTTAATATTTGGAACAGAAACCTTTGTTTGCAATTACAGAGATCAGACATTTCCTGTAGTTCTTGACCAGGTTTGCACACACTGCAGCAGGGATTTTGGCCCACTCCTCCATACAGACCTTCTCCAGATCCTTCAGGTTTCTGGAGAAGGTCCTCTTACTGAGGGAAGGAGGTTGTTGGCCAAGATCTCGTGATACATGGCCCCATCCATCCTCCCCTCAATACGGTGCGGTCGTCTTGTCCCCTTTGCAGAAAAGCATCCCCAAAGAATGATGTTTCCACCTCCATACTTCACGGTTAGGATGGTGTTCTTGGGGTTGTACTCATCCTTCTTCTTCCTTCAAACACGGCGAGTGGAGTTTAGACCAAAAAGCTCTATTTTTGTCTCAGACCACATGACCTTCTCCCATTCCTCCTCTGGATCATCCAGATGGTCATTGGCACACTTCAGACGGGCCTGGACATGTGCTGGCTTGAGCAGGTGGACCTTGCATGCACTGCAGGATTTTAATCCATGACGGCATAGTGTGTTACTAATGGTTTTCTTTGAGATTGTGGTCCCAGCTCTCTTCAGGTCATTGACCAGGTCCTGCCATGTAGTTCTGGGCAGATCCCTCACCTTCCTCATGATCATTGATGCCCCACGAGGTGAGATCTTGCATGGAGCCCCAGACCGAGGGAGATTGACCGTCATCTTGAACTTTTCCATTTTCTAATAATTGAAGTCCTTACCCAGCTCTCTGGTCTTGGCCATTGTGAAGAGGTTGGAGTCTGTTTGATTGAGTGTGTTGACAGGTGTCTTTTATACAGGTAATGAGTTCAAACAGGGGCAGTTAATACAGGTAATGAGTGGAGAACAGGAGGGCTTCTTAAAGAAAAACTAACAGGTGTGTGAGAGACGGAATTCTTACTGGTTGTTAGGTGATCAAATACTTATGTCATGCAATAAAATGCAAATTAATTATTACAAAATCACACAATGTTATTTCCTGAATTTTTGTTTTAGATTCCGTCTCTCACAGTTGAAGTGTACCTATGATAAAAATGACAGACCTCTACATGCTTTGTAAGTAGGAAAAACTGCAGTACTTGTTCTCCCCACTGTATGTTTGGAAACAACAGATCTATTTTACCTCAATTAATGTGCCCTTACACATGCACCCTAATGCAAAAAAGTGCCCTAACAATATCATCTCAATGAATGTGCCCTAACATCATTAATAGACCTGTCGGCCTGAAAGTGAGATTTTCAAGGCCCTAACCTTGTCTGCCGATTGAAATGTGCCCTAACACATGTAATCAGAACCATTTTTAACTGCATTGTGCCTTTACCTTCTGAGTGAATTTTTTTTGTGGTTTTTGATTCATTCTCTGCAGGACTTTGGATGCTGCGGCATGTGCGTGGTGCAACTTTTTTTAGTATAACATATTATAAAAGTGCTGTGTGCAGCGGACTGTTTGAGAGGTTTTCTTGTAACATATATGGTTTTGTGATTTTGTTTGAGCGTGGGCTCTCATATCTTCCAGATATAAAAGCAAGGGATAACACATCACTTATATAGTATTGTGTTTGTCTGTATGAATTTTGTGTGTTTTTTGTGTGTGTTTGTGTAATTGAGTGTGAAATGATGCATTAGAAAAAGAAAAAAAGGGGGTGCAGAAAAAGAGGGAGTGCAGTAATGATGTTAATAATGATAGTATTCACCATTGACTTCGTTGACATTAATGAGTGATCTGCACACAAAAAAGTTGTTAATCTGTTGGAGGCTTCTCCTAACAGAAGCTGAGTCGTTGGATGAGAACTGTTGTTTAAGTTTCTCTCCATACAGGTGCTTGGCTTCTTTCCCTGCTTTACCAAAGCTGTATTTAGCCACTCTGTCCCTGTCTCTGTCCCCACTCCTGAACGCCTTCTCCTTTTCCAAACACAGCCTGAATTTAGCTGTCAACCAGGGATTGTCATTGTTGTAACCCTGGTCTGTGATGGTACGCAGGTGTGCTCACAGAAGCTGAAAAAGATATTTCAGTTTTTAATTTTCAAATAATTGCCACAAATTACAAGAAACAAGTTTTCCCTGTCATTAAGGGGTATTGTGTATAGATTGATGGCAAAATAATGTATATTTATTTCTTTATCATTAAATAATTGTATAACATAACCAAATGTAAAAAGGTGGAAAAGGTGAAGGGATCTGAATACTTTCTGAATACAATTTCAATTTTGGTTAGAAACATCTGTTTTGGTTTCAGCTGATCTGACCTGCATAAATTCTCAAGCTGTCTGGCATCTCCATATCTGCTTTCAGTTGGTACTTTTTCAGTAACTTCTTTCTTGCCACCCTCCCATACAGACTAGAGTTATGCAAAGTTTTGATATGGTTGAGTGGTGCGTCATTACACCACTCCCAGTCAGGGACCTCTATGTTGTATCTCTCTCTTACAATTTATCATAGAAAAGGCAAATTGCTAATGCTCCGAAGGCTAGAATAGTGTTTCTTATAATTAATGATTCTATAATTTAGCTGAAATAGCTGACAAAAATCGTATAACGTAATGTAAAGGACTAAAGCTATGATGTTTGATGCTGGTACGCTTAATGAAAGTATCAGCACAATACCAGTGGTTATTATAAATAATTAAATCGGGCGAAGGGAGCTGCAGCGGAATTGCTGATGTCAGGGTTCAGTGCAGCATTTCGTGGTGCAGGGTGGAAGCGTTGCAATCTGCACCGCGTTTATTTCTCTCTCACACATGCAACTCCGACAAGAAATATGCTTTCAATTGTTAAGACCTGCGTGTTATTTTCAGTCTTGTGCTTGTACCTAGCAAAACCGATTTATTTGAAAAGAGTTTCCAGATGTCCTTCAACATGCAGCTGTTCAAAGGAGTCCATTATTTGCGTCGGATCTTCCTCTGTCCCAAGGATCATCCCGAACGACATCAATTCACTGTAAGTCACTTAGTCAATATTGATTTAACCTTTGTTACTTGTCTACGCCGCTAGTGATCGCATTATGAACAATACGTGGCAGGCCTACAGTATATATCTCATATTGAAGGCGAGATATTCGTGACACTTGCACCAGCTCGTTTACCAAATAGGTTACATGAAATTATGGGGAGAACGGGATAGAAAGTAACAGTGCGTTTTGCTTATTTACGTTTCCTTAAAATATTTGTAGACATACAACAGCTACCATTACATTACGAAAAAAGGGTGAAATGGTAGGCCGAATACCCCCAGAAAACAGGTTACACTGAGATGTAACAATTTAAAACATTTTGTTTTATTGTTTTATGAAATTGTTTTAGGATGATTATAATTATCCTAAGATTATAATTTCAATTTTTTTTTATTAATTCGTCAGCTAAATGTAGAAGTGATATAAGGTTAATTTTTGGTTTCAAAGGAAAGTTAAAATGCATTTTCAACATGTTCAAATTAGCTTAATTTTCAGTTCTGAACAGTTTAAGTAATTTACCCAAAAGCAGAACATTTAGTTAAAAAACCTGGTTGCCTCAACAAAAAGACTGATACTTGAGAGCAAGTCCCATATCCAAAGATAATCTTTTGTAATATATTTTAGCAACATTTATATACATATATATCTGTGTACTAAATATGTGTTAAAGCTTTATATTTACATGTTTTCCAATATATATCAAGTGTACATATTTCTACACACAAAATATGCTTTTTTAAATATGTGTTCCTATTTTTTTTTTAAGAATGGAACTCTAGATGGGTTCAATTGCATTTAAATGCATAAAACTTTAGCACTAAATCCCAATAGCATACTTGTTGTGTACATTTTAAAGTTTGAATGAATGATTCACTACTGACAAATAAAAGGCTTCAATAATATTTGTGCCTATTTTCTGAGTTAAATTAAGGGCATATCAGCCAATCATCATTCAGCCAATACCCCTGGTTGATAAATTATAAACTTGGTTTATTGGTTCACACTGACTGTCTGATAGCCATAGTGTATGAGATTGTGTACTATGGGTATAACACAGTTGTTCCAATTGCAGAGGTAACCAGTTCATAATAGCAATTCTGCCCATCAGAAGTTGGCGTAGTGCCAAAGAGCCTTTAGCCCTTTAGTATTGCTGTGTATAAATTGCTGTATAATAGGCAAATTATGGAAAATAAAGAACAACCCAAATCAATAATTGTAAAGGTATAAATTGTGCTTATCACCATACATTGGGCATGTGGTATTGACTGACAGTCCTTAAGCCCAAAAGATATACAAGAATCTGGATGGATGCTGTCATGAGAAAAAGTCTTAAGATCATTTGTCATGTGTTTTCCAATATTCATCTCAGCACCAATCAGGGTCGGGGAGGGCAGTCATGAGTGTTGTGAAGAACAAGACCAATAGTGATTCATGGCCAATAGTGTGTTTTTTTAGCCAGAAGAGTGCATATCTAGCGGGGTAATTTTTTGGCTTACTACAACAGAGTAGTCTGTTTAGAAGGCTTGGTGGAATGTGTTTCAGTAGACCCTGCCACTAGAAGCAGTTGGCATAACACAAGTTCATAACCATGAATTGCACACAAAAAAATCCTAAAGAAATTGTCCATATCACCATGATCTGTTATAAATAGCTGTGTGTTCTACATACTTTTTTTTAATGTAAAATTTCTCTATCAGAGAACCATCCGATGAATGTCTATTAGATTTGTTACATTTTTGTGTGAATTAGAGAACAAAATACACTAAACAAAAATATGATCACAACATATTTTGTGGTTCCAAGCGTCATGATCAGAAATAAACATCCAGGAAATTCTTCTTTCTCTTTTGGGCACACATTCGTTTAAACTTTACATCAATTGAGGTAGGAATCAATGTTGAATAATGCATTTCTTCTGGGATTTAAGGGTTCTGGCCCAGACTCCCTGGTTGAGTGAGCAACCTGACAAGAACTAGAACAGCATCGGATGTGCTTTGGTGGATACACCTCAACATTGACTGTTCCCAATTCTGCAGGGAGTTGCTTTGATGAAGCAGGGCCTTAATCACAAATGAGATAACAGGAAATTGGGGAGAAAAAAGTTGGGGAGTATTTAAGTTTGTCATAGTTAGAGAATATTGTTTGACTATATTGCGTTGCTCCTCTACAAAGTATTTAGATACATTTGCAGTCTGTTTTGGTAGTATTTTGGCTAAAGTTTTGCCTAACAGGATTCGTATAGTGTTGGGAACCGAATAGTGTGCAGTTGACTGTTTTAGTGTATAGTATATGACTGTTTGTGTTCACTCCGCTGCCTGATCATTACACTAAGAGTGACTCTGTTACAGGTACTACCACAGTAAATGGCAGTATACAGATCCTGATCGTATGCACTATTTAGCAGGCTTATTGCCAGAATAGTATTTTGCAAATCTGTACTAGCTATTGTAGCATTGCTAAAATTGTTGCCTTTGTATTGACTACGTTTAATTTTCCCTGTGTTAAATCTATTATCCTTTTATTCTTTAGGAGCATTGTCAATGGGACCTTCTCCGAGGTCAAGGAGACCATGTTTGCTCACATGCCATCTCTCCAACTCTTGTGAGTCAATGACACCCATACGATGATGACTATACAAACCACACTTGACTATGTCCAGTGGGATTGGCTAATATTTTAACCAATTGGAAATACATTTTAACAACATGGAGACATAAAATTTCTTAAAAATTGAAAATATGAATTCAAGATATTATATTTTATCATAGTTAAGCTGAGATTCCTTGGGTCGCTTTAAGTCTCAGAATCTCAGGAATCTTAGCTTGTCTCAATTTCAAAAGGTTATTTCGTTGTGATGGAAGGATTGCACTTCAACAGTACTGTATGGTCAACCAAGGTGTATGTGGCACTTAAGCAGTTGACTTCCAGATAAAAAATGGTGGTTGGTGCTCACCGAACCAGTCCATACTTCGAATATGACATTACCATGAGTTAAGCAGACGGTGACATGATATTCTTTAAGTCAAATGGTCTCAGTCAGCAACTATACTGCTAGAACCCAGCAGCATATACTGTAGATCAATATAATAAAACATTTTTAAAAAACATGTAGGCCATAGATAATTCACATTGTAATGTGAAAGAAATGTTCATCATATTTTGAGCATTATTCACTATTGTTTGTGCTAGTAGAAAATCCATTTGAACACTGATGGATAGAGATGTAAATACTGAGTGAAGCAATGTAATGACAGAACCACTTTAAGAACAGAACCCTTGTTCCAGTGAAAGTTACAGTTGTGCATCAGCATTAGAGCAAGAATGTACAATGAGAATATAATGTAATTGATAGTTAACCTCATAAGAAAAGGGTACTTTCTGATTTAATGTAAGGGTATAAGTTATAAGTTACAATAACCAGGGTTCGAATTACGGGGGGTATTGGGAGGGGCTGACCCCTCTAATTAAGACTTGGGCCCCCGCAAAAGTGATAAAAACTACAGGTCGGGTAGGGTCGAAACATGTAGATATTGTTCTTACCTGTAATCATAAATATTACAATATACACACACCTAAAGGATTATTTGGAACACCATACTAATACTGTGTTTGACCCCCTTTCGCCTTCAGAACTGCCTTAATTCTACGTGGCATTGATTCAACAAGGTGCTGAAAGCATTCTTTAGAAATGTTGGCCCATATTGATAGGATAGCATCTTGCAGTTGATGGAGATTTGTGGGATGCACATCCAGGGCACAAAGCTCCCGTTTCGACCACATCCCAAAGATGCTCTATTGGGTTGAGATCTGGTGACTGTGGGGGCCATTTCAGTACAGTGAACTCATTGTCATGTTCAAGAAACCAATTTGAAATGATTCGAGCTTTGTGACATGGTGCATTATCCTGCTGGAAGTAGCCATCAGAGGATGGGTACATGGTGGTCATAAAGGGATGGACATGGTCAGAAACAATGCTCAGGTAGGCCGTGGCATATAAACGATGCCCAATTGGCACTAAGGGGCCTAAAGTGTGCCAAGAAAACATCCCCCACACCATTACACCACCACTACCAACCTGCACAGTAGTAACAAGTGCAGGGTGGATGGATCCATGTTCTCATTCGGTTTATGCCAAATTCTGACTCTACCATCTGGATGTTTTTCCCTTTTCACACCATTCTTTGTAAACCCTAGAAATGGTTGTGCGTGAAAATCCCAGTAACTGAGCAGATTGTGAAATACTCAGACCGACCCGTCTGGCACCAACAACCATGCCACGCTCAAAATTGCTTAAATTACCTTTCTTTCCCATTCTGACATTCAGTTTGGAGTTCAGGAGATTGTCTTGACCAGGACCACACCCCTAAATGCATTGAAGCAACTGCCATGTGATTGGTTGATTAGATAATTGCATTAATGAGAAATTGAACAGGTGTTCCTAATAATCCTTTAGGTGAGTGTATCTACAGTATCTCACAAACGTGAGTACACCCCTCACAGTATTGTAAATATTTGATTATATATGTGACAACACTGAAGAAATTACACTTTGCAACAATGTAAAGTAGTGTATACAGCTTGTATAACAGTGTAAATTTGCTGTCCCTTCAAAATATCTCAATACACAGCCATTAATGTCTAAACCGCTGGTAAGAAAAGTAAGTACACCCTTAAGTGAACATTTCCAAATTATTTTCCAGCACTGCTTTAATCTTGGGCATTGAGTTCACCAGAGCTTCACAGGTTGCCACTGGAGTCCTCTTCCACTCCTTCCAATTTGGACATTTTCACTTTTGGGGTGTACTCACTTTTGTTGCCAGTGGTTTAGGGCTATGTGTTGAGTTATTTTGAGGGGACAGAAAATGTACACTGTTATACAAGCTTTACACTCACATCTTTACATTGTAGCAAAGTTTTTCTCTGTTCAGCTTTCCCTCAATCCTGAGCACTCTCCCAGTCCGCTAAGAAGCATCCCCAAACGCATGCTGCTGCCATAACCATTGCTTCACAGCAGAAAACATGTTCTTCCAGCTCAGCCATGGAAACATGGAAACATTTAACTCCTTCTGGGCCAGTTTTGCAGACAAAGAATATGACTAGTCCAGGACTAAAGAAAATCAAGCTCCATAATAGACTTTAATGTTCTCCCTGGGATATTCTCTGTCTTTAATGTTTTTATATCCTACCCCTGATTGGTGCTTTTTAAAGAACTCTATACCGGATTTGCTTTCAATGTTGCTTTGTCATCATGATGTAGTATTTCAGTCATGGTGCAGGAGGCAGGACACAGACGCAGGGTGTTGGTTCCAATCCATTCTTTTAATTTGGCTCACCAGAAACAACACAAAGACGCAACAGTGACAAAATGCACTGGGCATAAACAATGATCCACAGAGAGTGTGACAAAAGGCTGAACTTAAATAGGATCCCCAATTAGAGGCAATGATGTACAGCTGTGTCTAATAGGGGAAAATAAAATGCAACTGTGCAGAGTTGCCTAGAGGCCTCTCCAACTATAGCCCCCAGACCAGTGCAGAGATGGCTCTAGGGGCATATCCAGGACCTGACAGGACCAAGGCGCAGTCACCCAACCGCAAGACCGGGAAACACCCCAGGGTGGGAGGGCGGGGCGACGGTGGCTGCACAGGCTGGGGCTCCGCCCCAATGCAAGACGTGGCACAGAGGTAGGCGGAGTCTCCGGCCCAGAGCAGGACGTGGCACCGACACAGGTGGAGGCTCCGCCCCGGAACAGGATGTACCACCGGGGCAGGGGGAGGCGTCGCCAAAGGAGGAGGCCCTGCCCCCGGAGCAGAGATACCTAGAGGCCTCTCTGCCAGGTCCCAACTATGGCCCCCAGACCAGTGCAGAGATGGCTAGGGACATAGCCAGGACCTGACATATTGTAATGAAATGTATTAACCAACTGTGGGACTGTGCAGAGAAAGGTTTATTTAAAATGTATTATTATTTCATAAATAATATGAAACACCACAATTGCACAAAGATGGACTCTATGCAGCTAAGTACGTGAATTCTAATGACACCACAACTGGACTACAACTCAGTCAGCTTAGGGGGCACAAACCACACAACACCTTTAGTCAGGGGTCACCAACAATGTATCCTAGAGCAAAACTGGCAGCAAGACCCAGACAATACCAGAACCAAAGATACTATCAACATGCCAAAGAGGAAGGCAAATGTGTTACTACCAAACAGCATCTAGGTCTGTGCCTGATTAACATTAAAGGCATGGACTACTCAATAATCTAAATTTGTCAGATGCTTCCTTACTTAGACTATTAGACTATTTTCAAGTTAAGAAAACAGCTGACAGGTTTGGCAGATGTTTGTGGTCCATGCCTTAAAGTAGTCGCTAGGCAAATACTTCAGTCTTCAAAGTAGCCTAATGCAAAATGTTCTATAAAATCAGTGTTACCTTAAATAATGTACCACAGAGGTGGGCAGAAATGTCAAGCCATAGGCACACAGCGAGTCAGAAAATATGCATATGAGGGGAAATCTACTGACTGATTTGATAGAAGTAATGGCTGTTGTTGCCAACCATAACTAATGGCAAAACTTAGGAACACGCTGGCAATTTTCTATCTGAAATTGCATTACAAAAATGTACCAGGCATGAATATGGGAAATACACTCACCTAAAGGATTATTAGGAACACCTGTTCAATTTCTCATTAATGCAATTATCTAATCAACCAATCACATGGCAGTTGCTTCAATGCATTTAGGGGTGTGGTCCTGGTCAAGACAATCTCCTGAACTCCAAACTGAATGTCAGAATGGGAAAGAAAGGTGATTTAAGCAATTTTGAGCGTGGCATGGTTGTTGGTGCCAGACGGGCCGGTCTGAGTATTTCACAATCTGCTCAGTTACTGGGATTTTCACGCACAACCATTACTAGGGTTTACAAAGAATGGTGTGAAAAGGGAAAAACATCCAGTATGCGGCAGTCCTGTGGGCGAAAATGCCTTGTTGATGCTAGAGGTCAGAGGAGAATGGGCCGAATGATTCAAGCCGATAGAAGAGCAACTTTGACTGAAATAACCACTCGTTACAACCGAGGTATGCAGGAAAGCATTTGTGAAGCCACAACACGCACAACCTTGAGGCGGATGGGCTACAACAGCAGAAGACCCCACCGGGTACCACTCATCTCCACTACAAATAGGAAAAAGAGGCTAAAATTTGCACGAGCTCACCAAAATTGGACAGTTGAAGACTGGAAGAATGTTGCCTGGTCTGATGAGTGTCCATTTCTGTTGAGACATTCAGATGGTCGAGTCAGAATTTGGTGTAAACAGAATGAGAACATGGATCCATCATGCCTTGTTACCACTGTGCAGGCTGGTGGTGGTGGTGTAATGGTGTGGGGGATGTTTTCTTGGCACACTTTAGGCCCCTTAGTGCCAATTGGGCATCGTTTAAATGCCATGGCCTACCTGAGCATTGTTTCTGACTATGTCCTTCCCTTTATGACCACCATGTACCCACAAAGCTCGAATCATTTCAAATTGGTTTCTTGAACATGACAATGAGTTCACTGTACTGAAATGGCCCCCACAGTCACCAGATCTCAACCCAATAGAGCATCTTTGGGATGTGGTCGAAACGGGAGCTTTGTGCCCTGGATGTGCATCCCACAAATCTCCATCAACTGCAAGATGCTATCCTATCAATATTGGCCAACATTTCTAAAGAATGCTTTCAGCACCTTGTTGAATCAATGCCACATAGAATTAGGCAGTTCTGAAGGCGAAAGGGGGTCAAACACAGTATTAGTATGGTGTTCCTAATAATCCTTTAGGTGAGTGTATAGTAATATTATTTATTTAAAAGTTGCACAGTGTAGGATCCTGCCTCTAATTTTTACAAGACTGAATTCTAAACTATGTCATTCCTTTCCTCCTTTTACCGAACGAGAGCGGAATAGTATTAGCTAG
This sequence comes from Esox lucius, assembly GCF_011004845.1. Taxonomy (NCBI): domain Eukaryota; kingdom Metazoa; phylum Chordata; class Actinopteri; order Esociformes; family Esocidae; genus Esox; species Esox lucius. The sequence goes on along the minus strand of NC_047592.1, from coordinate 28,678,427 downwards.
TCCACATGGAAAATGAGCGGGTTTGGGGGAGGTACTCTAGTACTGTACTGTATGTGTCTAAAGCAAGTATGTGAAGTCTACAAGTCATCCACATTAAAATGGCCAGCAAGACCGTTTTACTGTGGAATATCTTAGGCGACTGATGCAATTTAGTAGAAAACAAATGTTTGAAACATGTACTTAAAACATTCCCTCCAGATCTATTGTGATCAATTACCATTGTAGTACAGTAGAAATCTTACAAATGGCCTCTTGCTATGTTACAAATGCTTCTTACCAATGCTTCTTGCTATAAAGTCTTTGTATATTTGGACTTGTATTCAAGGAATCTGTTTGTCTTTTTATTATAGGCTACTTAATTCTAATTCCCTGATAACAATTAGAGACGATGCATTTTCTGGCCTTCCACATCTGGAGTACCTGTAAGTAAATTTTTATTCTCTCATACATCTTAAAATTATGGAAGCCCTGAAGCCCAAGGCAGTAAAAAAATTGTTGGGCCCAGAGACTAAGTCTATCTCGTTTAAATGTCTTTGAACAACGTCAAATAAAAATGAAGTTTTTTTTTTTACAATTTTATAGTCTGTCAAATAAGATACTAAGTTGTTCGAACAAGATAATCATTAGTATGTCTAATTAGGCCAAATTCATTATGCAGGAGCATTACAAGGCCATGTTATGGTTGCTACAGGCCACTGTTCTTTGATTCCGTCCATTGATGGGCGTATAATTGTTCATTCATTGTTATTTGAAACCCTAAAGCAAGGCTACCTTTGAACTCCCAAGCATGAAGAGTGAGCAATCGGCTGAATGATAGCACGTTGGCATAAGGTGAGGGCGAATCAAGTGTGCCATGATATTTTGCTCAAATGATAAAACATTGTATGTTATATAAAACAGGATTTGTCCCATAAATATTCAATCCTGGCAACATTACAACGAATAAAAGTTGCAAAAATAAAACTTTTAATCAGGTTGTCTTTTTTAAGTGCTTAAGTTAAGTTACAAACCTATTTCTATAGGGATTTATGTTAGGTTAATACAGTGGTTATTAATATGCGTAGACCAACCTATTATCTCTGGATGTACTGCTGATGATGGATAGGCTACTTTGACTACAAACATGCTCACAGAAAAATATATATTCATACACTGCGTGCAGAATTATTAGGCAAATCATATTCCTCAAGATTTATTTAATTGTTGAACAATTTATTGTGGAAATTGTTGAAATAATTTAACCTCAAACCTGCATGTTTAACCAAGTAAAAATGTGTTTTGATCTTTTTCAGGGGAATACATAAGTGTGCACAATTATTAGGCAACAATTGGTGTGCAGAATTATTAGTCAACTAAATTACAAAAATAATTTCTCCAACTCACTTGTTTATTCTACATTTTTAGAGTAAGTGCAACAAATAAGTAACACAAAATGAAAATTAAATAACATTTCTGGCCTTTCAAAAATATTCAGTCACCTTCTTATCAATAACTGCCATGAGCCTTCCTTCCATCCATGCAGTCTGTCTGTTTCTTGATCTGTTCACAATCAACTTTCGCTGAATCAGCAACCACAGCCTCTCAAATGCTGTTCAAAGAGGTGTATTGTCTTCCCTAACTGTAAACCTCACATTTGAGAAGGGTCCACAAGTTCTCAATAGGACTTAAGTCAGGTAAGGATCGGGGCCATGTCATTATTTGAGCATCTTTGAGGCCCTTGCTTGCTAGCCAAGCAGTGGAGTACTGGGATGCATGTGATGGATCATTGTCCTGCATAAATAACATGGCCTTCTTGAATGCTGAGGACTTCTCCCTGTACCACTGCTTGAAGAAAGTATCTCCCAGAAATTGGCAGTAGGTATGGGAGTTGAGTTTCAGTCCATCTTAAGCCCGAAATGGTCCAACTACCTCATCCTTAATGATAGCAGCCCATACGAGTATCTCCACCTAAGTGGTGCCCTGTGACCATAAAACCTTTGATAAACCTTCAATGTGTGAATCTTATTCAGTGGCAGACTTTTTACAGCCTTCTTGATATTGGTCATGTCTCTGAGCACTTGACACCTTGTACTTATGGACACTCCAGGTAGGTTGCAGTTCTGGAATATGGTTGCACTGGAAGATAATGGGTTCCTGGTAGCTTCATGCTTAAATCTTCTCAAGTCTTTTGCAGTTAATTTGTGTCTTTTTTTCTCCATGCATTTTTTGCACCCCAGTTGACTATTCGCAACAAAACGTTTGAGTGTCTGGTGGTCACGCCTGAATATTTTAGCTATTTCAAGAGTGTTGCATCCGTCTGAAAGGCATTTTACAATTTATGACCTTTTGTGTCAGTTAAATCTCTTTTTTGGCACATTTTACCTGAGGTCATGAAGCTGCCTAATAATTATGCACACCTTGATATAAGGTGTAATTCACTTTCACCACACCCTCCCTCATTACACAAATACGTATCACCTGACAATAGAAATAATACGATCAGAATACTCAGTTGCCTAATAATTGTGCAAGCAGTGTAGACTCCACACACTGCTGCTCAAGTTGTTATACATAATGGCTCAGGGTAAAATAACTGTCCTATTTGATTCAGTAATGTTTATCCGGGTCTTTCCATATTAGCCCAGGGTCTTTGATCAGGGTCCAAATATATATTTGATATATAGAGAGGTGAAAGGATGCAGTAGACATATTCTAAAGATGACAGCAGACTACAGCTCAATTTATATAAGCGTGGCGGTACGTTTGTTTTGAATAGCGGAGGGTTGTTAGGCTGTGAATTAGTATACTAACTGCTATTGGTCACAACTAGTGAGCAACACTTCCTCTTTTTACAATGCAAGAAGTTCAACCTAAGACTACCTGATTACATTTTTATTTTTGCAACTTTTAATCATTGTATTGTTGCCTGGATTGAATATTTCTGGGACAATCCTGTTTTGTATTATGTACAATGTTTTATAATTTAAGCTAAATGTCATAACACACTTGATGCGTCCTCACCTCATGCCAATGTGCCACCATTCAGCCAATTGCTCGCTGTTCTGACTTAATGCTTTGGAGTTCAAAGGTAGCCTTGCTTTAAGGTTTCAAATAACTATTAATGAACAGTAATAGGCCCATCAATGGATGTAATCAAAGAACGAGGGGCTGTAGCAACCATTACATGGCCTTGTAATGCTGCTGCATAATGAATTTGGCCTATTTAGACATACTAATGATTATCTTGTTTGAACGACATAGTATGTCGTTTGACCTAGTATGTCGTTTTCTTTTTCATAATTTGGTTTTAGGAAGTCATACTAAGTCGTTCAAACAAGATTTATTTAGTCTCTGGGCCCAACATTCTTTTTACTGCCTTGGGCTTCAGGGCTTCCATATAAAATAGTTTAAAGATGATATTCATTGTTCCATCAATTCGTTGGGGACATAGAAATTCTTACATCCATGTTAGGTAGTCAGGTTAAATTCTGCTATGCATTAGCCTATCAATTTGATCTTTTGAAGAGCTGTATATTGTTTGTTCTTTAGGTTCATTGAAAGTAATAAGATCGAGACTGTCTCCAAATACGCCTTCAGAGGACTCAGAGACCTGACTCACCTGTAAGTACAAATATTCATCATTGTCATCATCAGTGGAAGTTAGATTATACAAAGTTTTTTTTAGGATTCCTAACACTGAAAGTATTTTATTGGCTAGGATAAACTGTAATACATGACTTGATTTAACTGCATTTTTAAGATTACTTAAACGACCACTAGCTACTGTAACATCAAGACAAGTGAGGGGGCAATCGTGCAACATTTGTGGTTCTGTCACTTACCTGGAGGACACATGGCACCAAGATGCACTATGGGAAGAAGGCAAACCAGCTGAGGCAGTGTGATGCTTTGGGCAAGGTTCTGTTGGGAAACCTTGGGTCCTGACATTCATGTGGATGTTACTTTGACACCACATGAATGGCATTGTTGCAGACCAAGTGTACCCTTCCAAGGCAATGGTATTCCCTGATGGCATTGGCCTCTTTCAGCAGCATAATGCGTCCTGCCACAAAGCAAAAATGGTCAAGGAATGGTTTGAGGAACAAAACAAGTTCAAGGTGTTGACTTGGCCTCCAAATTCTCCAGATCTGGTGGAGTCCATGGCTCGATGGGTCTGGGCTGTTTTGGCAGCAAAAGGGGGACGTACACAATTTTAGGTGGTCATAATGTTATGGCTGAACAGTATAAAATCTATGTTTTTTCCAAGAGTTGGTGGTATACTACAACAACAACTTGTTGTTGGGGTAAGCCCTTCATTCCAACTAATGATGGGAACTCTTTTTACTTTAGATTAGATTAGAAACTTTATTGTCATTAAACATGTCAGTAAAGACCTGGGCCAGCTGCCCAGCATATGCTCTGAGCACACGCACAGGGACGCCATCAGGACCAGCAGCCTTGTGTGCATTCACCCTACTCAGTGCAGACAACACATCTGGCACAGGATAGTCTGAGGGGGGGTCTTCTGGAGGGAGTTCAGCTTTAATTACTGTCTCTTTGTTTTCCCTGTTGAAGCAAGCATAGAACCTGTTTAACTTGTCGGTGATGGAGACGTCACTGGGTCTGGGGGTAGGGTTCTTTGGCCGGTAGTCTGTGATGGCTTGGATGCCCTGCCACATGCATCTGGGTTCCGAGTTTTTGTTGAAGTGCTCTTCAATTCGCAGTTTGTGGTCATTTTCAGCCATCTTGATGCCCCTTTTCAGGTTGGCCCTGGATGAGCTGCAGGCCTCCACATTGATGGACCTGAAAGCAGAGTCACATGCCTTAAAGTTGTTGTCGGACCTCTCTCTTCATCCACGGCTTCTTGTTGGGGAAGGTTATTAGTTTATGGGTGGTGACAGTGTCGATGCAGATGTTGATGTAATCCAGAACAGAAGAAACATATGTTTTAGTGTCCATATGGGAGTCAACTGTGGCTTGAGTGGCAAACAAACTCCAGTCTGTGTGTTGAAACTGGTATAATAAAAAAAATATATATACAAAATCATTAAAAAACAAATGGAGCTATGAATTACTTAATGTGATGATGTCACGCAACACATTTTTATTAAGTCCAAGGGATGGTCATTTAATTTTTGAATCGATTACATTTCAGTAGCCTATCCGTCAGACTTTATGTATTGAATTTATGTATTTATGTATTGACTGGCAGAACAGAAGTTATTTCGATATCGCCTTTCTACTGGCTATTCGATCAGTCCCTCTTTGTGCTTGACACATCCAGATCGTGGATATAGTGGAAATAAGGCTTAAGCTAAAAAAAAACTGTAACCTTCACGCCAATGCAGAATTATGGAAGGAACGTGTTAGAAATCGGTGGTTTCGTATAGTGGTCAAATAATGTAGAACCCGTATCAAATTGAGGGAGAAGTTTGCTCACGTTTATTGGAAAATTGCAGCACCTATGTCATTCGGTGAACGTTCCATTATCTTCTCACTGTAATGTTGGCTGCCAGCTAGCCTATACATTAAGGGCGTTTCTAACTAGCAAAGACCATGTTTTTAGAAGTCAACCTCCATGCCATATGGCCATCGTAAAAAATCCTATGGTCATTAGAGCACAACCTACAGAGAGATAATCTAAACAGAGATGTTTCTGTTGTTCTCATCTAGACACATTCACTTCAAATAAAATGTTGTAATTGTTAATGCTCGGATTCTACAAACGTGAACTGAATTATCCACTTAAGAATTTAAGAGTTTCTTTGCAGTCTCTATTCACTGTAGATTGTTTTTAAATATTCAATGGACCTTCAGAGTCGAAGGGAAATGTTCAGCTGAGGAAAAAGTAAATTGAACGAATCGTGTGTTGGAGGAGTTGTTGCTATAGAAAGTAGAGAACAGTCTATGTGGATAGGTAAACTATCCGTATGCTTACGAGTTGTTTTGCTTCTTCTCCCAACATCATGTAGAAAGGGAATGGTTTTAGGAGTGCATGCTGAACGCCGATTATGGCATTCCTGTTTTAATATATAGATGATTATCAGGGACATTATCAGGTCTAGTTCTCAACAACAGCACCACATCAATGAAAAACATATTGCCTCGCATAGTGTAAAAGGACAACAAAGAACTCTGTGCAGAACTGGCATTGACTTTATTGTAAATGAGAACTATAGGAAGGTTGTCACTGCCTTGCTCTGCGCAGAAACATGCTCTGAACAGGTTCATCGAGCTAGGCCTCAATGCTACCCATGCTTTAAGGCCTGCAAAACTGCAGCTAAAGATATTCTTACCCAGAGGTAGGGAGTTTATTCTCCACCCGAACCCCATCACGATCGGGCGGGCCTTAAATTCTGATAGGCCTATAGTCGGGTTGGGCTTGTGAAAGTGATTTTTATTTTTTAAAATAAAATAAAAAAAATTGTAATAGAAACTATCCTGGGCTGAATCTCAAATCGCATAATTGCATACTATATAGTGTGTCTCAAACCATAGCATGCTGAAAATAGTATGCCAAAAGTTTCCTTTTCTTTTAAACTATTTGCATGCTGAATAGTATTTATTTTAATTCAAATTACCTTTGGTATATTACTTGCTAGAGGATAGTGATGACCACAGCAGTGGTTTTTATACTTTTCCAGATTAAATGAGATTTGGTTTAGGTAATCACCTAATCAGTACCTCATTAAGTAAAATGAGGTGTGCTTGTGTTGGAATTTAACAGACACTGGAAAGGAATGGCTGCTATACATGTAGAGATGCTGATTTAAGAAAAATTAGGAGTGGTCTCTTAATTCTTTCCAAAGCTGTATATATTATCATCTAGGTAAAATGCGCGTTCACAAAATAAGCCAAGGAGGAAAGCCTGCCTCGTAGAAGGCGATTTGCTGGAATGGGATTGGCTGGGAAGTAGTGGCATGCTCCAAAAATGATAAAATGACATTCCACTGGAACGTAACTTTTTTTTGGGAATAAATCCTATTTAGTGCCGCTTTAACAAAGTTATGTTGGCACGGGTGTTTAGGGTATCACCCTGATTGGTTGTTGGTGTTAGCGTATCACTCTGATTGTCAGTTGGTAGAACAAACCTTTTTTACAGAAAAAGGTTTAATAATAATAATAATAATGCTGAATAAAAAAAGAGTAAAAAACATCAAACCCTTCATCAATGCAATTTTTCTGTTAACCTTCCCGATGGTACTGAATACTAACATTGACTGACAAATTAATAATTATATCTTAGCCAACCAAATGGGCCCCCCCACCCCCCAGGCCTGTCCCCCTTTTCGGCGTCACAGGCTCCGGGGATGGGTCAACCATTTTCATATTTTTGTGGGGCTTAATCCTCCGGATACACCATATCATAAATAACAAAACCTTAAAGAAAAAAAACACTATAATTTTAATGAGATCATGACATTTTATTCCCCCTGCAACTTCACCAGTTCTATGTCCAGTCAACTGCTCTATGAACTTGGTGTTAATTTGATCCTACTGCTATTTGTGGTGCTGAATATCAGATGGTGCCACTATTGTGCTTAGAAATGGCAACAAAAAAAAGAAATAACACTTGCACTTTTGCTCATAGACGTAAACACCACTTCCTCTGTCTATTCAATTTTAAACTGAAACAAGAACATCATAGTATAACCAACAAATATTACTGGTACTGTCATGGTGCGGTGAGCAGCAGCGCCACCGTGCCATGTTTTCACAAGTTCCCAAATCTCACGAACACATCCCGGACTGTCACATGTTTCCAATCTTCCACACCAGGTCCCAATCTAGCTCGTTTGTATGTGTATATATGTTTCCCCTCTGCTCCCCACATTGTGGATCATTGTTGCTGTTGCTTGTCATTGTTGCTGTTTGTAGGTTAATCGGTGAGTGTTGTTTAATGTACTGTTTGAATGTTGATTGTTAAGACGCGTTGTCGCGCACTTTATTTTCATCAGTAGTTAGTTTCGTTTTCCGTTCGTGTTTGGTTTGTTTGTTGTTTTAATAAAAACCCACGAACGAGAGTACTGCCTGCGCCTGGTTCCTCCAACACTACACCGCGACGAGTTGTTACAGGTACAATAGACAAAATTACAAACATGCCAGGGTTTCTGTTTAACCGTTAACTGGGTCCTAAAAAAAGTATTAAAAGCTGGTATAATTATTGGCTGCCTGCCTGATTTTTTTTAAAATTAGGTTTCCAAAACTTTCAAACTTCTCACAGTCTTCATAAAGGACTTTAATTAAGGGTACCCTAACTGGGCAAAACTGGCAAAGGTTGCATTCATTTTCCTGATTTACAGCATGCCAGCAGAAAGGGGTTCCTCTCCAAGGCCTCAAGGCGTGTTTTCTGAAGGAAAATGTAACAAGGTTAATGCATATGGAGTTAGATTTGTCTCAATGTGAGTAAATGTGTAATCTGTATGAAGAGTGACAATCTGTGTGAATACATTGACAATTCGTGTGTAAATGTAAAATCTGTTTGAGCAGATTGACAATCCATAGGCCTAAGTAAATTTGCGATGAACTAATACAGGAAAAAACGTTTGTGGATCGCAATTCTGCACTGCATTTATATTCTACGTATATGGATTGCCTTTTTCACACAAATAGTGAGAAAAACATATCAACTCGTATCACTCTGGTATTTTCAGGTATCAGATTATTTAATTGCCTTCTTTTCAGAGTAGGGCCACGCGGTCTTTCTAGGATATTTTTAACGTTTATTTATTGTCCTCCACCCAATGGAAACAGATTAAAATGCAGTTGTTTTTGCAGGTCTGTAAAGTATCAACCGCCAGGTCTTTCAGAACTGCAGTATCTGCCAGAGCAGTTAGCATACAAGTCGTCCCTATTAGCAAAAAATTGTCGTCCCCAAAAAGGGAAAGGATTTTGCAGGTGGTGGCCATAGACAATTGCTCTCTCCTTATCCTTCCTGACTGATTCTTCTCTAGTTTTTGCAAAATTACTTTCAGTGGGCTATTGGAGTGCATGTACAGGCCCATAACTACTTTCCATTATATAAATTTCTCTCCACACTGGTTGTGTCCCTGATTATTTTAAGTCAGCATGTGTTCAGCCTCATCCTAAAAAACCTAATCTTGACACCTCTGTTTCTAATAACTACAGGCCAATTTCCAAGCTTGCCTTTGTTATTTAAAAGTTTAGAAAAAGTTGTAGCAAAGCAACTTTTTCAGGGTGCAGTCAGGCTTTCATCAAAAACACAGTAATGAAACTGCTCTTGTTAATGTTACAAATGACTTATTGTTGAATGCTGACTCTGGAGAGCATTCAAGCTTGTTGTGGTTGCTGGATCTTAGTGTAGCTTTCAATACTATAGACCACAACATTTTAATTGACAGACTTACAAATTGTGTTAGGATCTCAGGGATTGCACTAGATTCGTTCAAGTTGTATCTGTCAAATAGAGCGTAGTGTCTTCCTCTGTGCCTGTCATATGTGGTGTTCCACAGGGTTCCATCCTGGGGCCAATTCTGTTTTCTCTAAATATGCTTCTATTAAGTAGTATCATTTGGCAGCATGACATTTCTTTTCATTGTTATGCAGATGATACTGTGACGGTTTGAGAAAGGTGTCACCTATGTTGGCGGGCATCGGATGAAATAAAGAGACCAAACAAGTGCTGTAATAAACAGTTTGTATTATGGATCCGTTTGTAACAGATGAATCAAACAAAGATGTAGGTCACCAATAAATAAACAGGCTCGAGGGCGCTCCTCAGCCGACCTGTCTGCTCTAGTCACTGGTAATCTACTCTTTCTATTGCCTTAATTATCGTCTCCTCCAGAAGGGTTCTTTGTGTTTGTCTCACTGTCAACATCAGCCTCCCATAGGGTTTCACATCCACCCCCTCGCATGTGGCCAGCTTCCTGCTTAGATAGGGAGACAGGCAATCAGTGGGGACAGTAGGTGTTCGTAATTTGCCTTCATCAGAGCACCTACGCAACGGGTCCTAGACAGCAAGTGTCTCCCCAGACCACAGAGTTCAGGTGGGTTACTCGGGCACCTCGGTGGATCCACCACATGCCTTCCCCCTCAAGAGCGACTCAGAAGGTCAGGCGCCAGACACTGGCACCGGATTGCATCGGGTTAGCATGTCAGCATTACCATGAGCCGCTTCTGATCTGTGGATGACTTGGAATTTTAAGGGTTGCAGGGACAGAAACCACTGGGTTATTCAGCAGTTTGACTCACCTTTCTGTGCCATCCAATTGAGCGGCGCATGGTCCGTAACCAACCTGAAGTCCCGGCTCAGGATGAAGAACTCCAATGACGCCGGGTGCACAGGATTTTGGCCCACTCCTCCATACAGATTTTCTCCAGATCCAGGTTTCAGGGCTGTCGCTGGGCAATATGGACTTTCAGCTCCCTCCAAAGATTTTCTAGTGGGTTCAGGTCTGGAGACTGGCTAGGCCACTCCAGGACCTTGAGATGCTTCTTATGGAGCCACTCCTTAGTTGCCCTGGCTGTGTGTTTCAGTTGTTGTCATGCTGGAAGACCCAGGCACGACCCATCTTTAATGCTCTTACTGAGGGAAGGAGGTTGTTGGCCAAGATCTCGCGATACATGGCCACATCCATCCTCCCCTCAATACGGTGCGGTCATCCTGTCCCCTTTGCAGAAAAGCATCCCCAAAGAATGATGTTTCCACCTCCATGCTTCACGGTTGGGATGGTGTTCTTGGGGTTGTACTCATCCTTCTTCTTCCTCCAAACACGGCGTGTGGAGTTTAGACCAAAAAGCTCTATTTTAGTCTCATCAGACCACATGACCTTCTCCCATTCCTCCTCTGGATCATCCAGATGATCATTGGCAAACTTCAGACGGGCCTGGACATGCGCTGGCTTGAGCAGGGGGACCTTGCGTGTGCTGCAGGACTTTAATCCATGACGGCATAGTGTGTTACTAATGGTTTTCTTTGAGACTGTGGTCCCAGCTCTCTTCAGGTCATTGACCAGGTCCTGCCGTGTAGTTCTAGGCTGATCCTTCACCTTCCTCATGATCACTGATGCCCCACAAGGTGAGATCTTACATGGAGCCCCAGACCGAGGGAGATTGACCATCATCTTGAACTTCTTCCATTTTCTAATAATTGCCCCAACAGTTGTTGCCTTCTCACCAAGCTGCTTCCCTATTGTCTTGTAGCCCATCCCAGCCTTGTGCAGGTCTACAATTTTATCCCTGATGTGTGTGGATACGTGTCTTTTATACGGGTAACGAGTTCAAACAGGTGCAGTTAATACCGGTAATGAGCGGAGAACAGGACGGCTTCTTAAAGAAAAACTAACAGGTCTGTGAGAGCCGGAATTCTTACTGGTTTGGTAGGTCATCAAATACTTATGTCATGCAATAAAATGCAAATTAATTATGATTTTTGTTTTAGATACCGTCTCTCACAGTTGAAGTGTATCTATGATAAAAATGACAGACGTCCAGATAACCTCACCAGGACCCTCCGGGCTTTGGTACCTGTACCTGTCATTGATTTGGGCTTTGCGATGTCTATTTGAGTTGCTGTGTCCTGTCATACTGCCTAATGGTATTGTACATCCTTTATGGTTTAATTCGCCATGTATTCATGTTTCTGTAATAAGAGTTCTATGCCTCTTGATAAATCACTTAATTCCACCGTCACTGTGAATATGGGATGGTTACGTCAAATGACAATACCCTAATAGCCCATAGGATTAGGCAGCCTTACATGCTAGACTCATTAGCTTTCCGTAAAGGAGTTGGTATTTTACCTTCATTTAGCAGCAACAATATGACTTCCGAATTTCATGTTGCCTTCAAAATAATGGTCTGCGATATGTCTATACTTTATATTGTGTAGGCTCATCTCATCTTCATTCGCTTATCCGTTTTCGGGTCGCGGGGACAGCAGCTCCAGCAGCTCCAGCAGGGGACCCCAAACTTCCCTTTCCCAAGCCACATTTGCCAGCTCTGACTGGGGGATCCCGAGGTGTTCCCAGGCCATTGTCAAAATATAATCTCTCCACCTAGTCCTGGGCCTACCCTGAGGTCTCCTCCCAGCTCCCTAGGGAGATGTCCTGGGGGCATCCTTACCAGATTCCCGAACCACCTCAACTGTCTCCTTTCGACGCAATGTGAAGGGGACCACCCAAGCCAGATAAGACATTCTTGTGTCTACCCACCTGATAATTTTTTTGAGACCCATTATGATGACATCATGGAGACAGTTTTAACACCACGGCTAAAACATGGTCAAGGCTTTAAAAGCATCTGGTTTTCAAGCACCACTGACTGATGTTCATGTGGCAGCTAAGAACTTTCTGCACAAGCTCAAGTCAGAGCCGTACATCACATAAGAGACTGAGTAAGAATAGGGATGAATACATGGAAAACTTTAATGAGGAAGCTGTATGCAACGCAGCAGTCTTGGTGTCTTGGTGTGATAAAACCAAAGAGCCTATATCAACAGAAATCTGAGTGTATCTTTTGAATGTGTAATTCCAAAAAAAAAAAAAATGTGGATTGGCTATTGGCCCAGGATACAGTCACGCTACACAGGCCTGTAGCTATTAATTTTCAAATAAATAGAGTTATTGATGCAAACAACGTCCACGGCACTCTTCTCCGATTTTATTAAAAAAGCCTTTAATAGAATATTATGGCATTTAAAAAGCCCCAACGCTTTGCGGCTCACATGCATTCTTCAGGGTGCACAAAACAAACATGGTGTACAGGTGACTTAAACAAAAAAAGGGGACAACATGTTGATTGGTTAATGTTGTCCACTCCCCCTTATTTTGTTTAAATCACCTGTGCACCCTGAAGAAAAAATTTATCAGACCGAGTTCATAGCGATATCTTCTTTCAAGAGAAAGAACAGCGTGGACATAAACGTTAGGATAGTACACTGTAAGGATTAGATGAGTTCGGTCTTCTGGGGGTAGGGGATGTGCGTTATTGTCTGCACATAGTTTCAGAGTCACTGTTTGTCAAGAAAGTGACTGTATCTCCAGCTGAAAAACTTGGACATGCTCAAGTGCTACTTTCAACCAATGCAAACTACCCTATTGAAAGGGTGTGTATGAAGACTTTTAGTTTACCTGCAGGGGGTCGTGTTTGTAACCAGGAAAAAAAAATGTAGGACCCCTACCAAAATGCATTGTTGTTGGATTGGTGGACAATGACAGTTTACCTGGAAGTTATACAAAAAATCAATTTAATTTCAAACATTATAATTTGGCTATGTATGTGGATGGTCAATAATTTCCTAGCATACCATTCCAACCAGATTACACATCGGGATCAGCAGTGTGTGAATTTTACCAATTGGCCGTAGCTTCTGCAAAACACCTAAAGGAACAAACCATGGCTATTGACCGGTCTGACTTCTTACACAGCTATGCTCATTATGCATTCAACTGTGTACTGGATGAGGAATGTGGTCAGCACCAATCCCTGATTAAGTCTGGGAATGTCCGACTTAAAATGAGGTTCAGACAAACATAACCCCACACGATTAATTTGGTTGTTTATTACATTTTTGACTCCATTATCAGTGTCCAACCAGAGGAAAGTCATGGTTGACTACTACTAGGAAACTTTACCCAGATGAGAACAGATGAGAAATTAATACTGCAGAGTTGACTGGCGTTGTGAACCAATTTTCATCTAGGACTAATTTCTACAGTGTGCTGGCATGCGACCTACTCGGTGGATCTGTCCAAGATGTAGCAGCATCAATGATGATTGTTAATACGCACCCATCTAATCACACCGTAGAACATTGACTGGCTATTTACATCACAGATGACGGCATTGGAAGGTTTTATGAAAGTTTTGGAAACACCCGCATTTTATGTATTTTCCCAGGTCAATCAAGGTGTTTCTGCAAACCTGTAAGAGTGTGGAATACAGCTCAAAATTCCTGGATGTGATTTTGCCCACTTGTGGACAACATTGTGTGTGCTTTTGTTATTAAATGACAAGAGGTCTGAGTTACAAAGATGTTATATCTTTTTATACTGATGATTTACAGAAAAATTATTCTATCTAAGATGCATCAGAGTAAGTGTGATAGAAGGTTTTATTGTATACAGCATGCTCAATCTTGTGAATCATTTATTTTGTGTCATGATTGTTAAAGAAAGTCAGTTAAAAGTATATCTTATGCCTGTTTTATTATTCAGAAATAGAGGCAATTGTAAAACAACATCGAAGTTTACATAGTATTATTCATAAAACAAATAGTCAAGGCAAAAACATACACTGACAATGAATCACAAATGATTAAAAAAACTAAATAGAAGCCATTTTGTTGGGTCTGTGGTAGGGGATACAAAGAACTTTGGTTGGTTGATAGCCAGTTGTGGGGAGAGTGGTACTAGAAGTAGGTGCCAGGGGTGTGGCTAAATAATCCAGTGTGCCTTGGAAGCTCATTTGGAATAGTTGTAAAAGGCATGTTGAGACATGCCATGGCCTCTAAGAACTCCCCTCACCAAAGGCCTTCTAGCGTCAGCAATTTTGTTGATTGCTGTCACACTTTTAACCAGATCCAATAGGTGCGAGCCCTTGATTATCTCCATAATTCACCATTTGAAGTTCATGAAGTCAAATCATCATTCTATTTAGAATATATTCAACATTCTTCTTACTCCTCACAGCCACATTGTCCAAAATTTCATCAAGGAGGTTAACATTTCTATCAGCAGGTAGTCTTAGTCGTGTTTACTATATCAGCCACAGTCTCAGACCCGGGTAGGCTTAAAATCAGTGTATTTGTGTCAAGATCACCCTGTCTAACAACAGTCAAGAATCTTTGTAAAATTTTATATTTTAGCTTTTTCATGTAAATCCATATGTGACAATTTGGGAATGGAGTCCTATCGCAAAATTGGAGTTTTGCTTTTTATTACATTTTATACATGCAGACTCAGATCTTTGTAATGGTATATAATACAATACTGTTTGATAAAGTTATGGGAAATATTTGCTGCTTTAAATGTTGATCTGCCTTACTCAGTTCTGGAAAAAAAGCCTTGAAAGATTCACACTTGCCAGAGAGCTGGTCATTGTTTACGCCCCTTCAGCGTAGTTCACACCCTCTTAGGCTTTAACCCTACCCAGCTATTTAAGTATTCAAATGAAGACACTGAACTTGTGTTAAACTGGTCTGGTTGGTCTCTAATAAAAACATTCTATATCAAACCAAATAAAAAAAATCTAAAAAAGATCACATTGACTTGATACATCAGGTATAAACAGTACAGTGAAAGTTAAATTAGCTTAGCAGCAGGATTCATAATAAATAGTAGCATCAATGTTAGTGCAGATAGTTTGAGTTTGAGTGCAGGTGGACAGCCACTGAGCCATGATCAGAGTTGGGGAGTAATGGATAAAAAAATAAATAAATGTAATCTGTTACGTTACCAACAAAAATATTGTAATCGGATGACAGATAACCAGTTTAGTGATGGCGCAAGTTAAAATTTTTCCGGTTTTGGTTGGTTGGATGGCCTGTAAAAACAGTATATCTTTGGTAATATTAGTCGAGTCATATAAAATGTTATTTATTTATCTAGTCGACGCGTAATTCTCAGAACAATAAAAGGCAATAGGCCTACCTGGTGTTACATCTTTTTCAAGTTTCAATGTTTATTTGTCTAACACAGACAGGACAGGTTGCACCGAATAACTTTTACAGGAATTGTTTAATAGATTAGGAAACTATTTGTTAGATACCTGTAACATGGAGCTGCCTTCAAGATAAAACATTATATGGAATTTACCACGACATTTGAGGAGAAAAGGTGTGTTGGGAAGCACTCTGCCAAAGGATGATCATTTGCATTTGATGTGGCCAAATCAACTCCGCCCATACAGGTAGGCTATGTGATTCTGCTTGCTTTGTATCTCTGAAAATTGTGTTAATTGGTTATCATTGGCTGCTGATGACATAAGATTTAAGATAAGAGTGCAGGTTCATAATCACAGTTTATTTCTTTCATTTGCATTTTGAAAATCCATCACCGGTGGCCATAATAAGCGGAGGTTACGTTTGCGCGGGGTAAATCTTATTTCTATGCGGGTGTTCACGATTGCAAACATGCATTCGCATGCCGGGGGTTTCTGCAACATTTTGACAATGTTGGTTGTGGAGCAAATCATCAGACTACTGCAGGTTTAGTTTATGCGCGAAAAGCTATGGATATCTTAATTTTTATGTACAACAATGTCAATACCCTTTTCGAGTAATTTACATTTATTTTTCAACAAGGTTCTGAAACAATTAAAAACAGAAATCATTAGATTTTGGGTTATGTTCAGATGAAAAGTCAGATTCTGGAAGATCGAGGTTTATTGGATTAATTGGAATGACTGAATATCTGACAGACCTTTGGTGTGTAATGTAGAGATGTATCCCAATCATATTGAAGTAAAAAGCATTCATTCATTCATCTTCTTCCACTTCATCTGGGGCCGGGTCGCAGGGGCAGCAGTCTAAGCAGAGATGCCCAGACTTCCCTCTCCCCAGACACTTCCTCCAGCTCTTCCGGGGGGACACCGAGGCGTTCCCAGGCCAGCCGGGAGACATAGTCCCTTCAGCGTGTCCTAGGTCTTCCCCGGGGTCTCCTCCCGGTGGGACGGGACCGGAACACCTTCCCAGGAAGGCGTTCTGGAGGCATCCGAAACAGATGCCCAAGCCACCTCAGCTGACCCCTCTCGATGTGGAGGAGCAGCGGCTCTACTCCAAGCTCCTCCCGGGTGACCGAGCTTCTCACCCTATCTCTAAGGGATCGCCCAGCCACCCTGCGGAGAAAGCTCTTGCGGCTCAGCTCTTTCTTCACCATGACAGACCGATACATCGACCGCATTACTGCAGAAGCTGCACCGATCCGTCTGTCAATCTCCCGTTCCATCCTTCCCTCACTCGTGAACAAGACCCCTAGATACTTAAACTCCTCCAATTGAGGCAAGCACTCTCCACCAAGTAAAAAGCAATGGTTTAGAAATCAATTTCCAAAGGTACTGTAGCCTCCACAACCCATAAGGTAAAATGTGATTTCCATTTTTTGGCCATCTATGTAAATTCTAACATTGATTGATCTCACAATAGGTGTTCAGTTGGTTATAGGCTATTCCTATTGGTTTTCCAATGCCTCTTAATATGAAAGTAATCTAAAAAGTAATTCAAAGTAATCAGATTATGTTACTGAGTTTGAGTAATCAAAAAGTTATGTTACTGATTACAAATGTGGACAGGTAACTTGTAACTGTAACAGATTACATTTAAAAAGTAACCCACCCAACCCTTGCCATTATAGGGTTATAGATTAGGAATAATTGCACACACCTGGATGACCGGTCAATCAGGTAGCTTATAAAAGTAAGTGACGTGCTCAGGTTTGTGAAGACATTATAGCTAAGCATAATCACACACAAGCTAGGAACCAGGAAATGTTAGCGAGCTGTTAAGTTACTGTTACCTAGCTAGCTAACGTTAACAGTAATGTCAGTAGCTATAGCTAGATAATTAGCAATACACACGACTTTGACAACTTTTTGAAAAGGAATTATTTGTACCTTGTTAGCAGACGTTACACTTACACGCGTGTAGGAATGTTTCGCGGCAGACTGAAAAATTATCTGATTACATACAAAGTCCTTTGTTTAGTGTGACCTGGTTTACAACGCATCATTTGCTACCGTTCACATTCAAGGCGTTCAATATTCCAAAAATCAATGCAACTTTGGGGCCACCTTCCCGTGGGCTCACCACCTGCGGGAGGGACCATAAGGGGCCGGTGCGGAGAGGATTGGGCGGCAGTCGAAGGCGGGGGTCTAGACAACCCGATCCCTGGACACGGAAACTAGCTCTAGGGACGTGGAACGTCACCTCGCTGGTGGGGAAGGAGCCTGAGATTGTGCGTGAGGTTGAGAGGTTCCGACTAGAGGTAGTCGGGATCACCTCTACGCACGGCTTGGGCTCTGGAACCACACTCCTTGAGAGAGGATAGACTCTTCACCACTCTGGAGTTGCCCATGGTGAGAGGCGGCGGGCTGGTGTGGGTTTGCTTATAGCTCCCCAGCTCTGCCGCCATGTGTTGGAGTTTACCCCGGTGAACGAGAGGGTCGTTTCCCTGCGCCTACGGGTCGGGGATAGGTCTCTCACTGTTGTTTGTGCCTACGGGCCGAACGGCAGTGCAGAGTACCCAACCTTCTTGGAGTATCACAGGATATCTGGGATATCACATTGGTCCTTTGATGTGACATCTTGAGTTGTATCAATCTGAACCGAAAACAGTCCCTCCTCTCTAACCTCATCTGAAATTGTGCCCTTTATGACCTGGCTGAGAGCATCCACAACTTTCCCAACAATGTCCTTTGATAGCAGAGTCACAAGAGATCCTCTACCTTTTGCACCAGTGTCATGATGCTTCTTGCTTTGCTCAATACAACTGCTAATATGCTGTTGAAGGCACAGATCATAACGACTCAAAAGTATTACCAACTCTAGAAAGTAACCATGATTGACTGCAATACAGCTGCTGGTAATACAATTAGAATATCATCAAAAAGTTTATTTATTTCAGTAATTCCATTCAAAAAGTGAAACTTGCATAATGTATACATGAATTCCACACAGACTGATATATTTCACAATTAATTATTTTAATTGTGATTATTATAACTGACAACTAATGAAAACCCCAAATTCAGTATCTCAGAAAATTTGAATATTGTGAAAGGGTTCAATATAGAAGACGCCTGGTGCCACATTCTAATCAGCTAATGGTCTCTCAGTCTAGTTCTGTAGGCTACACAATCATGGGGAAGACTGCTGACTTGACAGCTGTCCAAAAGACGACCATTGATACCTTGCACAAGGAGGGCGAGACACAAAGGGTCATTGCTAAAGAGGCTGGTTGTTCACAGAGCTCTGTGTCCAAGCACATTAATAGAGAGGCAAAGGGAAGGAAAAGATGTGTTAGAAAAAAGTGTACAAGCAATAGGGATAACCGCACCCTGGAGATGATTGTGAAACAAAACCAATTCAAAAACGTGGGGGAGATTCACAAAGAGTGGACTGCAGCTGGGGTCAGTGCTTCAAGAACCACCATACACAGACGTATGCAAGACATGGGTTTCAGCTGTCGCATTCCTTGTGTCAAGTCACTCCTGAACAAGACACAGCATCAGAAGCGTCTTGCCTGGGCTAAAGACAAAAAGGACTGGACTGCTGCTGAGTGGTCCAAAGTTATGTTCTCTGATGAAAGTCAATTTAGCATTTCCTTTGGGAATCAAGGTCCCAGAGTCTGGAAGAGAGGAGAAGCACAGAATCCACGTTGCTTGAAGTCCAGTGTAAAGTTTCCACAGTCAGTGATGGTTTGGGGTGCCATGTCATCTGCTGGTGTTGGTCCACTGTGTTTTCTGAGGTCCAAGGTCAACGCAGTACTTCATGCTTCCTGCTGCTGACCAACTTTATGGAGATGCAGATTTCATTTTCCAACAGGACTTGGCACCTGCACACAGTGCCAAAGCTACCAGTACCTGGTTTAAGGACCATGGTATCCCTGTTCTTAATTGGCCAGCAAACTCACCTGACCCTTTAGAAAATCTATGGGGTATTGTGAAGAGGAAGAAGCGATACGCCAGACCCAACAATGCAGAAGAGCTGAAGGCCACTATCAGAGCAACCTGGGCTCTCATAACACCTGAGCAGTGCCACAGACTGATTGACTCCATGCCCCGCCGCATTGCTGCAATAATTCAGGCAAATGGCGCCCCAACTAAGTATTGAGTGCTGTACATGCTCATACTTTTCATGTTCATACTTTTCAGTTGGCCAACATTTCTAAAAATATTTTCTTTGTATTGGTCTTAAGTAATATTCACATTTTTGGAGATACTGAATTTGGGATTTTTATTAGTTGTCAGTTATAATCATCACAATTAAAAGAAATAAACATTTTAAATATATCAGTCTGTGTGTAATGAATGAATGTAATATACAAGTTTCACTTTTTGAATGAAATTATTGACATGAATCAACTTTTTGATGATATTCTAATTATATGACCAGCACCTGTATATTTTAGTGTATAAGCAGCCTCTGCTTTATCCCCTCTGTAACTAAGTCCACATTTGCCTATGACTTTTATCACATCTATTATGCGTTCCATCACCTGACGCTTCTTCTTCACCTGCTCATGATCTAAAGATATTTGTTTGCCTGCCAGAAGGCTTTTTATATCTGCCCTTTTGGCCAACAGAAAGTAAGCATCAGCACTATCTCTATGGATCTTACTTTTCTCATGCTCTTCTATCCACTGATGAACATGTTTCTATGTTTTCATACCTCCCTTTATGAAAGGTCTATCTGAGAAAGCCTTTTGGAAAAAACTATGGAGCCAACCAACTCTATTTGGGAGGGGAGAACTCCCTCACATGGTGTAACCCATGCAGAGGCTGCAGTGTCAGAATGTGAAACGTGTGTAGCCTACTTTAAGATAGACAAACGTGACAAATGTAAAAAGAATATATCCTTGAGCGGCCCAAAAGTCAAGTGGCCCACCGGGAATTCTACCAATTCTCCCGATTACCCACCCCGGGCCTGACCATGTCTCGATGCAATTAGACTGGTTAGGAATGGAACTGCAACGCTTAGTAACAGTAGTAGAAAACCACTTTACACTGCTGCGATTCTGTCAAAGGTATATTACCGTTCCTATAAGTCTATAAGTAAATAACCAAAGGGTGGGTGCGTAGCATCTTTAAAAATCTCCATGATGAACTGAGAAATGCTGGGGTATATTTGTCTTCCTAAAATACTAATCTGCTGATTGTCACGAGGTTCAACAAGATGAGATAATTTGTGTTCAAGTTAATAGTTCAACTAGATTTGCCTTTAACAAACATGTTTTGGACAAGGTAGATGGCACTCAGGTTAGGGTGGTGTGAATATTGTGTGAAAACTCTCTCAATCTCCAAACTCTCTGATGCACTTTTCATAAACTCGTCAATAATTAAAAGGTTGTTTTTTCTGAATCGGTAACAGATTGTCATCACACAAGAATGTTGGTAAACCTTTTATGAACTTCTTTCAACTTCAACATTTTGTCATACAATGGTTGCCAACATGAATAAACCCAGATTTTATTCTGAATTTCTTTGGAGAAAACAACATTAACATTATCCAGCATTATCCAGCATTATCAACATCAACATTGGACACTACTCTGGTTTCAATGTGAACACTTTTATCTCTAGCCATTGTGTCTGCATTAGCAAGGACATGATCATCATCACCACCTTCGTCTCGTACATAGTTATCAACCAGTCTTGTTAGCGTCTCCAAATGTATAATACCTGAGTTGAAGCTGTTGAGTGTAATGCCTTTTACTTTGAGACAGGTCAGACCTTTAACAATTTTGTAACTGTATGTCTTTAGGCCAAATTGTGCAATGTTGTCATTGGTCAAATCAACCAAGAATGGGCCTAGAGGGGGCACCGAATCCCTGTGGCATGTGACAAAGTTCACGGAATCAGCGTCTGTGTAGAGCACACGTCTATCCAACTTCTCCAAGAGTGAATATAACTCGAGTCCAGCATAAGCGGTTGTGAACGTGGCAATAAAAATATTGCTGTTACGTGGTTTGATTGGTGTCTGTTTTGTGTAACGCCACTGTACCATTACAACTGTGTCTAAGATGAAAGGGAAATGACTAACTTTATTTCACTGGACTATTTCACTGTTTACAACAATGTTCTCCTTGTCAATCTCCACACCCTCCTTTTCATGATATTCACGAATATACTGTTCTTTAGCATCATCGTCAACCGCTGATGGCGGGAAGCCGCTAGCTTCCTGCTTGCGCTTCAGGAATGTTCTCATTTTCACAATGCGATAACCTTTCTCAACAGCCTTAACCAGCTCAATTGAAACCCAGGTACCAGTTAAAGCTCTTTCTGAATCAGTATGTGGACAATCAGTCACCTGTTTTTCAGACTTGGCAGTAAAATGTGGTCCTCCTTCACGGTTGATGACAATTTGCACAACTAGCTATAGTGATTCATCAACCAAAAGCTCTGCATTACTCTGCATAACACCTTCGAGTAACTCCCCAGCTCTCATGGTTGCATGTACCGAGGAGATCAGAGATTCACCAAACAACCCTCAATATCAACTTTATTGTCATTGATCAAGTACAGTACAATGAAATGCAGTTAGCATCTAACAAGATGTGTGAATAGAAGAAGGCAGAACATTTACTTGTATTAATTACAATGTATGCTACAGATTTGACATTACACATCTGTAACATACATCATATGGGTGTTTTGTAAAAGCACTTAGTGACAACTGCTGATGTAAAAAGGGCCTTATGAATAAATTTGATTGATTGACATATACATGTGCAATAAAAGCAAATGCACTACAAATGGCAATTCTAAATGCCATTAATCATCCTCTGCACTGTATTTTAAATGAAGCTGGCAACCATATACATTTAGAGATTTACATGTTATTATAGTATTAGTAAATTATTAAAAACCTTCTTTGATATTATTTTATTGTAATAGCTTTTTAAATGCACAAAAACAATATTTATGTAATGAATTGAGCTACAAACCAGAGTCATTGGGATTGTTATTAATCGGGATAAAATCGTAAATCAGGATAGTTTTGGCCAGGATTATCGTGGCATGAAATTCTCATATCGTCCCAACTATATCATTAAATAAAATTGTGATACGGTCGGATGAAGCTAAACTAACTAGTTCATTAAGTTGTATACATTTGATACTTCCGGTCAGGTAGCATCATTTCATTTTATCAATTAAGGACAAACTCATCCGCTTACATACACTTGCAAACGTTTATCTCAATATTGACATTAATATATATATATATTTTATGACGTAATTCTGTAATACAGCATGCAGTTAATTTCATGCTGCAATACCTGGAAGTCTTGCACCCCCACACGCATACACACACACAGGTATTTACTAATTCACAAACACTACAGTTCATGAACATCATTGCCTGTTAAACATTTCTACCAATTTGTAGACAACATTCTGGCGTTAATCCCCATTGTACAATTTGATAAGACGTATTTACAAATGTTTTGTTTACCAGAAATAACAGATCTTATGCTGTCAATGAATCATAGTTTTTCATGCAAATTTAATCTCAACCTTCTGGGTGCATTTGTAACTTTTTGCCATATAATGCAACTCAGAGGTTAATGCTGACTTAAAATACCCAGTCTGATTTAACAAATCATCAATGATCATACATACCCATGTACCAAAGTCATCAGTTATTTTTTGCATTATTTTAACCCAACCATGACACAATCAACCTAGCCCTAATGTCTGCCTGACCCAGGTTTAATTACCCCTCCAGAATACTAATGTCGTCCACACGATGTATGTATTAAGTAGCACTGTGGTGGTTAACTAACTTTCCTTGTGTAAAACGCAGGATGTTTATCAACCTGAATGTATTACAGTTTGTGTCTGGGTCATTTTCTGTTATTGTTGACCATTACAATGGGCAGATCTGATCTTAAGACCCATTTCATGTTAAAATAATAAATGGGCAGAAACTCTCCAAAATCGTAATTCCCGACCTCTTCATATTTTACACACGAAATTCTACACTTGTTAAAATGGCACAAGTCAATGTAATACGTGCATTGTAAAACATGAAAGATCAACACCAGATGGTTTCAAACCATCTATTACATACATATGTTAACATTGATTGCCTTGGGAATTTCAAATCCCCAGAACCCTGGAACCCTATTTTTAAACATCAAAGCCACCATAAATTACAAATCGCACACCTCCATACCATATTTCATCCCCCGGACATGCATACGTCATACAGAAAACCATTGCAAAAACTTTCTAGAAGTTACGTTTATTCATTTTCACTGCACTGAATAACTGTTCACGATTTGTTAGATAGCGGGCAGCTGACGTTTGCTAGCGGTTAGCTGACGTTTTCTAGCTAGCTACAGTTATAAATCAACCAACTTTTGCAGCTCTTAGAATTCGAGTCAACAAGAGAAGCTTGCAATGCAATGCATGTAGTGTTCCTTACCTAGCAAGGTGACTGTTCAAATGCTGGCGTGAGTTCAAATGCTGGAGAGTACTGAAGTCACATGCAAAAAAACTCACGCTGGGGGGTCGGTAAGGAATATTTGAAACTCACCCGTGAAAAGGTTAAAAAGCCACAGGTGTGGGAAATTCACCTTTAATTGCCATTTTCACCTGTGTGTGTCACCTTGTGTGTCTGTAACAAGGCCAAACATTCAAGAGTATGTAAACTTTTGGTCAGGGCCATTTGGGTTATTTCTGTTATCATTATCATTTAAAAAGGAGCCAAATAACTATGTGATAATAAATGGCTTTATATGATTACTATCTCTAAATAAAGCCTTTTTTTTTTTTTTTGCATGATCGGTCATATTTTCAAAATGTATGACAAAATATCATAATTTCTGCCATGGTATGCAAACTTATGATCACAACTGTATACAATTTCTACCTTCATCATTCTTCATCATTACACTTCTGTCACATGCATATGTTGGTCTGGGTTGATCTGGGGGTTATCACCCATTCATCCATTGATCTCATTGCCATTTCATTACTACTCATTAGATTAGATACAAGTACAGTATGTACAAGTACAGTATGACAAAATGCAGTTAGCATCTAACCAGAAGTGCAAATAGAAGAGTGCAAAAATGTACAAGTGAAACAATTAAGAACAATGTATGTTATAAGTGGGATATATCAATGTACAAATTGAAGGTGAAAGGTGGCATTTGCAACTGAAACACAGGGATGACAGCAATGAGGTTCCTCTGGGGTAGACATGTATATGAAACAACTGAAAAAGAATGCAAACAACATGTACACCATTTCAAGATTTACAGTAGCCTACATGAAAATATAGAAAAGTCATTTGTCGATTGTATTGATGAAAAACAGTAACGTGTAATACATTTGCTGAATTGATAATTGGTGATCGTTGGTATTTCATTTCGTGAATAATTATTTAGCATAATACATTTGTAGAATCTTAATCTTCAGTAAAATAAGCAGAGAAAATTCAAAGAGAGGTGATAGGATGTGGAAATCTCATTTGTAAGTTCATTCAAATTCAACCAAGATTCTATCATTCATCTGGGAGTATCACACATTCATCCATTGATGTCTTGATTTCAGTGAGGGGTGATTAACGCCTGGGTACCAACGCTAAGTACCCTGGGCTGTTGGCCGATTAAGATGGAAAACATGGTAAAAAAATAAAAGTAAATAGTCAATCAATAGTTTTCCATTTGAGTTTAGAATTCTGACAACGGAAAAATTCAATACGCCCATTTAGGAAAATTAATGGAATGAGCTTTCAAACTCTGAAAGGAAGGAAATAACCTAATTTGCTATTCGAAAATACCTGAGTGATGCTAGTAGATTTCCCTCTGACTGGGGGAAAGTTTGTCTCAAAACTATATTCAAAAATATATTCAAAACTAGAATTTAAACATTATTTATACATACAGAATTGAGATCCACAAATGTTTTTCATGTATTTGTCAGTCTTTGTTATTTGTGGGAATGGAATGTAAATTTACATGCGGATTCTCAATCTGCTCATACAGATTACCCATTTATGCACAGATTGTCTATCTGTTAACCAGAGGTGGAGCTTAAATGGGTGCAATGGGTGCACAGCCAATCAGAGGGCCACACAAGATCTCACGGTTGATCTTAGAGTTGAAAATACCTTACGTTTGAAAAATATTGCATGCAGAATAAATGATATTATGATGTTTTGCTAGATACTATTTAGTTGACATTGAAGTGATAAACATCTATATTTTTATTGCATAATGCATTTTTAAGCTATGATGAACCAATAATAAATTTTTTTATGTGCAGACACCATGGGTGATTGGGCAGTATAATGTCAGTGATATATAGTAACACTGGGTGTAACGTCGTATCTTTTCAGCTCATATGCTAAATATTTGAACTGTGGAAGATCTAGCTTAACTCACAAAATATAAAAATGGAACATAGGTATGTTTGCCACTCAGAGGAAGAAAAGCAATACATTATCAACAAGAAATGGAACCAGGCAAGCCTAGTTCTGCCTGGCGGCAATAAGAAGGGATGAATGCTGTTGCCCCTGGCTGGATTCGATCTGCGGTTTTCTCTGTGGGAGACTGTGACTTTAACCGTTACACTATTTAAACAGTGGGTTTGTTGCACGTGATACGTGATACAACACGTATAACAGGGTCGCTGTACTAAATTCAACATGTTAAATAGTAAAGAGATTAATGTAGATGGCTAGCTAATAGCTATACAGTAATGAAAACAATCTTCCACTATGCTATGTGAACTACACTATGTAAATCGAGAGGACTGTGTTTGTTGTTGGTGCAGTTTGTCCATCGCAATATAACCATAAAGAATTTTACTGTAGGCTCACTATAATGTAGCTACTGAAGCTTGTAGCCAGTGAAGTTTTAGTCTAGGTATACAGTACCTATAATCAAAACAATCACTCCATGGCTGGTTCATTTCTTTAGAAAACAATAACTGTTAAATAGCCAATGCTATGTGAACTACTCAATGTAAGTCGAAAGCAGTATGTGACAGAAATCCTGTACGGGGTCCTATCGTTTGGCTTTTAATATTTTTTAATTGTAAGTGTTTAAAATACAATACTGTTTGATAAAGTTATGGGAAAGATTTGCTGCTTTAAAAGTTGATAATCTGCTCTACTTAGTTCTGAGGAAAGGGCTGGTAAGTTTATGTTGTTACCTAGCTAGCTAATGTTAACAGCAACGTCAGTAACTAGCAATACAAATGACTTTGACAACTTTTTGAAAAGGAATTATCTGTGGCTAGTTAGATAACGTTAACGTGATTTACCCATGTACATGTAGGAATGTTTCGTGACAGACTGAATATTACGTACAATGTCCATTGTTTGCGTTTAGTATGTTGACCTTGTTTACAATGCATTTTTTTGCTACCGTTTACACTCAAGGCATTGAATAATTCCAATAATTCCTATGCATCTTTCATTGTCGCTATCATAACTGCCATGGTTGTCCTTTTCTTGTATATGTAATTCGTGAACAGTGGTTTTAGAAAAGTTGAGCCAGTGTTTTCTTTCCACCTTTGGCTCTGCAATGAAATGCCTAAATTTTGCATGAATGTTTTGAACAATATCAAAGTCTGGGATTTCCTCATCGTCTTCGGATTCATCTTCTTAGTCATGGCGTCATTGTACTCCAGAAATTTGTATCTCACAAATTTGTTGATAACACCAGCTAAATTCAGGGCAACGATGTCATTTACAGCTGTAGCAATGCGAAGTTGTCCATTTTTGAAAACCCAGGGCTTGCAATTATATTTAACAAGTATGGGTGTTATGACAAAAGTCGGTGACTTGGCAGACCAATCAGAACTCAGTAAGTCAGCATTTCCAGCCCCTTCATTATCTCAGCCAATCATGTCTAGCTAAAGTCCTGTATTTTGGTGTTGATAGCTGGAGACACAGGGAGATGGTATGTTGTCAGGACTGCCCTTTTGTCTTTAAAATCTGCAGTAGAACTCATTCAGGTCATAGGCAGGTTGTAGGTCATTAATTTAGAGGGGGGATTTAGGCTTGTAGTTGGTCATCTGTTGGAGGCCTCTCCAAACAGAAGCAGAGTTGCTGGTCAAGAATTGTTGTTTTAGTTTCTCTTCATACCGGTGCTTGGCTGCATCACCAAAGCTGTATTTAGCCTCTCTGTACCTGTCTCTTGTGATGGTAATTCCAACGATCGACACTCTTAAAGGAGTAACAAACAGAGACAAAATTCTAAAATATGAGAGACGCGTCAAACGCTTACAAACATAGTCATCCGAGGAGTCTCTACCTCAATATAGCTCATTCAACAGTATATATCACATAGAAAAGGGGTGTGGTAAGTTGTTAACCATCTGTCTTGTGTCACATAGGTTTTACCCAAAGGGCGGGCTGTCCCCCCACCTTATCCTTCTCAACTCCTGAGGAGACACAATGTCTGGTTAATCAACAGAGACACTAAAGGGATACAGATTTACGAGTACCCCTCTAATCCACCTGTGCCGGTCAAGGATGCTGGTCAAGGATGTGCCCCTAGGACAAATACCAGATCCTTCTCGGCATCTTTAACTAGTAACTAATTCATTCTCACATCCAAATAATGGGACTCAGTCCTTTAAACAGTAAGAATGCATCAGGTGGAGGAGTTTAAGTATCTAGGGGTCTTGTTCACGAGTGAGGGAAGGATGGAACGGGAGATTGACAGACGGATCGGTGCAGCTTCTGCAGTAATGCAGTCGATGTATCGGTCTGTCGTGGTGAAGAAAGAGCTGAGCCGCAAGGCGAAGCTCTCGATTTACCAGTCAATCTACGTTCCTACTCTCACCTATGGTCATGAGCTTTGGGTCATGACCGAAAGGACAAGATCCCGGATACAGGCGGCCGAAATGAGCTTTCTCCGCAGGGTGGCTGGGCGATCCCTTAGAGATAGGGTGAGAAGCTCGGTCACCCGGGAGGAGCTCAGAGTAGAGCCGCTGCTCCTCCACATCGAGAGGGGTCAGCTGAGGTGGCTTGGGCATCTGTTTCGGATGCCTCCGGAACGCCTTCCTGGGAAGGTGTTCCGGTCCCGTCCCACCGGGAGGAGACCCCGGGGAAGACGTAGGACACGCTGGAGGGACTATGTCTCCCGGCTGGCCTTGGAACGCCTCAGTGTCCCCCCGGAAGAGCTAGAGGAAGTGTCTGGGGAGAGGGAAGTCTGGGCATCTCTGCTTAGACTGCTGCCCCCGCGACCCGGCCCCGGATAAGCGGAAGAAGATGGATGGAATGCATCAGGTTTCAGAATTTCCACAACAATCCATCCTCTTGATACCATGTCAAACCTTGGTATCAATCCTTAAACAGTTCACTCATTAGGATGTAGAATGCAACAAACCAGTACTCTTTAACAACATGATCCAGTCAATATCATTACCCTTACTGATTAGAGAACGGAACAGATCTGAAATGTCTGGATCCTCCTTTACATTATTCTAGATCATTACCTTTTTATAAACTCCAAGATCACACATTTTCATTATACAGAATCATAACATAGTACAGCAAAACCTTTTATGTTAAAATCATTGGTCAAAGGAAATGAATTTAAGAGACACATATATTGACAGTATGGGATATGTAGCATCAACACGTGAGTGTGTTACCACCTATCACTGAATACATTCTTCTATCAGTCACTGCTACAAAGCCCCCTCATGCCAATTACTCGAATTCTCTGAAAAGTCCTCTCCATGATTCCATTTAGGTGTACTTCCAAAGTCATCACAAATGTCTACACCATTTCTTGGAAGGCCGGTGTAACAGAACGTAAAAGTCAGATGTATATTCCAAGGTGTTGTCCTTCATAGCTCAGATGCAGACACAGCTCTGGTTGTCTCCATACTAGCTGCTTTATCAGCCAGGTCAGGAGAATCTGTGTGTTCTCCCTTGTGAACGCCAAGATGACCAGTTTTAGCTAAAGGCTCTATAGCTGAAGGCCAGGTAGAAAGTGACTTGTTACTAGTACCAGAAAATTCACTTTTCCCTCAGTGACTTCAATTCACTGTGCCTAACCGTTAAACACAGAAGCCCTCCTGTAGCGTGTGTCATCGACCCCAGGCTCCTCTCTCAGCTACCTGGACAGCAGATGAGATGTTACCTGGTATGGACCCAATCAGCGGAGCATGATGTCGTGCAGTAGATCTTTCCGCGTCCCCGTAAGCGTTGTCCAGAACCGGAGCTTTCCTTTGCCTCCATCCTCTCGGCCGGAGGTTGCCTTCTCCATCACATTGCAGAATCGTCAGGACTCGAATCAGTCCAGCTCACAGGAACCCAGCATCCTGTAGATGTGCGGCGCCCCAGAGTAGACTCCACTCGTAGCTGTAGGACAGGACAGTCTGTGTGTGTGTGCGTGTGTGTATGAGATCCATCTTATCTCAGCCCACCTCACAGTTGTCCTTTAAGTCAAACTCAGTCTCTCTCTCGGCTCCAACAAGTCCTCTATTGCCGAATCGCTTTCAAGTGTCCTGTACCTGAAGTGTGGATTATCCTTGAGAAGAATAGTTGCAACTGCACAGTACACCATCACAAATATGTTCATTACATTAGCTTGTTGCATCTCGCTGATGCATTAGAGCCAAACACTATCAAACACTCAAACCCTATATTTCCAATATCTCTCTACTTCCTTTGTCTAAATAGATTAGAACAGTTGTAATCAGTAACAGTATCGTTAAAACATTGACATCTTTGGTGCTTCTGTTCTGTTAGTGTAGCAAAATAACAATTCCACTCTTTTCTGTAGTTGGTTTAACAACCAACAAAAAGAACAGAAAAACACCATTTCTCATTTCCCTTTACTGTTTCAATTACTCATCAGTTAAGATAGTTTGCTTACATTGAAGTATCACTCTCAAAGAGTAGTTCATGGACAATTCTCAGTTAACCATCTAACCAGATCACAGTTGTTATATAATTCACATCTGATTGTATTGTATCGGAACTACAATCAAATTCACCATTGTTTCACATAAAGGATCTCAAACAGCCCCCCCACCCAACACACTGGTTTTTGCGTCAGTGAGTTGAGTGCTCCAGGGGGTCTGTACCTCTATATACAATTTAGACTATGTAAGACTTCTCAACTTGGTTTTCTAGAAACATAACCGGATGCAGAATTACTTCCTCAGTATCAATTAAAACATGGCAAAATTTAGTAAACATGTAAGGAATAACAAAATGTGCTCCCTGCACGTTTTTACCCACTTATTCCATAATGCATGAGATTAATATGATTACTTCTAATCAAATATTAAACAAACTGAACAGTAACACTCCCATCAAATTAGTTATTTCTTAGCTAAACCATTTCAAAATGGTAAGATGTATTCTACTCAACCATAACCATGTTAGATTTTGTATAAAACAAACTTCTCAAAAAACCCAATTAGACAAACACTGTGAAGGAATGTTGATTTTAACAGATTTTCTGCTATAACTTCTGCTATAACTTTTGGAAACAGAAAAAACTAAATTCTTCACGTAACTCTTTAAATACCTATTTAATTCGCTTTGAGCTCTAAGTTCAACTCTTTTTCATCATAGATAATCATTTCATACAATCCCCCCCTGCTTTCACGACAGAGTCAACGGAAAATGACTCCAAGTGAAAGCAGAATCATTACAGGACGGCCATGAAAAAAAAATCGATAGTTGGGAGGAATCTAACATTCATCCAGTAAAACGTCGCAAACTGAATATGCAACCAAAACAAACATGAAAATGATAAAAACACCCACAAATAAAATAAAAAAACATCCATATAGGAAATAAAAAACAACTGTACCACACGGTCGCTCGTGTGAAGTAAGCATATTGAACAACTCCCAAATTAGCATATCAAAATGAGCATTTCCACAGGCAATGGCCAAACTAAGTTGAGACCAAACAAACATCATGACTCAATTTACCTCCTAAAGTCTAGGGAATTTACTCAACTTTAGATGTATGTCCATGTCATTCAAAATAGTGGCAGGCTGCCAAAATCGCTACTTTCATGGATACGTCATGCAAAGACATCAAATTCGTTCTAGAAAATAACAATGTTGGATGACTTAAGGTCTCCACCCTTACTACAAGTACATTTCAAAATCATAAAGTTAAACATTAAAACCATTGAGAGGAAAATGTATTTAGCTTTCACTTAATGTTTCATCCCAAAACTAATCATACTAATGTAGGGGAAATTACCATGGGTGAGGACAGGCTGAATACTACAAAAGTGTGACATGATCTCCAGACTGCCTGGAGTAAAGAACGTCATGCCTACAACCTAGCCGATCTCCTACGTTAACTAAAAGTTCAGAGTCATAGATCTACCCAGCTAACATCGTTGCTGTTCGCAAAAAAAAAATTGCTTATCTTATCAACAGCAACAGTAGGGGGAAAAACTCTCAAAATAAAGGCAAATCAACAGAAAACAGATGCATGAAGTCACTAAAATCAAGGAACAATCAGTGAGTGAACCCCATGATACCCCAGGCTAGAACTCTAAATGCAGACACGTCAATCAACCCCATGTGTCAGTTTACCAGACTAGAATTTAAAACGCCAGTAACGAGCATCAGGCCTGTAGTCACTTTACCCTCTTTTGCAGGCTATGACTATATTGGCTGCAAATTGTTGAAGTCAACACTTCCCCAAGTTGATTTGTTGGAAAGGAGAATAAAACACCAGGAGTCAGGTCAATTATCGTACCGCATATTCCGTTTATTACAAAAGCTTTTGTCACCGCACAATGTCTAAGGATCAACAGTCAAAACAGCATTTTATACTTCAACTACGCCCAAAAGATAGAGGCGTCAAGTTAACAAAGCAAGTGTGTCATTGGTCCACTACCAATTCTATACCTTATAAGGATAACTGCAAGTATCCTATTGCCCCCTTGTGGTTTCTGTCTTGTCTGTCAGACTATGTGTTTGTGTCTCTAACCTGTGTCCTGTTTCTCAAAAGACAGACATACTAAATCTTTCTCTCACCGGTAACCGCTTGAACAGGGTTTCCTGTTCTCCTACTTGCACCTTCAGTTTCAGCTTATGTTACAAACACTTAGTAACACACAGCTTACAACAGTTCACTAACTTATACAATCAATATATCTACAATTCCCCCTTTTGATCTCTCCCCAGAGAGATCACCCCTATTCGCCAAGCTCCAGTTCTCCTGGGTCATGCTGCTCCAGTAGAGGCATCAGCATCCCTGGTGGCGGTCCTGGAGCCTTCTCAATGGCTGTAGAGATCACTCTCATGGCAAGCCCTCTTATGCATGGGTTACAACAACACCCACAAGTAACCATTATAGCACCAAATGTAGCAAGCGATAAAAGAACAGACATTATCAAACCTTTCCACTGGCCGAACATCGAGGTCAGCAATTCCTCCAGCGGATTATCTATCCCAGAATGCTCGTGCATAGTTCGCGAGAGAGTTCTAAGGCCCTGCAGCGCCTTAGCAACCGACCCGTCCGGAGCTGTATTGTTAGGAATGAAAGTACAACACATGTCCCCAAACATCGCACAAACCCCACCCTTCTCTGCCAATAACATATCGAGGGCTATGCGATTTTGCACCACCATCAACGAGGTGGGGCCCAACTGTTCTGGCAGGCCCTCAACCGCATCACGGGTCAAATTAGAGAGACGTAAGACATTATAATGTACAGTTAATGCGGTCTACATTCTTGTTTGGAGTGACGGGGAACAAAGCGGACAGAATAGGAATATTTTCAAATCCTGCCGCGACTTGGTCTGCGAGTTTGAATTCTTTGGGGACCCCTCTAGGGACCCCTATCACATCTATCTAGGTTGGGGAGTCCACAATGAGGTCGAATGTATCCCTTGAGCGACGGCCTATTACATGTCTACGCCGGCCCTGGGTAAGAGGGTCGCTCCTTTTTGCCTGGAGTGATTTAACTCGGTCACCTATCAGCACTAAGGGTGCTGCTAACCGTACCTTCGCACATACCCCCTGGGTGCCTTTTGGGATTCTTACCAAGAGTCGGGTGCCCCCACAATAGTAATACAGGCCAGACCGGGCCCAGGGTACGATAATAGATCTGCTCTGGATCGTAACATTATACCACTGCGAGGGGATTTCTCCAACGTTCACCACGGGTTTCTGACTGGTGAAGTGGAAACAGGTATATCCCCCTCCCCCTTTATGGGGAGTGAACGGCCCCACCCTGGTGTCGTTAGCTATCGGAGGAAACACGCTTGCCAGGGTGGTGCAGTTCACAGGGGAAGCGCTATGTGTAAGAGCTAACATGCACTGATATCCCCAAGGGTCCTCTGAATACAAAGTGTGACTAAACCCTCTGGTGTTAGTTTCACTACCGCAAATGTCGCCCTCAGCCCATCTTGTTCGTGTCTGAAACAGCACCCATCAGTGAAGAAGTCCTCTGCCCCTGGGAGGGGTTCTGCCTCCAGATCGGTTCGTGTCTTATTCTCCCTCACTACCTCTTGCGCGCACTCATGTGGTAGCCCCGTCCCCATTCAGTCTGCCATATTTATCCCTTCATGTATGAAAATCTAATTTGAAGCCCCGAGAATTTTGCTTAGGGGTTGTTGCCTGACAGAAGTCATGGTGAACATCTGTGAATTTACATACACCACTACACTGTGTGTTGTGAGTATCTGAAGTTGATGCCCCATCACTATGTGTGCGCATTTTTGAATGAGTCTCGCTACCCCCGCTGCATGCTGTGTGCAGGTGGGGTGCCTTTTTTCGGTTTTGTCAAATCCTACGCTTATGTACATAAGGATGTTCCTATCTCCCCCTTTTTTCTGAAACAGGACCCCGTTCATGACTTGTCCTGTTTCAGAAACATCTAGAAAAAAGGGTTTTGTGTAGTTGGGTATGGCCAGATCAGCTGCGGTGGCTAGTTGTTGTTTCAGCAAAATGAAGGCCTGGTCGGCCGGGCAAGTCCAATTGAGTGTGGCTTTAAGTTTACGCATTCCCTGCTCTTTAACTAGCACTCTAAGTGGCTCTGTGAGCCCTGAATAGTTCGGTATGTAATTGCGGCTGTACCCCGTGAGCCCCAGGAATGATAGCATTTCCTGTACAGTAGTGGGTTTAGGATGGTGGAGGATGGTTGTGCGGTGAGCTGGGGAAAGCCCCGCTCCCATCTGCGAGATTACTCTGCCCAAAAAGGAGACCTGCGTCCTTACCAGCTGTAGCTTTTCTTTTGATACCTTGAACCCTTTCTCTGCCAGTCTGGTGAGGACCGTCATTGTAGCTTGGATGCAAGCGGCCACCGTCGGGGCCGCCAGAAGCAGGTCGTCTACGTACTGGACCAAAGTTACCCCTGTCAGCAGGCAGCATCCCTGCAGCGCTTTTCTCAGTACCTGGTTGAATATACCAGGGGAAAGCGTGAACCCCTGTGGTAGTCTCGTGTATAGCCATTGTCGACCCCTATGTGTGAAAGAAAAAATATCACGAAGTTCCTCTGCTAGTGGGAGACAGAAAAAAGCATTAGCCAGGTCAATGCAGGTGAACCATTTTTGATCAGGGGTCAAATTAGTGAGTGCTACAAACGGGTTAGGTACCGGTATAGTGGGTGTGAGTAAAATGTTGTTAATAGCTCTGAGATCATGGGCCATACGGTATTTCCCTGTCCCTTTCTTTTCTACCGGGAGGATAGGCGTGTTCCACGCGGAACCCGACTCCTCCAACATCCCTGTGGGCCACAAACCATTCAATGTCACATCCAACCCTTCCTCTGCCTCTGGTTTGTGTGGGTATTGGGGCAGCCATATGGGCTCTCCCGGTCCGATTTTAAAGGTGACCGGTGGGCAATCGGTGAGCCCCACGTCCGTGGGGCCCTTGGACCATGTTATGGAAATTTTGAACTAAGGTGCATTTGAGAAATGTCTGTCTTTTCTATTGACTGGTATGTAAATCTGTACTTTGATTGTGACACACATGTCTGTATAATTTCAGAGGAGTATTAGGTATTTGGGCCATGTCCTCCTGCCTAGAAGAAGGATGTATTCTTTGTCGTCATATACATGTATGAATGAGTTACTAGTTAAAGATACCGAGAGGGGTCTGATGTTTGAATAGGAGACATCCTTGACCGGCACGGGTGGATTAGAGGGCGACTCGTAAATCTGTATAACCCTTTAGTGTCTCTGTTGACTATCCAGACATTGTGTCTCCTCAGGAGTTGAGAAGGATAGGGTGGGGGGACAGCCCGCCCTTTGGGTAAACTCTTGTGACAAGACCGATGGCAGCATCTTACCACACCCCTTTTCTATGTAATAAATACGGATTGTTCATGTATGGAGTTAGAGACACCTCAGACGATTATGTGTGTGTAAGCGGTTGACGTGTCTCTCATAATAGTCTCTGTGCATAATAATTAATAAAACGGTTATAATGTACAAAGAGAACATTGTCTCTGTGTCCCTTACTCTGAGTGTCGATACATTGGAATTTCCATCACAACCACAGTGAGTCCGGTTACTCATTAAGTCTGCCCGTGGCTACAGGGTGATCCATCTTTTCCCTCCCATGATCCTGAGTTATCTCCCTTCGCTCTAAATATACCCAATCCGTCCCTGGTGCCTCTAACCGATACGTCTTACAGCTGGGTGAGTACCATATGTTTGGCGCCTGAGTGAGTGTCCAATCAGTGCATTTGACCGCCCTTTTAACCATGGGCCCCAGGTCTTTTGCTTGGTGTTTAGGATGCAGGGCCAGTGACACATGCGGGACGGACTCCTCCGCCATCTTGTACCACTGATCCTGCTCCTCTGTCAACTGTATCACTGATCCTGCTCCTCTGCCGCTACCCCTTCAGGGCCTACATATATGAATTTAGACCCGACCTGCCACGTGTCCCCACACACTACATCCCCAAACCCCTCTCTATACACCTCGTCACCCTGCCGATCATAAAATAGGGTTACATGTGGGGGGTCTGGCGGAGGAAAGTACGGCTTGAGGAGGGAGATCCACGGCCTCCACTTGAAGTACTGGGACAAAGTACCCTGTTTGTCCGGCTTTTCCGGTATCAATAGTCCCCAGTATATCTCCGCTATTTCATCCTTCACCGGTTGTACCAGGTACTGCCCTTTGCGTGTGGTTTCAGGTCCGCACACCGCCGATGTCCCGTCTGGTAACGTGACAGTTAGTCCATCTGGAGAACATAAGATATTAGCCCCCAGTTTTATCAACAAGTCTCTCCCCAATAAGTTCACTGGTGTGTTTGCCGACACCACATA
The DNA here is from genome assembly GCF_011004845.1 of Esox lucius. NCBI lineage: Eukaryota > Metazoa > Chordata > Actinopteri > Esociformes > Esocidae > Esox > Esox lucius. Next base: position 28,641,531 of record NC_047592.1, on the reverse strand, counting down.
CGGATGGCTGAGGGCCTGTTTACCCAGTATCGTTTTAAGAGGAAATGTCACTGGCAAAGTCTGTCCCACTCCTTCACACCACACAACTTCCACTGTCTTGGAGGATAGTAGTCCTGTGACGGGAGGGGCGGTGATGGTGGAAAAAGTGGCACCTGTGTCAACCAGAAAGGGGAAGTCCTTCGACATTCAGGGACAGCATAGGGTCTGCCTTTCCCCCGCTGTCCCCTCCCCTCCCTGTAGACCGTCATTCCTCATAAGAGAGTGGGTATTGTCCAGGTGCACTAGGTGGTGGGACGGTAGGCAGAGACGTGCAACAGATATAGCCCCTAAGCCATCAGTGCCTTACCTACGTGGTTGGAAATCAACCCGAGGCCTGCTCACCGCTAGCCCATAGGACCGATTCTCCCCTACCTATAATACAGGTTCCACGGGGAGACATAGGGGCACGATAACCCCTACTGTCGAAACAAACGAGACAACCTACTCGCACTTCGCACAGACATTTGCACAGAAACCAATTCCACCAACAGAGAGCTGCTTAAAATCCTGCACGAATCACCCCGCAATAAGTTAGCTGCATGGGAATGGTAGTCATGACATGGAACAAAACGACAGTATACTAACTACAGCCGCCATGACTGCAATACTCCAAAAAGAACTCTTGTCACCATACATCAACTTCCACAAAACCGTCAAATCCGACATACAAAAAGCAACCACATAGTTTACTAAAGCAAATGAAAGCTGTACTAAGGAATGATCTCACCGGTCGATGCTCCCTCTGGTCCGTCTCCTGTCTGACCGTCCGTACCCCTCCCTCAGGCGGTACAGCGTTCCAGCGTGTTCCCGTGGGATCACTCACGGTGAGGTCAAAGAGGCAGACACCCCACTTTTGCACATTTTCTTGACCCGTGTACACACGCTCAACACTTCCAAAGCGGAGCAAAAAACGGCCTCCAGACGGCCCACAGCATTATCACGTGCACAACAAAAAGGTCCAAATCAGGGCCATCTCGGCCACCAGCGGGGTTGGCTACGTCGCCTGTACCTCCAATCAGCCCGGCAGGCCGCGCATCCGTCACTGAATGAAAACGCCAGCCACCGGAAAACCTAATAACACTCAAAGAAACATTTGTTCATATCTCCATGCACCATAAACAGCAGACATAATCTTAGCCGTTCCATCGTAAAGACGAGAGACTGGTAAAGACGTACTGCCGCACATACCCATCAAACCAAAGTGAGGCGAAAATGCCGGATTCAGGGCAAACCCAAATGGGGCTACCAAGCCACTCCCTTTCACCCTGGTACCTCGATCAACGTGCCCAGCATGCGTTGATAAGCTCGTCAGCCCTTACGCAAGATATACCTCACAGCAGTGTTTTACACAGTGGTCCACCCACCGTACTGTTAACAGTTTCCTTTTAAGCGCTGACTGTAATGTGCACGTACCTCCAGAGTTTGAAATTTAAGCCCGGGTACCTGTACTGATGAATCTCAAAAATCATATAAGCCGGGCGCCCTCACGCTCACCCCTTACGCGGGGGGGATCGGGCTCCAGAGACCTAGTCTCCGGCCGTGCACGGATAACCAGCTAGTATATGATTAGAGACACCAGGGTAAGGAACCGAGGACGAGCTCCCAAATTGTGATGGTAATTCCATCGATCGACACTCTTAAAGGAGTAAGAAACAGAGACAAAATTCTCTAGGCACATTCTAACAGTTTTATTAATATTTGCAAATATGAGAGACAAACGCTTACAAATATAATCATCTGAGGAGTCTCTACCTCAATATAGCTCATTCAACAGTATATATCACATAGAAAAGGGGTGTGGTAAGTTGTTAAACATCTGTCTTGTGTCACATAGGTTTTACCCAAAGGGCGGGCTGTCCCCCCACCTTATCCTTCTCAACTCCTGAGGAGACACAATGTCTGGTTAATCAACAGAGACACTAAAGGGTTATACAGATTTACGAGTACCCCTCTAATCCACCTGTGTTGGTCAAGGATGCTGGTCAAGGATGTCCCCCTAGGACAAATACCAGATCCCTCTCGGCATCTTTCATTCTCACATCCAAACAATTGGACTCAGTCCTTTAAACAGTAAGAATGCATCAGGTTTCAGAATATCCACAACACTCTGTCCCCGCTCCTGAATGCCCACTCCTTTTCCAAACACAGCCAAATTTGACTGTGAACCAGTGTTTGTCATTGTTGTAACTCACCCTGGTCCTTGTAGGTATGCAGCTGTCCTCACAGAAGCAGATGAATGATGACACAGTGTCAGTGTACTCATCCAGACCATTAGTGGCAGACCTAATAATTTCCCAATCAGTGCATTCCAGACACACACGCCTCTGTTGCTTCACTGCAACCCAACTTAGACCTTCACACAACAGCCTTTTAGACCAGTTGAGACAAATCTAACCCCATAAATGTGCATCACATTATGATGGAAGGAGTTTTAAATTTCCTAACAACAGTAGCTAATTTTGAGTAGGCCAAGATCCTCCACAAAAGCTGACATGCTCTGTTGTTTTGCCAAATAACCTTGTGGAACTGAAAGTGCATGCGGTGAAAACAACGCACTCATCATCCCCCGTTGCATGTGTTTTATTACACCAGGTAATTGCAGTGCTGTAAGGTATATGTGACTGGCAAGAAAATGCTTAAGTTTGGAAATACAGTGCCCTCCACTTATATTGGTATACCTGGCGAATATGAGCAAAACAGGCTGTGAATTATTATTTTTTGCTGTTTATCCTCTTGGTCTTTCATTAAAAATATTAGCAGAAATCAAACCATCAATTGAAGTAAAATCATTGAAAAAAATAAAGGTGAAATAAATTAAATATTTTATTTCAGAACATGTGCCACCATTATTGGCAACCATAGAAAGGATTAAAGGAATAAAATGTAACTGATGTATATTCCCATTCATATTTTACATTATAAGTTCATGTGAGTGATTAGGAACACTTCAGTGGTAAGAAATGACTTCCAGTTTCACTGGGGTATTAATATGAGGTGAAATACAGGCCACATTATACATCACTATGAGAAAGACTGGAGAAAATACAGTAATGTTGTACGGCAAAAATTTGGTTGAGATACCCAAATTAGGAAATCCACTATCAGGGCAATAACTAAGAAGTTTAAAGCAACTGGAGATGTTACAATTGGCCTGGAAGAGGACATGTGTCTATGTTGACTCTGTACACAGTAAGGAGGATTTTTCGAATGGCAAAAGAAACTCCAAGAATCACAGCTGGAGAATTTCAGATGTTAGTTGTCTTCAGGTCAGATATTTCAAAAACAGAAAGTCATCAAACAACAAAATCAAGTGCCTTCAGTTTGGCAAACGCAATGTAACTTTCAATGGGACCACGTTGGGACTATGGGACTATGGGACTATGTTCAGATGACACTAAAATAAAGCTTTTTGGAAACAAACACGAGGTGTGTTTGGTAAATGCAGATAGATAGCCATGCAGAAAAGTACCTCATCTCTACAATGAAGTATGGTGGTGGATCTTTGATGTTGTGGGGATGGTTTTCTTCCAAAGGTCCTGGATACAGCAACTTTAAGGATACCTGGTACCATGAACTCCAATTACCAGCAGGTATTAAATAAAAACCTGTCTGCCTCTGCCAGGAAGCTTAAACTGGGCTGTTGTTGGATCTTCCAGCTGGACAAGGCACACTTCAAGATCAACACAATAATTGTTCACAGACCACAGAATGAATGTTTGGAATGGCCAGTCCCAGTCCACAAGCTTGGACCTCAGAATCTGAAGAATCTGGTGAAATTCTGCATGGAGGAATGGTCTCCAAACCACTGCCATGTGGTCTTCAACCTCATAACGTATTATAGTAGAAGAATTAGAACTGTTATCTTGGCAAAGGGAAGTTGCCAAATTCTGAAATGAAGAGGTGCCAATAATTGTGGGACATATTTGAGAAAAATATTTATGTTAAGAATGTTATTTTTTTTTCTCAATAGTTTTACTTTAATTACTTTAGGTTTGTTGTTACTTACTACAAGTCCCTCTGTATAATCCAGATAAGAGCATCTGCAAAAAAATTGTACCATCTTAAAATCAAGATGAACAAAACATAATTGTTTTTAACAGCCCGTTTTGCTCTGTAGAACTCTAAAGGAAGAATACAGATAACCCTAACCCCAAAAAGTATAATCAAACAGTATTTATTTGCAAACTTTTTTTTTTATATACTTCTTTTCAGGAATATCTTGTCCATAGACATTGCTTTTTGGATTTTGATTATGGATGATGGAATAAGATATCTGCTGAAATAATTTAACATTGTATTATTCCCACAGGTCTTTGGCAAACAATAAATTAAAAGCATTACCAAGGGATTCCTTCATTGACCTGGACTCATTGATAGAGCTGTGAGTTATCTCTTCAATTTGTTGTGTTAAGTTTCACTATTTCCTAGGGAATCAAGTAAAATGTGACTGATGCCTCTGATGCCTCTATAATGCAGAGCACAAACCAAGAAAGCCTTTGTCTCTGGAGGTCTCAAAAGAATACAATGACCATTTTCATTATATTAAAAAACATACACTACACTTCAACTGTTTGGGGTCACTTAGACCTTGTCATTGTGTTCCATTAAATCACACATGAAATGAGTTTGAATAGGAAATATAGCAACATGAATAGGAAATGTAGTTATTGACAAGGTTAGAAATAATGACTTTTAACTGAAATAATAATTGTGGCTTGATGGTCAAACTGCTCCCACAACAGCACAATAGGGTTGAGATCTGGTGACTGTGCTGGCCACTCCATTTTAGACAGAATACCAGCTGACCCTTTCCATAAATACTTCTTGCATACAACCCCACTTCCAAAAAGATGGGACGCTGCGTAAAATGCAAATAAAAACAGAATGCAGTGATGTGCAAATAATGTATCACTACATTTAATTGAAAATTGTACAGAGTCAACATATCAAATGCTGAAAATGAGAAATGTTATTGTTTTTGGAAAAATACATGGCCATTTTGAATTTGAGCAACACATTTAAAAAAAGTTGGGATGGCGCATGTTTACCACTATGTTTCATCACCCCTTCTTTTAACAATACTCTGTATTTGGAAACTGAGGACACCAATTGCTGTAAGTGAAAAACTGAGGACACCAATTTTGAAAGTGAAATGTTTTCCTATTCTTGCTCAATATAGGATTTCAGCTGCTCAAAATTTCGGGGTCTCCTAATCGTAGTTTTCATTTCATAATGCGCCAAATGTTTTCAATGGTTGACAGGTCTGGACTGCAGGCAGGCCAGTTTAGCATCTGGACTATTTTACTATGGAGCTATTGAAATACGTGCAAAATGTGGTTTGGCATTGTCTAGCTGAAATAAGCAAGGCCTTCCCTGAAAAAGACATAATCTGGATGGCTGTATATGTTGCTCCAAAAATATATATTGTTCAACGTTAATGGGGCCTTAACAGATGTGCAAGTCACACATGCCATGTGCACTAAAGCACCCCCACAACATCACAGATGCCGGCTTTTGAACTGTGCGCTGATAAGAAGCCGGATGGTCCCTCTCCTCTTTAGTCTGAAGGACAAGGCCATGATTCCCAAAAATAATTTTAAATAGTGATTCATCAGACCACATGGTGAATCAAAATGTTCCACAAAATTCCAACTTAAATGAGCTTGGGCCCAGTGAAGGTGGTAGCGGTTCTGGATCTTGTTTATATCTGGTTTCTTCTTTGCATGGTGGAGTTTTAACATGCATTTGTCTGCTTGCCCCTTTAAAATAGGTGCTGTCAGTGAGCACAAGGAAGTTGGAACAGAGGTGCAAGGCAGGAACACATGTGATTTGAGTCTGGACTTATTTTCCACAGTCCCGCATAGTTTTGAAGGGCTGTACTTCTTTCACACTAATTAGTTTAGTGTGATATTCCACCAGGTTTAGTTTTTTAGCATCACACAACCTTTCCAGTCTTTTGTTACCTCTATCACAACTTTTTTGAAATGTGTTGCTAGGATCAAATTCATAGTGGGCATATACTTTTCAAAAAACAATAAAACTTCTCAGTTTCAACATTGGATATATTGTCTTATATTGAAAATAGGGTTTAAATCACATCACTGCATTCTGTTTCTATTTACATTTTAGGCAGCGTCCCAATTGTTTTGGAAACAGGGTTGTAGTTTGGAGCTGTGCTTTGTGTCATTGTCCTGTTGTAGGAGGTAATTGGCTCCAATCAAGCGTAGTCCACAGGGTATGGCTTAGCATTGCAAAATTGAGTAAAAGCCTTTCTTTCTTCAAGATCCCTATTACCCTGTACAAATCCCCACTTTACCACCACCAAAGCACTCTAACATCACATCGCCTCCACCATGCTTGACTATGCTATTTTGGTCTGGGTCTCACAAATGTTCTTTTTTGATCCGAACACCTCAAAAGTAGATTAGGCTGTCCATGGCAATTTTTTTCCAATCTTGTGTCTAGTTTCAGTTCTTTTTCTCATCTTAATATTTTCATTTTATTGGCCAGTCTGAGAGATGGCTTTTTCTTTGCCTAGAAAGCCAGCATTCTGGAGTTTCCTCTTCACTGTTGACGTTGAGACTAGTGTTTTGTGGATTCTATTTAAAGAAACTGCCAGTTGAGGACCTGTGAGGCGTCTGTTTCTCAAACTAGACACTAATGTATTAGTCCTCTTGCTCAGTTGTGCACTGGGGCCTCCCATTCCTCTTTTCATTCTGGTTAGAGCCAAGTTGCACTGTTCTGTGAAGGGAGTACTACACCGCGTTGTACGAGATCTTCAGTTTCTTGAAAATGTCTCACATGGAATAGCCTTAATTTCTCCGAACAAAAATAGACTTTCCGAAGAACGTTCTTTGTTTCTTGACATTTTGAGCCTGTAATCAATCCCATAATTGCTGACTGTGAGACCGACTCCCAGTTCACCTGTCAATCCACATGCTCTGCCTCCAGAACACAGCAGACTTCCCGGTCTCCATGAACACAGCTCACTCCCTGGTTCCCAATCACCTGAATATAAATCACCTGTTCACTCACTTGGTTTTTATTAGTTGTTCCCTAGTTCAGTTTGATGCTCCTTTTTCTTTGTGAAGGTATTGTTTTGTATTCGTATGACAAACTATGCCTTTCTCTAGAGTTCTCTTTGATTATTACCTTTTCCTGTGTACCGACCAGTCTTCCTGTCTTTTATTGTCGACCCTGTTTTGAGCTAGCCTGATTTTGTATCTAGGCCTTTCTGCTCTGCTGTGTATCCACAATTGCCTGCCAGATTACTGCCTTTTGGATTTTGAATTAAACCTACGCTCTGCGTAGAGAACCGCTCCACCATCTGGGTCCGTGTTGTATTCTTACACTGATGCTCCAGATACTAAAATAGTCAAAAGAATGATAGTAATACTACTTTAATCAGCACAACAATTTTCAGCTGTGCTAACATAATTGCACAAGGGTTTTCAAAAAATCTATTAGCCTTTTAAAAGGATTAACTTGAATTAGCAAACACAACATGCCACTGGAACACAGGACTGATGGTTGCTGATAAGTAGAAAATACAACAATTTCCAGCTAGAATAATAATTTACAACATTAACAATGTCCACACTGTATTTCTTATCAATGTTATGTTATTTTAATGGACAAAAAATAAAATTTCTAAGTGACCCCAAAGTTTTCAACATTTGTGTAATTATTGAGATTTATAACTGAATTTTATAATTGCAAGCTTCTGTGCTGATGGTTACTGATAGGATTCATAGGCAGAAATGCAATAAGCTGCTGGACTATGATGTCTCCATGCTGTGACTGATATCTGCTTGTCTGTCCTTGCAAAGGGACCTGCGAGGAAATGCCTTTGAGTGCGATTGCCGTGCCAAGTGGCTGATGTTGTGGCTGAAAAACACCAATGCCACGGTTTCAGATGTCATTTGTGCTGGACCCAAGGACATGACGGACAAGCAGCTAAACAACATGGCCAGCCTTCACAATGAATGCACTTCCACTGGTAAGAGGGCTGATTAATTGCCCAGGTAACAGTTTAAAAAACTAGTCAAACATTGGCTTATGAATATTGTAACAATGCATTGCTCCTGTAATTGTATAAGATGTTACCTGTGTTTCCCCCAAAAAACACGCTAAGAATAATTCAGCAAGTTTGTTGTGAGAACTTGTCGATACAGAAATTATGGAAAGAAAAGCCACACTGATATCAGATCAGCTTTTGTCAATCAAATCTTACCCTAACATAATAACACACAACTGCTCATTCCCAAGCTCAGGACCCTGGGTCTTAACACCTCCGTTTGCAACTGGATCCTGGACTTGCTGATGAGAAGAGCCCAGGTGGTGAGAATGGGCAACCTCACCTCTGTACTGACTCTGAGCATCGGAGCCCCTCTGGGCTGCGTACTCAGTCCCGTCCTGTACTCCCTGTTTAAACAAGAATTTCACTGTTCAGAGTGACACTATGTTATTAGGTGCATCTGACAAATACAAATATTTTTACTCCAAATAATATTTTTATTGCTTCTTCATTCAGCACAGCACAGTTTTCAGCTGTGCTAACATAATAGCAAAAGGGTTTTCTAACGATCAATTAGCCTTTTAAAATGATAAACTTGGATTAGCAAACATCATGCCATCGGAACACAGGACTGATGGTTGTTGATAATAGGCCTCTTTCCACTTGTGTAGATATTCCCTTAAAATCAGCCGTTTGCAGCTACAATAGTCATTATCAACATTACCAATGACTGCACTGTATTTCTGATAAATGTCATGTTATTTTAATACAAGCAAGCAAGTTTATTTGTATAGCACATACACTCACCTAAAGGATTATTAGGAACACCTGTTAAATTTCTAATTAATGCAATTATCTAATCAACCAATCACATGGCAGTTGCTTCAATGCATTTAGGGGTGTGGTCCTGGTCAAGACAATCTCCTGAACTCCAAACTGAATGTCAGAATGGGAAAGAAAGGTGATTTAAGCAATTTTGAGCGTGGCATGGTTGTTGGTGCCAGACGGGTCGGTCTGAGTATTTCACAATCTGCTCAGTTACTGGGATTTTCACGCACAACCATTTCTAGGGTTTACAAAGAATGGTGTGAAAAGGGAAAAACATCCAGTATGCGGCAGTCCTGTGGGCGAAAATGCCTTGTTGATGCTAGAGGTCAGAGGAGAATGGGCCGACTGATTCAAGCTGATAGAAGAGCAACTTTGACTGAAATAACCACTCGTTACAACCGAGGTATGCAGCAAAGCATTTGTGAAGCCACAACACGCATAACCTTGAGGCGGATGGGCTACAACAGTAGAAGACCCCACCGGGTACCACTCATCTCCACTACAAATAGGAAAAATAGGCTACAATTTGCACAAGCTCACCAAAATTGGAGAGTTGAAGACTGGAAGAATGTTGCCTGGTCTGATGAGTCTCGATTTCTGTTGAGACATTCAGATGGTAGAGTCAGAATTTGGCGTAAACAGAATGAGAACATGGATCCATCATGCCTTGTTACCACTGTGCAGGCTGGTGGTGGTGGTGTAATGGTGTGGGGGATGTTTTCTTGGCACACTTTAGGCCCCTTAGTGCCAATTGGGCATCGTTTAAATGCCACGGCCTACCTGAGCATTGTTTCTGACCATGTCCATCCCTTTATGACCACCATGTACCCATCCTCTGATGGCTACTTCCAGCAGGATAATGCACCATGTCACAAAGCTGGAATAATTTCAAATTGGTTTCTTGAACATGACAATGAGTTCACTGTACTGAAATGGCCCCCACAGTCACCAGATCTCAACCCAATAGAGCATCTTTGGGATGTGGTCGAAACGGGAGCTTTGTGCCCTGGATGTGCATCCCACAAATCTCCATCAACTGCAAGATGCTATCCTATCAATATGGGCCAACATTTCTAAAGAATGCTTTCAGCACCTTGTTGAATCAATGCCACGTAGAATTAAGGCAGTTCTGAAGGCGAAAGGGGGTCAAACACAGTATTAGTATGGTGTTCCTAATAATCCTTTAGGTGAGTGTACATAAAAGCAATTCAATATGCTTTACAAAGACAAAGACAAAATAGAAAAATACAATAGCAATTAAAACAAATACTCAAATGAAAACATTAAAAAAATGGGATAAAAACATAGAAGGCTATAAAAGCTGTAAGGCTAAATAGTGCAGTTTAAGTGCTCCGTCATAGGCGTGTGAAAACAGAAGTGTTTTTTACCTGGATAAAAAATGGATAATTTTGGGGCATGTCTAAGATCTTCTGGTAGTTTATTCCAATTGTGTGCAGCATAATTGCTAAACGCAGCTTGACCATGTGTAGTTTGGACTCTGGGCTCTATTAGCTGAACTGTGTTCATGAATCTAAGAGCCCTGCTTGGTATATATTCTTCAAACATATCAGAAATGTATTCGGGGCCTAAACCATTCAGTGACTATAAACTAAAAGCACCACCTTAAAATCTATTCTGTAACTGACTGGAAGCCAGTGCAAAAATGTAATAACCGGAGTGATGTGCTCTGTTCTCTTGGTCATGGTTAACATTTTAGCAGCAGATCTCAATGATCTTGGCTATAAAAAGGAGATTTGATACAGGTCTATAGTTGTTCAATATAGATGCATCCAGTGTTCTCTTATAAAATAGTGGCTTAACTGTTTTTAGAGATGTTGGGAAAATGCCTGTTGCAGAGAGCAATTAACTATTTGCTATAGGTCCATTGTTATCGAGTAAAAAAAAAAAAAGAAAGTCTGATGGCAGTGTGCCGAGACCACATGTGGAAGCTTTAAGATGTCTAACAGTTTTTTTAGGGATTCTAGGGATTTTTTATCAATTGTATTAAATTGTGACATAATAATCGAGTTATGTATTCCTGGTCATTGTGACGGTACAGTGTCATTGTTAGACTGTGTAGTTCTGGTGGTCCGTCTAATACTTCAAATTTGTTCACTTAAGAAACACGCAAATTCATTACATTTCACAGTGGACATGAGTTCTGATGCTGTCTGCTTTAGGGGGTTTGTAAGCTTGTCAATCATGGCAAATAGAGTGTGAGTATTGTTGATATTCTTGTTGATCATTCACAATAAATGTTGCTGTCTGGCCCTGCGTAACTCATTGTTGAAGCTACCAAGGCTTTGTTTATAGATGTTATAGTGAATTTTAAGTTTAGTTTTCCTCCACTTACATTCCGCTTTCCTACATTTTCTTTTCAGGGTGCTTACCATCATGGTGGTCCTCCATGTTGTTTTCTGTTTGCTCAGTTTTTTGTAACCGGTGCCACACGATCCATGACATTCAATATTTTGGCATTCAAATTATCCAGGAGTACATCAACTGACTCCGCACTTATTGTTGGAGAGATTGTTGGGGTGGATACTCTGCCTATGAGTACTGTCCTTCATGCTTATCTTGTTTGAAAATGGCATTCCAAGAGCGTGACTTAAGTTGGCACCAAGCAGCCGGCATCCCATGATGTTTGGATGAACCCCATCAGGTCTAAAGTGGTCTTTAAAGTTCCAAAATGTATTGATATTGTCATATGAGTGATAGGACTGAAAGTAACAGGACTGAGTTTTTAACATAACATTCGCAAATACATGAAATATAGCCACATAGCATCAATTATAATATCATGAGAACACTTAGCACCTTCAAGTTGTTTACCAAAACTATCTTTAAAAAAACAAACATAATAACATCTAAGAAATAATTTAGGTAACAGGACTGAACGTTGAGATTGACATTCTCAGTCATACTTACAAAATGACAATAAAAAACATAAGAGTGTGAGAACTAACTGTTGCTCTTCCCATGGCCTTCAGGAGATTCAAACGATGCTACTTCCTGTTGCTCATGTGACTTGTCAGGTCCCACATTTTTATAAGGGAGAATGTGTCAGGGTAACAGGACTGAGTGAACACCTGGAGACACAACAATTTTTTTAATTTTAGCGAACATATTATTAATTTCCAATGAGAATTTTCTTTGTCTAAATTGGAAATAGAGTCACACAATAATAATAATAATAATAATAAAAGATTTCTGAAGGACTCTAATCAATATATCTTATGGTGAAGTGTAGTGGGGACAGGCTAAAATCCTATTTTTTCAGTGTTCTAGGTAGTTTTTATTGAGGTTTGCAAATTGCAATTGGGACAAAGTGCAGGACACTTTTGTATTAAACAGATAATTTTCCTGCATGTAATGGCCTGGGGATGGAAAAGGCACAGGTTCAATGGAATGGCCCATATACTACAATTAATTAAACTAAATGTATCTGATGTAGCATAAATACGGAAACATGAGAATAGCTAGCTTCTAGTCTAAACTCGCCCTGGTAATGTTTTCCAATTACAGCACTACTAGCTGGGCTGGTAAACATGACAAACAGCATTTACAGACGGCTACAGAATTACCTAGGCAGCTCGTAAACGACCGGAACTCTGATTGCCAACAAGGGTTTTGCTACCAAGTACTAAGTCATGTTTTGCAGAGGGGATGAAATACTTATTTCACTCATTAAAATGCAAATAAAATTATAAAATGTTTGACATGCGTTGTTCTGGATTTTTTTTACATTATTCTGTCTCTCTCTGTTCAAATAAACTTACCATTAAAGTTATATACTGATCATTCAGTGGGCAAACGTAACTTTAGCCTAATTGACCAATAGTTTTTGCCAGGTAATTATACCATACCATACCATCTTCTTCCGCTTATCTGGGGCCGGGTCGCGGGGGCAGCAGTCTAAGCAGGGATGCCCAGACTTCCCTCTCCCCAGTGAGCGAGCTTCTCACCCTATCTCTAAGGGATCGCCCAGCCACCCTGCGGAGAAAGCTCATTTCGGCCGCCTGTATCCGGGATCTTGTCCTTTCGGTCATGACCCAAAGCTCATGACCATAGGTGAGAGTAGGAACGTAGATTGACTGGTAAATCGAGAGCTTCGCCTTGTGGCTCAGCTCTTTCTTCCCCACGACAGACCGATACATCGACTGCATTACTGCAGAAGCTGCACCGATCCGTCTGTCAATCTCCCGTTCCATCCTTCCCTCACTCGTGAACAAGACCCCTAGATACTTAAACTCCTCCACTTGAGGCAGGCACTCTCCACCAACCTGAAGTGGGCAAGCCACCCTTTTCCGACTGAGGACCATGGCCTCGGATTTGGAGGTACTGATTTTCATCCCCACCGCTTCACACTCGGCTGCAAACCGTCCCAGCGCATGCTGAAGGTCCTGGTTAGAAGGGGCCAACACGACAACATAATCTGCAAAGAGCAGAGACCAAATTGTGTGGTCCCCAAACCTGACACCCTCCGGCCCCTGGCTGCGCCTAGAAATTCTGTCCATAAAAATTATAGCCAATTACTAACAAGAGTATGAGGTTATTCTAGGCAGCTAACATTGTCCTTGCTGCCAAGCTGATGTTATTTGAAGCTGGAAGTAGTAGCAAAAATTGCAAACAATGTCTGCTTGTTAGATGTACAGTCAGTAACTATAGCCATGTCTGCTCTGTCTGTATAGCTAACCACATTAACACAAATAGCGGATTCAAATAGTGGATTCAATTAGAGAATACCCACCCAGACTTGATTACTGCCAGCCCTGTTCAATCTAAACATGATTTCTATAGAACCTCACCATCAATATGAAGTAGGCTTTAAGGTCTCAACAAGCAGAACACCATGGCACAAAAAGTAATCCCGGGAAATGAAAACAGTGGTTGAGATAAATCACTTTAGAAAGAGTTACAAAGCTAAGACTCCAACGAACCATGGTGTGAGCAATTATTTCCAGTGGAAGAGTGGTGAATCTTCCTATAGTGTCCAGCCTACAAATTTTTCCATGGATGCAGCAACAACTCATCCAGTACATCCAGGGCAGCATTTAAGGAACTGCAGGCCTCACTAGCATCAGCTATGGTCAAAGTTCATGATTCGAAAATTAGATCAAGATTGGGCAAAAATAGAATTCCTAAGAATTGCTAACTAAGAGAAACATTAGTGCTTGTCTCAAAAAAGCACATTAATGACCCTCAAGCCATTTGGGATGATGTTTTGTGTCAAAAGTGGAACTCTATGGAAGACACGTGTCCCTTTATGTTATGTGAAAACATCATCCCAAAGGTCAAACATAATGGTGGAAGTGTATTGCTGTGGGGATACTTTGCTGCTTCAGAGGCTTGGAAGATTTGCCATCTTTAAATTCTGCTTTGTACCAGAGAATTCTGAAGGAGAATGTCCAGTCATCAGTCTGTGATCCTAAATTGATGCGTAATTGAGATATGCAGCATGACAATAATCCCAAACACAAAAGTCCACCGCACAGTGGCTTAAAATAAATAAAATTACGGTTTTGGAGTGGTCGATTCTAAGTCCTGACTTGAACCCCATCAAGATAGTGTGGCAGGATCTTAAACGAGCAGTTCATGCTTGAAAATCCTTCAATGTTGTTGAATTACAGCAATTCTGAAAAGAAGAGTGTGCCAAGATTCCTCCACAGCAGTGTAAAAGATCACTCTCCAATCACAGGAAGGGATTGGTTGCAGTTAATCCTGCTTAAAGGTGGTGCAAGCAGTTATGTTAAGTTCAAGTGGGGGCAATTACTTTTTCCCACAGGCGTTGGTGTGTGATGAGTGTTTTACTTAAATACAATTATCATTTCCAACCCTGAATTTTGTTTTCTGGGGTTCTCTTGGTCTTTTATTACATTTTGTATGAAGATCTGACACCACTGAGTGTGACAAATATGCAATAATTCTGGAAATTTGGAAGGGGTAAATACTTAACAGCACTATACTATATATAAATAAATCACTATTTCACAGGTGTTAATATCTTTGAAATTGTAAAAGGGAGGGGAATTTTGGCCCCCGACTTGCAAAAATGTATGTTGACGCTTATTGATCAAGTTCATTCTGTTCTTCGGGTCAGACTAAGAGCGGTTCAAAACCCCCTTAATGATGCATAAGATTTTGAGTACCGTGACGTCGCCCGGTATGGCGCAGCCGGGGCCCCACCCTGGAGCCAGGCCCGGGGTTGGGGCTCGTATGCGAGCGCCTGGTGGCCGGGCCTTCCCCCATGGGGCCCGGCCGGGCTCAGCCCGAACAGGCGACGTGGGGCCGCCTTCCCGTGGGCTCACCACCCACAGGAGGGACCATAAGGGGCCGGTGCGAAGAGGATCGGGCGGCAGTCGAAGGCAGGGGCCTAGACAGCCCGATCTCTGGACAGGGAAACTGGCTCTAGGGACGTGGAATGTCACATCGCTGGCGGGGAAGGAGCCTGAGATCGTGCGTGAGGTTGAGAGGTTCCGATTAGAGGTAGTCAGGATCACCTCTACGCACGGCTTGGGCTCTGGAACCACACTCCTTGAGAGAGGATGGACTCTTCACCACTCTGGAGTTGCCCATGGTGAGAGGCGGCGGGCTGGTGTGGGTTTGCTTATAGCTCCCCAGCTCTGGCGCCATGTGTTGGAGTTTACCCCGGTGAACGAGAGGGTCGTTTCCCTGCGCCTACTGGTCGGGGATAGGTCTCTCACTGTTGTTTGTGCCTACGGGCCGAACGGCAGTGCAGAGGACCCAACCTTCTTGGAGTCTCTGGGAGGGGTGCTGGAAAGTGCTCCGACTGGGGACTCTATCGTTCTACTGGGGGACTTCAACGCCCACGTGGGCAACGACAGTGACACCTGGAGGGGTGTGATTGGGAGGAACGGCCCCCCTGATCTGAACCCGAGTGGTGTTCAGTTATTGGACTTCTGTGCTAGTCACAGTTTGTCCATAATGAACACCATGTTCATGCATAAGGGTGTCCAGTGCACGTGGCACCAGGACACCCTAGGCCGCAGGTCGATGATCGACTTTGTTGTCATCTCATCTGACCTGCGGCCGTATGTCATGGACACTCGGGTGAAGAGAGGGGCGGAGCTGTCAACTGATCACCACCTGGTGGTGAGTTGGATCCGATGGCGGGGGGGGAAGCTGGACAGACTCGGCAGGCCCAAGCGTACAATAAGGGTCTGCTGGGAACGTCTGGCCGAGGCTCCTGTCAGAGAGAACTTTAACTCCCACCTCCGGCAGAGCTTCGACTGGATCCCGAGGGAGGCTGGAGATATTGAGTCCGAGTGGACCATGTTCTCCACCGCCATTGTCGAAGCGGCCGCTCGGAGCTGTGGCCGTAAGGTCTCCGGTGCCTGTCGAGGCGGCAATCCCCGAACCCGGTGGTGGACACCGGAAGTAAGGGATGCCGTCAAGCTGAAGAAGGAGTCCTATCAGGCCTGGTTGGCTTGTGGGACTCCTGAGGCAGCTGACGGGTACAGGCAGGCCAAGCGGGCTGCAGCCCGGGTGGTTGTGGAGGCAAAAGCTCGGGCCTGGGAGGAGTTGGATGAGGCCATGGAGAAGGACTATCGGCTGCCCTCGAAGAGATTCTGGCGAACCATCCGGCGCCTCAGGAGAGGGAAACCGTGCCCCACCAACGCTGTTTACAGTAGAGGTGGGCAGCTGTTGACCTCAACTGAGGATGTCGTCGGGCGGTGGAAGGAGTACTTCGAGGATCTCCTCAATCCCGCTGTCACGTCTTCCATTGAGGAAGCAGAGGATGAGGGCTAAGAGGTGGACTCGTCCATCACCCGGGCTGAAGTCACAGAGGTGGTCAAGAAACTCCTCGGTGGCAAGGCACCGGGGATGGATGAGATCCGCCCTGAGTACCTCAAGTCTCTGGATGTTGTGGGGCTGTCTTGGTTGACACGCCTGTGCAACATCGCGTGGCGGTCGGGGACAGTGCCTCTGGGATGGCAGACCGGGGTGGTGGTCCCTCTTTTTAAGAAGGGGGACCGGAGGGTGTGTTCCAACTATAGGGGGATCACACTTCTCAGCCTCCCCGGGAAAGTCTATGCCAGGGTTCTGGAGAGGAGAATACGGCCGATAGTAGAACCTCGGATTCAGGTGGAACAGTGTGGTTTTCGTCCGGGCCGTGGAACACTGGACCAGCTCTATACCCTCTACGGGGTGTTGGAGGGTTCATGGGAGTTTGCCCAACCAATCCACATGTGTTTTGTGGATTTGGAGAAGGCATTCGACTGTGTCCCTCGCGGCATCTTGTGGAGGGTGCTTCGGGAATATGGGGTCCTGGGTCCTTTGCTAAGGGCTGTCAGGTCCCTGTACAACCGAAGCAGGAGCTTGGTCCGCATTGCCGGCAGTAACTCAGACTTGTTCCCAGTGCATGTTGGACTCCGGCAGGGCTGCCCTTTGTCACCGGTTCTGTTCGTAATTTTTATGGACCGAATTTCTAGGCGCAGCCAGGGGCCGGAGGGTGTCAGGTTTGGGGACCACACAATTTGGTCTCTGCTCTTTGCAGATGATGTTGTCATGTTGGCTCCTTCTAACCAGGACCTTCAGCATGCACTGGGACGGTTTGCAGCCGAGTGTGAAGCGGTGGGGATGAAAATCAGTACCTCCGAGGCCATGGTCCTCAGTCGGAAAAGGGTGGCTTGCCCACTTCAGGTTGGTGGAGAGTGCCTGCCTCAAGTGGAGGAGTTTAAGTATCTAGGGGTCTTGTTCACGAGTGAGGGAAGGATGGAACGGGAGATTGACAGACGGATCGGTGCAGCTTCTGCAGTAATGCAGTCGATGTATTGGTCTGTCGTGGTGAAGAAAGAGCTGAGCCGCAAGGCGAAGCTCTCGATTTACCAGTCAATCTACGTTCCTACTCTCACCTATGGTCATGAGCTTTGGGTCATGACCGAAAGGACAAGATCCCGGATACAGGCGGCCGAAATGAGCTTTCTCCGCAGGGTGGCTGGGCGATCCCTTAGAGATAGGGTGAGAAGCTCGGTCACCCGGGAGGAGCTCAGAGTAGAGCCGCTGCTCCTCCACATCGAGAGGGGTCAGCTGAGGTGGCTTGGGCATCTGTTTCGGATGCCTCCGGAACGCCTTCCTGGGAAGGTGTTCCGGTCCCATCCCACCGGGAGGAGACCCCGGGGAAGACCTAGGACACGCTGGAGGGACTATGTCTCCCGGCTGGCCTGGGAACGCCCCGGTGTCCCCCCGGAAGAGCTAGAGGAAGTGTCTGGGGAGAGGGAAGTCTGGGCATCTCTGCTTAGACTGCTGCCCCCGCGACCCGGCCACGGATAAGCGGAAGAAGATGGATGGATGGATCTCTTCATGTCTTCTTTAAACGTGTGGATTTAGTAATTTTTTGAGTAGTTGACTAATAACATGAGTTTAGTTGTGGGTTAAGCAAAATTAGTTCAAACTATACAAAAACTATACTATACTGAGGTCCAGGACGACCATGCTCTGTCCCTAACCATGGCTGACTTGAGTAGAGTTTTTAAGTGAACCCTCCGAAGTCACCAGGGCCGAATGTCATTCCAGTCCTCAGGGAGTACGCCGACCAGCTAGCGGAGGTTTTTACCTCCATATTCAACCTCTCTCTGTCTGCAGTCCCCCGTGCTTCAAACAAACCCCCATCGTCCCTGTACCACTGACGTCCACCATCATGAAGTGCTTCAAGCGGCTGGTCAGAACTCACATTTGCTCCACACTTCCTGACACCTTGGACCCCTTTCAATTTGCGTACCGCATGTCTGTAAATATTGTCACCAACTTCTACAGGTGCTCCATTGAGAGCATCTTGCTGTGGATCGCAAGTCCCTCCAGAGCATGTCATGTGATGCAATCTCCCCTCCGTGCAAGGCATCTGCCATACACTATGTCTTTGAAAAGCATGGAACATCATCAGTCACCCAGGCCATGGTCTGTTCACACTGCTGCCCTCTGGTAGATGCTACCGGGGCATCAGGGCACGCACTTACAGACTCACAAGCAGTTTTTTTCCTCAGGCCATAAGGCTCCTCAACCAGCAACACTGATCTGTGATCATACTGATCACACATGAACATTCCAAATGCTCTGATGTATTCCCATGTACGTTCGGTCTACATAGAATATTATTTTGTGTGTACAATTCCTAGACATATTACACACATATTGCACCTACAATATTCAATACTTCTACCTATTGAATATATATGTGGAATATATTCATCCTACTCTTATTTTATTTTTATTACTGCTAGTTTACATTATGTATATTATTGCTATACTTGCCATATCTATAATCAATAATTCTACCCATATTTTTCTAATTCCCATCCTACCCTTTTTGCTGCTAGTTTACATTGTATAGTATTGCTATGTTTTTGCTTTATGTATTTCTTAATTCTTACTACGTACATGTCGTGTGCCATGTCACAAGATTTTCATTGTGCAGGATAATGCTGTGTTATTCAGTGAATTTGATAAATAAAACTTTGAACTGAACTTTACATTATAAAATATTTCCATAAACATACTAATGCTTGGATTGCCATTTCTCCACAGATTTGATCCTCCATCAGTCAGTGCCATCAGAGTCCCTGTCCGTGGATACATTCTCTTATAAAAATGATGTCTATGTGGCCATTGCGGCACCCAACACAGAGAGTTGCATGGTTTTACAGTGGGACCACATTGAGATGAACTTCAGGACTTACGACAACATCACAGGTATTTGGTGGCATGATATCTTATGTCACTCAGGGTGATATTCTTTATTTGCAAACATACTGGTGGTAATAAAAAGCACAGCAACATGTCAAATATTACAGTTACTGAAACGATTAGTTAAATTGTAATACATATTGAATATCCATGATAATAACAAATAAGTTTCAACCATGTTTTGCAGCTATATAATGTTTCTGTACATTTACAGTTTACAAACATATTGCCCCTTTTACCCTGATGTTAGTATAAAGTATATGCAGAGTATTGATGATGATGCTATAGAAGCAATACAGTTCTGCTCTTGCTGAATCAAATCTCCTGTATATTTAAAACATTACAGTTGTTACTGATAATGTATGTTTTTGCTAGAATTTTTTTTTAAAGGTACCACATACAGTATCTCACAAAAGTGAGTACACCCCTCACATTTTTGTAAATATTTGATTATATCTTTTCATGTGACAACACTGAAGAAATGACACTTTGCTAAAATGTAAAGTAGTGAGTTTATAGTTTGTATAACAGTGTAAATTTGCTGTCCCCTCAAAATAAGACAATACACAGCCATTAATGTCTAAACCGCTGGCAACAAAAGTGAGCACACCCCTAAGTGAAATTGTCCAAATTGTCAATATTTGTGTCAATATTTTGTGTGGCCACCATCATTTTCCAGCACTGCCTTAACCCTCCTGGGCATGGAGTTCACCAGTGCTTCACAGGTTGCCACTGGAGTCCTCTTCCATTCCTCCATGATGACATCATGGAGCTGGTGGATGTTAGAGACCTTGCGCTCCTCCACCTTCCGTATGAGGATGCCCCACAGACACTCAATAGGGTTTAGGTCTGGAGACATGCTTGGCTAGTCCATCACCTTCTTAAGCTTCTTTTGCAAGGCAGTGGTCATCTTGGAGTTGTGTTTGGGGTCATTATCATGTTGGAATACTGCCCTGCGACCCAGTCTCCGAAGGGAGGGGATCATGCTCTGCTTCAGTATTTCACATTGGCATTCCTATTTCCCTCAATGTCATTGCCGGCAGCCCTCATGCAACCCCAGACCATGACACTCCCACCACCATGCGTTACTGTAGGCAAGACACACTTGTCTTTGTACTCCTCACCTGGTTGCTGCCACACACGTTTGACACCATCTGAACCAAATAAGTTTATCTTGGTCTCATAATCCATGTAATCCATGCCTTTAGTCTTCTTGTCTTCAGCAAACTGTTTACAGGCTTTCTTGTGCATCATCTTTAGAAGAGGCTTCCTTCTGGGGTGACAGCCATGCAGACCAATTTGATGCAGTGTGCGGCGTATGGTCTGAGCATTTACAGGCTGACCCCAGACCCCTTCAACCTCATATGTCTATTTCCCAAAGACAACCTCTGGATATGCCACTGAGCACGTGCACTCAACTTCTTTGGTCGACCACCTGTCCTGTTAAACCGCTGTATTGTCTTGGCCACCGTGCTGCAGCTCAGTTTCAGGGTCTTGGCAATCTTCTAATAGCCTAGGCCATCTTTATGTAGAGCAACAATTCATTTTTTCAGATCCTCAGAGAGTTCTTTGCCATGAGGTTCCATGTTGAACTTCCAGTGACCAGTATGAGGGAGTGTGAGAGCGATAACGCCAAATGTAACACACCTGCTCCCCATTCACACTTGAAACCTTGTAACACTAACGAGTCACATGACACCAGGGAGGGAAAATGGCTAATTGGGCCCAATTTGGACATTTTCATTTAGGGGTGTACTCACTTTTGTTGCCAGCGGTTTAGACATTAATGGCTTTGTGTTGAGTTATTTTGAGGAGACAGCAAATTTACACTGTTATACAAGCTACACTCACTACTTTACATTGTAGCAAAGTGTCATTGCTTCAGTATTGTTTGAGGGGTGTACTCACTTTTGTGAGATCCAGTAACTTACAGTGGATATAAAAAGTATACACACCCCTGATAAAATGCCAGGTTCTTGTGATGTAAAAGAATGAAACAAAGATAAATCATGTCAGAACTTTTTTCACCTATAATGTGAACTATAACGTGAACAATTCAATTGAAATCTTCGAGGGGGAAACATTTTATATTACAAACTCAATAACCTGGTTGCGTAAGTGTGCACGCCCTTAAACTAATACTTTGTTTAAGCACCTTTTGATTTTATTACAGTACTCAGTACTCCTACTTTTTGGGTAGGAGTCTATTAGCATGGCACATCTTGACGTCTTCTTTGCAAAAGCTCTCCAAATCTGATAGATAGCGAGGACATCTCCTGTGCACAGCCCTCTTCAGATCACCCCACAGATGTTCAATTGGATTCAGGTCTGGGCTCTGGCTGGGCCATTCCAAAACGTTAATCTTCTTCTGGTGAAGCTATGCTTTTGTGGATTTGGATGTGTGCTTTGGGGCGTTGTCTTGCTGAAAGGTGAACTCCCTCTTCATCTTCAGCTGTCTAATAGCCTGGTATTTGGAACTGTTCATAATTCCCTCCACCCTGACTAAGGCCTCGGTTCCAGCTGAAGAAAAACAGCCCCAAAGCATGATGCTGCCACCACCATGCTTCACTGTGGGTATGGTGTTCTTTCAGTGATGTGCAGTGTTGTTTTTGCGCCAAACATACTTTTTGGAATTATGGCCAAAATTTGAACCTTGGTTTGATTTTTTGTTTTGTTTTTGCAAACTTCTTAGTAAGAAAAGGCTTCCGTCTTGCCACCCTACCCCATAGCACATTCATATGAAAAATACGGGAGATTGTTGTCACATGTAGCACACAGACAGTACTTGCCAGAAGTTCCTTTAATGTTGCTGTAGGCCTCTTGGAAGCCTCCCTGACCAGTTTTCTTCTCGTCTCTTCATCAATTTTTGAGGGATGTCCAGTTCTTGGTAATGTCTCTGTTGTTCCATATTTTCTCCATTTGATGATTGCTGTCTTCACTGTGTTCCGTGGTATATTTAATCCTTTGGAAATTCTTTTGTAGCCTTCTCCTGACTGATATCTTTCAACAATGAGATCCCTCTGATGCTTTGGAAGCTCTCTGCGGACCATGGCTTTTGCTCTGCGATGCAACCAAGAAATTGTCAGGAAAATCCTACTAGAACAGCTGAACTTTAATCATAGTCACTTTAAATGATGGCACGTTTGTAATGACTTCTATTTAACATGAGTTTGAATGTGATTGGTTAATTCTGAACACAGCCACATCCTTAGTTATAAGAGGGTGTGCACATTTATGCAAGCAGAATATTGTAAGGTTTTTCATTTTCCATTTTCCCCCTAGAAGATTTCTGTTTGTTTTTCAATTGAATTGTTCACATTATAGGTCACATTAAAAGTGGGAAAAGTTCTGACATGATTTATCTTTGTCTCATTCTTTTACATCACAAAAACCCACCATTTTAATAGGGGTGTGTAGACTTTTTATATCCACTGTATACACAGTGGTGGGTATAATTAATAATTGGGTGGTCTAGAGATGTCCAGTTATGTCTTTAAAAGAGGCAACTGCCGGCAGTAACACCTTGTTTTTGAAAAAGGTATATTTTTCACCAGCAGCAAAGAAGATATTAGTGGGCGGTCTCTGAAACAACCAGGATTTTATGTCATCCAGGGCACAGTTCCACACTGTCATGATCTGTGATCAATGTTTGCTATAAACATAATTAAATACATAAGATATACACATAATCTAATGTACATGCAATACAAATATTTATATGTGTTATCATGTTAATTAAATTTTTATTGTACAGTATTTCTACCATTCATGTCAGTTTCTTCATTCAACTTCGGCCACTTAGGCCACTGCCGCTGCTACCGGGGTTGGGACAACTTCTGCCTCTTACCACTGGATGATGGCCAATAACAGACAGTGGGCAGTGTTCGTGCTGATTCACAGTGACAGATCAGCTATGGGTGTATTCTGGGTCCTGCCATTCATGTGGATGTTACTTTGACACATACCACCTACCTAAGCATTGTTGCAGACCATGTGCATCCTTTCATGACAACGGTATTCCCTGATTGCATTGGCGTCTTTCAGCAGGATTGTGCCTTGCCACAAAGCAACAATGGTTAAGGAATTGTTTGAGGAACACAACAACAAGTTGAAGGTGTTGACCTCCAAATTCCCAGAGCTCAATCCAATCGAGCATCTTTGGTATGTGCTGAACAAACAACTCCGATCCATGGAGGCCCCACCTCGCAATTTACAGGACTAAAAGGATCTGTTGCTAACATCTTGGTGCCAGATACCAAAGCACAACTTCAAAGGTCTAATGGAGTCCATGCTTCGACGGGTCAGGGCTGTTTTGGCGGCAAAAGGGGACCTACACATTATTAGGCAGGTGGTCATAATATTATGGCTGATCAGTGTATATAGCATTGAACAACAATTACAGATTATAACAGTTTTGAACTGTGTCCCAGACGATGCAAAATCCCAGCTGGTGTAGAGACTGCTGACTGCTGCTTTCACTTGCCATCGTGGTTCATGCTGCTCTGCCTGCCGTCAGAGTATAATATACCTTTCACAAAAACAAAGCGTTACTGCCAAAGGTTGCCTCTTTTGGTTTGAAAACCCAATAAAAGGTTTCAAAATATCATTGATATCACATCACTTCCAATATTGTAAAGCCAACATTTAAAAATGTGTCTTTTGTGTGTCTCAAATATCAGGCCAGTCGATTGTTGGATGCAAGTCAGTCGTCATCCAGAACCAGGTCTTTGTCATAGTGGCCCAACTCTTCGGTGGTTCACACATCTACAAGTTTGATGAGGACCAGAGCAGGTTTAGTAAGTTTCAGGATATTGAGGTATCCAAAATCTCCAAGCCCAATGATATTGAAGCCTTCCAAATTGCTGGTGAGTGGTTCTTTGTGATAGCAGACAGTTCAAAGGCAGGACTCTCCACACTCTACAAATGGAACAACAAGGGCTTCTACTCCTATCAGTCCCTGCATGAGTGGTTTCGAGACACTGATGCTGAGTTTGTAGATCTGGATGGCAAGTCCCATCTCATTCTGGCCAGCCGCTCCCAGGTGCCAGTAATCTACCAGTGGAGCAGGAATACCCAGAAGTTTGCTCTGCATGGCGAGATCCCCAACATGGAGGATGTGGTGGCCATCAAGGCTTTCCAGATCAACGAGGACCTCTACCTGGCAATGACCCGCTATATAGGTGACTCTAAGGTTGTCCGCTGGAGCACCAAACAGTTTATAGAGATTCAAGCACTGCCTTCACGAGGCTCCATGATTCTCCAGCCATTCTCCTTCAAAGAGCGTCATTATTTGGCCCTGGGCAGTGACTATACATTCTCACATATCTACCTATGGGATGCTAATAACAAACTCTTTGAGCGCTTCAAAGAGGTGTACATTATGGCTCCACGCTCCTTTACTGTGGTTTCAACTGACCGCCGGGACTTTATCTTTTCCTCCAGCTTTAAGGGCAGCACGCAGATATTTGAGCATATCATGATTGACTTAAGTGTATGAAATATCCAGGGCTTTTGCCCGTCAGGAACTCAAATGGCATTATCTAATATTTCTTCTCATCTGTTTCTTCCTAATAATCACCATGTTTGAATACCGTTTTTAATCAATTAAATGTGCCATAGTGCAGGTCTATTGACTTGTGTGCGTACACGCACATGTACTCTTGGTTAATCCAGAAAGAATATCTTGTTTAGATTAAGTTTGCAAAGTCTCCACCCTCTCAAATGGATATGCACAGTTTAAGTTCTGCCATTGCCCTATGCTGTAATGTCCAAATATCCCATCTAAATCCCGAACACCGGAACTACTGCTGCTTGTTATACCACACTCAATCAGTCCCCACAGTAACTATAATTTGGAGCAAATAGACATTTTTTCACAGTTGTTTTATCCAACTGAAGATATGTGTTTACAGGCTTTGGAGTTAGAAATTCATAGCTAATTCCCTGTAGTTTTGGACATTGCATTCATATTTTTTCTGTCCCACTCATGCTAATAGGAGATGCAGTTTTTCCTCCATAATGTACATTGCACGAATCACACAGGTGTTTTACTATTTTCTTGGTCCTGCTGCACCACCCTCTGGCTATGAATATTGATCAGTCCCTTTGCTTTGTAGATAGAGGGAAAGTTTGCATGAGCACAAACCTTTAACAACATTAGTGTGTAACCCAGGTACTGGTCCTTAAACAATCGTTAGCAGTATATATCCAAAATGACTAGCACTGTTGATAAAGATGAGTAAAAACGCTTCATAAAATATGCAAATATGCTTTATTAATTAATCTAGGGTACCGACACAAAAGACAAATGTCTCAAATTGTCAATCTATTTCCCAAAAATACATTTTTAATATTTTTGTTACACTCTCCCTTTGCAAAGAGTTTGACACAAAAATAAATTGGATGAGATCTTAGACCATTCCTTTATAAAGAAACTTTCCAGATAATTTGCACTGCGCTTATGGTGCTCTCTAATTTAAGCCACATGTTGTCAATGGGATTCAAGTCAGGACATTAATATGGTCAATCCGAATTTTGTTTTTGTAGTAAATTAACTATTTCTTAATTTTGTGCTTGGGGTCATTGATTTGCCTTAAGATCCACTTGCGGCGAAGTAAAGGCAACCAGGTTTTTGGCTAAATGTTCTTGTCATATGTAAAGTTTATGATGTCACTGACCTTAACAATGGGCACAGTGACTGCAAAATAGCCCCATGGCATGAAGGATCCACCGGCATATTTTAAAATAGGTAGGTGTTTCTATCAGCTCTTACATTCTAATTTGGATATCAAACTTACTAGTGGTGATGTATGGAGGAATGGTCCATGATCCCTTCTGATGTATTTGACAAAATCTCCTAAAAAATTACAGGAAAAGGCTAGGTGCTGTTCTTGCAAGGGGAGAGTTTTAAACAAGGGTGTCTATAATCACACCATTTTTGTGGAAGTACATTAATAATATGAAATGTGTAATTTTGGTTAATTTCCTTGAATCATTAACAAAATAAAATATGTATTCCACATACTATAGAATACTAAAATGAATCTCATCTATCTTTATCATGGGTGCCAATCCCTTTGGAGGTGACTGTGTATGTTTCCATTCATGTCTACATTGTCCGTATATGAAGTTATCTTTCAATTATTTGCTCAACATCTCACTGTTGAACTAGACCCTCTGAGGTACCAATGACATGCGTCTGTTGTAGACAGATAGGTCAAGTGTCTAATAAGTGAGATGCTCACTCTCCTTAAGAGGCACTTGCTCACCCTTTGTTCATTCTTGCATTTTTCCTCACAAAGAGAACTGCTCTCTTAAGCTCTTTTCAGCATGATTGGATCGCTGTTGTCCTGCTTAACTATTCCCGACAAATCACCAACAATATTCCTGACAAGATTTTAACAGGGGCAGTTCTAAGATTTCAGGACATTGATTTAAGGACATTGCCCCGTGCAAAAGGGGAACCCTAATCGGGGTTCCAGTGTTCTTTTAAAAACAAATGACATAATTGATAAATCATATCACAACCCACATACTGAACCTTCTTGCCTGATTTTTATGCTCCTCAATAAAACATACTTGAAATGTAAAAATCTATATGTATAAAAAATGTTTTATATGGGTGAACTATCACCTCCAAGTGTACAAGGTATGATAATTGTTATGCTATGGCAATTAATTAATCCAACCCTGGGTACCGTTCAAAAAAGGCCAAATGTTGTTGAGGCTGACTAAACTTAGTTCATAGGCAAGATATTTTGCATTATATGAGCTTATTGAAGTATGCTTATCATTTCTGACCAGCCACTTATTCACAAATACTAAAATGAAAAAATATTTGAGGAAAGAGGATATATACAATATATATCGTATTCACCTTTTTGTCTGTGACATAGCCTACCTACATCAATATGTACAAAAAGGCTTAGCATAGCCCTTTTTTTATTTTAGTGAAATACACAGCCAAATTGCAAAGAAATAGAATAAGAAATTATTGTTCTTGTTTACTTGAAGAGTATTTACTGTATTATGTAAGGAATATGAATAGTTCATTTCACTTAGCAAGTAAATTTAAGAAATAGGTCATCTTTTATATAATGAATACGACATGGGAAGGTTCAAGCGTAGGGGGCTCCAGATGTTTATTTATCCAAACACAGTAGGAGCAAGAGGTCTCGTGGTCTTTATACAGGCAAATGGGTCAGAAACAATGGTACAGGCAAGAAGTCCAAAGGGTTAGGCAATAGGTGTATTCCAAGAAAAAAGGCAGAGAGGTCAGATGGTCAGATAAACGGCTACAGTACAGAAGGGAATGTACAAGGAAATTGATTAACGAGTTAACACAAGCTAGAAAGATATGTACACAGTAGGCAGAAATTATAGATAGGCTTAGTAGAGTCGTAACACGAAACAATACCTCACAAAGAACTAACACAGAAAGCCTGAACAAAACACTGTGCTAATGAGAGCGGGTGCGAAAGAGCACAGGTGCAACCATTGAAACGTAGGGGACCCAGGGTGCAGACCTTGTTCAGGAACGACACTAAGAGAAGAAAATAAAGAACATGGTGAAAAAAACATACTGCAGACATTCAGACACAGAAATGGACTAGATGGGGAACAAGTAGGGAAAATGAGCCTTAAGCTTAAGGATAACATGCTGTTATCATGTGATAAGCTTTAATCTGCCAAGTGCTATCAACTGTACTTTATAAAACCCTATTCATGTACACTCACCTAAAGGATTATTAGGAACACCTGTTCAATTTCTCATTAATGCAATTATCTAATCAACCAATCACATGGCAGTTGCTTCAATGCATTTAGGGGTGTGGTCCTGGTCAAGACAATCTCCTGAACTCCAAACTGAATGTCAGAATGGGAAAGAAAGGTGATTTAAGCAATTTTGAGCGTGGCATGGTTGTTGGTGCCAGACGGGCCGGTCTGAGTATTTCACAATTTGCTCAGTTACTGGGATTTTCACGCACAACCATTTCTAGGGTTTACAAAGAATGGTGTGAAAAGGAAAAAACATCCAGTATGCGGCAGTCCTGTGGGCGAAAATGCCTTGTTGATGCTAGAGGTCAGAGGAGAATGGGCCGACTGATTCAAGTTGATAGAAGAGCAACTTTGACTGAAATAATCACTCGTTACAACCGAGGTATGCAGAAAAGCATTTTTGAAACCACAACACGCACAACCTTGAGGCGGATGGGCTACAACAGCAGAAGACCCCACCGGGTAACACTCATCTCCACTACAAATAGGAAAAATAGGCTACAATTTGCACGAGTTCACCAAAATTGGACAGTCGAAGACTGGAAGAATGTCGCCTGGTCTGATGAGTCTTGATTTCTGTTGAGACATTCAGATGGTAGAGTCAGAATTTGGCGTAAACAGAATGAGAACATGGATCCATCATGCCTTGGGATGTTTTCTTGGCACACTTTAGGTCCCTTAGTGCCAATTGGGCATAGTTTAAATGCCACGGCCTACCTGAGCATTGTTTCTGACCATGTCCATCCCTTTATGACCACCATGTACCCATCCTCTGATGGCTATTTCCAGCAGGATAATGCACCATGTCACAAAGCTCGAATCATTTCAAATTGGTTTCTATAACATGACAATGAGTTCTCTGTACTGAAATGGCCCCCACAATCACCAGATCTCAACCCAATAGAGCATCTTTGGGATGTGGTGGAACGGGAGCTTCGTGCCCTGGATGTGCATCCCACAAATCTCCATCAACTGCAAGATGCTATCCTATCAATATGGGCCAACATTTCTAAAGAATGCTTTCAGCACCGTTGAATCAATGCCACATAGAATTAAGGCAGTTCTGAAGGAGAAAGGGTGTCAAACAGTATTAGTATGGTGTTCCTAATAATCCTTTAGGTGAGTGTATATCAAAAATATATATACAATATACAGCTCTGGAAAAAATTAAGAGACCACTGATTCTCTGGTTTTACTATTCATATTCATTATTCATGTTTGAGTAAAATGTACAGTTTTGTTTTATTCTATCAACTACTGACAATTATTTTTTTTTTATAATTTACAGTATTTATTAGTAGAAAATAACAACTGGTCCAAATGACCAAAAAATATGCATTGTTTCAGACCTCAAATAATGCAAAGAACACAAATTCATATTCATTTTTCAACCACAAAATACTAATGTTTTAATATAGGAAAAGTTCAGAAATCAATATTTGGTGGAATAACCCTGATTTTTCATCACTGCTTTCATGTGTCTTGGCATGCTCTCCACCAGTCTGTCACATTGCTGTTGGGTGACTTTATGCCACTCCTAGCACAAAATTCAAGTAGCTCAGCTTTGTTTGATGGCTTGTGACCATCCATCCTCCTCTTGATCAAATTTCAGTCTCTAAAAAAACCATTAGTAACACACTACGGCGTCATGGATTAAAATCATGCAGTGCACGCAAGGTCCCCCTGCTCAAGCCAGCGCATGTCCAGGCCCGTCTGAAGTTTGCCAATGACCATCTGGATGATCCAGAGAAGGAATGGGAGAAGTTCATGTAGTCTGATGAGACAAAAATATAACTTTTTGGTCTAAAATGCACTCACCGTGTTTGGAGGAGGAAGAAGAAGGATGAGTACAACCCCATGAACACCATCCCAACCGTGAAGCATGGTGGTGGAAACATCATTCTTTGCGGATGCTTTTCTGCAAAGGGGACAGGAAGACTGCACCGTATTGAGGAGAGGATGGATGGGGCCATGTATCGCGAGGCCAAAAACCTCCTTCCCTCACTAAGAGCATTGAAGATGGGTCGTGGCTTGGTCTTCCAGCTTATCAACGACCCGAAACACACAGCCAGGGCAACTAAGGAGTGGCTCCGTAAGAAGCATCTGAAGGTCCTGGGGTGGCCTAGCCAGTCTCCAGACCTGAACCCAATAGAAAATCTTTGGAGGGAGCTGAAAGTCTGTATTGCCCAGCGACAGCCCCGAAACCTGAAGGATCTGGAGAAGTGCTTGAAATGCTTCTTAGGAAGCCACTCCTTCGTTGCCCGTGTGCGGTGTGTTTGGTATCATTTTCATGCTGAAAGACCCAGCCACGTTTCATCTTCAATGCCCTTGCTGATGGAAGGAGGTTTTCACTCAATATCTCACGATACATGGCCCCCATCAAAGAATGATGTTTCCGCCCCCATGCTTCACAGTAGGTATGGTGTTCTTTGGATGCAACTCAGCATTCTTTCTCCTCCAAACACAACAAGTTGAGTTTTTACCAAAAAGTTCTATTTTGTTTTAATCTGACCGTATGACATTCTCATCATCCTCTTCTGGACCATCGAAATGCTCTCTAGCAAACCTCAGACGGGCCTGGACATGTACTGGCTTAAGGAGGGGGACACGTCTGGCACTGCAGGATTTGAGTCCCTGGCGGTGTAGTGTGATTGTAGCCTTTGTTACTTTGGTCCCAGCTCTCTGCAGGACATTCACTAGGTCCCCTAGGTTCTGGGATTTTTGCTCACCGTTCTTGTGATCATTTTGACCCCATGGGGTGAGATCTTGTGTGGAGCCCCGGATCGAGGGAGATTATCAGTGGTCTTGTATGTCTTCCATTTTCTTATAATTGCTCCCACAGTTGATTTCTTCACACCAAGCTGCTTATCTATTGCAGATACTTATTTTACTGAGGAATTTACCAACAAATTCATTAAAAATCCTACAATGTGATTTCATGGTTTTTCTTTTCTAATTTTGTCTCTCATAGTTGAAATGTACCTATGATGAAAATTACAGGCCTCTCTCATCTTTTTAAGTGGGAGAACTTGCACAATTGGTGGCTGACTAAATACTTTTTTGCCCCACTGTATGAATCATTTAATAATAAAGACTTTACTGAGAGAGTGAGAGCGAAGAGAACACATACACAGCAGATTTCACCATATAAATCTTTTTATTAAAATTTCACCCCACTGTCAAATCTTGTCCCAAAATTAACACTGAAATTCAAACAAATAAAACATCTTAAGAGGAATACAATCTACACTGGCAAAATCAAACAAAGTAATTTGTTTTAAAAAACTATTATTATTAAATTTGTAAAACTATTAATGAACTTACTACAATATACTAATGATATCCACAAACAATGCCAGCAAAGACTCAAACCCCTTAATTGCTTCTCATATACTCTTGCACCTTTACAAAAGTACACTGAACAAAATTATAAACGCAAAACTTTGGTTTTTGCCCTTATTTATCATGAGCTGAACTCAAAGATCTAAGACTTTCTCTATGTACACAAAATCAATCAAATGTATTTATAAAGCCCTTTTTACAACAGCAGTTGTCACAAAGTGCTTTTACAGAGACACGCGGCCTTAAACCCCAAGGAGCAAACAACAGTAGTGTTGAATTTCAAAAGGCTTATTTCTCTCAAATAATGTTCACAAATCTGTCTAAATCTGTGTTAGGAGCACTTCTCCTTTGCTGAGAGAATCCTTCCACCTCACAGGTGTGGCATATCAAGATGCCGATTAGACAGTATGATTATTGCACAAGTGTGCCTTAGGCTGGCCACAATAAAAGGCCACTCTAAAATGTTCAGCTTATGATAAACAAAAGTGTTGCGTTTATAATTTTGTTCAGTGTATAATTTAAACCATATTATTGCCGGTGGGTGGGAGAATCAAAGTGTATCATCTATTTTTAAAGGTGACAAATTGTTCAATGACCCTATTGTGGCTTAGAAGCCCAAATATTTAATTCTCAATGGACATGGCTACAAAACTTTCAAGCCTTTACTGCCCCACTGTCTTTTTCATAACCCTTCAAGATAAGTACAAACATTTGATAAAATAAACATTATATGATTGAAACCCTAAAGCCTATTTCAGTCTTGCTAAATCACTCATTTAGTTGATTTCTATGGTCGGAAGAATAATGATGAGAAAACTGATGTTTGATCTGTAAACCTCTTAAACTGCAAATCTCATGAAAATAATTTAGTATATGCAAGAGCATGATAGGCCTGTCATCAGAAACAGATACATTTTAACTAAAACCTTAAACAACTTCCAGTTGCTTTCTTGTTGATCACTAACCTCCGTCAGACCAGTTGTCTTAGCCCTGTCAACCTGCAGCTTCTTTCTCTCATTCCTGCCTGTTATTGTTATTAAAATCACATTTATAATAACTCAGGGCTTACATTAACAAGTGATCAATCCATAAAAATTCTGTTTCTGTCTGTTTGAACTGGTAAAATCTTTGTTTCTCACCTGATCAACCTTCGGCAGAGCTGCCAGCACCGCCTCTCTTGAATAACTTTCTCATATCCATACAGTAGCATGGCTACAATAGCTACAGGCAGAGGAATTCAGGGATATACAATTGAATTATCATCAGTAATGTTATGGTTTCACAGAGATGAACTGTTTGGAAAAAATTATCTATGACTCCTATGATACTAATGTTTTGTTTGAGATATGTAATTTCTGTCTCAAGTAGCCTACACTCACTGCCAGTGGAGATACTTTACCTCTTGTAGGTTAGACCTAAAGTTATCTATAATAATTATTGTAAAATTACTTTTTAATATGGAAATAAGTCTAAATTAAAGCCCCCCCAAAACAGGTCTTGCATTTCATTAGCTAGTACAGTGGCTCCCAACCTTTTTCAGTTACTGTACCCCCAAAAATAATTTTCACTGCTTGGAGTACCCCTGAAGTACCCCCTCATGTTCATTTCACTAGTAAGTCTATGGTGTCATGAGTGTTTTCAAGTACCCCCTGTGGAAAGGCCAAGTACCCCCAGGGGTCCTAGTACCCCTGGTTGGGAACCACTGAGCTAGTAGACGATATCAGACATATCTTAATTATAATGAATGGCTGCTGCTGATGCAAGATTATATCATTTTGTATCATATATTTAGTAAACATGTGCAGCAGTACCTTCTTTCATTACTGCTAGGCTAGTCTAGTGCCATCCTGACTGCTCCGTTGCTTAGAGTAACTCCGTTGCTCTAAGTAACTCCGTTGCTTAGAGTAATGGACCAAGTAACTTCATATGTTCACGATAAATTTTCACTGAAGCAGCAACCACAGCCTCCCATGCTATTCAAAGAGGTGTATTGTACTGACTGTAAATCTCACGTTTGAAAAGGGCCCACAAATTCTCAATAGGATTTAAGTCAGGTGAGGAATGGGGCAAGGTCTTTATTCAGGCATCTTTGAGGCCCTTACGGTACAGGACATCTTCCTGTACCGCTGCTTGAAGGTAATATCTTCCAGAAACTGCCAGTAGGTTTGGGAGTTGAGTTTCAGTCCATCTTCAACACAAAAAGGTCAAACGACCTCATCCTTAATGATAGCAGCCCATACCAGTATCCCTCCTTCACCTTGCTGGCGCCTGACTCAAAGTGGTGCCGTGTCCATTAATGATCCAGTCACAGGCCCATCCATCTGGTCCTTCAAGAGTCAGTGTCATTTCATCTGTCCATAAAACATTTGAAAAATCTGTATTCAGGTATTTCTTTGCCCAGTCTACAGTATATGCTTCAACTTGTGAATTTTATTCAGTGGTGGTCTTCAGCCTAATTGACCATGGCCATGTCTCTGAGCACTTGACACCTTGTACTTCTGGACACTCCAGGTAGGTTGCAGTCCTGGAATATGGTGGTGCTGGAGGATAATGGGTTCCTAGTAGCTTCACGTTTGACTATTTGCAACAAAACATTTAATTGTCTGGTGGGCACGCATCAATCGTTTAGCTATTTCAAGAGTGTTGCATCGGTCTGAGGCATTTAAAAAAAAAAATCTGTGACAGTTAAATCTTTTTTTGGCATATTTTACCTGAGATCATGAAGCTGCCTAATAATTATGCACACCTTGATATGGTGTACTTCACTTTCACCACACCCTCCCTCATTACCCAAATAAATATCACCTGAAAATGACTGCTTCAATCCAATGAGCATTGAAGTTTATATGGTTTGGAGTTGGAAAATGTGCATAGAAATAATGATACGATCAGAATACCCACTTGCATAATAATTGTACAGGCAGTGTATTTATTTACATTTATGGCAGTTTTGGTCCTCCATAGGGGTGCACCTTTCAATTCAATGGCATGCCATGACATGACAGCCCTATCAACAAGCACAGAAGTCTCAAATTTCAACTCCAGTACAAACAATTTTTTCTTCTTGAAGTTATGAGGATGTCACATGCATCCTCGTTAGGACTGGGTCCCGTTTGTTTGACCCAGTCCTATGGAGATAGAATTTGCTTCTAAATTATTGCAAATGTGCAAATCACTATTTACAAATGTAGATTACAATGAGTAAACAGAAAATACAATTTACAAATTAATGCAACATTCACAAACAAATGTCTCATGATCTGCAAATACAAAACACAATCCACAAATATATTTCACTACCCATCAATAAACTCCTTTCTACTTGTATCTCAAAGCAAGGATTTGAATATATGAAAAATGATTTGTGATTATCCCTCAAACCTTTGAACAATAAATTCACAATTTGCAGATCACATTATATTTGTGGATTGGTTTCTATTTGTTTGTAACATTTTGACTCAGGTTTTACGATGTTTTATACTACATAAAAATCTACAAATTGCACAAATTCTACTGGTCATATAATCAGAATATCATCAAAAGGTTGATTCTTGTCAGTAATTCCATTCAAAAAGTGAAACTTGTATATTATATTCATTCATTACACACAGACTGATATATTTCAAATGTTTATTTCTTTTAATTGTGATGATTATAACTGACAACTAATGAAAATCCTAAATTCAGTATCTCCGAAAATTTTAATATTACTTAAGACCAATACAAAAAAAGATTTTTTGAAATGTTGGCCAACTGAAAAGTATGAACATGAAAAGCATGAGCATGTACAGCATTCAATACTTAGTAGGGGCTCCTTTTGCCTGAATTACTGCAGCAATGCGGCGTGGCATGGAGTCGATCATTCCGTGGCACTGCTTAGGTGTTATGAGAGCCCAGGTTGCTCTGATAGTGGCCTTCAGCTCTTCTGCATTGTTGGGTCTGGCGTATCGCATCTTCCTCTTCACAATACCCCATAGATTTTCTAAAGGGTTAAGGTCAGGTGAGTTTGCTGGCCAATTAAGAACAAGGGGTACCATGATCCTTAAACCAGGTACTGGTAGCTATGGCACTGTGTTCAGGTGCCAAGTCCTGTTAATGAAATCTGCATCTCCATAAAATAGGTCAGCAGCAGGAAGCATGAAGTACACTAAAACTTCCTGGTAGACAGCTGCGTTGACCTTGGACCTCAGAAAACACAGTGGACCAACACCAGCAGATGCCATGGCACCCCAAACCATCACTGACTTTGGAAAATTTACACTGGACTTCAAGCAATGTGGATTCTGTGCCTCTCCTCTCTTCCTCCAGACTCTGGGACCTCGATTTCCAAAGGAAATGCAAAATTTACTTTCATCAGAGAACATAACTTTGGACCACTCAGCAGCAGTCCAGTCCTTTTTGTCTTTAGCCCAAGCGAGACGCTTCTGACACTGTCTTAAGGAGTGGCTTGACACACGGAAGCTGAAACCCATGTCTTGCATACGTCTGTGCGTGGTGGTTCTTGAAGCAGACCCCAGCTGCAGTCCACTCTTTGTGAATCTTCCACACGTTTTTTGAATGGGTTTTGTTTCACAGTCCTCTCCAGGGTGTGGTTATCCCTATTGCTTGTACACTTTTTTCCTTCCCTTCGCCTCTCTATTAATGTGCTTGGAAACAGAGCTCTGTGAACAGCCAGCCTCTTTAGCTATGACCTTTTGTGTCTTGCCCTCCTTGTGCAAAGTGTCAGTGGTCGTCTTTTGGACAGCTGTCAAGTCAGCAGTCTTCCCCATGATTGTGTAGCCTACAGAACTAGACTGAGAGACCATTTAAAGGCCTTTGCAGGTGTTTTGAGTTAATTAGCTGATTAGAGTGTGGCACCAGGTGTCTTCAATATTGAACCCTTTCACAATATTCAAATTTTCTGAGATACTGAATTTGGGATTTTGTAACGATGTATGATGTAGTGTTGCAAGAGCAAGGAACCAGGTGCAGGCAGGAGTAGTCGGTGTGGTTTCTTTTAATAAACAAAAGTAACACTGAGCACAAAAAACACAATGAAAGAAAAGGGCTGACTAACGCAGCAAAACGAAAGCAGGCAACGGGTATAAAGTACTTACATATAACAGCAACACACAAGACATCCAAACACAACAATAACAATGATCCACACTGTGGGGAGCAGAGGGGAAACATTTAAACACTTACAAACGATATGAATTGGGACCTGGTGTGAATGATTGAAGACGTGACAAAACAAGTCCGGGATGTGTTCGTAAGATATGGTAAACTGAAGATGCACGGAACGGTGGCGCTGATGCTCACTGTACCATGACAGGTTTTCATTAGTTGTCAGTTATAATCATCACAATTAAAAGAAATAAACACTTGAAATATATCAGTCTGTGTGGAATGAATGTATACATTATGCAAGTTTCTCTTTTTGAATGGAATTACTGAAATATATAAACTTTTTGATGATATTCTAATTATATGACCAGCACCTGTACAAACACATCATGATCTGTAAATAAGAAATGCGGTCGACAAATGTAATTCAGAATCTTCAAACAGACACATTTAAAATTCACAAACAAATAATTTACGATCTGTAAATAGGAAACAAAATCTGCAATTGGAATTCACAATATGCAAACTATTTTCATCAGGTGAAGAGGTATTTGTGAGTGACATTTGAGTTTGTGGAACGTATCGTATTTGTGGATAGCAAACTGTGTTTGTGGATTGGTTCCTGTTTGTTTGCAGAATGTTCATGAAAAAAAATAACAAAAACGATTTGTAATTGCAATCCAATGAGGCTAAAAAGGTTCTCTCTTCGCTAGCTTTCTTTACACTATCTTGGCCTGTACTTAGCCAATGAGGCACTAGACTTTAGTCTTATGTCAGGTCTTGGTTGGAGAGCTACGAAGTGTGATATTTTTCTGAAGTCCTGGTGAAAACAGCAACTATGCAGAAAACTGATAAGCTGTTTATAAAAACGTTATTGGAAGAAATGGCTTGATATCTACAATAACCAACTAATTATTTGTACGTGTGACTTAGATAATTGTTAGTTTTGTGTCTGACTAAAATCTAGCGTTGTATCGCTATGTTACTAGCTAGTTAATCCTAAGCGGGTATGCTTCATCACTAGATATAGTAGCTACACTGTAGTGACTCTCATGTCACTCTCTCCAGCCAAATTTATTTATCCTTGTCAAAGTAGCTCTAAGTTGCACAACTATTTCAACTGAAGTTCAGACAACATGGAAAGATGTCCTGACGCCTCAGCATTCTTGTTGACAAGCATCTACAGTGTGTTTAGTTTTCAAGCAAATACATCTAAATGCAGGCATATGCAATGTGCTTGTATCTGTCTTAAATAAACGTGCCAGCTTCATTTGGACCATCACATGACCTAGCTGATTTAGATTTATTTATATACTATTCTGACTGTAGAGTAGCCATGTGGTTACGTTGTTTAAAATACAACCAAATGACATTTACAGTATGCAGGGTTTACAGTATAGTAGGCTATATACAATATATACCAGAGTTAGGGGGCTGTTGTTAGGCATTCTGCAAAATATACAGTGGGGAGAAGTATTTGATACACTGCCGATTTTGCAGGTTTTCCTACTTACAAAGCATGTAGAGGTCTGTAATTTTTATCATAGGTACAATTCAACTGTGAGAGACGGAATCTAAAACAAAATCCAGAAAATCACATTGCATGATTTTTTAATTATTAATTTGCATTTTATTGCATGACATAAGTATTTGATCACCTACCAACCAGTAAGAATTCTGGCTTTCACAGACCTGTTAGTTTTTTTTAAGAAACCCTCCTGTTCTCCACTCATTACCTGTATTAACTGCACCTTTTTGAACTTGTTACCTGTATAAAAGACACCTGTCCACACATTCAATCAAACAGACTCCAACCTCTTCACAATGGCCAAGACCAGAGAGTGAGAAAGCAACAACTGTTGGTGCAATTAGTAGAAAATGGAAGAAGTTCAAGATGACGGTCAATCTCCCTCGGTCTGGGGCTCCATGCAAGATCTCACCTCATGGGGCATCAATGATCATGAGGAAGGTGAGCGATCAGCCCAGAACTACATGGCAGGACCTGGTCAATGACCTGAAGAGAACTGGGACCACAGTCTCAAAGAAAACCATTAGTAACACACTACGCCGTTATGGTTTAAAATAATGCAGTGCACGCAAGGTCCCCCTGCTCAAGCCAGCGAATGTCCAGGCCCATCTGAAATTTGCCAATGACAATCTAGAGGATCCAGAGGAGGAATGGGAGAAGGTCATGTGGTCTGATGCTTTTCGGTCTAAACTCCAATCGCCGTGTTTGAGAAGGATGAGTAGAATCCCAAGAACACCATCCCAACCTTGAAGCATGGAGGTGGAAACATCATTCTTTGGGGATGCTTTTCTGCAAAGGCGACAGGACGACTGCACCGTATTGAGGGGAGGATGGATGGGGCCATGTATCGTGAGATCTTGGCCAACAACCTCCTTCCCTCAGTAAGAGCATTGAAGATGGGTCGTGGCTGGGTCTTCCAGCATGACAACGACCCGAAACACACAGCCAGGGCAAACTAAGGAGTCGCTCCGTAAGAAGCATCTCAAGGTCCTGGAGTGGCCTAACCAGTCTCCAGACTTGAACCCAGTAGAGAATCTTTGGAGGGAGCTGAAAGTCTGTATTGCCCAGCGACAGCCCCGAAACCTGAAGGATCTGGAGAAGGTCTGTATGTAGGAGTGGGCCAAAATCCCTGCTGCAGTGTGTGCAAACCTGGTCAAGAACTACAGGTTACATATGATCTCTGTAATTGCAAACAAAGTTTCTGTACCAAATATTAAGTTCTTCTTTTCTGATGTATCAAATACTTATGTCATGCAATAAAATGCTAATTAATTACTTAAAAATCATACTTAATCATACATATTTTTGTTTTAGATTCACTCACAGTTGAAGAGTACCTATGATAAAAATGACAGACTTCTACATGCTTTGTAAGTGGGAAAACCTGAAAAATCGGCAGTGTTTCAAATACTTGTTCTCCCCCCTCTAAGGATACAAAGGTATATATGGTCTGATAAACCACAGCTCTGTCTTTTTTCCATACGACAAATTAGTCTGAATAGGAAATATAGCATAATGAATAATAAATATAGTAGGTTAGAAATTATTTTCAACTGAAATAATAATTGGGTCCATTTAAAATGGACTGTGGCAAAGTGGAAAAGTGTTCTGTGGTCAAACAAATCAAAATTTGAAGTTTTGGAAAACTGGGACGCCATGTCATCCAAGGAGGACAAGGACAACCCAAGTTGTTTTCAGCGCTCAGTTTAGAAGCCTGCATCTCTGATGGTATGGGGTTGCATGAGTGCGTGTGGCATGGGCAGCCTACACATCTGGAAAGGCACCATCAATGCTGACAGTTATATCCAAGTTCTAGAACAACATATGCTCCCATCCAGACGTCGACTCTTTCAGGGAAGACCTTGCATTTTCCAACATGACAATGCCAGACCACATACTGCATCAATTACAATGTCATGGCTGCA
The DNA here is from genome assembly GCF_011004845.1 of Esox lucius. Classification (NCBI taxonomy): domain Eukaryota; kingdom Metazoa; phylum Chordata; class Actinopteri; order Esociformes; family Esocidae; genus Esox; species Esox lucius. Next base: position 28,601,264 of record NC_047592.1, on the reverse strand, counting down.
TAGAAGAAGGATCCGGGTACTGAAATGGCCAGCCTGCAGTCCAGATCTTTCACCCATAGAAAACATTTGGCGCATCATAAAGAGGAAGGTGCGACAAAGAAGACCTAAGACAGTTGAGCAACTAGAAGCCTGTATTAGACAAGAATAGGACATCATTCCTATTCATAAACTTGAGCAACTTGTCTCCTCAGTCCCCAGACGTTTGCAGTCTGTTATAAAAAGAAGAGGGGTTGCCACACAGTGGTAAACATGGCCTTGTCTCAACTTTTTTGAAATGTGTTGATGCCATGACATTTTAAATCAACTTATTTTTCCCTTAAAGTGATACATTTTCTCAGTTTAAACATTTGATATGTCATCTATGTTGTATTCTGAATAAAATATTGAAATTTGAAACTTCCACATCATTGCATTCTGTTTTTATTCACAATTGGACAGTGTCCCAAGTTTTTTGGAATCTGGTTTGTATTTTAAACAACGTAATAATCAGTATGGGATATCAATCAAAATCAGCTAGGTCATGTGGTGGTCCGAATGAAGCTGGCAAGTTTATTTAAGATTGGATGCATGCATATGCTTGCATTTAGTTGTATTTGCTTGAAGACAAAACACTGTAGATGCTGGAGTGTCAACAAGAATGGTGAGGCGTCAGGACATCATTCCATGTTGTCTGAACTTCGGTTGAAATAGTTGGTCAACGTAGAGCTGAACCACGAGCAATTGTCATTATCATCTAGGCAAAGAAAGAAACAATGAAATAACTATGCAAATCACAATAAAGGATGACTGGCTGGATAGCTGGCTAGCTAACAAGCTACTTTGACAAGGATACATACATTGGGCTGAGAGAGTGACATGAGAGTCACTACAGTGTAGCTACTATATCTAGTAATGAAGCATACCCGGTTAACTAGCTAGTAGCGTAGCGATACAACGCTAGATTTTAGTCAGACACAAAACTAGTCATTCGTACAAATAGTTAGTTGGTTACTGTAGATATCAAGCCATTTCTTCCAATAACGTTATTATAAACAGCTTACCAGTTTTCTGCATAGTTGCTGTTTTCACCAGGACAAGATCACACTTCGTAGTGTTGAAGTATAACACTTCCCCGAGTTGGTTTGTTGGAAAGGAGAATAACACACCAGGAGTCGGGTAATATATTCTGTTTATTACAAAAGCTTTTGGAGACAGAGTGTCGCCGCACAATGTCTAAAGATCAATCAGTCACATCAGCATTATTTATACTTCAAACACGCCTAAAAGTGGGGGTTGAATATGCCAAGCATGTGTGCCATTGGTCCAGTTTATGTTCTATACCTTATATGTGTAAATGCAGTACAAGCTTCATCTTTGCGCTTTGTGGTTTCTGTCTTGTCTATTCTTAATCTGACACACAAGTTCAGTCTGCTCTTGTTCCCTAGAAACAGCCTAAATAAGATTTCCTGTTTTCTACTTGCAACTTTCAGTTTCAGCTTATGCTACAGACGTTCAACATTTTGCTTCAATGCTCACAACAGTTTGACAGCTTATACACTCAATGGCCCACATTTATCAAAAGTGCGTACACCAAATTTCCAGCGTACACCCAAAACCACGGTGACAGAGATTTATCAATATGGACGTTGGGGTACGGCACTCTCAAATCCTACGCCAGCTCAGGAGGTGGTGTACGCACGTTTTGAGTTAGTGTGGAAATGCGCAGAAAAAAAAATCCTAACGCACTGACAAACTAAAAGATATGATATATTATGACCCACTGTAAAAAAAACAACAACATAATAATTACAAACTTCAGTCTTTATTTTTGTGCAACATGGACTTGTGTGACTTTACCAAAGCATTTGATTTATATGTATTCCTTCAGATGCGAGCCTGTGCGCTTTACATGACGTTTCAGGGTTAGGCCCGGCAGTTGCGCACGGACTGGGTTCAGTAATAAAAGGCTTTTAATGACCAAAATATAATTCAGACTGACAAAATAATAAAAATGACATTCTTCTTCTTTTAAATAATAATAATAGAAATAATAATAATAACGACATTCTTCTTCTAAATAACAATAAACGTCATTAATAATAAATATCATAAAATAATAAGACGAATATTACAAATTGTCATGCAATTATTAATGTGAATGAATGGTACCCCCCATCACATCATCATCTTTTATTCCGCTTTTTAAACTGCCAAATAAAACAATTTTATTTCTTTCTACTTCCCTGGTGATCGTCTCAATCTCCACGTCAGAGAAGTTTCTCTTTTTTTGCCGTCTTCCGTGTGTCCATGGCGTAAAATGAAGGCATGGGGGAAGCGGAGACTTGAATATATAGGGGCGTGTTATTCTAATGATGATCGTTTTCAGCCACGGCATTTATCAAGGGCAGGTATTGTGTACACCTGCATTTTAAAGGTACGCACAGCTTCATAAATCAGGCGGTGAGAGGAGTGTAAGCAAAATCTTACGCCAACATATACGCCCGTTCCTACGCAAGAATGATAAATGAGGGCCAATGTATCCACAATTCCCCCTTTTGATCTCTCCCCAGAGAGATCACCCCTATTCGCCAAGCTCCAGTTCTCCCGGGTCGTGCTGCTCCAGGAGTAGCATCAGCATCCCTGGTGGCGGTCCTGGAGCCTTCTCAATGGCTGTAGAGATCACTCTCATGGCGAGCCCTCTTATGCATGGGATACAACAACACAAGTAACCATTATAGCACAAAATGTAGCAAGCGATAAAAGAAAAGACATTATCAAACCTTTCCACTGGCCGAACATCGAGGTCATCCATTCCTCCAGCGGGTTGTCTATCCCAGAATGCTCGTATGCGACCCCTTAACATAGTGCAATTCAATGCCCCCAAATTTCCTCAAGCAGGTGTCTTCAGGTGGGGTCGCGAACCTCTTCGCTGGGGGAATGAAGACTCGATGCCAACCTGGGAAACCTGTAACAACATACAACACACATATCATTATTCCACCAATGCCCATGTACCACTTCATTCTATTATCATCTCCCCAGACCTTTCTCTGTAACTCTGTCATCTTGGTACGAGTCCAAACAATTTACGAAAATGGTAGGTAAGACAGAGGAAAACTCAAATGCACAATAAACAGTTTATTCTTGCAAGGAGAGAATACACAGGTTACAAAGTAACAATGAATAATCTCTAAATTAACACAGGACAACCGTCTGTATTTAAGGGAGGCAAAGGGGTGTGGTAAGATGCTGCCAATCTGTCTCATGTCAATCAATCAAACACATGCCCTTTGTTCTATCACATATCACAAGGAGCCTGTTGTCCTCCCTCCCCCCTGGGTAACCTTCTCAACCCTTGAGGAGGATTTAAAGCATCTGGTCGAACTACAGAAAGACACTAATGGGTTATACAGATAGGCAGATTTACGATAAACCCTAATATCTGCCGCTACCAGGATGCCCCCTTAGACAAATACCAGATCCCCCTCTTAGTACATTCCTTTACTTATCTAAACATGGGGACTCAGTCCTTTAATCAGTAAGAATACATCAGTTTAAGAAATTTCCCTAACAGTGTCCTATACCCCCTTTTGTTACAGTATTCTTCAGTTCCTTCCCCTAAAAGTCTATTCCCCTGGCGCCGTCCTTTGTCTCCTTCTCTCGCTCGTAGTCCCGCAGTATCCTGGGGTCCGCTCCTGGCACCGGTCCGGCTGGTTTTGGTCCTCCTTCCCGGTTTGGATGAGGTCCGTCAATGTCCGTCAATGGCTCCAATGGTACCACGTCTCTCCTTTGTCCCTCAGGCAGACCGCATGGCTCGTTCTTTCCACCACCTGATGAGGACCCGTCCACCATGGCTCCGACCACTTTCGCTTAATGACCTTCAGCAGCACCCACTCCGCCTGGGGCAGATTCTTATCCAACGGGTGCAGGTTCTTCCTTTCTCCGACTCTGTTGGTGAATTCTGAAACAAGAGCTCGCAATTCATCAAAAAAAAATCTGTGATATTTGGGCCATATCTCCCCTTCCGGGAACGCAGGCCCTGCGTCTGGCCCTGGAAACTGTCTCCCCGTCAGCAGCTTGTATGGGGTGAACCCAGTGGTCTGATTTAACGAGCATCGAATAGTCATGAGTGCCAGTGGCAGTACATCTACCCAGTTCAATTTGGTCTGTGCACATATCTTAGCTAACTTGTTCTTTAAATTTTGGTTCATCCTTTCTACTCTTCCCTAGGACTGTGGGTGGTATACAGTGCCAAAAGCATGTTTTAGGCCCAAAAAGCTCTCTACCTTCTGTAAGTCACTGTTCTTAAAGTGAGTCCCGTTGTCTGACCAAATTTTCTCTGGGAAGCTGTGTCTGGGAATGTACTGGTTTATTAAACACTTGATCACTGTCTGACTGTCCTCCCTTCTTGCCGGCCAGGCTTCTGGCCACCGTGTGAACACATCCACACACACTAACATGTAACGGCACCCCCGTACTGTTTCCCCCATGTCCATGTAGTCTATCACTATCTCTTGTCCAGGTCTCGTCGTCATGGGGAACACCCCCATCTCAGGTTTAATCGTTGGTTTTGGATTGTGGTGAGTGCAGATGGTGCATGTCCTAGTGTAGTTGCGTACCATGTCTACCATAAACGGGTGCCACCAGTGGCACAAGTTTCTTAACATTTGAGCCGGCCCTACATGGCCCAGCCCATGGGCTTCTGCAAATGTATTTCCTCGCATAGCTGGTGGAAGTATTACTCTACCGTCTGGCCCCCTCCAGAGCCCTCTCATCTCAATCAATCAAATTTATTTATAAAGCCCTTTTTACAACAGCAGTTGTCAGAGACACCCGGCCTTAAACCCCAAGGAGCAAACAAAAGTAGTGTTGAATTTCAGTGGCTAGGAAAAACTCCCTAAGGTCGAATTTTAGGAAGAAACCTAGAGAGGACCCAGGCTCAGAGGGGTGACCAGTCCTGTTCTGGCTGTGCCGGGTGAGATATTAAGAGTCCAATTGGAATAATAAATACATTTCTCTGGGCTAAATCCAGAGTCTATTTGAATTTAGACTAGGTCAGAAGTATGACCAGATGGACAAGGACAGGGACAGCAACGGGCCCCCCAAACCAGGTAATCCGCAGGTGTGGACCAGGACCTCATCTCCTTCTAAAATGTAAAACTGGAGGAAACTGAGAAAAGTTAGTAGTACATCTCTCATATCCCCCAGCACAATAATATAGCAGCGTAACACCTTGGAACTGAGACGGGGGGGTCCGGTGTCACTGTGGCCCTACCCGGGGGAGGCCCCGGACAGGGCCCAACAGGCAGGAAATCAATCCAACCACATTGCCAGGCATCAACCAAAGGGACACCCACCAACCGCAACCCCCCTGAATGAGGGCCGAGTATTGCTAGCGGCGTACAGCCCAATTGCACAAGTGCGCAACAGAGAGTCAACAACAAGCCAGTGACACTTCCCCCGAAAGGCATTGGAGGGAGGGCATCCCAGTGGCGACGAGAGCCCACCTGGCAAGACAGCAAGGGTGGACAGTATCAAGCCTACTGGTCACCTTCACGCCCCCGGGCCAGGCTACACCTAATTATAAACCGTGCTGTAGAGATTAGTTTTTAGTAGACACTTGAAAGTTTGCACTGAGTTTGCATTTCTAACCTTAATTGGCAGATCATTCCACAGGAGTGGAGCTCTATGAGAAAAGGCCCTGCCGCCAGTTGTTTGTTTAGAAATTCTAGGTACAATTAAAAGGCCTGCATCTTGCGATCTAAGGTTACGTGTAGGTATGTATGGCTGGATCATTTCAGCAAGGTAAGTAGGAGCAAGTCCATGTATTGATTTATAGGTTAAGAGTAAAACCTTAAAATCAGCCCTAACCCTAACAGGCAGCCAATGTAAGGACGCCAGGACAGGAGTAATGTGTTCAAATTTTTTTGTTCTAGTTAGGATTCTAGCAGCCGTGTGCAGCACTAATTGAAGTTTATTTATTAATTTGTCTGGATAACCAGAGAGAAGAGCATTGCAGTAATCTAATCTAGAAGTAACGAAAGCGTGGATAAATTTTTCTGCATCAGTTTTTGATAGAAAGTTTCTAATTTTTGCGATGTTTCAAAGATGAAAATAAGCAACTCTTGAGACATATTTTATATGTTCCTCAAAGGAGAGGTCAGGGTCAAGGGTAACGCCAAGGTTTTTTACAGTTTTTTGGGATATGACCATGCAGCCGTCGGTTCACAGTGAGATCTGCTAGCAACGCTCTTTGTTTTTTGGGTCCTAAAAGGAGCATTTCTGTTTTATTTGAGTTTAAGAGCAAGAAATTCTCTGTCATCCACTTCCTAATATCTGAAACGCATGCTTCCAAAATAGCTAATTTAGGGGCTTCTCCATGCTTCATTGAAATATATAACTGTGTGTCATCAGCATAACAGTGAAAGTTAATATTGTGATTTCGGATTACATCGCCCAGAGGGAGCATGTATAGTGAGAACAATAATGGGCCCAGAACCGAGCCTTAAAGAACTCCAAAGCATACCTTTGACTTGTCAGAGGATATGCCATCCACACTAACGAACTGATATCTTTCAGATAAATAAGATTTAAACCAGGCTAGAACATGTCCACGTAGCCCAATATTGGTTTCCAGTCTCTCTAAGAGAAGGGAGTGATCAATAGTGTCAAAAGCAGCACTAAGATCAAGAAGCAACAGGACGGATGCGGAACCTTTGTCTGAGGCCATTAGAAGGTCATTTGTTACCTTCACGAGTGCAGTCTCAGTACTATGATGGGATCTAAAACCGGACTGGAATATTTCATAAATGTTTTTTGTCTTTAGGAAGGCATTCAGTTGTTGGGAAACACATTTTTCTAAGATTTTTGAGAGGAACGGGAGGTTCGATATTGGCCTATAATTGTTTAATATGTCGGGATCTAGATTTGATTTTTTTTAGAAGAGGCTTAATTTCCGCAATTTTTAGTGAGTTTGGTACGCATCCGGAGGAAAGGGAGCAATTTATTACGTTCAGCATTGGCTGACCTAGCACAGGAAATAACTCCTTAGGTAATTTTGTAGGAATCGGGTCTAGCTGAGAGTTTGTGGGTTTAGAACTCATTACAAATTTTGTAAATGGGTCGAGCGATACGGTATCAAAAAATTAAAGTGTCCCCATTGACACCTGGTCAGGGAGGTTCAGGAAATGTTTTGGACAACTGAGATTTTGAGGACCATAACTATTTAAGGAGTCAGTTATTTGTTTTCTAATGGTGACGATCTTTTCATCAAAGTAGTTCATGTATTCATTACAACTAAAGTGAAGACCCACTTCACTTGCTAAGCTTTGCTTTTTTGTTAACTTTGCAACTGTATCAAAGAGACATTTTGGATTGTTTTTGTTCGCCTCAATCAGGTTGGAGAAATAAGCTGATCAAGCAGACGTGAGTGATTTTCGGTATTGTACTGTACTGTCTATCCAGGCTAGTTTAAATACTTCCAACTTGGTGGAGCGCCACTTTCGCTCCAATTTTCTGGAGGCTTGCTTAAGTGCTCTAGTATTGTCGGTGTACCAGGGAGCAAGTTTCTTGTTGCATATTTTTTAGTTTTTAGTGGTGCAACTATGTCTAATGTATTTCGCAGTATTGAGTTTAGATCCTCGATTTGAACGTTTACAGATTTATTTACTCTGTCATTAATGAGCGAACTAGTAAGAATATCAAGGAATTTATTTGTAGTCCGAGAATTTATAGTACGGCTTTTGAAACTCATTGTTTGGGGGGCAAGTGGATTTCTTGTTTTAACGGTAAATGTAATAAGACAGTGATCCGATAATCCAGGATTTTGGGGGTAAATTATTAGATCTACAATATCTATTTCTCGTGACAGGACTAAATCTAAGGTATGATTTTGGCAATGTGTTGGACCTGAGACATGTTGGATGAAACCCATTGAGTCGATTATGGCTTGAAAGGCTTTTTGAAGAGGATCATTGGGGTTTTCCATATGGATATTGAAATCGCCAAAAATTAGAATACTATCTGCCATGACTACAAGGTTAGACAAGAATTCTGGAAACTCATTGAGGAACAATGTGTATGGCCCGGGGGGCCTATAAATAGTAGCTATGTAAAATGATTTATCGGCCTGGTTAACTTTCATGAGTAAAACTTCGAAAGAATGAAACTCTGTGATATGTTTGAGAGTAAGTTTATATTTACTGTCATAAATATTAGCGACACCCCCTCCTTTTCGGGACGCACAAGGGATATGATCACTAGTATAGCCAGGAGGAGAGGCCTCATTTAAGTGAATTCATTAGGCTTTAGCCACGTTTCACATAAACCAATAGCATCTAGTTTATGATCAGAGATTAATTCATTTACTGCAACTGCCTTTGGAGCAAGAGATCTAATATTTAGCAGTCCCATTTTGAGATGCGAAGTGATACAATTATTTTTATTTTTGACAGAGGTGGAGAAAGGCTTTATCTTAATAAGGTTGTTTTTGTTAGCACTACCTTGTTTAACTTTTCTCAGCCTATAACGAGTCACAGTGGCAATAGGTAAAGCTGTACTAACTACTCTGGCTATGCTATTGACAGACTCCACTATGCTAGCAGGCTGGCTAACAGCCTGCAGCCTGACCTGCACCCTATCTCATGTTAAAGCTATAGGAGTGAGACTCCTGTCAATGTTCCTAGATAAAAGATGAGCACCACTCCAGCTAGGATGGAGTCCGTCGCTCCTCAGCAGATCAGGCCTGGCCCTATTTCTGGGAGAGTCCCAAAAAGAAGGCCAGTTATCTACAAACTCTACCTCCTGCGACGGGCAGAACTCCGTTTTCAGCCAGCGATTGAGTTGCGCAAGTCTGCTGTAGAGCTCGTCACCACCCCTAGCTGGGAGGGGGCCAGAGACAATTACTCGATGCCGACTCATCTTTCTAGCTAATTTACACGCTGATGCTATGTTCTGCTTCGTAACCTCTGACTGTTTCATCCTAACATCGTTGGTGCCAACGTGGATAACAATATCTCTGTACTCTCTATACTTGCCAGTTTTAGACTTCGCTAGCACCAACCCCAGATTTGCGGCTACGTCGGTGGCTCTGCCCCCCGGTAAACAATGTACGATCGCCGGCTGATTCTTTAGTCTAATACTGTGTGTAATGGAATCGCCAATTACTAAAGTTTTCAGTTTTTCAAGGCCACTGGTAGAACATGCCTGCCGATCATTCCCCTCCGAAGACGGCTGGGGCCTTGACTCCGACTCCAGTGGGGAAAACCTGTTCAAAGTCTCAGTTAGTTTTAGCAACGATTCAGGTTTAACTGGTCGACGGCATTTCTTCCCAGTGACCAAGAGAAAGTTATTGCCCGGCTGCAGGAGCTGTGCCGGGGGGCTAACAAAACTATCGTTTCTACCTGGTGGCACTGACGCAGATTTTTCTATTTCTACACTAGCATAGCCGAGCCGAGCCTCTAACTCTGCCGAGCCTCTAACTCTGCTATCTTTAACTTAAGACGAACATTCTCCTCCGTGTTGTTGCTACAACAATTACAGTGATAAAGCATTGTAATGATACTTAGCCTCAGGTGTTCAGGGGTGAGTAGTTATATTAATTATGTCCAAAAAGAGTCCCGGTGTAGAAAAGTTGGGTAAGAGGTCAACAGATAAATATTGCGTTGGTAAAACTCTAAAATAGAATTTTGACCAATTAGTTTATATCGAGTAAATTCGAAAAAGTTTGGCAGGTAGCCAGGTAGGTAACAGCAAGCAGAGTACAGCACGTCAACAATCCCACAATGCATCTTCTCTGTTGCTCCTCTCTGTCGCCAAATTGTTTTCTCTTGTGGGGACGCCCCCTTTTGATGTCTCACTAGCTCGTCTCTCTCAGGGCCTTCTCCCCACCCCACTTCCTCTTCTGGTCTTACCACCATCACTTGTGAAGTGTACCCTGCTGCCTGTTTTGCTGCTGTGTCTGCCGCTTGATTTCCCTGAGCCACTGCACTATTTGAGTTATCGTGTCCTTTGCATTTTATGATTGCTACCTTTTCAGGCAGGTCCAGGGCCTCGGCTAGCTCTCTTATCTCCGCCTCATGTTTAATCGACTTGTCCCCTGCTGTTCTTAACCCGGCTTTTAATCACTGTCCTAGTTCCACGTGCACCGCGCCTACCGCGTATGCCGAATCTGTGTAGATGTTTACTCTCTTCCCCTTGGCTTGCCTGAGTGCCTCTATCACTGCTCTCACTTCGACTCTCTGGGCTGACTGCAGCCCCTGGAGCCTCTCTGCTTTCACTGTGACTAGACCATCTGGTGTTAGTTTCACTACCGCAAACGCCGCCCTCAGCCCATCTTGTTTGTGTCTGAAACAACACCCATCAGTGAAGAGGTCCTCTGCCCCTTGGAGGGGTTCTGCCTCCAGATCGGTTTGTGTCTTACTCTCCCTCACTACCTCTTGCGCGCACTCATGTGGCAGCCCCGTCCCCATCCGGTCTGCCATATTTATCCACTTGTGTGTGAAAGTCAAATTTGGAGCCCTGAGAATTTTACTTAGGTGTTGTTGCCTGAGGGAAGTCATGGTGAACATCTGTGAGTTTACATACGCCACTACACTGTGTGTTGTGTATCTGAAGTTGATGTCCCATCACTATGTGTGCGCATTTTTGAATGAGTCTCGCCACCCCTGCGGCGTGCTGTGTACAGGTGGGGTGCCTTTTTTCGGTTTTGTCAAATCCTACGCTTATGTACATGAGGATGTTCCTATCTCCCCCTTTTTTCTGAAACAGGACCCAGTTCATGACTTGTCCTGTTTCAGAAACATCTAGAAAAAAGGGTTTTGTGTAGTCGGGAATTGCCTGCGGTGTCTAGTTGTTGTTTCAGCAAAATGAAGGCCTGGACCAAAGTTACCCCTGTCGGCAGCGAGCATCCTTGCAGCGCTTCTCTCAGTACCTGGTTGAATATGCCAGGGGAAAGCGCGAACCCCTCTGGTAGTCTCGTGTATCTCCATTGTCGACCCCTATGTGTGAAAGAGAAGATGTCACGAAGTTCATCTGCTAGTGGGAGACAGAAAAAAGCTCCTCCAACACCTCTTTTGGCCACAAGCCGTTCAATGTCACATCTAACCCTTACTCCGCCTCTGGTTTGTGTGGGTATTGGGGCAGCCATATGGGCTCTCCCGGTCTGATTTTAAAGGTGACTGTTGGGCAATCGGTGAGCCCCACGTCCGTGGGGCCCTTGGACCACAGTGAGTCCGGCAACTCATTGAGTCTTGCCGTGGCTGCAGGGTGATCCATCTTTTCCCTCCCATGATCCTGAGTTATCTTCCTTCGCTCTAAATATACCCAATCGGTCCCTGGTGCCTCTAACCGATATGTCTTACAGCTGAGTACCATACGTTTGACGCCTGAGTGAGTGTCCAATCATTGCATTCGACTGCCCTTTTAACCATGGGCCCCAGGTCTTTTGCTTGGTGTTTAGGATGCAGGGCCAGTGACACATGCGGGACGGACTCCTCCGCCATCATGTACCACTGTTCCTGCTCGTCAGTCAACTGTACACCTGCCGCTACCCCTTCAGGGCCTACATATACGAATTTAGACCCGATCTGCCACGTGTCCCCACACACTGCATCCCCAAACCCTTCTCTATACACCTCGTCACCCTGCCGATCATAAAATAGGGTCACGTGAGGGGGGTCTGGCGGATGAAAGTACGGCTCGAGGAGGGAGATCCACGGCCTCCACTTGAAGTACTGTGACAAAATGCCCTGTTTGTTCCGGCTTTTCCGGTATCAATAGTCCCCAGTATATCTCCGCTATTTCACCCTTCACCGGTTGTACCAGGTACTGCCCTTTGCGTATGGTTTCAGGTCCGCATACCGCCGACGTCCCGTCCGGTAACGTAACAGTTAGTGAATCTGGAGAACATGAAATAGTAGCCCCCAGTTTTATTAGTAAGTCTCTTCCCAATAAGTTCACTGGTGTGTTTGCCGACACCACATACGGATGGCTGAGGGCCTGTTTACCCAGTATCGTTTTAAGAGGAAACGTCACTGGCAAAGTCTGTCCCACCCCTTCAAACCCCACAACCTCCACTGTCTTGGAGGATAATAGTCCTGTGGCGGGAGGGGCAGTGATGGTGGAAAAAGTGGCACCTGTGTCGACCAGAAAGGGAAAGTCCTTCCCGTCGATATTCAGGGACAGCATAGGGTCTGCCTTTCCCCCGCTGTCATTCTTGGTCCCACCCTCCCTCATAAGAGAGTGGGTACTGGCCAGGCGCACTAGATGGTGGGACGGCGTGTGGGTTGGGGACTGGTGCTGCCCCTTGGTTTGGGTATCCTCTGCCTCTTCTGGCATTCTGTGGGCACTCCCTGGACCAGTGGTTCGGGTCCCCACACGTAAAACAGGCTCCGTATGGGACTTGGGCTCCTGGAGCCCCTCTACCTCTACCCCGCCCCCTCCCCCTACCAAACCTCCCCTCGGAGTCCCTGGTCGATAGGGCGCGGTGAATGCCCCCCGGCCACCGTGAGGTTGGGGTGCCCATGTGGGAATAGGGTATAAATCGAGTGTGTCAGGTTCTCTCGAGCCTAGGGCTGCCATCTGTCTGTGTCTCTTTCTCCCTTCATTTACTTTCGCTTTGGCCTCTCCCAGCTGTAAGCGCAGCAGTTTCTCTTTCAGTTCCTCTGTTTGTTTTTCTCTGTCTTCTCGTCTTTAGCCCTCTGTAAATGATGCACTACATGCCTTTCCCACACATGTGACTCGCTCCCCGGCAAATTTGGGTTAGCCATCAATGCCTCTTTTATTTTCTCAAGTCCCTCTAACACTGCAGACCTCCCTTCCTTGGGTGGTGCCCTGTGTGTTTGGCCCATGTTTCTTTACACGCTTCTAGATACTGTCTAGGGTGTTGGTCTTTTTCCCAAGGTAACTTGGGTACCGGGGCCCCAGCCGGCAAGGGGAATCGTTCCCTCAAGGCTGCGGCTATGCGTCCGACCACCTGACTGAAAGGGGTGTCGTTAGGGTTCCGCCTAGTGGCGGCCCCATTTCCATCTCATTCATAGCCTGGGCGGACATGGCTCGGGCGGCTACTGCCCTCCAGTCCCCCAATGCCAACATTTGACCGGCTGTGAGTTTATCAAATTGTGACAACCATAGTCTACCTCCCTCTCCCATCGGGGGTAATTTATCTACCAGTGCCTGTACGTCTCCCAGCCCCAATGGTTTATACCGTGGTTCGCCACCTCCCACTTTAAAGAGAGGCATCTGTAACCCAGCGCCGCTACCCTCCCCTTTTTATGCTTGTGATCACGTGTACATTTTATTTTTAGTCTTTTGAGACGATTCTACTATGTCGTGGTGTAGTTTTGTTCTGGTGGGGGCGAACGCGGCAGAGGTTCTACATCTACCTCTCCCTTCCCCTAGTCTCTACTACTGTCTGAGTCGGTGTCTTTGTCTGAGTCAGTCCATCTCCCTACTGCTTGCCCCGTGAGTAACACCCGTCCCCTGTGTGAATTTCCCTTTTTCTGCTTATTTTTTGTCTTTCTTGCAATGTCACTCCTGTCAGACCCCGACCCCATGTCCTCGCCTAACCCGCCTTTACCACTGCCTGACTTCTTCTTCCTGGTCCCTTTCACCTCATCCTGTTTGTTCTCTCCTAGTTTCTTCACCTTTTCACTTCTCTCCTCATACCTCCCGTACTCTCTCTCTGCTCTGGACTTAAACGGTTTCACTTCCTCCTCAGTGTCTGTCTCGCTCTCTGACTTTGCCTTTCTACTCAACTTCCTCTTTTCTTGCTTTCTAGTCAACTGAGCTACTGGCTCTCTGCCCTCTGGGTCTACACACAATGTTCCTTCTTCTAAGCGCAGCACTGGATATAGTGGTGCGGGTGGTGCACTAGGCGACACCGGGTCGTTCTCATATGCTGGGGGTTCTATCTCTCCTTCCTTTCTATCCTCCTTAATTCTCTCCTCCTTTTTCTCCTTATTCAGATGCTCTACTCCCTGACACCACACTGCTAACTTACACCATTCTTTTCTGTCCTTTTCCCATGCCTTCTCCTCATCTTTATATCTCCCTCTCTTGACCAAATTTGCTGTTTCCCTCTTGTCCCTAACTCTATCTCGATTCTTAGCACAATCCTTCTCTTTATCCCACAAAATTACATGTAATGGTCTCCTTTCATCCATCCTTAGTCCTGCCTCACTCACCACTTGTCGCAGTTTCTCTTCTATCTGTCCCTTTTCTTTCTGAGTTGGGTCCATCCTGCCTACAACTGTCAGTACATTTGCCACCTGTATCCCCAATTTCTTCCATTTTCCCGTACCTGGAACCCACCCACCGTCCTCTACTTCTCTTTCAAACTTCCCGTCCATTTCCTTACTAGTGTTTATTTGTGTGTGAGATCCTAATTCACCCGTTGTGTTTGAGGTGCCCCTAAGTCCTCGGGCCTTTCAACCGACTGATTGTCAAGTCTCCTACTTACAATCTCCACCGTCCCCGTCGTGAAGTGGGGGGGGCGTAGTCAACCCCGGAACAATCACCAATTGCCTCGCCCTCCTGAATTTAAACCAGTCCCACTACGTTCTTCACAGGTTCACAATTTGGTTCAAAGCCAATACGCAGATTTAGATATAACAGGCTCTACTTACCTTTTTGACACGCCGGCGCTGGAACCTGTGAATCCCATGTAGGTTAGCTGGACCGGATCGAATTCCTTCTCCTTTATCCAATCCCGCACGAAGCCCCCAAAATTGTTGAAGTCTAACACTTCCCCGAGTTGGTTTGATGGAAAGGAGAATAACGCACCAGGAGTCAGGTCAATTACCGTACCGCATATTCCGTTTATTACAAAAGCTTTTGGAAACAGAGTGTCGCCGCACAATGTCTAAACATGAACAGTCATAACAGCATTATTTATACTTCAAACACGCCTAAAAGTGGGGGTTGAATATGCCAAGCATGTGTGCCATTGGTCCAGTTCATGTTCTATACCTTATATGTGTAATTGCAGTACAAGCGTCATCTTTGCACTTTGTGGTTTCTGTCTTGTCTATTCTTAATCTGACACACAAGTTCAGTCTGCTCTTGTTCCCTAGAAACAGCCTAAATAAGATTTCCTGTTTTCTACTTGCAACTTTCAGTTTCAGCTTATGCTACAGACATTCAACATTTTGCTTCAATGCTCACAACAGTTTGACAGCTTATACACTCAATGTATCCACAGTAGCTCTCCAACCAAGACCTGACGTAAGACAAGTGCCTGAGTGGCTGAGCACAGGCCAAGATGGTGTAAAGCAGGGGTTATCAACCTTTTGCAAGTGGGCCCCCCCAAAGCTGGTTCATTGCCGCTTCCCGGCGCCACCCCCACTACACCACCTTGCATAGATAGATAGATAAATAGCCCCCTAGGCTATTATTTATAGGCCCACACATTATTATTATTATCATCAGTAGCGGTAGGTAGGCCTATTATCATTACTAGGCTATTATTATAATTGGCACTAGCACCAGACTTCTAATGTGAGCTTGCAGGCATTATTATTATTATGAGTAGTAGTAAGCCTATTATCATTACTAGGCTATTGCTATGTAATTATGAGGTTACATGCTTTATTGTTGGTATTATTATTATCATCATCATCATCAGTAGGCCTATTATCATTACTAGGCTATTGCTATAATTGCGAATTGGCACCAGACCTCTGATATGAATTTATGCTCTATTTTTGTTATTATTACTAGGCCTAATAGTAGGCATATCATCTGCATTTTTTACAGAAGCTTGCAGGTAGGCAATATTAATGTGAGACCTGAGCCTGCTTTGCCTTGCAAAGATCCTCAATTCTTGGCACAATGTCTGATAAACATAGCCTCAAATCATCCTCGATTTGTGCTCGATTGCGTTATTTCGTTTTGAGTGTAGTCATTTTTGAGAATCCTGCCTCACACAAATATGTCGACGCAAAAGGGAGGAGAATCTTCAAGGCTACGTCACAGAGTTGAGGGTATTCCTGCATCAATGCTGCCCAGAATGACAAAAGAGGGCAGGAGGTAAAGAGTTCCTTCAGCCTACTGACACTCTTCAGCTCAATAAGCTGTTCCTGCATATCAATTGACAGCTTGTTTGCTGTGCACACAAATGGATCTCGAACCCACGCAAAAGAGCGATAATCCCCTTTAAAGTACGTCGCAAATTGTTCTCTCATTGCTGACAGGTGCTCAGACGCTGACTGAAATAGAGAGGAGAAATCGTGTGACGTGCCTGCATCAGTGATAAAGTCTGCAAGGCTGGGGAACATGTTGCAGTTCCCTCCACTGATGCGGCCATGCCAGAGGTCAAGTTTTTGTGTGAAGGTGTCCACTCTGTCTGCAAGGAGCAAAATATGAGTTTCGCGGCCTTGCAAAGACAGGTTGAGGCCATTTAAGTGGTAAATATATCGACCAAATAGGACAGAGATGCAAGCCACATAGTGTCATCCAGATGCTTCGCCAGATCTGATTTGATTTCTGTCAAAAAACACTTCACCTCCTCTCGCAGCTCATACAACCGCTGTAACACCTGCCCCCTGGAGAGCCAGCTAACTTCAGTGTGCAGAAGCAGCTGTTCGTGCCCTGACCCCATCTCCTGGCAGAGGACCCCAAACAAGCGAGAGTTTAGCGGCCGTGATTTGATGAGATTTATCATTTTCACGGATTGGTTCAGCACAGAGTCAAAGAGAACTGCCATTTTTTAGCAGCTAGTTCTTCGCGATGGACCATGCAATGTGTCCATTTCACAAGTGGAGCTACTTGCTGAACACGAGCAGCTAGGCCACGCTCTTGGCCCATCATTGCCCGCGCACCATCCGTGCATAAGCCAACACATCGGTCCCAAGTCAAACCATTTTCACTGAGAAAAATACCAAGGACATGGAAGATGGCTTCTCCTGTAGTGTGCTACTGAAGAGGCCGGCAAAACAGGACATCCTCCTCAATCGCCTTGTCCCGCATATACCTGACATAGGTGAGGAGCTGTGCCTGCCCAGCAATATCAGTGGATTCGTCCAGCTGCAGCACGTAGTAAGGACTCTTTTTTATGAACTCTATCAGTTGCTCTCTGATATCATTACACATGTCTGAAATTCTCCTGTGTCATTGGACAGTGGTACTGCACCGAGCCTGGCTGCTGCACTATTTCCTATCATTATTCTGCACATGTCTTGCGCGGCCGGCAAAATGAGAGTCTCTGTAATTGTATGCGGTTTACCCAGTTTAGCTATTCTTTTTGGCCACTACAGACGATGCCTCCAAACACTGTTTAGACACAGTGCTGTGAACTGAAATTGTTGCCGGTTGCTGATGGAGGACATCAAGCTTTCTTTTAAAATATTCAGCCGGTTTATCCTTAATGCCAGCATGCTTTGTTTTCGAGGTGCCATTTAGTTTGCAGGGCTTCATGTTGTCGCTTGCCAGCACCTCGGCACACACGACACACTGAGGTCTCAGATCAGCCGCGACTAAACCCAAACTGCAGGTATGCTTCATCGTACCTTAGAAACTTTTTTGCAGCCGGTGGTGCGGCAGTTGACTTCTCACTAGTGGTCCTCACTAGAAATCTCTCCATTTTTGTTTGGTTTGGAAATGTGGATTGGTTGTGTTTTCAATAAAGTTTAGGCTATGATGTAAAGATGTGTGCGTGTGTGTGGCTATGTTGAGAAACTAGTATCGGCGGCTAATCAGTCAGGACTAAGGCACAATCTTTAATACAACAAACAAAATAATGATTTTATGGGCAATGCAAATTTTATTTTAAGACTTAACGATTGTAGTTCTTTGTCAGTGAGTCAGTGAGTGAGTGGGTGTGTCGCGTGGGTGTTGCAACACGGTGAAAAAGGCAGAGGGGTAGTTAGCTAAGAGCTAAGAAAAAATTACTGGCTATGGCCGAGATAGGGATAATCTTTAAAAAGACTGTTTGTGGGATTAGTCTTTAAAAAGACTGTTTGTGGGAAGTCTTTAAAGACTGTTTGGGTTTTGAAGTAAATTGATATTGATGGATAACAACTAGACTAGCGAGAGATGGCACAAGCGAACTTGGCAAGAGACTAGACTGGAGTGAATGTGAGTCAAATGCAGAGATTTATTTTTGTGTGAAAGTGAGTGAAGAAACATTTACACCCCGCTCTGTAAACCAGGGCGGGAACGGTGGCGGCCATGCGCATGCACGATTCATTTGCAGCCTGGACGCGGAGTGGTGCGAGTGTCCTCACTGCTGCGCGAGGCTACTGAGAGACTGACCGCCTGTGAGTGCTTTTGGACGGGCTCGCAGCAACACCCGCTACACTGAAAAAAATGTTGAGTGTTATTTACTTGGGAAAACCTAGGAAACTTTTTGCACTTAGAAATTGTGAGTAAATTCTACAAGGGCGATCATCAAGTAAATTTTACTTGCAGATATAAGTTTCTTTTACTAGCAAACCTCAGGTAATTTACTGATGTTTATTAATATGGTTATTGAGTTTTACTCTCCCATTCTTTGTACGTTTTACTTAAACTCTGACTGCTTCAAACAGAAAAATGTCATTTTTAAATACTTTTTCTGTCTTTTATTTATGGACTATATTTAAGTAACTTTTACACAAATTTTAGATAATTTGTCTGCAGTATAAATTGCCTAAAAGGGTGTTCTTAATGTTTTTGTTTATTGAAACAATGACTTAAAAAAAAGAGGCAACTGTTTAATTTAAGAACCCATTTATTTAAGTGAAAAAAATTGATTTTTCAATTAAACATTTTCCGGCAAGTTTGCATGGCAAAACAACAAGGTATAGTTCACCCTAAGATTAATTTTTTGTTATTATTTACTCACCCCTTTGTCAATAGGATTGGTGAAGTTTTGATAACATCCGTGTTCTTCTGTGAGTTCGAAACGTATTTATCCACTCAACTGCAGTGAGCTGTATCTTAGCTTCAAACATCCAAAAATACATCAATAATCAATTAAATGTCTCCATATTGCTTGTCTGAGGTAATCCAAGTGTCCTCTAGCTCACACATGCCAAGACGATTGTAAAAAACATTACAAACTTGTGTTTTCAGCTTTGTTTGCTCTGCTGCTCTTCCCATGCGTGCTCCTTCCAACGCCATACACAAATTTACACATTACTAACTTCCAGCCAGCCGATCTGTGTTCACACAGCACCACAGAGGAAGCAAAGCAGAGCAAACACAATTTGTTGTTGTTGATGAGCAGTATGGAGACATTTTTTTGGATTCATTACATATTTTTTGGATGTTTGAAGCCAAGTTGCCGTTCAATGCAGTTTTCTGAGAAAGAAACATCTCGGCAAACTCCCAGAAGAGCATGAATCTTAGGGCGGCTAAAATGGGTTTGAGGTAGCTTGTTAAAAGGCGCAAGGAAACATTCAGGAACTGAATACATAGCCAATCCTTCAAACCTTAAACTCTGGGGGGAAAAAAACATTTGACATGCTTCAGGAACCTTCAGTGCATCTTAAAAGACATGCTTATTATTAGTTTCATCTTAAAACGTTTCATCTTAAAGAACAGTGTTTTGCCCTGAGGTTCTAAACGTCTGTTTCTGTATAATGAGTAATTAGTAACTAAAAAAGCAGAGCATCTTGAAACTAAAAAGTGCTATATTTCGCCCCTCGCTCTTTTCATGCTCACACTTACATCTGTGACCCATTATTTACAGCTTATTTGTCTCTTTTGTGTTTGCATTTGTGTTGTTAGGGTCTGGAAACATAAGCTGCACTTACCAGAATGCACTTACAATAAAGACTACTTATTGAAAGGATGCATTTTGTTTCTTTTATTGAGTTGTTTTAAAGGCAATGATCAGCCAAAGGTATCTAATACTTCACTTAATGCGGTTCATTTTAATGCATTATACAAAATTTCATCAAGAAATATTCAATAAACTTGATAATTTGGTAAATTTAGATTAAAATTTGTTCAAAGGGACCAATATTGGCTCAATTTTAAATTATTTGATAGTTCAAGCAAATTTCATTTAAAGGGGAAGTGAATAAGCATTCAATAAAATGTACTCAAGTGAACTTTGTGATCGGAAAATGTTTGAATTTACCTTGTAGTTCTTGATGAGTTCCCCTGAAGACTCCCCCAGGAATTCCATCAGGGCGCGAATAATGGCTTCCCGTCTCGCTTCAACATGTCGCTGTTTTAACAGACAGAAGATACTTGTGTAGGAAGTACTATATGAATGTACTAATCTAAACAGTTTGTCAATAGAAGCAACATCAAAATTCATACAAAACTTTGATATCCTGGATCTGCATTGGTTGGTCCTCTTAGTGCATTACTCTGAACTGCTGTAGGTTAATCCACTTCAAAAGTAACTGAATGCATTTGAAACTTTAATTCAGCCTTTCCCAAACTATGGGTTTCCAAGACTATTTTTATTTTTTATTTTTTTTCACACACACACACACACACACACACACACACACACACGACAAAGAAAGATCAGGTTTGGGTTCCAGCAACACATCGACTGTCTGTAATCAGTCTTGAGCCAAAAAAGTTTGGGAACCCTTGCTTTACCTGGCAGAGTGAATCCAGAAGTGGTCGTATTTTGGTCCCAGCTACTCCGCCTTTTTTGCTGAATATCTCCTGCATTTTTGGAGTGTAGAAGTCCAGCTTAGTGAAAAAAGTTATTTCCAAGGGAACCGTTGTGATTCTTTTGAATTCCTCCTTGATCTGAAAAAAGGAGGTACGATTATGCTATTTACTTTTTAACAAACATCTTAATGGATTTATAAATGTAACAGACACTTGTTTTACCTGAGCTTCAGAGAAAAGAGCAGGCCATCTCTCCCGGAAATCTTGGATTACAGACACACATACTTCTCACTGCAAGTGCAAAATAGAAAGAGGTTAGCTGGTTGGCTAGCAACACGTGTCGCACTGGCCACATAATATAAATGAATAAAGAAAACCACCATCAACTTTACATTAAAAGAATGTGCTTGATCGTTCGGGCGCTATACGTTTCATAAACAAAATAAACCACTCGTTTTGTATACAATTAAGATAATTTACAAAAACGACGGTGGAGCTCATAACTTGTGCACTTACCAAGGGGACAGCAAGGACTGACTGCTGTACCCCGGGGTGCACGACCACGACCCCAAGGTAAGTTGCGTTTAGTGACCATGGTAAAATTAAGCTACAGTGATGTGTGATAATGGCAAGTGGGATTATATTATATTTTAACTCCGTTACATATGCAGGAAAAACCCTGAAAGATTTACCTTTAAGACGATTTAGCTGCTCCTGCCTCCATTAAACATGATCGTCTTGTGTTTTGGCGCTCAATGAAGCGCATGCGTCCTGTATGCGCGTCAAAAGGCGCATGCGCGGATTCAAAACACCCAACTCTATTTAAACTTACTTGGTATTTCTAAGTTCATAATATGATACCTGTGATTATTATGTGAAAATACATAATAAAACTTACTCTTCCCACACACTTTATTTATTATATGAATTACATATATAGTTTTACTGTAATGAACACCGAGACCTGGGGGGTGTGGTTCCAATTGCGGAGACGCAACTGTCGGTTTATTTCAGTACAGAGGAGTAGGCGGTTGACAAAACCGTAGAGTCGGGCCGGTAGGTTCGGTAACCAGGAAGTCAGTCCACGAAGGCAAAGGCACAGGCAGGAAGCGACGAAGCGGAGAAACCGAAAGCAGGCAGGCAGGTCAGGACACCGAGCGATCCGTCCGCGAAGGTGACAGTACCGACAAGGGTAGACGATAGAGGAATCCAGGGACAGGCAGGCAGGTCGGGATACCGGGTAATCAGTCCGTAAGGGCAACGGCACAGGCAGGTTTCAACAGGAGGAGAAACAAGGGAACAGACAGACGGGTAAGGATGCAGGTCTCTAAATCACACTGGAGGACGGGGACGGGAAGAGAGGGAATGGCAGGCTGGGAGTCAAACAGGTGAATGCTACGAGCGATAACGGCTTGGAAAGTCCACTACAAACAATACCTCACGCGGGAGTGAAGACAGAGGACAGGTTAAATAGGGGAGGAAACTGGACACAGGTGTTTAGAATTCTGGAGATTGCGATCTGGATTGCTGGCTGCGTTCACGTGTATCTGGGAGTGGGAGCGTAACGGTGGTAGGTGAGGAGTGTGGCGGGGAGGAGTTAGACCTTGACTGGTGCGAGGACCTCACATTTACTTGAATAATTCCAGTTCTCACTGATACTTACAATTAGAAAATAAAAATTGTGACAGTTAACCTAATAAATATTACTACACCACAAAATCATTTTTTTCAGTGTACTCGTTGAGCACAGTAACTGCAGAGTGATACGTGCTTTCGAGTCTCCAAACACCACAAAACATTTTTCGCCATCTTATTAATCACTAAATTCACTTCTGACAATGTTTTAGGAATTTACAATTTGCTTCAAAGTTTTCGGAGTTGAGAAGCTCCATGAAGTGCCTGCCCTGGCCACTAGCTTGTCGGTCGGACAGTCCTGCGCAGAGACCTCACTGTAAGCTGGAGGTCTCTCAGACGGCTCTCGTTAATAAGAGGCTTTTATTTCACCGTTGACGGTTCGTTTGTTTATATCACAACACATGTCCATCATAAGATCAACGGGAACCTGTGGTTAACTTTGATTAACTGGTCTTTTCGGAGTTAAACTCCAAAAGAGTGCACTGTGGGCTTGACAACCTCGCTGACCGGGCTGTCTCTTTCACTCACACACACACAGGCGGGGGAGAGAGAGATACCGTTTCTCTTCGGAAGACTTGTTTAAATTATGACAAATATGCAATATACATCCAATCAATCAATCAAATTTATTTATAAAGCCCTTTTTACAACAGCAGTTGTCACAAAGTGCTTTACAGAGACACCCGGATACATGTCACTAGATTTGTCGCTAGTCGCTTTTGACACAAAAGTTGCCAGGAGGATGATTTGTGTTATAATATTTCAACATGGGGGGAATTTTCGTGTTCTTTTTTTTTCTCTCATTCTGTAGCCTACTCGCGCCCCCCTGGGAAAGTGTCCGCCCCCCTAGGGGGGTGGGCCCCACCGGTTGAGAACCACTGGTGTAAAGAAAGCTAGCGAAGAGAGAACCTTTTTAGCCTCATAGGATTGCAATTAAAAATCGTTTTTGCAATTTTATTTCATTAAAATTCTGTAAACAAACAGGAACCAATCCACAAACACAGTTTGCTATCCACAAATACGATACATTCCACAAACTCAAATGTCACTCACAAACACCTCTTCACCTGATGAAAATTGTATGCATATTGTGAATTCAAATTGCGGATTTTGTTTCATATTTACAGATCGTAAATTATTTGTTTGTGAATTTTAAACGTGTCTGTTTGAAGATTCTGAATTACATTTGTGGACCGCGTTTCATATTTACAGATATTTGTATGTAGAATTTGTGTAATTGTAGATTTTTAAGTAGTATAAAACATAGCAAAACTATGTCAAAATGTTACAAATAGAAGCCAATCCACAAATATAATGTTATCCTCAAATTGTGAATTTACTGTTCAAAGGTGTGAGGGATAATCCCAAATAATCTTTCATATATTCATATCCTTGGTTTGAGGTACAAGTAGAAAGGAGTTTATGGGTAATTAAATATATTTGTGGATCATGTTTTGTATTTGCAGATCATGATACATCTGTATGTGGATGTTACATTTATTTGTAAATTGTATTTTCTGTTTAAACATTGTAATATACATTTGTAAATTGTGATCTGCAGATTCGCAATAATTTAGAAGCAATTCTATCTCCATACAGTCCACTCGGGATATTGAACTAGCTTTGGTATCTGGAAACAATCCATTTGACGTTTTACATTGGTCTGGTGTTTTTGATTAAGTATGCGTGTTTATGAAGAATTACAGGGTCAGTGACAAAGATTTTGGTAAGTGCTTCAATATGACAACCTCTAGCCAGCCTATTAACAGTTGTGCTCAAAAGTTTGCATACCCTTGGACCATTTATCCAAGCCCAAGGTAGGTAAGTTTATCCAAGCCCAAGGGTATGGTAATGTGTAAGCTGCAGGACACGCAAAGTATTTGGTCGTCTTGCATGAACTGCACGTTTGAGATCTCCCCAGAGTGGCTCGACAATATTAAAGTCAGGAGACTGTAAAGGTCCATTACCTTGTTATGCAGGTCTTTTGGGAGTTATTTTCTGTTCCTAATGGTTCAGTATCTAGTCTGCCCAGTGCATCCACACAAGAGCCAACACATACATTTATACACAGACACTAATTGCAATTTAAAAAGCCACAGGTGTGGGAAATTTGCCTTTAATTGCCATTTTCACCTGTGTGTCACCTTGTGTGTCTGTAACAAGGCCAAATATTCAAGGGTATGTAAACTTTTGATCAAGGCCATTTGGGTGATTTCTGTTATCATTATGATTTAAAAAGGAGCCAAACAACTATGTGATAATAAATGGCTCGTATAATGTGTCCATAAAACATATTGGATGAAACCAAAGTCTACAGAATCTGGGCAATGGTGAATACACAGTACATAAAGAAAAAATTTAGTTTTGTCAGTGTTGAAATGTAATGTATTGAATATTTGATGGAGTTATTCAATAATTAATAATCTAACTGGTCAATCATTTAACTGTATTTTTATGTTAAGCCTTCAACTTTAAGCTTTTGAACTACATGAATTGGCTTTCAATAATGTCTGTTGTGCTCTTTTGGACCTTTTGTACTTGTAATTTATACAGAAATTAATATTTCTGTAAACAGCTGACCTGACCTCTACATGTTCCATCCATCCATCTTCTTCCGCTTATCCGGGGCCGGGTCGCGGGGGCAGCAGTCTAAGCAGGGATGCCCAGACTTCCCTCTCCCCAGACACTTCCTCTAGCTCTTCCGGGGGGACACCGAGGCGTTCCCAGGCCAGCCGGGAGACATAGTCCCTCCAGCGTGTCCTAGGTCTTCCCCGGGGTTTCCTCCCGGTGGGACGGGACCGGAACACCTTCCCAGGAAGGCGTTCCGGAGGCATCCGAAACAGATGCCCAAGCCACCTCAGCTGACCCCTCTCGATGTGGAGGAGCAGCGGCTCTACTCTGAGCTCCTCCCGGAGGGATCGCCCTAAGGGATCGCCCGGCCACCCTGCGGAGAAAGCTCATTTCAGCCGCCTGTATCTGGGATCTTGTCCTTTCGGTCATGACCCAAAGCTCATGACCATAGGTGAGAGTAGGAACGTAGATTGACTGGTAAATCGAGAGCTTCGCCTTGCGGCTCAGCTCTTTCTTCACCACGACAGAACGATACATCGACTGCATTACTGCAGAAGCTGCACCGATCCGTCTGTCAATCTCCCGTTCCATCCTTCCCTCACTCGTGAACAAGACCCCTAGATACTTAAACTCCTCCACTTGAGGCAGGCACTCTCCACCAACCTGAAGTGGGCAAGCCACCCTTTTCCGACTGAGGACCATGGCCTCGGATTTGGAGGTACTGATTTTCATCCCCACCGCTTCACACTCGGCTGCAAACCGTCCAAGTGCATGCTGAAGGTCCTGGTTAGAAGGGGCCAACACGACAACATCATCTGCAAAGAGCAGAGACCAAATTGTGTGGTCCCCAAACCTGACACCCTCCGGCCCCTGGCTGCGCATAGAAATTCGGTCCATAAAAATTACGAACAGAACCGGTGACAAAGGGCAGCCCTGCCGGAGTCCAACATGCACTGGGAACAAGTCTGAGTTACTGCCGGCAATGCGGACCAAGCTCCTGCTTCGGTTGTACAGGGACCTGACAGCCCTTAGCAAAGGACCCAGGACCCCATATTCCCGAAGCACCCTCCACAAGATGCCGCGAGGGACACAGTCGAATGCCTTCTCCAAATCCACAAAACACATGTGGATTGGTTGGGCAAACTCCCATGAACCCTCCAACACCCCGTAGATGGTATAGAGCTGGTCCAGTGTTCCACGGCCCGGACGAAAACCACACTGTTCCTCCTGAATCCGAGGTTCTACTATCGGCCGTATTCTCCTCTCCAGAACCCTGGCATAGACTTTCCCGGGGAGGCTGAGAAGTGTGATCCCCCTTCAGCCCGGGTGATGGACGAGTCCACCTCTGAGCCCTCATCCTCTGCTTCCTCAATGGAAGACGTGACAGCGGGACTGAGGAGATCCTCGAAGTACTCCTTCCACCGCCCGACGACATCCTCAGTTGAGGTCAACAGCTGCCCACCTATACTGTAAACAGCGTTGATAGGGCACTGTTTCCCTTTCCTGAGGCGCCGGATGGTGCCACGTGCACTGATGGACACACTTATGCATGAACATGGTGTTCGTTATGGACAAACTGTGAGTCCAATAACTGAACACCACTCGGGTTCAGATCAGGGGGGCCGTTCCTCCCAATCACTGTCACTGTCGTTGCCCACGTGGGCGTTGAAGTCCCCCAGTAGAACGATAGAGTCCCCAGTCGGAGCACTTTCCAGCACCCCTCCCAGAGACTCCAAGAAGGTCGGGTACTCTGCACTGCCGTTCGGCCCGTCGGCACAAACAACAGTGAGAGACCTATCCCCGACCCGTAGGCGCAGGGAAACGACCCTCTCGTTCACCGGGGTAAACTCCAACACATGGCAGCAGAGCTGGGGAGCTATAAGCAAACCCACACCAGCCCTCCGCCTCTCACCATGGGCAACTCCAGAGTGGTGAAGAGTCCATCCTCTCTCAAGGAGTGTGGTTCCAGAGCCCAAGCCGTGCGTAGAGGTGATCCCGACTACCTCTAATCGGAACCTCTCAACCTCACGCACTAACTCAGGCTCCTTCCCCGCCAGCGAGGTGACATTCCACGTCCCTAGAGCCAGTTTCCGTGTCCAGAGATCGGGTTGTCTAGGCCCCTGCCTTCGACTGCCGCCCGATCCTCTTCGCACCGGCCCCTTATGGTCCCTCCTGTGGGTGGTGAGCCTACGGGAAAGCGGCCCCACGTCGCCCGTTCGGGCTGAGCCCGGCCGGGCCCCATGGGGGAAGGCCCGGCCACCAGGCGCTCGCATACGAGCCCCAACCCCGGGCCTGGCTCCAGGGTGGGGCCCCGGCTGCGCCATACCGGGCGACGTCACGGTACTCAAAATTGTATACATCATTAAGGGGGTCTACATGTTGCGAAGTAAAACTTGACACCTTCTGAAGGAAAGAAAACATTTTACTTCAATGGGAATGCTTACCACGTGTGTCCTTTTGGACACAAATGGGGGACTGAAGGAACTGAAAAATTTAAATTCTATGTTTATTTACATATTCAATGTATCCTAGTAGACAATTACTGGAATGTTAACAGTTAACATTTGTCTCTGTAAGGTGTGAATGCAGGGACAAAAGGTTTGATTATAATGGCCTAGCTTGCTTGCTTCTCGAGATAACGCCAGTCTGTCATATGAGATGTTCCCAGAACAGATTGGAATGTGTCCCCAATTGATAAGGTCTCTATTTTTCAGGACTAGTTTTGTTATCCTTAGGTCAATAAACCAACTCCTACACCTTTAGTTAGGGGATATAAACCAGAGTGGATTTTGGGGAAGCTCTCTCTTGCATTTACTTTTCCTGTTGGTCTTACAAACATCTTTAATCTCCCGAGAACCTTTATCTTTGATACTTATACCGTAATTGTAATACTCTCTTTATATTTTAAATTAATTTGTTACATTAATTCATTGACTATTTGGAATTAATCTAAAAAAAGGGGACAGAATCCAGTTCCTTCTATTGGAGGTCCCTACCAAGATACTGAACAAAACTTCAGGAAACTGGTCTGGAAAAGGTATGTGTTAGTTCTCATTTGTATTTCCTTTGGGTACCGCTGTTGTGCTGAAAACATCCATCATGCTGAAATCCCACCCCCCACCCCCACCCCCCATTGTTAGGACTTACTTGTTTATTGAGAGGACAGTTTAGCTTACATATTTCACTGATCGTCGTATCCCACAAGAAAGTACTTGACTCTACAATTTCAGCAAAGCCATTTTACCCCTTGCCTTGCTGAAATTGTCACACCCTCCAAACTGGCTTAAAATTGTGACTACATTCAAATACTTTTTGTGGTACTTCTGGCAGGCAAGAATATGGTCTCATCCTAATTTAACTCTATAGTTGCAATAAGAGACATTATAAATAAAATATATAAAATGAAATTAACATTTCAGAGCAATGATGGCTGAATTATTATCCTTACACTCTGGAAAACAAAAGTCGAATAAGAATTGGGAGATATGACTGATATTTCCAACGATTTGTTTATAGTAATACACTTGAAACAAATAGCCAACTGAAAACTGCAGACAATGCCTTTCCACACAATCAACCTGCCTTAAAAAATCTAATGAAACGCAGCTGCACCGCCCTCAACCGCAAAGCACTTCAGAGGGTGATTAAAACAGCAGAGAACATCACAAGATCTGACCTGCAAGATCTCTACACAGAGAGGTGTAGGAAGAGGAGCAAACGGATCATTACAGATCCCAGCGACCCATGCCATCCTAACCACTCAGTCCAAAACAAACAGGTTACGGGACAGCTTCTTTCCACAGACTGATAGGCTGCTCAACTCTGGAACCCATCTTCCCTTCCATCCATAGTCCATGCACACCTGTCAATTTATATCATGCACATCTGCCACTTTTACATTGCACTACGGTTGTATAGTTATTATTGATGTGTGTTTTTTATAGTGTTATACTGATTGATTGTGTTATCTTATTTTTCTAATTTTTTATAATTTTTCTTATTTTCTTATTTTTTATAATTACCTGGCCAAACTCGATGGCAGCACCATTATCCACTGACAACTTCTCCTGCTTGCTCTACTAACTGATGTAACTGATGAATATAATATTTAAAGTATTGTTGAGATAAATGAAGTTTAAATAACGCTGATTTAATAACCATGTATTCTTATGTTTTTGTTTTATTAAATTGTATGCTGCAGCCAGGTTAGGGAAATATGATTGAATACAATAACCATAAAAAGTTTAGAACTCCATGCATTACACTCAGCCACACACACTCAGACTTTACACCTGGCTCAAATAGAGAGACAGGGTTGAAACCCCACAATTAACATACAAATGAAACTGCCCCCTATACAGCACAAAGAGACCTTCTGTCTCCAACCCCCTGATGTTCTAGTCTAGGTTAGGACAATAGAATGTAAACCTGGTTAAGATTTCACACCTGTATGCAAAGAACCTGTTGATCTATGACCGAGAGTAACCCCCAAATGGGAAAAGTTTAGAGTATGCCCTTCTTCATTGGACAGCGAAAACATGTCACCATGCCAACAAAGAGCCAATAAGGATGGGTTTTACTCACAAGAGTGAAAAGTAACCGCCCCTGTGGCGGGAATATCAAAACCGATGTTCGATCTTGATTCGGGGCTAATATTTTGTGGAAGCTTGAGGGTTGAGCAAATATTTGACCGCTGCAGTGTATTTCATGTATTTTGACTTATCAATTCATATTAATAAATCTTTGTGCTAAATTTCCATTTGGACCGGAGCCTCGTCCTTCTTCAGAAATTCTGATACACGTAACATTCTTAACAATGATTTGTTTTGTTTGTGTCGTCCTCTCTCTCTCTTTTAATCGGGGCTTAATGAATACTGAGATCTGAGAGGATTCAGAGAGCTATGACTATGATTTGTTTCGTGTTTGTCCTTTGTCTTCTCTTTTCCTCCCTCCTCTTTAGCCCCTCCTCTGTCTACTCTGTAGGTGTGACACTGGTTAGGAGAAATGTCTCCAGCTCCTTCCGATGGCTCTGCAAGACTTGTCTGCCCAAACGTCGCCTTAGTTAACATACCTTCGTTGGAGTTCTCCAGGGACTATTTCTACAACCTCCCTGCTTCGTTCTCCGACCATTCCCATACATCAGTGGCTGTAACTGAATATTCAGGAACCCCCATATTAACTGACCAATAGCGAACATCAGTGGGCGTAACTTAATTTTCAGTGGGCTAACTTATTAAGTAACGCCGCGACTTGCGGTCTGCAGATGTATACCTTATTGCAATTGTGCTCTAAACCCACCCACCTAGCAACACTGAGCGCAGCAACGTTTCTTTGACGCCGGCTAAGTGTGGCGGTAATGGACCAATAGCGTTGGATGCCAACCGCGGTTAAACCCCACAGAAGTACGCCGGCTACGTGCTACGTATGTTATTTACCCAACCGAAGCAACTGAACCAGCCGTACGATTGGCTAACACGTAGTTAAACGTGAGAACTGGCGCGGGTTTTGTAATTTAGCAACGGTGTCGGGAAATGAGCAGTCGATTACTATGGTATTTCTATAATTTGTTTATGAAATTGAATCAGGTTAGCTATTTAAATGCTTTGTGTTCATTTGCAATTCTGAAAACATTTGTGATCAAATTTGTCTGGACTGGAGACAAACAACATGGATGATTTCGGGGTCTATGTGATTTTGGGAGAGAATGATGCGCCTCGAAAGCTTCTATGGTAAGTTGGCTAACGGGTTAACCATGCATTGTTAGTTTTAACTACACTAGTACATATACAGGAGTGATTCTTCAAAGTCTATTACTTTTAATGTTATCGATTAATAACATCATATTTAATTATTGTTTTTATCAATACGTAACTTCGGTTGGCATCTGCGGAGAAACGCTACAGTACTGGCTTAACGAGTACGTAGTGTACTGTACATATGACTCATTCTCAACGTTGCACATTATTGGCAATGATTTATTTTACATAACCTGTTATTAAGTGACATAAAATAAATACGACACCAGATAATGTCAGGTTAAAGTAAACGCTTTCCTTTGATATTTGCTTGTAATTTGTTTCAAGCAGTAGACGAATTTGCCCATGTAACAACTGAAGTAGGTAGTTACGGACCACCTAGCTAGCTGCTAATTATGTTTGCAAACTTATATTAACTTTAAAGTAATGTTTAACGTTTGCTACAATAACCAGTTACCAGTTAAATACGGTACATTGACCGGGGTAAACAGGAGCTAGAGTTATCGCTCCCCTCAACTCGTAATATACTAAACTCAACTAGGGATAATAAACTACATGGTCGGAGGTATTAGACAAAATCAACATTAATGAGTCAGCGTCTTATGAGCAACATTAAAGAAACACTTCCGGGTCACGAAAATCTGGAATTTTTCTAAATAAGGGACCGACGAATTACTTAAAACTGATTTTGAGTTTATTAATTGTTTGAGAACATGTACCTCTCAAAACGTTACCAACAATTAAAATATGATCATATTTAAGAGTAATTTCGATAAAAAGTGGGTGTTAAAACACGTTCCAAGGGTAAAATTCAGACGATGCCAACGACAGAATATGGAATACATATTGCCTCATAGCTCAAACTATTGAATATTCCAAAGAGAATGCAGTGTAGGAAATGTCCAGGAGAATGTGTAGAGTAAGACCAACCTGTCTACTCATGGGGAACGGTGTGCTACATCTAGCAACACAATATTTCCACACCTTCTTTTTCCACAATGCAACTTAATGGATATGAAATACATATTGACTCATACAGAAAAAACTATTCTATACGTTCTTGTGATCATTTTGAACCCACGGGGTGAGATCTTGCATGGAGCCCCGGATCGAGGGAAATTATCAGTGGTCTTGTATGTCTTCCATTTTCTTATAATTGCTCCCACGGTTGATTTTTACCTATTGCAGATTTAGTCTTCCCAGCCTGGTGCAGGTCTACAATTTTGTTTCTGGTGTCCTTTGACAGCTCTTTGGTCTTGGCCATAGTGGAGTTTGGAGTGTGACTGTTTGAGGTTGTGGACAGGTGTCTTTTATACTGATAACAAGTTCAAACAGGTGACATTAATACAGGTAATGAGACAGAGGAGCCTCTTAAAGAAGTTACAGGTCTGTGAGAGCCAGAAATATTGCTTGTTTGTGTGACCAAATACTTATTTTACAGAGGAATTTACCAATAAATTCATAAAAAATCCTACAATGTAATTTTCTGTATTTGTTTTTTCTCGTTCTGTCTCTCATAGTTGAAGTGTACCTATGATGAAAATTACAGGCCTCTCATCTTTCTAAGTTGGAGAACTTGCACAATTGGTGGCTGACTAAATACTTTTTTGCACCACTGTAATTACATGTTGGTGTTTTCAGTAGTAAAGACATTTGGTACTGTTCTGATGGAGCTAAAAACTGGAACAACAACAACATTTCTTACAGAGAAAGTATGCAAACATACCCTTTCTTTTCAGTATCACATTCACACATTAAACATACATTTTATATTTTTACAGATAAAATCCTACATCTACATCTCCAAAGGTGATACAGCAGGCTAATGGCCAGTTAATATAAGAAATTGACAACTACATTAGATCATTGGCTGAATTGTTAGGTAATCACCAAGTGGTGATAATCACCTCCATTAACAAAAGGAATAATGGATCTAAAGGCTATTCAGCAATTTGGAATGTGGCCAATGGTATGGGTGGAGTAAAATGGCAGCAACAATTGCAAATACACAGTGCCCCTTGATTTCTTTGCATATAATTACTCTATCCACTCTCCTGAACATTTCCTACAATACATTCACTGCGGCATATAGAACAGATTACTTTTTATAGTCCAATATATATTTCATATCCATTGGCCACAATGTAACTCAATGGGGTGGGCGGAGTAAAACACCAGCAACAATTGCAAATACACAGTGACCCTTGATTTCTTTGCATATTTACTCTATAGAGTCTCCTTGACATTTCCTACAATACATTCACTGCGGTATATAGAACAATATTTTTTGTACAGGGCAAAATGTATTTCATATCCATTGAGTTACATTGTGGCCAATGGGATCTAGGATGGTTGGAGTAAAATGCCAGCAACAATTGCAAATACCCAGTGCCCCTTGATTTCTTTGCATTTAATTATTATATCCACTCCCCTGAACGTTTTACTGTGGACTTCTATTTTGAAGGCAAAATCCAAAAACTGGAAATCTTATTGTTGCCATGGAATCTGTAATGTTGCCAGCATGATGCTAATCATTAATGACTAGTCTGCTAAT
The DNA here is from genome assembly GCF_011004845.1 of Esox lucius. NCBI lineage: Eukaryota > Metazoa > Chordata > Actinopteri > Esociformes > Esocidae > Esox > Esox lucius. Next base: position 28,568,213 of record NC_047592.1, on the reverse strand, counting down.
GGCCGGCTAACTTGCTACTTGGAAAATGTGTAGGCTACGCTCACATTTCTGAAAATACAGTAAAAATAACTGATCATGAAAAGCATGTAGTAGGTCTCTATATTTTCTCTACATTTATTTATTCTGTATGGCATAGTACTATTTCTGACTGCTTAAAAAGGAGATCAAGTTTCAAGTTTTATTTGTCAAATGCACTGAACAACACAGCGTCATCCTGCACAATGAAATTCTTCTGATATGGCAGCCTACAACTACGTAGTGAGAGTTAAGAGTATATGAGCAGAAATAGAGCTCGCTTAATAATAATAAAATAAAGCAACAATATCCATAACACTGTACACTAGTAGCAGTTTAATAATAATGATGTAAACTTAGCAGCAATCTGGGTAGTATTATTGATATAGCAACAATCTGGTTGGTATTATTGAACATTTCGATATGGCAGGTATGGCAGTAATATAGTTAAGTGTGAACTAGCAGCAGTTGGTAGAGTTATTGAATATTATAGATGCATATGAGTGCCATAAGCTTATGAATGGTGGCATAGCACACTACAACTACATAGTGAGAATTAGGAAGAAAAAATATAGCAAGAGGATAAAGCAGTAATGTATATTACACTGTACATAGCAGCAGTTTAAATAGAGTACTGTAAACTAGCAGCAATATTGGTTGTAGTATTGAATATTGTTGATATGGCAAGTATGCAGTAATATACATAAAAAATAAAAACTAGTATCAATTTTGAAAGAGTAGGGTGGGGGAGTATGAACAGTATGGTAGAAGCATTGAGCATTATAGATACATTAGTGTAATATGCTTATGAATTGTACATGCAAAGGAATATTCTAATGCCCATTAAAAGATCATATTACAAACTAATATTTTTAACATGCATTTACACTTACAGAGCCAGGTTCATAACTTTTTGCTGTTATTGTTAATGGCTGTAAAGGATCTTGTGTAGGGCTTGACTAACTTTTAAAGTTTCACTGGTGCCAACAGCACAGAATTTGGTCGCATCCCCGAAAAATTATAATTCGAAAAGGAGAATATAATAATTTGAGTAAAATAAATATTTGGCATGAGAATGCAATCATGGCTTCACATAGTTGCCAAGAACAAGTTATCTATAGCAACAATCTTGTAGAGAACATTATAATTTATTAGATATTAGATTTTTATTGGTATAATTTAGCAATTACAATCTTACATTTTAAGGTTAATTCTCTTGTGCTTTGTCATGCTAGATTTCAACATGGCAAATATGGACCTCTAATGGGAACTTCAAATCTTTGACTGTTATTGAATGTTTTTGAAAGATTTTATTCATTCAAGTCTGTACTGCCCAGCGCTGAAAACCTAAGCCACTATTCAACATTCAGGGGGTGTCCGAAGTAATGAAAACACCTAACAATATATTAACATCAAACACCTAGCTACAGTAGTAATGAGTAATGCTGTCATACGAGTCCTGAAAACATCCCATGATTTTCTAATTGGTTGACACTGAATAATTTAGCAGTTTTTGTAACCGATTTTCACATTTCCATTAACCTAATATGATTTCTGCTACTCTGTCTGTAATAGTGATTTAGTTAATTCAAGTCATTTAAGTCATTTTCCATATGGTATTTCTGTTATTTTGTCCACAACCTCTACAAGCTTGTACAGAATAGAATATTGCTGATGTTTTAGATTTGTAAGCATGTGGCGTAAATGAGCTACATTTATCATTACTAAGTATACAGAAAAGAGTATTTCTAAATGTATTTTAAATTAGTTCTAGTTGCAGCTTCAACACAATTACACTGAAGTATTTTGCTTGACAGCTGCAAGGGTGATTTACAAAAACTGCAAGGGTCATTTACAAAAACTGCAGGGCATTTCTAAAATCATCAAACTCAGCATCACTATTAAGCAACCCACATGCTTCTTTGTTTTGGTTGCTAATTTGGTTTTGAATGTGTGAAAATAAGTGTTGGCTTTCATACTCACTCAAACACTGTTCACTCAAAACTAAAACAGGAAAGTTTAAATATTACTCGCACCAACACCTGAAGGAAAACTATGACACAAATCGCCATAAAATGTTGTTGTAATCACATACGTGGGTGGAATGATGAAACTAATGAAAATGAAACCATAATAAAGCATTTGAGCTTCCCACCAGGTGTTCCCGGTTCCCCATTAGCCTCTGTATATTTTACCCTGTTCTTTGTTATGGCAGTTGCCCTAGCAAATTTACTTAAGACTGTTAAAAACTAGTTGTTTTTGCGATCTTAAAATGTAATTCCATTACCATGCAAACTGCTGCAGGTGTAGTCAAAGCAAGCTTTTGGTCTCTGTACCTCAAACATGTTTTTTTGGCTATGTGCAGCATAAAACTATTATTGGCCAATTAACTATATAATCATCTGCTTTTCATTACAGTGCAAATGGGGCAACACAGTTTTCAGTTGCCGTGCCTTCGAGTGCCCAGCAAGTGATACTGTTTTCCAGGGGTCCGTGGGGAGACAGGATCTCTGTCAATGCTGAACTCAGCAATGCTAACAGGGTTGCAGTCACCAAAGGAAAACTGACACCTTGCAATAGGTATGTTCTCATCTCTTAACGGACAGATCACCATCTCACACACACACACACACAACCGTTTAAATGTTTGTGTTAGCACCGCTGAAAACTGTTGTGCTATTTAAAGAAGCAATAAAACAACAGGTCCCGCATTCGCCTCTCATTACTGATAAACATTATGCATGAGGACAGACAAAAGCTTCGCTAGCTACAACCTTCTGTAGCTATGTAATTGGAAGCCTAAAATAAAACCGTTCTGGTGAATATTAGGATTTGTTCAGGACAGACAAACACTTTGCTGGCTACTATATTCTCTCGTGTTTTCACTTGACGAAAGTCAGTTTTCGTCACAGAGCAGCAGGATCTTATGCTTGCAGCACTCACATTTTCTTTATCACAATAAAAGCAATCACTGAAATTTATAAGGAAATATAGTTAATCTAGTTTTTGAAAAAGAACAGACAAGAATAACATTGGAACGGACATTAAACATAAAATGTACAAACTAGATTAACTAAATTATCTTATGTAGTTCAATTATGGCTTTTATTTTGAAAATAAATTCTGAGTTAGCGCTGCTAGCATAATGTCCTGCTGCTAGAAGAATGGTAATGAAGCCTTGAATGGTCATCACTATTGTTAGTAATCGACCGTTTCGTATAGTGGTTTGGATAATAATAAGTATCGAATACCCGTTTGTCAAGGGAGAGAGAAATTATATTATTTATTGCAGCGTTAGAAAGTCTTGTTCATGAGGTTACGGACCTGGTCTTCCTTACACAACCTCAATCTCATCTCAGTCAATCTCTTCTCACTGTAATATTGGTTACCAGCTAGCCTATACATTAAGGGCGTTTCTACATAGCAAAGATCAGGTTTCCAAGACAGTAATCCCCATGCCATATGGTGATCGTAAACATTCCTATGCTCATTAGCACAACCTGTCTTTGTCTAATGGCCCGATGTGAAGTCTTACTGGCCCTGGGACAGTGGGCCAGTGTTAATGTTGGACAGATATTTTGGATGTCTGATAAAAATGTCACGGATAGGCCTGCAGTTCGGCTGGGGTTTACATTTCGTCATCCGACGGAGGACGTTTTCTTGGCAGACAGGGAAGCACATTAAAGTTGTTCTTAGTCGTTTTATTCTGGCGCTTTCTCAGAGGAGAGAATGATAATAGGCTGGAAATAATTGGCCTTTTTCATAATTTAAGACTGCATTCTTTCAGTGGATAGTCTGGGATTTTTTAAAAGTAAAATCAATACAGTACAAATCCAACTCAAGATGACCCTTACGAATTTTATTAGAATTTTTATTGTAGTTGACAATTTTCTTCTATTCTCTTACCAGGATTACTTTAATCTCTGCTCATATTCTTCCATTAAATACATCATGTTCTTGTGCATTTAAAAACCCATTACAATAAAATATAATCGAAGAAGGGTTTTGTTACAGTAATACAAGAAAATGGAAAACTGTGCAGGCAAATAATGCAACAACTTAAGATGAATGTTTCTCTGCATAAAATAGAGATATGTTTACATACATTACAAACAAGCCTTCCCATAGCCCCTTTGTTGTTGTATATTTTATTTCTCAGTGTTCTTTGTTTTGCTTGTTTTTGTAAAGCGTCTTTGGGTCATTGAAAAGCGCTATATAAATCCCATGTATTATTATTATTATTATTACATGTCAACTACAGATATGATTCTGTAGTTGACATCACAGAATTGCCTCAGGAACACTTCCGAAAACCATTGTCTGTGAACACTATGTTGCTGCATTCACAAATGCAAGTTAAAACTACCATGCAAAGAAGAAACCAAGATTCAGAACTGCTGTCGCTTTAAGATGGATTGAAGCAAAGTGGAAAACGGTCCCCTTGGTCTGCTAAATCAAAATGTGAATTTTTGGGGGGAATCATGGACGTCGCGTCCTGTGGACTAAAGACGAGAGGGACCAGTTGGCTTCTTATTAGTGTGCAGTTCAAAAGCCAACATCTGTGATGGTATGGTATTTTGACATGCAAAGACCCAAACAGTATTCCAAGTAGCTTCTACATAGGCAGGGGCTAAAGGGCATTCTAATAAATACTGAACACGCTGACATTTTCTTTGGCATGTCTTCATCACTAACACCAGTGTTGTTTTAACATTTTTGGGAAACCTTACATTTCTTATTTGTTGTAGACTTGATGTAGCTCACCCAATTCAGAGTCAGGGGCTCAATGACTAGTTGACATGGTGCGCTGGCACTGGAATAGATTAAATGCATGGAATGGATAAGGGTCCAAAAGGAGAATGGAAAATCCTGTAGCACGTAGTAATATAATGCTGAAGATGTTGTTTGATTCACAGTATCCTGTGATTTAGGTGCTTATCATGGGAGCAGTGGGAAGAGGAAAGCTGGACAGATGGAGTGATGTTGACAGTCACCTTGCTTGGAGGACACCTGGTAAGTGTATTGTTGGGGCGTGCAATGCTGGATAGAGGGATTGATGTTGACTTTCACTGGACACAAAGGGCCATAGATTATTAAGATGATCTCCAAAAATACTCTGCACATATGTTTGCCAGTTTTCCTTGCAGAGGTTAGTCCATCCATCATCTTCCGCTTATCCGGGGCCGGGTCGCGGGGGCAGCAGTCTAAGCAGAGATGCCCAGACTTCCCTCTCCCCAGACACTTCCTCTAGCTCTTCCGGGGGGACACCGGGGTGTTCCCAGGCCAGCCGGGAGACATAGTCCCTCCAGCGTGTCCTAGGTCTTCCCCGGGGTCTCCTCCCGGTGGGACGGGACCGGAACACCTTCCCAGGAAGGCGTTCCGGAGGCATCCGAAACAGATGCCCAAGCCACCTCAGCTGACCCCTCTCGATGTGGAGGAGCAGCGGCTCTACTCTGAGCTCCTCCCGGGTGGCCGAGCTTCTCACCCTATCTCTAAGGTATCGCCCAGCCACCCTGCGGAGAAAGCTCATTTCGGCCGCCTGTATCCGGGATCTTGTCCTTTCGGTCATGACCCAAAGCTCATGACCATAGGTGAGAGTAGGAACGTAGATTGACCGGTAAATCTTTCTTCACCACGACAGACCAATACATCGACTGCCTCGGATTTGGAGGTACTGATTCTCATCCCCACCGCTTCACACTCGGCTGCAAACCGTCCCAGTGCATGCTGAAGGTCCTGGTTTGAAGGGGCCAACACGACAACATCATCCGCAAAGAGCAGAGACGAAATCGTGTGGTCCCCAAACCTGACACCCTCTGGCCCCTGGCTGCGCATAGAAATTCTGTCCATAAAAATTACGAACAGAACCGGCGACAAAGGACAGCCCTGCCGGAGTCCAACATGCACTGGGAACAAGTCTGACTTACTGCCGGCAATGCGGACCAAGCTCCTGCTTCGGACGTACAGGGACCTGACAGCCCTTAGCAAAGGACCCAGGACCCCATATTCCCGAAGCACCCTCCACAGGATGCCGCGAGGGACACAGTCGAATGCCTTCTCCAAATCCACAAAACACAAGACAGCCCCACAACATCCAGAGACTTGAGGTACTCAGGGCAGATCTCATCCACCCCCGGTGCCTTGCCACCGAGGAGTTTCTTGACCACCTCTGTGACTTCAGCCTGGGTGATGGTTGAGTCCACCTCTGAGCCCTCATCCTCTGCATCCTCAATGGAAGACGTGACAGCGGGATTGAGGAGATCCTCGAAGTACTCCTTCCACCGCCCGACGACATCCCCAGTTGAGGTCAACAGCTGCCCACCTCTACTGTAAACAGCGTTGGTAGGGCACTGTTTCCCTCTCCTGAGGCACCGTACGGTTTGCCAGAATCTCTTCGAGGCCAGCCGATAGTCCTTCTCCATGGCCTCACCGAACTCCTCCCAGGCCCGAGTTTTTGCCTCCACAACCACCCGGGCTGCAGTCCGCTTGGCCTGTCGGTACCCATCAGCTGCCTCAGGAGTCCCACAAGCCAAGCAGGCCTGATAGGACTCCTTCTTCAGCTTGACGGCATCCCTTACTTCAGGTGTCCACCACCAGGTTCGGGGATTGCCACCTCGACAGGTACCGGAGACCTTACGGCCACAGCTCCGAGCGGCTGCTTCAACAATGGCGGTGGAGAACATGGTCCACTCGGACTCAATATCTCCAGCCTCCCTCGGGATCCAGTCGAAGCTCTGCCGGAGGTGGGAGTTAAAGATCTCTGACAGGAGACTCTGCCAGACATTCCCAGCAGACCCTTACAGTACGCTTGGGCCTGCAGAGTCTGTCCAGCTTCCTCCCCCCACCAGGTGGTCATCAGTTGACAGCTCCGCCCCCCCTCTCCCGAGTGTCCAAGACATACGGCCGCAGGTCAGATGAAACGACAACAAAGTCGATCATCGACCTGCGGCCTGGTGCCATGTGCACTGATGGACACCCTTATGCTTGAACATGGTGTTCGTTATGGACAAACTGTGACTAGCACAGAAGTCCAATAACTGAACACTGCTCGGGTTCAGATCAGGGGGGCCGTTCCTCCCAATCACGGCCCTCCGGGTGTCACTGTCGTTGCCCATGTGGGCGTTGAAGTCCCCCAGTAGAACGATAGAGTCCCCAGTCGGAGCACTTTCCAGCACCCCTCCCAGAGACTCCAAGAAGGTTGGGTGCTCTGCACTGCTGTTCGGCCCGTAGGCACAAAGAACAGTGAGAGCCCTATCCCCGACCCGTAGGCGCAGGGAAACGACCCTCTCGTTCACCGGAGTAAACTCCAGCACATGGCGGCAGAGCTGGGGAGCTATAAGCAAACCCACACCCGCCCTCCGCCTCTTTTTGTCTCCAATTGTTTATTTGTTCTATGCCTTAATTTCAGAGTACATTACACTGGGAATTTCAATAAAAACTGTAAAAAAATTCTAAAACTTTTGACCGTTAGTGTATATTCTCATCCTAGATCACTGTGATATACACTACCGTTCAAAAGTTGTTACGGCACTTTCCTTGTCCACAATGTCCTTGTTTTCGAAAGAATCAGTGTACACAATAGCTAATGTTGTTTACATATTTACATAGGCATACAGACCCATTATCAGCAACCATCCGTGCGGTGTTCCAATAATAACACATTGTTTGCTAATCTAGGTTTATTACTAATACAAGGACCCATTTTTGCTTGACAGCTCTACTTTTTACAATCAATGGCCAAAAATCCAAAAAATATTTTGTCTCCTCCCTTGCTGATCTCTCTCTCTCCCCCCTCTCTTTTTCCTTGATCCAATGTCTCCCTGGTGTCTTTCCTCCGCTTCTATCACCCCTTGTCCTTTACCTTTGCTCATTCATCCTAGATTCCTGTGGTTCCTCCAACTGTTAGGGAAACAAAGGGGAAGCGGAAGAGGGGACAAACAGAGAAAGAAGACAAGGGAGTTGAGGAACAAGGACAGGAGAATGTGTGTCCCAACGGAGCGTCACTTTCGTGTGAGATGTCTAATCCCCTCCGAAAAGTCAGAAGTCAGACAAAACCATTCCCCCAGGGTGAGTGGCAGGGTGGTGAAGGAGGTTCACCTTGCACTCCTAAGAGCGCTCCTCCCCAGAGAGGAAAGGGAAGACAGGCCAAGACACCCACCCCAAGGATGAGTGAGTTAACATGTATTTTATTTTTTATTATTCTTTTTTTTTGGGGTGTGAATACAACATCCTCATTTTGTATTTCCTTGTAATTTGGCTAATGTCTGTACTTTTTGCCGGACCACATGAGCGGAGCCGGCCAAGAAGAGCAAATATCTCTCTCTGAGTGAATGAGTGCCTGACTGACTGACTATCCATTGTTAATAGTGTAATTGTTAGAGGCACGCACTGCCACGTAGTCAACTGGGGTTTAATCCTCGCTATGGACAAAACAAATTAGGCATTAGGATTTGTTCAGGATAGATGAAAACTTTGCTGGCTACATGCTTCAATAGCTACATTATAGTAAGCCTAAAGTAAAACTGTTTATGGTTATATTGCGATGTACAAACTGCACTAACAACTAACATATTGCTCTCGATTTCTATTTACATAGTGTAGTTCACACAGCGTAGTGGTTAGCCATTTAATTGTCATTGTTTTCTAAGTAAGAAAAAAAGCCAGCCATGGAGTGATTGGAGTCATTGTTTTCATTACAGGTACTTTGTAACTATTTGCAAGCCATCTACAGTAATCTCTTTGGAATTTAACGCTTTGAATGTAGTTGAGGGGACCCTGTTATACCTGTTGTTGCTTTAGATGTCCGCTAATGTAGGGAACTAGTGGAGTTTTGACTAATTGTTCCAATAATTCGATAATACAGAAGTAAATAGACGCCACATCTCTACACATGTATCACGTGCAACACTACCTGCTGTATAAATAGTGGTACTAGTTGAAGACACTGTCTACCACAGAGGACCACAGATCAAATCTAGCCAGGGAAAACAACATTCATCCCTTTTAATCGCAGGCTGGCAGAACTAGGCTTGCCCTGTTCCTTTTCTTGTTTATTCACTTGTGGAGATCTATAAGTAATGTGAAGATTGTAAGAGGTGTGTAGACATTCACTAGTGAATGTGACTGACAGACATGTACCCCAGCCAACCAGTGTTTTGTCCCCACCCTTTTAATTCTCTGCAGCCCCACTGGTCAACCCATCGGGTCGCTGGGGTCAGAGCCTTTGTCCTATCGATTCCCAGATGGCTATTCTGATTGGAGGACAGGGATCCAGGATGCAGTTCTGTAAGGACCCTATGTGGAAGCTGTGCACTGGTGGGTTTCTTGTAATACCTAATCTTTTGAGTCACCTCAAAACCAAAAATATTGACATACAGCTCTGGAAGTAATTAAGAGACCACTGCAAAATGATCAGTTTCTCTGGTTTTACTATTCATAGCTATGTGTTTGAGTAAAATGAACAGTTTTGAAAACATTACTCCCAAATTCCAAATAAAAATATTGTGATTTAGAGTATTTATTTGTAGAAAACAGCTGGTCAAAATAACCAAAAAAATATGCATTGCATTATTTTAGGTCTGAATACAAAGATAACATTCATATTCATTTTTCATCAACAAAATACTAATGTTTTAACTTAGGAAGAGTTCAGAAATCAATATTTGGTGAAATAACCCTGATTTTTTTTTTTTTTATCACAGCTTTCATGTGTCTTGGCCACCAGTCTGTCACATTGCTGTTGGGTAACTTTATGCCACTCCTGGCACAAAAATTCAAATAGCTTGGCTTTGTTTGATGGCTTATGACCATCTATCTTCCCCTTCATCAAATTCCAGAGGTTTTCAATGGGGTTCAGGTCTGGAGATTGGACTGGCCATGACAGGGTCTTTATCTGGTGGTCCTCCATCCACATCTCCAGAGAAGATGACCTTACTACATTCCTCTTTTTTTCGAGCTTTACACAACTTCAGCCCTGCCACTAGGAGCCTGTTTCAAACCGTCCTCGCTGTGCACTTCACCCCAGCTGCTGTTTGCCATTCTTTTTGTAGGTCAATTGAGGTCATCCTACAGTTGTTGAGTGACATTCGAGTGAGTTGACGGTCATCTCGGTCAGTGGGCAGTTGTTTTCGCCCTCTGCCAGTCTGTAGCTTTGTTGTCCCCAATGTCTGTTGCTTGATCTTGTTCTTATGAACCGCAGTCTTTGAAATTTTCAGGATGGAAGCAACCTGACGCTCAATATATCCCTCTGCCATTAAAGCCAGAATTTAACCCTTCTTTTCCTCACTCAAAGCTGTTTTTTTCAACTCTTTTTTTTCATGCTGAATAGTTATTTTTTTTAATTCAAATTAACTTTGAGGTACTACTTGCACTGTTTTTTATTTTTTTTTATTGTATCAGAGTAAGCCAGATATCATTCTCTCATACATAGCAAAATGTATACAGTTGCATTCAGGGTTTTGTAGGTTACTTTTTCCATGTAATCTGTTACGGTTACAATTTACCATTACATTAGCATTGCATTAGAAGACAAATAGGAATAACCAATTGAAAACCTTTTGCGGGATCAATCAATGTTAGAGTTTACATAGCATTTTACCTTATGGGTTTTGCTGGAAAGGGTTCCTAAACCATTGCTTTCTACTTCAATATGATTGTGCTACATCTCTACAATACAAACTAAATGTCTGTCAGTTAGTCAGTCATTCCAATTAATCCAATGACCCTAGACCTTCCAGAATCAGACTTTTATCTGAACGTAACCCAAAATCTAAGGATGTGTTAACCTCTTCTGTTTGTGTTTTATTCATGTTTTTTATTGCTTCAAAAAATTGTTGAAAAATGTTCGGCAATTTCTCAAAGGGTATTGACATTATTGTAAATAAAAATCAAGATATCTGTAGCTTTTTGCACGTACACTACATCTGCAGTAGTCGGATCTTTTGCTCCACAACTACCAACATTGTCAAAACAATGCCTAGAAACCCTAGGCACGCGAATGCACATTCGCAATCATGAACAAACTCCCACACACACACATTTTACCCATGCAAATGTCACCTGTGATTATTAGGGCCACCAGCGATGGATTTTCAAAACGCAAATTAAAGAAACATACTGTGATTATACACCTGCACTCTTAGCTTAAATTTTATGTTGTCAGTAGCAAATGATAACCAATGAACGCAATTTTCTGAGATGCAAAGCAAGCAGAATCACATGGCCTACCTGTATGGAGTTGAGGTCGCTGCATCTAAACAACACCAAATAGGCCTGTTGCCTATCATTATTCTGAGAAAGATGCATTGATTAGAGATGACCAAATCACATTTTATATGGATCGGTTAATATCGTAGATATACTCTCTTAACCAACCAAAACCGGAGAAAATTAAACTAGCGCTTCATCGCTCACTAATCTGGTTATGCGCGCCCACATTTGCGCATAATGATGATCACACACAACTGAGGCGCACAATTGTTATTTGGGTTCAAATAACAATGTTTTGAAAACATTTTAAATAAACATGCGTCATAATTCGCGCACCGATTCTTTTTCAGTTGAAGTAATATTATTTTCTTTTCAAAAGTATCTGTAATCCGGTTAAAATATTTTAGTAGGTAATGTAACAGATTAGAGTTACTGTTTTTTTGTAATCCATTACATGTAATCCGTTACTCCCCAACTCAGGTTGCATTGTTTGCGTCTCATAAAGAATGAGTACCTGTGGTATACTGTACGCTTCCTTCAATACCAGTAACAACCTGTATTATGTATTTTTCTTGTACTTAAACTACTCTTCAAAACTGACTGGGGTCACTTTGATGTTTTTTGGCTATTAAAACAGGGTTCAACATTAACGATAGCCTGCAGGCCCAGGGCCAGTAAGACCTAATGTCGTGCCAGTAGACAAAGACTGTCAATTTCCCCATTTAAATTCATAGTATATTATTGAAACATTTGCTTGTCATTTTTGTCACTGTTCTCGCTTCGATTTTTCCTTGTTCTCACAGTAAAATGTGTCTGTGGTGCTTCCTTCTCCCCCACGGTTTGGTACAGGACCAGTATCATCATTTTGATCAATAATATTTGATGGCTCAACTGTATTGACCAATCATAGTTCATAATGCATTGTAGAGCAGGACCCAAATATGGTATCGTATTCACCCACACCTGTAAAACCACCAAAGAACGCCGGCTTAGCCGGACTCCTAGCGTGAGGCCATAGCAAATGAATGGAGTCGAACCTTCACTGAGCTTTTCGTGGCATAAATAAAGCTTATAATTCAATTTCCTCAGAATAGCCCTACAATTGGTTCTTAAGACGAAACTGAAAAAAGTTCTGATATAGAAAGTGAACATTTGATCCTCTATTGTATAAATTGATTACATTTGGGTAACCTGGAAGCATAAAAATAGTTTGCAAATGTTGTGCAGCTTGGAAAAAATATATACATTTTTGAGATGTTATGGAGTAGACAGGCTTAAATAAAAAATTTCATAGGGTAACAATGTGGCAGAAAGTGTTGCAAAATGAATTATTGAAAAAAATTGTAATGGCTAGATGACAATGAATTTAAAGGAAACTTCTAAGGAGCAGTTCAGTCAAGATACATATATGATCTTTGTATGACTTTGTCCTCCTTATACTAGTGGGGGCTGTATGCCTAACAGTAGTGGGGTTTGTTTTAATTTTCAATTAAAATGTTCAGAACCCGTTCTGAAGACAGGTTGGTGTGACATTGCTCAGTAGAATTGATAGGCAGAGCCAGGGTGAAAAAAATACCAAATTTCTTTAAAACTACGACACACAGCTCTGATGAGGTATTTTAAAAACATTTTTATCTTCCTCTGTTCACTCTATATTAGAGGACATGTCGTGGATGCCAGCAGAAACACTGGCAGAAGGCCCTACCCCAGAAGCTCGGATTGGACACACAGCAACCTACGATCCCGATTCCAAAAAAATCTTTGTATTCGGGGGTTCTAAAAACAACAAGTGGTTCAATGACGTTCACATCCTGGATACACAAAGCTGGAGGTGGAGCATGGTGGAGGTGACAGACAACACAAGCCCACACATTTGTTTTTCTGTGGGGTGATGGGACCTAACCCAGAAATCAGTGTTGCATTTTCCCTAGTGCTAACACTTTAACCAAACCGTAACCTCAACTTTACCTTAATGCAACCTAGCCATAACACCTAACTGGAAATACAGTATAACTTGTGATTTACCGTAATCCTTATGCCAAAACTGGAAATTGTATTTTCTCTAGTGGGAACCTTGCCAAAAACTTACAGGGATCCATTTCTCAGATTTTACTACCTGATACGCATATCTAATAATTCAGGACTGGATAGATTTAAGCGACAATCTGTGCAATTCTAATATGTTAAATGGTCTCTTTCCTCTCCCTCTCCAGGCCCAGGGCAAGGTTCCCTCATTAGCCTATCACAGCTGCAGTATGTTTAGGGGCGAACTATTTGTCCTTGGAGGGGTTTTCCCCCGCCCCCACCCTGAACCAGACGGCTGCAGTGACTCCCTCTACATTTTTGACCCACATCTCTCCATTTGGTACCAGCCCATCGTCACGGGAGATACACCCGCCCCCCGCTCAGGGTGAGATGGACCAATGATTCCAGCCATTCAATTTAGAGGGCACATCTTTGAGCTTTCTTTCAATCGCTGATTCAGACTGACTAGTCCCTAAACATGTCCTGTGAACTACTTTACTTATTATGTCAAACCTGAATGAAGTGTGCAAGATAGCATAAAGAGAATGGTACTCAGACTAATAGTTTGTTGATTTAGCCAAGCATTGCATAGCAATAGAATCTCTCATAGAAACTGGTCAGGGCATTACTAGTGATTTGATAAACATAATTTTGGTCAGTGTTTTCTTATTGATTTTTCTGTTCAAATTATTGTGTAATTCATGAAATTCAATATGAATTTGACAGATGGCTTGCTTTTGTTTTCTCATCACAATCATCATACGGCCCAGGATGAAATTTGTGTGTGTGGCACTTATTAGGATATATAACCTTCTGTTTTGTTCTTAAATGCTAAACAACTTCATTAATGGATATTCTCCAGCCCTCATTGAGTCAGTTGATGCATAATGCCCCAGAAATGTTCTTATAGGGAAAACTGATCTCTCTCCCTCTACTTTCCTCTCCAGTCATTCAGCCTGTGTAATCCAGGGGAAGATCTATGTGTTTGGAGGCTGGGACACACCCATCTGCTTCAATGACATATACATGCTAGACCTAGGTAACACATTTGTTTTTCCTCACTCATGCACACACACACAAAGGCTTGTTTCTCCAGCTGGTCTGTGCGAGGTGTGGTTTCTTCAACAGTTTTTATTTACTATTCCTCTTTTTTGCTGAAGAGCGAATCTCTTACTAAGTGACTGACTACCCCTTGTTAAATAGCGTAGTGGTTAGAGATGCAGCCCTACAACAAGTTCAAACCACGATTTAATCTTGTGACAGTTAAAACAAATTATGCATTAGGATTTGTTCCGGATAGATAAAAACTTCTGTGGTTACAACCTTCAGTAGCTGTGTTATAGTAAGCATAAAATAAAACTTCTCATGGTTATATTGCAACTATTTCTGTTGGATTTTCAAAGTACGCACCCATGCATGATTTTTGGGGTAATATAGGCTAGATAAAAACCCCTTGGGCAGTAAAAGAGTAAGGGTTTCCATGATTTTCTTGTCTTCTCACTTGATGAAAAAGTCAGTTATCGTCACCTATATTGATAGTTATTGTATCAATGTAATTCACGAAATAAAGAAGCTAACCTTTTTATTGCCATGAAATAGCTTTGGCTTTAAGTTCATAATGAGTCTCGCTACCAATCGCTAAAATCGTATGACTATTCCAAGTAGTAAGTTAGATACTTAGTAAGTTAGATAAGCAGTTAAAACGGCCATTGGCCAAAGCCATACATTTCATTGAGGCTATTTGTGGTGGAGGTAAACTTAATAAGAAACGTTAGTCAGTTTAACACAATGCTTAATGGTGTCCACCGAAATATTCAAACTTAGCGTGATGTTAATTCGTAACAAAATGATGTCGAGATGCTATACCGACACAGGGCATGTGTATACCATCATAGTGTAGTGGTCAAAGAGCCACTCGCATTGAAGACCCGTGTTCGAATCCAGTGACGGCAGAACTAAGCTTGCCTGGTTCCAATGTTTGAAGATGTACAACAAGGGTGGGCATGTCTGTTCTGCACTTGACGGAGCGAATTGATTATTTCAGTATCAGGTCGGTTAACAAAAACCTGCTGTCCTACAGGACCATGTTTGCTGGATTGTGCCTAACTGTTTTTGCTAATTATGCCAAATCACTAACCATATATTGAATAAACTAAAAGGATGCAATAGTCCAAAAAAGACTTGGACACCACTTCATTGTTTGTAGTTATATTGTATTTTAATTTTATGGATCCCAGGATTCCCAGGTAAACTATTATACATGTTCAACTACTGACTAGACAGTACTGGCTAAATTAATGAATTTGTTAATTTGTATTTACTTTTTCAGGACTGATGGAGTTTTCAACTGTACAGACCAATGGATCACCCCCATCTCCTCGCAGGTACAACATGGAATGTTATGTTATTTTATGTTTTAATAAATGTTTGCCTTTATACAGGGTTCCCGGGGCTCCTTAAGTCTTACTTGGTCTTCAAATAAAATTTGGGAAGTTAAGGTCATGAATTTTCTTAGATTTACTGTAAATTTGCAGTAGGTATTACATTTGCAGATGGTGCATTTAATGCAGATGGAAGGACTGCCATTAATATACAGTTAGGTCCTGAAATAATTGGATACTGACACAGGTTTTATTTTGGCTGTCTACCAAAATATATTCAAGTAACAGTTAAATAATAAATGTGGGCATAAAGTGCAGTATCTCACCTTTAATTTTAGGGTATTCATATTCATATCCATATTGGAGGAAGGGTTTAGGAATTACAGCTCTTTAATATGTAGCCCCCTCTTTTTCAAGGGTCCAAAAGTAATTGGACAATTGACTCAAAAGCTGTTTCATGGACCGGTGTGGGCTATTCCTTTGTTATTTATTCATCAATTAAGCAGGTGAAAGGTCTGGAGTTGATTCCAGGTGTGGCATTCGCATTTGGAAGCTGTTTCTGTGAAACCACAACAGTCAAAGGAGCTCTCAATGCAAGTGAAACAGGCCAGGCTTAGGCTGCAAAACATCAGAGAGATAGCAGGAGCATTAGGAGTGGCCAAATCAACAGTTTGTTAAATTCTGAGAAAAAAAGAATGCACTGGTGAGCTCTGCAACACAAAAAGGCCTGGACATCCACAGAAGACAACAGTGGTGGATGATTGTAGAATCCTTTCCATGGTAAATAAAACTCTCATCATAACATCCAGCCAAGTGAAGAACACTCTACAAGAAGCAGTCTACCATAAAGAGAAGCCTTCACGAGAGCAAATACAAAGGGTTCACCAGAAGGTAAAAACCATTCATAAGTCTCAAGAATAGAAAGGTCAGATTAGACTTTGCCTAAAAACATCAAAGAAAAGACAGTCCAGTTCTGGAACAGCATTCTTTGGACAGATGAAACTAAGATCAACATGTACCAGAATGATGGAAAGAAAAATGTATGGAGAGGGCTTGAAATGGCTCATGATCCGAAGCATACCAAAAATGTAAAACAAAGTGGAGGCAGTGTGATGGCATGGGCATGCATGGCTTCAAGTGGCACTGGTTCACTAGTGTTTATTGATGATGTGACAGGAGACGACAGAAACAGACAGATGAATTCTCTAATGTATAGGGATATATTGTTTGCTCAGATTCAGCCAAATTCCATGAAGTTGATTGGACAGCGCTTCACTTCACAGATGGACAAAACCCGAAACATTCTGCGAAAGCAACCCAGGAGTTTTTTAAGGCAAATAAGTGGAATATTCTGCAATGGCTGAGTCAATTACCTGATCTCTACTTGATCAAGCATGCATTTCACTTGCTGAAGACAAAACTTAAGGCAGAAAGACCCAGGAACAAACAAAAACTGAAGACGACGGCAGCAGTAAAAGTCTAGCAAAGCATGACAAAGGAGGAAACCAAGCATTTGGTTATGTCCATGCATTCCAGACTTCAAGCAGTCACTGCCTGCAAAGGATTCTCGACAAAGTAAAATTAACATTTTATTCATGATTGTGTTAATTTGTCTAATTACATTTGAGCCCCTGATATAAGGGTATGAAAATGGTTGCAATTCCTAATTGTTTCATACAATATTTTTGTTCATCGTCTGCCCTTCAATTGCATCTTTGTTTCATTTCATATCCATTGTGGTGGTGTACAGAGCCAAAATTATGATAATTGTGTCATTGTCCAAATATTTCTGGACCTAACTAAGATTTACGTTACATTAGCTAGCTACAGATGTTGATGTCTGGCTGCCTGTCATCTTTGTTGTCGTCAGTAGTTGCTAGATGGGGATCAGCCAAGATAGGGAGATAAGTTTCGGAGGTGGTTGGCGGCGGCAGAAAACAAGTAAGAGGCAAGGTGCAATTTGGTGGACTCAGACTGTGAAATCAAGACCGTTCAGCGTTGCCGTCAACCATTTACGTATGCTCTCTGTAATCAATGACTGCTGCTGCACTACTCTCATTGAGTCAGTTCCAGTGGCAGCATCCAACCTTCACGAAACACTGATGTCCAATTCTTGACAGCCAATGCGCATATTCATTCTGGTCTTGTGAAATGAACTAATTAGAAATAGATTTTTGGTGGCTGATTGGGAGTATTGACTCAATTCTTACAAAAAATGGTAACTCATATTGGCCTATTATGTAGAGAACAATTACAGATTTGCAGCATATGTTTATTTCAGCTCTTTGGGCTTTTGACATTACATTTGTCACCCTTTTTTCTGTACTGACTTTTTTTCTGGAAGATGCCACAGGTCAGATGACACACCAACCTTGCCATGGTATAAGTTGAACGATGGATCCAACTGAAGTATAGGTTGAAGATGATCATTAAAGTGGAGAAGTATAGGTTTTTTGGATGTCCCAATACACCCCTAATGAAGACATTACTATGAAGGAGCAACTTAATTGTGAAAAATGTAAACAAAGATATTTTAATTACCCATTATTAAACAAGAAACCAGGCAAGCCTAGTTCAGCCGGGTCTGCAATAAAAAGTGATGACTGCTGATGCCCGCCATGGATTCGAACCCGGGTCTCCCACATAGTCTCTTATCTTTATTCACCACGCCACAAAGGTATACATCTGCTGAGAGGCATTTCAACGTTAGATAATTAACATCACACCAAGTTTCAATATGTCGCTAGACACCATGAAGCATTGTGTTAAACTGAGTAATGTTTTTTTTATTAGGTTTACCTCCACCACATATAGCTTGTATGAACTGTATGGCTTTTGCCACTGGCTGTTTTAGCTGCTTATTAGCCATTTGTGAATGACATTTAACAAGGGGTGATTGGTTGGTCGGTCAGTCAATATGAGACATTCGCTCTTCTAGGCCGGTAAAACATCAGGTAAAACGACGTGTTGTTACACCGTTACAAAAATGTATACTAAAGTAGGACTCAAATTATTTTCTATCAAAGGAATTGTTTCAATGTTTTGGGTGTACAATTATTTGTTCGGGTCTTAAAAAGATCTTGATAAGCATTGAATTCGACTTGTGGTGCAAGAACCCTGTCATAACTATCTACTTATTGGTACAGTACTGTTTCCCACTATGAAACTATTAAAGAGCAGGTTCCATTATATGTTATTAAGCAGTTAATCTGTCTGTCTGTGCACACCCATTTGTTACAGCTGGCATGGTTGTGCGCTACTCTCTGATTCTACATTTGTGGTACATGGGGGTTACAACGGGAACCAGGCATTGAGCGACACTTTTACCTTCAACACAGGTCAGTCACACACATTTTTATTTCAACAATAGCACAAAGAAAGATCAATTATGTTTATTTGTTGAAGATCAGGAAAGAAGAACCTCTTGTTTTCACAAATGTATCCAGTTTTTACTTTGTTACTGGTGATTTATTTATTTTTTGCTTACTGGAGGAAAACCTAGTGCTAAACAACCTGCGATGGAGGTGTAATGCAGTAGCTTTGAATGCGTTACTGTCAGTGGCTAACAAGTTAGTGGCAGATTAAGTTTCATGCAAAAAGTTATGACAAGTGTGTTGTTTTTTGAGGATGACGTAAAACATTAGGGTAATTACATCGGTACAGGAGTATCCCTTGCTATATACCCCACACAGGGACCATAAACCAGTTCTCACTATAATAATAACAAAAATGCCATTTTGGTGTTTAGTACTAACACACACAGAGTTTTATTGTGCTTGTAGGACACAAACATTCCCATTGATTATAACTTGTACCCTAAATCTAACTCCAAAATAAACTATATGAGTGCCTGTGAAATGTACCTACAAGGTCAAAGTTTTCATACCATGATTGTAAAACCTATACACAGACACACACCAACTACTAGTGCTAAGCAATTATTGATTTTGTTTTTAACCTATCCTTTATGCCTAACCCTAAATCTAACCCATAATGCCTAGACCTAAAATTAACCACCTTTCTAACAATGCCAAATTCTAGGTTTCACCCCAAACCTGACCACCTAAGCCAGAAATCTATTTATTAGCGGAGACGAGCCAAAAATCATTTCTGGGACCAAAATGGCCCAACATTTTATACACACCTGGATCACCCACACCTCCGGAACAGACCTCTTAACAACATGTATTTGTGTGTTACAGACACAAACACCTGGGCTGAACTGGTTCACCCACAACTCACTGTGCCCAGAGCTGGACATTCCATCATCACCATGGGGCTAGCCAATCAAAACCCTTCCTCTGAGGATGACAACAACAACCAAAACTCAGACCACACCCCAAAAGCATTGCTGATATTCGGAGGTGGTGACAATGAGGGTAACTTCTATTCAGACTTGACAGCCTTGACTGTCACAGAACTGCTGGACCAGAAATAGCATCATTATTAAAATGATGCTATGGCCAAAGATCCAAACACAGGCCTATGGGTATAATACACAACATTTTATGAAAATCTCATTTTAATTAATTTGTTTTACAATATACAAATTCTAGCATTTATGCTTTCTTTACTAGAAAGAGTGGGAAAATATGGAGATAGTATTTTTAAACCCATGATGCAGCAGTACACATGACATGATAACCTTTTGATCATGTTTTTATTATTTTGTCTGTTTTGTTTTATTGGTATTTATGTACAGAGATGATGTTGCTTGTGTACAAGCAGGGTATGTGTGCATATGTATATATGTTGTCATTAATGAAGATCGAACCATCAACCATAGTACAATTCTACTCTGATTAATCTTGTGTAGATGGTTTGCTTACTATTTTGCTGTTCAATTCTAGAATGAGTTTGCAAAACAGCATCAGTGTTGGGAGAACAAAATTAGGAAGAATTCATAAAGCTATCCCAAGTTCTGGTCTCAGGTTCTAATGTGTTTTCACGTAATGATCCTACAATAGAAATTAAATTACTAGAATTGGAATGCTTTTTCAAGAAATGAGGCCCTATAGCAATTCTATTTCTAGAGCCTCAACTATAAGCAAATGTTGTCGTTGAGTCACCTATAGAGTAAAGACTCTGTGGTTCAAAATGAAATGCGTGTAATTATCTTGGTATGTTGTTAGACCAAGTATAAATCCACCTTTACTCTCTGGTAGTCAGGGGATTTGGTTTAAACCCAAATGCGTGCACAGATCAGGACCGTGTCCTATTAAGGGTAATGATTTAGGATCAGGTCCATATAAGCGTATTAATTATAATGCAATAAAATTGCACTTGACGCTTATACTATGATATTTTTTAAGTTGTTGGTTGTATTAAAGCTTTTATTCTGTGAATCACAATAGATGAGATCTTGGTGGTTTAGAATGTTTATTTTTTATTTTTTTTTACTTTCTTAATAAACAATCTTACAAAGAATACTTGGCTAGAAAATCGTCATTCAGGGACTGATTTAGGTCTATTCTCAATCAAAATTACATTTAACAGGGAATTTGTCCAATAGAAACTTTTTTTCGTTGCAAAATAGTTACACCCCAGTTATGCAAACCTACAGGCTAAATTTGGTAACTTCTAAAGTTATAGTTTATTTTGTGTATGCTTATCAGACTCAAGGTGGCAGTAGTGGCCATTGCATTAGATCAATAGCTAAGACTAGTCAATGGGTTGATTCTCCTTGTGCTTTCCTAGATTACGTGCATATTTCTCCTCACATTAACCCTGTTAGAGAAGATGCTCCAATATTGTTTCCCTGTTTTTATCCTACAACTGGTTTTGAGAGCGATAATGCAAGTATGTTTTGGTGTGTTTATATACAGGCTAATTTAGAAAAGAAACATTTGACCCGAGAATGACTTCCAGTCAAAATGATCGTTAAGTAATTGTCAAATACAATCAAAACAAGATAATAGTTGACAAAAGCCAAATGTCTTTTAGGTTAGCTAACTGTTATGCTTATTGCTGCATAATACGGGTATTATGTAGTTTGAAGTGGGCTTTCGATTATTCCTATCTATATTTGTATTTATGCGTGCGTCTTGCAAGATTGAAGAATAACCGAGAATAACACCTGTAGACTTTCCGTATTGTACCGAGTTTACCCGAAGACAGCCTCCGTCTCCCTCCAGTCCTGGTTGAAGCGGCCATGTTCCCTTGCGCTTGTTCCGGTATCTCGATCGTGCGCATAGGCTGGGGCTGACACACGGGCGCTGCTTGTCGCCCGTTTGTTGACGCGCACTCTTCGTGGAGGTGGAGAGAATGCAAAACTCTGCGTTACCTATAATGGATTTTACAACTTGAGCATTTCTCCGGACGCTCTATCACGGAAATAAACAGCCTATAGACCGGACAGCTTGACTTGAGACGGTGCAGCATTTTAAACGAGCTTCACGAATCACGCAATCGTGAAGACGGGAGGTGATTTCCGAGGATTTTGAGTTGTGTGCAGTGGATTGTTCAATTGCTTGTGCTTTGCCGCGGTAGCGATTACAGTAGCTAGCTGACTCAAACTCGGATGCACGACTCTAGCTACATGGTTCATTGGTACAAAGTAGGCTACAGGATTTGTATTTGTATCAAGAGCTATATCTAGCACATTGGGTACTAGTTGTTTATATAGTCAGGGTGATCGTTTGGTTAACTGGGACTTTAAAAATAACGCTCTTTTTATTAGCACTTGATGAATAACGTTCGTTAGCTGAAACGCTAAGATTTGACAACGTCAACGAAGCAAAGGTCGGGGTCGAACGAGGGGCTAACGCTAGCTATTTGGCCTTAAGTTTTAGTCCTCGGATTTGATTTCAGTACTTTGATTTTCATATTGTACCCGATAGGGAGATTACTACGGTGCTGTAGTGTATATGTATTCAATGACAACTAACGCTGGTTAGTTAATTAGCTAACGTTAGACTGGCCATTGATAGTCACTCGAATGTCTGGTTCCTCAAATCTAACCAATGGCCAACGTTAGTGTACTAGTGGGACTTAACCGTAGTCTAAACATAGTTATTTATTAACTGTAGCTACAGTAGCTAGTGAGCTAAAATACCCGTCTAACAGTTAGCTGATTGTGGCTAACTAACCATCTAAAACATACGATACAGTAGAGTATTTAACCAACATTTGATAACGATCTTATTAGCTAGAAACCTAGTATAGCGTTAGTACAGTAAGTTCAAAAGGCTTTGTGTTTAAGGCCCTTTCATTTTTCTGTGTTGACATGGGGCGCGTACTTGTAAGTTAGCTGGTTGGCTAGCCAGCTAACCAACTTACTGTACCGGCTAATGAAGGAATCAACTTGTTGATCACGCAGACTGTGGCAAACGGATAACTAGCTCTGGCTAGCGACGGAACATTTTCCAACGGAATCAGTTTGCTTTCCCACTGCTACCTACATAGCTAAATGAACACAACCTCCTGAAAGGATTTGCATCTGTCTTCCCCCGACCCCAATTTTACGAAATTTCCTAAAATGACGACAAGGACTCCAATGCTGACAGTCATTGAAAATTCCACTGGTGGCGGCCAGGTACAGTAAGATTTTTGCTAATGCTAGCTATTCCGAACATTCTGTGCACGTTCACTTTACATAGGCTACACTGTGTATGACTACTTAGCAAACTAGCTAGGTAGCCAAATTGTTTCCCTTTAACGTGTGTAAAAAAAACTATCCCTTACATCTAAAGTCACCTACAGATAGCGTGCTACATTCATGACGCAAAATTGTGTGCACAACTCAGACCATCTCATCTGATTGTTTTGGCTTTGTAAACCTATTTTTGCCATGGACCGATGTATCTGTTTGACTGGAAGGTGTACGCAGTAATTCCGGGGTTCCCAACCAGAAACTTAATTTAGGTTTTGTTTAGATTATATTTTCCTACCCAGTTAATCTATCTCTCGGTGAATTGTTTGTCAATTTCTGTCCGGTAGTACTGCAAGCTGTGCAGTTTATAGTAATTCGACTACAGGTATATCATTGACATACATGTTTTAACTGTCATTTAAATTAATCTGAGTCATAGGACTAGATTGTAACCGCCTGTAATTGGGCCTTAGCAGTGACTGTTACCATGACATAATGTTTAACCAGCACTGTAGTGCTTTATCACTACTTTTCCTACTGCCAAACCTTAACTGCCTGTCCTAATCATGAAGATTCAGTACATTCATTATTATCGCTTGTCATAACAGCATCAGATACACACCAGGCCACTTTCAGTTTGCATTCCTAGTTAGTTGTATTTTCTGTTCATTTCAGTTCCCCCCTGTGTATTCATTGGCTATTCAGAATCACCTTTATAAAATAAAAAAAAGGGTTAGGATTCACAGGATTCCTGTCTACTTCAGGAAGTTTTCCTCTTTAGTTCCTTCGAATACCACCCTGTTTGTTAGATTGCGGTCTACCTAGTGTGTTACGACTCACACTTTTGTCACTCCCTTCCACACCCAGAAAATTGTCTGCTCTGCCGTGGGCTGTAAATGACATGAAGCCGCAATCAGCACCGCTGACAGACTTACTAAACATGCACGTTGAAATGACATGCATGTAGGTAGGTGATCTGAGTATGAGCTGTCCATTAAACTGATCTAAAACTAACTACAGAGTCTTATAATGGATGGAACCAAGCTTGGGCCTCAACATCATGTATGTGCATCCCAGTTGGCAGCCTATTTCCTTTAGTGTCTTTGGGACAATACCTAATAATACCTTTTTCTGCTCAGGTTGCTCTCTATTCCCTATTCACATGAATTGCTGCCCTAAGAGTCAGGCATGTTGCAGTTCTGACACAAGCTAATGTAGGGTTTACTATAAGCTGTATCTCTATCATCGATGGAAATGATCAATAATTTATCAATGTACATAAAGAAGAGACATGCATGTGCGCACAGTGTTGTTAGCCTTGGCTTCTTCTCTGTCTGTCCCTTTGGAGATTGCACTCTGAGCTTACAGGTCAGACACATTGGAGTCCTGTTGTGACACACTATGACATAGGCCTACACAAGAACACGTCGTCCCATGTTTCAACACATGGTATAGATGTGCGGAGCCACCTTGTCCGATCCTGAGACATGCCATCATAGAGCTTCTTTTACATCAGATTGTGTGCGTGTGCCTGCACAGCACTTTGCACAGCCATGCTTTCTCCTTTGCCTATGAATCCATTGTGGGGATTACTCCTACCCCCTCCACAGCATCACCTGACATACTGGCTAGTGACTATAGCAAAAGGCATGCTTTAAAAACGACACCATATTCCCTGTAGAAAACCCTGCTTCTCTGTGCCCTGTTAAAATGGTGTAGTATAGTGATACATTTTGGGCAGAGGCCAAACATTTACTAGAGATATGTAGATTAGAGAAACAGATTTTGTATAAAGGAGAATGTATTTGACTTATGTTTGCTGTTTATATGTCTACTCATTCAAACCTTGCTATATTCATTATGGGCTAAAAAGGCAATTCCAACTACATCTGGGAGTGACTCCTTGAACTTGTCCCATAACAAAGGAGAAATATGGTTTTTGGAAAAAAAAGAATTTGATGCCAGCAACATGTTTGAAAAAAAAGTTCAAAAAGGGGCTGGGACATGTTTATCACTGTGCTGCATCAACTCTTTGTTTCTTACTGACTGACTGCCCTTGTTAAATAGCGTAGTTGTTAGAGAAGCAGACTTGTGAACTATAGGTCCTGAGTTCGTATGTCCTTGCATACGAAGCGACGTATGCATTAAGAATTATTCCGTATAGATGAGAACTTTGCCGGCTAACTGTTATTTCAGGCTTACTATAATGTAGACACCAGAACAGTTTTCGGTTATATTGCAACTGTTTCTGGTGGATTTTTCGAAGTACGCATCCTTGCATGTGTTTTGGGTCATGATAGACAAACATGTCTGCTGGCTTAACATACAGTAGTTACGTTATAAGCCTTAACTGAAACTATATGGTTATATTGCAACTGTTTCTGGCATGGAAAAGTTCATCTTCAGAATTTCGAGCAATTGCTCAATTCTTATGATTATTCCTAGGATGTTAGTAGATACTATTAAGCATATTACTGGCTAATAAGCTGTTAAAACAGCCAGTGGCAAAAGCAATACAGTTCATAGACACCATTTGTGGTGGAGGTAAACTTAAGAAATGTTTATCAGTTTAAGTCAATCCTGAATGGAGTCTAGCGTTTGCTGAAACGTGTAATGCTGTGATGTAGTGGTTAAAGACAGTACCACTCATGTGGAAGACTATTTATTCGAATCTATTGAGAGCAACAACATATATGGATTTCTGGTAAGTTCTGCTTATGAAGCATGGAAATGTGTGAAACTTACTCCTCTGTGTTAAGTGTGAGAAGATTGAGTGCTGTTGTAGGGAAGTTTGGTAGTCATGGAAAAAGTAATTTGAGCGGTGCCATGATATAGGTGAAAAGTTGGGCTTGACTGATTGGTAGGTTGTCAGAAAGGTGTGTTCCTCATTAGGCTTTGGCTGTTTTGTCATTTATAAATTGCGTGCACAATTATTAGGCAAATTGTATTCCTCAAGATTTGTTATTGTTGAACGAACAATGCTCTCAGTCAATCCAAAATTTAATTGAACCTCAAACCTGATTGTTTAACAAAGGGAACATTTGTTTTGATCTCTTTTCAGGGAATACATAAGTGTGCATAATTATTAGGAAACAATTAGTATGCATAATTAATAGGCAACTAAATTACAAATATAATTTCTCCAACTCACTTGTTTATTCTCTATTTTTAGAGTTAGTACAAGAAATAAGTAACACAAAATGAAAATGTAAGAACATTTCTGGACCTCTTTTCAGTCACTACCATGAGCCTTCCATCCATGCGGTCTGTCAGTTTCTGAGGTTTAAAGAGGTGTTTTGATGGACCATCCATCTGGTCCATCAAAAGTCACTCATTTCATCTGTCCAGAAAACCTTTGAAAAATCTGGCTTCAGGTATTTCTTTGCCCAAGCTATACGCTTCAACATGTGAATCTTATTCAGTGGTGGTTTTCTTTCAGCCTACTTGACCTTGGCCATTTCTCTGAGTACTTGTGGACACTCCAGGTAGGTTGCAATTCTGGAATATGGTGGTACTGGAGGATAATGGGTTCCTGGTAGCTTCATGTTTATTAAGTCTTTTGCAGTTAATTTGCGTCTTTTCTTCTCCATGCATTTTTTGCACCTCAATTGACTATTCGCAACAAAACGTTTGAGTGTCTGGTGGTCGCGCCTCAATAGTTATTTCAAGTTTTGCATCCGTCTGAAAGGCATTTTACAATTTTACTTTTCCATGTCAGTTAAATCTCTTTTACCCCATTTTATTTGAGGTCATGAAGCTGCCTAATAATTATGCACACCTTGACATAAGGTGTTATTCACTGTTGCCACACCCTCCCTCATTACACAAATACCTGAAAATGATTCAATCCAATAAGCATTCAAGTTTATATGGTTTAGAGTAGGAAAAAGTGAATAGAAATAATAATACGATAAGAATACTCACTTGCTTAATAATTGTGCATGCAGTGTACATTTTCTGGGGTGTTATGGAGTAGCGAAGGTAAGGTTTTCCATACAGTCAATATGGTTGTCTGTTTCTTTTACTATTTTCTTGTGTGTAAAGTGGTAGCTACTTTTACTGTTGGAAAAGTTTGGAGAAAGCAGTTTTTAATTTCCCTTTCAAATTTAAATGTATTAAGCTTAGTTATGCATTAGTATTTGAATAATTGAGCACCGCAGAATATTGTAGTAGCTGGTGAATCATTGGGTTTAACTAGCTAGTAGGTAGCTAATTAGGCCAAGTTTTTGAAATGTTGAGGCCCTGTGCACTTAGTCAGCTTTCTTGTCAGAGAAGTCGAAGAGCTTTGAATAGGTTCTGTACAGCTACTATTGACTGACACTACCAATATCTTCACTTGTATTTTCTCACCTGTGGCTGTTATACTCCTCATGCCCATGCAAACATTATTCTAGTAACTCCTTGTGATAGGTATGGTACCTGCAAGGTAAGTTGTGGTTGTTGTCCAGGGATTATGCAGTCCTCCCAGCCCGTTTTTGCTCCCATGCAGTTCCTGGTAACCACCTTCTGGTTTGTATTATTTTAACAGGAATGGTTTAGGGGATCAGTGTTATCTTAGTTACAAGGTCTTGTATACTATACGTTCTAACCAATGCAGGGAATACATTTGTGACTTTTTTAGGTGGGATAGAAACATGTACCGTACATGTTAAAACCGTGTCCAACGTAAAAAGAAATCTCACTGGCCCTGTTGTACCTTAGGGGCCAGTTGGTCTGAAATCTGATGGCCCGGAGTGAAAAGAAAAAAAAAGAATACAAACTGATTGTACAGTAGTTTTGTATGGAAATATGAAATCATCAGAATATTGATTTATACCTCAGATGTGAGACGAGCTGATACAGCATTTGCTGTATACATAAATATGATGCAATGTGCATCATTGCTTTTAAATAAATAGTTACAAATATTTTACTATAAATATCATCTTCATGTAGATCAGGGGTGTCAAACCGGTTCCACGGAGGGCCACGTGTCTGCAGGTCTTTGGGTTTTCCTTTAAATTGGTTCCCAGGTCAGACCTGAACAACCAGGTGGGGGTAGAAACTAACCAATTAGTGAACTAATTAATCAATCAGGTACAAGGTGAGAGCGAAAACCTGCAGACACTCGGCCCTCCGTGGAACCGGTTTGACACCTGTGATGTAGATAGTTGCATTTGATGTGATATTTAAAAGGTTCATAAACTAGTTAAGTTAGTATATTTATGGTTACATAAATATGGTGCAATACACATTTAATCCAACAGTTGGGCTAGTCGCACTAGCTTTTTGTTTGTCACTGCTAATAAGCACTTAGGCAGACGTTGTTAACGTGACACTTGCTGTCAACAAGCCATGACTGTATGGTATATCTGTATTCACAGACTGTCATGGATGTAGTTTATTAATGGTTTCTCCCTCTACGCAACATGGTAGGCGGTTGCAGTTGATAATTCCAATTTTGCTACGTGCCACCTCATTTGGAGCAGGCGTTCATTGATGCAGCTGTAGGGTTGTCAGCAGCACTTGTTGCCGGCATTTCCTTCACTCAGTGCTCCAACTCATCCCAATACCTCAATTGATTTGAGGTTAGGTGATTGTGGAGACCATGCCATCTGATGCAGCTCCATTACACTCCTAGGTCAAATAGCCCTTACATAGCCTGGAGGTATGTTTTGGATCCATGTCTTGTTGAAAAGCAACTGCTAGTTCTTAGGGATTGGGGATGAAATTCCTACAGTGTAGTATTGCAATGCTATTTTTGAAAATCTTGAAATCGACTCTAAGAATCGATTTTTGGTTTGGATTTTCAAGCAGTTAAAAGCAGCTATATATTTGGGTAAAATCATAATTCTGCAATTACTCCAATCCTATAAATGGTGCGATGGTCTTGTGGCAGAATGAATGAATGCAGCATTCTAGAGTGCTGTATCAGTTTTAGAAAGTGATTTCCGTTATAAAACATTGTCGACAGCAGTGCCACCAAGCTGCGCACTTTTCAATGAAAGGTATGGGATCATTCTGGATTCAACGACGTTGCAGGGAAGAAAGCGCTAGACATGTCTCACAGTGTGTGTAAATCGTGTTGCACAAAAATTAAGTAGGTCTACTTGGTTACAGTTTTTCTCGATTGCTTACAAGCAGAGATGGGGACAAGTCACACATGGTCAAGTCCAAGCAAGTCTCAAGTCTTAACCATCAAGTCTCGAGTCAAGTCTCAAGTCACAGTTCAGATAAATCAAGCAAGTCATGTCAAGGGTTCACCCTAAGCAAGTCAAGTCGAGTCCTTATAAGTTTCAAGTCAAGTCACACTACTAAAGAGATGAACACACACACACACACACACACACACACACACTGTCCTCTGTTTCTGACGTGCGCTCGGTGCGAAGCTCGATTTCAAAATCAAATATTTTTCTAAAATGTTTTGGGGGGACGAAGTGGAGGGATCTTGAATCAGCCTGAAGGGGTTGTATTCGCAATAACCGCCTCGCTATACCTTATCCTGCTTATTACATGGCTACCTACCAAATAAATCTATAATTTGACACAAAATATTGATTTCAAAAGGAATTTATTGATTTCAAAACGATTGTATTGCTTCCTCTAAAGAAAATAGTCTGTTCCGTCTCTGGTCAGAATCCTGCTGCGTCCATAGCAACGCGCTGTTTTTCATGGCAACGGTCTGTTATCAAGAAATAACATGCATTCTGCACTGGAATTCAGCCAATCCATGTAATAAGGGCTAATAATAACAACCTTATAAACTAATTATTGACTGAAAAACTGCCTAATATGTAATTACGCTGTAATTATTCTTGTCTGTATGAGTAAAAAAATAAAACTCTTCGAAATGTTTAGGTGCTAGTAATCCCATCGGCGCCTCCATGTTATCCTTTCATGCAGTAAAGTTAACTGTTATGGAGTAAGCACAATGCTTTTTAGTTTCCACACGCAGTCCACAAACACTTGAAAATGCCCACATTTAATACAGACCTTATAGCCTACGTGTAATAATATACATGCCCGCTCATTTTAAGATGCCCATCAACATCATTAAAATTCAGGCTATGCCACTGTTATAGTCAAATTCCCTTACGTCTATTTACCAGACGTATTCAGTAATGATAATGGTCACATTTCTAACAAGAAAAAAATATATATAATATGCAACCAAGGCCAAATTATGACAAAAGATTAATTAAATACATTAGTAACTTAATCGTTATAGATCTTAGGGAAACTGAATATAAAGAGATTACTTTCTTACCTCTCCTTGTGGTTCTTAAAATAACTAATGAAATTTGACGTTGTTGCATATTTTGCATCTGGCAAATCTTTTTTTATTCACACGGTCCAGTTCAAAGTCCTTGTATCCAAACGATACTATTTGTGGAGCTCGACTAATGTTACTGTCTGCCATGTTTGGCGCGGTTTGAATTGTGCAGCGTTAAAGGCACATACGCTGATTATTGGTGCTGATGTCACAACATATAAAACAATTTTATTGCTGTTCAAGTCAAGTCTCAAGTAACTTGTTCTCAAGTCAAAGTCAGGTCAAGTCATTTTCATACTTCAATCAAGCAAGTCACAAGTCCTGAAAATTGTGACTCGAGTCAAGTCATGTAACTTGAGTCCCCCACCTCTGCTTACAACCATCGGCCAATACTGAATCCACAATAACTCTTCACACAGTGTGCATTACCCACATGCATCGTTGCAAAACAGTTAATCTCACCCCCAAAACTCACTAAAACCACCGATGCTTCATACACTCAAAACAAGCTTGTTCCACCAAAACACTGGCAACAATTCTCACTCAAACACAGTCACTCAACACACTGACCTAATAAACACTAACAACAGGAATCATTACATAAATGACAGTTTTATCTTGTAGGTTTATTATTTTATTTTTTTATATAAATCAGTATTTCATCATAGAATAAGAAACACTTCACTTTAATTACTTTAGTAAAGTATATGGAACAAGAATTAATCACAAACGCAGCAATTTGAAGGATTATCCTTTATTTTTTCTACATCTTTGCATATAGTAAATTTTACTTTTGAAAAATAAGTTCAAACAAAAAACGAATTTACCCAAATTCCAGGGCTGCAACAAAAACAAACAAACATCAAGTATAGTATAATCACTAGCGTCTGTGTGCTGTAGGGCCCAATAAGTGGTTCTTGTAACATCCATCCATCCATCCATCGTCTTCCGCTTATCCGGGGCCGGGTCGCGGGGGCAGCAGTCTAAGCAGGGATGCCCAGACTTCCCTCTCCCCAGACACTTCCTCTAGCTCTTCCGGGGGGACACCGAGGCGTTCCCAGGCCAGCCGGGAGACATAGTCCCTCCAGCGTGTCCTAGGTCTTCCCCGGGGTCTCCTCCCGGTGGGACGGGACCGGAACACCTTCCCAGGAAGGCGTTCCGGAGGCATCCGAAAAAGATGCCCAAGCCACCTCAGCTGACCCCTCTCGATGTGGAGGAGCAGCGGCTCTACTCTGAGCTCCACCCGGGTGACCGAGCTTCTCACCCTATCTCTAAGGGATCGCCCAGCCACCCTGCGGAGAAAACTCATTTCGGCCGCCTGTATCCGGGATCTTGTCCTTTCGGTCATGACCCAAAGCTCATGACCATAGGTGAGAGTAGGAACGTAGATTGACTGGTAAATCGAGAGCTTCGCCTTGCGGCTCAGCTCTTTCTTCACCACGACAGACCGATACATCGACTGCATTACTGCAGAAGCTGCACCGATCCGTCTGTCAATCTCCCGTTCCATCCTTCCCTCACTCGTGAACAAGACCCCTAGATACTTAAACTCCTCCACTTGAGGCAGGCATTCTCCACCAACCTGAAGTGGGCAAGCCACCCTTTTCCGACTGAGGACCATGGCCTCGGATTTGGAGGTACTGATTTTCATCCCCACCGCTTCACACTCGGCTGCAAACCGTCCCAGTGCATGCTGAAGGTCCTGGTTAGAAGGGGCCAACACGACAACATCATCTGCAAAGAGCAGAGACGAAATCGTGTGGTCCCCAAACCTGACACCCTCCGGCCCCTGGCTGCGCCTAGAAATTCTGTCCATAAAAATTACAAACAGAACCGGTGACAAAGGGCAGCCCTGCCGGAGTCCAACATGCACTGGGAACAAGTCTGACTTACTGCCGGCAATGCGGACCAAGCTCCTGCTTCGGTTGTATAGGGACCTGACAGCCCTTAGCAAAGGACCCAGGACCCCATATTCCCCAAGCACCCTCCACAAGATGCCGCGAGGGACACAGTCGAATGCCTTCTCCAAATCCACAAAACACATGTGGATTGGTTGGGCAAACTCCCATGAACCCTCCAACACCCCGTAGAGGGTATAGAGCTGGTCCAGTGTTCCACGGCCCGGACGAAAACCACACTGTTCCTCCTGAATCCGAGGTTCTACTATCGGCCGTATTCTCCTCTCCAGAACCCTGGCATAGACTTTCCCGGGCAGGCTGAGAAGTGTGATCCCCCTGTAGTTGGAACACACCCTCCGGTCCCCCTTCTTAAAAAGAGGGACCACCACCCCGGTCTGCCATCCCAGAGGCACTGTCCCCGACCGCCACGCGATGTTGCACAGGCGTGTCAACCAAGACAGCCCCACAACATCCAGAGACTTGAGGTACTCAGGGCGGATCTCATCCACCCCCGGTGCCTTGCCACCGAGGAGTTTCTTGACCACCTCTGTGACTTCAGCCCGGGTGATGGACGAGTTCACCTCTGAGCCCTCATCCTCTGCTTCCTCAATGGAAGACATGTCAGCGGGATTGAGGAGATCCTCGAAGTACTCCTTCCACCGCCCGACGACATCCTCAGTTGAGGTCAACAGCTGCCCACCTCTACTGTAAACAGCGTTGGTAGGGCACTGTTTCCCTCTCCTGAGGCGCCGGATGGTTTGCCAGAATCTCTTCGAGGCCAGCCGAAAGTCCTTCTCCATGGCCTCACCGAACTCCTCCCAGGCCCGAGTTTTTGCCTCCACAACCACCCGGGCTGCAGCCCGCTTGGCCTGTCGGTACCCGTCAGCTGCCTCAGGAGTCCCACAAGCCAACCAGGCCTGATAGGACTCCTTCTTCAGCTTGACGGCATCCCTTACTTCCGGTGTCCACCACCGGGTTCGGGGATTGCCGCCTCGACAGGCACCGGAGACCTTACGGCCACAGCTCCGAGCGGCCGCTTCGACAATGGCGGTGGAGAACATGGTCCACTCGGACTCAATATCTCCAACCTCCCTCGGGATCCAGTCGAAGCTCTGCCGGAGGTGGGAGTTAAAGATCTCTCTGACAGGAGACTCGGCCAGACGTTCCCAGCAGACCCTTACAGTACGCTTGGGCCTGTCCAGCTTCCTCCCCCGCCATCGGATCCAACTCACCACCAGGTGGTGATCAGTTGACAGCTCCGCCCCTCTCTTCACCCGAGTGTCCAAGACATACGACCGCAGGTCAGATGAGACGACAACGAAGTCGATCATCGACCTGCGGCCTAGGGTGTCCTGGTGCCACGTGCACTGATGGACACCCTTATGTTTGAACATGGTGTTCGTTATGGACAAACTGTGACTAGCACAGAAGTCCAATAACTGAACACCACTCGGGTTCAGATCAGGGGGGCCGTTCCTCCCAATCACGCCCCTCCAGGTGTCACTGTCGTTGCCCACGTGGGCGTTGAAGTCCCCCAGTAGAACAATAGAGTCCCCAGTCGGAGTACTTTCCAGCACCCCTCCCAGAGACTCCAAGAAGGTCGGGTACTCTGCACTGCCGTTCGGCCCGTAGGCACAAACAACAGTGAGAGACCTATCCCCGACCCGTAGGCGCAGGGAAACGACCCTCTCGTTCACCGGGGTAAACTCCAACACATGGCGGCAGAGCTGGGGAGCTATGAGCAAACCCACACCAGCCCGCCGCCTCTCACCATGGGCAACTCCAGAGTGGTGAAGAGTCCATCCTCTCTCAAGGAGTGTGGTTCCAGAGCCCAAGCCGTGCGTAGAGGTGATCCCGACTACCTCTAATCGGAACCTCTCAACCTCACGCACTAACTCAGGCTCCTTCCCCGCCAGCGAGGTGACATTCCACGTCCCTAGAGCCAGTTTCCGTGTCCAGAGATCGGGTTGTCTAGGCCCCTGCCTTCGACTGCCACCCGATCCTCTTTGCACCGGCCCCTTATGGTCCCTCCTGTGGGTGGTGAGCCCACGGGAGGGCGGCCCCACGTCACCCGTTCGGGCTGAGCCCGGCCGGGCCCCATGGGGGAAGGCCCGGCCACCAGGCGCTCGCATTCGAGCCCCAACCCCGGGCCTGGCTCCGGGGTGGGGCCCCGGCTGCGCCATACCGGGCGACGTCACGGTACTCAAAATTGAATTCTTCATTAAGGGGTTTTGAACACATTAAGGGGTTCTTGTAACAGCAAACCATAATTGGACAGTGCTGCACACATTGTGATGTTAGCTCCTCTCTGGCCTAGGACATCCATGTTGGCTCTCTATTCAATCACATTTCTTCCCCTGCAGTGTTTTTTTGCCAGGTTGAATCCAGCTTCATCCACAAAGATGAATTTATTTGCAGTTTGACTGGCTTCCATCTCCATTACTCTCTAAAAAAACTGTAAATACATAGTTTTACAGTACTTTACATTGTGTAAATACCCTGTTTGGTTATTGAACAGACATCTTATCTGGATATATTGATACCGGTGTGGGCACAGTTTACAACACTTGGGTCGGTTTTCAGTTGAAACTGCTATCAACTGTGTTTGGATTGACTAAATATTCTAACATAATTTACATTTTCTAACATATCAAACATTTTCTTTATATTTTAATCTGGTTACTGCAGAAATGCACCCCAGTTGCCATCATTCTTTTTTTAATTCCTTTTTAACCGTTTCGAGAAAAGTGTGTAAGCATTTGAGAAAACGTGCTGTGAATATATTGTTTTTTAGGTGGTTGAGTTTGAATGAGTAGAGTGTTTATGGATTTTGGGGGATGTGTTCATTGAATGCATTTTGTGTGAAAGCGATGAGAAATTATTCAGTTTGGTTCGCATGCACTTCCATTTTGCTGACTGTGTGAAGAGTTTTTTGTTACTGTAACTTCTGTATTATTCGATGCTTGTAAGCAATCGGGAAAAACTGTAATACCACCAGCTTGAGGGCTTGTCTCATTCCCATCATCCGGAGTTGACCGTTGCGACAGCAGAGAAACCTAAACAACAAACCCTGTATAGTCTTCTTACCAGACTACCCTACAATTCTGAACAGACAAAGCGAATTACAGTCTGTGATGTACTTTATATGCAGAGACGTGCGCCCATAGTAGATCCAAGTAGTGAATCAGCATTTATTTGTTGTTTCAGCCAAAGGTAGCAAATAAATCTGGTGCCAGATGTGCGTGGCAAATTGGGGTTCGGATCTGCTATTTGCACTTGCATTTGCCTTCATTGCACATCTATAAATTCCACTTGTACATACATTATACTTACACATTTTCTGCCCTCTTATATTTGCACTTCTGGTTATATGCTAACTGCATTTCATTGTACTGTACTTGTACGTTCAATGACAATGTTTAGTCTAATCTTAAGTTTTTCTTAGGATATGCCCCCAAGTATAGTCTCTGCAGTAGAGGAATGCTTGTCAACTCTCAAATAGGGCCAATCAAAGGTATTGGCTTTTAAGACATGATACTTAATCAACACTAAAAGCAAAATCATTTTAAAAGCAAATGATTGCATGGACACACTGCAAACTAGCTACACAAAGTTTTGTAGGCACCCACAAAGGGAGTCTGAACGTTGTTCGCTGGAAGAGTCCGGGTGTTTCGGCCTTCACTGTAGAAAACAAATCTGTAAAAGAACGGCAGAAGGTCCCTCAGCAAAGTTTCCAGACAGATGCTGTTAAATTACAGTAAATAACTGTACCACAAGTAATAAATGTTAAAAATACAGTGCAGGATTTACTGTAAAATATATTAAATTACAGTATATTATTTTTAAACGATCATTAAACTGTGGGAAAAACATGTCAAAATAAATTAACTAATCTTTCAGGTTTATCTCTGTCAATTTAGGGCATTTATTGGTTAATTTATGAAACATTCCAGTCTAACTATAGTAATTTCATATTAAATTATTTATTTTTCATGTACAATAACTAAACTTATAAAGACGCTACATGTACATAAAACCAAAGACACAAGTATGTACATTTACACTATTAATCAGGCAATTTAAAGAATAAATAGATCTAAATGTTCATTGGACAGTGGAAACACAGGCTATTTAGCAGTTACTTTATGAAACTGCCCTGTCTACCTACAGTGTTATCCTGTAAGATTGCAGTTGCTCCAAGTAAAAAAACTACAACAATGTATAAACCACAGAATATGTACTTTTATTAAAAAAGGAATTTCTGCACATTTATGGTATTAGTCGTTTTAAAGAATTGTAATGTTATAAAACATTATTGGACAATGGATAACTAAGCATTGTATGTCAAAATACATTAACAATAGTTTAAGCAATCTCTGTAAATGTAGGGTATTACAGTTGTTTTATGGAGTTTCCCATTATATCTACAGTAATTCCCTACTAAAATACATGTTTTACTATGTTCAAAACAAGGAAGCAAAATTAAAAACATTTAATAAGTACTTTCAATGAAGCAAAGGTCTGTAAATGAATGGCATTAAACAGTCATTTTAGTGAATTGCGAACAAATGTTAAAAATGTCACAGTGGAAAAACATGCATACATGAAAAATTGCAATACTTAAGGCAGTCTGTAAATAAGTTATTCAGTAGTTATTTTATACAATACATTCATTGACCCATTAAATATGTGCCATAGTATTCAAATTCACCGATATGCAAATAAATCCAAAATGTTCTGACATTTCTTAGCCTTTAACACCCTCCCATACACAATTTAACTGGACGAGTGGGACATTACAATAATTGTGTTGTTTTGGCCAAATTTCTGCTATATAGAAAAACAACTTTATGGGTTCTTTATATATATTTTTTTATTCCTCTTGAGAAATGTTTCATACATTTTTGGACAAACGGGAAATGTCAACACCCTGAAAATAGAAAAATTGGGTTGTGGCCTGTAGCGATTCTATGGGCGATTCTGGGCCATTTGATGTGTGGGAGTTACTTGTGGCCTGTAGTTTCATGTGCCAAATTAGAGAGAACGTTAACAAGGATATCTTGAGTTATTGTGCAGCTTCATGGAGGAGAACACTACCAATAACAATAGGTATGCAGGAACCCTAATGATACATCTACAAGATTTTCACTGTTTCAATTAATGAGGGATTGGAGACTTACAGATCAAGTAAAATCGAAACATAGCACAAAAGGTCAAATGTTTACCAGATGTGACAGTGAAACATAGCAGATAAAGAACAATCCTCTTCCAAATTGCCAGTAATTAGCTGGATCCATCCCTGGTGCATCTGTAGGGGAAATAAAAAAAAGTCCTTAAAGTCGGATTTCATTTTTTACCATTCCTTTCAACAAGCCTAAACTTTATTACATTTGTTTAAATGTATATTAATTTAAGGAAGCCTAAAAAAAATTTGGGCCAATTAGTACACTAAACTCAAACCGACCATCTAATAATTGTATTAACTGCAGCTGCGTTTACCCTGTTATGACATGTTTAATGGTCATGAGGGTTTATCCTTCAATGTTCTCCCAATGATTAAATAAAAGATTGATGATGACAACATTTGAAAAGGGTTTATTGCCCTTTGTGTTCCAAACCAGAGGAAGGAAAGACACCAGCAATTAAGTTTTTCGATCGCCAGTGGGGGAAATGTTTTATGAATGTACTTTGAGATCATTAAAGTGCTTTATCATATTCAATACTACCTACACTACCATTTCAAAGTTTTGGGTCGCATAGAAATTACCTTGTTTTTAAAAGAAAAGCACTTTTTGTCCATTAAAATAACATCAAATTGATCAGAAATACAGTGTAGACATTGTTAATATTGTAAAGGATAATTGTCGCTGTAAACTGTTTTGTGGGTACTATATAATGAAGCTCCCAGTTGAGGACCTGTGAGGGGAGGGGTCTGTTTCTCAACCTAGACACTAATGTATTTGCCCTCTTGCTCAGTTGTGCACCGGAGCCTCCCCCTCTTTCTATTCTGGTTAGAGCCTGTTTGCGTTGTTCTTAGAAGGGGGTAGTACACAATGTTGTAACAAATATTCAGTTTTCTGGAAATTTCTCGCATGGAATAGCCTTCATTCCTCAGAAAAAGAATAGAGTGACGAGTTTCATAAACTTCAGACGGGCCTGGACATGCGCTGACTTGAGCAGGGGGACCTTGCATGCGCTGCAGGATTTTTATCCATGACGGCGTAGTGTGTTACTAATGGTTTTCTTTGAGACTGTGGTTCCAACTCTCTTCAGGTCATTGACCAGGTCCTGCCGTCTAGTTCTGGGCTGATCCCTCACCTTCCTAATGATCATTGATGCCCCACGAGGTGAAATCTTGCATGGAGCCCCAGACCGAGGGAGATTGACCGTCATCTTTAACTTTGAAAGATGTTTAACACATTTTTATTTGGCACCACTGGACTCATTGGCCAGCTGTGTCAGGATGGGTGGCTATGACCTTAAACTCAAGAACAGCATAGATGAGTAAAATATTCTGATTTGTTTGATCCCCAGCTTCTCCTGTCCATGTGTTTTCAGCCGCCATCAATGTTAGTGTGTTTAAATGGGTAAGTGGCATGCAAAAGAATAAAGCACTTTGAGTACTGTTAAGGTAGAAAAGTGCTATATAAGTGCAGTCCATTAACCATGTGTTTCCTCCCACAAAAAGGTAATTGTCAATTATTGGGAAAACTAAAATGTATGTGAATAAACCCACTGGCAACAAAATAGCCACTAGTGTGCACTATATCCATTCACTGTCTTTGTCAGGATGACATGAATAATCACTGCCTTTGAAGATTTCATTCTCAAAACACCAGGATTATGGAGGGAAAACACAGACAAAAAAACAATATTAATTATTGGCTTATTGATGGAGGCATGGGCATGCAAAATATTACTCAACAGCCCCAAACAGAGTTTTGTATAAAACTTGTCTGACTTACTCAAGGAACATCAGATGAGATTATTGTTATGACAAGAGGATCAATCAATTTGTTGGACTTTGAAAAAGGGGTAAATACTATGATTTATAATACAAACACCTAGAAAATATTCACATCCTTTTGTTTATTTAGAATGTACTAAACCTCTGTTTCTTTTGTCCTTATTTTCAATCATCACCTTGCCTTGATGAGCAAGTCTCTGGAATTAGAATAAGTGTCAGTGAATTTATATATTATGTCAATAAATACATGGAACTTTACATACATTTTGATTCACTCCAACTTCGGTATATTGCTTGGTATTAATTAATCTAGATATTTCTGTTTGCTAAATAGCCTATCTAAAAGCCACGTCTTTTTTTTACAGACAGTTTAAGAAGTATTTGATAAAATGTAAGCTGCCATAAAACAGAGTTATTACTTGTAGAGTGACCTAATTTACAAAAGTATATCAGTAACTTTTCATTAGCTAGCCGTGTGTTTTCCCCCCCAAGCTAGGCTAGCCTGGACAGTTAGCTGGATACAGATAGGCAATTTAATTGGGTCAGTCAATAAGAAAACTGTTCAGGTGTACCTTTAGTTAATGTACACCATTCAGCAAATTATTATAAACTGGATTCACCATGCATTGGGTTGTGTAGGTCGGTTGCAGGTCTTTCCAACTGCTAAACTTACCGATTTGTTTTAGAATTTGAAAGACAGCGCGCAGAACATAGCACGCTGGGAGTTGTTCTACATAGATTTCACGTTCTTTTCAAGGAAGAATTTGGGCTTAACCCCCCCCCCCCCAATACGAAAACAACTTTTGTTCTCTCTCTTGACATTCTACAGTTTGCTCAAAATTAAAAATTAGCAGGCAGGTTTAAAACAATCCAGGTAACAGCCATTAGCCCACTTGTTTCAGCATCGTAACATACTAACTATAGGAAAAGATGACGTTTTAAAAGAAAATGTGTGTTTAGTTTTATTTGTAGGCTGTTATAATTAATTGGTCAAATTAATTGGTCAATGGTTTCATTGCAGTGTAAGAATAAACATGTAGTAATATATGATAACGTTATATAACGATCTATAGGTTTACACACACACACATGGTACAGTATATACCATATACACTGTGCAACGATTGATCATTCCATGTGGTCAACCGTGAGGAGGCGCACTGCCCCCTGTGGTTTTCTCTTCTCTTTGGGGCCCACTCCACGTGTGGGGTGGCAGCCTCGTCCACTCTGTTTAGGGGCGGGTGGATGACATTTGTGCTGCTGCGTCTTGGGGGACGCCGTCACCTCAGTGTGGCTGAGTCTGGGGTGTGAGTTGGGTCCGTTGAGCTACTGGGACGGTGCATTTGACATGGTTCTGTCCATTGTTCCAGTGGGCCTGTGCAGTTTTTCGTATGACGCTCGCATTTTGTGCTTGAGCGTCTGCTTGTGCGCCGGGTCTGAGTGTTCTATGGTGTTGGGTCTAGTCTAGACTGATTGAGGAGGTACTGGTTGGTGCCGTGCATGCATTCGTTTGGGGATGTTTCTCAGTGCACAAACGTATGTGCTTGGTGTGAGCGGGATGGAAGCGGCTCGGTGTCGTGGTTACTCCATGCCTGAGCCTTCCTGTTTGGCACTTATCTCGTTGGGGAGGTAGGAGACTGGCAGGGATTACATTTTGGGCTTGCTCACTTTGCCCTAAACCAATAGGAGCGAAGCCCTTATGGGCAGAGCTTCACAAGATAGAACAATGGTTACTTTCGTAAATCCAGTTCTATGAGTGGAGCGTCGCCCATAGGGTTCACACCCTGACTGGTCACTGACTGCTTTTCTCGTGATGAAAGGTATGTCGGGAGACAGAACAGAGTATGATGAACTCTTTTATAGCCATGGGGCAGATGGCCATGAGAGGTGTGATTTGCATATTAACATTTTCAGTGCCTGCCTATTGGAAGAGGGGTAAACCAATAGGAGCAACGACCCTATGGGCGACGCTCCACTCATAGAACTGGAGTTACGAAATGGAGAGAGAGCAATCAACAAAAACCTCCTTATAGCCAGCAATGCTACAAAACAGCTACAGAGAAAAACTGCATATGTATTCATATGGCATACTGTAGGCCTACATGAAAAACTAATGGTTGGATTGACATCATGGTGTCATTACAGTTATGTTAATGTAGCCCATAGAATGACCCTCATGAATTTTAACAAAAACATGAACTTTCCTTTAGAACCAATCTTATGCCAAAATGTCAACTGTGCACACATGACAATAACATTTCCCCCTTTACTGTGTTGCATTGTTACACAACCTGTTGGTTAAGGGTTAAGCCTCTGCCCCCAGCAACAGTTATTTTCCAACATTGCCATAATTCTATACAAGTTACACATAATTTTTTTTTTTAAACTTTAATTTAACTGCATGGAGTGAGTCAGTCCATTGCAAAGCCATTTCCCCCTCTTCTTGTCTTTATTGTTCTGCATAGCTCTGGGACAGCCAGGTTCAAGGTGTTCACTACAGTTAGGCCATTAGCCATCCCTGATATGGGGCAATGTAAATTGAAATGTGTAACATCTCAATGTAGACACTGACATTCTTTAATGTATTTTAGTTATTGCTGTAACAAAAGACAACGTTTGTATAGACTGGCCCTAAGCCAGAGATCCACCATGAACCCTGGCCTTGCTGTCATGTACCACACAGGTATTTCATTCATACCAGGGCATGGTAAAACCATATAACTACATTTTAGTTTGTAATGACAACAACAAATAATAATGACAGTGTAGAAGAGAACAAGCCCCCCATTCAAACAAACGTGCTTGAATCTGGCTGCTTTTGGAAAAAGCTACCCTAATATGGATTTGTTGCCCAAAATGAACATTGGGAGCATCGCTTTCTGTTGGTTAATCCCAGCACCCCTCTGTGTCAACATATATATGACATTGATAATAAACTTGATCACCATTTATACTGATAGTGAGCTCTAGACTATGCTAACAGTGCTAGCACGCCAGCTAACAAGACTACGGCTAAAACTATCTGGAGTATGTTACTTGTGTTGTCTGTTCCACTATCAGTATACTATTAATTATCTTTGAAACATAAAATCACTAACTACAGATGCTTAATGACCTGCAAATTTAAGGAAAACATTTTGAATTACCACTGATTTTGGTCATTTTAGATGCATTTCTTCATTATTAGGAAATTTTATTATCTGTAAAATATTACCTCACATTTTAGATAAATTTACATTTGAATCTGTACAAATACAATAAATTGCCATTAAATAAACATAATATTAACAGAAGTTCTCTGCATCTCTAGTCGCTAGCTAAAAACTCACTCGCTAGCTTAAATAAATTGACAAGAGAGTAACTTTTATAATTGCAGTGTCTGGTTTTCCCATTAGTTATGATGCTTCTCTGGCTTCATGCAAAAAGAATGATGCTTGGAAGGTTTCAGAGATCGTTGGGATCACGGGTGAATGATACATGCATAGCGTAAAACAAGTCAATTTCTATTTTAACATTGATTAATCATTGTTTTGGGATCCTCGTAATACATTTTTAGTAGTGGAGTTACGCAAATACTAAATACTTATTCATATTTGCTGAGACTGATGTTTCCCTATACTGGTTGAGTGGTTGTCGCTGGCATAGTTTATAAAGATACGCCCTGCCCCAGTGGGCTGTGTGCACACTAGTTTCAGCTCAGTGTCAGCTCACCAGAGATTGAGCGATTTGCAAGTTGAGTATCACACAACCTTTTGGCCACTAAAGTTTTTTTCTTCGATCTCCATTGTTTCATTGTCTCCCTGAGCCACGCTTCATAATCTTTCTGTCCTTTTTTCACTCTTCTGACTCGCTTCACAATCTCTCCACTCCCACACTGTTGAATTATGCACACGTCACGTGGTATGCTCCATAGGGTAGGTTCGTGTAGTGGACCCATGTGCTCACATTTGCATGTGACAGGGCAACCGGCCAATGAAACATGGTCATTGTATAGCTGTTTCATCCGGGCTCTAAATCGAACACAGCCAATGGACGCATTTCTCCACAGAATAAACGGAATATTGCAGACTTTCGCCGACATTTTCAAACGTGATATTGCGATAACGGTATTGAGTTTATATCGTGCACCCGTAACACAAACGCTATGATCCAACAAATGTTTTTTATTTAAATTAGTCAGCAGAATGAACTCTTCAGTCTTTGCGAACTGAGCATATACAGTGGGTATAGAAAAGAATCACCCCCCTTTGAAATAATAAAAAAAATTGCTTTTTAGCCTGAAATGAAAACTGACTAAAACTATTTTTGTTTTATTCAGCTGTATTTACATCTTATAACATCCAAGTGAAAGATATAATACCAACTTGTCAGATAAAAACAGAATCACTGAGTTGGAAAAAAATTACTTGTAAACCCAACCAGGTGAAGTTAATCACCTTCTCAATAGCACACAAAGCCAATTTGACTTTCAACTGTGATCAGCTGTGGTCATTTTGATTAGTTCAGCTTGAAACTAGCTTTTCCTGAAGCATTTCAGTCCTTGGTAGTGCAACTGAAGAAAATCAATTATGGGTGGCAAGGTATTGTCAAAAGGTCTCCGGGATAAAGTTGTGGACAGGCACAAGTCAGGAGATGGATACAAAAAAGTTCAAAGGCTTTATCAGTGCCTAGAAGCACAGTGAAGTCTATTATTAAGAAGTGGAAGGTATTTGGTACAACACTGACCCTCCCTGGGTCAGGATGTTGCACCAAACTGGATGAAAGAGCCAGGAGGAAACTGGTCAGAGGGGCTACCAAGAGGCCTACAGCAACTCTGAAGCAGTTGCAGGAATTAATGACAGAGTGGTCATTGTGTGCATGTGACAACAATATCACAAATTTTCTTGTATGGGAGGGTTGCAAGAAAAAAGCCACTCCTCAAGAAAGGCCACATGCAGTCATGACTGAGCTTTTCCAAAACGCACCTTGAAGATTCTAAGGCCACGTGGGAAAAGGTGTTATGGTCAGATGAGACTCAAACTGAATTATTTGGCCTCAACGACAACGATAAGTCTGGCAAAAATCCAATACAGCACACCATCCAGAAAACACCATTGCTACAGTAAAGCATGGAGGTGGTAATATGTTATGGGGTTGTTTCTCTGCAGCAGGGACTGGAGCACTTGTCAGGATAGAAGGAAAAATGGATGGGGCAAAATACTGTCTCATTCTTGAGGAAAATCTGCAGTTCTCTGCCAGAAAGTTGTCAATGGGAAGATTATTTACCTTCCAACATGACAATGACCCAAAACGGTCCACAAACGGTCACCATCAAATTGAACTGAACTTGAGCAGTTCTGCAAAGACGAGTGGTCAAATATTGCAATGTCAAGATGTGCAGTTAGTAGAGACAT
Source organism: Esox lucius (assembly GCF_011004845.1). Classification (NCBI taxonomy): domain Eukaryota; kingdom Metazoa; phylum Chordata; class Actinopteri; order Esociformes; family Esocidae; genus Esox; species Esox lucius. The sequence continues at coordinate 28,523,480 of NC_047592.1, read as the reverse complement.
ATCCCAACAGATTAAAGGCTGTAATTAAAGCAAAAGGTGGTTCAACAAAATACTGACACAAGGGGGTGATCCTTAGTCCACCTCAGTGATTGTTTTTTAATATTTAAAAAAAAAAATCTGATGTTGGTGTTATATCTTTCACTTGGATGTTATAAGTTGCACTGAGTAAATACAGTTGAATGAAACAAAACTGTCTGTCTTCATTTCAGGCTGCAAAGCAACAAAATGTGATTATTTTAACGGGGGTGATTCTTTTCTATACCCACTGTAGACTTCTTCAGACATTGCTGATCGAAATAATTTGAGCCAGATTGCAATTATTTTTAACAATCTTTTTGCTCACTATTTTGATTCCAAAATCATGTTTCCAATCTAAATAAGGGATTTTGAAGCCAATGATAGAAACGTCTCAACAAATACTCTCCAAATTATGTCAGTTTCCATGGGATGTCTGAGCGTTTGACATCTCTGCGGAAAGTTATAGACTCAGAGCATTTACTGAAACTCGTTATCTTCTTAATTTCAGTATGTTTGTCCATTTTAGAATTGTTTTGCAATGCACCATAATGTAGCTTAATTTCGCAATATTATTATTTAATAGACAAATGCGTTTCAGTCGTTTATTTGTCGCATCAACTCTGATCAACCAAAGGAAAAATCACTTGTGTCTAAAATATTTTGACTAAACATTTGGTTGGAAATTGTCATTTCCAACCAGATTTCATTGTTTGTGTCTAAAATATTTTGACTAAACATTTGGTTGGAAATTGTCATTTCCAACCAGATTTCATTGTCATTTCCAACCAGATTTCCTGAATAAATAATGCGCATTAAAATGCATGGATATCAATATGTTGTCACATTGCATATTAAACGTTGAAACATGCTTTGATGTGTATAGGAAGGCTATTTCAAATTACTAGGCTATTTCAAATAACCAAGTTTTTCTATGGTCTTGCTGGCCTCGTTGCACAATCGCTGTTTTTCTTTTAAATCTGTCCCGAGGACATCTGCTTTGCCTTCAACATTTCAGTCATATGCTGGAGTTGCAGCCTGATTGTGGGGCTTTTGAATCTTGCGCCACGCTTAGTCACATAACCAAACACTCCGTAATGTCTTACTGTAAGAGCAAGTAGAGGCTCGCAGTTTCCTTGGCAACAGATCATATATGTCACCCAATATTAGGCTATTTAATATGCTGTTAATGTTTATTTATTCATTTAGCATATTTCCCACCGGACATTTTGGCTGTTGTTGGACAACTACACCTGATACCGGTGATAAGACGGCATTTGCCAACTAATGTATACCTTGGCTCAGCCACTCAAGGACATTCAGACTTGTTCCAAAGCTACTCTAGTGTTGTCTTGGCTGTGTGCTTTTAGAAACATCTGCATAGCATGATGCTTCCACCATATTTCACTGTAGGGATTGTTATAGCCAGGTGATTTAAATGTGTGTATACAACTGAGGTTGGCCAGTTCAGCGGACACTAATAGGTACACTGGAAATCAAATGGCTTGTTGCCTAAACATTCATAATGATAATCAGCAAGCTCTCTGTTTAGCTCTGATATCCTAGCACCACCTTCTAACTAGCTAAGCGAGCTAGTGAAAACTAGCTCGCTAATTCCATATTGCTGTCAGGCCATATACATAGTAACTACCTGCTTATCTACTACCTAGATTACTTATTGGCTGCATAAATTTGGCAAATCTAACATTTGGGAAAGGAATTTATTTTTGATCGCTTCTCAAAAATTACATTTATGTTAACGTACTGGAGGAGTGTAACTTCGGGAGGCTGAGCTAGATTCAAGACGGGTTGACGTGCTAATGTCTGTTAATGGAGGCTACACAGTCAACACTAGAGATACAGTGGGGAGAACAAGTATTTGATACACTGCCGATTTTGCAGGTTTTCCCACTTACAAAGCATGTAGAAGTAAAATGTTTATCATAGGTACTCTTCAACTGGGAGTGATGGAATCTAAAACAAAAATCCTGAAAATCACAGATTTTTAAGTAATTAATTAGCATTTTATTGCATGACATAAGTATTTGATGCATCAGAAAAGCAGAACTTAATATTTTGTATAGAAACCTTTGTTTGCAATTAGAGATCATACGTTTCCTGTAGTTCTTGACCAGGTTTGCACACTGCAGCAGGGATATTGGCCAACTCCTCCATACAGACCTTCTCCAGATCCTGGGTCTGTCGGTGGGCAATACAGAGTTTCAGCTCCCTCCAAAGATTTTCTATTGGCTTCAGGTCTGGAGACTGGCTAGGCCACTCCAGGACCTTGAGATGCTTCTTACGGAGCCACTCCTCAGTTGGCCTGGCTGTGTGTTTCGGGTCGTTGTCATGCTGGAAGACCCATCTTCAGTGCTCTTTCTGAGGGAAGGAGGTTGTTGGCCTCGCGATACATGGCCCCATCCATCCTCCTCTCAATACGGTGCAGTCGTCCTGTCCCCAAAAAAGCATCCCCAAAGAATGATGTTTCCACCTACATGCTTCACAGTTGGGATGGTGTTCTTGGGGTTGTACTCACCCTTCTTCTTCTTCCAAACACGGCGAGGAGTTTAGATCAAAAAGCTCTATTTATGTCTCCTCAGACCACATGACCTTTTCCCATTCCTCCTCTGGATCATTCAGATGGCCATTGGCAAACTTCAGACGGGCCTGGACATGCACTGGCTTGAGCAGGGGGACCTTGCGTGCGCTGAAGGATTTTAATCCATGACAGTAGTGTGTTCCTAATGGTTTTCTTTGAGACTGTGGTCTCAGCTCTCTTCAGGTCATTGACCAGGTCCTGCCGTGTAGTTCTGGGATGATCCCTCACCTTCCTCATGAGCATTGATGCTCCACGAGGTGAGATCTTGCATGGAGCCCCAGACCGAGGGAGATTGACCGTCATCTTGAACTTCTTCCATTTTCTAATAATTACGCCAACAGTTGTTGCCTTCACACCAAGCTGCTTGCCTATTGTCCTGTAGCCCATCCCAGCCTTGTGCAGGTCTACAGTTTTGTGGAGAGGTTGGAGTCTGTTTGATATGAGTGTGTGGACAGGTGTCTTTCATACAGGTAACGAGTTCAAACGGGCAGTTAATACAGGTAATGAGTGGAGAACAGGAGGGCTTCTTAAAGAAAAACTAACAGGTCTGTGAGAGCCGGAATTCTTACTGGTTTGTAGGTGATCAAATACTTATGTCATGCAATAAATTGCAAATTAATTATAAAATAATACAATGGGATTTTCTGGATTTTTGTTTTAGATTCTGTCTCTCACAGTTGAAGTGTACCTATGATAAAAATGACAGACCTCTACATGCTTTGTAGGAAAACATGTAGGAAAACTTGCAAAATCGGCAGTGTATCAAACACTTGTTTTCCCCACTGTACTTGGATATGCCATAAAGTGACTATCGCAGAGACCAATAGAACATGGCTGATAGCCGATGTACTAATAAAGGCGATATCATCCAATATATCAGCTGTCCTTTATGATGGTTGTTCTAGAATTAGCAAATTAGTATTTTGCAGTAGAATCTACAGGAGGTGGACAAAACGAGGGATACCCCTAACTGTCAAGTACCTAATTCCATATTGTCATAACTGTTTTGATCAGTGTTTTATGCTTGAAATAAACCCATCAATCCATTTACTGGTGGTGTATAAATGCAATGATTTGTGAGACAACGATTTATTTGGAAAACGGCACTGGTTGGAACACAAATATCCATACACATTGGGTATTTGTAAGAATGTGTTTTGAGAAGAGTGAATAAAATGAATACCGGAGAATGTAGTTAGCAGTGTATAAATCTGTCAATCGTAGCTACTACTATGGTGGTTAGGCTACGAGTGTTTGGAAACAATTGTTTTATCGTCAAAAAACACTGCCAAATCTACTCAACTACATTAACACCACAATTTCAAAGTACAACTCTTATTTTGACATTTTGTCTTCTAATCTCCCCAAACCAGGCTCCATTTTCTTGAGTTGTATTAACACAGTTGTACTAACTTACTGGCATGTGCATAAGAGAAAAAGTGTGCCAAAAGATGCTTCTGCACGTAGTTATACCATTTCCAACTGTTTTGAATTGAAATGCATCTTCTGTTTATAGCAAACAAGACTTAGCATTTAACTGGAGTAATCAGTGAAATGTAGTGCAATAAGCTATGAACTTATAAACATATGATACTCCAGGCTCAGCACATGTTGAAAGATTCTCAAAATTTTAAGCAAAAATCGATAATGCTCCTTTGTTACATTCTGTTTGGTGCTTTAATTTTGGGTGTCTGTTGAGAGGCATGGGGGGGGGGGGCAAAGGTGTCAATCTGCACTATGATATGTGTGTGTCTGTTTGAGAGAGGAAGAGAAAGGGGGTGTAGGGTGTGTGAGGGTGTTTGAAGCAGGGAGGGTGTTAAGTTGCTGAAAACTAAGGGTGTTTTTGAGTTTCCATTTCTTCCCATAATGACATTTATGATTAATTCCTGCCAAATCACAGGCAGGCCTTTGTGTTCCATTTGTTCTAATGATTAGAGGAGTATCAGGGACAGTTTAAATTTTTTTTATTTTTTGACAGACGGATCGGTGCAGCTTCTGCAGTAATGCAGTCGATGTTATCGGTCTGTCGTGGTGAAGAAAGAGCTGAGCCGCAAGGCGAAGCTCTTGATTTACCAGTCAATCAACGTTCCTACTCTCACCTATGGTCATGAGCTTTGGGTCATGACCGAAAGGACAAGATCCCGGATACAGGCGGCCGAAATGAGCTTTCTCCGCAGGGTGGCCGGGCAATCCCTTAGGGTGAGAAGCTCGGTCACCCGGGAGGAGCTCAGAGTAGAGCCGCTGCTCCTCCACATCGAGAGGGGTCAGCTGAGGTGGCTTGGGCATCTTTTTCGGATGCCTCCGGAACGCCTTCCTGGGAAGGTGTTCCGGTCCCGTCCCACTGGGAGGAGACCCCGGGGAAGACCTAGGACACGCTGGAGGGACTATGTCTCCCGGCTGGCCTGGGAACGCCTCGGTGTCCCCCCGGAAGAGCTGGAGGAAGTGTCTGGGGAGAGGGAAGTCTGGGCATCCCTGCTTAGACTGCTGCCCCCGCGACCCAGCCCCGGATAAGCGGAAGAAGATGGTATGGTATGGTATTTTACTGTACGGCACTGTATTGTAGCAACATTAGGGCAAAGGCCAATACACTGAATTGATACAGTATCATATTGGTGCCATGCCGAAGATTTAAACGCCTACTGTACATCAAGATGTCTTGCATTTGTGTCTGCTAATTACTAAATGTAAATTAGATCATAGGACATGGAATAGGAATGTCTGTAAAATATCCAAAATGGTGTGACAATTTCATCAGATAGCAACATCTAATATGCAGAATGTGTGAGCAATGTTTGCTGTGTCCTTGTTCTTGGCTCCATGATCTTTTTAGAATTGCAGGAAATTTGCCTTAAAAAAAAAAAAACTTTTCTGTCAGCTCCATTAAAAAATTATAAACTGTTTTTAAGATGGGTAGGGGCCTTTAAAATTCTTAAATTCTGTGGGGAAATGAGCCAACGTCACGGCCACCACCTACGCCCCATTTATGAAATTACACAAATATTGGATATTCGTTGATATTCCCCTTTAATAAAAGTTGTTTGAGATTTAAGGCACTGTTGGATTAAATAATAAGGAACAAATAAGTAACTAAAGAGGGGCATTGACAAGATATATAAACAGATATAAAAGTTGTTATACACAGAAATACAAAAACGTGTTCCTGACTGCCCTATTTGTGAAGTGAAATTCATGTACAAATTTAAAACTATTGTTTTTCTTTCACAACGGCACAGTGTGTTGATTAAACAGCACACTCTGGAGACAGTTATTTCAGAACTGTAATGCACTTACTAGGGCTGCACGATCAGTGCCCAAAATTAACTTTTTGTCTCACCAGCCAAGAGGACTGGTTGATGAAAACATAAGTTTTACCGGCAAAAATAATAAATTGCCTTTTTGTATCATACTGAACAACTCCCCACCACCGTCTGAGCATCATACTGTAGCCAGACTCTTGAAACTCCTTTGTCTCCAAACCTCTGCTTCTCACAAAACATTATTTTTTTGGTGATTCAGTCGCTCCTTATCTTAACAATTTCTTGAAATTCAAAATAATGTCACATGAAGCAGAGAACAATGGCCCTGCACACACTGCATACACATTCAGCATTTTAGATGAAGCAAACATAATATAATTAATGCTCTCAGAATTGCCCATTAACACATTTTTGTGTCATGTTGTTTTGGAGGTATTACAGATACCCATGTCCTATGAAAGTTATTCAGGATCAAAACCCTATGTTTTCCTACAGCAGGGCTCAGATTTTGACTTTGATGGAACTCATTTGCAGTGTCGTCTGTTGGAAGTTCCCGGCTAGAGCGGGCACATGGGTATTTTTACAAAGGCACTGACAACTTTGACAAACAGTCCCTGACCAGTCATGGCAATAGCAAACAGCACCTGGTCTGCATGACAGCCAAGCTGATGGCTGAAGATCTTCAGGGCCCGTGGTCGTATTGATCAGGAATTGAAATGCAGATGCCTATTGGGTGATGGCACTACTTATAACATCCGCTTACCTAGTAACTAAGACGGACCAGCCGGTTGCCTTCTTCCCTGGGGATGAACGAGTTAGTGTTTTGTTGACTTATCTTTTTATTCATTTTTATAATGTGCTGAAAGACATGTAAAGATATTTATTTGTTTCATAGGCCTATATCCAGAATGCATTTCATAAAGGATTGAACATGTTAAGTAACAAAAGTGTTTGGTTATATGTTATAACACTGATTGATAAATTATAACATTTGGAAGAGGGTAACATACTGGCCCCAGTAAAAACATTTTTGGGGCCAGTAAGTTTCACACCCACTGGCCCCGCTGGACCAGTGGCAATTTATTTATTTTTTTACATTGAGCCCTGGACAGGTTGGCTAAAAGAAGGGGATACATTTGTGATACCTTAAAAAGCCCATATATCTATTAAAAGGCTTTATAATTACCTATACTTATATTAAGTGGCTCACTAGGTTAAAATACATTTTCCAAAACTAAAAACTTGAATTGTATGAAGCAGTTACGGGGGTAATTGAAATTAGATATTATTATATTTAACATTTTATTAAAAGGTGTTGTCAGTGAAATGTTTGGGCTTTGTTGGTCACCTTGCTAACGTAGTTTCCATTCATGGCCTTTTACTCTGGGAGGTGAAAGATTATGCTATTTTGCCTTTTTTCATGATTTTACAGGCAAAATATGAACCCATTATCTAGCTGTGTCTAATTCTTCCCAAAACTAAAACACAAGTGGCAGCGTTACCACAGCTAACTTTTAAACATAGACAACATAGCTTATAGTCACGGTAGAGTCTTCAGTCTGGGAGATTTCTCTTGCTTCAAATATCTCTACTGTTTCACTATCAGTGCTACGGCGCTAGCTAGTAACTAACAGACAATTCTGCCCAAGACCCAAAGAACAAGTTTGTGAAGACCGGATGGGTTATTGGACAGCCAATTTTTCTCCTTATTCCTTTAAAAATGAACATATATTTTCTCACTGAATTAATGGGGGATTTCAATGTAACGCAAAATTCAATTTCTGCGAGCCATCATGACAGATTTTATTACACTACTATTTTTATACAAACATTTGCCCACGAGTGTGGGAGATAGCCTTCTGACATTTACTTGCCAAACAGAAAATCTAATCAAGTGTTAATTTCGGATACCTGTGCACGATTAATAACTATCATAAAATTTCGATTTGAAGTGTGATTTCTAAACAGCAGAAAGCTATGATTTTGACTTTTAATTGTATTTTTGTACACAATTTTTACTCTGTACTCATTTGTATTAGTACTCATATTCGCTGCTACATAACATGCAGAGGAGTAAGTGTAGTTCACATGAACATGGGCTGAATGGCCGTCCGTGTGTCAAAAGAGTGAGATTTCTTTAAATGTTCTCATTGTTTTTAGACCAATGAGGAGGAAGACTCTGGTAGAGGACCCAGACCAGTAGCAGAGTCTGGCAGAAATAAGGGAACAGGGGAGGGCCTTGACAACTGCTAGCCTCTTTTTGAAAACTAAGTTGATACTGTGGACCTGTACCCAGTGAGAAACATCAGCAGAGATTTGGATAACGAAATCAGCATGTACAGGAGTGTGCCATCCATTCCGCTTAGCAGTAGTCTACTGAATTGGTGGAAGGACAATTCATCTCTTTCCCTTGCTTGCCTCTTTGGCCAAAGCATACTTATCCATCCCAGCAACCTCAGTTACCATCGAACTGATATTTTCCACCGCAGGAGATATTGTAACATCCATTCTCTCCCCAGAGAATGTTGACTATTTCATTTTTCTTACGAAAAATATGTCCTTGTGAGGGCACATGCATGTTTTGTTGCATCAGGCAATTGTTTTTGATTTTCATTTAGATTTTTGTAGGCTTGGGCCTAGAGAGTTAGCTTTTTGTTATATTAGAAGTTTTCCTAAAGGAAGATTTGCCGTTTTTCATAATTTGCTAAATTCTATTTAAATAAAAGAAATCAAAAGGGTATTTTCCCAAGAAATTTATCGAATCGAGAATAATCTAACCGTGAACCTTGTATTTAATATCGAATCGTGAGAACCATATCGTCCCACACCTAATCCCTGCCCATCCCTAATTTGTATACAATTAATTAGGGCTTGATTTTAGAATCCGTTTCCATCCATCTTCTTCCGCTTATACGGGGCCGGGTCGCGGGGGCAGCAGTCTAAGCAGGGATGCCCAGACTTCCCTCTCCCCAGACACTTCCTCTAGCTCTTCCGGGGGGACACCGAGGCGTTCCCAGGCCAGCCGGGAGACATAGTCCCTCCAGCGTGTCCTAGGTCTTCCCCGGGGTCTCCTCCCGGTGGGACGGGACCAGAACACCTTCCCAGGAAGGCGTTCCGGAGGCATCCAAAACAGATGCCCAAGCCACCTCAGCTGACCCCTCTCGATGTGGAGGAGCAGCGGCTCTACTCTGAGCTCTAAGCTCTAAGGGATCGCCCAGCCACCCTGCGGAGAAAGCTCATTTCAGCCACCTGTATCCGGGATCTTGTCCTTTCGGTCATGACCCAAAGCTCATGACCATAGGTGAGAGTAGGAACGTAGATTGACTGGTAAATCGAGAGCTTCCCCTTGCGGCTCAGCTCTTTCTTCACCACGACAGACCAATACATCGACTGCATTACTGCAGAAGCTGCACCGATCCGTCTGTCAATCTCCCGTTTCATCCTTCCCTCACTCGTGAACAAGACCCCTAGATACTTAAACTCCTCCACTTGAGGCAGGCACTCTTCACCAACCTGAAGTGGGCAAGCCACCCTTTTCCGACTGAGGACCATGGCCTCGGATTTGGAGGTACTGATTTTCATCCCCACCGCTTCACACTCGGCTGCAAACCGTCCCAGTGCATGCTGAAGGTCCTGGTTAGAAGGGGCCAACACGACAACATCATCTGCAAAGAGCAGAGACGAAATTGTGTGGTCCCCAAACCTGACACCCTCCGGCCCCTGGCTGCGCCTAGAAATTCGGTCCATAAAAATTACGAACAGAACCGGTGACAAAGGGCAGCCCTGCCGGAGTCCAACATGCACTGGGAACAAGTCTGACTTACTGCCGGCAATGCGGACCAAGCTCCTGCTTCGGTTGTACAGGGACCTGACAGCCCTTAGCAAAGGACCCAGGACCCCATATTCCCGAAGCACCCTCCACAAGATGCCGCGAGGGACACAGTCGAATGCCTTCTCCAAATCCACAAAACACATGTGGATTGGTTGGGCAAACTCCACTGAACCCTCCAACACCCCGTAGAGGGTATAGAGCTGGTCCAGTGTTCCACGGCCCGGACGAAAACCACACTGTTCCTCCTGAATCCGAGGTTCTACTATCGGCCGTATTCTCCTCTCCAGAACCCTGGCATAGACTTTCCCGGGGAGGCTGAGAAGTGTGATCCCCCTTCAGCCCGGGTGATGGACGAGTCCACCTCTGAGCCCTCATCCTCTGCTTCCTCAATGGAAGACGTGACAGCGGGATTGAGGAGATCCTCGAAGTACTCCTTCCACCGCCCGACGACATCCTCAGTTGAGGTCAACAGCTGCCCACCTCTACTGTAAACAGCGTTGATAGGGCACTGTTTCCCTCTCCTGAGGCGCCGGATGGTTTGCCAGCATCTCTTCGAGGCCAGCCGATAGTCCTTCTCCATGGACTCACCGAACTCTTCCCAGGCCCAAGTTTTTGCCGCCACAACCACCCGGGCTGCAGCCCGCTTGGCCTGTCGGTACCCGTCAGCTGCCTCAGGAGTCCCACAAGCCAACCAGGCCTGATAGGACTCCTTCTTCAGCTTGACTGCATCCCTTACTTCCGGTGTCCACCACCGGGTTCGGGGATTTCCGCCGTGACAGGCACCGGAGACCTTACGGCCACAGCTCCGAGCGGCCGCTTCGACAATGGCGGTGGAGAACATGGTCCACTCGGACTCTATCTCCAGCCTCCCTCGGGATCCAGTCGAAGCTCTGCCGGAGGTGGGAGTTAAAGATCCCTCTGACAGTAGACTCGGCCAGACGTTCCCAGCAGACCCTTACAGTACGCTTGGGCCTGCCGAGTCTGTCCAGCTTCCTCCCTCGCCATCGGATCCAACTCACCACCAGGTGGTGATCAGTTGACAGCTCTGCCACTCTCTTCACCCGAGTGTCCAAGACATACGGCCGCAGGTCAGATGAGACGACAACAAAGGCGATCATCGACCTGCGGCCTAGGGTGTCCTGGTGCCACGTGCACTGATGGACACCCTTATGCATGAACATGGTGTTCATTATGGACAAACTGTGACTAGCACAGAAGTCCAATAACTGAACACCACTTGGGTTCAGATCAGGGGGGCCGTTCCTCCCAATCACGCCCCTCCAGGTGTCACTGTCGTTGCCCATGTGGGCGTTGAAGTCCCCCAGTAGAACGATAGAGTCCCCAGTCGGAGCACTTTCCAGCACCCCTCCCAGAGACTCCAAGAAGGTCGGGTACTCTGCACTGCCGTTCGGCCCATAGGCACAAACAACAGTGAGAGACCTATCCCCGACCCGTAGGCGCAGGGAAACAACCCTCTCGTTCACCGGGGTAAACTCCAACACATGGCGGCAGAGCTGGGGAGCTATAAGCAAACCCACACCAGCCCGCCGCCTCTCACCATGGGCAACTCCAGAGTGGTGAAGAGTCCATCTTCTCTCAAGGAGTGGGGTTCCAGAGCCCAAGCCGTGCGTAGAGGTGATCCCGACTACCTCTAATCGGAACCTCTCAACCTCACGCACGATCTCAGGCTCCTTCCCCGCCAGCGAGGTGACATTCCACGTCCCTAGAGCTAGTTTCCGTGTCCAGAGATCGGGTTGTCTAGGCCCCTGCCTTCGACTGCCACCCGATCCTCTTCCGCTGAGCCTGGCCGGGCCCCATGGGGAAAGGCCCGGCCACCAGGCGCTCGCTTACGAGCCCCAACCCCGGGCCTGGCTCCAGGGTGGGGCCCCGGCTGCGCCATACCGGGTGACGTCACGGTGATAAAGACTTTGAGTTCGGTGAGAATCCGTTTCCCTACTAACAAATAACAGTTCAGACTATTATTAAAAATGTTGGAGACAGGGAAGTACGATCGAATCATATCTTAAACACTTCTTCCCCTGCTATTTTAAGATAAATGTTTACAATTCAAATGTCTCGCCATATGTCTCGAATCGGTCAGTCAAACTATACAATACCTTGTTCTAGGGCTTCGATTTTTTAAAGAAAAATTCGAGTTTCGATTCGATTTCCGATTTTTTTTTCAATGCACTTAAATGCACACACCCACACCACACACACACAAAACACACACACACACACACGCATATATATATATATATATATATATATATATATTCCTCACAGAAAATGAGCCAAGGCCAATAAGTCTGTTTGACAAAATAATTAATTGTATAATTTTTCTTTTGATAAAAAATGAAAACGGGTCCGACAGACCCGAACACCATACAAGGGTTAAGGAAAAGTCAGGTTTATTTATGTAACCCAGTCTATGTGTGTAAACCAGTTGAAATATATACCATGTTCTGGCTATTAAATTATGAGCAAACAGTACTTTACAATGTGCAAATATGTGCACCTATTTATTTTTACACCAACTCTTACCTATAGCGTTGTGGAGTCTGTGGCCAAAACACTGCAAGCTGGGCCAGTTGTTGTCTTTAAGGGCTTTTATGATGTTGGTGCCACTATCAGTTGTCATGCAGACGAGTCGTTCCTCCGAAAGTCCCCAGGAGCTGAGAGCGTCTTTTAAGCCATGGGCAATTATTTCACCAGTGTGGTTGTCGGGGAAATACGCTGTCTGAAGTCAAATGCTGCGCAGAGTCCAACTAGTGTTGATGTAGTGAACCGTCAGACTCAGATATGGCTGCATCGTCCGGCTGGACCAAAGGTCCGTTGTGGCTGAGTAAAACTGCATCTCCTCCAGCTCACTGCGGATCTTTTCCTGAGTTGTATTGTACAGGTGAGGCAGGGCTATAGTGGCGAAATACTTGCGACTGGGGACAACGTACCTCGCATTTAATATTTTTAGCATGTGATTAAAGCCTCGCTTTTCGACAGAATAAATTGGCAGCATGTCTGTGGCAATATAAAACGTGATCGCCTCTGTAATCGCTTTCCATCGCGTTCCGTTCTTATCATAAGGCACACAGTTTGTAAAGCTCTCTGGAAGTGTAGTTTGCTTTTTAGCAGGTGTGCTAGAGGAGCCGTTTTCGCTACGGAGCCGGCTGCACTTCTCCCATTCTTCGCGATGTTTATTCCTCAGGTGCTGGAAAAGATTTGTTGTACTGCTGCTTCCAGTAGCAACAGCCTTGAAACATATTTTGCAGCAAGGCTTCGTCTGTGTTTTGTCTGCTGCATCAAAACCAAACCAGTTCCAAATTACGGAGTTTCCTGTGCCTTTCTTTGGAAGTAGTTCTCTGCTAGTACTACACGCTGCCATGTTGTTTTGATTGTGTGTTACGCGCTTCTTTTAGTATCTATGGTAACGCACAAGGACGAAACGCGGAAAAGTCTGAAAAAACTATTGTGGCAAAAAACTCGAGTTTGCAAAATAAAAATCGTTTTACACTACAAAATCGATAAATCGATTAAATCGATTTATTGCCCAGCCCTACCTTGTTCTGATCACGCCTCTCCCTTGTCCCAATTAATTAAAAGTGAGTTAAAGTGCGCTTTCTCAAAATATCCCAATCCGAAGATGACCCTATAACTAACAAAAGTAATAGCCACAATCCTAAAAAGTAACAGCCACAATCCTATAAAGTAATAACATGTGCTGGTCAGGGATACTATATTAGCTGTGCAGGCACTCTGAACAGCAAGTTCTTACCAGTCAAAAGCATCAAGGATGCAGCATAGAGCTTATCACACGTTACCGTTTTTCACTAGGAGATTTCAGCTTATTGTGTAGGCTAATTCATCAAATGTAAATCTACAAATGTGTTATGCTAAATAATTTTTCACGAAAGGAAATGCCAAGGATATTGTTTACCAGTCACCAATTACCAATTCAACAAAGTCATTACAAGTTACTCTTTTTGTTTTAGGAAAGAAAGATAAATAAAATCGCACACACATCCTATCGAATTTTCTCAGCTTACAATCTTTTAGACATGGGTGCTGTCAATCAATCAAATGTATTTATAAAGCCCTTTTTACATCAGCAGTTGTCACAAAATGCTTTTAAAAAGAAATTAAAAAAACACCATTGTTGAATTTCAGTGCCTAAGAAAAACTCAATGCACACGTGCTGAACCAATTGCAAATATGTTCATTGGAGGAGATGGACTTAAACTCTTCAAGATTTTATTTTAAACTGGTTGATTGTGGTGAGCTTGCAAATGTGGGAAACCTCAATAGCGCCTCTGTGTGGTTGACAAAAAAATCTTTGCAGTATTTTGGCGTATCATCTTTATTAATACATGCAACAAGTAGAATTATAATATCATTATCCTTGTCGGAGATGTCTATATATGTGCAAAGCCACACCCCTGAACACGTTCATCTCTCAATACTGGCCATGTTTTTCACCATATTGGCATGATTGTCCATAGATGACGAGTATGAAGCTACGTGAAGATTGGTCCTTAGGTGCTAGAGGAGATGCTTTTAAAGTGTTTTTCACAAACCATTAAAGTGAAGTTAATGAGTCCCAATGGCAAATATGTTCCTTGTGAGGAGGTGGACTTATCTACCTAATTTCTAGGCTGTAACTTAAATGAGGTGAGTATGGTGAACTTGCTAATGTGAAAAACCTCAATAGCACCACTGTGTGGTTAATAAAATAATCTGTGCAGTAATTTTATCTGTATTGTCCTTGTCAACATGTGTGGGGGGTGGTTTTGCACATTGATGCGTACCTCTCCTACAAGGATTATGGTATAATAAGTCTACTTGGCACATATGTTCATTGGTCAATAGCATCCATGCTTTTGGACATGCTGCTCTTGCTGATATAACTTTTGAAGACCTTGGTCTCTAGACGCCAAATATCAAAGTATGTGAAGATCTGACATTTGGTGCCTGAGGTAATTTTTGTCTTTTTCCAAAAATCCAAAATGGTGGAAAATGGCGACAGCATTTTCCTAACTAGCAATGGCAATAGCACAAACATAGCAAACGCCATTGCGTTAAATTAGTAGTTAAACGTTTTATTTTTAGTCAGTTTAATAGCAGACTTTGTAGGCTATGATCTCTTTTTAAGTGAGATTATCTATGCTGTTTACTCCCATGTTTGAAAATCTGAAATCAACCATAATTGCAACTACCTACCCATATTGAAAATACATTTTGCATTGCAAAAATATATTTATGTGGAATGTATGCTGAATATATGTCGAATACATTTAACTTAATTCAAAATACATTTCAGGTATCAAAATACATTTCAGCTTTCATTCTGAAATGTATTTAAAAGTATAAATACAATTCAGTTTTGTCCAAATGTATTTCACCGTCAACAATGCTCTCATTATAATTTTAATCTATTATAGAAAATACATTACAGAATGTATTTTGAAGCCCATATTAAAATGCATTTTTCAGGTCCTATGAAAGTAAAAAGATAATGTAATTACTGACGAATTGATTATATCACATTTAGGTGTTGAAACACATTTTATAGATGTGTACTTTACCAAAATACATTTAATCTTATTCACAAATATAGTCTACAGACTAAGGTAAACTTGGTAATACCTCTACTTGCCTCTCCTGTTTGGAGTAGTGATTGTGACTGTGGAACGTAAGGTAGCGGGTTTGTAACACCACCTTGCCAATTGTCTGATATATTTTGACATGCATTTATAAAATGCATTAAATTCAAACATTTTGACATATATTTACCAAATGTATTCAGGAATATATTTTCCAAGTGTGTTCGGAAATATATTTTCCAAATGTATTCAATAATATATTTAAAATACATTTATTTTCCGTATGGGTAGCAAGCTAAAGTTAAACTAGCTAGCTATGCCAAGGTATCTAAATGACCAGCCTTAGTCTGAGCACAGCCTTAGTCTGAGCATAGCTCACAAACATGAACTAACTTCGCTAGCTAGCTACAAAAACCTATACAGACTAAGTTTATGGTACTGTAGCCACATATGAGCTATGATCAGGCAACCACATATTTTGCTGGACGACATTATTGTTAATTACTTTAGGATGAAGTATTTTGAGGTGTTATGTTGAGAATATCTCAACTTCATCTGCATGGAATATTATGTTGTTTAAGTTAAGGGTTCAATTAATAAATGTAATGATTAATCGCTAAACAAATTTGGTTTGTGTAATGTCAGCAGTTTGTGTCAGAAATACACATATTACTTAAGTGTTGCTTATAACCTAAACCCATGTTGGGATGTCAAAATGTAAAGATTGTGTTTGAATTTTGGGATGGATCAATACCGGGACAGTGAGGAAAAAAGTTAGTTGCAAGCCCTGCATGCAAGGTTTCCCGATCATTGACAGTAAACAGTGTAACCCGCGTACTCCACAAAATACTGCTCAAATGCATTTTTTTCTATACAAACCTATCTGTAAATCGATTACATTATTATGTAAATATCATATCAGAAACTCATGTCTCATATCACATTTGCATATGAGACCTGAGAGCTGATACAAGCAATTGCTGTCTACTAGAGCTGCACAATGAATCGATAATCGAAATTGCGATTGACATGTGCAATATCTAAATGGCCAACTTCCGCGTTTTTCTGCTCCAAAAAAGCTGAATAATACACGCTTCATGTGAAGCAACAGGCATACATCGTACTTCCGTAATAGTTTTTCTTGTGGGTGCAGTAGGTATTTTTGTAGATTACTTAAATACCTGGACTAATTTTGTTTAAAAACGATGGTTTGTCAATGCTAGTTTGAGTTAATACTGCAACTGCTAGCAAAAACATGTGCTTCAAGTTTGCGAATGGCATCAAGATGTATTGTCCCACATACACAACATTATGGTTATTAAACATTTTGGCTTCAATGGCCAGCTTTGGCGATGGCACAAACATAGCAATGTCCAGCTTTGGCAACGGCAAAAACTGCAAAAGCCATTGCATTAAATGAGCAGTTAAACGAATAATTTAAAACGGGCTGCACCTTCAAATTGGTAATAAGTGTAAAATAGAAAACCCTGAACTTAACTAAATTTTTATTCAGTTCAGTAGCACATTATGTAGGCTATGATCTCTGTTTATCTAACCTTCTTACACCCATGTTTGAAAATTGCAGATCATGACTGTAATTGCAATATTTGTCAAATAAATTGCGATTCAATATTTTATCCAAATTGTGCACCCCGACTGTTTACATAAATATGATGCAATGAACATCATTACTTTTTAATGAATGGTTATCAAAATATTAGCCACTGTAAATATCATTATCATCTTTTCATGAAGATGCTTGCTTAATTCATGTGACAAAAGCATGAAAATAAAATAATTGTGTAAATATATTTAACTTAAATTTGGCGCAAGTTGGTTGACTGGCTTCTTGTGTGTCACTACAAATTGAGCACTGGCCCATACATTGCAAACATGTGTACACCCTTAAACAAATTCTACCAAATCTAATATTTTGTATGGCCTCCGTGATTTTTTAAGGACAGCACCAACTCTTATTGACATGGAGTGAACAAGTTGGCGACATACTGCCACATCTATCGTTCTCCATACTTGGAGAATGAGCTCTTTCAGAGCCTGTATGCTGGATGATGCTTGACCTGTCTTTTCAGAACTCAGTATTTCACTGTACATCTGTGAATTAATTATACCCCTCAATGAAGTGCAATTCCTTGACACCACTGATAGCACTGATACAACCCCACAGAACAACACTGCCACCACCATGCTTTACTGTGGGTACCATGCCATCAGATCCAAAAAGATTGACCTTTGTCTCATCTGACCCAACGTATGGAGTCCCAATATTCTTCACATTTGTCAACATGGGCCCTGGCAAATGCTAAACAGGCTTTTTTTGTCCCCTCCTG
Source organism: Esox lucius (assembly GCF_011004845.1). Classification (NCBI taxonomy): domain Eukaryota; kingdom Metazoa; phylum Chordata; class Actinopteri; order Esociformes; family Esocidae; genus Esox; species Esox lucius. The sequence continues at coordinate 28,505,832 of NC_047592.1, read as the reverse complement.
TGCAGCATATTAATTTCTTTCTCAAGAATTGTGACATTTCTATTCCATGTGGTCCCATAATTGTCAGCATTGACTGGGAAGAGATTGTATAGGTTAAATACCACCCTTAATTGTCAATTATCTTGCAGCAACCTGTGTGATGATTGGTTAGGCTCATCTGTTGCTGAATTCCAGTTAATTAGCATTTTATCAAGTTTTATTCCTGAAAGCTTCATCGGGGTGAACTCATTTTTGCACCATGGTCTGAAATCACTTTCAAAATCTTTTTTTTGTTTTTATGTACTGACAAATCTCATTTGCAACCAATGAACCAGAATTGCTGGAATATTTTATTTTGTAGGATCCTTTAGAAAGCATTAATTCTAAAGAGAGAGAGAGAATTTTCTGAGACATCTGTTGGGGTGTACAAATAATTGTTCACCATGTTTAGGACACTATTTCACTATGCCACGGCATGCATCCAAGGTGTTTATCCACAGGCAGCTTAACTTATCAGATCAGCTTTTTTTTTCGACATGCTTTTCATGTAGCACTTGCAAGTAGTTTCATTGGGATAAAGGAATGAAGAGGAAATGGTGAGTAAGAGTGCAGCCATGGTGAGTGACAAATCACCATGGCAACACAGCTATCTCAACCAGTTAGTCGTTTGTCTCTGACAGTAGACTTTTCCCCAAATTAGAGCTATGGGCTACTAGCAAACACAGCACATTACTATTTAGTCAGCTATGTAAAAATCAGGAAATATGCTGAACTAGCTTTTAAAGATTAGCACAAACTACTTACATGTTTAATCAGAATCGGCTGACTGACATATCCTGTGGCTAATAATGGCTAATAATGGCTAATAATGACTAGATGTGACTAAGCCGATGTTGGTAAAATAGATGTCAACTGAATTGTCTGCATGATGCGCAAGATCATTTTAATTGGGAGGAGAATTAAATAAATTGTCATTCTCATGTTTTATTTCTGTTTAGTACTGTTAATTCACCCATGAATTGTTCTGCACATTCATAGCAAAAATTGCATTGCACGCAAAATCAAAATCATCAAGACTTCTTTTCAAAAGAAGTTTCAAATGTAACAACAATACTTGATAAAGGCTGTATAGATCTCTGATCAATTCCTTCCAGCCAGATAATCATATCTTGTTTGGGGATTTCAGAGCTATAATCATGGTATGGAACGCTGTATGAACTATTGCGACTAATAATTTGTGTACGTTTTTTTCACGTAGGCATCACACATCATTAGTAATGCATATGTCACAGTTATTCCTCCGCACTATGTTATAATGCGTCGGCAGTTGGACACCTTTCGTTGCAAGAAAGGCTGTCTACATTACTTGAAAGAAGGGATAAAACTCCTATTCCTTTTTCCTTTCGATATCTGTTTCATTTAGTTTGCTTAGTAACATGGTGTCATAATTTCACAACTTTATAACTTTTTTGTTGTTGGTCCTTGTTTGGAACCAGTGCATTCAACTAATGCTGTCTTAATAAATAGCTGCTCATCAAGCCCCCTCCCTTGCTCGCTAGTCTATTTTACCCATGGGCGGGCAAAACTAGGCTTGCATTATTTTTCTGTCTTGTTAAAGGAAAGGTTTGCTATTTTTGATCCTGGGGCATCTTGCCTAATGCTGGATAATGCTTCGAATTGATTGAGTTTTGAGAGTTTACGATTTTTCCTGCCGTCTCTCTCTCAACTAAAATAGAACTAAATGGGGCAACCGATGTAGCATTTTATGTAGCATTTGAAAATTATACATTCCATTTTCCAAAATGGGAAGACCACGGTGTATTGATATAACATCTCTCTCTATGTCCTCCTGAATAAAATGTGCTAAAACAAACTTTGTGTCATTAGTTATGTTCTACGTGAATCTGAACTATTTTTCATAAACAATGCACTACCTCACAACCTGTAAACCTTCGCACTAGAGCTAACAGCGCGATGCTGTTTCAAAACTGCTGAACTACGATGCTGTCCTCATTGGAGTTTTTCTAGCTACCAAAAAGCACGATTTACGGACATTTATCAAAATGTTTCGAGAACATGCAGTCCCCTATTGTTAATAAAATGAAATCTAGCTAAATGTCTAAGACAGGCCGCCGTAACGGAATGTTATCAGTCAGGGAAAATACCTGACATGGCAGTTCCCAACAGTAAGAAAATCGTGCCAATGCTCCGTGGTAGTAATTATTTCATTACCTCCCCAAACTATTCATGCAGAACAGGACTTACGACAGAATTATCCAAATAGCTATTACATGCCTACTTACAGAATTGAGAGTTGTCCGTTTGCTCCCTCTGCCTTTTCCAGGTTTTTTAGGGATGTGGAAGGTTTCCAAAACTGCAGGGTTGGTAAGAGCTTAAAAGTCAATGCCAACTGTTGCACGCGCTGGAGCCGATTTAGCCTCATCCACGGACACATCAAGGTTCTTGATGGCGTTAGGTAGCAATAAATCCCACTCCTAACATGAGCTACAGTTTAGTAAACCAAGCCGGTTCGCAGATAAATCCTCAGCGCAGACAGATTTGTATCAGTTTAGTAGCAGCTGTTACAACTTGCTGGCATTTTTGTTTGAGCTCATTGTATATACTAGTTAACGTGAGCTACAGTTCTGTAAACAAAGCCAGTTACGGATACAGCCTCATAGATGGTTACATCTGCGGGCAGCTGCTTGTACATTTTCCAGAAAGAATAAACAGCAATAACCATTGAAACAATGCTTGTTTTGACCCATTGTTTTCAGAGAACATACTGAGGCCTATATCAATATACCCTGGCCTTCCTGTTTTGGAAAACCGAATGTATCATATCATTTTGAATGCTGTATCTGTTGCCCCATTCACTTAATTTTAGCTGGGAGAGGCTTCCTGTAAAAAATCGTAAACTATCAAAATGTTATTAATTCCAAAAAAGCATGTCTCCTGTGATGGTAATTCTAACGATCGACACTCTTAAAGGAGTAAGAAACAGCGACAAAATTCTCTTGGCACAATTAACAGTTTATTAATTATTTGCAAATAAGAGACGTCAAACGCTTACCAACATAATCATCCGAGGAGTCTCTGACTCCATACATGCACAATCCGTATTTATTACAGCGAAAAGGGGTGTGGTAAGATGCTATCCTATGTCAATAAAACACATTCCCTTTGTTATGTTACTACCTAACTACCTACCTTTGTTATGTTACTACCTTCGCTTCACACGAAGGACAAGCTCTCCTTCCCCCGTCAAAGTTAACAGGCACTCACATACCTGCATTCTTTGTTTGTGTCTACCGTGTCGTTGGTAGAGTATGGCGCCTTAAACACCAGGGGCCTCATGTACAAAGACTTGCGTTGAATTCATACTAAAACTTGCGTACGGACAAAGCCATAAATGTGCGTACGCACCAAAAAAATCAGATGTATTAATCTCTGCGTACGCAGCATTCCACATACGTTCTCTTTGTACATCCCAATCAACGCGAAATTGAGCGCACATGCACGAGCACCACACCACACCCTGTCTCCTCCCTCAATTAAATCAATTTAAATATGGTAATTAGTCCAATTTGGCAAAAGAAACCTGCAAGAACATGGCTAAAGCAAGCAAGAAACGAAATTTCACTGAAAACGAATTAGAGGTGCTACTATCAGAGGTAGAAACAAGAAAAAATATTTTATTTGGAAATCCTCTGTCCTCTGGAATTAATAATAAAAGAAAGAAAAAAGAATGGGCGAGTTTGTCTGATGCCGTCAACGCGGTGGGATCTGAGAGTCGCACCGTAAATGAACTGAAGAAGAAATGGTCAGACATAAAGGTGGAAGTTAAGCGGAGAACTGCTGCGCACCGACAAAGTGTGGGCAGAACAGGCGGTGGTACAGGGACGGATGAACTTGCACCCTTTGATCAGAGAGTTGCCTCTATTGTAGGAGACACGTTAATCTCTGGAATCGTATCCGCTGATGTAGGAGACTCGGATATACTACAGGACTGCCAGCAAGGTGACTCAGATTTATTTCCTTAACTTTGATATACATAGCCAGCCACCGTTTAATTTTAAAATGCATGCAATATAGCAAAAAGTACACCAGAGATTTCACGTATCCACTGCTTTTATTGCAAATGCGTGTACCCATTAATAAGGAACAGACTGAAATTACTGTTAAGATGTGCCTGTGTTTATTTGGACTTAGGAACCGCAGGAACGTCCACTGGCACGCACTCCGAGTCCGCACCACCTGAGCAGCCAGAGCCCATTCAGTCCAGCGTCTCCCGTGTCTCTAATGTTCCCCCAAGTGCTGAAGCCCGTCCATCTGGCCGTGTCTTGACGCATGCTGTTCTGGAGTCACAACAGCTAATTGTTAGGGCCATTGAAGAAATGAACAGTCACCTTAAAAATTTCACTGACGCACAGAAATAAGCCATACATTAAAAGAATTGGTCAAAAAATGAACTTTGTGTCTGAGTACCTTTTATATTGTCGCAATTACACGTTGACGGGCCTGAATGGCTTGTTGATTGTGCTGCACATATACTGGTCCTGGGTCAGGGTCATCTGGCGGTGCCCCCACCTCACCAAGGGGTATGCCATGCCTGTGCGCGACATTGTGCAGCACTCCACAGGCCAGTATGATGCGGCAAACCTTGTCAGGGCGGTATAACAGCATCCCCCCGGTCCTGTCAAGGCAGGGCCACCGACATTTCAGCTGCCCAATCGCCCGCTCCACAACTGACCGAGTGCGGGAATGGGCATCATTGTATCTGCGCTCTCGGTCAGTTTGTGGGTTGGTGAGGGGGGTTAACAGCCACGTCTTTAGTGGATAACCACTGTCTCCTGATGGGCAGTAATAATAATTACAGACACAAACATTTTACTTTTAGATAGAACCATGCATTTAAATGCATAACTTACCAAGTAGCCACCCATCGCGCACCCTGCCAGCTTGGAGTCTCATCCCAACCATGCTGTTTGTAAGGATATATGAATCATGGGTTGACCCAGGCCACCTTGCCACAATATTTGTTAGGCGCATTTGTGCATCACATATAATCTACACATTTATTGAATGGAAATGTTTCCGATTCACATATGCAAATTCGTCTTCAGATGGCGCCTTTATAGCAATATGTGTGCAGTCGATCGCTCCGATTACATTAGGAAAACCGGCTATCGCTGCAAATTGCGCTTTGATGTTTGGCTGGTCACCTGCATCGTATGGGAACGTTATATACCTGGTAGACAAGCGGATGATGCCATCCCATACAGGTGGCATTGCACGGCTCAAACACGACTGGCTTATTCCTGAGCGGTCTGCCAGTTCTCTTTGGAAAGAACCGGTTGCTAGGAAACCAAGTGTAGTAAGCACCTGTAAAGGAACGGGTAATGCGTGGCTTCTCACTGTCTCTCTTTCCATAATTAATAGAATATTCTAATAAGACTCGTGTGACAATAATATGGCAAATCATTTATCAATTACAAATTATAAGCAATATCTGGCAGGTGCGATAGAACAGTTCGTAGTGTAATGTTTGCCACTTCACTTTATTGCCTCTATGAGTCGCCAACGGACAAACATCATAAAAATGTACGTACGCCAGGCCTGAAGTTTACGTGGAAGAACGCACATTCTTACGTTAATTTCACTGTTAGTACATCTGACCGTGAACGTGAAAGCTGGCGTACGCCGTGTTTTCGTGCGTACGCAAGATTGATACATGAGGCCCCAGGCTTGTGTTTTTGGTTCCCACTGGCACTTACTACACGAGGTTGCTCTGGAGAAGAACATGTGCTAAATGACTTAAATGTTAATGTTCTTTCAATCGTGGTTGTTTACCTTTGTGTGTCAGGGCGTTCAAATGCATGCCTGCATGCATGTCTGTGTGTTTGTGTGTGAGAGAGAGATTACATGTGTGTTTGCTTTGTGATTCCCAATAAAGGTCATAAGTAATGAAGGTTGAGTCAAAACACAACCAGCTCTGACACTCCCAGACACTTGGGTGAACATTACTGCAGTTCCGGGCACGTGAGGTTGCTGGTGCCCGTGAGGACGCTGGTGCCGTTCCCATGGCTTAGTAACTAGCTTCTGTAGGCTCCTGTAACTAACATTGAGTCAACGCTAGCTTTGAGTAATGCCAGAAAATAAAACAATGGCATCATCGGTTGTCCTCTCATGTATAATTATAACAGGCGAGGCTGTGTTGTGCAGGGTGGCTGATGTGCAGCTGCAAAAAAATGAGGGAAGATAGAATCCTGGAAGTGTGGGAGGAAGAGGGGAATGAGCGGAACAGAGACTCTGGATTGACAGGAAACATGGAGAGGGATGGGGGACTTTAGAAATGTTTAGAGCCTACACAAGAGAGCAGAAAAAGACAGTGGCTTCAAAGAGAGGTAGCAACAAAATAATAGCACGGGAGAGAGAAGACCAGGGTGAAGGAGAAGAAAAACGTAGAGGTTGTTAGTAAGCTTTGGTCAAATTACAAAACACACACAACTGTTATTACACAAATAAAATGTCGGCCCTTCTCAAAATCTGTGATTTCCTATACATGACGAATTCCGTTCTTTGCTGGTATAGTTAAACAGGAACACACCCATGCCACAGAGCTCTCATTTATAATCATCCATTAACACAAACACACCTAGATACAGTATCTCACAGAAGTGAGTACACCCCTCACATTTTTGCAAATATTTGATTATATCTTTTCATGTGACAGCACTGAGGAAATGACACTTTGCTGCAATGTAAAGCAGTGAGTGTACAGCTTGTATAACAGTGTACATTTGATGTCCCCCCAAAATAACTCAACACACAGCCATTAATGTCTAAACCGCTGTCAACAAAAGTGAGTACACCCATAAGTGAAAATGTCCAAATTGGGCCCAATTAGCCATTTTCCCTCCCCGGTGTCATGTGACTTGTTAGTGTTACAAGGTCTCAGGTGTGAATGGGGAGCAGGTGTGTTACATTTGGTGTTATCGCTCTCACTCTCCCTCTTACTGGTCACTTGAAGTTCAACATGGCACCTCATTGCAAAGAACTCTGAGGATCTGAAAATAATTATTGTTGTTCTACTTAAAGATGGCCTAGGCTATAAGAAGATTTCAGGGTCGAAACTGAGCTGTGGCACGGTGGCCAAGACCATACAGCGGTTTAACAGGACCGGTTCCACTCAGGCCTCGCTATGGTCAGCCAAAGAAGTTGAGTGCACGTGCTCAGCATCATATCCAGAGGTTGTGTTTGGGAAACAGACGTATGAGTGCTGGCAGCATTGCTGCAGCGGTTGAAGGGGTGGGGGGTCAGCCTGTTCTGAAGATGATGCACAAGAAAGCCCGCAAACAGATTGCTTAAGACAAGCAGACTACGAACATGGATTACTGGAACCATGTCCTGTGGTCTGATGGGACCAAGATTTGGTTCTGATGGTGTCAAGTGTGTGTGGTGGCCACCCGGTGAGGAGTACAAAGACAAGTGGGTCTTGCCTACAGTCAAGCATGGTGGTGGGAGTGTCATGGTCTGGGGCTGCATGAGTGCTGCCGGCACTGGGGAGCTACAGTTCATTGAGGGAACCATGAATGCCAACATGTACTGTGACATACTGAAGCAGAGCATGTTCCCCTCCCTTTGGAGACTGGGCCGCTGGGAAGTATTCCAATATGATAACAACCCCAAACACACATCCAAGATGACCACTGCCTTGCTGAAGAAGCTGAGGGTAAAGGTTATGGACTGGCCAAGCATGTCTCCAGACCTAATCCCTATTGAGCATCTGTGGGGCATGCTCAAATGGAAGGTGGAGGAGCGCAAGTTCTCTAACATCCACCAGCTCTGTGATGTTGTTATGGTGGAGTGGAAGAGGACTCCAGTGACAACCTGTGAAGCTCTGGTGAACTCCATGCCCAAGAGGGTTAAGGCAGTGCTGGAAAATAATGGTGGCCACACAAAATATTGACACTTTGGGCCCAACTTGGACATTTTCACTTAGGGGTGTACTCACTTTTGTTACCCGCAGTTTAGACATTAATGGCTGTGTGTTGTTATTTTGAGGGGACAGCAAATGTACACTGTTACACTCACTACATTGTAGCAAAGTTTCATTTCTTCAGTGTTGTCACATGAAAAGATATAATCAAATATTCACAAAAATGTGAGGGGTGTACTCACTTTTGTGAGAGACTGTACATACATGCCTGATACAGTCTGATACGCACTGTCATAGTCACTCACACAGCTTCTATCAGGCCTATGGGGGTACTAATGATATCACATTTCTTTGTCGCTAGTCTAGCTTAAGTTTACTTGATCCAAGAGGATGCAGTCAGCACATACCCATCTCTCTCACACGCACACAAACCTGTACATGCTTTGAACAACAGATTTAGGAAGAAATTGTCTCAATTTCTTTGCCACACACACAACTTGTTGACCTATGCGCTGTACGTTTATGTGGAAAATAATGTTTTCTGCAAAATTATCATTCAAATGTGATAGTCCATTGAGTGTAGTGTGGGGGTGTGAGTCTGTGTTGTGACAGATCATTTTAACTGAATGTACAGCTTTCCCCTCTCCTGATGGGTTTGTAATAAACACCTGCAGAGAAGGACACTAATATCATAGGCATAATAATGACCTAAATATATTCTCTGTGTGTGTTTAGGTTTGCTTTGCTCTAAATCAGCCAGATTTGTCTCTAGTGGGGATTGGGTATGATTTGGGACTGAAGGGGATTTGAATGGGAAGCATTCAGCTTCACCATAATACAGGGAAACCAAGCCATATCTGTCTGACCATATGCAGAGAATAGTTGCTACAGGGAATCTGTCTTCCTCTCAGTCTGTTTCTGTGTGGCTCTTTGTCTTTCCGGCTCTCTGTCTCTCACTCTTTCTGTTTGTCTTTTAGTCTGGCTTTCTGTCTGTGTGTCACTGTCCCTCTCTCTGCCGCCAGGGCCCAGTGCTATCTTTTCCAATGACTTCTTGTATCACTGCTAGCAAGAGCTTAGGCAGGCGTAGTTAACATGACAATTACTGTCGACAGTCCATGTCCGAGCTTTGCCCGTAGGGGCTTCGCTCCTGTTGGTTTACCCCTCTGCCAATAGGCAGGCACTGAAAATTTAAATATGCTAATCACACCTCTCATGGCCATCTGCCCCTCATGGCGACCTCTCATGGCGCCATGAGAAGGGACCTCTCGTGGCGCTGTGGTCACTAAGGCCCTGGTACGCCAGAAGAAGGACCAGAGGGGAGCGGCTCCATCTGGGTCCCCTTCTTCCGGTCCCTTCTTCCTCTGCGGCGTCCGCTGCCCCCCCTAAGGCTTCGCGGATGCCTGGAGGTCGGCGTCGCCATACTCGGCATCGCTGTGCCAGATCGACGGGCGCGTCAGAGCCGGACGCAGTGCGGCCGGGGCAGCGTGAGGTGAGGGAACCTCGCCCCCCCAGGTCTTCACCTCCTCCTCCCCGCCAGCAGTACGACGGGGGCCGGAAGGTCCCGGCGTTCAAAAAACTTTGTACCTGACTCTTTGGGTGGGAGTGTCCCCCTGTGTGTGTTTGGTGGGGAGCTGTTTCGGTGAATAAAGATGTGTGTACACCTTATTTACCAGTGAGTGAGCCTTCATTGCAGACAGCTGTTGCAGGCCCGTGTGAAGTTATTGAGCGGTCTCCCTACCCTCGGTCTCTGACTCCGTAAGTCTGTGGCTTCCCTTCCCGCCGGCTCTAAGGTGGCTGGCGGGGCTGGGGGCCTGGGCAGGTTTCTGTTGGCCGTGGCAGAGTTCTCTGCTCGTCTCACTGAGGTGTCCGGCCAGCCATGCTCGGCTGCCCCACCTGCTAGAGCCTCGGTCTCTGTGGTTATGCCTGTAACCGATGGGGAAATGGACAGCTCGGCCCTGGTGATGCATGCGTCCTCCTCTCCCTTTTGGGTTGGCCCCGCCTTGAGTGGGTTGGCTTTTTGCGGACGGCCCCCCTACGGCGGTCAGGGCCAAGGACGTGTACAGTTGCGTGCTCGGCCAGCTGGGCTGGTTAGACAAGACACATGAGGAAGGGGTACGTGCTGCAGAGACCGTAATTTTGTCTCCTTTGAAGGTCGCTGCCCTACAGGAGGAGATTGCGGACCTTCTGGAAAAGGAGGCAGTGTCCCAGGTCCTGTTGGAGCAGAGGGAGAAGGGGCTGTACTCCCTTTACTTCCTGGTGCCCAACAGGACAGGGGGCATGAGGCCGATTCTGGACCTGCTCATTCTGAACAAATGCGTGTCAAAGAGGCCGTTTCGCATGCTCACGACGAAACGTCTCTTGGAGTGCGTGCAGCATAATCCTGAAAGACGCCTACTTCCATGTTCATATACTGCCGCGCCACAGGAAGTTGCTACAGGGAATCTGTCTTTGGAGGGGCTGTCGCTCATCCTGATCGCCCCTTTTCCCCCGGGTGCCCTGTGGTTTGCAGATGGTGGTAGGAACGCCGTGGCCGATTCCTTACCACCACGGGGCGTTGACACCGCTGAACGGCTCGATCGGGGCGTTCCCTGTGCTGGGTCAACTGCTCCTGAGAGGGCCAGGCAGCTGCGGCGAGGACTGATGGAGGAGGTGGCCACAACCATTCAGGGCGCGAGGGCGGCCTCCACATCCCACGTTGGGGGATCTTTACCCGCTGGTGTGAGGACGTGGGGGTTGAACCCCTCTGTTCTGACGTCGACAGTGTCCTGTCGTTCCTGCAACGTCTGTTTGAGCAGCAAAGATCCCCAGGCATGCTCAAAGGTGGCTCGGCGGACATTGCCACAGTATTTGGCTTTGGTTCTAGAGGTGCTGCGTGACGCGCCATTCGAACCGATTGATTAGATACCATTGATGATGCTGTCCCTTAAAACTGTGCTTTTGTTGGCTCTGACCTCTGCTAAGAGGGTCAGTGACCTTTGTGCGCTGTCGACGTAGCCTTGCTGTCTTGCCATCAACGGCAATGGTAGCAGGGCTGTGTTGCTCCCTAACCTGGCCTTTCTGCCCAAGGGGATCAAGGCGTTGTTTCGTTTTATGAAGATGGTGTTGTGGGCGTTTTCTCCTCCTCGCCATGCGGGAGTGAGGGAGGAGAGGTTGCATTGTTTGTGTCTGGTGCAGCGCACAAAGCTTCACTATATAGAACCATAGTTACTTTCGTAACTCCAGTTCTATGAGTGGAGCGTCGCCAATAGGGTTCATACCCTGCCAGGTCACTAACTGATTTCTTGTGAAGAAAGCAATGTTGGGAGACAGAACAGAGTATGATGACCTCTTTTATAGCCATGGGGCCATGAGAGGTGTGATTTGCATATTCACATTTTCAGTGCCTGCCTATTGGAAGAGGGGTAAACCAATAGGAGCGAAGCACCTATGGGCGACTCTCCACTCATAGAACTGGAGTTAAGAAAGTAACTATCGTTTCTCTATCGGTATTCAACAGACTCATCTCATGAACATAATCCGTGAATGTGGTTCCTCCCTCTTCACAACATGATAGGCGGTTGTAATTCAATTTGGCTACGCGCCACCTCATTCATTCGGAGCAGGCAGGCGTTCATTGTTGCTGCAGCAACCCATTGTCAACAGCCTGTTTGGCCACAATACACGCAACATGCTGCAGGGATTTAAGAGCAGGTTTTCGGGAGGTGTTTGTTCCCTTAATAAATGACCCTGCCAACATGAACAGCAGTAAATGTGTCTCTTGTCAATATCGTTATTGACCCATGGAACCTGTTCTTTCCACAGTTTTTTTTTTTTATCAACTTGTTTATGAACTAATCAATTAAAACATGTCATTTAATTTCCAAACGGTAATTACTGCAGAATAACATAATGATGCCAATTGATTAGGATACAATCATAATCCCAAATCATGTCTGGGTCAACTGCAACTTCCACTGGCACAGATTTTGTTCAGGTTGTAACAATTTTCTTTCTCTTTCTTTCGCCGGTTGCTCGATCAAGTTTGTAAAAACAGGACAACCCTATCCTTTCCATACCATACCATACCATCTTCTTCCGCTTATCCGGGGCCGGGTCGCGGGGGTAGCAGTTTAAGCAGGGGTGCCCAGACTTCCCTCTCCCCAGACACTTCCTCTAGCTCTTCCAGGGGTACACCGAGGCGTTCCCAGGCCAGCCGGGAGACATAGTCCCTCCAGCGTGTCCTAGGTCTTCCCCGGGGTCTCCTCCCGGTGGGACGGGACCGGAACACCTTCCCAGGAAGGCGTTCCGGAGGCATCCGAAAAAGATGCCCAAGCCACCTCAGCTGACCCCTCTCGATGTGGAGGAGCAGCGGCTCTACTCTGAGCTCCTCCCGGGTGACCGAGCTTCTCACCCTATCTCTAAGGGATCGCCCGGCCACCCTGCGGAGAAAGCTCATTTCGGCCGCCTGTATCCGGGATCTTGTCCTTTCGGTCATGACCCAAAGCTCATGACCATATCCTTTCACACTCTTTATTTCTCTCCAGTATATTTCACATTACTCAGCTTTTACTGATAGCTACCATGACACTTACTATCTTCCATTTACTTTAACCAGCCCTCCACTCTGACTCCACTAAGCGCAAAAGATAACCGGACGTCCATTGATATTGAAAAGTTGAAATGTGGTCATACCACCCTGTCCTTGATTTTATTGAAATTATGTTTTCTAAAGTTTGGGCAGCACACTTAAGTAGATAATCATACAGTATACTTGAGTATGGTAGAATATAGCACTGATTATTGTAATGTTTGTCACAATATTGTACACCAGAGCACAATAAATAGTAGTATCCTGTACTGAACTCTTTTGAATTGTGCTCTGCTATGCTGCACTGTGATGTGGAACATGGGGAGTGTTACATTTATATAGCTATTTGTGGGAATCAGAAAACCATTATGCAATTCCGTTTGAAAGAGTCAGTTCGGGTCATGGGCTGAAGTTCAGTAACCACAATTGTTTTGTTCTCAGTGTGTCATTGATCATATCCCATTCTTTCTACATATTTTTGGGAGAGTGGTTGTATCAAAACCAGAAGGAAATTTTACTGTAATTCCTTTTCTATAGTTTGCTTCTGCAATTTTTTTCCACGTAATATAAATCCAGTGGGAATTATTAAAGTAGTCATTGCGCATATGTTGAACTTTGAGTCAAAGCTTATTCATTTACTGTGTAATGGCCCCCAAGGTCATCAAACCTATGTCCTTGAGCAAGACAATTAACCCAGTTGTCAGGCAGACAATCCAGCAGTCATCAGGCAGGTGGTAAGATCCAGACTGATTGCAGAGAACAACCATCTCTGTGGCCAATGCATTTGGTCCAAGCATGGAGTGCCGCCAGGCCCCTCTACATTGACAGTATAAACTTCAGTCTCTCTCTCCCCATCTCTCTCTCTCTCTCTCTCCCCATCTCTCTCTCTCTCTCTCTCGCTCCCTCTCTGGTGTCAGATGTGTGCGTGTGTTTTTAGTATGTCTGCAGTCACACTGGAGCCTACTACCATACTACCATTCGTCTGACTGTTATGCCTGTCACCTGTCGACCAAAACTGTATTGTACTCATTTGTATTTGATTTTTTTGGGTGTAATTGGCTGTTTGAATATTGAATTGGCTGGTGAACCAAAAAGTAGAAAACACCTATTATGTTTTGGTTTGTTCTGTTTTTGTCTACAACATTGTTATTATAATGAACATGCATGATGAGCTGGAAACTACACTCATCATCAAACAAAAAATGCATTTCATCTCATACTAAAGAAGTAAAAGGAAAAGCTAAACTATCCTGACTGTTTGAAGAAAGTCACCATAAGCAACTGTTTTGACAGCTGTTCTACAAAAAACATATAACCATTGCCCCCGGACCCCTCTTACGACAACCAAAGTCCCTGCTGCTAACACCAAATCGTGTAGGAAACACATTTAGGGACAGAATACACACAACTTTACACAAAGCTTGGCTGCTTGTTCATAAAAACATTATTTTGTAGTTCTGCAATGTTGGTTGATACAACGTTCAAGCTCTTTGTATCTTAAACTGCCACCATACCCATTCCTATGCAATAAATAGTTGTTCTGCAATGTTGGTTGATACAACGTTCAAGCTCTTTGTATCTTAAACTGCCACCATACCCATTCCTATGCAATAAATAGTTGTTCTTTCTCTGTAATTTGTAGGTTTTAGTCATTTATTTTAAAATAAAACAATGTGTCATGTTTATCTCCACTGATATTCCAAGCTCTCCTGTCTTCACTTCTACCTTTTCTTCTCCTCTCCTTACGATAGGATGCCAAGATGGGGGGCCGTCCAAGTTTGCCACGGTGTCGGAACTCAGTGGCCACGACGGCGGATGAGACCCCTCACATCGGTAACTACCGATTATTAAAGACCATCGGAAAGGGCAACTTCGCCAAGGTCAAGCTGGCCCGCCACGTCCTCACTGGGAAAGAGGTAAAACAAACACATACAAACATAATTTTTTGGGCAGGAATGGCTATCCTTTCTTGTTGTATCACGTCCTGTGTAGCCTCCTCTTGCCTACTCAATAGTCCAGGGTTTAACATTAACGATGGCCCGCTGGCCCCGGGCCAGTAAGACCTAAAGTCGGGCCAGTAGACAAAGACAGTTACTGGCCCAGATGGGCCACTTCAATTTTCGCTTGTTCTCATATTATAATGCATAGTACAGTATTGGTGTCGTCTTTTTGACAAATCATATTTCATTGGCTCGTCTGTTCTGACCAATCATAGTGCATTCTAGTGCTGGACCCAAATATGGTAGTGTACGAGGTAGGGCTGTCAAAATTCCTCAAAAATGACGTTTGAATATCCCCTCTATTTTGTCAATAACGCGCATTACGCCAATAACAAGACAAATTAATACAAAGAGACATAGACTACCTATACAAGTAGTTAAGTTTAAACATATTTCACAACCTATTACCTACACAAAAACAAGTAAATCAAATGATGACCAAGACCGCGGACCTCACGCTCGCTCGCTCGCTCAAGCACTTTCTCTCTCTCGCCCTCACGCTCTCTGCGCAATAACGGTTTAAAATGAACAACAATAAATACATTTTGAATGCTGATCAAGAGTTTTGTGCAAGCAATATAAGGTTGCGACTATTGTCCCAAATATAGCAGGCTTCATTCAGTGATTGAAACAAATATTAACATTAATTGAAGTTTCACAGTTGTAGAGTATCCAGTAGAAGTAGACGAATATCTTTCAAACTAACCTTTGTTGAGCTGAAATGAAGACAGATTCAGCAACTGCATGGCCTATTTCTCGCTTAAAATGTTTTCAGAAACACGTTTCAGTGAACTATTTTTGTAAAATACGAGATCGTATTCTCAACGAGCATTGTATTCTCAACGAGATCGTATTCTCTCGAGTAGCCAGACCCACATCACGCGTTCATCCAATCAGTTGCTGGTCAGGGGCGTGGAGCATCAACCATGGCTGTATGACATCGCTACACCACGCTTCAGTTGTGTCGGACATATGGATCTGTACGGTCAGGCGCGATAGCGCGCCCCCTCGCAAAGCAGACAGCCAGACAACCTTTGCTACCGCGAATGTTATTTTCCACATTAAAAAAATTAATTGGAATATTAATATTCACCTTTTTAAAAACTATTCAAATATATATTCGAATTTAGAATATTCGTTGACAGCCCTAGTACGGGGCACAGCAAATGCAAAAAAAAATTAGAATGGCAAGGGACATGTTGTTCATGTTTTGCGTTCCCGACGAAAGCCGATAAGGCAGGGTTGTTTATTAAGGGAATGAACAACCACCAAAAACCACCTTAAGTCCCTGCGGCATGTCACGTGTATTGTGACCAAACAGGCTGTTGACTACTCTGGGGCTTGCACCAATGATTCTCTGTCTGCATCGAATGAATGAGGTGGCGCGTAGCTAAACTAAAAAATGCCCATGACATAGTCCGTGAATACGGATAGAGAAACCATGGCTTGTCGACAGTAAGTGTCATGTTAACTACGCCTGCCTAAGCGCTTACTAACAGTGACACACAAGAAGCCAGTCAACCAACAAGTGCAAGTGCTGTATTGCGCCATATTTATGTTAACAGAATTATATTAACTCTATTTTGTTTTATAGATTTTATGTCACATCAAATAAGCAAGCATCTTCATGTAAAGATGGTAATGATATTTATAGTAGCTAATATTTTGATAACCATTTATTAAAAATTGATGATGTGTGTTGCATCATATTTATGTAAAGAGCAATTGCTTGTATCAGCTCACATATCACATATCATAAATCAATATTCTGATCATAAAATATTTACATAATATAAATCTGTAAAATACAATTATATTGATTTTTTTAAATTAAGTTCAGGCCAATAAAAATACAGTCCAGCCCAGTAGATATCAGAAAAAAAGTTAGTGTTGGACCCTGTAGTCTAAAGTGGCTTCCTTCCCCTCCTGAAGGAGACAAGGAAAGGAAGTTTCAAGACTATTGAAATGCATGCCTGCTGTCTCCTAAGTTGAGTTGAAGTCATGTAAAGTCGGTCTGGTCTGAACTTCTGTTAATAGAACTTGGAACATTTAACGTTCTGTCCCTCTTTTGTCATTATCTAAATCTGCCTGTCTGCAGTCTCTGTGCTGTGTTCTTTGGTTTCTATAGTATGACTTACTGGCAGGCTGGGAGTGTTAAGCACTCTGACAGAGGGATAGTTTGCCTGCAGCCTTTTCTTGTCTGTCTTGCTCTTACAGAATTGTATATGTGCAGGCATTCACGGAGACGGGCATTCACTGAGACAGCCATTCACAGAGACATGCACAGGGACGGGGGGGTCAGAAACAGGGACGGGGGGGGGGTGAGTTGACTGGGCGGACAAGGGGTCAAACAGACAGTGTGTGTGGTTAGGGTTGTTGGCACTGTGAAGCTCATACATTACCAACATTCCATGTGACAGTCCAGCACAAATATTACCAAAAGTAAAAGCAGGAGAAGGTCAGAAAATGCAGCCACATAAGACCATTTAAAACTGAAATCAGATTTCTAGGGCTGCCACTGATAATCAATAACAATAACATCATTGATGAAATTAGTTTAATTAGCGATTAGTTAGGTCTATGTGGAATGCTACAAAAACAAATTAAATTTTGCAGGTTTCAGCATTAAGCTAATGGTAGCCAGATAGCTTTTTTGTGCAATCTGGCTACTATTAGCTTTTCATGTCCATAGTTGTAAACAATATTACGTGTATGTTTTTTCCTTTTCACTATTATTCCCGTTATATAAACTAAACACACTTCCCTGATTTTGTGTACCAAATGTAATCACACTTAACAGTGGTCATTTGATGCAATAGAAGTGGTTTTTGAAGCGTTTTTCACATTCAGAATTCCCGAAAAAGCATTACACTTGACTTAATGGGTCCCAAATGCAAATATGTTCCTTGGGAGGAGATGGACTTGTAGATCTTTTCAAGCCATAATTGACTCATTGGGTTTAATCCTAAATGTCTCATGTCCAACACACTGCCACAATCACACTTTAGTCTTAGTCCTGTCACGAGAAATAGATATTGTTGATCTAATAATTTCCCCACAAACTCCTGGATTATCCGATCGCTGTCTTATTACACTTACCGATAAAACAAGAAATCCTCTTGCTCTGCAAACAATGAGTTTCAAAAGTCGTACTATAAATTCTCTGACTACAAATAGATTCCTTGATATTCTTACAAGTTCGCTTATCAATGACAGAGTAAATAAATCCGCAAACGATCAAATCGCGGATCTAAACTCAACACTGCGAAATACTTTAGATACGGTTGCACCACTAAAAACCAAAGAAATATGCAACAAGAAACTTGCTCCCTGGTACACAGACAATACTAGAGCACTCAGGCAAGCCTCCACCAAGTTGGAAGTATTCAGACTAGGCTGGATAGACAGTACACTACAATACCGAAAATCACTCACATTTGCTCAATCAGCTTATTTCTCCAACCTGATTGAGGCAAACAAAAACAATCCAAAATGTCTTTTCGATACAGTTGGAATGTTATCAAAAAAGTAACGCTCAAAAAGTGAAGTGGGTCTTCACTTTAACTGTATTTTATACATGAACTACTTTGATAAAAAGATCATCACTATTAGAAAACAAATAACTGACCTAAATAATTATAGTCCCCAAAATCTCAGTTGTCCTGAGAATGTCCTGAACCTCCCTGACCAGGTGTCAATAGGGACACTTCAATTGTTTGATACCGTATCGCTCGACACATTCACTAAATTTGTAATGAGTTCTAAACCCATAAATTGTCAGCTAGACCCGATTCCAACAAAATTACTTAAAGAGCTTTGCTGGGTCTTTCAATGTTGAACATAATAAATTGCTCCCTTTCCTCCTGATGTGTGCCAAACTCACAAAAATGTTAGGAAATTAAGCCTCTCCTAAACATTTCGAATCTAGATCCCGACATATTAAACATTTATAGGCCAATATTGAACCTCCTGTTCCTCTCAAAAATATTACAAAAATGTGTTTCCCAACAACTGAATGCCTTCCTGAAGACGAATAACTTTTATGAAATGCTCCAGTCATGTTTCCGATCCCATCATAGTACTGAGACTGCACTCGTGAAGGTAACATATGACCTTCTAATGGCCTCAGACAAAGGTTCTGCATCTGTTCTGTTGCTTCTTGATCTTAGTGCTGCTTTTGAGACTATTGATCACTCCCTTCTCTTAGAGAGGCTGGAAACCCATATTGGGCTATGCGGACATGTTCTAGCCTGGTTTAAATCTTATTTATCTGACAAATCAAAGGTATGTTTTGGTGTTCCTCAAGGCTCGGTTCTGGGCCCATTATTGTTCTCACTATATATGCTGCTTCTGGGTGATGTAATCTGGAATCACAATGTCAACTTTCACTGTTATGCTGATGACACAGTTATATATTTCAATGAAGCATGGAGAAGCCCCAAAATGCTTTTAAATTCAAGAAAAACAGAAATGCTCATTTTAAGACCCAAGAAAAGAAACAATGAGCTTTGTTAGCAGATCTCACTGTGAACCTCGACAGCTGCAAAAAACTGTTAGAAACCTTGGCATTACCCTTGACCCTGACCTCTCCTTTGATGAACATATAAAATATGTCTCAAGATTTGCTTATTTTCATCTTCGAAACATTGCAACATTCTGAAACCTTTTATCAAAAACAGATGCAGAAAAACTAATCCATGCTTTTGTTACTTCTAGACTAGATTACTGCAATGCTCTACTTTCCGGTTACCCTGACAAAGCAATAAATAAACTTCAGCTAGAACAAAAAAATTGAACACATTACTCATGTACTAGCCTCTTTACACAGCTGCCTGTTAGGGTTAGGGCTGATTTTAAGGTTTTATTGTTAACCTATAAATCAATACATGGACTTGCTCTTATTTACCTTGCTGAAATGATCCACACCATACGTACCTACACGTAACCAATGATCGCAAGATGCAGGCCTTTTAATTGTACCTAGAATCTCTAAACAAACAGCCGGAGGCAGTGCCTTTTCTCATAGAGCTCCACTACTTTGGAACGATTTGCCAATTAAGGTTAGAAATGCAAACTCAGTGCAAACTTTCAAGTGTATACTAAAGACTCATCTATAAAGCACGGTCTATGATTAGGTGTAGCCTGGTCCAGGGGTGTGAAGGTGACCAGAAAGGCTTGATACTGTCCACCCTTGCTGTCTTGCCAGGTGGGCTCTTGTCGCCACTGGGATGCCCTCCCTCCAATGCCTCTCGGGGGCGGAATCACTGGCTTGTTGTTGTATCTCTGTTGCGCACTTGTGCAATTGGGCTGTACTCAGCTGGCAATACTCGGCCCTCATTCAGGGTGGTTGGTGGGTGTCCCTTTGGTTGATGCTTGGCAATGTGGGTGGATTGATTTCCTGCCTGTTGGGCCCTGTCCGTGGCCTTCCCCAGATAGGGCCACAATGTCGCCGGACCCCCCTGTCTCAGTCCCAAGGTCTTAAGCTGCTATATTATTGTAGGGGAAGTAGGGTCAGTTTTCCTCCACTAAGTTCTCCTTCTCCACAATAAATCTTTGTTGATATGAGGAATGCATTTTCTGAATTTTCCCAGTCTCCTCCCGTTTTGATCTTAGGAGGGCATGAGGTCCTGGCCCACATCTGCGGAGTACCTGGTTTGGGGGACCCGTTGCTTTCCCTGTCCAGAGTCCTCCTGGTTGTGTTTCAGATCGAGACGATACCTGACGATTTCAGCTGCCACTGTGCTGACACCTCCCCCTCCCCTGTGTTGTTACTTTCCTTGTCCATCTGGTCATGCTTCTGACCTGGACTAAGTTTAAATAGACTCTAGACTCAGCCCACACGCATTTATTAATTATTAAAAATGTAATCTTGTTATGTTCACCCGGCACAGCCAGAAGATGACTGGTCACGCCTCTGAGCCTGGGTCCTCTCTAGGTTTCTTCCTTTATGTTATCTGCTGATGAAAAAGGGCTTTTTAAATACATTTGATTGATTGATTTATTGATTGTAATAGTCAGCTCATATTGAAATAATGTCCATAAAAAAATTCAGTTGTATTTTAAAACTTATATAGTTTAAATCTGTCATTTGATGATATAGAAGTAGCGTTTGTAGCTTTTTCACAAATTCAGAATTGTCAAAAAAACATTACACCTGACTTAATGGGTCCCAATTGAAAATATGTTCCTTGGGAGGAGATGGACTTATAAACCTCTTTCCAAGATTTTATTTAAAACTTGGTGAGCTTGCAAATGTGGGAAACCTCAACAGCGCCACCACGTGGTTGATAAAAAATATTTGCCATCATTATTGTTGATTCATCTTTGTTAACATATGCGCCAACTGGAATTCAAATACCATGATCCTTGTAGGAGATGTCTGTATATGTGCAAAACCACACCGCTAGACATGTTTATCTGTCAATGGCAGCCATGTTTTTCAATATACTGGCCTGATTGATATAATTTTTTAAGAACATCATCCATAGATGCCAAATATGAAGCGATGTGAAGATCGGACATTTGGTGCTAGAAGAGTTAATTATTTTGTGTTTTTCAAAAAATAAAAAATGGTGGAATGTCCATTATGGCGGACTTCATGGGTCCCAAGGGCAAACATTTTCAGAATGAGGAGGTACACCTAGATTTTTTTTTTCAAGACTCTAAGTCATAAGGGGTGGGCGTGGTAAGCTTGCAAAAAGTGCAACTTTGGAGACTTGTGACAGCGCCACCATGAGGCTGACATGCATGCCACTGCACCAGAAGTTGCAGCCATTTGCCCTTTACTGCCATAAAAATGTGTCAATTACAAGTGGAATTGTAGAAACAAATGAAAACAGAGAAATTAACTACTGAGAATGGATTATCTACTGAGGCTTGAACACCTAACACCCTCTCCACCAAAGGCACATTTGTAATAGCTAAAGCATTGTTTTTTTCATGTTACCAGAATGATTTAAGGCGAACTACCGCTAGCTTAGACTGAGGTACCTCTAGCAATTATTTTTGATGAAATAATCATGGCAACATAGCATTTCACTAAATATTTGACTGTTAGGGGTGTAATTATTCCCCAAATCCTCGATTTGATTTTTGATTTTCTAAATACATTTTTTAGTGCTGACTACACTGTTGTTAAGACCATTGTAAATAAAAAAAGAATAGCTTTTTATTAAAACATATTACTTAAATACAATGTAAAAATAAAATATATGTTAGTTAATGTGAACTTGAACAACTTGCAAAAATAGAAAACACTTACAACAATAACAATGCAAAAAATAATTTAATTTGTGGCAGCTATGTCCAGCACTTGTTGCCTAATTTCATATAACTATTTACACCGTGGCATTTATCTGGCAAGGCCACAGATCCATTGCCATAAACTTTGCTATTGCATTTTTTATTTCTTTACCACATAGGTCTTCAACCCTCTCCTGGGGAACCCCCCAGCCATTCCATCTATTAGATGTAGTTGGGATTATAGGTTGAGTGTTTTCTTTCCACTCATATACATTTCTTCATGATACTCGCTCGCAGTTAACCATTCTTTATATTAGATAATGTTCTCTACATTAACTTAAGCTCTAACTATTTCTCAGTGTGTTCCACCTTATAATATTCTCTAACTTATGTGAAGTATTATAGAAATGGTAATTTTGTTTCGTTTATAATTTCCCCCACGTAGTTTTTCCTTTGAAAATGTATTTTCAAACCATAATAGTAATGAATCGTAACAAACACAGTAGGGTTCCACCAGTGAACTGCTGAAACCTTAATAATGAATCGGAACACAAACAATAGGGTTTCACCAGTGAACTGCTGAAACCCTAAAGAGGGTTAGATTATGGAAGCACTTTACATTGAAGACTTCTGCAAAATGTGCAAAGCTGAACTCCTGTGGTTTGGGAGCATGACAAGAATGCATGAGCTCCTCAAGTGAGAGCATATTGGAGCCATGATGACAGAGGGAGAAGATGGCTTGTCTACAAAAACTGTCATTGCCTGCTTTTCACAGAGCTCGTTTTAGGCCAGCTTAATGGCATCAGTTGCATTTTTAAAGAGTAAAATCATTCATCTGAAGTGCAAGGTTTAATTAAGAATTAACGTTACCACCATCAAATCAGCATCAACTTGTGCATATTTAGTTTTGTGCAACCACCGCTGAGCAACGCCTGCTAGTTTAGCATTCCCTACCTTACTGATGAATCGTGCCTTATGTGTCTAATTGGACGAATTGTACATTTCTCCACAAAAGAACAAAACCCATCCCCAGTCAATGTCTATTTATTTTATTTGGGATGTTGCGTATGTACTCTATGCTGTTAGAGCCGCCTGAAAAAAGATTCTAAGCGATGTGTTGCTGTTTGTCTCTGTATTTTACCTCATCATTAAGCACAATGCCTCTCTAGTTAAATTCCAACACCAAAAATATCTCAAGTTGTTTTTAAGAGAGAAAAGTGTAAGATAACAATTTTTATATATAACACTTAATCTTAAGCAGAAATGTATGGGGTTTTTTTGTCTGATAAATTTAAGATAGACTGATCCATCTATTTTAAAAGTTATTTCAGCCTTAAAGATTTTCTCCCATTGAGAAAGCATGATTTTCAATACAACTCAAATCAATGCTTTAATCTGGCTGCAGCCTAAAGAGAGAGGGACTGTGGAGAGAGGGATAGAAAGGTTGAGCAAGACAATGGAGACATTAGAGAGAGCCACTGAAAAGTAAAAAAAGGATAGACTTGCTCTGGCTCTTTCTGTCAGTTTTGCTCTCTCGCTCTCTCTCTGGGATTTAGAACGAGAGACCTCATTAAAACAAAAGTGTAAGTTGTTATTTTAATGTATGGCACGCACAGATAGTCTTTATCACTGTGTGTTTTGTGTGTGTGCACTCTGAATCTAATGTACATTGAATAATTTTCAGGTAGCAGTGAAGATTATTGATAAGACACAACTCAACTCTTCCAGTCTTCAGAAGGTGGGTCAGAGAATACACCTACACACACAAACGTGGGCTTTCCTGTCCTATTTTTCTCACTCTTCTCTCTTTCTCTTATGTCTCTCTTCTGTGTCTCAGGCTTCTTCTCTTTCCCTCCCTCCCTCTCTCTCACACTCTCTGGAGTGGTCTCGATCTCAGAGAGACCTAATTACAGGAAAGCAGTCTCAATTACTTTCATGGGGCTAGAGTGGGATTTGTTCATACACACACACTGACAGTGATGTGCATGTAACCCATAATCTCCCATTTTAGTGCGGACAGGTTAAGGGGAACCACATTTTGTACAGTTTATGGGTGGTTCTGGTGAATTGAACGGTACGAGCAGGCTGTTTATTTTGTATTGTCTGTGACTGGAAAAAAGTTGGCAAATGTTCAGCTGCCGACATCCACCTATCTATCCCTCAAACATTAAGTGTTGTTTGCTCAAAACAACTCTGGGAAGTTCTGTTTCATGTAAAGAAAATGGGCAGGGGATTGTTTGAGCCTGATGCAGCGATTGAATGTAATGTTGCTCTCAAATCCACAGACAGACTCCCACTTGGCTCAGGATAACTCATGTTCATTTATCTCAGGTCTCAACTTTCCCATTCTGTTTTTAGTCCAAACATAATTTGCAAATCGTAGCTTTGGAGGTCATACTTATTGTCAGTCTTCTTGGCGTTGCCTACTGTCCTACGTCTCTTCCATCTCTGAAAACGTTCCTGTTGAAATACTGTGAGTCAAGCGTGAGCAACCAATTATTCAAAGATAACAGGACAATTGTAAATAGTTGATTTGGATTGTGCAAATGTTATGTCATAGCCTACATGTTGAATAGAGATATTTTACTCCACTCTATTTGAATGTAGCAGCCACTAATACATACACACCCACACAGGTTTGAGACATACTCACTGTACTGATTGTCTTCTCTCTCCACATCAGCTCTTCCGGGAAGTGAGAATCATGAAGCTGTTGAATCATCCTAACATAGGTGAGTTGACAAACTAATCAGTTGTTATCCATTCAAAGACCTTTAAAGGGAACCAACTCGACATGGTCAAGAACCAAAGCAATGCTGTTCTGTTTACGTACATCACTGAATCAAAGTAATTCTCTCCTTTTTTCTCTCCTTCCATTCTCTCCATTCCATTACTCTCCTCTGTTCCCTCATCCATCCCCCTTTCCCCTCAACAGTGAAGTTGTTTGAGGTGATAGAGACGGAGAAGACATTGTATTTGGTCATGGAGTATGCCAGTGGAGGTAAGCGTGTGTGCCTGTCGTTCATCCCGCTACTGTGTGTGAGTGTAACAGTCAAATAATAGTTATATACTTATGGTTTTTATTATTTTGTGTGCGACAGTCCATCCATTTCCCCTGGAGTGATACAACAGCAAAATCATCCCCCCTTCGTAATTCCAAATGAGCTGTCACTTGTGTGTGAATAATTAATATAATAATCTCTCCTCCATTTACCTCCTACTCTCACCCCTTCATTCCTCCCATCCCTGGCATCTGTCCTTGGTCCTCCAGGGGAGGTGTTTGATTACCTGGTTGCTCACGGGAGGATGAAAGAAAAGGAGGCACGTGCCAAATTCCGACAGGTAAAGTGTGTGTGTGGGTGTGTGTAACTCTTGTGTGAGCTTGTTTATTTCCTAAAATGTCTTAAGATCTGTCTTCTTTTTCCCTTTCTCTCAATAGATTGTGTCAGCTGTCCAGTACTGTCACCAGAAGTGTATAGTCCACCGAGATCTAAAGGTGAGATGGAACGCAAAGGCACTTGGTACTGGGTGACACGGCACAGCCCAAAACAAGCCTTTGACTTCTGAATTAACATTCATCGTTCATCATTGACTCAGCTCACCCAGCTGACTTCCTGACCTTAATGTCAATCACAGCCTTACATATACTGCATTATTCTTCTGCGATGCATATTAAATCTGTCCATGTTAACTTGACCCAGTCCTGGCTTAAGCCTGTGGTTAAACAAAGCCTTAACTTGGCTGCCTTAAACCTTAAATGTCACTTACACTTCAGCTCCACTAAAAACATTGCTATTAACATTGTTATTGTGACGTTCTACCTGCTACACCAGAAGCCAACCAAAAGTCAGACCGTGGTGATTCTTGAGCTTTTAGTTTTATGGCAAAGGAAGCATTCCTCTCTATGGCTGATGGCAATGCTTTACACTAACATTTCTTGCGTAGCAGGGCTGTAAGTTAGCCATTAGCCCGGACTATAAAAGTGTAATAATGCTTTACCCTGAGCAGATGGAACTATGACCCACCGTTGGATACTTGCAGTTAATGACCCCTCGGACATCTTAGCATGAAAAGCATTCATCCTTGATATATTGAGTCCTCTTTCAATCTTGTGTGTGCGTCATCGGGGGTGAGCATATGCGTTTATACAGAGTTTTTTGTTGTCACGTTGTCTTTTTTGTTTTCTTTTATACTGCACAGAGAGCACCTACTTGTTGCTAGGCAACACAGCCTCCCCTTGATCGTCGCTCAGCCATGTAAAGAGTTAATATACATAGCAGCTGAGCGCACTACATCCCACCGCTAGCATGCCTCTGAAGCTAAGCAGGATCGGTCTTGGTCAATCCCTGGGTGGGGGACCAAATACTGCTGGAAGTGATGTTGGAGGGCCATCTGGGTGCACTATTCCCTCTAAAGATAAAATCCCCATGCCCCAGGGCAGAGACGGAATGCGTCTTTTGGATGGGACATTAAATGATTACCCTGACTTTGGTCACAAAAAATGGCGCTTAAGAGTGAGACTGTTAAACCGGGTGACAGGTGTGTGGGTGTGTTAGCAAATACTGTCGCCTCCACTACCACTGGTTTTAAACTTTTAAATTGTTGCACTCATATTGGTAAGTGGAATTTTTAGGGCTTTTTTCCGCCATTGCCTGATTTCTGAACAATAACTTTTATTCCTTTCGTTTGTGAATGCTTTGTCCTTCACCATGGTGACATATACTTAAAGTATAATGATAATGCAGGTTTTATTTAGTTTAATGTTATTTAAAATGAAACATCTGAGCAATTTTTTCATTATAAAATAATATTGTATTCCACACAGCCTTTTTTGCGCATTCTTTTTTTCCCCACAGACCAGAGCACATACAGAAATATTTTGAGGCACCGCGGGATGTGAAAATAAAAGCATCTAATTTTTTTTTTCTAGGAGGGGTTTTTACATCTCATTTCATAGAAATAAAATTGATAAAGTTGATAAAAGGAATTTTTCCCAAAAGTGCCGTCTCTTCCAGACTCTCGCAGTGGCATTTGGGGTCGCTGTTGGTTCGTTTCTTCTTTTTGCGAGGAGGCTCAGTCATTGGCGGTAGCAGTTCAATATCTGAATCAGATGAAGACCCGGCCTAGATGGATCTATTTCTGATCCTCCATTTGACTCCATCTCATCTAAATCTTGCAGCATCTGCAATGCTCTCAGGGCGTCAAATCGTCGGGTTTGGTTTTCCATTGTGAACTAAATGCTGTAAATTGTGTCTGAGTTGTTTCTGACTTGCTCACCGAGTTCAGATTATATAAACTTTCTACCCTCATCATCACACTTCAGTCAGATGCGTAGGTGTGTCTAGGTTGATGAGGGGGTTATCGCCCGTTCATCCATTGACATAATTGCTATTCCCTTGCTATTTATTAGATTCGATTAGACTAGGTTCCCAAGGTAGACATTTGTGTAACAACTGAAAAATAATGTAAAAAAACATGTATGAAATGTCTTAATCTTCAGTAAAATAAGTAGAGAAAAATCAAAGAGAGACGATATGATGTGTGCAATTTAGTTTAGCTATTTTCTAAAATAAAAACAATAACTTGTAATACCTTTGTTGAATTGGTGAGTGGTGACTGCTAAACAGTATCCTTGGTATTTCATTTTGTGAATAATTATTTAGCCTAATATATTTGTAAGATATTAATCTTAAGTAAAATAAGCAGAGAAAATTCAGAGAGAGACGATCGGATATGTGTGCGATTTAGTTTCTCTTCTCCTAAAATAAAAACAGTAAATTGTAATACCTTTGTTGAATTGGTGACTGCAAAATAATATCCTTGGTGTTTCTTTTAGTGAATAATTATTTAGTCTAATACATTTGTAGGATCTTAATCTTCTGTAAAATAAGTGGAGAAAATTCAAAGAGAGTCGATAGGATGTGTGTGGAATTTTGTTTCTCTTTTTCCCCTAAAATAAAAACAGTAACTTGTAATATCTTACTTGAATTAGTGAGTTGTGACTGCTAAATAATATCCTTGGTTTTTCATTTAGTGAATATTTTTACATTTGTAGATTTACATTTGATGAATTAACCTACACAATAAGCTGAATCTCCTATTGAAAAACTGTAACATTTGATAACTAGCCTATATCGTTTGTATTATGTTTCAATAATAGCCTAATTAAGCCATTTGTAAGTTATTCAAATTCAACCAAGGTCTGATAATCCTTCTGGCATTCAGTGAGGTGTGATTAGCGCCTGGGTACTATTTGGGTACCAACGCTAAGTGGCGCGGGCTGTTGGCAGATTAAGTAGGAAATCAGGGTAAAAAAAACAGGTAAATCGTCTCTAAATCGTTTTCTATTCCTCAGTTTAGAATTCCGACAACAGAACAATGTAATATACACCTATTTAGGAAATGTCATGGAAGGAGGAGGGTGTAGCTTTCAAAATATACGTTTTATTTTAATTACAAACTCAAATGCCAATTGACGTAGACATTTGGCAGTTCCAGTGTTAAAAGGGATAGTTTGTAAAAAAAATCTTATTTTTCTCAAAGTTGACTTGAAGGCACATTGGGTAATTTTTTTTAAACAATACATTATTCAGCTCTGTCCCAGTCTGTAATTATCGTTATTAGCATTGTCCTAATTCATGATTGGAAACGGTTAGTACCGCTATCGCAAAGCTGCATTGCAAGTGGAAAAGTTCTGCAAATGGCAAATTATAGATGTGGTCATTTATGCTTGTAAATGTAGTTACATTACCTGACAGTAAAACCAATAACATGCAAATAAGTCTTATGAGGAGTGGGGTTGAGGTTACAATGTCAGAGATGGGATGGGCATTCAGTCCAATCTAGAAGAGCGAATGTCTCTGAGTGAGTGAGTGACTGATTGACTGACTACCCCTTGTTAAATAGCGTAGTTGTTAGAGATGCGGCCTGCCAAGCAAGAGGACCTGCGTTTGAGCCTCATCACAGTCAAAACAAATTGTGCATTAGGATTTGTTTAGGATAGACAAGAAAGTTGCAGGCTACAACCTTCAGTAGCTACGTTGTAGTAAGCCTAAAATAAAATGGTTTACTATTATATTATGACTATTTCTGGTGGATTTTCAAAGTACGCATCCATGCATTCTTTTTGGCTAGATCACAACCCCTTGGGCAGTAAAAGAGTAGGGGTTTCCATGATTCTCTCGTCTTTTCACTTGACAAAATAGTCAGTTATCATCACCTATATTGATAGTTATTGTATCAATGTCATTCACAAATGAAAGAAAAACAAACATTGTTGTGCCATGAAATGAAATGGCTTTGGCAGTGTAATGTTCAGTCTCGCTAGAAATTGCTCAATTCTTAGGACTATTCCAAGTAGTTAGTAGATACTTGTAATCCTCTTACTGGCTAATTAGCTGTTTAAACGGCCAGTGGCAAAAGCCATACAGTTCATAGATGCTATTGGTGTTGGAGGTATACATAATAACACATTTGACAAGTGTCGCTATACCGACACTTGGCAAATGTAAAGCTCTGTGGCCTATTGGTTAAAGACAGCCTCACACACGGGGAGACCCAGGTTCAAATCTAGTGAGGATTCAACAACAACAACATTAATCTCTTTAATCGTGGGCCGGCTGAACTAGGTTTGCCTGGTTCCTTTTCTGTTTTTTTTAACAATGATGCTTCAGAGAATAATCTGGGATGAGCAGTTTGTGTGATAAGAAGCTGAACATTTTGGCAAGATATGCATTGGAAGACACATCTCAATCTTCAGGTCTCTTCTGCTGGGGAGTTTTGACTTGCGATTAAGCGAGTCAAAACTAAAACTTTGCTAGATTGGATCCCCAAACTGGCAAGTTTGTGTGCAAGAGGACAAATATTCCTTACACACGGTTGAGAAAGAACAACAATAAAGATCAATGCAGCCAGCAATCGGTATTTGTCATTTATAGGCAAAAGAAGAGAACATTTTAATGGTTTTGCTCAAGTAACTTTATTTTTTTAAATAATTTATTATGTTGCAGTTTTACTGATATATTGAATACCTTATTTACTGCATCTATGTGTCCATAAATGTCTATTTATTTTTTGACATCATAATTTATTCACTTATTTATATTTTACTATCATATTATTCATATACTATTTATTCGCTTATTTTTGTCAGTCTGTAATTCTTAGAATGTATTGAAAGCTTTGTGTGAATGAATTTGCTTAAATTTGAAGCGTCACCAGAATCAATTGTATTTAACTGAGGATCTGTAATGATTACATCGGTTTTTTTCTCCCTGCCCCGTCTCTGTTCCTCTTTTTTCTTTCTTTCTCCCATTCCATTAGGCTGAGAATCTTCTCCTAGATGCTGACATGAACATCAAGATAGCCGACTTTGGCTTCAGCAATGAGTTTGTCATGGGCAGTAAGCTGGACACATTCTGTGGCTCGCCTCCCTATGCCGCTCCAGAGCTGTTCCAGGGGAAGAAGTACGATGGGCCCGAGGTGGATGTATGGAGTCTAGGGGTAATTCTTTACACCCTGGTGTCGGGGTCGTTGCCCTTTGATGGCCAGAACCTCAAGGTGTGTGTGTGTATGTGTGTCTGAGAAGAACTTTGTAACTCTTCTGTGTTTCATTCTACAAACTGACGTCCTGATCATTAACCCTTGATTTCTAATGACTCTCCCTCCATAGGAATTACGAGAGCGGGTGTTGAGGGGAAAATATCGTATTCCATTCTACATGTCTACAGACTGTGAGAACCTTCTGAAGAAGTTCCTGATTCTCAATCCTACCAAGAGAGGCAGCTTGGAGGTCAGTGACCAGTGCCACTTAACCCCTCACCTTGCCCAGGCCATAAATAGCGAGTTACAACTGAGATGCAGGTAGCCTAGCTGTTGTAGTGCGACGAGTAAGGCAATTGCAACCCTAATTGCTCCATGGTGGCTGTTAATTATGTATTGTCCCTGGCCATGATCCCACTATCTGAAAGTTGTAGTTCGAGTAAGCAAGCAAAAGGAACACTTATGTCGGTACACACAGGTTACAAAAGCTTATGTGCAAAACAGGATAAATATACAGCAGCTGCTCTTGGACAGTTCAGGATGACGTAGAATCAATCACCATTTGATGCACTGTGAGTGTTGTCAGGCAGTTGTCTACCAGTATTTACCTAACATACCCACCTAAATATTGTTGCTAGCTATTATATCTGATTTCTTTTCTACCTCTCTTCCACATTATTTCACTTCAACTTCATCTCTTCCCCTCTTCCTCCTCACTGACTATTTTCTCTTCACCCTCATCCTTATCCTCGTATCTTCTCTTCCTTCCCACTCTTCTCCCTCAGCAGCAGATAATGAAAGATAGATGGATGAATGTGGGACATGAAGAGGAGGAGTTGAAACCTTATATAGAACCAATGCCTGACTACAAGGACCCTAAGAGGACAGGTACACACACTTTCTTCCACACACCCACTAGCCTCAAATAGCTCTTGTGGATTTGTTGGAATACAATTTCAATTGTAATATAAATCTGTGTGTGTGTAGAGATCATGATTCAGATGGGTTACTCCATGGAGGAGGTGCAGGATTCGCTGGTCAACCAGAAATACAACGAAGTCATGGCCACATACCTACTACTGGACTACACAAACCATGAGGTACACGCATGTATTGTGTCTCTGTCTGTAAGTGCTACACACAACAAATTATTGAACTGTTAACACTATTTTCTCAATATTAGTTTAAAACCACTAGACCATCTATATATTTATATATATTTATTTTTAATGTTAGCCATTAAATGCTCCTTATTTGTTAGCAAGAGGCATCAGGTTTGCTCATTGTAATTTTTGCCATAAACAATTCATGAGAGGCTGCTCTTGCGTCTTGGAAATGCTATTCAAAGAAACTGATCACAACTTTTATTGTGGGTGGAAATGTGTCTTTAGTGCATTAAGGTGTGTTCCACAATAACACCAAGAGTAGGACTACATGTCATTTTTATATCCTCAACCCTGATCTCTCTTTAGGGTTAAAATCACAATGCCCCAGGGCTGTGGAGATCATGAAAGTTGGGATCATGAAAGTTGACTCTCTAGATGATACATGTTATGTTATGGAAATGTGTAGTGCACATTTGGACTCAAGGTTGTTTGGCTTGCTTGTTGGCCAAAACAGAATTTATCGTCTCCAGTACCCATTTAAGTATTCTTACTTTACAGCATTCCCTAGCAAAAATTGCCCGATTAGCAATAGGGACAGGGACATATTATCATATCCTGTGGTCAGTTATAGAAATGCTATCTCATATTGCATTGCACCCTTTTCATAATGTAAATCCTGTTATTGTTCAGCCACAACATTCCAAGTTAGGAGATCAAGAGTGCATAAATCTTCTGTTATTAATCTGGATATAAAGATGGATGACAAATAACAGGAAAAACCTTTGTCATGAGGGGTTTATGCACTGCAATCCTACTATAATATCCATCTCTGTGTAGTTCTCGACACTGTTCTTGCTGACACAGTCTTATAACTTCCTGAACTGACGTTCTTAGTCACCTGGGAGAGTTGCTGTTCTGTTTTTCCTTACATATCGCAATAATGCATGAGCATCACAATCATTGAATGTGTGCTTTCAAACAAATTGTTTTACCCAATTTATTGATCTGAGTGCAGATGTCAATTTAGTCACTGTTACTATTTGAAACCCTAGCCATTTGAGCAATCTTTGTGAGTGAAGCTTCAGCCATCCATGCCCCCAACAATGAACCCCCTTTCAAAGTCACTTAGATCGCATCGCATCGCATCATCTTCCGCTTAATCCGGGGCCGGGTCGCGGGGGCAGCAGTCTAAGCAGGGATGCCCAGACTTCCCTCTCCCCAGACACTTCCTCCAGCTCTTCCGGGGGGACACCGAGGCGTTCCCAGGCCAGCCGGGAGACATAGTCCCTCCAGCGTGTCCTAGGTCTTCCCCGGGGTCTCTTCCCGGTGGGACGGGACCGGAACACCTTCCCAGGAAGGCGTTCCGGAGGCATCCGAAACAGATGCCCAAGCCACCTCAGCTGACCCCTCTCGATGTGGAGGAGCAGCGGCTCTACTCTGAGCTCCTCCCGGGTGACCGAGCTTCTCACCCTATCTCTAAGGGATCGCCCAGCCACCCTGCGGAGAAAGCTCATTTCGGCCGCCTGTATCCGGGATCTTGTCCTTTCGGTCATGACCCAAAGCTCATGACCATAGGTGAGAGTAGGAACGTAGATTGACCGGTAAATCGAGAGCTTCGCCTTACGGCTCAGCTCTTTCTTCACCACGACAGACCGATACATCGACCGCATTACTGCAGAAGCTGCACCGATCCGTCTGTCAATCTCCCGTTCCATCCTTCCCTCACTCGTGAACAGGACCCCTAGATACTTAAACTCCTCCACTTGAGGCAGGCACTCTCCACCAACCTGAAGTGGGCAAGCCACCCTTTTCCGACTGATGACCATGGCCTCGGATTTGGAGGTACTGATTTTCATCCCCACCGCTTCACACTCGGCTGCAAACCGTCCAAGTGCATGCTGGAGGTCCTGGCTTGAAGGGGCCAACACGACAACATCATCCGCAAAGAGCAGAGACGAAATCGTGTGGTCCCCAAACCTGACACCCTCCGGCCCCTGGCTGCGCCTAGAAATTCTGTCCATAAAAATTACGAACAGAACCGGTGACAAAGGGCAGCCCTGCCGGAGTCCAACATGCACAGGGAACAAGTCTGACTTACTGCCGGCAATGCGGACCAAGCTCCTGCTTCGGTCGTACAGGGACCTGACAGCCCTTAGCAAAGGACCCAGGACCCCATATTCCCGAAGCACCCTCCACAGGATGCCACGAGGGACACAGTCGAATGCCTTCTCCAAATCCACAAAACACATGTGGACTGGTTGGGCAAACTCCCATGAACCCTCCATCACCCTGTAGAGGGTATAGAGCTGGTCCAGTGTTCCGCGGCCTGGACGAAAACCACACTGTTCCTCCTGAATCCGAGGTTCTACTATCGGCCGTATTCTCCTCTCCAGAACCCTGGCATAGACTCTCCCGGGGAGGCTGAGAAGTGTGATCCCCCTATAGTTGGAACACACCCTCCGGTCCCCCTTCTTATAAAGAGGGACCACCACCCCGGTCTGCCATCCCAGAGGCACTGTCCCCGACTGCCACGCGATGTTGCACAGGCGTGTCAGCCAAGACAGCCCCACAACATCCAGAGACTTGAGGTACTCAGGGCGGATCTCATCCACCCCCGGTGCCTTGCCACCGAGGAGTTTCTTAACCACCTCGGTGACTTCAGCCCGGGTGATGGACGAGTCCACATCTGAGCCCTCATCCTCTGCTTCCTCAATGGAAGACGTGACGGCGGGATTGAGGAGATCCTCGAAGTATTCCTTCCACCGCCCGACGACATCCTCAGTTGAGGTCAACAGCTGCCCACCTCTACTGTAAACAGCGTTGGTAGGGCACTGTTTCCCTCTCCTGAGGCGCCGGATGGTTTGCCAGAATCTCTTCGAGGCCAGCCGATAGTCCTTCTCCATGGCCTCACCGAACTCCTCCCAGGCCCGAGTTTTTGCCTCCACAACCACCCGGGCTGCAGCCCGCTTGGCCTGTCGGTACCCGTCAGCTGCGTCAGGAGTCCCACAAGCCAACCAGGCCTGATAGGACTCCTTCTTCAGCTTGACGGCATCCCTTACTTCCGGTGTCCACCACCGGGTTCGGGGATTGCCGCCTCGACAGGCACCGGAGACCTTACGGCCACAGCTCCGAGCGGCCGCTTCGACAATGGCGGTGGAGAACATGGTCCACTCGGACTCAATATCTCCAACCTCCCTCGGGATCCAGTCGAAGCTCTGCCGGAGGTGGGAGTTAAAGATCTCTCTGACAGGAGACTCGGCCAGACGTTCCCAGCAGACCCTTACAGTACGCTTGGGCCTGCCGAGTCTGTCCAGCTTTCTCCCCCGCCATCGGATCCAACTCACCACCAGGTGGTGATCAGTTGACAGCTCCGCCCCTCTCTTCACCCGAGTGTCCAAGACATACGGCCGCAGGTCAGATGAGACGACAACAAAGTCGATCATCGACCTGCGGCCTAGGGTGTCCTGGTGCCACGTGCACTGATGGACACCCTTATGCTTGAACATGGTGTTCGTTATGGACAAACTGTGACTAGCACAGAAGTCCAATAACTGAACACCACTCGGGTTCAGATCAGGGGGGCCGTTCCTCCCAATCACGCCCCTCCAGGTGTCACTGTCGTTGCCCACGTGGGCGTTGAAGTCCCCCAGTAGAACAATAGAGTCCCCAGTCGGAGCACTTTCCAGCACCCCTCCCAGAGACTCCAAGAAGGTCGGGTACTCTGCACTGCCGTTCGGCCCGTAGGCACAAACAACAGTGAGAGACCTATCCCCGACCCGTAGGCGCAGGGAAACGACCCTCTCGTTCACCGGGGTAAACTCCAACACATGGCGGCAGAGCTGGGGAGCTATAACTGATCACTTAGATCATTTTCACTAAATTAAGGTCAGCTGGGCCTGCTTAAATTTGTTTTACATGCCATAGAGCATAATAGGATGTTGATTGCTTAAATGTATCATTCTGTACACCTATATGGAATCATCTGCATTTATGTTCCTCCACTCAATTCTTCAGGTTTTTCTTGGTGTCACCCTTCTGTAGATACACATGTTATGGAGTCACTATTTGGACATAGACTTTTGTTCATAAATCCCATGTAGTTGTTTCTTGTAATCTTTGTTACAATGGGCTAGGCGCTCAGCTAGAATTAGCATGCTGTTTTGAGCAGTAGACGTCTTCCTACACCCTCCCACTCTTTCTCTCTGTCTTGTCTTCTCTGTGTCTCTGTCTACATTTCATTTCAGCTCAATTCAAAATATTTTATTGGGCGTAACAACCACATACACTCACCTAAAGGATTATTAGGAACACTTGTTAAATTTCTCATTAATGCAATTATCTAATCAACCAATCACATGGCAGTTGCTTCAATGCATTTAGGGGTGTGGTCCTGGTCAAGACAATCTCCTGAACTCCAAACTGAATGTCAGAATGGGAAAGAAAGGTGATTTAAGCAATTTTGAGCGTGGCATGGTTGTTGGTGCCAGACGGGCCGGTCTGAGTATTTCACAATCTGCTCAGTTACTGGGATTTTCACGCACAACCATTTCTAGGGTTTACAAAGAATGGTGTGAAAAGGGAAAAACATCCAGTATGCGGCAGTCCTGTGGGTGAAAATGCCTTGTTGATGCTAGAGGTCAGAGGAGAATGGGCCAACTGATTCAAGCTGATAGAAGAGCAACTTTGACTGAAATAACCACTCGTTACAACCGAGGTATGCAGCAAAGCATTTGTGAAGCCACAACACGCACAACCTTGAGGCGGATGGGCTACAACAGCAGAAGACCCCACCGGGAACCACTCATCTCCACTACAAATAGGAAAAAGAGGCTACATCTGCACGAGCTCACCAAAATTGGACAGTTGAAGACTGGAAGAATGTTGCCTGGTCTGATGAGTCTCCATTTCTGTTGAGACATTCAGATGGTAGAGTCAGAATTTGGCGTAAACAGAATGAGAACATGGATCCATCATGCCTTGTTACCACTGTGCAGGCTGGTGGTGGTGGTGTAATGGTGTGGGGGATGTTTTCTTGGCACATTTTAGGCCCCTTACTGCCAATTGGGCATAGTTTAAATGCCACGGCCTACCTGAGCATTGTTTCTGACCATGTCCATCCCTTTATGACCACCATGTACCCATCCTCTGATGGCTACTTCCAGCAGGATAATGCACCATGTCACAAAGCTTGAATAATTTCAAATTGGTTTCTTGAACATGACAATGAGTTCCCTGTACTGAAATGGCCCCCACAGTCACCAGATCTCAACCCAATAGAGCATCTTTGGGATGTGGTGGAACGGGAGCTTCATGCCCTGGATGTGCATCCCACAAATCTCCATCAACTGCAAGATGCTATCCTATCAATATGGGCCAACATTTCTAAAGAATGCTTTCAGCACCTTGTTGAATCAATGCCACGTAGAATTAAGGCAGTCCTGAAGGCAAAAGGGGGTCAGACACAGTATTAGTATGGTGTTCCTAATAATCCTTTAGGTGAGTGTATTTCCAAAGCTTGATCTGTCTCTGTTTCTACCTTCGTCTTCCCTAGCTGGATGAAGGTATCATTAAGCCTCGTCCGGGAAGTGACCTCACCAACAGCAACGCTCCCTCACCGCCGAACAAGGTACAACGCAGCGTATCTTCCAACCAGAAACCTCGCAGAGCCACTGACCAGGGTGAGATGGGCGCTCATAGATTTTAAAGAAATCCAGGGACTAAGGGAAGAGAATAGGAATGCCCTTTGAGGGATAATTAAATCATTCTCTGCTAACTTTCCATTCTCTGTCCCTCTCTCTTTCTCTCAGGCTCCTCCGCCAGGGGGCGTGGGCAGGGGGATAACAAAGAGGATTCTGGGAGGAAAGGATCAGGTGGCTCGGCTAAAGTTCCGGCCAGTCCCTTGGGCTCCGACCGCAAGAAGAGTGCCACCCCCTCTACCGTGAGTGAAGCATCCCACTGCCAGTTAGATACATTAGACAAGTTATTTGGGGAGAGACCTCCAGCTATATAGCATGTCGCTCTGTTTTGTAAGTTATAAAAAACATTGCTCGAAAAGTTAACTCGTCTGACTCTTACTTTCTGTCTCTTTCTTTCCCTTTCATTCGTTTCCTATTTTCCTCTTCTCTCTGCAGAATAGCATCTTGTCCACTGGTACGGGTCGCAGCAGGACCTCTCCTCTCACTGAAAGAGCTACCCAGGGGATACAGAACGGCAAGGACAGGTACACACACTGGTCTGAACCAAGCCTCAGTCTGAGCCGTTCAATTGACCGTCACACAGAAAGCTTGGCTCTGGTTGTTATTCCCTGCAAGGTTTTAGTCCCCAGCCTCTTCACAGTTGGTCCAGGCCGGCCTCCAGACATTCCCCAGGAATGGTGAGCCTTCCTGGGCAAAGATACCCCCCATCACTGGGCATTCAGGCCCAACAGCTGCTAGACAAGGATTACTGACTCCACGACACACAGGTTGACACACACACAAGAATGGAAGCGCACAAACACTACTCTTACTTGCAGTCATTGGATTGTTTTCCCTCCCTCCACATTTCCGTTTGATGAGATCATTCCATCGCTTCTCCCCCGTCCCCTGAAGATCTGTCACTGCGGTCTTATTGCTTAAGCATATGCAGTTTATGCAATGCAAGTCTACACGCGCACACGCACACATACTAACACACGCTTCAACCTGCCGTATGCTGTTTGTATGCACTAGCTCTGCATTAACCACCGTGCTTAACCAAGCTTGATTCACTGAATCCTGCTTGGTCATTATTTAAAACACATATATTTAAATGATCAATTATATTTCAACAATTTGCTTCACACTGGTATCCTGTTGAAATGGCAAATTCTGTTTCCAATTTTTTGAGGATGAAATCATTAGTATCATTTTCCATTTAGATTATATGTATAATGCACTCTATTATCGTTATAATCCTTCGTCATTCAAAAGGCAACTTAGTCCATATGTTCTGCACTACTCCAAATGCAAAGCTCATGTTTCAAACTAGTGCACTAAATACGGAATGGGGTGCAATTTCAAACTCTAAGTGTTGTTCGACTTAAACCCAGTGATTTGAGTGATGCTTTTAATTTAAGGGTGCATTAGAAACGACACTCTGTCCATTATATATATAGTGCACTGCTTCCTGCATTCATAACAGAGCTCCCCGGTCAAAAGTAGTGCACTGTGTAGGGGTGGTTTTTAGCCCCATCATGTGTCTTTTTTATACTGGCTTGTGGTCGTTCTACTCAATGTAGCGTTGAGTTGTATCCTCCTTCTCTCCCTACGCTTTTCCATTTTTCTATTCCATGTTATATCCTTCTCTGTTCCATTTTTCTCTCGTATTCTGAGGGGCTTTCGTGTCCTTGGTTCACCTTCTTGCTCTCCCTTTTTTCCTTGCTGTCTCACTTTTACTTTCTGTGTATAAAGGGATTAGTTTGACTTGTGATGGAATATTAACTCCTGGTGGTGTGTTGTAAGGTTCCACAGACCGCCTCTAATAGGCTTAACACACACATACAGACATAGTCACACGCACACACAGCCTCCAGTCCTCAGCCTGAATACTGTTATTTTTCCACAGCTAGCCGATAGCCATGCTAATCCCTGCCAGCATCTCTCTCTTTCTTTTTCTCTCTGTCTCTGTGCTGTTTTCTCTCTTTCTTTGTGTCTATCACTTCCTGTTTTTCCCTCTGTGTGGGTGTCTCTGCCTCAGTGTTTCTTTCTTTGTCTTTGTCTCTCTTTGTGTGTCTGTGTCTTTCTCTGTTTCTCTTTTTCTGTCTCTCTCTGTGACTTGGTCTCTTTCTCTCTCTCTCTCTCTCTCTGTGTGTGTCTCTTCGTCTCTGCCTTTGCTTGTGTGTATTTTCTTTGTGCTGAGTGGCTGTACTGTGTTAATCAGCGATCTGTTATTTTGACCTCCATTGAATCCCCCCTGTACCACTCTCTCCTCTCTCTGTGTGTGTTCAGTAGTCAGGCTCTTGTCAACGACTTTCTACTTTTGCTCTTTCTCTTTCCCCCCATGCTGCAAATGTTACGTTTTGTTCCTAATTAGGCTCCTCCCTTCTGCGCCCTACCCACTCTCACACAATCCCTCCCACTGCTTGCTCCTGTGTGCGTGACCCCTCCTCCTGTGTGTGTGGCGAGCGGGCACTCCCACCTCCTCCCTCCCTCCCCTTACCAGTCTGAACACACCCGGGTCCCGGGCCTCCACCGCATCTGCTGCTGCCGTCCTCTCTTCCTCAACCTCCTCTTCCTCACGTCCCCGCCACCACAAGTCACTGTCCACCTCCAACCACCCCTGTCCATCCCAGGCTCCTGGCCCTGACTTCCACGCACCACCCAGCCAGCCACAGCACCGGCCCAGGCAAGTGGCCCCTTTAACCCCCATACATCAACCTGCTAAACACCTTCCCTGGAGCTCTAAGGGGTGAGGGATGGGGAGAGGGAAAGGAAGAGGGAATTGTATACATTATCTAAATTCTGATTCTCCACCCTTTACCAGAGTGTGCATTTGAACCCTGACACTTATGACTTTTAAAATCATAGCAATGGTGCAAAGCATTATTGGCAGGAGAGAGCCCCCACCATTGTGAAGTCCTTACTCGGAAGCAAGCAAGGTACGCAAATCAAAATAAAGGTTGGAGAATCACGAGCCAAAGGGAGGGTGGTTTAAAACAAATGTATTTATAAAGCCCTTTTTACATCAACAGTTGCCACAAAGTGCTTTTACAAATCACTCAGCCTGAAACCCCAAGGAGCAAGCAACAACAGTGTTGAAGCACAGTGGCTAGGAAAAACTCCCTAACAGGGGCCGAAATTTAGGAAGAAACCTAGAGAGAACCAGGCTCGGATGGGTGAAATGTCCTCTTCTGGCTGTGCCAGGTGAACATTTTTAAGTTTAAGTTAATAAATGCATTTGGGCTTTGTCCAGAGGCTATAAAACCTTATCCAGATCAGAAGCATTACCAGATAGACAAGGACGGTGGGGTTAGGGTCAGCAGACTGGCAGCTGGAATTGTCAGATATCATCTTGATCTCAGAGAGGAAATGGGAGGAGGAGGGATGTTTAGTTAATTTTGACGATGATCCTAAATTGTGCCCTCAAAATTACTTTGTAATGTCACAGTACCCTGCTTGATGTCCACTCGCCTCCAATCAACTACAGCTAAACCATCCTGACGCCACTAATTATTGCACACTGACAAGTACAGAATACATTCACCACAGTATGTGACCACATTGAGAGTTTGGAAATCACATTAATCGCGCACGGAGGAGTTCATGTGTTAAAATCAAGTTAATGGATCTGGCCACCACTTGGTTTTGAAGTTTAGAGAAGTGTTCAACATTTTACAAGATATGGGTATCAGAACTGTGCTGGCTTATATGCTTCTGAGATGTCTCCAAATATGAGAGCCATGACAAACAACAATTTTTACTCCTGAACTAAAGAGGAAGTTTTGTGGGAGCCTTCACCCGGTTTTTCACACAGTTTCTTCAGCTGTCCTCTAGTCAACTTTTACATTTTACTTCCATAAACATACTTTTAAACAAGTCCCATAACTTAATTCAGTTATTACGTTACAGTTATAGGTCAAGTAATTTTGGAAAGCCAAATTACTTGTACCAAAGCTGACTAATTATGGTATTTGCAGTTGTCAAATTGCAAATAAAACTTGACACAGAACCCTATCT
Source organism: Esox lucius (assembly GCF_011004845.1). Lineage (NCBI taxonomy): Eukaryota > Metazoa > Chordata > Actinopteri > Esociformes > Esocidae > Esox > Esox lucius. The sequence continues at coordinate 28,464,760 of NC_047592.1, read as the reverse complement.
GTTATGGTAATTGACTTAATTTATTTATTAAGGGTCTTAGATAGTATTAAATACTTTTTGTGACTGATATTTGTTTTAACAATGTACTGGTAGATAAGGATATTGTAAAAAAGATATTCCTGTCCTCCACTAACATTGGATTATTTGGTTATTATGAGCAATATAATCAGGTCCCATTAAAAGTTCAACTAACGACTTCCGGTTTAGCGTCTGCCATGTGAGGGCGCATAAGTCGGGAGCTCCGCAAACTAGCTTTTAAATTTCGTTTTATAATCTGATACAGCGCTATATATACTTTTTTTCTTCTTCTTCTTTTGCATCTCGTGTATTTGACGTTTACTTCACTTCTAACAATATTGTTGTAGTCAGTCGTTTGAGTTCCAACGATGTCTAAGCAACAACAAAAGAAGGCGATTCGTCTGTGGCCGGCGGCTTGCCTTTGGAAACGGTTGAACTTTCCACCCCTGAGGGTGTTGCGATTATGGGTGCCATTAACAGGCTTGAAAGTGACTTTATGCCAAATTCAATGCGCATGCCGCTGAAATTCGAGATTAAATTTCCTTGATACGAAAAGAAATGCATAACACATTTTCATCTTTCAAAGAAGACCTGAAAACCCAGAGTGAGTGCTTAACTAACCTGGAGACAGCTACCTCAGAATGGACGACAAGTCTTCATTCTCTCGAGCCAACGGTCGTTTCTCTCCAGAAAGAGGTTGCCTCACTGCAAGCTAAGTGCATCGATTTAGAGTGTCGTTCCCGCAGATCCAATCTTCGCTTGGTGGGAATTCTGTAAGGTTTGGAAGGCCCAAAACCTACGAAGTTCGTGGCAGATGCTTTGGCGGAGATATTTGATCTTTCTGAACCTTCACTCCTTGCTCGCGCACATCGTACACTTGCACCGAAACCTGCGGAGGGTAGCCGACCGCGAGCCTTCGTAATTTGCTTCCATCGATACAACGTCAAGGAGGATATTTGGCGAAAAGCGAGCCGTGGTGGGCAGCTTAAGTTCAGAGACAAAACTGTGTTCGTCTTCCCGGACTTTCCGCCTGAGATTGCCAAGAAGCGGGCCGCATACTATGAGGTTAAACGTCTACTGAGGTCCATGCCAGATGTCAAGTACGGTCTAAAGGGTCTTAACGGCTTCAGACTCACAAAGAACCAATCAATCAATCAATCAAAATGTATTTATAAAGCGCTTTTTACAACAGCAGTTGTCACAAAGTGCTTTACAGAGACACCCGGCCTTAAACCCCAAGGAGCAAACAACAGCAGTGTTGAATTTCAGTGGCTAGGAAAAACTCCCTAAGAAGGTCGAATTTTAGGAAGAAACCTAGAGAGGACCCAGGCTCAGAGGGGTGACCAGTCCTCTTCTGGCTGTGCCGGGTGAGATATTGAGTCCAATTGGAATAATAAATAAATTTCTCTTGGCTAAATCCAGAGTATATTCGATTTTAGACTAGGTCAGAAGTATGACCAGGTGGACAAGGACAGGAACAGCAACGGTCCCCCCAAACCAGGTAATCCGCAGGTGTGGACCAGGACCTCATCTCCTTCTAAAATTTAAAATTGGAGGAAACTGAGAAAAGTTAGTAGTACATCCCTCATGTCCCCCAGCACAATAATATAGCAGCGTAACACTTTGGAAACTGAGACGGGGGGGTCCGGTGACACTGTGGCCCTACCCGGGGGAGGCCCTGGACAGGGCCCAACAGGCAGGAAATCAATCCAACCACATTGCCAGGCATCAACCAAAGGGACACCCACCAACCGCAACCCCCCTGAATGAGGGCCGAGTATTGCTAGCAGCGTACAGCCCAACTGCACAAGTGCGCAATAGAGAGTCAACAACAAGCCAGTGACTCTTCCCCCGAAGGGCATTGGAGGGAGGGCATCCCAGTGGCGACGAGAGCCCACCTGGCAAGACAGCAAGGGTGGACAGTATCAAGCCTACTGGTCACCTTCACGCCCCCGGGCCAGGCTACACCTAATTATAAACCGTGCTGTAGAGATGAGTTTTTAGTAGACACTTGAAAGTTTGCATTTCTAACCTTAATTGGCAGATCATTCCACAGGAGTGGAGCTCTATGAGAAAAGGCCCTGCCGCCAACTGTTTGTTTAGAAATTCTAGGTACAATTAAAAGGCCTGCATCTTGCGATCTAAGGTTACGTGTAGGTATGTATGGCTGGATCATTTCAGCAAGGTAAGTAGGAGCAAGTCCATGTATTGATTTATAGGTTAAGAGTAAAACCTTAAAATCAGCCCTAACCCTAACAGGCAGCCAATGTAAGGATGCCAGGACAGGAGTAATGTGTTCAAATTTTTTTGTTCTAGTTAGGATTCTAGCAGCTGTGTGCAGCACTAATTGAAGTTTATTTATTAATTTGTCTGGATAACCAGAGAGAAGAGCATTGCAGTAATCTAATCTAGAAGTAACGAAAGCATGAATTAATTTTTCTGCATCAGTTTTTGATAGAAAGTTTCTAATTTTTGCGATGTTTCGAAGATGAAAATAAGCAACTCTTGAGACATATTTTATATGTTCTTCAAAAGAGAGGTCAGGGTCAAGGGTAACGCCAAGGTTTTTTACAGTTTTTTGGGATACGACCATGCAGCCGTCGAGGTTCACAGTGAGATCTGCTAACAACGCTCTTTGTTTTTTGGGTCCTAAAAGGAGCATTTCTGTTTTATTTGAGTTTAAGAGCAAGAAATTCTCTGTCATCCACTTCCTAATATCTGAAACGCATGCTTCCAAAATAGCTAATTTAGGGGCTTCTCCATGCTTCATTGAAATATATAACTGTGTGTCATCAGCATAACAGTGAAAGTTAATATTGTGATTTCGGATTACATCGCCCAGAGGGAGCATGTATAGTGAGAAAAGTAATGGGCCCAGAACCGAGCCTTGAGGAACTCCAAAGCATACCTTTGACTTGTCAGAGGATATGCCATCCACACTAACGAACTGATATCTTTCAGATAAATAAGATTTAAACCAGGCTAGAACATGTCCACGTAGCCCAATATTGGTTTCCAGTCTCTCTAAGAGAAGGGAGTGATCAATAATGTCAAAAGCAGCACTAAGATCAAGAAGCAACAGGGCGGATGCGGAACCTTTGTCTGAGGCCATTAGAAGGTCATTTGTTACCTTCACGAGTGCAGTCTCAGTACTATGATGAGATCTAAAACCAGACTGGAATATTTCATAAATGTTTTTTGTCTTTAGGAAGGCATTCAGTTGTTGGGAAACACATTTTTCTAAGATTTTTGAGAGGAACGGGAGGTTCGATATTGGCCTATAATTGTTTAATATGTCGGGATCTAGATTAGATTTTTTTAGAAGAGGCTTAATTTCCGCAATTTTTAATGAGTTTGGTACGCATCCAGAGGAAAGGGAGCAATTTATTATGTTCAGCATTGGCTGACCTAGCACAGGAAATAACTCCTTAAGTAATTTTGTAGGAATCGGGTCTAGCTGAGAGTTTGTGGGTTTAGAACTCATTACAAATTTTGTAAATGTGTCGAGCGATACAGTATCAAAAAACTCAAGTGTCCCCATTGACACCTGATCAGGGAGGTTCCGGAAATTTTTTGGACAACTGAGATTTTTAGGACCATAACTATTTAAGGATTCAGTTATTTGTTTTCTAATGGTGACGATCTTTTCATCAAAGTAGTTCATGTATTCATTACAACTAAAGTGAAGACCCACTTCACTTGCTAAGCTTTGCTTTTTTTTTAACTTTGCAACTGTATCAAAGAGAAATTTTGGATTGTTTTTGTTTGCCTCAATCAGGTTGGAGAAATAAGCTGATCGAGCAGACGTGAGTGATTTTCGGTATTGTACTGTACTGTCTATCCAGGCTAGTCTAAATACTTCCAACTTGGTGGAGCGCCACTTTCGCTCCAATTTTCTGGAGGCTTGCTTAAGTGCTCTAGTATTGTCGGTGTACCAAGGAGCAAGTTTCTTATTGTGTATTTCTTTAGTTTTTAGTGGTGCAACTATGTCTAATGTATTTCGCAGTATTGAGTTTAGATCCTCGATTTGATCGTTTACAGATTTATTTACTCTGTCATTTATGAGCGAACTAGTAAGAATATCAAGGAATTTATTTGTAATCCGAGAATTTATAGTACGGCTTTTGAAACTCATTGTTTGGGGGGCAAGTGGATTTCTTGTTTTAACGGTAAATGTAATAAGACAGTGATCCGATAATCCAGGATTTTGGGGGTAAATTATTAGATCTACAATATCTATTTCTCGTGACAGGACTAAATCTAAGGTATCATTGTGGCAATGTGTTGGACCTGAGACATGTTGGATGAAACCCATTGAGTCGATTATGGCTTGAAAGGCTTTTTGAAGAGGATCATTGGGGTTTTCCATATGGATATTGAAATCGCCAAAAATTAGAATACTATCTGCCATGACTACAAGGTTAGACAAGAATTCTGGAAACTCATTGAGGAACAATGTGTATGGCCCGGGGGGCCTATAAATAGTAGCTATGTAAAATGATTTATCGGCCTGGTTAACTTTCATGAGTAAAACTTCGAAAGAATGAAACTCTGTGATATGTTTGAGAGTAAGTTTATATTTACTGTCATAAATATTAGCGACACCCCCTCCTTTTCGGGACGCACAAGGGATATGATCACTAGTATAGCCAGGAGGAGAGGCCTCATTTAAGTGAATTCATTAGGCTTTAGCCACGTTTCACATAAACCAATAGCATCTAGTTTATGATCAGAGATTAATTCATTTACTGCAACTGCCTTTGGAGCAAAAGATCTAATATTTAGCAGTCCCATTTTGAGATGCGAAGTGATACAATTATTTTTATTTTTGACAGAGGTGGAGAAAGGCTTTATCTTAATAAGGTTGTTTTTGTTAGCACTACCTTGTTTAACTTTTCTCAGCCTATAACGAGTCACAGTGGCAATAGGTAAAGCTGTACTAACTACTCTGGCTATGCTATTGACAGACTCCACTATGCTAGCAGGCTGGCTAACAGCCTGCAGCCTGACCTGCACCCTATCTCATGTTAAAGCTATAGGAGTGAGACTCCTGTCAATGTTCCTAGATAAAAGAAGAGCACCACTCCAGCTAGGATGGAGTCCGTCGCTCCTCAGCAGATCAGGCCTGGCCCTATTTCTGGGTCCCAAAAAGTCCCAAAAAGAAGGCCAGTTATCTACAAACTCTACCTCCTGCGACGGGCAGAACTCCGTTTTCAGCCAGCGATTGAGTTGCGCAAGTCTGCTGTAGAGCTCGTCACCACCCCTAGCTGGGAGGGGACCAGAGACAATTACTCGATGCCGACTCATCTTTCTAGCTAATTTACACGCTGATGCTATGTTCTGCTTCGTAACCTCTGACTGTTTCATCCTAACATCGTTGGTGCCAACGTGGATAACAATATCTCTGTACTCTCTATACTTGCCAGTTTTAGACTTCGCTAGCACCAACCCCAGATTTGCGGCTACGTCGGTGGCTCTGCCCCCCGGTAAACAATGTACGATCGCCGGCTGATTCTTTAGTCTAATACTGCGTGTAATGGAATCGCCAATTACTAAAGTTTTCAGTTTTTCAAGGCCACCGGTAGAACATGCCTGCCGATCATTCCCCTCCGAAGACGGCTCGGGCCTTGACTCCGACTCCAGTGGGGAAAACCTGTTCAAAGTCTCAGTTAGTTTTAGCAACGATTCAGGTTTAACTGGTCGACGGCATTTCTTCCCAGTGACCAAGAGAAAGTTATTGCCCGGCTGCAGGAGCTGTGCCGGGGGGCTAACAAAACTATCGTTTCTACCTGGTGGCACTGACGCAGATTTTTCTATTTCTACACTAGCATAATCCTTGCCTGGCATTTGCGTCAGAAGCCGAGCCTCTAACTCTGCTATCTTTAACTTAAGACGAACATTCTCCTCCGTGTTGTTGCTACAACAATTACAGTGAAAAGGCATTGTAATGATACTTAGCCTCCGGTGTTCAGGGGTGAGTAGTTCTGTTAATTATGTCCAAAAAGAGTCCCGGTGTCGAAAAGTTGGGTAAGAGGTCAACAGATAAATATTGCGTTGGTAAAACTCTAAAATAGAATTTTGACCAATTAGTTTATATTGAGTAAATTCGAAAAAGTTTGGCAGGTAGCCAGATAGGTAACAGCAGGCAGAGTACAGCACGTCAACAATCCCACAATGCAGTTCGTCAATGCTTTTGAGAGCCACTGTAAGAACGGCGCTGAACATATGTTTGATACTCCAGCCGCGGCACTGGCTTTTGTGAAACAACACCTATTACCTGCTTGAGCACCTATGAATGTGCTGAAGCTATAATGTCTCATTTTCTCTGGGTCAGAAACTATTGAAAGCACTTTACTCAGAGGTGTGGTTTAATATGTTAGGATTTATTCTTTGATTATAGCAATCTTTTATTTAATTGTATAGGATTATAATTTGTATTTTATATGTGTCATGTTTTTGTTATTTGTATTTGTTATTTGTTTGCGGAGATGCATACGAGGTAAGAATCACAATATTTCGCACGCACATTGGGTTTTTTCCTCAGGATAGCGTACGCTCCAGTTAGGCGAGTGTTAGCTTAGGTCAAGGGCGCGAGTTGGGGGGTGGCTGTGAGAGCAGGGGGCGTTTTTTTGCGCTAGGGTTCTTGAATTGTGTTAATATGTTCTCGTTTCTTTGTTCATCTCATAAGCACAAGACTGGGCCATTGCTCTTTTATATGGTTTCATACTTCCCTGGACTTGGTGATCCTTGCATAATTATTTGGGTTTTACAAGTATCTTATTGGTCTCCTCTCATTGTTTTTTATTTTTCTCTTTTCTTTTTTTTCTTTATTTTAAATGATAGGTAGTAGAGCTAATGAAGATCGTTTGGTGAGATGGGTTAGCTGGAACTGTAAAGGTTTGAATAACCCAGTAAAACGTAATAAGGTTCTGACTCATCTTAGGAAACTGCAAGCCAGTTTTGTGTTTCTTCAAGAAACACCTCTGTTCATCTGACCATTTTAGATTGAAAAAAGACTGGGTGGGTCAAGTCTATCATTCACATTTTCAGTTTAAGTCCAGGGGCTGTGCAATTCTGGCACTCCGTTTGCCCTATCACAAGTAATTGCAGATCATATGTCATTGTAACAGGAACATTGTTATCAACCCCCCTAATTCTTGCTAATGTCTATGCCCCAAATTATGACGATGTTTCCTTAATGACCTTCTTTTTATCATGTATACCTGACCTTCACTCTCATTCATTAGTCCTGGGCGGTGATTTTAATTGTGTGATGTGTCCACGACTTGATAGGTCCTCGAAAAAAGTTATATCTCTTTGAATAATCGCTGCACATTTTGAATCTTTTCTGCATAGCTATGGTATTCGTGATCCATTTCGCTTTATAAATCCTTCGCGAGGAAATATTAATTTTTTTCGCATGTACATCATTCTTATTCACGAATTGATTTTTTTTTTCTAGATAACAAACTTCTTCCGTATCTGCAGAATTGTTCATATGAAAGCATAGTAATATCTGATTATGCACCGGAACTTAGCTTTCCTAAAGCACCCCCAAAGCATCATCAATGGTCCTTTAACACTGGTCTATTAAGGGGTAAAGAATTTGTAAAATGTATCTCCTCAAATATATCTTCTTTTCTTGAACTCAATAGTACTCAGGGTATGGCTTATTCTACCATTTGGGAGACCTTAAAATGTTATCTGCGTGGTTGCATAATTTCATATTCGTCTTATAAAAATAGAGATCGAAAAAGGCATCTTGACGAATTATCTAGTGCTATATCAGCTATTGATGGTCAGTACTCACTGAACTCGTCTCCCAACCTTTATAAAGAGCGTCAGATTTTGCGGACAAAATATGATCTATTATCGACGGAAGAGGCTGAGAATTTGTTTTTATGAGCTCAACATAGGGTCTATGAGTTTGGTGATAAGACGGTTAATTGTTAGCTTATTAAATTCGTAAATCACAAACGTCACGCCTGATACCCCAACTTAAGTTACCTTCAGGAATTACTACCACTGACCATAAAGAAATAAACTCTCAATTTAAACAATACTATGGGAATTTGTACACCTCGGAATCTCCTCAAGATGTATCTTTAATGATACATCTTGAGGAGATATATTAGATTTCCCCACTGTAGAGAAGACTGTGTGATTTTTTTAGATGAGGATATTCAAATTGAAGAAATAGCTGATGCGATTGCTTCCTTGAAAACAGGCAAGGCCCCGGGTCCCGACGGTTTCCCGTCTGATTTTTATAAAGCATTTTCTAAATTACCATGCCCTGTATTGCTTTTGTTTTTTTTAGAGAGTCTTCAAAATTCCATGTTGTCCCCAACCTTCTATCAAGCTACTATTTCATTAATTCTTAAGAAAGATAAACCCCCCTAGATTGTGGTTCTTATCGCCCCATATCGCTTTTAAATTGTGATTACAAGATACTAGCTAAAGTATTATCCCTTCGGCTTGAAAAAACTTTACATAGAGTTATTTCACCTGATCAAACTGGGTTTGTTCGGGACAGACACACTTTTTTTTATATTAGGCATCTTTTTAATGTTTTGTATTCACCCCATTCCAACAATGCTGAAGTTGTAGTCTCACTAGATGCTGAAAAAGCATTTTACCGTGTTGCTATCTTATAAATGTTTTGGAGAGGTTTGGATTTGGTTTAAAATTAATTTCTTGGATAAGGCTCCTTTATGCTACCCCCAAAGCATCTGTACGCTCAAACAATATTGTTTCCACTGTGTCGAGGCACAAGGCAGGGTTGTCCCCTTTCCTCCCTTCTAATTTGCTATTGCTATTGAACCATTGGCAATTGCACTACGTGCTGACCCAGAGGTGCCAGGCATTTTTCGTGCTGGTCTAGAACAGAGGGTTTCTTTATATGCTGATGATCTTAATTTATTTTTATCCAATCCCCTAGTCTCAATTCCTCGAGTTCTTTTAATATTGGACTCGTTTAGTACTTTTTCAGGTTATAAATTGAATTTTTACAAGAGCTAATTATTCCCAGTAAATTCTGCTGCATTAAGTCTCTCATTCAAATTTCCAATTCAGAGTTGTTAACAACCAATTTAGATACTTAGGTGTCCAAGTGACTCGTAAACATGCTGACTTGTTTAAAGCCAAATTTAGTCCTTTATTTGATCTCACAAAATCTATATTTTTATCATGGAAACCCCTTCCTCTCACTGATAGGAAGGGTAAATGTAATCAAAATGAAAATTCTTCCCAAGTTTTTCTATATATTTCAATGTTTGCCCATATTTGTTCCCAAGTCATTTTTCTTATCTCGTCATTTATTTGGAATAACAAGCCTAGGCGAATAAGTCTAAAGCATCTTGTTAAGCCAAAAGAGGTGGGAGGTTTGGCTTTGCCTAACTTTCAAACGTATTACTGGGCAGCCAACTTTAGAAACTTACTGTACTGGTGCCGGCATGATTTGCAACTGTGCAAACCTCTCTGGGTGCAGATAGAGGCTGTGTGTTGTTCCCCAGTCACACTGACATCTTTGCTCTGTTCTTCTATCCCCCCTACCCATAGTATCTCACTTAATAATCCAATTGTTAAACACTCTCTGAGGATTTGGACTCAGTTCCGCCGAGCTCTAGAGCTTAAGGGTCTTTCTTCAGCTGCACCCATTGCCAGTAACGCTTCCTTTCCACCCTCTCTTTTTGATGGGGCTTTCAATATTTGGAAGTCACAGGGTCTAGTTACAATTGATCAATTATTTATTGATAATAACTTTGCTTCATTTGACCAACTTAAAAATAAATTTTCTTTGTCCAATTCACATTTATTCTGGTATTTTCAAGTTCGGAGCTTTGCCCGTAAACATTTTCCGGAGTTCCCCTCTCCCCCTCCTAGAGGTGTCTTGGAGTGTATTTTAGACCAGCATAAATGTATAAGGGGTGCCATTTCAAAGATTTACAGTACAATAAATGACAATCAAACCCCATCTAGCGGGTCATTAAAAACTCTCTGGGAGCAGGACTTAAGTATTTTGTTAGAAGATGAAACCTTGGACACTATCTTAAGAAGGATACATTCTTCTTCAGTTAGCTCTAGACATAGGCTTATTCAATTTAAGGTAGTGCATTGTATTTATTGGTCTAGGGTGAAACCTGCCATGATATTTCCTGATTTAGACCCCACATGCCCACGCTGTACTGCAGAGTTAGCCTCTGTTTCATTCTTTCTGGTCCTGTCCTAATAACTGTGGTAAGTTATTAAGGTTTTGTGGGGGAATTTTTTGTTCTATCTCAGAAATCCTTACCACAGTTATAGATCCCATAGACTTATACTAATTAATTGGAAGCTGCCATCTCCTCCAACCTACTGTCAGTGGGCTTTTGACCTACATTTTACCCTCAAACTTGAAAAGATTAAATTTGGAGTTAGAATGAAACCCAAACTTTTCTTTTGACTGAAATAACCTCTCAGCCTCCCCGGGAAAGTCTATGCCAGGGTTCTGGAGAGGAGAATACGGCTGATAGTAGAACCTCGGATTCAGGAGGAACAGTGTGGTTTTCGTCCGGGCCGTGGAACACTGGACCAGCTCTATACCCTCTACGGGGTGTTGGAGGGTTCATGGGAGTTTGCCCAACCAATCCACATGTGTTTTGTGGATTTGGAGAAGGCATTCGACTGTGTCCCTCGCGGCATCCTGTGGAGAGTGCTTCGGGAATATGGGGTCCTGGGTCCTTTGCTAAGGGCTGTCAGGTCCCTGTACGACCGAAGCAGGAGATTGGTCCGCATTGCCGGCAGTAAGTCAGACTTGTTCCCAGTGCATGTTGGACTCCGGCAGGGCTGCCCTTTGTCACCGGTTCTGTTCATAATTTTTATGGACAGAATTTCTAGGCGCAGCCAGGGGCCGGAGGGTGTCAGGTTTGGGGACCACACGATCTCGTCTCTGCTCTTTGCGGATGATGTTGTCGTGTGGGCCTCTTCAAGCCAAGACCTTCAGCATGCGCTGGGACGGTTTGCAGCCGAGTGTGAAGCGGTGGGGATGAGAATCTGTACCTCCAAATCCGAGGCCATGGTCCTCAGTCGGAAAAGGGTGGCTTGCTCACTTCAGGTTGGTGGAGAGTGCCTGCCTCAAGTGGAGGAGTTTAAGTATCTAGGGGTCTTGTTCACGAGTGAGGGAAGGATGGAGCGGGAGATTGACAGACGGATCGGTGCAGCTTCTGCAGTAATGCGGTCGATGTATCGGTCTGTCGTGGTGAAGAAAGAGCTGAGCCGCAAGGCGAAGCTCTCGATTTACCGGTCAATCTACGTTCCTACTCTCACCTATGGTCATGAGCTTTGGGTCATGACCGAAAGGACAAGATCCCGGATACAGGCGGCCGAAATTAGCTTTCTCCGCAGGGTGGCTGGGAGTTCCCTTAGAGATAGGGTGAGAAGCTCGGTCACCCGGGAGGAGCTCAGAGTAGAGCCGCTGCTCCTCCACATCGAGAGGGGTCAGCTGAGGTGGCTTGGGCATCTGTTTCGGATGCCTCCGGAACGCCTTCCTGGGAAGGTGTTCCGGTCCCATCCCACCGGGAGGAGACCCCGGGGAAGACCTAGGACACGCTGGAGGGACTATGTCTCCCGGCTGGCCTGGGAACGCCTCGGTGTCCCCCCGGAAGAGCTGGAGGAAGTGTCTGGGGAGAGGGAAGTCTGGGCATCTCTGCTTAGACTGCTGCCCCCGCGACCCGGCCCCGGATGAAGCGGAAGAAGATGTATGTATGTGTATGTATGAAATAACCACTCGTTACAACCAAGGTATGCAGCAAAGCATTTGTGAAGCCACAACACGCACAACCTTGAGGCGGATGGGCTACAACAGCAGAAGACCCCACTGGGTACCACTCCTCTCCACTACAAATAGGAAAAAGAGGCTACAATTTGCACGAGCTCACCGAAATTGGACAGTTAAAACTGGAAGAATGTTGCCTGGTCTGATGAGTCTCCATTTCTGTTGAGACATTCAGATGGTAGAGTCAGAATTTGGCGTAAACCGAATGAGAACATGGATCCATCCACCCTGCACTTGTTACTACTGTGCAGGTTGGTAGTGGTGGTGTAATGGTGTGGGGGATGTTTTCTTGGCACACTTTAGGCCCCTTAGTGCCAATTGGGCATCGTTTAAATGCCACGGCCTACCTGAGCATTGTTTATGACCATGTCCATCCCTTTATGACCACCATGTACCCATCCTCTGATGGCTACTTCCAGCAGGATAATGCACCATGTCACAAAGCTCGAATCATTTCAAATTGGTTTCTTGAACATGACAATGAGTTCACTGTACTGAAATTGCCCCCACAGTCACCAGATCTCAACCCAATAGAGCATCTTTGGGATGTGGTGGAACGGGAGCTTCGTGCCCTGGATGTGCATCTCACAAATCTCCATCAACTGCAAGATGCTATCCTATCAATATGGGCCAACATTTCTGAAGAATGCTTTGAATCAATGCCACGTAGAATTAAGGCAGTTCTGAAGGTGAAAGGGGGTCAAACACAGTATTAGTATGGTGTTCCTAATAATCCTTTAGGTGAGTGTATGTTTATCTGTATGTATTTATTATGCTTGTATAATTTTTGTTTTTTTCCCCCTTCATTTTCACTGTGCTTGAGAAGCTTTTCTTAATAAGTAAGTTCAACTAACATTTGGCAAAGAGTAGGTGCTTCAGTTTGTTGTTTGATGACAGCAAATACTTTTTTATGGCAACCTCCCAAACAATGTTTGGTTATTTAGGTGGCATCTAATCGTAGTTTTGGAGAGGTTCTGATACCAAGACCCAGCTAACATCTGCAATTCTCCAGATGTGATCCATGAAGATTCTTTGGACAGTCGAACAATCCTTCTTGCTATACGTTGTGTCTATGTAGACACATTCTCTTCCAGGCCGATTATTAACGTCTCTAGTTGCTTTAAACATTTTAATTATTGCCCTGATAGTGGAAATGGGCATTTTCAACCATTGAACTATTTTCTTATTGCCATTTCCTGATTTGTACAACAGCCTTTTGTCCCACATCATTACTGTATTCTCTGGTCTTTTGGCCTGTGTGTTACCTCATACCCCAGTGAAACAGGAATTTATGGCTCACCACTTAAGTGTTCCTAATCACTCTAAAACATAAAATATGAATGGGAATATACCTCAGTTATGTTTTAATTATAAAAATGTATTGGGGTGTCAGTAATTGTAGTACACATGCTTTGGAGAAAAATATGTAGTTTATTTATTTCAAAAACATTTGTAATCATTTTACTACAATTAAAGGTTTAATTACTGTAAATATTTTGAAAGAAAGATCAAGAGGATGAACAGCAGAAATGATTTTCTTATTTCATATTGAGGACACTGTAACTCATTATCCTTTGATATCTACTTCTATTTACCATTGATATAAAAATATAGATTTTTTTGCATGAATTAAGTATAGTCTGTTGAGATGTTGGTATGTCACTGTAACATATGCATGTGTCTCTCAAAGATTATCTATAGTACAGAGTATGTCAGTTTTAAAGTAACTGCCCATTGAAGACCTCACTCAGAAGTAGAAATTTTGTGAACTCATACTGAAATATTAGTTAAACGCATGAATTTGAGAATAAAACACATCCCACCCCACCTCAAACATTCCTCTGAACCCCTGACTGGCGCAGTTACTCCTTAAAACTGCATGCAAATACTGTTCCAACATAGAGAATAGAAATGTATTATTTTCAAGGAAAATGTATTTATACCTACAACCTATTATACCTATTCCTAAATCTCCAAATGTTATTCCTAAATGATTCACTGTATGAAGTTCTTCAAAGAGTATTGTGTTTTATCTAATTGCAACAGTCAAAATTGTAGGTTAAAATTTGCGTTTGAAAGTAGATATGGCTATTCTTTTGCTGCTTGTGTAAATACTTCAGGGGCAGGCAATATTTAAAACATTTATACAGTGGGGAGAACAAGTATTTGATACTCTGCCGATTTTGCAGGTTTTCCCACTTACAAAACATGTAGAAGACTGTAATTTTTATCATAAGTACTCTTCAATTGTGAGTGACGAAATCTAAAACAAAAAATCACATTCCAAGATTTTTAAGTAATTAGTTAGCATTGTATTGCATGACATAAGTATTTGATACATCAGAAAAGAAGAACTTAATATTTGATACAGAAACCTTTGTTTGCAATTTGAGATCATACATTTCCTGTAGTTCTTGACCAGGTTTGCACACACTGCAGCAGGGATTTTGGCCCACTCCTCCATACAGACCTTCTCCAGATCCTTCAGGTTTCGAGGCTGTCGCTGGGCAATACAGACTTTCAGCTCCCTCCAAAGATTTTCTATTGGGTTCAGGTCTGGAGACTGGCTAGGCCACTCCAGGACTTGAGATGCTTCTTACGGAGCCACTCCTTAGTTGCCCTGACAGTGTGGTTTGGGTCGTTGCCATGCTGGAAGACCCAGCCACGACCCATGCTCTTACTGAAGGAAGGAGGTTGTTGGCCAAGATCTTGCGATACATGACCCCATCCATCCTCCCCTCAATACGGTGCAGTCGTCCTGTCCCCTTTGCAGAAAAGCATCCCCAAAGAATGATGTTTCCACCTCCATGCTTCATGGTTGGGGTGGTGTTCTTGGGGTTGTACTCATCCTTCTTCTTCCTCCAAACACGGCTAGTGGAGTTTAGACCAAAAGCTCTATTTCTGTCTCATCAGAACACATGACCTTCTCCCATTCCTCCTCTGGATCATCCAGATGGTCATTGGCAAACTTCAGACGGGCCTGGACGTGCAGATTTTAATCCATGACAGCGTAGTGTATTACTAATGGTTTTCTTTGAGACTGTGGTCCCAGCTCTCTTCAGGTCATTGACCAGGTCCTGCCATGTAGTTCTGGGCTGATCCCTCACCTTCCTCATGATCATTGATGCCCCAGAAGGTGAGATCTTGCATGGAGCCCCAGACCAAGGGAAATTGACCGTCATCTTGAACTTTTTCCATTTTCTAATAGTTGCCTTCTCACCAAGCTGCTTGCCTTGGTGTCCTGTAGCCCATCCCAGCCTTGTGCAGGTCTACAATTTTATCCCTGAGGTCCTTACACAGCTCTCTGGTCTTGGCCATTGTGGAGAGGTTGGAGTCTGTTTGATTGAGTGTGTGGACAGGTGTCTTTTATACAGGTGACAAGTTCAAACAGGTGCAGTTAATACAGGTAATGAGAGGAGAACAGGAGGGCTTCTTAAAGAAAAACTAACAGGTCTGTGAGAGCCGGAATTCTTACTGGTTGGTAGGTGATCAAATACTTATGTCATGCAATAAAATGCAAATTAGTTATTTAAAAATCATACAATGGATTTTTGTTTTAGATTCCGTCTCTCACAGTTGAAGTGTACCTATGATAAAAATTACAGACCTCAACATGCTTTGTAAGTAGGAAAACCTGCAAAACCGGCAGTGTATCAAATACTTGTGCTCCCCACTGTAGTCATTTGTAACTACAGTTTCTTAATCATGTTTACTATTTAACAGTAATAAGTGCAATCCCTTCCACTCTATAGTACATGGAAGTTCAGTCGCGAATAGTCCTGTGGTTGTTTAGTGACTCTTGCCTGGTTTACATGGAAACATATGGACTAACTGGTTTGTCCCTGCTCATCAGCTCTACTAACCCAGTATCCTTTTTACTTCCATTCTAGCTCAAAACCTTTTTGCCTGTGTCGGAAATGTTGTCACAGTTAAATATTTTTTATTACAATCTGACAACAATGTTTTGAGGAACCGCTTTGACTGCTTTTTTCAACAATGACAATAAAAACAAATTCTGTTTATACTACTTTCACAATATGTTGGAAGAAAATTTTATTATGAAATATTCTTTTTCCAAAGTGAAATAATTCCTATACCTTTATCTCATGTTACATTACAATGTAATTAAAAATGAGTTTTAACATGACCTCTTATCCAGAGAAATGACCATTCGTCACTTAGTCAATGCTCCCATCCAAACTCACTCTGTAGTGAGTTCATAACTTTTCATTCTGATTGGCGTACAGCCAATTCCTCATTCCTTGTGGGAATCAAATAAAATGCTGGTGTTGCATGCTCTGACTCAAGTCAGACTCGAGTCACATATATGATGAAAAAAACCTGACGTTGACTTTAACACAAATGACTCATTTGAACTGGAGTCTTTTGACTCAAACTGACTTGATACCTTCCCCAATCCCAAATATAAACAATTATGCTATTTAAAAAATTCATGATTTGTGTAAATTTAATATACTAACTATTACTCTTGTTAAAAGAGTAATAATTACATTATGACTTGCTTATGACCCGAAACTCAAAGATTAGGACTTGAGACATGACTTGAGACTTGACTTGGACTTGTCTGTCTTGACTTTGGACTTTACTTGGGACTTGAGTGCTAAGATTTGAGACTTACTTCTGACTTGTAAAACAGTGACTTGGTCCCATCTCTGCCTTAAGTAGACCATTTTCTACGCATTCCATTCTCGACTACCATTGCCTAAAACCTATACATAGTTATCATGCCCATCTATTGGTTTTATCTGTGTTTAATCTGTATAGTCCAGTATTGCTGTGATGTGTTTGTGATGTACGATTTGCAAATTAGGATGGAAATGTTTAAGAAGTTTGGATGTCGACTTGTGATTTTGTTTCTGTGTGTTGTGTGTCTGCAGTGCTTCAGTTGTGTCCACTGTGAAAGATAGTTATTCCTCGGTTATATGAATTGTATAAAGCCCAAATGATTGTCATATAAATTGTCATATACACAAAACGTCATACACATTCAACAGGTAGGTTGTTTTTAAAGATGAATTGGTAACAGAAAGCACATAATAAAACAAACTATATTTAGTGAAAAAATTATTTAAATTCAGTACATGAGTTGGGTGTCTGTATACAGTATCTACCGTATATAAATGGCCTGGAGTTAAGGGTTGTTCATAGATGATGCTATGGCATCCCTCTGCTACACTTGTGAATCTCTGTTCTCATCATGTGGCTTCTAAAAGATGTGACTTAAATGTATGTGTGCTTTCAAATGCGTGAATTTAATGTTGAAACTTAAGCCTCCCCTCCTCTTCCCTAACCCCCACCCAAACAGTGCTCCCTCCCAAAGACCACCTGGCGCGTCCCCCTCGGCCCACAACATCAGCAGCGCCACTGTGACTGACCGTACCAACTTTTCCCGAGGGGTGGCCATCCGCAGCACTTTCCATGCAGGTGATATGACATGCAGCACTGCTACTGCTTAATATAACTCCTCTTTCTCCATCCGTCATGCTTCCCTCATTCACTCCTCCATTTTAACACTTATTGGGGCCAGACACTGAATTGGTATTATTCTGTAGATATTATTGTAAACATCTGTTGGCCTGAGGTGGACCAGCAGCCTGGGAGGGTACACCTCTTTGCTGCTGCAGCATGGGTCCCAATATGACCAACTGGTATTTCAGTACATGCTCTCCCCTTGTTTTTCCCAAATTCACCCCTCTGTCAGTAAGTATGAGACACCAACCAAGAAAATATATCTTTAACCAGAAACATGTCTGTAACAGGGCAGCAAAGAGGCGCCAGGGACCAGCAGGGATCTCCCTACAGTGGAACACCCGCCTCCCCTTCCCTCAGCCACGGAAACAGCCAGGCCCGGAGACCCGGGGCCACAGGCATCTTCTCCAAGTTCACCTCCAAATTCGTACGCAGGTGAGTCCATGGCGGGAGGAGTACGGGGGTGGTGAGGAATGTAGGGAGACAGGGAAGTCTAAAAGGATATATGTGTGGTTGGGTGTGGTGGTGGAAAAGTTAGGAAAGAGGAATTGTAAGGTTGGCGATAGCAAGAGAAGTCTGCAAGGGGACCTGTGGTGGTGACCTGCGGTGGTGATCTGGGTCTAAGGGACTGTAGATAGTGGAGGTTTTCATTAGACAGACATACATGGCGGCACTCCTAACAAGCAGGGAGAGAGAGAGAGATACTCTCACTCTGGCCTACTGCTTGAAGATGCCTCCTCAATCTTTTGTAGCGACAGTAGTCATGGTTACAATGCCGTTATCACTTTCCCAGTACTATAAATACTGCTGCTGGGGACACCGCAGCATATTCCCCAACACTGTCAGTCCCTCTCCCTAACAGACACACTCACACACACACACACAC
Source organism: Esox lucius (assembly GCF_011004845.1). Lineage (NCBI taxonomy): Eukaryota > Metazoa > Chordata > Actinopteri > Esociformes > Esocidae > Esox > Esox lucius. The sequence continues at coordinate 28,446,554 of NC_047592.1, read as the reverse complement.
ACACACACACACACATTGCTCTGTCAATCTCTGACTCATATTCACACTCACACAGACTTCTAAACAGCCTTTTTCCCTTTCTTTCACTCCCGAAATGCTATTTCTTACATACACACACAGGTGTTGGCTGGCTAGTAGGAGCGGAGGTGGGGTGGATAGAGCTGCTGTTTCAGTGGTACAGTTGAATGAAGTGTTTTATTAACATCTTAAATAACACACTTGCACACACATCATTTTTGTGGTGTATCACATGATCTGACCTCACCACCTGTTATCAGCAGAGAAATAGAGTAGTTTAGCCTCCCAGTGTGTCACATTTGACATTCAAATCATTTCACTTGATGAACTCTCCATTCAAGATAATTTGGTTCAGTCCTCGACCTCTCACTGTCTTGGAATGTTCCATTTAATTTTTGAAGGGATTTATTTTATTCTAACTAATACTTCTGTTATGAAGATTGTTTTATAGCTGTTTGAGTGTTAATAAAAATTTACATAACATTCCAGCAGATGCTCTTATCGTGTTTCACTTACATATGTGTGGCTAACCATTTTAAAATACATTATAGTAGGCTACACAGGTATTCACCCCCTAAAGACATTTAAAAAAAAGTTTTTACAATCTGCAAAGAACATTTCTTTGGGACTCCCCCTTTGATTAACACAATATCAGTTTCAAGCAGGTTTGCACATCTGGTTCCTGCTATGAACATTTTTGCACATTCGTCTAGGCAAATGGTGGATACTCATCGTTCTCTCTCAAGTTGGATGGGCAGCGTTAATTAACTAAAACATTTTAAGTACTGCCACAGATTCTCAGTTTTATTGACATCTGAGCATTGACTGGGCCATTCTGGGAAACACAGTTTCTTGTGTTTATACAACTACAGTTTAGAATATTCTGCAATGGTCGAGTCAATCACATGATTTCTACCTGATCGAGCAAGCATTTCACTTGCTAAAGACAAAACTTAAGGCAGAAAGACCAACAAACAAACAACAACTGAAGACAGCTGCAGTAAAGCATCACGAAGGAGGAAACCCAGCATTTGGTGATGTCCCTGCATTCCAGATTTCAAGCAGTCATTGCTTGCAAAGGATTCTTGACAAAGTATTAGAAATTAACATTTTATTCATGATTGTGTTAATTTGTCCAACTACATTTGAGCCCCTGATGGTTGCAATTCCTAAACGTTTCATACAATATTTTTGTTCAACCCCTTGAATTGAAACTGAAAGTCTGCACATCAATTGCATCTTGGTTGTTTCATTTCAAATTCATTGTGGTGGCGTACAGAGACAAAATTATAAAAACTATATCAGTGGCCAAATATTTCCAGACGTAACTGTATACTTGGCATCAGTTTTTCTTCAATCCTGACATGTTTTTTAGTCCCTTCATAACATGTTGCCAACACCATTCTGAACCGTTGGGATTAGGCCCCAAAATAACATGTGGGACTCGAGAAACTTTGGCATATAGGCATATTCACTTTGTCTTCCACATACTTATGACAAAATCCTTTCTCCGTCCCACTTTTCCACATAGCCAAACTTTGTAGAGAGAACTCTGAAGTTCACACATGAACAGTTTCTCCTATCCTGGTTATGTGACTCTGTAGCTCCTCTCTGACCATGACTTCCTTCCCTGGTCACTCAGTTTTTGTAATGGAGATGCTGGAAAAAGATTGTGTGGTTGTTTCAAGGAGTACAACGACGATACTTAAAATTAGAGGCATGGTCGAGTTGGCAGAAAGAAGCCTTTACAGCGCCAATGCCACAAAAAAGCCTGGTTACAATATGCCCGACATCACCTTGACACGCCTCACAGCTTCTGGCACACTCTAATTTGGTCTGACAAGACCAAAATAGAGCTTTATGGTTACAACCATAAGCAATATGTTTGGAGAGGGGTCAACAAGGCCTATAGTGAACATAATACCATCCCCACTGTGAAGCATGGTGGTGGCTCACTGATGTTTTGGGGGTGGTGTGAGCTCTAAAGGCAAGGGGAATAGTGTGAAAATGTATGGCAAGATGAATGCAGCATGTTATCAGAAAATACACGCGGAAAATGTGCATTCTTCTGCACAAAAGCTGGAGCATGGAACGCTCTTGGACTTTCCAGCATGACAATGACCCTAAGCACAAGGCCAAGTTGACCCTCCAGTGGTTACAGCAGAAAAAGGTGAAGGTTCTTGAGTGGCCATCCCAGTCTCCTGACCTTAATATCAGCCTGCCACTCTGGGGAGATCTCAAACATGCTCAAAAGACTTTGCATGACCTGGAGGCATTTTGCCGAGATGAATGGGCAGCTATATCGCTTAGAAGAATTTGGGGCCTCATAGACAACTAATATAAAAGACTACACCTTGTCATTGATGCTAAAGGGGGCAAACCACAGTATTCAGAACTAAGGGTATGCAGACTTTTGAACAGTCAGTTCATTCTTTTCTTTGTTGCCATGTTTTCTTTGATGATTGTGCCATTCTGTTATGATCTACAGTTGAATGTGAATCGCATAAGAAATAAACATTCTCACTCATGTTTTTTTTACAATTGGTACATATCCACGGGTATGCAAACTTTTGAGCAAAACTGTATACATAAAGAAATGTCTAAAATAACTAAAGCAGGGGTGCCCACCCTGTTCCTGGAGATCGGTTTTCTCTCCAACTAATTTAGCACATCTGATTCTTATAATTAGATGGATGAAAAGCTAAATCAGGTTTGTCGCAAATGTGGTTGAAGAGAACCTACAGGACAGTAGATCTCCAAGAACTGGGTTGAGCAGCCCTGAACTAAAGTATTTGAAATACATTTATAGTGCACACTTTAGCTACTGGGTTTCTTTTTTATTATTATACATGTTAATTTGACTGCTAAGCAAGTTTCATTTTAATCTTTGGACAGGTGAATGCTGAATAAACATGTGTGTCCCAAATGTCGTCCTATTTCTTAAATGGAAGTGGGTGCTTTTTGGAATGCAGATGTTGCTTCTTTATTGTTCTCTGTCAATATACTGTATACTCTTGTGAAACAATGTCAATCAACACTTTATTTAATTTTTTTTACATATGTTGTCTTTGTCCCCTCCTTTTTGTTTTTGTAGAAATCTCTCTTTCATATTACCAAGAAGGTAGGCATCTACATTACCCACAAAAATAATTATTTTTTCAGAATACATTTGATATTGAATGTCCCAAATGGCACCCTTATCTTAATAGTTCACAACATCTGACCAAAGCCTCTGGTTAAAAGTACATAAGGGACAATGTTTACAGTTAATAGGGTGTCATTTGGAGGCAACCATATTCTCCCACTTTTTTTCTATATGTTTTTGGTTTGGGATTTCCCTGTGCTTGACCCTTGACATTTAGTCTTTTCTGTTCTGTGGTTGGACCTTTATTTGCAGTAAGTTTGAAGTGGCATTTTTTTTTTGCCGGTTACTAACGTTTCACCCTCACTCATCGCATATTGGTAGGGTTACAAAAACCTTTCCAATATTCTCTAATTTTTGGAATCAACTGTCAAGCAAACCTCAAACTTGTATTTCTCTACACATGAATTCTGGAAAACCAGGATATTTGGGGGAATGTTCAGGATTTTACAACACTTCTTCCCTTCATCATTCCACGTCATTTCCCCTCTCAGTATATGAGCTCAAATATCGAGTTTCACAATATAGGAAACCACATTTCAACCACTATATACTGCAACGTGTTGTGCTATTTGAGAGACAGCCAACCAGAATGTAGCCTGATCACCTTTATTTAATGCGACCCAATCCACCACCCTTAATTCACCTGTTAATTCTCTGTACTTAGAACCTCATAGAATGATGCAGTGGTTTCCCAACTTTGGTGCATGGAAGAGTGATTTTAATGGTTATATGGAGCATCCATCCAAACCAAAATACCCTGACCTCAAATTACAGGTTCCCACTTATCATATGAAACAATAACTCTATAAAACCTTGGGTCTCCATTCCAAGCATGGCGACACTGATTATTGCTGGTTTATCATCACATCTAGTTAATTTAATTAACTTGGGGCCCCATGTCTTAATCAGATGCTGATTTTAGGGTTAGAATAAAAACCAGGCTGTACTCTGGTCCTGGACTTCTGCTCTAGGGAAGTAGCTAGTGATATTCATTTCATGAATGTTTTGGGAGGTGTAGAGTGGCAGAAGGGGATAGGAACTGAAAGGATGGAGGTTCAGTGTGTCCAAACATGCAATCTTTCTGGAGACTGAAGCCTCTTTTTATTCCTCTGTTCTCTGGCTCTAGCTATTAAACACAACAGCAAAATGATAATTACTGGCTGGCTAGCTTTTACTGGCTGGCTAGAGATTTTATTCTCTCTCTCACACACACACACATTGCTGTTGCTTAGAAAATCTAAATATCACAGATGGCAGCACGCTGATATTACATGGGAAGTCGGTGATGGTTAACAATCAAATTTACATTTAAACAGACAGCCGGTGTCTTTGTGTTGACTGTTTTAGCCACCAGGGTGTGTGGTTCTGCTGTGCAACCTTAAGTTACTGCTCTTTCTGGTTGTGAACTTATTGAGCACTGATCGGGTTGTTATATCTGCTTAGATTTATTTAGTTATATCTGCTTAGAGTGATGAGATATTGACATTTTATCGCTGTTGTTTATTCCTACTCTTAATTCATGACTGTCATGGATAACCCTTCTCTGTTACATGTGTAAAAATAATCTGTACTCTCTCCAAATGAGAGAATAATTTCATAATGACTGTATTGTTTCTTAAAACATTTAGTTGGAAAGGAAGATGTAGTCAGTGCCAAGTTAAAATGTTGAATTTGTCAACATCTGTTACTTTGTCAGTCTTATCGTCATGTCTATATGTGTTTCTTATTTTCTTTATTGTTCTGGTTCTTCAGTTCCTTATCTATTGTCTATGTAATCTGTGCTTGCCTGTGCTGCATTTGTATGTGCTTGTATGGATTTACTTATGTATGTGTATGCATATTAGTCTGCTATTGTTTGTTTTTGTATGTCTGCTTGATAAAAGTTGAGATGTATCTACACATCCCTCTTTCTGCTTGCATGCATGTATAACTGTCTACTTATCTGGTACCTTCAGTCTTTTGTGCAGAAATAGAGGGTTAGTCTTGGCTGTAGGTGCAGTGGTATTTTGATACTTTCTTGGAAACCATAAAAAACTGACGCTGGTGGGGGCATGTTACCCTCCATTATTCTGCCATCTGCCAGGTTATCTTGGGGAACTCTCAATAAATTTCTGTTTTTCTCTAAATACTAGTTGGAGGATTGTAGGCAGGATTATGAGAGGGAATAAGCTGGACATTTGGAATCCTCCAACCAGCGTATCTGGAAAAATAGGGAATTTATAGATTTCCTTTAGAGTTTAGTAGCCCTGGGCACAGGATTTATCCTCTCCTTCATTCCACTTCCCATTTGAATCTAATGCATTCCAAAACATTCTATTCCAATGTATTATTATTAATAAGTCTTTGTTGTTTTATCACCAACATTGTACAATGTTTCTACTCTTAATTTTCTGTACATAATATGAGTGTTTTCTTTGGCTCTCACTGACTGACTTAAAAAAAAGCTATTAATTCACCTCTTTGGTATTTGTTTGTTTGACCCACTGCTGATTTTGTCATGGAAAAGCTTCTGCCCTTTTGCAGTGGTTTCATGCAAACAGAACATTCAGTATGGATGCACAAACCCACAGTGTTCTGATGTATCAGACATGGGTTCTGGAATGGAATTGAAATGGGTTCTGGAAGGAAATTAAGTGTGTGTTTGTATGTGGAGGAATGGTACTGTGCTTAGTGGTGCTGCTAACAGTAAATCTAGAATTGTAGCCTGTAAGCCTATGGCCCGAAAAACTAAACTTGTTACGATTTTTCTCGAGGAGTCCATATGAGGGAGAGGGTCAGGATGAGGGGAGCAGGTGAGAATAACAACGACAACCCAACAATCCCTCAATTCATCAGACCTAATCAGTAGATCTCTGCGGGCTAGTTATGATTGGACTAAATGGTTAATTGGTTCAGTACTTTGGTGTTAATTGTTTGACAAACCCTACTTGTAACCAATCTGGGATAAATGTAGGGGTGTAAATCTGGTGTGTGTGTTTGTGAGGGGTGTATTATAGTAATTGTTCATATTGGGTATTTTCTTCACTATTCTTATGCCATGACATTGTATCTTGTTTCTCCCATTCAACATTCATCTCTCATCTCTGTCTTGACTCTCACTGTTTTCTCACTGTTTTTCTCTGCCTCCCTCTATAATACCCCTCTCTCTTTCTCCTCTCCCTTTCTCAACTCATGTAGGTCGATGCTGAGCAGCACGGTTGACAAATCAGAGAAGAGTGGTGTCCTAGGATCCTCCCACAGCGGCGGGGGAGATGAAAACAAAGACAACTCCTCCCCTGTTTCTGGTACTGGGACCCCGTGCCCCAAGGACCTATCAACCAAACCGCGTTCCCTAAGGTTCACCTGGTCAATGAAAACCACATCCTCCATGGAACCTGGCGAGATGATGAGAGAGATCCGGAAGGTTCTGGATTCAAACAGCTGTGAGTACGAGCTGCGGGAGCGGTACATGTTGCTTTGTGTCTCGGGGAACCCTGCCCGCGACGACTTCGTCCAGTGGGAGATGGAAGTGTGCAAGCTGCCCCGCCTCTCGCTGAATGGCGTGCGATTCAAGCGAATCTCTGGGACATCAATCGCATTCAAAAACATAGCGTCGAAGATCGCCAACGAGCTCAAACTGTGAGACGGATAGAAGGAAATTGTAAGGTGGTGAGATGAGGGGTTTTACATACTGTACAGGTGAGATGTAGTGAGAGGAAGGAATTGTTATTTGAGGAGTCACAAGAAGAAGACTAATTGTGTTTTGTGGTTGGGGGAGAGGGAGTTTGGGACCAGTTGATGGTTGGGGGGGTTCTATCTGGTCTGTTTTTTTTCTCTGTTGAGGTTTGTGTTTTAGAGCCTACAGAACGTTCTATAGCTGAGGTTTCTCTGTTTTGGGGTCTCTTCTATATCCACTGCATGTTGGTTCTGCTGTTCTGCTCACTTGTTCTTTTCACTCCACACTCCCTCCAACGCATACACACACAAAAACTCAAACAGATAGACTGGTAGAGAGGGGGAGAGCAGATGCCTACACATGAATAGACCCTGGTACTGGCTCCAAGGCTTTTCCCTTGTCATTCTACTACAGTAGGTTCGTGACTGGGTTGTAGACAAAGGTCCTCTCAGAATTCTGTGAAGCAATGACTGGATTGTGGAACTGAAATAACTCAACACTGGAACTAAACAGCTGTTCTCGGATTTGTTTTTGTCTGTCTCAAACGCACTCCTTGATACCTGAACTACGTATCACACACAACACTCTTTGTGCAGCACAGAGCCAGACCTTGCTGTGTGATTTTCTGCGTGTTTGATGTGAGAGGAGACTGTCAACACACCAGACTGTTTTAACACAAAATCCCACACCAAGACAGCCCAACCGTTAATTACTGCTGTCTGTTTTAACGCACGCTTACATGCACATTCACTAGGCCTCTCCCTTAACACCCCTCACTATCACTCCACTGCTTTTAAGTGTTTTTTTTCTCATCAGGGTAAAATAATCTCTATATCTTTGAGTCCCAGGCTAATGGACTTGATCAGTAAATGGAGGACTGAACTTCTCATTTGACTTTTTATTTTCTTCATTCTGGTTTACAGTTGTACACTGGAGAAAAGGGGAGGGGTCAGTTTTTAATTTGTTGCCTTCAAAGAAAAAGGAAACATTTTGTTATTATTGTTGTTTGATCACCATTAAAATTGTACATTCTAATGTTGACATTGAGAAATGAACGTGATTTTTTTTTTTTTTTTACATTCATTGAGGTTGTATCACTTCTGTACAGAGAATTTCAACCTGATAGAGAAAAGATTTGCCATCTTTATAGGCTCCAATCTCTCTTTTCTACTCCCCTCTCCCTCCCTTTATGACATGTGTCCCCAAAGAGCGAGAAGTACAAATGTTCTATCTTATTATCTACAAGTATTTAATTATTAAATTGTATGTACTGTATGTATGTATTCAGATCACTGGACAAATGAATTATGGATGACTTCTCTTGTTAATTATTTTAATTTGTTTTTAACTTTAGTTTAAAGAATGTCTTGGTGGTTGGAATACTCGTATCATGTTGGCCTCTCAGCCTTTCCTAAGTGGGTGTGATATATAAACGGTTTTACTTTACACGTGTGGACCAGAATTCCTAGGTAAGATAGTAAAACCTGACAATTCTGTCATATATGTTTTTTGTAGACAGTACCCACAAGGAAGAAGGCAATTTCAAGGTTAGATTTATAGTTCATTGTTTAATTGTGGTTAGTGTTAGATATAATGTTAGAGGTTAGGGAAAATTGTGAATATTTTTGTCTGGTTCCCACAAGAATTGAAAAACAAGCATGCAGATGTGGTCACATGATGACAAATAAAACAACTGCTGTTTCATTTTGGGGTTTATTTTCTGTAGGAGGGATTGTGAGGAGCAGTTATGCATTATTATAATTATTGTGAACGTGTAACCATGTCCACAGCCTTACGATAACCAGTCCCCCATGGGCATGAAGGAGAGTGAGGGAGATCGAGAGTAAGAGAGATGGGGAGAGCAAGTGACAGAGATTGGGGTTTCCAATGTATTCCATGAATGGCTGCTGCCTTTTGTAGGATGAAGCCAAATGTTTATGTGTGTGTGACTGCCTTATGTTAGTGTCTGTGTGCCTTATATAGTCTAAGTTTGTGTATATGTGTGTGAGTGTGAATAGTTTGTTCTATAGTCATGATCTGAGGCATTGATTCTTTCTCCCTAGTAGGAACTCTTATTTTGCGCTCACTCTCGCTCTCTTTTTTTGCTCTTTCACCTTTCAGTTGAGAGGAGGGGTGAGGTAGGGGGAGGTGGGAAGGAGTACTCCAGCCAAATTATATATATCTACCTGTCTGGGGGGGGTGGGGGGGGGGGGTGTATCCAACTCTCTTAACAGGTATGCCTGAGCACAACACACATGTATATTTTTTTAAGGCAACAATTGATTATATTCTGTTGTTCTTTCTTTTTAGTTAAACATAATTCTATTTTTCTTTTAAATGATCGTTTTAAGGTGCTGGGGAATAAAATTCTTACTGTTGCTGTTGTTACTATATTTCAGGGTTGATTTTATTTTCATTAACATTTTTGATGTAATTTCTGATTTCTGTGTTGACTTTAACCAGTAGTTGTTTAGGAGGGAGGTTGGAGTTCACTCCAAATGTATTGTTTATTTTGTGCAAAGAAAATGAAATTCAATGATAGTAATAAAACAAAACAATTATTACATTTTGAAAGTCTGGTATTTAGGCCAGTGTAACAAACATATGTGTCTGTTTCTTTATTCTACACCGATCAGCTATAACATTATGACCACTGACAGGTCAAGTGAATAACACTCATAATCTCTTTATCATGGCACCTGTCAGTGGGTGGGATATATTAGGCAGCAAGTGAACAAAGGTGATGTGTTAGAAGCAGGAAAAATGGGTAAGGATCTGAGCAACTTTGACAGGGGCCAAAAAGTTAATGGTACTGATAGAAAGGTGTCAGAACACAGTGCATTGCAGTTTGTTGTGTATGAAGCTGCGTAGCCACAGACCAGTCAGGGTGCCCATGCTGACCCCTGTCCACTGCCGAAAGCGCCTACAATGGGCACATGAGCATCACAACTGGACCACAGAGCAATGGAAGAAGGTGGCCTGGTCTGATGAATCACATTTTCTTTTACATCACATGGATGGGCAGGTGTGTGTGCATCGCTTACCTGAAGAAAACATTGCACCAGGCTGCACTATGAGAAGGAGGCCAGCTGGCGGAGGCAGTGTGATGCTATGGGCAATGATCTGCTGGGAAACCTTGGGTCCTGCCATTCATGTGGTTGTTACTTTGACACGTACCACCTACCTAAGCATTGTTGTAGACCATGTGCACCCTTTCATGGCAACAGTGTTCCCTGATGTTATTGGCCTCTTTCAGCAGGATAATGCACCCTGCCACAAAGCAAAAATGGTTCAGGAATGGTTTGAGGAACTTGGCCTCCAAATTCCCCAGACCTCAATCCAATCGAGTATCTGTGGGATGTGCTGGACAAACAAGTCTGATCCATGGAGGCCCCACCTCACAGCTTACAAGACTTAAAGGATATGCCGCAAACTCTTGGTGCCAGATACCATAGCACACCTTCAGAGGTCTTGTGGAGTCCATGCCTCGACGGGTCAGAACTGTTCCGGCAGCAAAAGGGAGACCTACACAATATTAGGCTGATGGTCATAATGTTATGGCTGATCGGTGTACACATAAATACCCTATGTTATGACTACAGTGGAAATCAAGTCTAGTCTACAAAACCTGTATTTAAAATGCAGCTTGTTTAATGGCTTAAATCAAGACAAATTATGTCAGGCATTTTCCCATCAATAATAAGATCTTGTAACCACTCATATTTATGAAAATGTTTTCTTGGATTACAGAACTAAGTCTGTTTGGATAGGTCAACCTAGCACAGCTGGATTTAGCAATTTTATCCCACTCTTGGCAGAGGAGTTCATGCTCAGTCAAACTGCGAGAGGATCTTCTGTAGATATAAGAGACTCAGTCACACAGTGGATAAGGCATTGGTGTCCTGTGCGGAAAGAGTGGATCAAGGTTGCGGTTTCAAAACCCACCATAACATTCTTTATTATCCTAAATTTTCTGTAACATCACAAGGTCAAAATGTTAACAAACCCACAGCAATGCTGCAACCAAAGCATTTAAAGTTTTCTGAGAAATGGCTCTTCAGAAATATTCTTGGTACTAGAGAGTATGAAAGGTGAAAAAAGTCTCACACGATTGGTCTTCAACAAAGGCTTTGACATCCAATGTAATTTCTTAGACATTATTCGGTAATTACATGGACACAATACTGTTTGGTCATTAGTTTATTCAACAAAAACAGTTATCAAAAGAAAAGCCAATCCAGTTTCACAAACTTCATGAACAAATACTTCCCACAGAGAAACACTTAAGGGAAAAGTCTGTTTTGTTTAACACAGTTATAATAGATCACTTCACTGGATTAAATCCAAAAGCAGGTTTTAGGCCTGTCATCTTGGACAATATTGAATTGATCTGCAGCATTTAACGCAGGGATCCTAAGTTTCTACTTATTTTTTGACATAGGAATTACCATATAAACATTGATTCTTGTATAATACAACGTTGTCTTATGAACTTATTCCAACTGTCATATCCTATCAGAAACCCCCAAATGTTTTATTCCATTTGTACACAACTAAGCAAAAACAATGTTGCCTCAAAACATGGTAAAACTGTAAATGAGATATCCTGGATGGTCAAGCCTTGCATTTAAGAGTAGTAAAATTTCTTTAGACATCTTTTCTTTCAAAACACAGGTGAGGTTAACATTCAAATTAAAGGATCCCCTGCTTTAAAAAGCTACTTCAGTCACATGGTCATCCACTTGAAATCTCCTTCCAGCTGAAAAGTCTCACCTTGCATACCAGTCATTGTTTTAGTACAGATGACTCAATATTCTAGCCTATTAAAAAGAGCAGTGCAACCCTAATAAAAAAAATACCTGCTGCACAACAGAACATCACTGACATTCAGATTGTAACTGGTGTTGATATTTTTGAGAGTGAGATCCCTTTTTGAGAAGTGTTTTTGCTGAACCTTGGCATATGCAATGGGGTAATCATGTTACCAAAGTGCACCATTAAAGGCAAGACCTATAAACCACTTCAGATTTGAATCCAGGCCTTGAAGTATCTAAGTAGTATTTCAGATTTGACCACGAACTCTGGTCAAAAACAGAGCACCAAGTTGGGGGAAAAAGGGTGCCATTTGAGATGCTAAAGCCTAGATGTTTTCAAGGGCTTGGTTCAATCAAGGTTGAAATGTCAACATCATACAGTACAAACATTGGCACAATTGGCAAATGCAACAAAAGCACCTTTTTCTGATTGGGCTGATGTTTGCACAGGATGACAACTGCCAGAAATGGCTGTCAATCCCACTGGAACTCTGATCTTTTGAGCCCTAAGCTTTTTCAGTGTTTTATTTTTTTCTCAATGGCTCCTTATAAAGTACATTATCTTTTTGCTCCTGTCCAAAAAGGCAACAAAAGGAGTAATAGTGACATTCAGAGCACAAAATACTGGGCTAAGTCAAAAACCAGGATACATTCCAACATACTGGCAAAACGAGTTAATATGGAGACGTGGATTCTACATGTATGCTAATGTAGAAACTCAAGCATAACCTAGTCAGTATCCCAAAAAGCACCTTCTTCCCTTTATAGTGCACTACAGGGCCTTCGTGAAATGTAGTGCACTATATAAGGTGACACACACACACAAAAAATAGCCTGCCTACTTACCTAGAGAAAAATAAAGCAAAATAAAGCGTCACTCAATAAAACTAACAATACATGGCTCTGGTAAGCGAGAGAAACAGCAATTTTCTCCCTCTACTTTCATCCTTGTTTTCTTCCTGATGCCTTTGTGGATTTGTTCATTCAGCACCTTGTGGTATGGAACCAGACTTGAGCATTCCACCAGTTCCTCCTGACATTCTAGATGTTCTTGTTCACAGTTGACATGTAGAATTGGAGGGGCTCCATTGTCATGGCAACCTTCACTGCCGCAACAACAATCCAGTGTAACTTTTCTGCAAGTTTTTGGTTTTTGTAAAAATAATTTTGGCTAGCAGTTATTTTCATTCACTCCAGTCTGCTCTTTGGGGAGGATGGCGTGCAGGAATAGAGGGATGCGAACAAAGTCACCCTGGGTAACCAGTAACCTCATATTTGCTGGTTATGGAGAGAGCAATGTGGCATACGCAGGCATGTCCTTCCATTTAAGGGTGGGGGGGGGGGGTGATTGATTGATGCGAATAGGGAGGGATTTATGAGCCAAGCCCTAATGTCTCAGGCAGACAAATGACCAGCATGTTGAGGAGAGAAATGGGGAGGCTGGGTTCTGCCCATTTTTTTTCTTTTTTGGGGGTGCTGAGGTTATTGAGTGGTTGTGTAGTTCAGACAAACTAACAGAATGCACAAAGGGGTGAGGGGGAGAGAAACGAGAGGCTTTGGAAACAAACTGAATAGTTCCGGGCTGTAGAAAATAGTGGACCTGTACCTCTAACAGCACCAAATTCCCTACATGAAGTGAATTAAATAGTATATAGGATGTAATTTGACATACAGACTAACATACCCAACTAACATCCTACTAAAATGTATACCTATCTGCCCTGCACCCGCTCCCAAATCCAATCCCAATTTAACAGGCCTGAGTATAGAAGAGCCCCCCTTTGGTCACCCTTTCATCGATCTACCCTAACATAGCAGGTGTAAAGAGACACCAAGCGCAGTCCACACATCTGGCTTTCAGAGGGAAAAGAATGTTCAGTTAAAGATGTGGAACCCCTGAAAATGGGCCGCTTCCGGTTTTTTTACGACAGGGCTGAGGGTGCTCTGGGCTTCAGTGAGAAATAGGGTTGCTTTGCCTTTCCCTAGCTATCAGTCCTCATTAGTGACTGTTGGGTTGCTCTACTTTGAGGCCTATCAGTGACGGAGGCTGGCCGGTACCAGCAGCAGAGGTAGCAGAAGACGAGCCGAGGTTGTTACCTAGCTCCCTACGCAGACTAGAGCCCCCCTGCTGACTCGGAGGTACTACAGCAGGTCGGATAAGCGGAGGAGGGGGGTGATTGTGGGGGTTACGGGTTTGCAGTGGTCGGGTTTGCAAAGGGGGAGGCTGCCGAAGGAGGCTGGGGGGTGCAGAGGGCGGAGCCGGACGCAGTAAAGGGGGTGGCTGGGAGAGGGAGGGAGGAGGAGTGTGGTTGTTGGAGGAGGGAGCAGATGGGAAGTTGCCACTAGGGGCAGAGTCTTCCATCTTAACCTGGAGAGAGAAAGCATGAGGACAAGACTGAAAAACATTAGGTCAGCAAGCAACACTTGTCAACATTTCTAAAATAAAAGAGATACACATCTTTCTCACCTCATCCTCCGCTCCTATGTCTTCACTCCTACTACGACTCCCAAAAAGCCCTTGGGTGGAGGCTACTTCCTGTTCCGCCTGCCACTCCTTAACGACCTCGTCCAGGTTAAATCGCCGTCGGTAGCTAACAAAGAAAGAGCTCACCTGGGCCGGCGTTTTATTGCCAATCACGTCGGCAACCACTGCAAAGTCCTTACCATAGCGACGGACAGCTGGAGGGAGAAGAAAAGTAACTTTTCATAATTCTGTGATCAATACTGTACACAATGTTCGCAGTCAGTTTTAATTGTCTGTATATTTTTTGACCACATTCATCTACCCTCCCAATTTGTGTTGCCCAATTCTCGATTATGGTCTTGCCTTTTGATGCAACAACTCCAAAGCAGGTGCAGGATAGTCAAAGATTAAGAAGTTTACTCCAAGCACTTCTTGACAAGTTGTTCTGCTTCTTCTGAGTTCTTCGGCCAAAAAAACTGTATAAAGCTTGCAGGCACCAGAGTTACAAGACATGGCCGCCCTGTCTGACATCCAGTTGTCCATCCTGGGCCGTCCGGAGCCAATTTATCCCACCCTCTTTTGCCATTCCGTGAATCAAACACATATTTGCAATGATGCAGCTGCAGAATAGTGCTGTGCCACTCAAAAGCTGTGAATTGTACAATTAACGGTGTGCCTGTGCTCTAACATGCACATGCTTAGTACGGGCGCTCACCCTGCACAGCCAGAAGCTGCTCCTCAGTGGACCAACGAGAGTTCATCTTGGGAGCCGGCTGCAGAGAAAACCGGAGTGGAGAAGCGAGATATAAAATGCAGCAAACATTTTGACAAAGGTCAGAAAAAGAGGGAGGAACAGACTAAGGGAATGATAGACTGTAGTGTGTTCTTTCATGATGTGCGGTTCTAACTGAACAGAGCTGTTAGTTCTCAGAGGGGGCTAGAACAAGGAGGAAGAGTTAGTTAGTTACCTCTGTGGGGCGCAGGCTGGTGATGCCCTCGTCTATACAGTGTTTCATACTACTGTTGTGCTGCTTGATACTCTGGACCTGAGAGAGAAGAGATGACAGGAAGACAAAAAGCAGGGGAGAAAGGAGGGAAGGGAGAGAGAAAGCAAGAGACATTTGCCACTTTGCCCCCATTTAAAATAAAACAATATCCATTTATTTGAGCAATACTTATGAAAACACTATACAGCATTGGATTACTGTTTCTTTGCTTTTACATCAATAAAAATATAACTCCTTTAGCATGCATAATAGAAGCAATTTGCTTTGGTATACTGTGGTGTTTTCGTCTAGTAGTTCTGTGCTAAGTTATTTTTAGTCAACCAAGATTCAAATGTTTTCTCTGACTATCCCGTAAGCGCATCAGCGATCTATGGAGGTCATGTAAGATAATGTCAACTATGAAACCCACAACAGAAATGTATCACATAAAATGTACATGGTATATACATTCATATATGGGTGAAATTCTGCTTACCCTCTTACTTCTGAAAAGGTTGCACTGACAATGGCGCCGCATTTGCTACGTAATTTAGTGCATATTATTGTTTTTATTTTTGTTCATGCTGCATTGTTGCTCATACAGTATGATCGACAGGTACTTTTGAATATTCGTTCATCATTGAAAACAGACTTTTACACTACTCATAGTAGTCTTAGACGTGCCCCAAACGTATAAATTTTTAAATCCAGGTTAAAAACAATTCTCTTTTCACATGCCTATGACTGAGCACTTAAACATAACCACACTGTTTAGCCTTATAGCTTCCTTATTTTTTTTACTCTTTTTTATTATTATGATGTTGTTTTGATGTTTTCATTTGAGTATCTTATCTTTTATATTTTTTCCTTTTTCTTTGTAAAGCACATTGAATTACTTCGATGTATGAATTGTGCTATATAAATCAACTTGCTTGCTTGCTTACTCACCGGAGCGACTGCAGCAATTCTTCTGTACTGCGGGCGATCTGTTCACTAATACGCCGACGGAAGAGAAAGAAGAGGGGCAAACGTGCTGGCGTCCTATAGAGATCTTGGACGAGATACTGCAATCCGCCATTACCGACCATTCTACTCGCAAATCCCTGGACAATTAAATGGACGAACTACTCGCACGGATTAACGGGATATTGTAAACTGCTGTGTGCTATCATTTGTGGAATCATGGCTGGATCCTACAGCGTCATGCTCGTGCGTCACCCCTGCTGGCTTTTCCATCTACCAGCAGACAGAATGTCGAAGTCAGGTTAAAGTAAGGGTGGAGTGGTCTGCAAAAAGACCAAGAGAAGCTCATCCATGCTTTTATCTCTAGTAGGGTTGACTACTGTAATGGCCTCTTAACTGCACTCCTGAAAAAGACTGTAAAACAACTGCAGCTCATTCAGAATTCTGCTGCTAGAATGTTAACCAGGACCAAGAGATCAGAGCACATCACTCCAGTTCTTAAATCTTTCCATTGGCTTACAGTCAGTTACAAAATAGATTTGAAAGTGGTGCTTTTAGTTTATAAATCTCTGATATGTTTGAAGAATATAAACCGAGCAGGGCTCTTAGATCACAGGTCAGCTAGTAGAGCCCAGAGTCCAAACTTTACATGGAGAAGCTGCGTTTAGCACTTATGCTGTACAAAACTGGAATAAACTACCAGGTTAAAAACACTTCTCTTCTCACGTGCCTATGTCTGAGCACTTAAACCTAACCACACTGTTTAGACTTATACCTTCCTATGTTTTTAAACCACATTTTTATCTTTATATGTTTTCTTATTGTATTTTCTATTATTATGATGTATTCATTTGTTTTGATGTTTTCATTTGAGTATTATATATTTTTCTTTGTAAAGCACATTGAATTGCTTCGATGAATGAATTGTGCTATATAAATAAACTTGCTTGCTAGCATTATGGTTAACACTCGCTGGGGAACGGATGTTGCAGTGCTATCTACATACAGAGAAATAGCAATGATACTTGTCCCGCTGATAATACAACACCTTCTACGGTTTAAGGCGACCAAAATAATTCCTTCAGTGAGGCTTGCTGAGGACCAGGACAACTTCACCCAATTCCTAACCACAGCAGTGAGGAGAGTGTTTTAAAAAAGTGAACCCTCCGAAGTCAGCAGGGCCAGATGGCATTCCAGGCCGTGTCCTCAAGGGGTGCGCTGAGCAACTAAGGGGAGGTTTTCACCTCCACATTCAATCTCTCCGTCTCGATTTATAGTCCCCATCTGCATCAAAAGGACCACCATCATCCCTGTACCGAAGAAACCTTCCTTCACCTGCCTGAATGACTACCATCCTGTAGCACTGACCTCCACAATCATGAAGTGCTTCAAGCGGCTGGTCAGAACTCACATCTGCTCTACCCTTCCAGACACCTTGGACCTCTTTCCATTGGCATACCACCCCAATAGATCTACAGACTAAGCCATCGCCCTGACGACACTCACCGCCCTCTCCCACCTGGAAAAAGGCAACACATACATAAGGATGCAGTTTGTGGACTACAGCCCTGCATTCAATGCTATTGTGCACACCAAGCTTCGTCAAGTTCCTAAGCTCAGGACCCTGAGACTCAACTCCTGTACTCCATGTTTATGCATGACTGCGTGGCCACACACAGCTCCAACATCATCCTCAAATTTGCAGACAACACTACCATCCCGGGTCTCATTGCCAGCAACGATGAGACAGCTTACAGTGAGGAGGTAAGGAACCTGGCTACATGGTGCCAGGACAACAACCTCTCTCTCTCAACATCTGTTTAAACTAACCAGATGATCGTGGACTTCAGGAAGCGGGGCGGGGGTTCATGCCTCCATACACATCAATGGAGCTGAAGTGGAGTGTCTCCCAATTCAGGTTTCTTGGTGTGTTCATCAAAGATGACCTCACTTGGTCCAGACAAGCGAACTGAGCAGTGAAAACTGCCCAAAAATTACTATACTTGCGGACTCAAGAAATGTCACCATCTTCTGCAGGTGCACCACTGAAAGCATCCTCTCAGACTGCATTACTGCCTGGTATGGCAGCTGCTCCGCTGCAGACTGCAAGTCCCTCCAGAGGGTGGTAAAGGCTGCGGAGCGTATCATCGGCTGTCATCTTCCCTCAGTGCAAAGCATCAACCTTACACAATGCCTTAGGAAAGCTTGGAACGTCAAAGATCATAGCCACCCAGGCTGTGGTCTGTTCACACTCAAACTCAAAAAAAATTTCCCCTCAGGCTATAAAGCTCCTCAACCAGCAACACTGATCCATGATCATACTGATCACACACGAACATTTCATATGCAGTGATGTCCTTTCAGGTACTTTTAATGGGCATTTCAGTATTCCTTTGCATGTACCGTTCATAAGAATATTACACTCAAATGTATCTTTTAATACTCAATGCTTTTACCATACTGTTCATACTCTCCCATCCTTCTCTTTCAAAATGGATACTAGTTTACATTTTTTTTATGTATATTACTGCCATTTCTATGATATTCAATACTACTACCAATATTGCTGCTAGTTTACAGTACTCTTTTTAAACTTATGTATATTATTTCTATCCTCTTGCTATATTTTTGCTGTGTGTAATTTTTCTTAAATTCTCACTACGTAGTTGTAGTGTGCTATGCCTTCATAAGCTTATTGCAATCATAAGTATCTATAAAATGAAATTACTCAGTAATAACCAATTGCTGCTAGTTTACACTTATTACTGTATATTACTGCCATACTTGTCATATCTAAATGTTCAAAAACTACCCAGACTGCTACTATATCAATAATACTAGCCAGATTGCTGCTAGTTTACAGTAGTCTGTTTTTAAACTGCTGCTAATGTACAGTGTTATGTATATTGTTGGTTTATTTTATTAATATTTTATTATCTACTTTTCTTAACTCTCACTATGTAGTTATCAGGTGCCATGTCACAATTTAATTGTGCAGGATGACTAGCGCAGAGGTTAGAGAAGCGGACCTGCAAGCTATAGGTCCTGCGATCAAATCTCCACAATCAAAACATAATATGCATTTGGATAGACAAAAAGCATCTACATTATAGTAAGCCTAAAATAAAACTGTTTATAGTTATATTACTACTGTTTCTGGTCGATTTTTTGAAGTACGCATCCATGCATGGTTTTTGGGTCAGGATAGACAAAAACGTAGCTGGCTACAACATTCAGTAGCTACGTTATAGTACGCCGTCTTTTCACTTGATGAGAAAGTCAGTTATCGTTTTCATATTTGTGCCATGAAATTACATAGCTTTGGCAGAGACATCATCTGTCTTGCTAGCAATTGCTCAATTCTTATGACTATTCCTAGGAAGTTATTAGATACTAGTACGCTTATTACTAGCTAATAAATTGTTAAAACATCCAGAGGCAAAAGCCATAGTTCATAGCCGCTATTTGTGGTGGAGGTAAACTTAATAAGAAACGGTCAGTTTAACATAATGCTTAATGGCTTCTAGCCCCTGGCCAAACGTGCAGCGCCGTGGCATAGTGGTTAAAAACAGTCCCTCTCACGTGGTTCCTTTTCTTCGGTTACATTATGTAACCATATAAGATTATAATAGCACATTCATTTTTTTGAGGGATGGATTACGCCATTCCTATAGCAATGGACTGGTCCAGACGAAAATTTGTGGCCATGTGACTGCTCGACTAAATAAATCCTGTAACTCTTCTTTTGATTTAACTGCTTTTTGGATTTTCCATGTCCTAGTGATCCTACTCGGCTTCAATTACAGTGGCCCTGAAAAGTTTTCACCCTCCCTAGACTTGGCCACAGCAAAAAATATTTTACTGATGAAATGGGGTGAATATTTATACAATCAATTTGGAGTTTGTGCAACTGGTCATCACAAAATGTCCATAATGTCAGTGAAAAATAAAATCTACTACTTGTCTCAATTGAATTACAAGTACAAAACAGAAAATAATTGATTAAGTATTCACCCAGTTCAGCCAATATTTGATATAGGCACCTTTGGCAGTCAAATCAAAATTATCTTTACCAGCTTCCTTTCTAGAAATACACATCTGAAACCCAGCAATTTTTGCTTTTTCTTCTATGCAAAATTGCTAAGGCTCATTGGCATTCTTGTTCAGTTTTATGTTTGTGTCCTCTCTCAAGTCCCAAGTCTCTAACAGACTCCTGGGAAATCCTAGAAGAAAACCTGATGTACTTTGATGCATCCATTTCTTAATAATGGATTTTACTGTGCTGCAAGGAGTCTTTTTTTTTCATATTACACCCTCATTGCTATTGAATAACTTTTTCTAGATTTGTTTATTAGAATATAAATATAAAATATTAGTCTTTATGTCAATTTATTTTAGGAATTATACTAACCAGAGACAGGTGTATTTAAACTGAATTAATGTCAAGCACCTTAACTGCACAAAGGTGGACTTACAACTAATTACGTGACTTCTAAAGCCAATTTGTTGCACCACGGCTCATTTAGTTTGTCATAGTGCAGGGGGTGAATACAATCAGTTATCTGTTTTGTATTTGCAATTCCTAAATTAAATTTGCACACTACAATGTAACTATTCGCAAATTCAAAAACCAGGCCTGACCATCTACAGTGGGGAGAAGAAGAATTTGATACACTGTCGATTTTGCAGGTTTTCCTACCTACAAAGCATATAGAGGTCTGTAATTTTTATCATAGGTACACTTCAACTGTGAGAGACTGAATCTAAAACAAAAATCCAGAAAATTACATTGTATAACCTCTCCTTGAACTGCCACCTTAACGTGGTGGAGGGGTTTGAGTACCCGAGTGACCCTAGGAGCTATGTTGTCTGGGGCTATATGCCCCTGGTAGGGTCTCCCAAGGCAAACAGGTCTTAGGCGACGGGTCAGACTAAGAGCGGTTCAAACCCCCCTTAATGATGAAAAAAATATTGAGTACCGTGACGTCGCCCGGTATGGCGCAGCCGGGGCCCCACCCTGGAGCCAGGCCCGGGGTTGGGGCTCGTATGCGAGCGCCTGGTGGCCGGGCCTTCCCCCATGGGGCCCGGCCGGGCTCAGCCCGAACGGGCGACGTGGGGCCGCCCTCCCGTGGGCTCACCACCCACAGGAGGGACCATAAGGGGCCGGTGCGAAGAGGATCGGGCGGCAGTCGAAGGCAGGGGCCTAGACAACCCGATCTCTGGACACGGAAACTAGCTCTAGGGACGTGGAATGTCACCTCGCTGGCGGGGAAGGAGCCTGAGCTAGTGCGTGAGGTTGAGAGGTTCCGATTAGAGGTAGTCGGGATCACCTCTACGCACGGCTTGGGCTCTGGAACCACACTCCTTGAGAGAGGATGGACTCTTCACCACTCTGGAGTTGCCCATGGTGAGAGGCGGCGGGCTGGTGTGGGTTTGCTTATAGCTCCCCAGCTCTGCCGCCATGTGTTGGAGTTTACCCCGGTGAACGAGAGGGTCGTTTCCCTGCGCCTACGGGTCGGGGATAGGTCTCTCACTGTTGTTTGTGCCTACGGGCCGAACGGCAGTGCAGAGTACCCGACCTTCTTGGAGTCTCTGGGAGGGGTGCTGGAAAGTGCTCCGACTGGGGACTCTATTGTTCTACTGGGGGACTTCAACGCCCACGTGGGCAACGACAGTGACACCTGGAGGGGCGTGATTGGGAGGAACGGCCCCCCTGATCTGAACCCGAGTGGTGTTCAGTTATTGGACTTCTGTGCTAGTCACAGTTTGTCCATAACGAACACCATGTTCAAGCATAAGGGTGTCCATCAGTGCACGTGGCACCAGGACACCCTAGGCCGCAGGTCGATGATCGACTTTGTTGTCGTCTCATCTGACCTGCGGCCGTATGTCTTGGACACTCGGGTGAAGAGAGGGGCGGAGCTGTCAACTGATCACCACCTGGTGGTGAGTTGGATCCGATGGCGGGGGAGAAAGCTGGACAGACTCGGCAGGCCCAAGCGTACTGTAAGGGTCTGCTGGGAACGTCTGGCCGAGTCTCCTGTCAGAGAGATCTTTAACTCCCACCTCCGGCAGAGCTTCGACTGGATCCCGAGGGAGGTTGGAGATATTGAGTCCGAGTGGACCATGTTCTCCACCGCCATTGCCGAAGCGGCCGCTCGGAGCTGTGGCCGTAAGGTCTCCGGTGCCTGTCGAGGCGGCAATCCCCGAACCCGGTGGTGGACACCGGAAGTAAGGGATGCCGTCAAGCTGAAGAAGGAGTCCTATCAGGCCTGGTTGGCTTGTGGGACTCCTGACGCAGCTGACGGGTACCGACAGGCCAAGCGGGCTGCAGCCCGGGTGGTTGTGGAGGCAAAAACTCGGGCCTGGGAGGAGATCGGTGAGGCCATGGAGAAGGACTATCGGCTGGCCTCGAAGAGATTCTGGCAAACCATCCGGCGCCTCAGGAGAGGGAAACAGTGCCCTACCAACGCTGTTTACAGTAGAGGTGGGCAGCTGTTGACCTCAACTGAGGATGTCGTCGGGCGGTGGAAGGAATACTTCGAGGATCTCCTCAATCCCGCCGTCACGTCTTCCATTGAGGAAGCAGAGGATGAGGGCTCAGAGGTGGACTCGTCCATCACCCGGGCTGAAGTCACCGAGGTGGTTAAGAAACTCCTCGGTGGCAAGGCACCGGGGGTGGATGAGATCCGCCCTGAGTACCTCAAGTCTCTGGATGTTGTGGGGCTGTCTTGGCTGACACGCCTGTGCAACATCGCGTGGCAGTCGGGGACAGTGCCTCTGGGATGGCAGACCGGGGTGGTGGTCCCTCTTTATAAGAAGGGGGACCGGAGGGTGTGTTCCAACTATAGGGGGATCACACTTCTCAGCCTCCCCGGGAAAGTCTATGCCAGGGTTCTGGAGGAGAATACGGCCGATAGTAGAACCTCGGATTCAGGAGGAACAGTGTGGTTTTCGTCCGGGCCGCGGAACACTGGACCAGCTCTATACCCTCTACAGGGTGATGGAGGGTTCATGGGAGTTTGCCCAACCAGTCCACATGTGTTTTGTGGATTTGGAGAAGGCATTCGACTGTGTCCCTCGTGGCATCCTGTGGAGGGTGCTTCGGGAATATGGGGTCCTGGGTCCTTTGCTAAGGGCTGTCAGGTCCCTGTACGACCGAAGCAGGAGCTTGGTCCGCATTGCCGGCAGTAAGTCAGACTTGTTCCCTGTGCATGTTGGACTCCGGCAGGGCTGCCCTTTGTCACCGGTTCTGTTCGTAATTTTTATGGACAGAATTTCTAGGCGCAGCCAGGGGCCGGAGGGTGTCAGGTTTGGGGACCACACGATTTCGTCTCTGCTCTTTGCGGATGATGTTGTCGTGTTGGCCCCTTCAAGCCAGGACCTCCAGCATGCACTTGGACGGTTTGCAGCCGAGTGTGAAGCGGTGGGGATGAAAATCAGTACCTCCAAATCCGAGGCCATGGTCATCAGTCGGAAAAGGGTGGCTTGCCCACTTCAGGTTGGTGGAGAGTGCCTGCCTCAAGTGGAGGAGTTTAAGTATCTAGGGGTCCTGTTCACGAGTGAGGGAAGGATGGAACGGGAGATTGACAGACGGATCGGTGCAGCTTCTGCAGTAATGCGGTCGATGTATCGGTCTGTCGTGGTGAAGAAAGAGCTGAGCCGTAAGGCGAAGCTCTCGATTTACCGGTCAATCTACGTTCCTACTCTCACCTATGGTCATGAGCTTTGGGTCATGACCGAAAGGACAAGATCCCGGATACAGGCGGCCGAAATGAGCTTTCTCCGCAGGGTGGCTGGGCGATCCCTTAGAGATAGGGTGAGAAGCTCGGTCACCCGGGAGGAGCTCAGAGTAGAGCCGCTGCTCCTCCACATCGAGAGGGGTCAGCTGAGGTGGCTTGGGCATCTGTTTCGGATGCCTCCGGGACGCCTTCCTGGGAAGGTGTTCCGGTCCCGTCCCACCGGGAAGAGACCCCGGGGAAGACCTAGGACACGCTGGAGGGACTATGTCTCCCGGCTGGCCTGGGAACGCCTCGGTGTCCCCCCGGAAGAGCTGGAGGAAGTGTCTGGGGAGAGGGAAGTCTGGGCATCCCTGCTTAGACTGCTGCCCCCGCGACCCGGCCCCGGATTAAGCGGAAGATGATGCGATGCGATGCGATGCGATTACATTGTATGATTTTTGAATAATTAATTTGCATTTTATTGCATGACTTGACTGGACTTGCAAGTATTTGATCACCTACCAACCAGTAAGAATTCCGGCTCTCACAGACCTGTTAGTTTTTCTTTAAGAAGCCCTCCTGCTCTCCACTCATTACCTGTATTAACTGCACCTGTTTGAACTCGTTACCTGTATAAAAGACACCTGTCCACACACTCAATCAAACAAACAGACTCCAACCTCTCCACAATGGCCAAGACCAGAGAGCTGTGTAAGGACATCTGGGATAAAATTGTAGACCTGCACAAGGCTAGGAGGGGCTACAGGACAATAGGCAAGCAGTTTGCTGAGAAGGCAACAACTGTTGGCACAATTAGTAGAAAATGGAAGAAGTTCAAGATGACGGTCAATCTCCCTCGGTCTGGGGCTCCATGCAAGATCTCACCTCGTGGGGCATCAATGATCATGAGGAAGGTTCAGCCCAGAACTACACGGCAGTACCTGGTCAATGACCTGAAGAGAGCTGGGACCACAGTCTCAAAGAAAACCATTAGTAACACACTACGCAGTCATGGATAAAAATCCTTCAGCGCACGCAAGGTCCCCCGTCCAGGCCCGTCTGAAGTTTGCCAATGACCATCTGGATGATCCAGAGGAGGAATGGGAGAAGGTCATGTGGTCTGAGGAGACAAAAATAGAGCTTTTTGGTCTAAACTCCACTCGCCGTGTTTGGAGGAAGAAGAAGGATGAGTACAACCCCAAGAACACCATCCCAACCGTGAAGCATGGAGGTGGAAACATCATTCTTTGGGGACAGGACGACTGCACCGTATTGAGGGGAGGATGGATGGGGCCATGTATCGCGAGATCTTGGCCAACAACCTCCTTCCCTCAGAAAGAGCATTGAAGATGGGTCGTGCCTGGGTCTTCCAGCATGACAACAACCCGAAACACACAGCCAGTCCAACTAAGGAGTGGCTCCGTAAGAAGCATCTCAAGGTCCTGGAGTGGCCTAGCCAGTCTCCAGACCTGAACCCAATAGAAAATCTTTGGAGGAAGCTGAGAGTCTGGAGAAGGTCTGTAATAGATTCCATCACTCACAGTTGAAGAGTACCTATGATAAAAATTACAGAATTCTACATGCTTTATAAGTGGGAAAACCTGCAAAATCGGCAGTGTATCAAATACTTGTTTCCCCACAGTAATATATTAAATTCAGTTTTAACATAAGGCTATAAAGATGTTGTTTACATTTATAGTGTTAACAAATATTGGCTTAAAAAAAAAAAAACAGATTTTGGAATGATAGTTGGAAAATGCTTAAGGGGATTTACACATTCTGCTAATATGCGTGTACCTGTCTCTTGAGTGACACCAGTTGTGTGTCTAGTTGTCTAACAGACCGAGACCCAGAGTCAGGAGAAGCCGACACAGCCATGATGTCCTCACGGTTCAAATGCATGCCTATACAGACAGAGAGAGGGACAGAAACAGAGTGGGTTAAACACACAGTATTTCACAGAAGTGAGTACACGCCTCACATTTTTGCTAATATTTGATTATATCTTTTCATGTGACAACACCGAAGAAATGAAACTTTGCTACAATGTAAAGTAGTGAGTGTACAGGTTGTATAAGTCTAAATTTGATGTCCCCTCAAAATAACTCAACACACAGCCATTAATGTCTAAACCGCTGGCAACAAAAGTGAGTACACCACCAAGTGAAAATGGCCAATGGAGTTCACCAGAGCTTCACATGTTGCTACTGGAGTCCTCTTCCACTCCTCCATGACAACATCACGGAGCTGGTGGATGTTAGAGACCTTGCGCTCCTCCACCTTCCATTTGAGGATGCCCCACAGATGCTCAATAGGGTTTAGGTCTGGAGACATGCTTGGCCAGTCCAACACCTTTACCCTCAGCTTCTTTAGCAAGGCAGTGGTCATCTTGGTGTGTTTGGGGTCGTTATCATGTTGGAATACTGCCCTGCGGCCCAGTCTCCGAAGGGAGGGGATCATGCTCTGCTTCAGTATGTCACAGTACATGTTGGCATTCATGGTTCCCTCAATGAACTGTAGCTCCCCAGTGCCGGCAGCACTCATGCAGCCCCAGAAACTGACACTCCCACCACCATGCTTGACTGTAGGCAAGACACTTGTCTTTGTACTCCTCACCTGGTTGCTGCCACACACGCTTGACACCATCTGAACCAAATAAGTTTATCTTGGTGACATCAGACCAAAGGACATGGTTCCAGTAATCCATGTCCTTAGTCTGCTTGTCTTCAGCAAACTGTTTGTGGGCTTTCTTGTGCATCCTCTTTAGAAGAGGCTTCCTTCTGGGATGACAGCCATGCAGACCAATTTGATGCAGTGCGCGGCATATGGTCTGAGCACTGACAGGCTGACCTCCGACCCCTTCAACCTCTGCAGCAATGCTGGCAGCACTTATACGTCTATTTTCCAAAGACAACCTCTGGATATGACACTGAGCACATGCACTCAACTTCTTTGGTCGACCATAGGGAGGCCTGTTCTGAGTGGAACCTGTCCTGTTAAACCGCTGTATGGTCTTGGCCATCTTGCTGCAGCTCAGTTTCAGGGTCTTGGCCATCTTCTTATAGCCTAGGCCATCTTTATGTAGAGCAACAATTCTTTTTTTCAGATCCTCAGAGAGTTCTTTGCCATGAGGTGCCATGTTGAACTTCCAGTGACCAGTATGAGAAGGTGTGAGAGGGATTACACCAAATTTAACAAAACTGCTCCCCATTCACACCTGAGACCTTGTCACTTGACACTGGGGTGGGAAAATGGCTAATTGAAAATGGCTAACCCTAACCCCAATTTGGCCATTTTCACTTAGGGGTGTACTCACTTTTGCTGCCACCGGTTTAGACATTAATGGCTGTGTGTTGAGTTATTTTGAGGGGACAGCAAATTTACACTGTTATACAAGCTGTAAACTCACTACTTTACATTGTAGTAAAGTGTAATTTCTTCAGTGTTGCCACATGAAAAGATATGATCAAATATTAGCAAAAATGTGAGGGGTGTACTCACTTTTGTGAGATACTGTACATAAACACACGACAGAGATAATTACACAAATACACACACTGTCACTCATTCATGAAACGTGGCTATGATCAAATTTGATCTTAAAATGATTGTATGACCATTTCACCTGGTATTCATCAATATTAACTTTGTTGTATCCTTACGATCAAACTCACGTCTGGTCGGAGCATGTAAACCAACATAAAGAAATATGCTTGATTTGCAATAAGACCATCATTATCACGAAAAACATCAATTGTAACAGCCTCAGTAACAACCACCACAATTATTATAATAATAATAGGTAACATAAAGATGAGGAATATGACTAACAATATTTAATTCTGTGGTACATTTGTATCACTACCGTAGGCTATTACTGTATTATTTATTTAACATCATTCTGCATTTTCTCTCTTCTGTTGTTCATGCGTTTGTAAGGTTTGAAATACCTTTGTGTATGTAATGCGCTAGACAAACTTGCTTTGCTTTGCTTTTCACTCAGTCCGTATCGACATACTTGAAGATCATAAAGCAAGCATATTTATTTAGCACAATTCATACACAGAAGCAATTCAATGTGCTTTACAATGAAAATAAAATTACATTAAAATAAAATGGGTAACCCTTCAAATTTCAACCCAATACTTACAGGGTAGTTCCCACGTAACTACGTAGTAACAAGAATGTAAGTACGTGGTAAGAATAGGTAGTTGTGCAGGAACAATGTAGGTGTTACGTGTTCTTATATGAACGAAGAACGATACTACTCCAAAACTACTTAGTAAACAGACAGGTGATAAAAAAGCAATTTTGAAAGGATATAATTGTCATTCTTATTCGTGCTTATGAATTTACCATTTAAATGAGATTTTACTAATTATTTTATTGCAAATCCACTTGCAGAATTAAGGATTTAAGAGAAAAGAAAGATGATGCGCATTTGCACAACTTTTCAACTCCAACACATTCTTTGGGCAATTGGTTCTTGCCAAAGCGAAAGCCGCATTGACATAAATCACAAATGTATGAATTGATTATAGATGAGTGTTACAAATCAACCCACAGAAAACACTTATCTGTTGGGTGTCCTACAGCCCCCAATGCTTCTCCTCATAATAGGCACCCACATAAAGGTTTTTTTCTCCAATATGCCGGATTGAAAGCGCTCCAATGTAGGCTATTATTTCGTCACGTTGAAAGCAAGAAGCTGGCGAATGAAACGGATAGGCTTAACAAATAAGAGTTTGTCAGATTTTACAGTTGTTCAGGACAATTAAACTCTAACATTAGAAGGCCTACTTTAATGTGGATAACCAAAGCTGCCTGGCTCACTATGCAAATCTCCTGTTGTTGTTTCCAAATGTAGATACACTGATCAAAATTATAAACGCAACACTTTTGTTTTTGCCCTCATTTTTCATGAGCTGAACCCTAAGATCTATGTACACAAAAGGCCTACTTCTCTCAAATATTGTTCACAAATCTGTCTAAATGTGTGTTAGTGAGCACTTCTTCTTTGCCGAGATAATCCATCCACCTCACAGTTGTGGCATATCAAGATGCTGATTAGACAGCATGATTATTGCACAGGTGTGCCACAATAAAAAGGCCAGTCTAAAATGTGCAGATTTACTGTATTGGGGCGGTCCGTGGGGAGGGGGGGGGGTCCGAAAACCAGTCAGTATCTGGTGTGAACACCATTTGCCTCACGCAATGCAACACATCTCCTTCACATCGAGTTTATCAGGTTGTTGATTGTGGCCTGTGGAATGTTGGTCCACTCCTCTTCAATGGCTGTGCGAAGTTGCTGGATAGTGGCAGGACCTGGAACACGCTGTCATATACGCCGATCCAGAGCATCCCAAACATGCTCAATAGGTGACATGTCCGGTAAGTATGCTGCCCATGCAAGAACTGGGACGTTTTCGGCTTCCAGGAATTGTGTACAGATCCTAGCAACATGGGGCCGTGCATTATCATGCTGAAACATGAGGTGATGGTCGTGGATGAATGGCACAACAATGGGCCTCTGGATCTCGTCACGGTATCTCTGTGGATTCAAAATGCCATCCATTAAATGCACCGGTGTTCGTTGTCCATAACACACACCTGCCCATACCATAACCCCACCGCCACCATGGGCCACTCGATCCACAACGCTGACATCAGCAAACCGCTCACCCACACAACGCCATACACGCGGTCTGCCATCTGCCCTGTACAGTGAAAACCCGGATTCATCCGTGAAGAGAACACCTCTCCCAAGTGCCAGACGCCATCCAATGTGAGTATTTTACTGCAGTCAGGTCAAGACCCTGATGAGGACGACGAGCCTCCGGATGATTCTCGGCAAAGGAGAAGTGCTCACTAACTTAGATTTAGACAGATTTGTGAACAATATTTCAGAGAAATAGGCCTTTTGTGTACATAGAGAAAGTCTTAGATCTTTGAGTTCAGCTCATGATAAATGGGGGCAAAAACAATGCTCCATAACATACCTTCAAGACATCATTCTGTTGTAGCTTATTCTTTCCTATTCCTAGTGAACTTCACCCTTACCATGTAAGTTGCTAGTCCATCATCTTTAACTAGTTATAACATGGTACCAACAACACAGTGTAGTTACAAGGAAAGAGGTCTGTAATTTGAAGTGGTGTCTGTTCCCATGTAGTAAGTGTAATTACAAGGAAAGAGGGCTGTAATTTGAAGCAGTGTTTGTTCCCACGTAGTGACAGTGTAGTTACAAGGAAAGAGGGCTGTAATTTGAAGCAGTGTCTGTTCCCACGTAGTTACAGCGTAGTTACAAGGAAAGAGGGTTGTAATATGAAGCCGTGTCTCTTCCCACGTACTGAGGGTAGTTCTGGCCAAACACACACACCAAAAATATAATACCAGATATTGCAGAGAAAGATTCCTCTAAATACCCACTCAAGGCAATTAACGTGAAGCTAATTTGTATTTTACAAAGACACACATTTCTGTTTGAATACTGAGGAAGATTCAGACTTGGAATATGTTGTAGACCTTACTATTGTAAAACAATTGATTATTGTGAACTGCTAAATTGACCTACAGCAGTCTGATAGTGTGCATGTTTCTGACCAAACTGTCAGAAACGGACTCCATGAGGGTGGCATGAGGGTCCGACGTCCTCTAGTGGGACCTGTGCTCACAGCCCAGCACCGTGTTGCTCGACTGCCGTTCGTCAGAGAACACCAGAATTGGCAGGTCCGTCATTGGCGCCCTGTTCCCTTCAAAGATGAGAGCAGGTTCACACTGAGCATGTGACAGACGTGAAAGAATCTGGGGATGCTGTGGTGAACAATGCCTGGCTTAATGTGGCCAGAGTGTGTGGACAGTTATGTATCGGTGCATCTGATGCCACCAAGTAGCACCACAGACTGTCCAGAAGCTCCCTGATGCCCTGATTTAGGTCTGGGAGGACACCTTCCACTGTCTCATCAGGGGCATGCCCAGATGTGGTCAGGAGCGCATACAGGCACCTGGGGGCCATACACACTCGAGTCATATTATGAGTTGCTGTGATGAAATTCCCGCAAATGATTAAATTCCCGCAAATTGAAACAGCCTGTGATTTAAAAATGTTTTCTTTCATTTTCGGCGTGAGTTTGAATCCAGCCCAGTAAGACAGGTGAGAAAATTACAGATATTTCTGTTATGTATTCAACAAGATGTAAAAAGTGTTCTTTAAAACATATGCACACACTGGTGTCATCATAATGGTATGTGTAAATTATGATTTCAGCAAAATTTCAGCAGACAATGGTAAATTATAAAAAATGTAATGCTCACAGTTGTTTTTCTTATTGTCAGTGACAAGTCCAGTAATTGTATACTAAATCATTATTTTACTGAACTTCTCTATACATGGGGAGATCTCTTCTAAGAGGGAAGACTTTGGGACTCCCCCTCTATACCAAGCTGGATAGAGGCTGTAGTTACACAGAATATCAAATGGTGTACATGGACAGCACACAGGAACAGCAAAACAACATTTTGGATAGATAGATGAACTTACGAATTGCTTACAAATTAAAATATTATATATAAAAACAGAAGCTTCAGATCATGGTGGTACAGTAGTTTTTTGTAATAGTATTTGATGGTTTTTATTTGTTTTAATCATTTTTTTATAATTGGCAGATGTTTTTTAAATGTAATTATATCTCTGTCCAAATGGTGCAGATATCTAGATTTTGTTTTGATTAATTTCCATCTTAGGTTTATTTTATTTTGAACATACCCTCCCATTTAGAATTGTCATTAATTAATTAGTTTGAAGTGTTTAACTTTTATCAATCAGACTGCTAAATTTGACTACACCCAAACATAATTGCTGAGTAAGTGTAACTACAGTGTATTTACGTGGGAGTAGTCAATGCTTCAAATTACAGCCCTCTTTCCTTTTAACTACACTGTAAGTATTGTTGGTAATATATAAGAACCAGCTAAAGATGAGGATGAGGAACTTACATGGTAAGTAAGAGTGAAGTTCAAAAGGTATAGGAAAGAATAAGCTACAACAGGATGATGGCATGAAGGTATGTTATGAGTATTAACTGAAAACAAATGATAATTTACCACATTTCCTTTTTATCAGTTTTAATGTGTATTTCCACCACAAGCTAATGGATCTTATTTGTATCTACATTTTGAAACAACACAAAATTTGGGAGATTTGCATAGTGAGCCATGCACCTTTGGTTATCCACATTAAAGTATGCCTTCTAATGTTAGAGTTTAATTGTAATGAACAACAATAAAATCTGATTTGTTAAGCCTATCCATTTCATTCGCCAGCTTCTCGCTTTCAACGTGATGAAATAATAGCCTACATTGGAGCGCTTTCGATATTGGAGAAAAAATCGTTAATGGGGGCACCTAGTTGGCTGTAGGACACCCAACAGATAAGTGCTTTCTGTGGCTTGATTCATAACACGCATCTATAATCAATTCATACATTTGTGATTTAAGTCAACGTGGCTTTCGGTTTGGCAAGAACAGTGCCCAAAGCATGTTGGCGGTGAAACGTTGCGCAAAGCTGAGAAATGCGAATCTTTCTTTTCTCTTAAATCCTTACTTATGCAAGCGAATTTGCATTTAAATGGTAAAATCATAAGCACGAATAAGAATGACAATAATATCCTTTAAAAATAGCTTTTTTATCACCTGTCTGTTTACTAAGTAGCTTTGGAGTAGTATCGTTTTTTGTTCATATAAGAACACGTAACACCTACATTGTTCCTACGTAACTAGCAGTCGAGCAGGTACCCTAATGATTGCAGAGCTTGCAGGACTTTCCCATCAACCCCAGAGCCAAAGTGATGTTGAAATCTGTCAGTTCATAGGTTGCTGATCGCCACACCCGCATAAATTACGCGTGTGTCATATGTAAATAAGGACAGGTCCAGCGCATTCTCGCATCCACGGCTTTATCTGAGATGACATCTACAATAATTTCAACCAGGTTTGACAGTTTCGTGAATCACACTTAGAGATGATCGTAGGTCTCTCCCAATGTTCGAACCTGTAACTTTTCAGAGAAAGTTTCATGCATGAGGACCAGTGTGTTTCCATTAGCCGTAATTCCTGGGTTCTGGACAATATTAAAAGCCTTAAAATAAATACATTTGTTAAGCAAGAGGTGTGATTGAGAAAATGTAAGACTTCACGTAAAATAAAAGGATAGAGTATGCATATATAGTGAAAAGCCTACAATTTGAATACACTCACCTAAAGGATTATTAGGAACACCATACTAATACTGTGTTCGACCCCCTTTCGCCTTCAGAACTGCCTTAATTCTACGTGGCATTGATTCAACAAGGTGCTGAAAGCATTCTTTAGAAATGTTGGCCCATATTTATAGGATAGCATCTTGCAGTTAATGGAGATTTGTGGGATGCACATCCAGGGCACGAAGCTCCCGTTCCACCACATCCCAAAGATGCTCTATTGGGTTGAGATCTGGTGATTGTGGGGGCCATTTCAGTACAGAGAACTCATTGTCATGTTCAAGAAACCAATTTCAAATTATTCGAGCTTTGTGACATGGTGCATTATCCTGCTGGAAGTAACCATCAGAGGATGGGTACATGGTGGTCATAAAGGGATGGACATGGTCAGAAACAATGCTCAGGTAGGCCGTGGCATTTAAACGATGCCCTAAGGGGCCTAAAGTGTCCCAAGAAAACATCCCCCACACCATTACACCACCACCACCAGCCTGCACAGTGGTAACAAGGCATGATGGATCCATGTTCTCATTCTGTTTACGCCAAATTCTGACTCTACCACCTGAATGTCTCAACAGAAATCGAGACTCATCAGACCAGGCAACATTCTTCCAGTCTTCAACTCTCCAATTTTGGTGAGCTTGTGCAAATTTTAGCCTCTTTTTCCTATTTGTAGTGGAGATGAGTGGTACCCGGTGGGGTCTTCTGCTGTTGTAGCCCATCCGCCTCAAGGTTGTGCGTGTTGTGGCTTCACAAATGCTTTGCTGCATACCTCGGTTGTAACGAGTGGTTATTTCAGTCAAAGTTGCTCTTCTATCAACTTGAATCAGTCGGCCCATTCTCCTCTGACCTCTAGCATCAACAAGGCATTTTCGCCCACAGGACTGCCGCATACTGGATGTTTTTCCCTTTTCACACCATTCTTTGTAAACCCTAGAAATGGTTGTACGTGAAAATCCCAGTAACTGAGCAGATTGTGAAATACTCAGACCGGCCCGTCTGGCAACAACAACCATGCCACGCTCAAAATTGCTTAAATCACCTTTCTTTCCCATTCTGACATTCAGTTTGGAATTCAGGAGATTGTCTTGACCAGGACCACACCCCTAAATGCATTGAAGCAACTGCCATGTGATTGGCATTTGCCAATCAGCCGTAACCCAGCCGTAATGAAAAAATAATAATTCCTCCAACTGCTGCAACAGGCTACTTCTCCACCTACACTTGTGACACTGCAACGTTAAGCCAGTGTAGACATTATATTAATAAGTATTTTGTCCTTCAACAGAAGGATTTATGAGAATTCTGAGGCAATTTTGTTATAGGTTCTGCAGGCAAAGTCTCAGGCTCAGCGCTCCATCTTTCTGTTGAGTCAATGGCATCGTACCAACTTTGGTTGTTCCAACTCTTTCCATTGTGAGTATTTGCTTCCCTGTACTGTGGCTTTATTATATTTTGTCAAGGATCTGTTTGTTAGATCGGATGAAAACTATTACGAGAAGCCTAAGATTAAGCAAATGATACACATTTCTATTTGAATAGCGTTTTCGCAGCACGTAACTCGTCAACTCGCAAACCACGCCATAAGTCCTGAAGTCCGGGGCTTTGCACCAAGAGAGAGCCATGCTACTAGGCCACGACCTAGTGGCCGAATGGTGCTTGCTCATGTCAATGGAAACAGAAACATTTCTGTACTTTAGCATAAACACCAGTGTTTGGCACCTGTGGAAACAAGGCAAAAGAGGCTTCTATCAAATTAAATCATGCACGCAAGTAGGCAGTATGGACACGGTGCAGATTTGCAAAAAGATACTATGATTCACCTAATGAAAACAGTTTCCTTCATCAGCCAAATTACACTTTGCTTTTTCTCAACAAAGTGGAGTTTGGAAATGCAAGAGGAGAAGTTTTACTGTCCAAAAATGTCAATATACCAATATATTTTTTTAGGCCATATCACTCAGTTTGGAGGTCTAGTAAGACAAGTGGCATTACAATCTTGCTGTACAAAAATCACGATCATCTCAAAAAACAAATAAAACCCGGGTACATAGTGTGTCTGGTTGAGCAGCTACCTTTAGGAGGTCTCCGGTGTGCTCTTAGTGGGTGGTGACGGTACTGAGCCCCAACAGACTCCTTCCTTTGTGGGTTGGATCGCCCCATCGCTCCCCTCTCTCCTCCTGAACCACTGGAGTTCTGCTGCTTCACTGTCTGAATGGGTTACAAAGAATGAGATTAAAATATTAAGATCACTGCACCTTTCTCTTTCCTTTCCAAAAAAGTTGAAAAGGAAAGTTTTGAGTGAGGAGCAGAAGTGTTCAATTTGCAGTGTTCTCTTGATTTTAACCCTTCAGTTCCTCACTCAAAACCTTCCTTTTCGACTTTTTTGTCGACAAGGTTGCGTGCGAAGCCCCTTCCTGTACTCCCTCTTCACCCACAACTACGTTCCTGTACCCAGTTCAAACACCATCGTCAAGTTTGCAGGCGACACCATGGTGGTACGCCTAATCAGTGACAATGATAAGTCAGCCTACGGGCATAGTGCACTGACAGCAACCTGGCCCTCAATGCAAAGAAGACCAAGGAGCTCATTGTGGATTACAGGAAGTCTAAAGGTTGCAGTCACGACCCAGTTCTCATGGATGGCGTTGAAGTGGAGCGTATCTAGCTTCAAATTCCTGGGTGTCTACATCTCAGAGGACCTCTCCTGGACCCTCAACACCTCAACCCTGGTCAAAAAGGCGCAGTAGCACCTGTACTTTTTGAGGAGGCTGAAGAAGGCCCACTTGTCTTCCCAGATCCTTGTGAACTTCAACCACTGCACAATTGAGAGTATTTTGACAAACTGTGCCACAGTGTGGTTTGGTAAATGCTCCGTGGCCAACCGGAAGGCCCTACTACGGGTGTTGAAAACAGCCAAACACATCACTGGTGCCAAGCTCCCAGCCATCGTATAGCTCCTGCACAAGCAGTGTCTGCGCAGGGCACGTGGCATCATCAGAGACCCTTCACATCCATGCCACAAACTGTTTGCCCTCCTACCATCAGACTTTGTTCCCACACCAGCAGGCTCAGGAACAGTTTCTTTCCATATACTGTAGCCCTGCTGAACTCTGTGACCCATCATACCCACCTGCCCACTGCTTAGTACTGCCTTTCAGGGAGCTTGTTGCACTATTCCCTTGTACTACTGGCCTTGCAAAGTCTGATACGTTTTCAGTTGGTAACCTCATTGCTGCTATCCCTGCATTTCAGTTGCACATACTACCTCCAACTTGTCAGAATTGCCATTTGTACTTTAATTTGCCTCAACACACAACTATATCCCACTTGTACATACCTATACTTAATACTTGTAAATTTCCAGCCCTATTCTATTTGCACTTCTAGTTAGATACTAAATGCATTTCATTGTACTGTACTCGTACTGTTCAATGCCAATAAAGTTTAGTCCAATCTAATCTAATATACAGTGCTGCTTGAAAGTATGTGAGTCCCTTATGTAATTCTAGATTTTCTTAAGTATTCACCATGAAATCTTTATCAGAACAGTTTCAGAGTTAGAAATTCTATATGTTGGGTTAAAGGAAATCATACATGTTGTAACAAAAATTTAAAATAAATTAGTGGAGGTGAAAAGGAAGTGAAGGAGTGAAATTGTGGCATTGGTTAGATTAAGTATGTAAATAGAATCAAGTGGGTAAATAATTGATGTCAGAGACTGTTTAGTGGCTATAGGAGACATATACTCAACATTATTGCTACTAACTGAGGTGCCACAAGCTACGCATTCACATATTATCGCACACATGAAATCTGAGTTTTGTTAAATAAACCACATTTGATAAATAAACAATGAAAATGTATGTTTGATCGTATCCTTTATTCCAAATTGGGGTTGAGATATGGATTTTGGGAGTGTATTGAACATTTTATATTAATGACCATTGCTGTAGGGTTAATATTCTTTCAAGCAGCACTGTTCATAATGTATATAGTGTGTATAAACACAAACAAACACATACACCCTCCCACCTATACCCACAGAGGGGAGCACTTACAATGAAATACTACAGGGGACAAACTATGAAAATGTATGCACTCTCAAACAGTAAGTGGCTCTGGATATCAGACGGTCTGCTAAATGATTAACGTAAATGTAAAGGACACACGTACCCTCACATCTTTCTTGGTGTCGATCTCAAAGTCGCTGTCGCTGCCAGGGTCTCCCTCCTCAATCTCATCATTACTGAGGAAAATATGTTTAATAAAATAGAGATGAAGAGAAAAAGGGTGAAAGTGACTCACACAACAGAAGTATTCTTCCCCGATCCCTGTTTTCTGACCAGCCTGTTAGTCCCCTCAACCTTCCCTTGTTCCATCTCTTCCTTCCTCAACTCACTAACTCCCTATTTTCCAGCCTTACCTATCATCCTTATCTCTCTTGCTGACAAGTCTTCTGGCCTGTCGGTCCATGACACTAGTTCTGGTCCGGGTCTTCTTCCAGCTGTAGTAGTACCGAACCAGGCTGGAGACCAGCTTATCAGGTAACTACAGGAAGCAATGTTAAGGAGATAGGGAGAGAGGGAAATCAAATTACTTCTGTAAAAATTGGACAACCAACCGAGCTAACCAAAACATAACTTACACAATCGAGAATTGGCTATTAAAGACTAACAGTGTTAATCGTGCTAAAGCAGCGTTAACACAATGTATAATTGTGGAGTTGTGTCCTAGGGCGGTCCAGCAGTCTATGCTGCTGCCTCCAGTGGACCTACGCCGCTACTGCAGGAGTATGGTTCTATATTCACCACTATTTCGTTAAATCATAAAAGTATGAAATGCCCGAAACAATTTCTTTAAAATAATTGTGATAACAAGGAGCAAAGGTTCCTTATTTGCTTTACGCCAGGATAGGACAAAGGCACTGCCAGAATGGTGGTTTTAAGCCTGTTTAGAAACATGAATCCAGGCAAGCCTAGTTCAGCCAGCCTGCAATGGAACATTGTGTGATTCGAACCCAGGTCGGCCATGTGAAAGGCTATGTCGTTAACCACAACACCACAGAGCTGTACATTTGCCGGTTGTCAGTATAGCCTCCTCTATACTGACACCCGGTATCTGTATATCCTGAACAAATCCTCTTTTGCCACTGGCCGTTTTAATAGTTAATTGGCCATTCGTGAATGACATTGATACAGTTAAACTGACTAACGTTTCTTACTAAGTTTACCTCCACCACAAATAGAGGCTATGTATTGCGTTTGCCACTGGCTGTTTAAACAGCGTCTTAGCCAGTAATTAGCTTTAACAGTATCTACTAACTTACTGGAATAATCATAAGATTTGACCAATTGCTAGCGAGTCTGCAAAAGCTATTTCATTTCACGGCATAAGAACATATTTTTTCTTTCATGGCAAAAAATGTTATATATATTTTATTCGTGAATTACATTGATACAATAACTATCAATAAAGGCGACGATTACTAACTTTTTCAACAAAACGAGAGAATCGTGGAATCTACCAGAATTAATAAGTTGTTGCTCTCAATAGATTCAAACTTAGGTCTTCCACATGAGAGGCACTGTCTTTAACTACTACGCCACGGCATTACACAGTTTAGCAGTCGCTAGACTCCATTGAGGATTGTGTTAAACTGACTAATGTTTCTTATTAAGTTTACCTCCACCACAAATAGCGTCTATGAACTGGCCACTGGCCGTTTTAACAGCTTATTTGCCAGTAATTGGCTTACTAGTATCTACTAACTTCCTAGGAATAATCTTAAGAATTGAGCAATTGCTAGCGAGATGAACTATTCCATGTCAGAAACAGTCGCAATATTACCGTA
The DNA here is from genome assembly GCF_011004845.1 of Esox lucius. NCBI lineage: Eukaryota > Metazoa > Chordata > Actinopteri > Esociformes > Esocidae > Esox > Esox lucius. The sequence continues at coordinate 28,407,677 of NC_047592.1, read as the reverse complement.
TACAGTTCCAGCCGGCAAAGTTTTCATCAATGTGGAAAATAAACCACAATGCGTACTTCGCTTTGCCTCCGAGGAGATGCGAACTCGGGACCTATAGTTCACAAGTCCGCTTCTCTAACCAATACACTATTTAACAAGGGGTAGTCAGTCAGTCACTCAGTAAGAAACATTCACTCTTCTTAGCCGGCTCCGCTTATGCGGTCCAGCAAAAACTTTAAACAGCAACGTTTTTGCCGGACAATCTCAGAAGAACAGCCACCTTGAACAGCAGAGGACGGGACTGGTTTGAGTGAGGGCGGGGTACAGAAAGAGTGGGGCATGGGTTACAAGCAAACTAGTGGCATATTAATAAATCAAGCCTCTCGCCATTTCCTTATTGGAAATGTCAGTATCACAATTGAAATATTTGAATAATGGTGCAGCCTGCCCATTCGCCCACCAGCCAGCCCGCCTGCCAGTCCGATGCCAGCCCTGTCTACCCATCCGCAGGCTTTCTGCCTATACAGTACAGTTCTCACCATCTGCTGTATACGGTGGAAGCTCTTGCCATGGAAGCTGAAGGCCTGTTCAAATAGGACCTTGTCCTCCACTGTCCACTCCTCAGGGAAGGGAGTGAAGTTGGCCAGGTCAGCCAGTGAACACTCCACATCATGTTTATGCCACAGCAACATTCCTAGAGCCTGGAGGGACAGAGAGAGAAGGGGTGACAAGTGGTTGTGAGTTAAAACCTACCACTGCCTTTTTAAAACAGAAAATGAATACACACATTTTATTTTTGGTCAACTTCCCTATACTGCCCTTTCATGTTTTTAATAAAAACAAACAAATGCATCTCAGTCAACAATTCAGACCTGTCAGTGAAGTTTGGTTTGACAGAAACTGATGGATGTTCATGTTACTATACCTAGCTTGCTAATGTTAACTAATTAATTGTGTCAATACATTTTGATTGGACAATCAGACACTGATTCTTGTTACTGTACCTGCTCCATGTTGTAGCCATGCTTCTCTTTAGCCATTAGGATGTACTCATCCACTGAGAGAGAGAGATTGAATAAAACAAAAACAAATAAAAGAACAAGTGCGGTAGAATTGATTTAGAACAGCCTCTCAAACCGAGCACCCCAGGTCATTGCGGCAACTAATGAATTCACAGTCAATCCCACCATCAAAAATGAATAAAACAATTAATAAATTGAAGAAAAATAATCACTCAGTGATCCAAGCATAAGTTTTCATGAACTTCCCAATTCCATTTTGACATGTCACTCCAAACCAAAGGCGCAAGCTAATCCGATTTTGGTGTTGATTGAGATTATAAAGAATCCTACATTTTAAATTCCAAAGTTTCTTTATACTGTCAATATACAACTCTGGAAAAAAATTAAGAGACCACTGCAAAATTATCAGTTTCTCTGGTTTTACTATTCATAGGTATGTGTTTGAGGGCTATCCAATCCCTGTACGTCCAAAGTGAGAGCTGTGTTCAGGTTCTCGGTAGTAAGTCGGACTCGTTCCAGGTGGGGGTTGGCCTCCGCCAGGGCTGCGCTTTGTCACCAATCCTGTTTGTAACTTTTATGGACAGGATATCGAGGCATAGTCGGGGTAGGGAGGGGTTGCAGTTCGGTGAGCTGGGGATCTCATCGCTGCTTTTTGTGGATGATGTGGTCCTGATGGCATCATATGTCTGTGACCTTCAGCACTCACTGGACCGGTTCGCAGCCGAGTGCGAAGCGGTTGGGATGAGGATTAGCACCTCTAAATCTGAGGCCATGGTTCTCAGCAGGAAACCCATGGAGTACCAACTCCGAGTAGGGAATGAGGCATTACCCCAAGTAAAGGAGTTCAAGTATCTCGGGATCTTGTTCGCGAGTGAGGGGACAATGGAGCGGGAGATTGGCCGGAGAATCGGAGCAGCGGGGGCAGTATTGCATTCGCTTTACCGCACCGTTGTGAAGAAAAGAGAGCTGAGCCGGAAGGCAAAGCACTCAATATACCGGTCAATTTTCCTTCCTACCCTCACCTATGGTCATGAAGGCTGGGTCATGACCGAAAGAACAAGATTGCGAGTACAAGCGGCTGAAATGAGTTTTCTCAGAAGGGTGGCAGGCTTCTCCCTTAGGGATAGGGTGAGAAGCTCAGCCATCCGTGAGGAACTCGGAGTAGAGCCGCTGCTCCTTTGCGTCAAAAGGAGCCAGTTGAGGTGGTTCGGGCATCTGGTAAGGATGCCCCCAGGACGTCTCCCTGGGGAGGTGTTCCAGGCACATCCAGCTGGGAGGAGACCTCGGGTAAGCCCAGGCCTAGGTGGAGAGATTATATTTCGACACTGGCCTGGGAATGCCTCGGGATCCCCCAGTCAGAGCTGGCAAATGTGGCTTGGGAAAAGGAAGTTTGGGGTCCCCTGCTGGAGCTGCTGCCCCCGCGAACCGATACCGGATAAGCAGATGAAGATGTGAGATGAGGTATGTGTTTGAGTAAAATGAACAGTATTGTTTTAATCTATAAACTACTGACAACATCACTCCCAAATTCCAAATCAAAATATTGTCATTTGGAGTATTTATTTTGAGAAAATAACAACTGGTCAAAATAACCAAAAAAAGATGCATTGTTTTCAGAACTCAAATAATGCAAAGACAACATTCATATTATTTTGCAACAACAAAATACTGATATTTTAATTTAGGAGTAATAGCGTAATAGTAATAGCTAGGAGTTCAGAAATGAATATTTGGTGGAACAACCCTGATTTTTTATCACAGCTTTCATGCATCTTGGCATGCTCTCCAACAGTCGGTCACATTGCTGTTGGGTGACTTCATGCTACTCCTGGCACAAAAATTCAAGTAGCTCGGCTTTGTTTGATGGCTTGTGACCATCCATTTTCCTCTTGACACATTTGGCTTGTAGGCCTCTCCAGGTCTCTGTCTAACCATTAGATGACCAGGCGTTGGGCAAAGCTGAAAATTTGACTCGTCAGAGAAGATAACCTTACTCCATTCCTCTACGGTCCAATCCTTATGGTCTTTTGCAAAATTCAGCCTAGCTCTTCTTTGCTTCTCATTGATGAATGGCTTTTTTCTATGTTTGCACGATTCCAGCCCTGCCCCTAGAAGCCTGTTTTGAACCATCCTTGCCGTGCACTTAGCTGCTGTTTGCCATTCTTTTTGTAGGTCACTTGATGTCATTCTACAGTTGTTGAGTGACATTCGAATGAGTTGACGGTCATCTTGGTCAGTGGAAAGTCGTTTTCACTCTCTGCCAGTCGGTACCTTTGTTGTCACCAATATCTGTTGCTTGACCTTGTTCTTATGAAATTTTCAGGATGGAAGCAACCTGACGCTCAATGTATCCCTCTGCCAGTAAAGTCAGAATTGAACTCTTCTTTTTCTCACTGAAGGCTTTTCTTTTCAACTCTTTTGTCATGCTGAATAGTAATTTTTTTATTCAAATTACCTTTGAGGTACTACTTGCACTGTTTTTGCCATCCAGCTGGTCCTATTGTAAGAGGATAGTGATGACCACAGCAGTGGTTTTCATACTTTTCCTCATTAAATTAGATTTGGTTCAGGTAATCACCTAATCAGTACCTCATTAAGTAAAGTGAGGTGTGCCTGTGTTGGAATTTAACAGACACTGGAATGCTGTCATACTTATAAAGATGCTGATTTAAGAAAAATTAGGAGTGGTATCTTAATTTTTTCCAGAGCGGTACAGTTAAACAGAGAATTAATTTACAATGAGTCATTTAATTTTTTAACTACCAAAAAAACATACACTTGTAATAACGTCAAAGAAAAAAGAAAAAAAAATAGGATGTCATGAGTCCTGGAATACTGACTGTTGGTATTAGGTTATTTTGGTTGTAGCAGTGTTGGATTTTCACCAAACAATAGTAGTTCCATTTGGTCCATTTTGGCCTAATCTGCCCAGAGAAAGGACTTCTAGTTTGTCTAGGTGCTCCCTGGCAAGGGTTCACTTATTTTTGCACCAGCACTAATTCCTTTTTAAATTTTGTCTTTTTACTACACGCATGATTTTCTCTAAACCAATATATGGACTTGTCTGTGTTCAGATTAAATAAAATTGTGCAATTGGGCTGTACGCTGCTGGCAATACTCGGCCCTCATTCAGGGGAGTTGCAGTTGGTGGGTGTCCCTTTGGTTGATGCCTGGCAATGTGGGTGGATTGATTTCCTGCCTGTTGGGCCCTGTCCGGGGCCTCCCTCGGGTAGGGCCACAGTGTCGCCGGACCCCCCGTCTCAGTTCCAAGGTGTTACGCTGCTATATAATTGTGCTGGGGGATATGAGGAATGCACTTCTAACTTTTCTGAGTCTCCTCCAGTTTTACATTTTAGGAGGAGATGAGGACCTGGTCTGGGAGGCCCGTTGCTGTCCCTGTCCTTGTCCATCTGGTCATACTTTTGACCTAGTCTAGAATCAAATAGACTCGAGAAATGTATTCATTATTCCAATTGGACTCTTAATATCTCACCCGGCACAGCCAGAAGAGGACTGGTCACCCCTCTGAGCCTGGGTCCTCTCTAGGTTTCTTCCTAAAATTCGGCCTTCTTAGGGAGTTTTTCCTAGCCACTGAAATCCAACACTACTGTTGTTTGCTCCATGGGGAGCTAACCGCACAAGCGGTTCACATACTTTCAAGTGTTTCATTCTTTCAACTATGACTATCTTTTTGCCACTCTTCCATAAAGGCCACTTTCGTGAAGCACCTGGGCCATTTTTACAGTATGCAGAGTCTACCAGCTCAGCTGTGGATGACTGCAACACCTTCAAATTTGCCAGTCTTTGTGGCCTCCCTGAATAATGCCCTGCTCGCATTAGTCAGGGCACAGAGTTGTGTGTTCATGCAGCTTTGTCATAGTAATGGGGATGTATACTTACGCACTGAATTAGTTTTAAATTTATTTGGAACAATTTGCTGATTGTCACTGAGATTATGTACTATTTATATTGATTTGTGGCAAAAAACCCTGATTAAATCAATTTTGTAAAACATTTTTAAAAAGGAAGGTGAATCATTTTAAAAAGACACCATATGTTTAGTATGTGTTTTCTGTGCACAAGCATTTCCTTACACATGGCATCAGAGACAAGGCTGTTGGGGCACCACACGAGCATACTCCTCTGCTCCTCACTGTAGCGCCCTGGACTCTCTACACACACACAAACACACACACACACACACACACACACACACACACACACACACACACACACACACACACACACACACACACACACACACACACTTACTGTAAAATAATCAGATATTTCCCCTTCCCTCCCTTTTATTCCATATCTATTGCTTCCCCCTTCCATCTTGTTCTCTCCATCAGTCTATCGATCTATCCCTCTATCCCCATTTGTGTCTTGCTCCCTACCTCCCTCTTCTGCCCCACCCATGTACCCCCCCCACACACACACACACAGCCCCATACCTGGGTTGAACTCTGGTATCTGTGCTTGGTAGTCTCCACCTACTCGAATCATACTGTCTGTGGATGTAGACAGACAAGGGGGGGGGGGGGGGAGAATTAGAAGAGGAATGAGCAGAGAATTAGAAGAGGAATGAGCAGAGAATTAGAAGAGGAATGAGCAGAGAATTAGAAGAGGAATGAGGAAGAGAAGAGATTTATGACACCGAGAAAGAGAGATAGATGAGCAGACCGTGGTAATACATGCAGAGAGAACATGAGAAAATAGTGCAATGACAGAGATGTGAAAGTGAGACGGAGCAGGAAGAAGGTGAGCAGTTACTCAGCAGTGCATCGTAAGGGAGACGGGTGGGTGGACAAAAGGAAGATGGTATAGAGAGAATTGCATATTATTTGAATTTTGGCCTCTGTTATACACTACATCTTGCTTATTTTCCAATTGTTTTGGCAAAGTAAATAAATGTTTCCCTTGCAAATAATACTGCAACACTATTGCTTCAACAGTAGGTGGTGTGGTATGTGTCCGTACCATGAGTGTGATCCTCATCACTGCTTTCCTCCTCCGAGTGGTGGATAGTGTTTCCGTTGGTTACGGTTTTGGCCCTGCTCCTGGACAGAACGCCGCCCCCCGACCGCTCCATCACTGAGGGCATGGCTGCATCACACACACAGTCGGTCAGCACTGTTAGAACACACACACAGACAGACACACAGACAGAGACAGACAGAGACACACACACTCAGACAGAGACACACACACTCAGACAGAGACACACACACTCAGACAGAGACACACACACTCAGACAGAGACAAACAGACAGAGACAAACAGTTATACAGATGCACACAGTTATACAGACAAACACAGACACACACAAACAGAGACACCCACACAAACAGAGACACCCACACAAACAGAGACACCCACACACACCCAGAGACACACACCCAGAGACACACACCCAGAGACAAACAGGCAGACAGAAACACAGACACACAACCCCAGACAGAGACACACCCAGACAGAGACACACACCCAGACACACACATAGACAGGCAGAGACACACATAGACAGCCAGACAGATACACAGAGACAGCCAGACAGAGACACACACACAGACACACAAACCCAGACAATCACTATTGCCACCATCCATTCATGCCAATAAAGCACCTATTGAATAAACACACACAGAGACAGACAGACACACAGAAACACACAGACAGACAGCAAACACACACACACACACACGAAGAGAAACAAACACACAGACAGAGACACACAGACAGACAGAGACACACACACAGACAGTGATATACACAGATATATAGACAAACACAGACACACACACACACACACACAGAGACAGACAGACACATATAGAGACAGACAGAGAAACAAACACACACAGACAGACAGTGACACACAGTGACAAACAGACACACAGAGACAAACAGACACACAGAGACAAACAGACACACAGAGACACACACAGTGACAATGATATACACAGATATACAGACAAACACAAACATAGAGAGACAGACAGAAAAACAAACACAGACAGACAGTGACACACACAGAAACAAATAGACAGACATACACACACACAGATATAGTGAGACAGACACACACAGATAGAGACACGCACAGAGACACACAGACAGGCAGAGACCCACAGACAGGCAGAGACCCACAGACAGGCAGAGACCCACAGAGACACCCAGACAGAGACAGACACCCAGACAGAGACAGACACCCAGACAGAGACAGACAGACAGACACACACACACACACACACACAGAAAGACAGACACACAGACAGGCAGAGACACCCAGACAGAGACAGACACCCAGACAGAGACAGACACACACTCACACACACAGACAGAGACACACACTCACACACACAGACAGAGACACACACTCACACACACAGACACAGAGACACACACACACACAGACAGAGACACACACACACACAGACAGAGACACACACACACACAGACAGAGACACACACACACACACACAGACACACACACACAGACAGAGACACACACAGAGACAAACAGACAGAGACACACAGACAGAGACACACAGACAGAGACACACAGACAGAGACATACACAGGCACCCAGACAGAAACAGACACACACACACACACACAAACAGACACACAGACAGAGACAAAGACACAGACAGACAGGCTGACAGACAGAGACACAGACAGAGACACTCACACACACAGACAGACAGAGACAAATAGACAGGCTGACAGACAACCAGACACACACACACGCACAAACAAACAGACAGACACACCCAGACAGAGACACACACCCAGACACACACATAGACAGGCAGAGACACACCTAGACAGACAGACAGATACACAGAGACAGCCAGACAGAGACACACACACAGACACACAAACCCAGACAATCACTATTGCCACCATCCATTCATGCCAATAAAGCACCTATTGAATAAACACACACAGAGACAGACAGACACACAGAAACACACAGACAGACAGCAAACACACACACACACACACGAAGAGAAACAAACACACAGACAGAGACACACAGACAGACAGAGACACACACACAGACAGTGATATACACAGATATATAGACAAACACAGACACACACACACACACACACAGAGACAGACAGACACATATAGAGACAGACAGAGAAACAAACACACACAGACAGACAGTGACACACAGTGACAAACAGACACACAGAGACAAACAGACACACAGAGACAAACAGACACACAG